>NC_088937.1:0-1413171 GCF_033473495.1 Cercospora beticola | reverse complement strand
GCAGGCCGCCAAGAGCGGGTAGGAGAGGCTCTCTTGTGCCTTCTTGCACAAGTAAAATATTGATGAAGTCTTCTGCATCATAGCCGATCACAGCGTCTTCGAAATCTGAGATGGGTACTGCTTTCACAAGACCTTCGTTCTTAGCCCATTCCCGAAACGCTAGGGATTCCGCCATGCTGTCGGCGAGCTCACTTAGCGCGCGGGATCGAGTTGCTGGCGAGGCGTCACGGAAGACAGGTTGTAAATGCTCGGGCCAGTCGTCCTGTCTTGTTCGTCGCGATTTTGGGTTTGTGTCCGAGCGAGGTTGATGGGAAAGCGAAGCAGATATGTGCAATATGAACAACAGTTGTATCTTGGGGAGAGCGCGCTGCAACCGCTGCTGGAGGTACCTTATATAGTGGGGCGGGCACGGACTCACTAATGCAGGCACATGTGGAGCTTGGCAATAGCAACCGAACACGAACAGCGGCATGCATGGAGGTAGGCCAACATTGAAGTGTCGCAGGATCCTGCTCTGCTCATGCCAATATCTGTATCTACAGTTCAAACGCCTGCCAATGCCTTTCCACTTTAAAGCTGTTCTTTCATAGCATCTACTGTACCTTCTTGATCTTACATTGCCATCCGCTCTCCTGATTCAGCAGCGGCAAAGAAGCGCCCAAACACCAACCCAACTCATTACCCTTGATCTTCTTTGCGATCTTGACCTCCCTGTCGATTGGCATCTCGTATCCAGTGTGTAGCAGCGCAAGCATGAAATTCAGGTCCAAGCACATGTCGGGCTTATCTGCCAGCTCTTCAAGTGCCCCTGGAATGGCGTCGAACACCTTCCACGCATCGCCACCTTGACAGACGCGAGCGGTGAGCTCCTTAAGCTCGCGCAACGTGAATGACTCCGGCATGCCAAGTGGTTCCGTTCGATCGTAGAAGTATGAGAACAGATAGACGTCTTCGCGGGCGAATGTCTTTTCCAGTGACGGCTGGTGGACTCCATCGAAGGCGCATGGCGCGAGCTTGCATTCTGCATCCTTCTTGAGTGTCTTCTCGGCGAGCGCCCGACACTGTGCAGGACTGCCTACTCGAGGCCCCGTCATGTTGACGGTGATGGAAGAACCAAGAGGATGATCTTCGCCCAGTGGAACTTCGACCTCTTTGGACATGCCCACGTTCATGCATGGGTTAGCGATGGGCTTCAGCATTAGCTGCTCTTTCGCTGCTCCCGGTCCTGCATCCTTGTTGTTCTCGTACCAGCCCTCGACAAAAAGGCGATGCAAATTATTGCGGGCCTCCATCAGGCCGTATCCAAGATACGAATGTTGGTATAGTGTGAAGTCGCGACCACCAAACTTCAGGTCATATTTGTGGTCTCCCTCTTTCAAGACTTCGGGCATACCACCATCGGCAGCTTGCTTGAACGTCGGCTGGAAAACGATCTGCGTGGAGCCTCCTCCGAGGTCGAAGACTGCGGCGGTGGGTGTCTTATCAGGTCCTCCAATTTTCCCGAGCAGATAGTTGGTTGTGATCCAGGCATAAACACCTTCATCTTTTCCGTCCATGACTTCCACGCCACCCTTTTCTTCGCTGACGACCGGGAAAGGATACACGGTTTCCAGTCGCGTTCGGACGGCCTTCAGTATCGCATCGCTCATCTCTGGTCCCAGCTTCCTCAAGCCTGCTGTCGCCTTGACTGCGATCGGAGTGCACGATTTGAGTTTGTCCGGCACGCTCTCCACGGCAACGTCCAGTAACACGTCCAGACTCTTTGCTGCGCCTTCGGCGTCGGCACCATAACTTGACAAGCCACTGCCGCCCTTCTTCTTTTCCGTCATCTTGAACACCTCATTCTCCAATTCAGGCGTTGGCCCGCAGTTGTTGAATCTGTATACATGGATTCTGCTTCCCGTGCTGCCGGCATCGACCATTAGCGCATATTGTATGAGTGGCTTGTCTTTCGAGTAGCTCCTCGTGCATTTGGTCGTGGCGACGCTGGGGTCAGATGCGACATCTCCGCCTGGGAACTTGCCCAGTCCGATAGCGCTCGTGGCTGCTGAGCCTGGACTGCTCACATAGTAGATGACAGCGAGGACGAAGAATCCAAGGATGGACGCTTTGATATATCGCGCTCGCGTGCCTTGATTCATCCAGGCGGCTTGCACTTTCTCCTGCATGGAAGGTGACTTAGGTTGTCTGTGTGGGGCGTGCCGGTCGGGTTTCTCGAAAGGATCGGAGGTATGCTTATCGCTCTCGCGCTTTGGCAGAACGAGCGATGAGGACCGACGACGGGTACCTGAGAAACTAAGGTAGGACCAGACAGAACTGTGCAGGAGTATGGTTGTGAGATGCGAAAGCTGAAGGGTCGAGAAGGTTTGCGCTTACGGTCTCTGCTGTGCAGAATGGGTCATGAAATTAGATCTCGCCTAGTTCATGACTTGTTCATCCGCGTCAAATGGTGCTGGAAGAAATCGAGGGCAGATGGGAGGATTGGCCAGCAGTGCAAGGAGGAAGAAAAGTGTCCCTCAATCGCTCAACCGCGACCCCTACCTCCAATAGACTTTCCCAAGTGCAGATCAAATGTGGCGTTGTGGCGTCCCGAGAGGCGCATGAGTTGGACGTGTACTGTATGTGTAGTTGAAAACGGAAACTCGCAAAAAACGACAAATGTTGCTCTCGTCGCAGCCCCGTGACGCGCCTAACTCGCTACACGAGACATAGTGCCTTGAGCATGCTTCAGAAAACAGACATATGAGTGGCGAAGGATGGGAGAGGTACGCATTTTTGGCCATGGTTTCCAGTTCGCTTTCTGGCAGTAGACTGTGTGTACATCTATCCCCTCTTTAATCTATTTCTATTCCTACCAGATCAAACTGGCTACCTCCTGCGCAAGCTTCTCGTGCGATTTTACACTTCTTACTGTTTTCTTCGCTCCCATCGCCTTGCACAAGTCTGCCAAGTCGCCGTCTTCTGGCGCGCAATAGACCAAATATCCCAGAGCGAGCAACAACACCTTGGACGCGTCATCGCTTTTCTCATCGACGAGTGTCTCCAGTATTGATGCAGCCAATTCGACTTGCTCGCCGCCTGCCAGAGCCTCTTCTTGCTGCTCCCTCCTGATCCGATAATTTGACACGGCGAGATTGAAGGCTAGACTCCCTGCAGCTACTCTCGTCGTCGGATGCGACGCGTCCAGTAACGATGATGAGATGAGCTGTATCAAGTCAGATATGGTCGTATCTCCGCTGATCATCAGCTCTTTGACGAACAACGGAGACGAGAACGTGTTGCAGGCTAGGTGAATGGTGACTAGTCGAAGATTGTGCGGGCAACCCTCGAGCCGATTGATGTGTTGCACCAATGTCGTGACTGTCCGGTGCTGATTCTCCTCGGCGAAGTAGCCGCTGACTCGACTATCGATCATCGCACAGCGGAGAAGGTCCACAGCTGCAAAACGCACCTCCAACGGCAGCGCGAGGACTTCCGTAGCGAACGTCTGCGACACACTGTGCAAATCAGGAACTGCCGCATTTTGTGGTAGCTCATTTCTTTGCTCCACAAATGTACGAAGGGACACAATGTCCCGATGGCTGGCTGCAGAGCCCAGTTTACCCATCAACTTGTCAAGAGGTGGCACTTTGCTGAAGACATATGGTTTCAGCGAGCCATACTGCAGGGTAGGCACACTGAGCGTCAGGTGCGGATGTGGAGGAAAGGTCTTTTGAATCAGAGCTTCGACATTCGCCTTCAGAAGGCTCGGATCAGCCCCTGTCCACTCCTCCTGTTTGACGCCGCCCTTTCCAAATGTCATGAATGTCGGTGTTGCTCGTATTGAGTATCGTTCTGCGAGCTCACGGGCAAAGTTGATGTCGATCTTGATAAACAGTGCTTGCGGATACTCTTCGGCAAGAATGTCAAATGTAGGATACGCGAGTCGACACGGAGCACACGTCGACGATGTGAAGAAGATAGTGATGCAAGAGTCCGCGGCGCCTGCCAAGTGTGTGTCGAGAGCATTCTTGTCTGTCAAGCTGATCACTTGCCCATATCGAACATTGTCTGCGGGCACTGCACTGTCTTTGACAGGTGATGCCCGAGTGTTAGGTGCTTTTGGTGTTGATTGGACACTATGTCCGTTGGTTGCCGGTGGCCTGTTCTGTGGTGGCACTGGAGCCTGTGTGATGGACCTCATACTGGCATCAATCTGTGGTTTCAGCATTTGACCAAATGGTGTTTCGAGCACCTTTTTGGGAAGGCTTGTTATGTGTTCAGGGATGCCGCGCCCGACCAGAAACATGGCGAAATCATTCGTAAAGTTGTTGCAATTGTGGGCAAAGAGATCGTAACTTTCTGCAGTATAAATCTCCTTCAGACTCTCCAAATAGTACAGAATCGTCTCAAGCGGCAGCTCGGTCTTGCCCAAAGGCACAATCTCCATGGGCTGGCCATGATGTGTTGTGCCAGGGTAACATGTCTGGACTCCTTGGCCGAAGAAATACTCGATGCGATCAAACACAAGAGCAGTGTGATACACAGCGTCGATCTGTATGCCAAGAAATTGTCTTGAAAGAGCCTTTGCCATGCCCCGTGTGAGATCGTACACATAGAGCTCGACGTCCATCTTGTGCTTGTGCGGGCTGTGATCAGCGGACGAGCTGCAGGTGTGTTTTGGGTTATCAGTTCCGCTTGTTAGGTTGTGTCGATGGCGAGGAAAAATGCGGCCGCGCGTGGTTGCGGTGAGAAAGGAGCGTTTACATTGCTGATCAAACACGGCAAGAATGTCGTAGGCATCGTCGCTGACGACTTTCGGTGGCGAACCTTCTGGTGTTCCTCACTGTAGTCCACAAGACTGACCACTGTGGCTTTTCTCTCCCTCACAATAACTGCATGCATCCACGCCATCCTGAAGCGACATCGGAATAGATGAGAACCAATGGAACCTTCGAAGCACGAAGTTACGATTGACACAGGAATTTCATGGGTGCATCGCCGCTCGTGGACAATCCTTAATGTGCAAAACCTGCAGTCACCTTCAAGGCAGTACCCTTACATGTATTCTGACGCTTTGAGCCACGTCAACATTCAGTTTTGAAAATTGATTTCATCTGAGTAGAGACATTTGTGCTTGTGTGCAAGATCACAAGCACGACGGTTCACCTTCCTGAAACATCTAAGCATCCGGTGGATGTCTATGTGGTCATCATAGCGATAGTCTCAGTCACAATCAGTGTTGTGGGCGGCAGCAGGTGCAATACCCGGCGGACAACATTGAGACGTCACGTCTTCATTGATACCAGTCCATGAGAGTGTTCTCTGCGTTTGGAGCAGGAGTCCGCGACTGGAATGATCACCGTAGAATCCGAAGCATGTTGCTCGTGATCGTGTAATAACACACGAGCCGTGTTGAGACCGCCATTTTGGTCACTTACGGCCGCTTTGAGCAGGGCAACCGCGGTCACGATATCGCATGCAAGCTCCATGGAACCTAGTGGACTCTCTTCGTTCGCTTTGGCATCGGAGCTTGAAACAGTCAAAGAAATTTGGTGATTGGCGGGCTGTGTACAATGCTTCCTGCTTCGGTGTTGTAGCACGTCTCCGGCGAGCTTCTCTCTTAGCATTGCGTCCCTCCCAGCGCTGCAGTGATCTAAAATTCTGAGATCACATCCCCTCGCACCTTCCCACGTAGCTCCCACTTGCCCTACAGGTTTGTCAGCACTTATATCTGGCACGAATCCGGACCAACTTACGTCTGTCGTCCATGCGTAATATAGCGCGATGCCAGGAATGGCCATCACGTAGGTGAAGGTGATCCATGCGGTGCGAGGTGTCCATTTGAAGTATTCGTGTCGCTTCACGTACATGTCTACCACCGATCAGTCCCCTAATCTTCAGTCTTCCATTCCTCCGAGAGCGCTGCCTGCGAGCGCGTCCGTTCTTTCCATGTTCGAGATATGCTTGGCTGTCGTGTTCGAGGGGTTCGAGGGTATACTCACTGGCATATTTGACCAGCGCGGGATCCAAGTTGACGGCTGCACGATGTCAGTCAGCTGTGTGTCCGCCATGGCGCAACGCAAGGGTCTCGATGCGGCATACCATTGTGTCCAGCCATCCGCCGCAGCGTCGGTCTGAATGCGCCGAGCAGCACCATGTTGCGTCTGTCGTGGTTGTTGTGCTTCTCGTCGTGGCCTCAATGCTCCGCTGGTATGGAGACTTGACGTCGGGTGCAGTGTTCACGTGACACAACCGGCAGCGGGACGGACCGCCAGGCTCTGCATGTGCGTTCACAGTTGCTCTTGCTGTGGTCGACCTCGGATGCTCGGAGAAAGTGAGCAGTAGCGCAGGAACGAGATTGAACGATCGATGTCCTGATCGAAAATCTTGCTGCCTTCTGTTCATCCTGAACTGACTCCCATCATTCTGCTCTGAACTCATTCACAGTTATGGCGGAAACAACTGCACAAGCGACTGCTCCGGCCGGTGACAAGCCCCAAATCACGCTCTATTGGTTAGTTTTGCGAAACCCTGTCATATCGTTTGCAACATATGCAAGCACGACTGCAGTAATAAATAGTAATCACCGCTGACCACCTCATAGGCTGGAGCAAAGCCGTGCTCAGCGTGTAGTATGGCTTCTCGAAGAATGCAAAGGTGCCGACTACAACATTGAAGTCTTCAAACGAGGCAAGGACATGCTCGCTGGTCCAGAATTGAAGAAGATTCATCGTATGTTTAGTCGCCGAAAGACACTTCCTGTATCTCGCGCTGTATGCCAGCAGCGCCAGATATAAGCTCACTCAAACGAATGCTTACTTTCCGATCACGTTTAGCCTTAGGAAAATCTCCGGTCATCTCGGTCAAGTCATCAAACACACCACAGCCAATTGTCATTGCTGAGTCCGGCACATTGACTGAATATCTGGTCGATCACTTTGCGGAGCATCTTCAGCCGACTAGATATCAGGCGGGCAAGGAGAAGCAGGTTGGCGGCGAGACGGAGGAGTGGCTACGCTACCGCTTCTACATGCACTATGCCGAAGGGAGCTTGATGTCTATTCTCTTAATCGGACTTTTCATGGATCGTGAGTATCTCTGGCGCAGTGTGAGAAACATCTGCTGATCTTTTCACAGAGATCAAGAATGCCCCAGTTCCCTTCTTCATCAAGCCAATCACTCGCACAATTGCTGGCCGTGTTGAAGACCAATTCCTGAACCGCAACTATGACGCACATTTCGGATTCCTTGAGAAGCAGTTGGAAACTTCGCCAAACGGAGGCCAATGGCTGACTGGAAAAGACTTGACCGCTGCCGATATCCTCATGAGCTTTCCACTCATTGCAGGAAAGAGCAAGATCGACTCCACGAAGTTTCCCAAATTGACAGCGCTGATCAAGCGATATGAAGAGCATCCAGGTTATCTTGCTTCTATCAAGAAGATCGAAGAAGTCACGGGTGAGAAATTCCAGCCGATGATGGATGCCAGGAAGTAAAGTGCACCTTGGATGGCGCACCTCAATACCTAGATACCCTCGCGATGTTTTGTTGGCGCTAAGTCCAATGTCTGCAGACGCACTCGGACTATGCTAGCAGCACGAACTCAGCTCCGTCTTTTCGAAACTGCGACTAATATTCAAATTGACCGCCAAATGCATTGGGAATGCGCGTGGCGCAATGAGCTGCGAGCTTAATGATCACACCCAACATGAACCCGATGTGAACCCAGCACAGCTTGCGGTATTTAGCCTGCAAACGACGAGAAGCGACATCGAAAGCAGACTAATTACTCCATATTTTCGCCGTATCTGATTCCCCCACAGACGACACGAGAAGAACACTAATGCATTGCTGGATTTAGCCTACAATACGAGTGCTTACTGACCCATTATGCGCTGGAGTTACGAATCAGCAGTGGGAATGTCAAATGGACCGCGCTGCAACTACACTCCATCTTCGATCACATTTGGCAGCAACAGTCTGTGGCTGACACTTGTGTGTCGGTCTACAAGCCATGGGTGCAAGATTGTGCCAGAAGCAGCTTCGGTTTGGACAGTAATCAGAATATGCCCAGGATGGTGAATTCGGACGATAGCGAGCCCGCACGGGTACATAATGATGGCTATGCCGTTGAGCATAGCAGTGCTAGAGGCGACAGCACCGACACTACAGGAGCAGAAACATTATCGCGGGCAGTCGACTCACAAGCGAGCAGCTCAGCACCAGGGCAAGGAAGCATCCGACAGGAAGAATATCCTTTGCCCAGCAAGAACTCATCGTCGCTGTTTTACTACGAACCCCAAGGCGAGCTCATACAGCACGCAGGTCGAAGTACAGACGATCCTGAAATCAGTATTCCTCACCCCATCTCCAGCTCTCGCGGCCATTACACGACTCACGGGCAGGCAGCTGGCGCCAATCCTGCTACGGCACTTCAAGGACCTACGGAGACTGCATTAAACACTCTACCATCAGAACGAGATCACGAAGAGGATCTTGAATCAGCTCCACCGAAACGAGCCCACCGGGACATGTCGACTTCGGACCAAGAATTTATGTACAGCAGTGCACCGTTCCATCAGTCCCAACAACATCCAACGGAAGGCAGTACAAGCTCAATCAATCATCAACAACAAACCTTCATCGACCCCAGTATCACCATGGTCCTTCCCGCTCGCAAAGTATTTCCCATCCAAATAGGCGACAAACTATTCCGCCTCTCAGGCGCCAGCATTTCCAGCGATGCACCTTCCTACTTCTCCCAATTCTTCGAAGAGCAGATGAAGAACAACGAAGGAGCCGAAAGCTGCCGCACGCTATACATCGACCGAGACCCTAAAACCTTCGAAGACATTTCGTTACATTTACAGGGCTATCACATTGAACCACGAGACGGCGCGCACTTTGTCAAGTTATTCGCCGATGCACAATTCTTCAGCCTGCCACGGCTCACGGCACAGCTGTTTGCTTCGACAATATATGTTCGTGTAGGAGAGCAAGAATTTCGGATTCCAAAGGACTTGTTCAGCAACCCGGGCGATTCGCCAAATTATTTCTCTCTGGGATTTTCGAGCTTTTTCTCCACGCCGACAGACAGGCTACCTGGTCTTTCGCAACAGTCACTAATTCGACCTCCCAGTCTGTTACCTCCCAGTGTTCCCACGCGCTCGGCTCGAGTGTTCTTGGACCTGTTACATCTACTTCAAGGGTATGACCTTCACATCAGGGACGAGGAGCACAGAGCCGAACTCCTTCGAGATGCAAGGTACTATCATTTGAAGGGGCTGGAACAGCGTCTGATCCCTCACCGCATTGCTTTCAATCTGAGACGTCAGAAAAGCGAGATCCTGCTAAGACTACAGGATGTTCACAAGAACGGCGTCGGCGTCGTGTCAGATTGTGGTGCTGGCGGAGCTGCTGCAATTCCAGGCTGGGTCTGCTACCAGCGGCCCTACGTTGACACAGAAGCCCATATTCTCATTGTCGAGGTAAGTGGAGAAGAAAGCACGACCGTGGAGCTAGAACCTGCAGCCTCGTCAACAACAAATGCTCGCATGGCTCGAGTGACATTACATAACGAAACAACGATCATTCTTGGGCGTCTGCTTTGTGCAATAGCAGAGAAGGTGAAACTACCTCATATTCAGCCCGTTGAGCCGATAGCGACAGGGCGAACTGGAGCCTACAATGGCATCAAGAACCAATCGCAGCATAGTGCTCCGGCTCACAGCACGATCAAAATGCACATTGGGCCAGACGCTGACGTCGTTGTTAATGGTCACCGACAAGCGATCGGCAACCAGATCGATACTGTCGATGAAATGGATGTCGACGATGCACAGCGGCCAGCGGCAAACGCCAGGAAAGTGAGGCAGGACGTGAACGCAAATGCTAGCCAAGCAACCAATTGGGTTGTGAGCAAGGCGCAATGGCGACTGAGGGTACAGCCTAGGAAGAATGGATTCGAGGTCATTCTTGACGCGGTCAAGATCGAGGCGTGTTCCAACGAGAGAAGTCGTAACGCAGCGAGTGATTTCCTCATGTAGTCATTGCTCGTCCAGTCAACATGAAGTGCAAGGTCCAGTTTGAGTAGTGTGTGAAGTAGCTTTGAAACATTGGCTGCCGACGGCCATTGCTCCAATGTAACTCGTGTTCAAGCCAGGATCCGCTGATGACGAAAATCGTGACAGTTCGGCGCAGCGAATTGCAGACATGGTTGTCCCGACAGGTGAAACTTTAGAGGGTTCGTGCGTGCTTCACAAACGGCAGACTCGTCACATTCTAGAGCATCGGACGTCCTGTCGAGCGTGTGAAGCCACGCAATGTCGGAGGCCAGACCTCGTCGTCGCTGCTGCATAAGTCCGGGGGCGTTCCTTGGTACGACGTCTGACAACGTGGGCAAGGCGCTTCGCATTTGAGGGGAACCGCTGAAGACGAGAGATGTCGTCTTCGCTCCGGCACATGCAAGCGCTTGGTCCAGCGAATAGGAGAGGGCAGAGTCGAAGCCGACGGCCGAGATTGAGAGCAGGCGAAGGAGCACTTTTGACCGGGATCGCACAGGCGAGCGACAAGCATGGGGCTCTCACCAACCACGGGCGTCGTGTGCCTGGCGCGCCCTCCGCTGCCGTCGAGGATCCGGGCGGTATCCGACGAGGGTTGGACGAGGGGTCGCGCGGTTTGTTTGTTTCGCGACGCTCGCCACGAGACGGACGAGATGCGCGCGTTGAACTCTGTCTGACAGCCATCGCCGGCGTGCGACTCGACGGCGTGCTGACTGCAGTGCAGCGCAGACGCAGCTGGACGGCCGTGGTGGCAGCGAGGCGCCGTGGCACAGTTGCAGAACCATCACGCGTAGCGCAGCGGCCGCTGGAAATCCAGGATGTTTCGGCGAAAAAGTTGGCATGATTTGCACGAGCGCGCACGCCCCCACATCCTTCCACCGTGATGATGATGGATGATGAACTCTGCGGCGGAGAGCGTGTGGTTGCTGGGCGCGATGCGGTATCAATATTGCTGGACTATCGGCGGGCACGACCACGCTCCAGGGCTGCGGATATGAAGCGCGCAGAGATCGCTCCCGGGCGCCTCGCTCCTCTCTCCTTCTGCTTCAGGGGAAGGCCAGCGCCCTCTTGCACCATCGCCCGTCTTCACGCCGACGCCTCTCCCGCTGCTGTGAGATCCCCAAAGTCTGGAGGCGATCTGCTGCGCAGCCGTTGGCGCGAGCCGCAAATCTCTCATTGACGCCCCGGCCTCCTGTGCTGGGACCAGCGCATGCAGTGCACGTTCTCACCACTGACACTGACGACCCGGCCTGACTCTGCTCTGCACGCCCTCATGGCCTGTTAACATCGTTTTGTTGCAGTTGCACTTGCAACGTCCGCTGGCCTCCTCCCTCACCACTGCCTCCCCGGAGCAGCTCGCGACTGTTGACTTCCTTCCGCTTTGGGCCAAGATCATCGCCATGGATCCCACCACCTTGGTCACTTTCATGTTCAGAGCCCCTCCGGACGTCAAAATCGTTGAGCTGCTCGGCTCGTGGGACAACTTCGAAGTGCCATATCGCATGCACCACGACCGCTTACGAGGCTCCGACTTCTACACGGGTTGCTTCAAGTTCGAGAATATCATCTTCGACGGCGAGGTGGTGCTACGAGACAAACCACGAACCGGAGGCTTGAAGCAAGGTTCGACCTACTGGTACTACTATCGCCTCGACTATGCCAACGATGCCTTCGACGACCGGCTACCCAACACGACCGGTTGTCCGCTCCTGCCCGGGCAAGCCGTCAACGTGATGGAAGTGCCCTGCGAGGTGCAAGAGCCGCCTTCGAGGAGCCACAGTGCTTGTGGGTACGACATTGTCGGTAGTCTCACAGATTTCACTGAACGCAAGACTCTGGATCCCGCCGACAAATATGCACATGTGGAGCGTCCGCCCATATCGAAGGTGCACTCTCGATGCATGTCTGATGATCAACTGGATGGGCGACTCGAAGGACAACTACGGATCACTGTCGAACGAGCAGTCTCTCCGATATCCGCGACACACTCCCGTGAAGGTGCCCCAGAGTCCCGGCCAGTGTCTCCCGCGACCAGAGACTCTGCCAAAGCATTGTCGCATAAGTCGTTCGAGGACGCTGGCAGCTCAAAGCTTGATCCGCTGGACCCATCTCCGACCGTTGCCAGCAGAACGGCGAGCGACGACAAGGCTGACGGCCAAGCTCAACGATCCACGCCGCAATCGAAAGCGTCTTCATGCTATGAGTATCCCGAAGCATATGCTGCGCCCCTCGGATCAATGGAAGCGTTGGGAGCGGCTCTCTTCGCTTCAAGCAACGCTCAACCAATCCAACCCGCTCGCTCTCGAGCATCACATGGCACGAACGCCTTAAGCAGACGACGACGGGACTCCACCTTGAGCTGCGGCCCGGCCTCAGTGCAGAATGTCCAATTCTATGGGTCGCGACCAGGAACGAGTGTGAACGAGAGTGACGATGTATACCAGCCACGAACGTATTCGATCCCGAATTCGAACCTCAGCGACGGAAGTCCAGCAGCATCACCCTTATCGGCAACATTCTTGCCTTCGAACGCTCACGACCAACCGGATCATGCGCAAAAGAGCAATAGTGCTCCCGAAAGCATTGACGGCTGTTCCGCGATAGACGAGCTTTCATCTCCAACATTCACGGCAAGCACCGTGAGCACTGGCGGCCACAACACGCCATTTCAGCTGTCATCACACGACGACCGCGACTTCGGGTACTCGTACAACATCAGTGCTGGAGATGATCCTGATGAGGCGTCCGCGATGCTTGACGAAAGCGATCTGAGACGCCGACCAAGTCTCTTCGAAAGAGGTTTGGCCAGACTGAGACCACCTTTCGGTCTCAACTATTCTTTACCAAGCATATTATCAGACAGCAACCAGTCCCTCGCGAAGACGATCACAGATCACTCTAGACGAGCCTCAGAGGAAGATACGCCATCGCTTCCACTGCCATCCATCGCGCGGGATGACGAAGGATCAATGGCCGAGGCCATTTTCAGCGAACTCGGATTTCTTAGCAGCAGCATCACTTGAAGCGAGCACAAAAAGGGATTTTTCTTATCGGCATACTGCATTGTGGGCGTACATCAGCATCTGAGCGACGCGTTGGATTTAGCGAAAACCTGTACATTATCATCATGAAGTAATGTCTGACATGCCCGCCGTAAACAAGAACAACGGCCAGGGCGCACGTGCTTGCGTGCATAGAAAGGTCCGCTGTGTGGGTGGACGAATCAGACAGGATCGGGAGAAGAAACGATGGAAGGATCGGCGGAAAGCGATTGCGACTATCGAAACTGCAAATAAATTTGCCCAACTACCAATGTAGCCGAAGCGATCGAAAGAGTCAAATATATTTCGATCGAGGTTCGCTGGTAGCGCGAATGTCATCGCACTTGCTGATTCCAAGTATTCTTGCAGATATATGCAACGAGAAGGGAACGAAACAAGAAACCGAAAAATTGGTCTTCCAACGCCTCTTCGTGAAGTCCGTCTCGGTCATTGACCTTTTGTGGCTTGCACGTGCTTTAATCTCCTGGCACGCTGCTCTGTAGTAGTGAAGATATATCTCTTCTCTTCTTGTTGGTGTCCTTCTTCTCCATTCCCAATGCCCATCCGCGCGACTTTGAAACGCCATGATGAACGCCCTGTACAGTAAGTCTCGGCTTCTTCTGGTTGCCCGTGGATCTCCATGCTGCCGCCGCTGCTGCTTCATTCTCTCACCGCCTTCGCGAGCCATGGACACCTTCTCCTGTTCTCGCTGACCGGCTTAAGTGAGACACGGATATCGTCATGCGCAGATCTTTTGCGACTGCACAATTGAGCAGGCAGCAAACCCGTTCCCCGATCATCAGACCCACAAACCACCCCTCGCGCTGCGCGTGCGCGCGTGCTCTCTGCGCGTGATATGCTGGACAACTGCCTGGCCAAAATGCGAAAAGTTCTTGTTCAATTATTCCTTTCCTTTCCTTGAACTTGCAATTCCCTCCTCTTCTCTCAATGTTACCGCTTCGGATCAAACCCTTTCCCAGACGCTAAATTCACATTCCCACCCGAAGGTTTCCTGGGCTGATTGAAAAGACTTGTCGTCTCCCCATTCGGTGTTCTCCCATTATCAAAACTCGTTCGTTTTTGATTCGACCCGTTCGTCGTATCTTCGTCGCTGTCCTCTGCTAGGTCCCCTAGCGCGTTTGCTTCTATGTCGTATGAATGCAACATGTGCTGTTGTTCCCCTCGCCCTCCGTTTGCATGGCCAAATTCGGCCCGCGTCGGTATTGATGGGCTTCTTAAGCTCCAGCTATTTGACCTTCTGTGCTCTCCACTCCTTCGACTTTGCATGCTTAATCGCGTTTGTAGTCCTGTGAGGCCATCTGTGGGGATCCCGTCTACATCGTGGTATTCGCCTCGACCGTCCCGAGCGGGTTTTATGCCTGCATTGATGCCGTCCGGATCTTCGCGTGAGAGATTGAGGAGGTAGACGCCGGTGAAGATCGTGAGGAAGCCGCAGAGGAGGGAGATTGTGTTTACGGCGTCCGAGGTATTGAAGCCGCGGAACATGATGAACGAGGCCGTCAGCGTGCAGGTCGTAAATGTCACGTAGTATAGCGGGTTAACACTGGCAAAAGTCAGCGATTGGAGCACTCGATTAAATATCCCACGAAACTCACATGTTCGTACTGTAAGTCGCCAGCGCCTTGTTGAAATAATTCATCTGTGTAAGAATACACACCACCACGACGATCGCAAAGACGTAGGTCGAGGGATGCGAAAATTGGTTGTTGCCGCCCAGTGTGAGTTTCAGCGCAATTCCAAAGCCTTTGATGGCCATGATGGATATCGATCCCACAGTAGAGCAGATGCTGATATAAACCATTGGGTTCTTCTTGCCATACACTGGAGCGACTTTATAGATCATGACCAGCGCAAAGATGGTAACGATCAAGCAATACGTTAGGAAGCCTGTTGACTCGTTAGCCCACCACTTCGCATACTCCAGTTCAAGCCACCTCTGCGCACGTACCCAATTGCATAGCATAATGCAATAATTCATCGATATTCTTGAGTTCCCGGTCCGGAGGCGCATGCAGCACAATAACCACACTGCCAATCAGACATATCGCGCATCCAACTCTCCCCAACACTCCTAGCCTCTCGTCCAAGAAATAGCTGCCCAGAACCGCTCCGATCAAGACACTGAGGGCTCCAAGAGGGGTGACCAGAATCGCTGGCGCAAAAGCATATGCGGAGAAATTGCACACTTCTCCAATGACCATGGTAATGATGCCTCCCCACCATATGGGGTTCTTGAGATATGCGAATCCATCGCCCTCGAATCCATGCTTTTGCGCAGCCGCATTAAGGCCTTTTTTGGTGATGACGAACGATGCGCCGATGCCCAGCGTCGATGTCACGGCGAGCAGCAGGCCGACGTACTTGTCTTCTAACATGGCCCCGGCGGTGTATTATGGGATTATGGGTTGTATGGGAGCAGAAGAGTCGTGGGGCGCAGCGCCCTTTGGCAGAAAGTGGCTCGCAGACTTGGGCGGGCTGGCGAAATGCGGGCTCCTCGGTGAATCGGTGCAGAGGTCACGGGGCAACCATGGCCCGGGTGGTAGTGATGGAGAGGTGGGTTTCGGTGTTATGCGATCCAGCTGGCGTGGTCGTCGAGGGCGAAATCAGGCGTTTTGGGTGTGGAGCCAGGGATGGGGTGTTGAGAGGGCTGGAGGACGTGTCCTCTGTCGAGTCGCGCGGGCGGATTTGCCGAAGCTTAGCAGCCTCCCTGCCCAGGCGGAGAGAGTGGTCACAAAAGCTGTCTTGCGTGCGCTGCAGATGCCTGTTGCCGACGCGAGGCGATGACACGACGGGGTGGTGTGATAGTGATACTGCGGTGGGCGGGCGACGTTCAGCAGCGGCGGGCGTTGGGGCGCTGAAGCAGCGGTGCTGGTCGTGATGCTGGACGCGCGACATTCTCCAGACGCCGATCAGACCGCCAGGAGGCCTCGCCTGATGCGGCTCGCTTCGGCCAAGCATTGCTATTCTGGGCCGTCGTCGTGTGGTGCTTGCGCAACACCCACGCACGCACCCTTCGCGCAACGTGTCGCTGTCCGCCGCTTGCCATTGTTCCTTTGCACAAACTACCGTTCAATCAACATGTTCGCACTAAGCAATGGTTCGCCCAGGCTCAAAGGCCACGAGAGTCCCATGTCTACTCGATGCATATCTGAGACACTATGATCATAGGCGCGAAACTTGTAACTCGGCACATTCGCTGGAAGTAAAGCATCAATTCATACTTTCGATGGTCTATCTACTAGGTGCGTTGCCATTACCATAATTCGTTAACCGTATTCCATGAAACCCATCGCTAGAACGCTGTTCAGTTCAGCCAACGCCTTTTATCCGTCCTCACTCATGCAATGCTTTAGTCATCGTATAAATCCATCTCCCCATCGCCGTTCGTTAGCTCTTGAACGGCATCGTCTTCACTATCCCACATCTCTTCGTCTTCAGAAGCCTCACTCTCGCCGTGGTTGGGGAGGACGACAATGTGTCCATCTTCAAGCTCCACTCGCGCAGTTTCGCCATCCCTGATTGAGCCACGAAGGATAAGCACGGCCAGCCGGTTGAGGACCTCCTTCTCGATGAGTCGCGCGAGCGGCCTGGCACCGTAGGCGGGTGAATATCCTGCCGCTCCAAGGTAGTCTTTGACTTCGTCCGACAAGTCGATGCGCACGTTGCGACCATTGGTCTGCAGCCGCTTTTGAATCTCCTGTAATCTGACATCGACAATCCTGCGAATCTCCCTCTTAGTGAGGCGGTTAAAGATGACGATGCTGGAGATACGATTGAGGAACTCTGGTAGGAAGTAGTTTCTCAAGGCTGTCATGACAAGCTCCTTGGTCGTTGGATCAATTTTGCCATCAGCTGCATTCGGTCGAGCCAGGTACTCAGCACCCAAGTTGGATGTCATCACGACGATACAGTTCTTGGCGTCGATGATGCGTCCTTGGCCATCGGTGATACGACCATCGTCCATGAGCTGCAGGAGGACGGTGAGGACTTCCTTGGCGGCCTTTTCGACCTCGTCAAAGAGAAGAATGCTGAATGGTCTGCGACGAAGAGCCTCCGTGAGTTGACCGCCTGCATCATGTCCGACATATCCTGGAGGTGCGCCGATCATGCGTGAGAGCGAGTGTCGTTCTTGATATTCGGACATGTCGAATCGAATCATGGACTTGGGGTCGTCGAACAGGAATTCCGCCAGGGCCTTTGTGAGCAACGTCTTGCCTGTACCGGAGGGACCACAGAAGAGGAATGACGGCGGCTGACCAGGATTGGCGAGACCAGAGCGTTGCAATCGAATGGCGTTCGCAACGGACGTGACTGCCTCCTTCTGGCCGACCACTTGGTCGCCCAGAACCTTTTCCATGTGTAGGAGCTTCTCTTTCTCGGTGGTTCGAAGTCTCGTGACTGGAATGCCCGTCCAGCGCCCGACGATTTCGTTGATCTGATCCGGTCCCACTGCGTCGGCAACAAGAGCATTAGTATCGCCAGCCGCGCCGCGACGAGCAGCCTCCTCTTCCTCTGCTTGCTTCTTCTGTGCCTCCAGCTCTCGGATGCGCTTCTCAGTGTCTGGAATGGCATAGAATTTGATGTCCGAAGCAGATTGCAGGTCCCGTGTTCGTTCGGCCTCCTCGAGCTTGTTGCGAAGCGAGTCAAGTTTGATCTTTTGTTCTTGAATCTCCTTTGATCGCTTCTTTTCGGTTTCGTACATTTCGCGAAGTGGCTTGAGCTCTTCTTCAATGTTGGCCTTCTCGGCTCGAGCCTCCCTCAAGCGTGATTGTGACGCTTCATCCTTTTCGCGATCAAGTGCGTGGATCTCGATTTCCAGCTGGCGCAGTTTACGCTCCATGTTGTCGAGAACCTCGGGTTGAGACTCGCGTTCTACGCGGACCGCGGCTGCAGCTTCATCGACCAAGTCGACAGCTGAGTCGGGCAGTCTGCGTTGAGTGAGGTAGCGAGCTGCCAATGTGGCCGCAGCTATGATTGCACCATCCTGGATCGTGACACCGTGATGCACTTCGTATTTCTCCTTGAGGCCACGCAGGATGGAGATTGTCTCGGCCACTGAGGGTTCCTTGACCATAACTTGTTGGAAACGACGCTCGAACGCCTGATCCTTTTCAATGTATTTTCGGTATTCGGCGAGTGTCGTGGCACCAATGCAGTGAAGTTGTCCTCGAGCAAGCATAGGTTTGAGCAGGTTTGCCGCATCCATACCACCCTCGCCTGAGCTACCAGCTCCCATGAGCAGATGGATCTCGTCCACGAAAAGGACAATCATCTCCTTGCTATCCTCGATCTCTTTCAGAACACCCTTCATGCGCTCTTCGAACTCACCACGGTACTTAGACCCGGCGACAAGCGCACCAACATCGAGCGAGAGGAGCTTGCAGGCTGCAAGTCCTGCTGGCACATCGGCATCGACAATTCGGCGTGCCAGACCTTCGACGACTGTTGTTTTGCCGACACCAGGCTCGCCAATAAGTACTGGGTTGTTCTTCGTCCTTCGCGAGAGGATCCGAATCACTCGTCTGATTTCCTCTTCACGGCCAATGACAGGATCAATCTTGCCGTCGCGTGCCATTGCCGTCATGTCGATTGTGAACTTCTTCAAGTTTTCGTTTTCCTCCTCAGCATCTGCAGTCTTGCTGTCAACTCGCTTCGTTCCTCGAATTTGTTGAATGGCTTGGTCGACAAGCTTGGTGTTGGGGATGTTCGCTTCGGCGAGACATTTCTGTATCGTTGTGTCTTGCACCAGACATTGTATTAAGTGGTCGACAGCGATGTAGGAGTCTTTTTGTGTTTTTGAAAGCTCGTTCGCGCTCCGTAAGACTTTCGAGAAAGCTGGCGCTACGCTGATATTCTCTGGCGGCGGGTCCTGTGAGGGTATCCGTACCAGAGACTTTTTCAGTGCTCGCTCAGCCAATTGTGGATCACCATGTGCCCGCTCAATGACCTGTTTGAACAAAGGTGCTGAGCTGGCAGCATGTGATGCGTGTGAGTTGTTTGTTTGCTGGTCTTTCGACTGGTCTGGTTGCGGGTCGATGAGTGCAACTGCAAGATGCAGAGGCATTAATTGCGAATGTTGGTATTGTTGTGCTAGATCCTGTGCCTCTGCTAACGCTTGGGTCGCACGATCTGTAAAGGACATGTTGCTCGCCATGTTGGCGGTAGTGTGTTGAAAACCAGGAAGTCAGAAGTGGTGTAGGAGAATCGAAGGTCTCGAGTATCGAGTATTGCTCTTGTGAGCTCGCAGCAGTGTGAGTCTACGTTCCGTGTGTGCTCGGGCAAAAGTTGAAAGATGGGATGGGAACAGTCACAGAGGATGCAAAGATATGCCTTTCGGCCCAAAGACGTGGAAGTTGCTCAATCCTACTGGACGATGCTGGCGGGTTCGTGCCCGACGTATGGAGAATCCGCCAGCAACTTCCACGCCCTCGAACCTGGAAATCGAGCCCCACGTGCATGACTAAGCATGACGTGAACCCGCAGAGCACTGCAGGTCCCCTCCGTTGTGTCTCCATACACAACGACATGCTCACGCCATGACAACACCTTACTGGCGAGAGACTCATGCTTGTCGGAATTCGGAAGCACTCTATCGACGCATGCTGGCATGATTGTGTTGTGTTTATGGAGTAGGACTCACGATACGGTCAGCCAGCGATATTGTACAGTCACAGAACAAGCGAATGGACTCCTTGCTCGCTGAATATTTGGGATGAAGACGAATTATGCGAGCCATGTTAAAACCCAGTATGAGATTGCTTCGCGAAATGCTTCCCTTCATCTCAGGTCTCTTTATTGTTTGTTCTTCTACACTGTGTCTTCGCAGGCTGCCCAGATATCCCATCTATACATACGCATCACCCAGCCATCTGCCCGCCATGCCATCCCATGCTACTGTATCGCTTTCTGCCATGTAATATCGACTCTAACAAAACCAAATTGCGTACTCGCAACGAACCAGCGTCCTTTCCGCTGAACTTGGAACAATCATGGATGCAGAAAAGAGAATCAAAACAGAACAACTGCCGTTAGTCTTCACTGCTCAGGCTCGCACTACCGGCTGGCAGTTGCGTCCAGAGGTGCGGCGTGAAGAGCAGGTTTGGCGTGCTGCCCCAGCGTGCCCTCTTTCTTCTTCCGTAATGCATCAATCACCCATTCGCCCACTTCGCGATCGACGAAGCCACCGTCGTCCTCCGCAGGTACACTCGAAAGCTGGGAGCTTGGCTCGGGAACATCTTCGCCAGCTGCCGCCGCCGCTTCTGCAGCCGCTTCCGCATCTTCATCTTCTTCTGTAATGGTCTCAGGCTTCACAAGAGGAGCCAGCCAGGCGTGTTGTAGGAGCATAGGATATGTCGGACGGAGATTGGGAATCTTGTTCAAACAGCCTGCCACGAAATCTCGTGCAGCCTCCGAAAAGGTGTCTGCAGGCAGGTCAGGTGGTTCACCATCCACAATTGCCTGTGTTAATTGTCAGTCGTGTCACCCTTCTTGTGAAGCCCCTGATACTTACAGCGAGTTGCGAGAAAATGTTGTCGTACGTCTCTGGTGGATACGGGTATCGTCCCAGAGCACACTCAATGATCGTCAAACCCAGTGACCAGATGTCAGACTGCACACTGTATGTTCCGACAGCGCCTCCTGGCGCGCCGCCGCCACCACTTGATATTCTCTCCGGTGCCATGTAGGACTGGCAACCAATATTCGTCTTGGCTATACTCGCCACCAAGTTCCCGCTCACGCCAAAGTCGCAGATTTTGACCTGTCCTCTCGTGTTCATAAGGATGTTCGTAGGTTTCACATCGCGATGGATAATGTTGTGTTCTTCTTTGAGCGATTTCAGGCCGAGCGTCGTACAGTACGTGATCTTTCTCAATACACCCTCCGGAACACCATCTCCATATATTTTGTCGCAACTGCCGCCGTCCATGAATTCCATACATATGTATACAGCACCTTCCTGGAAAAAGGCGCCATAGAAATCCACGATATAGGGTGAAACGCATCGATGCAAGATGTCCAATTCCATGATGATAGACTGGAATTTTGCATCGTCCAGTTCGAGACGCATTTCCTTCATAGCCATGACGATGCCAGTTGTCCCGCCTCTTCCATACGCTTGCTGAGCTGTAGCGTTGGTGGGAGTCGTACTGGCGTTACTGGGCCGTGTAGGCGATGTTGGAGTTTGCTCTTCTTCTGTGAGGGGTCCACGAGCTTTGTTGCCTGCCAGCCCTTGGCCAGTCTTTCTGAATTTCGGTCTTGCATGTCGCACTTTGTAGACCGTACCATAATTGCCTTTCCCGAGCTCATCAAGGGTGTCCACCTCATCCAGACTGATGCTAAAGCTTTTGCCTGACGTGAAGTCAATGCCCCCACCGTGCACCGTTGCCTTTCCCTTGAACCTGAGCGCTCCAGTCTTGGTGTCGATCATATCCGCATATTTATCCATAGCGGTCTCGGGCTTCGCGGGTTGCTGACCAGAAGCGTCACCATTCGGAGCACCACCACCCATGCTAGAGAGGGTCATTCCTGGTGGCCTTTGCCTGCCGGCAGGAGCACCTGGACCGCCAGGAGCAGGACCAGAGCCAGGTAGGCCTCCAGGCAGCTTCAAACCTCGCTTCTCAGCCAGAGACATGGGCTTACTAGCTCCCGTGACGGCAGGCGAGGAGTGCATTGGTGCTGGAGAGGGTCGTTGCATTCCAGGCGGTAGTCTGAAGTTCGAGGGAAATCCTCCCGGGGTTGCTTGACCAGCCGAAGGCGGACTGATGGGGCTGCGATCGGGCTGCGGCGTAGCTGGGCCTTGCCTATTGAGCGTGAAGGCTTTCATACGCGCGGCAATATCAGGATTCATGGTAGGTGGATTCCCTCTCGCGAATGTCGCTCCCGCCGGTCTACGTGCTGCGTCCAGCTGGCCCCGCGCGGTGGAAGAAGCAGTCATGTTGGCCATGCTGGACGGCACGCTCGTGTCCGACTGCATCCGTTGCACTGTTGGCGAGGTCACTCGTGTTGGGTCAGGACTGGTGAGCGGAGAGTTGAGCTCATCGGGCGAGGTGGGCGGCGAGGGAGAGTTGAGTGGTGACTCTGGTTCTGACGACATGGTCAATGTGGTTGGTTGGCTGCGGAGCCCACGCGGTTCTCGATGATCGTGACGGTTGGCGGGCGGAGGTGGATGCGCTCCGGTCGCAGGCTCTGCAGGCGTCAGGCAGCCGTGGCCCGCTCAACAGCAGCGGCGGTGGTGCTGGGTAGGGACACGCAGACGAAGGTTGTTCACGCGTGCGTGCGATTTGGCGGGATACGGATCAGAGCCACGATCGGCAGTGTGGCGCAGAGGGAATAGGATTTGTGTTCACAGGTGCAGTGGAAAGTACATGTAGACTTCGATGGCGGAACGGAAATGGAGCCGAGGACATCGACACTCCGGAGCGGAAGGCAGAGACGAGCGGGGGAAACAGGGCGGTGCGAGCGCGAAAGCAAGTCATCATAGTTGCGCAACGCAGGCCTGCATCGCACATTCCCGCGTGCAAAAGAGCCGGGCGTTGATGAAGTATTCGAGACTGCTTCCGCTGTGGCTTGCCTGTGCGCGCCATTGATCGCATTGCAGCACAGCATCGGCTCAGCGTGGAAACATGGACTACTGTAGCGCCAGTGCTCGCTGGAGCATTTGCATCACCGCTTGGCACAGTCCACTGATGCGGATGGCCATCATGATGGACAGCACAGCGATAACGCTGGGTCGCTACTCGTCACACAGCTTCTGATAGGCAGCTGATTGTGGGAGCCACTCGCCGCCATATGTCCGACAATAAACGGAGCAGAGGGCGCAGTGTCTTTCAGGCCATGCATGAGTGAATGGGACGATATTGCAGACAAGAAAGAGGTCATCAACACATGTGTGGAACAGTTGGGTCTGGCTGGGGCTCGCGGCCTAAGGTTAAATACTGTACCGGCAACGTGGAAAGGCGCGGCAGCGAGGTGAGGCGCGAGCATCGTTTAAACTTTTGCCTGTGGTCTGCAGATGTGCACCTCAAGCAGGGTTGGGGCAAGCAGCCAAGACCATGAGGTGATGAAGCCAAGCGCGACTAGACTGCGACAACACCGCCCTGCACCCAGCGACATTCTCCGAATCCGCCCTCTCCTCCTCCCCCGACTACTTCTGCCATCTACCTGCCCCATTGCCCGCCTACATCCTGTTGAACATGTCGACCACCGCCACGTGGGCCGCGTGAAGCGTGCCGGGAACACTTTCGAAGCTTCCTAGTTAGCGCCAGCTGCCGCTACACGTCTTCACGCTCGCTTTCTCGCCCATTGCCTCATCTTCGTGAGGACAAAGCAGCGCGCGCACACCGCACAAAGCCACTCCGGCTCGCCGCCGCCCATCCGACCCACAGCCAGCCGCCCTATTGACCGTCGCCCGCCATGCTCTTCGACACTCCCAAATCCTTCCGATTGCGCGAACTCGCCAGCGCTTCTCTTGTCGCCTTCAAGCAACGGCGCACAGTGACGGACCAATCGATGCCAGCGAGCTATCCGATATGGGACGCTGCTGCCAACATCACCATGGACGCCATCACATCCACCGCCCATGAGTCGCATCCCAACTTCCTGCACTTGGCCGGCCTGGTGTCAGAAGCAGTGCTGGAAGTCGTATTTGTCGCCCTACCCGGATACCTGGTGGCAATTACGGGCATGTTCGATGCCAACAGTCAGAAATTCTTGGCCGAGCTGAACACCATGGTCTTTACACCATGCCTCATCTTCACCAAACTGGCAAGTCAGCTAAATGCCGATAAGCTTGCGGACCTCGCCGTCATTCCGTTCATTTTCGTGGTACAGACATTAGTGTCGTACATATCGGCACAGATAATGGCTCGCCTCTTTGGCTTTGGAAAGAAGGATAAGAAGATGCAGAAGAACTTTGTGCTGGCAATGGGCGTCTTTGGCAATTCCAACTCGTTGCCCATATCCCTGGTGCTCAGTCTGAGCAAGACTATCAGCGGCTTACACTGGGATCGGATACCGGGTGACAATGACAATGAAGTGGGAGCAAGAGGCATCCTGTATCTGTTGATTTTTCAACAATTGGGCCAGCTTCTACGATGGACATGGGGATACAGTGTGCTGCTCAAGCCAGCTCACGCATACACTCCATCTGAGCGAGGAGATGACGATGAAGAGAGAGATCGATTGATTGAGGATGGACCCTGGACCGACGAGCACGACAATGTGATCAAGGGGATCGGAGGCAGCGATTCTGGTTTCAACAGTGCTTCTGAGAGCACGCCCAGCTCATCCTTGACAGCTTCGCGCGAAGACCTGCGACACGAAATCGTACCTGCCGCGCCGGCAAATGGCAACGACATAAGCACCGAGCCCCGAAAACTGCCTCGCCGCAATCGAGGTGAAGATGCCGATAGCATTCGTTCCGTGTCGACCAACTCCATCACCCAGTTTCCGCAATTTTCGAGAACACAATCTTCGCGTTCTGCAGCAGATGAGTCTGGCGGATGGAAGGCTCCGCTGTACCGTGTTCAGAACACCATTGTACTCTACGCCAGGCGATTTTGGGCCACAGTCGGAAGATTCTTCACCAACCTCTTCCGCGCTCTTCCCACTCCAATGCAGAAGGTCTTGAAGACGTTCCACTACTACAACAGCAAGTTCTGGGCCGGCGTATGGAGGCAAATGAATCCTCCACTCTGGGCAATGTTGGCTGCACTAATTGTGGCCAGCATTCCTAAGTTGCAGGATCTCTTCTTCCACGACGGTACCTTGATCCGCAATTCTGTTACCCGTGCTATTCAACAGAGCGGTAACGTGGCCGTTCCGTTGATTCTGGTCGTCTTGGGCGCAAATCTCGCTCGATCGACCCTCCCACAGGACCAGCTGGCAAGCACACCCGAGGAGAAGAAAGAAGAACGGAAGCTGCTTTATGCTTCGCTCCTGAGCAGAATGGTCATGCCAGTGATCATCATGGCTCCCGTTTTGGCGTTGACAGCAAAATTTGTGCCGGTGTCGATTCTCGACGACCCGATCTTCATCATTGTGTGCTTTTTGCTCACAGGTGCACCTTCAGCATTGCAATTGGCTCAAATTTGCCAATTGAACAATGTCTTCATGGGTGCGATGTCAAGTCTGCTCGTGGCAAGCTACGTGGTCGTCATCTTCCCAAGCACGCTTCTGCTTGTGCTCATGGCGCTCGAGGTCTTGGAATGGGCTGTTCTGAACAATTGATGGAGCTGAACTGTTTGAGTATGCATCATTTAGGATCCAAAGAGGCTGTGCAGAGGGAACCTGATTACACCTACTTTTTGGCACAGGTACAAGCATTTGCTGCGGCGTTTTGTTTGATAAGCAACTGTGAATGCGACGGCCGGAAAACAGAAAGGCGATGAAGCATACGACAGTGCTGTGCGCTGTAAGCACGAAGTTACGAATCCTCTGTCTGACTACTGGCGTGGCGTTGAAGGAGTGGACTGTACTATTGTAAGACATAGATCTTTCGGTTAGCGAGCACCTAGTATTACCAATTTATATGTTTCTCGAAGTATTTTCGTTTCGCTTTTTGCATTTTTCAGTCGTATACCTCAAGCATGGCATAATTCAATTGTGCCATGGACTCCCAACATTCAGTCATCTCAGGAGTTGAAGTAATATTTGGACAACGTCTCGAAGTGTAGATACAAAGAGCCTCTGTGCTCCATAAGCAGTCTTTCTGCTTTTCATCCCACCCATCCTCAACGCCTCGCTAGAAACTTCAAAAGAGTCATGAGAACAAAGGACATCTGAAAGCTCGTGACCAACCCTTTACAAGTCCTCGTAGTCGGCGTCCTGATGTCAAAGGCCAGGGCTCGAGCATCATATTCCATGAATCAATCTTGGCGTATCAGGGGCAACAGGTGAGACGCAGCCGCTGCATCAAGCTGTAAGGAGTCTTCCGCTGGCTGCTCTGACAGGCTTGCGCCCAAGGCTTCGCCGGAGTCGACTCGGAAAGCCCTACTTGGAGTCGATGGGTAGTTTCATCAACGCCTTGGCCAACGTCCGCTTGTCCTTGCCGTCGCGGTCCAGAATGAGGATGAGGTCGCGAAGCTCAACGCCTTTGCCATGGACATCATCTTCGCGCCATTCGCCCCACTGGGGTGCCTTCTTTTCTTCGACCTTTTTAGCCTCAGCAGGACCATTTTGCGGCCCAGACTGGGGCTTTGGTGTCGATGTTCCACTGGCAGGCTTGGCGAAGCGGTTGGTGGTCCCATCCTTGCTGTCTGGTTTGTTCATCCACGAGTACCTGTTCTTCTTGCCTCCAAGAGCCATCATGGCAGCCGTCTGATTTGATTGAGTCAAGGCCGCTGCTACGGTAGTGGCCGTCTGTTCCTTTGCTTTCTTGTTCTGTTCTTTTTTGCTGATCTTAGGCGCGGCTGGGGCAACTGCCTCGGTGGGTGTATCAGGAGCAATGTCCATGGGAGTTGCGCCCTCACCCGACTCAGCCTTGCGCTTGCGAGCCTCGCGTTTCTTCAGACGTTCTTTCTCTGCTTGCGCGTCTTTCGCTGCGATTTCACGTAGCTTGAGATGCAAGCTCCCCTGATATGCAACAGTCTGCACTGGTCCTGGTGATGGTGTAGACTTTAGCCCATTAACCTGTGCATCGCCGTTGTTCTCTTCTAGAGGCGTTTCCGCAGGTCGGTCCCATTGCGAACCGGTCACACTATCCGGGACGATGGTTTCGTGACTCTGCTTTCCCAGCCCAGTGGAGATGCTTGCAAAATCGGCAGGAATTACTCTACCATGATCACCATATCGTCGGGCACGTGCCAGAGCGTACGCCTCGTCTACCACTCCTCGCATGCGCTCCTGTGCGGCCAGACTCAGAAGCGTAAGCATGTGCTCATATGGAACACCCGATTCGATCATGGCTTCCGGCTTAGTCTTCACGACAGCGATTCCTGTCGTGCCGTCACCGTTCACCATGACCTGGGGCTGTTGCTGCGGTTCCGGATTCCGGACGTACACGCCATTAATGTCGAGTTTCACACCATTCTCCATCGCTCGCTGGTGCATTCGCTTCCTCACGCAATTTCCCGACAGGAACTGGTTGTTCAAGTGATGGGACTGTTGCTCTGCCTGTCTTCTAGCCGCCTGCTCTCGCTTCCTCCGTGCTTCGCTCTCGATATCCTCCTGCGACAGTGGCCGGCCGGTAGTTCCTGCGAAGGCGCCATTCTGCCCTTGGCTGCCAAATGATGTGCCTTGGGTTAAGTACCCGTAGCTATTGTTCCCGCTCGAGCCATTTGAGCCGAATGACGTAGAATTATTCGTCTGAAAGCTTTCATTCTGCGCATGACGATTGTGCCATGTGTTGTGCAGATAGTTCTCCTCGTCCTTCAAATTAATGCCGCTGCCGAATAGACTGTCCCCAATATCATCGACTCCGATCTTCTCATCTTTGTCCTCCTTGGGTCGGGGTGGAGGGGGCATCAGATGTGAGCTAGACGGCGGAGGCGGGCTAATCTGGGTCGGCCGCTGCTGGATGGACTGGTACTGCGACTGCTGTTGCTGTGAAGCTGACCACTGGCCGGCTGGCGGTGAATACTGCTGGGGCGTATTGAAGGAGCCCTGCGGCGATGCATATTGCTGCGCATATGGAGACTGCACCGGCGAATGGCCATAATTTCCGTACACGGGCGACTGCGCATACACCGGACTGTTGCCAGCGGGCGACCTAGGATCTGGAGACAGGCGCTGTCGCTTAGCAGGCGGGGCGAATGCGGACTGGGCGGGAGGAGAGGCAGATGGCGGAGCTCCGTAGGGTGGGTATGGGTTCGGCGGCTGCTTGGGGGCCTGGGGTTGCATCGGATAGGCCATCGCGGCGACGCCTCAACTGGCACAAATGGATGTCGCCTGCGCTCTGGCGATGCGAGGAGACGCGGCGGATGCGACTGGCGATTGGGGCCAAGCACGACGGAGCACAGGCTGCGGCCGTCGTAGTCCTGTCCTGTCCTGTCTCCCTCACGCGAGGTGACGCCTCCTCAGTGGCCGTCTGCTCCTGCTGCTCTCATCAGATGCTCGCTGCTCGTCGGCGCCGTTCGATAAAAGATGCGCTCGGGTCGTCGGACGGTCGCGATGGGGCGGTGCGCGGTCGGCGGTGGTGGGTGTAGGCGGATTCGTGCTGCTGGCGTGTCGATGTTACGGTAGAAGCGTGCGCAGAGTTGACTCTGAGCGGCGGCGCGGCCGGGCACTGCCGAGAAAGCTGCATTCACCCATGCGGCTCTCCACACAGCTTCTCACTCGAACTTCCACCTCACCTTATCATATCAACATTCATCACCTCACTGACGGCTGCGGCCCTGAGCGCATCGTTTTGTACGCGCCGCTGCAAGTGACGCGCTCGCCGCCACTGTTACAGGCTGACAACACCCGCCTCCCTTCCGCCGCTGCGCGTCGCGCACGAGATCTGCGGCCATGGCGACGAAACGCGCGCACTCGGCCATGAATGCGGCGCCGGAGGATGAAGAACCTGTAGACCCCTCAGATGAGCTCATGTTCCTCGCGCTTGGAGGCGGCAACGAGGTGGGCAGATCCTGTCACATCATACAGTACAAGGGCAAGACAGTCATGCTGGATGCGGGCATTCATCCGTCTTACGAGGGCTTGGGCGCTCTGCCCTTCTACGATGAGTTCGACCTGAGCACCGTCGACTTGCTCTTAATCACACAGTAAGTGAATTCCAGTTTATTGGACAGTGAGGCTACAGTCGGACGCATGGCTTGGCGGCCAAGGAGGAAAGTCAGTGCGTTACGATGTCGCATCTCGTCGAGCTCACTACTCAAATCCTACAGCAGCAGAGTAGATTCTGTAGCTATTGTATGCCAGCTGTCCACCTCTTGCCCTTTCTTTTCTTTGCTTATGACCCTCACCCCCCTGCACCGTCTGCCCGCAATATGCATGTCTAGATAGCGAGTCGAAGTGCAAGCTAACGAGCTGCCCCAGCTTTCACCAGGACCACTCCGCTTCTCTGCCCTATGTCTTATCCAAGACGAACTTCGCTGGCAAGGTCTATATGACGCACCCCACCAAAGCAATCTACAAATGGACGACCCAAGATGCTGTGCGTGTGCACAATACGCATACTCCAGCTTCATCCACATCTGGCACAGACGGCTATGTCAGCCAGTTATACACCGAACAAGACATCCTCTCGACCCTGCCCATGATACAAACCATCTCATTCCACACCACTCACTCGCACAATGGCATTCGGTTCACTCCGTACCCTGCTGGTCACGTCCTCGGCGCCTGCATGTACCTTATCGAGATCGCCGGGCTCAACATTCTGTTCACGGGCGACTACTCTCGCGAGAATGATCGACACTTGATCCCAGCAGCCGTGCCCCGAAATGTCAAAATCGATTGTCTCATTACCGAGTCGACTTTTGGCATCAGTACCAGGACTCCTCGGCAAGAGCGTGAGAATGCGCTCATCAAGTCAATAACAACAATCTTGAACCGCGGCGGTAGAGTTCTGATGCCTACAACTGCTGTTGGTAACACCCAGGAACTGCTTCTGATCTTGGAGGACCACTGGCAGAGGCATGAGGAGTATCGAAAGTTCCCAATCTACTACGCTTCTGGTCTTGCCCGGAAGGTTATGGTTGTGTATCAGACATACGTCGACGACATGAATGACAGGATCAAGTCCAAATTCCAAGCCAGTGCCGCCGGCACCTCGGTCGGAGAGGGCGGTACTGCTGGACCATGGGACTTTCAATTCGTTCGTGCACTCAAAGGTGTCGACCGATTCGAGGATGTTGGCGGTAGTGTTGTACTGGCCTCGCCCGGAATGTTGCAGAATGGTCCTTCGCGTGCACTGCTCGAGCGTTGGGCACCGGACCAGAAGAACGGTGTCATTATCACGGGATACAGCGTCGAGGGGACAATGGCCAAGAATCTTCTGCTAGAGCCTGATCACATCACTGCCGTGACTATGGATCGTTCGGCAGGCAATGTGTTGGGGAAAAAGGCGGGCGGGCCAGACGGCGAAAGACAGCAGATTCCGAGGAGGTGCACGGTACAAGAGTTCAACTTTGCCGTCCACGTTGATGGCCAGGAGAATCGAGAGTTCATCGAGGAAGTCGCTGCTCCTGTCGTCATCCTTGTCCATGGCGAGAAGCACAATATGAACAGGCTCAAGTCTAGACTGTTAGGAACCGGCAAGATGAAAGTCTACTCCCCAGCCAACTGCGAGGAGGTGCGAATACCTTTCCGGCAAGAGAAGGTCGCTCGAGTTGTTGGTCGGCTAGCATCCCTTGTTCAGCCCCCAACAATGTTACCAAGTCCATCTGCAACAAGCGACGAGGACGAAGACATGACGGAAGGTGCTGTCAAGAAGCCCAAATCGGAGTTTGATCAAACTTCGTCTCTGGGTCAAGTCATCTCTGGAGTGTTAGTGCAGAATGATTTCAAGCTTTCACTCATGGCACCTGAGGACTTGAAGGAATACGCTGGTCTCACAACAACTACAATCGTCTGCCGACAACGATTGACACTGGCCTCTGCTTCTACAGATCTGATTAAATGGGCCTTGGAGGGCACCTTTGGCACGATAGACGTCACCCGCAATAGCGCGAACGGGAAAGTCAATGCGAATGGCAAACAAGAGGAAGCCGACGAAGAACTTCCATCGCATCACGCGACAATTTTCGAAGTCATGGGAGGATGCGTGCGTGTCATTTGCCAAGAGAACGGACTCGTGGAGCTTGAGTGGGAAGGAAATGCCACCAACGATGCAATTGCAGATGCTGTCATGGCCGTTCTGCTGACAGTGGAGAGTTCGCCCGCTGCAGTCAAGCAGAGCTCAAAACCTCATAGCCACAACCACGGCGCGCCACAAGGGAACAGCGCAATCGCTGGCAAGAGAAATCTTCACGCAAACCTAACTCCAGAGGAGCGGCTGAATAGACTTTTCATGTTCCTCGAGGCACAATTTGGTGAGGAGGCCGTCAACCCGATCAACAAGCCGAAAATTGTAACGCCAGAGACCAATGGCGAGAATGAGGCAGAGGAAATTGATCTGGAGAAGCTTCAGCAGCAGGAACTAGCTCGATTGGTCTCCATCGGTATTCCTGTACCGGGAGTGGAGATCCGAGTCGATAAGAGCGTCGCGAAAGTCTGGCTCGAGAAGTTGGAAGTTGAGTGCGCGGTCAAGCCGTTGGGAGACCGTGTTCGCGCTGTGGTTGAGCGTGCTGTTGAGACTGTTGCTCCGCTTTGGCAGTAGTATGATGGGAATAAAAAGAAAAGTGCGATTTGCCCGGCATAGGAGCCAGGGCGTTCGATCGGTTCGCAGTCGTGCAGTAGTCAGTGATTGGGATTGAGCGCCACAGCTATTTTTGTACGAATATCGTCGTGGTTGCAGTGATGGCAATCCACAAAATAAGGTCATATGGCCGCGTTCTTGCCTCCGCCAACAACATCGCAGGTGTCACTTTTCGAGGTCTATGGCATCGGTCCATGGGGAGTGACCCACTGTTGTGCCTTCGGGATGTTTTGCCCAGGTCTCTCCGTGACACAATAATCTAATATTGCTGGTGGCGTGATAGAATGGACGCAGTAGATAAATGCTGTCTTGAACAATTCTTCAAATGTACAAATTCTGTCGAGATGCCCCTTCCACCATGGCTGGCTGGCTTCTATTCATTTGCCCAAGACTCCTGAACGACAACCAACGCAGACGCCGCCCTCGCCGAGCCACATGCATAAACAGCAATGATAAGACCAAGGCCAGAACGAACGTCGAAGGATGCTGTCGCACAAGCCAACTCACACGACGTGCAGAAAATATGGCACTCTCTGCTCGCCCAGCGTCGCCATTGCTCTGCCCGGCCCCCGATTGATCTGCACGATTAACTCGAACAAATGCGGAGTTGCCCAGGACGGTACCATTTCTGGCCACAGCTTCAAGTGTGATGTTGGCCACCGCCTCACCAATTAGCAGCTGCGTCTCAAAACTTGTCTTGTTTGCTGAAGCAATCAGTGTCCTGACCTCTTGAGAAGCAACCCTCTCGTTCTTATAGCAATTCCACTGAGTGACTTCTGTCGCGCCATTCCAAGACACCCAAACATTTGTACCATCTTCAGTAGTTCGCGCGACCACAGCAATCCTCTCGTGTGGCCGGCCAACCATGGGGAACTTGTAATTGCGATATGATCCGAGCCACTCGGGAATCAATTGTGCGTCCATGATGAGCTTGCCGTCGCTCGTGTGTTCGCTGTGTACTGCTTGCTTAGACCAACCAATGAAGACGTTGCCATCGCGGAGCATTTGGAGATTGCCTCGCGCGTGTGCATACGCCCCAACGCCATGCGGATGGCTATATTCAGCGAGCGTCGTAACAGTCGTTGGCGTCGTATTTGTACGCAATGAAAGCAGGAGTCCTCGGGAGTACGGATGAGTCGGTTGCAACTCGTCCTTGATTGCGTTGTCCAGAATGGAGAGAACCGTATGCGTATGGTTTGAGGCAATTATGCGCACGCTGTGCTGCCCGGAAAACTTCAAACCAGCCATATCGAAGTCAGATCTGCTGCCTCCTAGTCGCCATATGATGTTTCCATCCAGCCGCGATATCTTGTAGACTGTGTCCGTGAAGCGAGCGCTTAGATAGTAATTTCCAGCATCATCCTTGTCCACGGAATTCGCGTGTAGGAAGTCCCAACCGCTGTCGCATTTTGTCTCGATAGCAGTGCCGTCATCTGTGGAGCTTTCATTGAGCCCAATGCGACCAAAAGAGTTCCATCTGAAGACGGACTCCCACGTGCTGGTCTCGAATTCTTCGAAACCATCAAACTCTGCGATACAGCCTCCAGCTATCCCAACAGATTGGGAGTCTTCGGTGCTTGCCCTCGTCTTGTTGCTTCTGATAATAAGAGCCCGAGCACCGTTGTCCACAAAATGAAACTCGTGAATATTGATCGCTCGCGGATCGCCAAAACGAATGGCGTTTCTCACGCCATACGAAGGGCGGACAACAACTCCCTGACCTTTCTCTTGATGTAAGACCGTCATCAGATCCTGCCCGCCAACGTTACTGACGCGGAAATCATCGGTCATCGTATTGCGAAATAGTGCGGCGCCGCTCCAGATCAGCTCACCCCGTCCATCATAGATCGCTGGTCCGACCCAAGGCCCAACGACTTCTTCGGCGCCAAGAGGTTCTCGAGGGGCCACAAACCAGTATCCTGGACTGAGCAGCTCTTTATGATAGATGTTGACCTTCCACCTTGGCGGCTTGAGATCTGGTCTCTGGGGATTGTCAGTGACATGATTGAGGAATACACAGCAAGTTCGTCTGATTTACAGTCACGAAATGGAAGAGACCAGGGTCATCCTTTTTTGAAGTTGCACTGGCAAAGGAGAATGTTGAAGCCCAGGTAGAAATGCACAAGGCGTTGGCCACAATCGTAGCACTCCTCATGCTTTTCACATGGACCAGTGGGGATTCAGAACAGGACGAAAGTATTTGGTCTTCTGCGTGAATGGTTTCATCGGTGGTCCACACTCGTCTCCTGGAAGCCGAGACTCTTGGTCGTCTTGTGACGCGTAACAGCGTGTGAACTTCAGGCTGGGCTCTGCCAGGGCGGACATTGAGCGCGAAGCTGGGACCGCATCCATGTCAGAAGCCCTTTTTGGGAAGAGTCGATGCAAAAGTATCGAGCCCAGCGTATGACACTTCACCTGTCGTCGTCCTTAGGAGCCGAATCGATTTTATTGAGGTCAAGCCATTGCGCCAAGCTGCGACTGGGCGTAGTGTCGTCAGTCTCCACTTACGATAGGAGGTAGGTGTGGGACCCAGCAGGTGATGCTGCGGGAGCATTGTTATTCTTCCTCGGACGGCAGACGGTAGAGGCTCTCGGTGATCGCATGTTCACGAATCGCAAGAGGCGTCAGTCGTACCTACGTTTTGTGCTCAGCGTGTTTGGAAGAACAACGGAAGGCAGACATGGTGGAGCACATCACGGCGTGTGGTTCTGCGGCAGACATCGGCCACTCGGCATGGATGATTTTGTGATGTGATGCATTTGAGAATGCTTGCACACAACGAAGAGGTGAGCGCGGATGTCGAGTTGCAATGAGCAGGCCTGTCGTCTCCCCTGTTGGCGCGTGGTGTGTGGAATTGGCTGTCGCGTCCAGTGCTCATGTGCCATCTGAGACCAGCAGAATTGCTGACACTGCTGTCCTTCGCGGCCAGTAGTGAGGGCTCGGTGTGATAGTGGGAGGGAGCATGGCTTCTCGGTCACCGTCTTCGCATTTCACGATAACCGCTTCGTATCGGAGCACGCAAACGCCGGTAGGACCCACACGCGGGGCAGGTTCGCGGGACAATGTCAATGACCCTGGATCAGCTTCCAAAATCTCGTCGAATCCATTGACGCCGGTACACCTTCGACATCACCCTCTACTCGTGCCAAAATTTTGAAGGACCAATCTTCTCGCAGTCATCATGTCCTCCGATCACGCCTACGAGCTCCTCGCCCTTGAGAACCCACTTCTCGACATCCAGGGCCAAGGGTAAGTCCTCACTTTTTTGAGCTCGTCAAATTCTCACTCGAGTGGGCATCTTCTCTCGTGGGACTGAGTGGCTCCATCGACTCTGCTGACGGTGTGGAATCAGTGACGACGCCCTTCTTCAGCAATATGGTCTCAAGGCCAACGACGCGATCCTCGCTGAAAAGCAGCACTTGACACTTTACGAAGAGCTGATCAAGAACCGCGATGCGAAGCTGTTAGCAGGAGGTGCAGCTCAGAACACAGCAAGAGGAGCTCAGGTAGGTTGATACAAGCAGAAAATGCCATCAGTGGGGACCTGGCTTGAACCGATATGCGTTGAGAGAAGTCGGCCAGGTTCCTCATAAAGTGGGGAGGCTGTGCCGAAAGATATATCCACGATCTTTAGACTGACAATGGCTTCCGCTCGTAGTACCTGCTCAAGCCCGACTCCGTGGTCTTCTTTGGTTGCGTTGGCAAGGACAAGTATGCAGACATTCTGCAAGATGCAAACAAGCAGGCTGGCCTTGCTGTCAGATATCGTTACGACGAGAAGGAGCCAACCGGTCGATGTGGTGTCATCATCACTGGCCACAACAGGAGCATGGTTACAGATCTTGCTGCAGCCAACGCTTACAAGATTGAGCATCTGGAAGAGAACTGGGCAGTGGCAGAGAAGGCCAAGGCCTACTTTGTTGGCGGTTATCACTTGACGGTTTGCGTCCCAGCGGTCTTGAAGCTTGCCGAGGAAGCTGCAAAGACAGACAAGGTGAATTTCAGAACCGAAAGGGCACGTGTACGAGCGTTGGTTGCTAACAACGGCCTCAGCCTTTCATCCTTTCGCTCTCGGCGCCTTTCATCGCCCAGTTCTTCAAGGATCCTCTTGACCAGACCGCTCCCTACTGGGATTACGTTGTCGGCAACGAGACAGAAGCCATTGCATATGCCGACTCGCACGACCTGAATACCCACGACATCCCAACCATCGCTAAGGCGCTCGCCAACCTTCCAAAGAAGAACACACAGCGGAAGCGTGTTGCGATCATCACACAGGGCACCGACCCGACTGTGGTTGCCGTTCAGGATGAAGGCGATGCAAAGAGCTACCCCGTCCACTCCATCGACAAGAACGAAATTGTTGACACGACAGGTGCCGGTGATGCTTTCGCAGGAGGCTTCGTGGCCGGCATTGTGAAGGGCGAGAAGCTCGAGACCTGCGTCGACATGGGCCAGTGGTTGGCGGCACTGAGCCTGCGCGAGCTGGGACCTGCGTACGTTACCAATCCGAACCTCAGTCATAGCTTGCCTCTTTCGCTGACGCTACTACAGTTATCCATTCCCCAAGCAGGCGTACGGCGCTTGAGCGTTGATTGTGTATTAGAGAAAGGCCTGGCGTTTCAACAACTTTCAACATTTTTGTCGCAAAAAGTGATACCCATACCACTCACATCCTCCACGACGTGAGATGCAAAGAGTCTGGCATATACAAAACGTAGATTGCGAGAGCGGAAAATTCGGCGCCCGTTTAAGCGGCCAAGTCTTTCTTCAGTCTCGATGATGCCACTCTGTACCTCAATCCCGCCGCTTCCTTCACGACCAGATCGCTTCCATGGCATCGATTCGAAATTCGTCAGTGCTCACGACACGGAAGGAGACGGATATCTAGCGATTATCCGTGCTCGGCTTGCTCTTAATACTCCAGATATAGGGCGCTTGCACAGCATCCTAAAATGCCGCTATGTGCCATAGAGCTGTTATCCCGGCGGGTTAATATCGTGAGTTGGTCTCATGTGTCGCACACAGAGGAAGCGCTCCTCGAAGGTACAATCTGTCGAAGTGTGCGATGTGCCGGTTTGAGATCCCTGGCCGAATCGCTACAGTACTGCATACCGGGCTGCTGGAAGAGGTATCCACCACGTCGACTCGTTTCATCCGAGACAGGTGCAGTTCCGAGCCCTCATCGTGGCAGTGCAGGCGGTGCAGCAGAGGCGAGGCGCGGAGCAGATGATTGCGGCCTGGATGATGCGGCGGGGACCTGGTCATCTATGGACATGCTCGGGCAGGCCCTTGACAGATCATAAAAGCCCGAAGACATATGCTGTGCTGCCCAGCCGACGTCTGGACTTGCAGCGAGCTGTGACATCGATGCGCAGCCGAAAGCGCCGATCAGAGGCTAAACTGTATCGTGTTAGCGTGCTGAAACTATCGTTTCGTGTGGCCGTCTTAGTCATGAATTGAGATCTGTTTCGTTTCATTCACACAGCAGCCAGAAGTGCATGTCAGTCGACATTGCGCGTATCCGACACCGCCGGCGAGCACCCGGCCGGTGACACGCATGGAGCCTCACGCTGACCACACAGGCTACGTTTGCTCGTTTCATCCGGCCTCTCGTGATCGGCGCATATTCCAAACACGGCATGGCCCACGTGAGGCAGCACGCTGAGATTTCTGCCCAGAGCCCGGGCGGACGTGTGCCCAAATGCCAGGAATACCGCGCTGGGCGCTGGGGATCGCGTGTGGTCTCCAGACGCGCGACCAGTAATTGCAGGCCGGCGCAGCATGGCGGACGGTGGAGCGCGGCAGAGAGCCAGTCGGAGGCAGCAGCCGGGATCAAACAAACGCTTTCTGCAGGTACGAGGGCTCGACATGCAGCGCTAGAGCGCGTCCACGGCGATGCCAAAAACCTTGTGGCCACGATCGCTCACCCGCCGCCACGACAGCATGTGTTCGTTCGCAGGTCGCGCGCCGGACGTCGAGCGTCACAGAGTGCAGCGCTGCTCTGCTGCTGCTGCCGTCCGCGCGACGCGCTGCTGCCGACGCTTGCGGAGCCCATGGAGCACGCATCTGACCTGGCACCCGGAAGTCTAATGCCATGTCAAGCGTGAGACGAGCTCGTCGGCGCGCAAACCTCCCAAAGGCTGCCCCGTCCCCAATAATCTGGCGCTATCACCCGGCCTGGCCTCACCTGCCAGGATCGTCGACGGCACGGCAATCTGGGAGCGTCGAGCTGGGGGTGCCGGCGCACGCCCACCCAGAGCAGCACCGGTGCGATGAGAGCAGAGAGGGTGCGGTGCTGCGCTGCTATCCTGTCGAGCGGAGTGCCTACACGCCCGGCCAATAACGGCCGTTACAGCACCGCGCTGGCTGACGCCTCTCTTGCGTTATGATCCCTGAGTCCGGAAGGTTGGGTGGCAGCAAACGGCGACGACGATCCTGCGTGCGAGGCGCGACTCTCGCTCTGCAGCCGGCAGCCTCACGGCTCTTATCGCCTACTGCTATACCACCTCTCACAACGGCGGCGGCGGCCCTCCTTTCCTGGTCCGCTGCAGCGCGACAACGTCCGCAGTACAGCACGAGGAGGCGAGTATGAGAGCAGGTCATTCCTCAGCACCCTCGTCGAGCGCGCGGGGCGGCGTCCCTTTCTGTTTGTCTGGCCTCCCCTCCTTCGCTTTGTTGCCCACTACTGACTACCGGCCGAGCCTCACTTTTGCTCGATCGACGCCGACCGGGCTGTGACACCTCCAGCCCCGCCCATAATCTCCATCGTCCGGCAGACTCTTGCTTCACGTCTCACGCCTTGCGTTTCCGAATTCTAATCGCGAGCAAGGGCACTCGCTCGGCAGTGCTTCCTTGTCCCGTCGTCGACGCAACGACTCAGAAGCCTGACAGCGACAACCTCATCAACCCCGCGCCACGGCCGGCCCTGCTCACGAGATATTCGACTACACTTTGGCTACCCAACCATACTCGTGCATTGTCTGCTTTGCGCGCACCGCCACTCCTTTGGCCTTGCCCACACTGCGCTCTGCTGTTTCGCTTCGTCGTCGCTCGCTCAAGACCACGCTCGCCTTCAAGACCACTCGCTCCTGCACTGCTCGTTCCTGCTCCTGCCCATTTCCGCGCAACACCGTCAAACGTCAGCCAGGCCCGGCTGTCGATGCTGCGCTCACTCACGCGTGACGGCATCACCTCTCGAGCCGCATTAATCTGCCAACCCAGCTGCCTTGGGCAGCAGCCGGAACAAGCTTCCGCCCTCACGGCCATAACATTCAACTTTTTGCTCTCTGTCTAGGTCACCATCCACACGGACTCTGGCCAACTTCCCGCTGCTGTAAGGCTGCTATCGATTGACAGCTGGACATCGATTGTGCTCTCCGAGCTCGCAATCACGACAGCCAGATAGATCCCTTTGCGCCCTCCACCCACCCACCCACTAACCGTCAACCTGGCGACTGTCTATGCATCACCGCCCTTCTCGCCGTTGGCGTCGACGCGGAAAGGGATAGATTACGGGGACCGCCACGACTCTGGGATGGACTACAATGATCCATCACGACGGCAGTACGCGCAACAAAATCCGTATGGTCCGCAGCAGTCGCAAAGCAGTAGCGCTCAGCCCGGCAGCCAGTACAACACTCCGGGCGGATCTGTGGAGCGATTTCGACAGTCTTCAGGCTATCTTCAGCAGTCTCCACAAGCGGTCGCTCCGCCTGCAAGAGCTAGCAGCGACGCGCAAGTGTATGGCTTCGGACAAAGCTCGCAGTATGGGACTGGAGCGTCCGCAGCAGCACAAACGATGCAATACTCCGCAGATATGCAAGGCGCAGATGTACAGAGACAGAGCGATAATTCGCAATATCAGCAATATGGTTCCACCCACATGTACAGCATGGCACAGCCCACGCAGCAATCGACGCAATCGCCTTACGATCCGGTCTCACGATATTCCCAGCGCCCTGGAACTGCTTCCGAGACGCTCGCTTCCCAAATCGCGGCGTCGCAAACGGCAGCAGCACAGTATTACCTTGCAGGACAATCGCTTCCGAGTGCAACAGTGCCCGAAATGGCGCCGCCGCACTTGCCCTCCCAATATCAGGCCTCGGCGTACGCAGCAGCTGGACCTTCATCCACTTATGCAAGCGCGATGATGGATCCCACGCAGTCTGGCGCATATTCGTACGCTACTACGACGCAATACACCCCGAGCTCTGCACAATCTGTTGATCAGGCTTTCGCCAATTACCAAAACCAGATCCGCACACTTTTCACGAATGTACGAGAGGGATCATTACGCGAAATCGGCGGCCTATTGATGGACGTTTCGCTCTATCTGCTCGGTAACGCTGAAGCGTTAGGTAAGTGAACCGCATCACCTTTTTGCACGCTTAAGCTGAGCTAATCGCAGCTGCAGGGCTGACGCGTGACGACGATAATCTGCATGACGAACGAATACGACTCTGGGATGAGTTCAACCGCGCATGGCTCGTGACGCTCGAGAAGCAGCGCGAGCTCACTCAAGAATATATTCGGAATCAGGGACTCCGTGAACCTCAATCAATCATGAGCGCGCAGATACTCGAGCATCTATCACGCGAGCTGGTCCGTCTCTGTGATAGCGTGGAGAAGCACGGCTTGGTGGACTATCAGATGGGCGTAGCAGAAGAAGAGATCATGGACCGTGGGTCTCCTTGACACTTTGCCATACCCGTAATGCGGAAGCTGACATGCCTTGCAGTTCTCATAGAGTGCCTGAACGTGCTGGACCCGGAGAATGCCGCTGCCGGCGCAGAAATGTCAGCGTCTGCCTCACGAGATCGATAGCCTTGTATGGCTCGACCACTGTTGCCGCCAATCTCCAACCGGCTACATTTGACGGTACCCGCCTGGGCTCAGCACAGCCAGCACAGTGACTGGTTCTGCGCCGCACAGCGTGCGCACCGCGACACCCTCAGCTCACTGCTGGAAGCTCGCATGTAAAACGTTACTCCGTCGCGCACGCTACACTATTGTACTCGTGTTTCTCGCAAGATACCACTATTATCGAAGTGGGCAGTCCTTTACAACGCATTCGATGTTTGCATGAAGAGATGACTAATAGTAGTTTCATATCAAGGATGGAGGAGATTTAGAAGTTTTGACGCGACAGCGAAACGAGGCAGAGAGTTCCGGGAAATGGCTCTGGCTGGTCCAGAGGTCCACCCGGTTTGCTGTAATGACAACGAGAGCATGGATGCAATGTAAATAATACCCAAAGCCACGGCACAGTTGCGCTTGCGCCGTGTAACGTGTTCGCTCCACCTTGCAGACCTGATTGGGATGACACCGCGCTTAGCTGGTGGCTGGGAACGACTAGGATCTCGAATCCTCTTTTTCATGGCTGGTCCATCCAGGGATCATGGAATTGAACATTTGCTTTTTTGCGCGCTCCTGACAGCACCAGCAGGTCCAGCACACACCATGCGGCGTTTTGGTGGGAGAACGCCACTCTGGAATTTTGCAGCCTATCGATGGACGAGGGTGTATGCAGGTATTTTATGCCGCATCACAGCGCAACAACCGGGTGACAGTGGGATTGACTTTTCCCAGGGAGCATCATCCATGATATATGACACCTGCAAGGGCCAGTTGCCGTGTTGTCCAGAAAGTCGTTACAAGCTTGTCGGTTTGGAAATTCCACCCCACTGTGCTCTCAGAATCAAGTACTGCCGATGGTCCGCCGTTTCTTTGAATGAAGGAACATGGGGTGATACTTGGTCGAGAGCAATCATGAGGGTTTCGGGACCGACTTCGTCAAGCCATCAACAATCAAACAGCCCTAACTCGAATACCTCAAGCACAGCTCTCTTGGCTCCAGCGCGGTTCCTTTCGGAGACAAGGAGGACATGTACAAAAGCAGAATCGACGCACAAAAAAAAAGGTACTTCAACAACCCCGACCAGTGTTCGGCATTCTCATCCCGACGTCACCTGGTTGTCATATTGGCAGGGGCACAGTGACAGACTTTATGGAAAAACCGTCTCGTCTTGTCAATCTCACGCCGTGAATAGCGATGCTTCCTTGCAACATTGTCAGCTCAACGCCAGTTTCCCGCGACTTCGCGATTTCCGTTTCGGATATGCTGGTTGACTGGGCATTCTCTGGACCCATGGCTTCGGGATTCTTTACGAATGTCAGCGAGGAGGTGCAGAGAAAAGGAGACAGTGCTGTTCTGACGATGATATAGATAGAATATTGCTGACGCCAATATAATGTACAGGAGCGACGAGACGAGGTAACAATCGAAAACGCTTCAAAATACCAAACCTCGGCCATCGATGCTTTTGAGGCGTTGATGCGCTGAGAGTGGTGATTGTTGCCGAGCAAAAGAAACAGAGCTGCCTTGTCAAACTCAAAGGGACCTTGTCGTCGCAGCTCGAGAAGACACCTTGTCGACAATGAAGTACCTCACAGCTGTCGATCACATCTTCTTCACGATCGCTTCGAATCTTAACCTTCATGGCGGTGAAACAGATTTTGTAGAGAAAGTTGTGTCATTGCTGCAGTTGTTGATTACTTATCATGTACGTATCTTCATCCTTCGTTAAACACAATCGAATTATTGTTGTTGACATCTTGCCCAAATTTTCGTCGTCATCAGAAATTAAAGTCCAGTTCTGTTCCATTGGCCTGGACGTATTGCAATAGCTTCGTTTCCATATCCTCGAAGCGAGGAACGCCTCGATGCGAGAAGACAAGCCACATGCAGGAAGGTGTCGAGCACTGTAGGTAGAATTCGGTGCCTGTTGAATGAAGAACACCTCAGCTCAAGAATGAAGCCGCAGAAGCCTTCAAGCACCGCAGAGTTCGGTGCCTGGACATTCTACTTCCTCCCGAAAAGACCTTTGAATCCCTTCTTCTTGCGTGGCTCATCATTATGCCTCGACTGATGAGTCTCCAGTTGCTCTCCTCTCCTCGTCGAAGGCGTACTCTCCGTCCGAACAACTTCCTCATACGGCGGTGGTGTCGCCCCATCATCTTCCACAAGATCATCGCTCGCCACAGAAGAGTGGCGAATAATCTGATTGCTGTCGGTCTGACTGAGCCGCCTTCCAGTCTCCTCAACAAGTTCCCGATACCTCGTATCATCATGCTCCTTCTTCAATCTCTTCTTCTCTTTACTCTTCTCGACACGTTCCGCGATCATTGCGCCTCCCATGACGATTAATACGGCTGCCATATTTCCAGGCCTCGGTCGATATTGTACTGGAGAAGATGAAGTCGCACAGCTGCAAGAGTCCAAGTATAGATGTCGTTGGTCGTCTTCAAGATTTCTGAGTGCTCGATGCTTCACAAGCAGAATATCGCCTTCTTGTCTCGAACGAAGTAATACGATGCAAGCGATGTCGTTGATCGAAGCTATTAACTAGCCGAGATGATCTGCATCATGCATTCTTTGTTTTTGCCGCCAGGCGGCGCCAGCGCGCCACTCTGCCGAGCGCACCCCATCGCCACCTTCTCCACGCAGAAAGCACAAGGTCGGGGCCATCATAGCCTAGATCAGATTGGACTTCTGCCCGATGAAAGATGGATAGCAGATTGCAGTGCCAGTGTTTGGCAGTAGGTACACACCAGCATCTGACACGAGCAGACCAGCGTTTCGTGGCCAGCTTGAAGAAGACCAAGCTCCGAATTCTCCGGGCAGCCACGTCTTCGGCTCTTCGCTGCCGTGCCCTCGCCGATGAAAATGTTGCTCCATACATGTAAGAACAATTTGCATGACTGAGCCTGAGTCGTGAAACTGTGCACAGGTGTATCCAACGAAGAGCGTCCACTTCATAATGTCGCCTGCAGCGTATCATACTCCAATGTTTCGAGGAATGACATATTACTTGCTGTGACGCTTCGCTTGCCGAACAATTCACGAATTGACGCGACTTTCGGAGCAGTAGATTTGAAAAGATGTGTCCACGCAGTGTGAACCTGAGAGTATGCTCAAGTGAGCGAGGTCAAGGTGAATAGCATTGTATGCATCCATGTCAAACCACTACTCGTTCGTGTTTGACTTGCGCTTGCCAATTAAGTCGTCAAGCTTCAGCCCACCTCGCATCCAGCTTGTGACTTTTGCAAGAGAGTATGCAATCCTAACAACATCCAGTCACAAAAAAGTAGTGAAGTGATGAGGATGGTGCCCCTCTTTCCCGCGATCCTGTTCCGTGCCTACACAAGGAGAGAACGCCGCCATCTGCACAAGACTCGGTTCTCCGGACGCCCGCTTTATGATAACCCCAGTCGCTCAATACCCATTGTCAAAAAGATTAGATGATATCCTACTCCGTCCCGATCTGCGTCGGCAAGAAAATGCGGCATCGCTGTGAGGTGTTGTGATGTGCTCTTATGGCTCCGTACGATTCATGCGTGTCGTTTCGCCAGCTTTTCAGTCATATTTTGTGTTCATTAGAAGAAGTGGGTGTGTGGTTTCGACAACTCGTGCACTTCCATCTCCTGTGATTGGGTTAGCACTGACATGTATTTGTGCGGAGAACTTCATGCGTGAGACTTACCATCTTGAAGGTATTGAGTTCCTCCTTGATCTGCTGTGCGAGCATGGGCGTAAGTCGATTGCAAGTGGCGATCTCGCCTCTGCGGTCATACTCGGTGCTGGACCACACGTCGTGAAACTGTATTCGTGGACTGAAGCTTATATTTCGTGACCCGTTAGGCGTGTTGGGCATGCTCTTAGCCATGGAAGCAAGGCGTGGGCTGAAGTAGTCGCCATTCGCCGCATTCTTCATAGAGTCGTTGCGACTGCCGTCCTTGGGCGTGCTCGGCATGCTGGAGGATGGACTTTCCGAGTTGTTCTGGGCGTCGGTCGGCTTGATCACTGGAGAAGCAGTGGGAGAAGCTGTGCCTGAGCGCTTCAGGATACCCTTCTTCACTGCGGCTAGCACTTCAGCGCGGTCTTTATCGCTGCCCACGATGCTGCGGCGCGAAAAGGAGTCCGACCGGTCTCCAGATCCCCGCGTAGACGATGCGCCAATGTTGTTCGCAGCGTCGATGGAATTGCGCTCCAACTTCGGGAAGCCTGTAATCCCGTGTTTATCCGCGGGATGTGCATCCACATTCACCTTTTGTCGCTCAGCTTCCACGCTAACCATGGACACTTGCGCAACGCTAGGCTGGGCTTGAGTCGATACTGGTCCGTCAGCTGCTGGTACGCCGATGACCGACTTCGGCCGAAATAGGCCCTTGATGCTCCTAGCACTCTTCTTGGCCCCTCTACCCATCTTGCGCAACATCATCGATGCCGATGATGCGGTCGAAGAAATCGAGATGTTGTCAGTTGAGCCAGTCAAGGCCACCGACGTGTTGGCATATATGCTGTTACCGAGACCAGCGGCTTCCTGCTTGCGAGCGATCTCCTGCTGTTCGGCGTCGAGCTCATCATCGATATGCTGCTGATGCTGCATTCTCGTTTGCTGGGCGTGGTGTGCAGCGGCGTGAGCAGCATCGCTGTTCTCTGCTGCGCTACGTCGAAGCTCTTGTGCGCTGCCAAATGAGAAGGCACGTCGCAGACGTGATTTCATGCCCTTGTTGAGATCCTTATCCGACACGGCAGCCAGCTGCTGGGCCGCGGCGGACTGTGCTTGAGCGTGCGCTTGAACGCCAGCTTGCGCTGCCGCAGCGTACGTCTTAGGCTTGGGCGCAGCGCTTGCGGGCGAAGACTCTGTCTCGGCCTCCTTGGAGAGTGGCGAAGGTGCTCTCGCACGCTTGCTGGCTTCGGAAGATGTTCCAGGGGCAACAGCCTTCAGTCCCTCTGGTCGGAGTCCACTTGCGTTCTTAGCACCATCTTGTGTTGCTCCTTCGAGTTTCCTGATTGATGCTGAGCTTTCATCACTTCCCGACCGCGTGTGCGATGATACCGGGCGTATTGTAGTCGCCACTGAGGAGCTGGGTCCATGTGACGGCGCGGGTCCTTGAGTGCCAGCGCCCGTGTGCGACACGGTGTCAATGGTGTTCATGCTGCGTCTCCTATAACGCTTTGCCAATTCCGCACTGCCCGTTTTCACTGCAATGTCATCTTGGCTCTCTCTACGCTGAACCGGCTGCGAAACTGATACTTCCGCACCAGTATCGCCACTGTTGGATGTGGATGGTCCGGCAGACGTCGCAATTGACGGTGTCGTAGCCTTTGGTGTGCTGGTGCCAGACTCAGTCCGCTGTCCGGCTCGACGATATCGACCGGGTGACGGCTTCGCAGGTTGATCGAAAGTGGTGAGCGATAAGTCAGGCACGCTCGACGAGAGATTGATCAAGGACGAGTTCTTCGACCCAATCACCGAGTCGTCCTTCGCCGACGGTTGGGAGGAGGTATCTGATGATGTGGTCGAAGAATTCGACACAGACTGCGTGTGCGTGTGTGCAGGCTTTTGACCGATAACGCCATGTGATACCGCCGATTGAGAGACGCTGCGGGTTTCCTGCCGCAGATTCGGTGTGCTCTGGAAGGCATAAGGCTGTACGGGAGCAGCGGCTGTGCTCCGATAACTGCCATTTTGTCCATTGTGCATGCTTCGGGTCTGTTGCCCTTGCCGAGGAGAAGAAGAGTATTGTTGAGACGAGCCGTTGAACGCGTCTGAGGATGAAGGTCGAGAATGCAGCATCGTAATGGTGCTGGAAGGTGAAGAAAGTGGCGAGAGTACCTCAGCCATCTGATCGGCCGTGGTGACAGCCGGCTGGGTTTCGTTGGTGAAGTCGGCGATGGTCGAAGGATCAATGGGTCGAATCGCGGCTTGGCGGAGATGTAAAGGCTAAGTATACGGTCTGAGCCGGCCAGCAGTCAGTATTGGGCGAATAAGCGGTGCTCGCGATGATAGGGGGCGCTGTTGATGGTCGTGTGGACGCGGAGTTGGCAGCAAAGGAGCGTGCGCGGATGGTGAATGCAGCGGCAATGGGTGCAACAACGGCGCCCCTATCGCCCGATCGGCGTCGTGTGGGACGCGGGAGAGCGGCGAAGGCGAGTCGTCGGCGATGCTCGTCGGCGGCCGCGTGATGTCGAGCGGTGTGTGCTCGCCTGAGTGGTTGGGCGTGCGAGTGCAGTGGGAGAGGGAAAAGGAATGTTCGCGCAGAAGCAGCAGCGAATGGAGACGTACCTTCTCGCACGACCGGTCGGCGGTGGCGGGCAGGAAGTTGGTCGACGGGGTCCCGAGCGGGACTGGAGCAATCTCTAGACACGCATGGAGGCAGCGGCTACCCAGACTGCCCGGTGCAGCGTGCTGTGGTGGTGTTGGAAGAAAGCGTAGTCGTGTCGTCGGTCGGGAGAAGGGGAGTGGCTCCGCTGGGATCGGGAGCTGGAGCAAGTGGAATGTGTACAATATCCACCCAGGCGCGCCGGCAAAGAAGCAGTGGTACAAGGCGCGCGGGTTCAACGGTCGAACAAAGAATACAAGGCAAGAGAAGGATAAGTGGCGAGGAGATGTCGGTGGGTGTGCGGTCGGAGTTCTCGTCAGGAGGAGCAGAGGCAGAGGCAGAGGCAGAGACAGAGACAGCGACAAAGCCACGGGAGCGCTGCCAGCCCGTGCGGCCAATCACGCCGCGCCGTCAGTCGAAGGCAGTCTGCGCGGTGGTCAACGTCCCCATCGCGCTGCTGCCCGCCTGCATGAGCGTGCGAAGGCTGCATTCCGCGCCCACCAGCTGCTCCTGCTGCAGCATGCCTTGGTTGCGCGCTCGCTCTCACGCTCTCCCATCACTCTCACGCGCATGTGCCTGCGCTGCCAGGCCCAGCAGCAGCATCACCTCACTCACCGTGATTCGCTTGTGCAAGTGGGTGCACCCGAGCGCGCCTGGAAATAAAGTTCGATGTGCTTGTTCCTGAAATACGACGGCCCATTTTCTAAGTTAATGCTTGACCACACCAGACACGCACCCACTTGGATGCTGCTCCATACCATGACGGCGCCGTCGCGCACACCGCGCCCGTCACCGTCACCGCTGCTGCCGTCGCTGCCATCGTCGCTGCCGCAATGGCCGTGCTTGACAGCGGCGGCCGGGATGAAACACGGACCCCTCTCATTACGGTTGTATCTGCACCTGCCATTACTCTGTCGCAAACGCAGGCTCGCGGCCATTGGAGCACCACATGCACTCTCCGTCGCTGCGCTGTGCTGCGCTGTGCTGTGCCCCCGATGGATCGTACCGCAGCCTCCTCGTGTCGTCCGGGCGATTGCTGCTGCGAGCTGCGCAACCCGCTGCTGTGCTGCCCGCCCACCGTGAGAGCTCTGACCCGACACGCGTGCATGCGAGGACGGATCCACACACAAAACCCCACGTCCCCTACGGCCTGCCATATGGATGGGGCCTTGCTGTGGCCAATTGCCGCGCCCTGGCCCACCACCGTCCCTTTGGCGTGAAGAATTGCGCTGAAACGCTCGCGCTATGCAACTTGCACATGCCTCCCACAAACACGCTCACGCCCATGGTTACTGGAATGGACAATCTGTCTTGCGCATCCATCGTCGACCGCCTGCAGGCACTTGACGCGCCACAGAATTGCGCCCGCCAGCAGATCTTCCGCAGATGGGACTAGACCCATGGCACCTCCTTTGCCGCCATAAGCTCCAGTCAAACGCAGGGCCATTCGAAACAAGGCATACCAAGCGTCAGACGCGTACGCGGTCAGCAACACCAGCTTGCTCGAGTTCCTCTCCAATGTGCATGATAAACCGGTCTCGATCATGTTGCTACGCTCATCAACGCGTTGCTCCATTGCGCCATCCTCCCAGGTGGGTGCATGCAGCACTCTGCCTTCGAAGCTACTACAGCTCCCCTGCAAACACGCTAAGTGCCTATCGGACGAGGTCCAGCAGAGCTAGCGATGTCGTGCGCCATGCCGGCGTATGATCGTGTCTGCACGCGAAAAGTATACAAGAATTTCCGTCGACTGACTGCACGGACTATCTACTGATGGATATGACCACTTCGACGGGCTCTCCGCCTTCCAGCAGTCGTCACCGCCAGCACAATGCTACACGCACGCCTCGCCTTGGACGTGAAGCTGCGGAAAAACGCCATGTCAAGTGACGGTAGAGCCGGCATCCTCAGCACATTGTCCACCAAGCAATTAGCTCTGATCCAAGCATGGCTCCATTTCCAAATCTCAGCGCCAGCAGCAGCCGCACATTGATGAGGCGGTCTAGCAACCACACCACCACGAGCGGGGATCTGGAGAAAAGTGCGAACAAGATGCGTGCAAAGCACTTGGCATGTGGGCCTCTGCCGCTATGCATCGAACGCGCCGCCTCGTTTATTACACAAAGCGCAGGGTGTGTATCTCGGATAAAGAGTATTGCGTGCACCGAGATTGCCGATCTCTGGTCTATCAAACAACTTTCTGGCATTAGAACTAATTTAGAAGGGTTCAGTCAACGCTAACAAGGGAGCAACAATTAGTGCTATGAAGCTCCACTGACAGCTCCACCATCACGAGGACTGTGCATGCGCGCATAATCACACATGTCGTCGACTTTCGCGAGCCAAGTCGTGGGCAAGCGAGATAGCTTGATTCGACTTCACAGCGAAGAAGCCACGTTGCGATAGAACGATCTGTGCTTGACATTGGCTTGATCATATCGTGATAGTGCCATTGTTGACTATTCGCGGGTTCGACAAAGTTCGTATTGCACAACTTATACAACTTTCATATCAAACCCCGAGAATGGCGCGCAACTAAACACAGCAACGAATCTTGCTCAGCAATCTATTTCGCACTGGATAAATCTGTGAGCAGTATGTCTCGGAATATAGCAATGATATATTCGGGTCGGGTCACATGGGAGAACGTGCTGAATTACCACATTTGTGCAAAAACTATGATTTGGTAACCACTAGAAAATAGACATGGACCCTTTCGACAACCAGATCCTTCTTTCAGCCATGTTTGCACGTGTAAATCCAACTTCAGCCAAAAACTTGGTCATTATCATGCCGTTCATGCAAGGACTGCCCGTGCTGGCTTCGTTTCGTCATGGGGACTACTTCCCCTGCACAACCAACGCCTGCCATGCTTTCGTGTAGCCATACATTGTGCACTGGATCGCAAAGCTGAGTCTAAAAATCACCTCGAAAGCTGAGATTCCTCGTGTGTGTGCTATGCTTTGCTCACTCCATGCACCGATTGCTTTTTTCTGTACACGTACTGTCCCCGTGACTCTTATGTGCTCATGAATCTGCTGACGACAAAACATCGTCCATGAAGCATCCGCCATTCCCCGCCATATACCATAACCCATGGAACTGATGACATGCTACCCGCTACGAAAGAACACCCGCACCCCGGGTGAGACCCTGAATCGCACTTCCATAATGATCCATGTTCCGTTCAGTTTGGTCCTTGGCCTAACAACAACCACGTTCTAGACCACGCGAAGGACTAGGCTGCCAGAAGACTAGTTTCGAGATCGAAAAACAATAGGCCAGTGGCAGTGCTGGAAGCTGAAGTGCGGAGGAGAACCCTAGAACCAATACGACTCGCCACTCTGGCTGACAATGAACTCGCAGCCCAGCGGACTTCCTTTCGCGCGGAGCTCTTCCTCGTGTTCGTGGAGCTGCTCCAGTATGACTTCGCTCACGTGAGGTCCGTCCTTGAAAGTGTCTTTGATGTGTATTAAAATTACTTTGATGCCGCTGAGAGGCGCTTCTTGATGCGGTTGTGCTGCAGACTCCTCGTTCACATCGCCTGTTACGTTGATGTCGATATTACCGGGGCCATTCTGTGGAAATGCAACGGCCTTTGGGGACGTGACCGTATCACCGGCGTGGTCCATAAGTGCCGGCTCCGATGCCTGAAAGTTGTAATGATTCAGCGCGTCTACAGAAGCGGAACCGGGGCTTTGCGAAGTGGGAAGGCCGGAGGCAGCGGCCGCGGGAAAGTTGTGATCAGGGGCACTACTGCGTCGCCGCTCATCCAATACCGTTCTGCTGGCAAGACTCCGAGTTCGTTTTCGTGCAGTCTCCGGTATGCTCAAGCGAGCAAATGGATCCAAGCCATTGGATGTGTGGCCTGGAATTGAGCGCTTGCGCTTCGTCCCAGCCTTCTCAGCAGCACGCATGGCTTTGGCGTCAAGCACCAGGCTCGCAAGATTCTGTAATTCGGCTATAAGATGCCGCGGATTCAGATGACCAAACAGGATTGCATCAGCTTGACTATCATCGTAGCTGCACTCGATGAAGATTCCACCTAGGACGCCCTGCGCAATCTTACGTGCAGCCTCTTGCCACACCACGATATTCCGGGGCGTGAGTGACAGAGAATCAGGTTCCACATCGCCAAATATGATGACCTCGCGCTGTGTTTCCTCATCGCGGAGGAAGAAGGCCGTGCTATCGACTACACATGTGTCGTGGTCGGCTGCTCTTAATTGAGGCGAAGCTTGGTGTGTATGGAAGCTTGACCGCTGCGTTCCACCTGGCGTGCCGGGTTGCGAATGCATAGCCGACATAGACAATGCTCGGTTCGAAGTAATTTGATCGTGAGGTATGCCTTGTATGGATCCATTGTACGGAGGCATCGAATCCGACATTCCAGCAATGCTGCCACGGTGCTGATGGCTTGGGGGACTCTTCGTACACACGCCATGTGAAACTTTGAAGGCTTTCGCAGCAAGCCCGTCACAAACATCAATGTAGCCTCGCCCCTCGCCCTCGCCCATCATAACATCGCCCCCTTCTTTGAGACGCTGGAAAGTCACAAAGCCCACGCCGCCGTCTTCGTCTGTGAGGTTCGGCCAAATCACATCATTGAAGATATGCTGCTTGATGGCATTAACAGTGCTTGGCAGCGCTGCCAACGTCTTCGGCCGCGAAGTGCCGTTGAAGGCTGCGGTATTGATCGCGAATCCAGAGAGATGGTCCAAATGAGGGTGTGTGATCAGATAAGTGGAGATGTAGGTTCGAAGCACATGGAGAGCGTTTGCGCGAGCCGACTCATTGGGAAACTTCAGTCCCGCAAAAGGACCCGCCTGTAACAATGTTGGCTCCGGCTTGGGAAACATGTCCATATCAATGGGGGATCCCGACCTGCCACTTGCGGTCGCATGGCTGCTGTTCGAGCCTCGTGCACGACTCGTGGTTGGAAAGTGGTTCTCGAGTATTCGCGTAATGGGTGCGAGATGTGATCCAGCATCAACTGCCAGCAGCGAGCCTTTAGCCCACTCGCTCGCTATTGAACGAACCAAAAATGCGGTGACATTCTCCTCGCTGGGGCCACCACTATTGCCGAGACATATAACCTGCAGGGCGGGTCGTTGGCCATGTAGCCCTATGCCTGTGCCGACCGCCCCATCAGCGGTGTCTTTCATCGATGCGCATGCAGCCGCCAGTCCCGTGCGCGTGTCTCAGATAGGCAGAATGGCGAGGGCATGCGGTATGTTGTTCCTGCGCAAAGACGAAGGCGCTGCCGTTCCGACGAGTCCTTTACTGGCCAAGGTATACGGAGTGCTTTTCTGAAACCAGCTGCCGCTTCCTCGAATCTTTGTGTGGGCTGTAGCAAGCAGCGACGTCCTCGACGACTGGCCACGTGCTCCACTCGAGGCCTGCTCTTCCTGCAGCACGCCGAGGTCCTGTGGCTCAATCTGCGCGTGCCCGTCGGCAGAGCGTCTCCGGTGTCCGCGGTGGGTATTGTCTAGCAATTGCGTGCTGTCGGGTCGCGAGTATGGAGGGATGGATGGTGTGTTGCAGACAAGGTCGCAGAGGAGATGGAGGTGGTTGCGGAGGTTGGGCCTAGACTGAGACCGGCGTGCTGCGAGCTGTGAAGGTGGCTTGCGACGCTTGAGTCGTGGAACGGCACATGAGCAACGAGGCAGCGGCTCCGGGCGCACTCCATCTTTTGTCGCTGACGCCAAAGAGCAAGCGGCTGAAGTCCGCGAAGCCCATCGCCGACCTGGACCATGTTGAACGCAGCCTTGCGGCCTCCAGAGCGGACTGTCGCGTCACACCCAAACTCTGTTCCCTGGCCGCTGGAGACTTTACGCTTGTCCCTCTCAGCCGCTTCGCGGGCGCCGCGCCGACATCCTGACCTCCATATCCTTCCAGCCCGCACCGGACACGACTACTCAGCATGCTCTGCCTGTTGTCGCATGTCCGATGTTGTACATACGTACACTGCTATTCATAGATGCGCGCAAGCCTTACCGTGATGATCGTATCCACATCAACCAGGCTAGAAATCGTAGCTTGTTCTTCGTGCCTTCTGGTAGATTGCCTTGTTCAGCCACGCACGAGTTTCTGGTACAACTGATGATGGGATGCAGCACGAGGCGCTGGATCTTGCTCGGCCGAACCGAACTCTGCAAGCTCAATCAGACCCCGGCGTAGCGCCAGTCAAGCCATCTCATCCCTCCTCCCGGCATAAAGAGAGCCGATTCTTCTTCGCGATGCATGAACGGACCTTGCAACTTCCATCGGCCGACCAAAGCTGTGGTGACTTGCTGGCGACTGCAAATTACGCGTCAGAGCTATAGCTGGTCATTCAAGTAGACGTAGTTGCCAGTTTGTGACCGAAATCATCGGCATCGTTGGGTACACATCGCACATGGCGTTACGGCGTTCTTCAAGCCTACCTGACTTTGAAAATATACATGTCCGCAAAGTGAACCTGGTGCGATTGAGGCTCGGCGACCATTTCATTCCCAAACTTTTATTTGTACGGGACCACATTGCCCTGTGTAGCTCGAGCCTCGTTGTGCCAGACGTTCGCCCGTTCGGACTCTCCCTACCACTGCCGTCCTGTCTTCGAGTCTTCCGTACTATTATGCTGGTGACGTTTTCAGCTGGGTATCTCGCGTTCCAACGTGTGATTCGTTATTCTGATCGGTCTACAGTGCGATGTGAAGTTTCCATTCCACTCCAAGCGAACTCCTAACGCCGCGCTATGGTTAAGATACGATTGCAACATTGCCTTCTTCAAGGCAGGGCGCTCTACCACCAAGACTTGCCCTTGGCTTGCTCCTCCTCTGCTTCAGAATCGGTATCAGTGTCGGTCTCAGAGCCTGATGATGCTCCTTCTTCATCGTCTGTGCCGGATTCGTAGTCACTGTCTTCCTCTGTGATCTTGGCTTTCTTCGTTCGCTTCGGAGCATCCTGAGCAGTTGCGTCGCCCTTAAGTGCCGCGAGTTGCCCTGCGATTGTGTCTGTGTTTCGGTCAGTTTCTACTACGTATTATTAGAGGATATACCACTCACCCTCATCAGGCTCAGAAATGTCATCGTCGTCGTCAACCTCTTGGGCTCGGCTGGCATCATCGATGTTCATGATGATCTCCTGCTTGTGATCGAAACCAACATAGCTGTCACACACCATGTGCATCTGGAACTTGTATTCGCCAGCCTGTGGTGGTGCTCCGAATTGCATCTTGAGGGTAACAACGTTGAAAGTCGGCGCGCCGCTCTCATCGAAAGGCTTCTTGTCGAAGGTGTCGAAATTGAATGGGGGTACTGCAATCTTGCCTTGTCGGTTGTCGGCGAGGAAAACGTGCCACTTGGGCGCACGATCACGGGCGAAGTATGGTGCATAAGCCAGCGGGATGTGATGTTGTTCGGGCTCTTTCTTCGCGGCTTGAATATCACCCTCGGGAGCATCAATATCGAGCAAGTCGTCTGGGTTGACCTTTGGAATGCTGGAGGCGGGTGTACCAGGAGGGATAAATCGAGCCTTGATGACCAGTTGCACAAGTGAGGACGGAATGATGTACTTCTCGCCGGCGACCTTGAAGAATGCCTTTTCTACCTTGAGATACGGCAGCTTTTTGGAAACGTCCTCGGCAATTTTGAGGTGGTCGTTCGTGATGCCGACTGCTTGGGCTAGAGCTTGTCGTTGTTCAGCTGGCAAAGCCATAAATGACTGTATCGTCATGTGCTCTTTCTTGTCGTTGACTGCAGTTTCGATCTCACGGATCGCTTCCGGTGTGAAGTGTGGCAATTGTAAGAGAGGCGCCTTTCCTGCAGGAGTTGGTGCGATAGCCTGGACCAGACACTGGCTGAGACCGTACGATGCAAGGACTGGGGCAGTGAAACCGTAGGCTAAGCACATGGACACGAAGGCCTGGTTGAGCCTCTCAGCTGTTGGTGCGAGCTCATACTTTTCCGCCTCAAGCGTGGCATCCCCAAGATCCAGTCGTGTCAAGTACGCCCAAAGCAGAGCAAGTGTCTTGCGTCGGACAGGATCCTCCAGCTCCTTCAACTTCGTCTTATCCTTTGGAAGCATTACAGCGTCACTGGTCTCTGTCGAAGCGAGCTTGCTCTCCACCTTGCCCATTCCCGTGTCCGCATTTGCTCCGTGCAAGATTTCTTTGAACTCAGACGCTGTGCTTACCGCAGCTAGCACTTCGCCTCCGTCCATACGGTCCTTGAACTCTTTGAACATATTTCCAGCGCTCGTAACCAAGATCTTTTCACGAGTGACCTTTTGCATGCCATACCACCATCTGCCGACCAACCAAGGTAGGCCGATTCCCAGCAGCAGACCATAGAAAGCAAGAACATACTTGCCACTACCCTCGGCAACCAAGAGTTTAGGCAATGCTATGCCGAAGCTCGTGCTCTGCTTGCCGTCGGGGTTACCGTATTGTTCCCAATTAGCTCGTATTTCTTCATCCGTCAACGCTTTGTAGGCCTTGGTGATCTCCACCCATTCATCGTTGATGCTCTCGATGGTCTGATTCAATGCCGGGTTGGGCTGACGCTTGTCGGGATGCATAGTGATCGATAGTCTGCGGTATTTCGAGTTGATAGCCTTTTCCGTGGCAGACATGGGCACGCCTAGGATATCGAAAGGGTTCCAGATCTTGGCCGCCTCTCGTGTGGTCGTGGCCACCAAGTACACCATGTATGCAATAATGGCCCATCCTGTGATTGCCGTGACGATACGTTTCATCCGCAGCTCTTTCCGCTTCTGCTTCGCCCGCTGCGCATTAATGATGTCTTCATTGTGCGGTTTGTACGCCGACTCGATATGGCCGGCCTTTTTGAGTAGCGAAGTGTCTGTCGGCGTTCTGAGAAGGGTGTATGTAAGAGGGACAGTGACCAAAGAGGTCACTGTGAGCACGAAGAAGGGAAAGAACTGGGCATCGTTGTCGTAATTGTATTCGTTGGACATGTTGGCACGCGTCCGCTATTGTTGGAGCAGTGATGTCCAGAGAAGTGGATGTGCGCTCGGGCGCGTTGGTATCGATGGGCGACTCGTGCAGAAAGTGATCATGAGGCGGAGAAAGAGTGGTGGGAGTTGGAAGTTCAGAAAGTGAGAAAGCAAACAAGTGAAGAGGCCAGCTGCCACTGTCTTCGGCGCAGTCCAACTGTCAACTCGCCGTACGAGGAAAGAACAAGTTACAATACATCTGCCAAGCACGCAGGGTCCATGCGGCTTCCACGTTTCGAGCGCATCCCTCTGTTCTTTCTGCACTCTTCGCAAACTACACTTCGCGTCGCCTTCTGGACTGTGTCGCCCTCTCAGGAACCCAGCATCTCTATCTGCTAGTGCTGGCACCGCAGACAGGTCGCCGCCGTTCCCGCGCAGATCGAGATTCGCTACGTGTTCGCCCGTTTGGTCCGACATGTCTCTGCATTGCCCCTAGCCGGACAGGCATCTTGATTCTGCCCGTGTCGCATCTGAATATGCAGTTCTCGTCGCCACCTGGCCGCTTCCTTCACACAGGTCTTGCCTTGCTCAGACATCCGCTGCTCCTCTGCCTCGTGTCCTGTCGGAATGAACCGATTTGAGCCTCAAGAGAGCGGGGCTTTGACACTAACAAGTGTCAATGTACTCACAAAGCGCATGCGATGCGGTCGCAGTCGCTCCTTTCCTTCACTCGGACCGCGCAGTGGCCTTGTGCTTGCAGACATAGACACGAGCGGGCTTCACACTCGGCGTTCACCTGACATGGTGTCTCGCGCGTGCTGGCTGGAGAAGTGGCCGACAGTACGTCAACGTGGTCAACCCCTGTCTGGCACCCTCGCATTGGAGCACGGCACGTGGCATTGCTGAGACTGATCTGATCTTTGACAAAACAGAACAAACGGGCAGGCGCGCAAACGGCCTACAAGTATTGACAAGTTCACTTTAGTGTAGCTTCTCACGCCTCACTTTGCCATCAGACTGCACTCCTCGATATCCGTTGCTCATTTAGTCCTACAGGATAGCACCGGACTTCACTGTGCTGCACGCTACTCACACACTGCATACTCGACAGGTCGACTTTGCATCTTGAGAAAATGTCAGCGATACCATACGAGGACGTATTCGACCAATCTTACTCAATTCAGCGCCACGGGAAGCTCGTTGACGATGCTCCTTCGCCGCCTGCACTGCACATCGAGAAGCTAGATGACGAGCTAGAAAGCGCTACAGCTGCTCTGATAATCTCCCGGGATGCACATTGTCCAAGGAAATCATCGCTGTTGAAGCCACAGGACAGAGCTACACGATGTGCGAAGACTGTACGCTTCAGCAGCTCGATTACTGTCAAGACCATCCCGGCACGGAAGTCCACGATGCGTAGTGGTACTGGACTAGATCTGGTCAAAATTATGCAATTGACCGACGACGAGTTCCTACCACTCCTTGCCGGCTCACGGCAGCCAGACTCGCCGGCCCCGTGGACGGATGTTGGCAAAACTAGGTGGAGCAACGAGCGTCGTTCCTGCAGTCTTCTGGATCCGCGTGCCCGGAAACAAACAGGTCAATCCTCCAGGGTCAACGCCTACCATGTCAGGCGCCTGAAGTTCAAGCAGGACTGCTTCTCTCCATATTGCTGCCCAACATTTGCTGTGGACTATCTCAGACCCGCAGACAGTGGCACACAACAACTCATTCAGCGTGGGTGTCTCAGCCAGAAGTGCTTCAGACTTTTACCTCTGTGCCAGTCGACTCCAGACTCTCGACTGAATTTCGCCCTTGACTTGGGTCATGAGAAGAAGGCCTCAGCTTCAACTATCAGATATCGAATGGCCTTATCTCGGCACTCGAGACGAATGCGACAACGGGACACAGCGCGCCATCACGAAACGCCTCTGCGCAGGCGGAGATGTCAGCTGAGTATTATGCCATGCACGCAACTTGTGGACAGAGCCAGCAGGTTTGCGTGTAAGGCCAGAGCTGTTACGTTGCCGTCTCGTACCTTGCATGTTCCAAGCAAAGTGAATAATGCGTCGGATCATGAACTATCCGTGAGCCATCGATTCTCACAAATTCACGACTCGTTCTCACAGGGCTCGACTTTAAAAGCATCATTCCCTGAGCGTCACCCCGCGGCGCGGTCAGTAGGAGACCATACCTCGCGGCAGCTGAAGACGTATGTCGATCACATTCGAGATCAGCGAGGCCCACTCAAGAGACCGCTGAACACCCACTATACGGTCGGCTCGCTGTCTAAGACGATGAGTGTTGTCTCGCAGTTGCAGTGTTAGAGTCGCAGCGACTTCGAGAGGCGTGGCCTGCTTAAAGGGGTCGTGGTCAAAGGAAAAGCGATTGGCATTGTTATACAGGTACTCGGGCGATTCCTCGGTAGGCCGGCATCCTAGCAGAATGTAGAACTAGTCACAAGTCTACCGACTTAGGCATTTGAGCCTCTCATCGGTTCCGTTCGTCCAGCCCCGATATCAACGCAACTGCGCTGGACATCGCATGTTCTTGTTATGACATTAACGCATCCTGCTATAGACTCTGCATGTTTTGTGACCCCCTCGCAAATTCCCCACACTCCCCACAGTTGTTGTGGATAACGGGTCTATATCACCCGACATCGCGGACCCGAATGAGCACCTTGCTGGAGTACCGAATGCCCATTCAGCTGAATGGGTACTCCTTCCATATTTTCTATTCACCAAATTACCTTCACGCAGAACTGTTCCAAACTTCAACAAAAACCAAGAAACTGCAAGAAACATTTCAAAGCATCGACCCTAATCATGGCAAACTACACAATGGACCTCACAGAACTGGACAACTTGTCCTATACCGAACTTCAAAACGCAAGAACCCAATTAGAAGCAGCTCACCGACGGATCCTAGCCTTGCAAAATGCACAGTCACGACTCCTCCGGCTACCCGGCGAGCTCAGGAATGCAATCTTTCTCTTCGCGATGTACGCCGAACTAGAAGAGCGAAAGAAACGCTGCAAGAAATTCAGCTTTCGTGAACCGGCTTTCTTCGCTACGAATCGACAGATTCGGATAGAGTGTGTTGGCATCTGGTTGCGTGATGTGCTTGTTTGGGAAGAGCTTGTGGAAGTAATCCCGGACCAACAGCCGTTGAGTTCCGAGCCGAAAGTGGAAGTTGATAAGATCGAGGATATCGTTGCGCGAAAGATTGAGTCTGGAATTGGACCTTTGAATTGTTCGGGTGCGGTGAAGGAATGGAGATCGTTGAGTACTGAAATGGTAAAGGACTTGCATTCGCAGAGGTCGAAGACGGGTCAGCTTGCTTTGATTACGGAAAGAGCACATTGTGATCTCAAAAGGCTGAGGGATAGCATCCAGGGTAGCAGGAGTATCTGTCCTCGGAAAGGATTGGCACGCGTGCAAGGCTGGCACAATGGAGCTCCTAGCCTGAGGTGGTGGATGTGGTGATTGCGGTGGCGAGGAAAGTCGATCTTGAACATGGACATGGAGCTCGCGAAATGGAAGCCATCCGCTGAATGCTCGAATTACTTATGAAGAGAACGCTGCATCTAACCAGTGAGTGGGATATCAGTACAACTCGCGAATCATGGTATCTTCGTCCTTCTAGTCACGACCCACCCTTATCACTCAAAAACGCCCCTGTGGTCTGTACATGCTGTGCTTCAATCAAAACAACCAGCCGCGACGCTTCTTCTCTTCTGTCTGTGTCCCACGATTGCTGTTCCTCTTCTCGCGAGCCTCGAGCTGTCTGAGGCCCTCCATTTCTTTCAGAACATGCTCGAGCAGTTCCTTGCGCTTGACCACGTCAAGATGCCGACGAATCTTCGGATCCTCACGTGCGAATCTTTCAATTGTGTTCTCGTCCAGATCGCGTCCCCATTTCTCCAGCACGCGAGGGAATTGGTAGTAGAACTTGGATAATAGTTCAGCGTCCAGGAAGAGGTCAGCCGTGGACGTGAGTTTCTCCGCCACTGCGTCAAGGAAAACCTCTGGGCAGTAATATTTATTCTTGGGCTGCGCGCACTGCCGACTCTTGACTGCTGCCAAGCGCATGCGCAATATGTCAGCACGATCGCGGAGGAAGAGAGCTTCTTTGCCCTTTTCAAGCAGAGCTGCTGAGAAGCCGCCTGCGCCTCCAACGCCATTGCCTTCCAGCACGATGTCACCTTTTCTCACACGATCGATGAAAGACAACACGTCTTTGGCCTTTCTTCGACCGCCAATCTGATCTTCAACTGCCTTCAGGGCATTCTCGCAGGACTGCAATTCATCTTTCAGGCCTTTGGAGATGTTTTCGCGTCCCTGCTTCCACTCATGGTCTGTGACCTCAACTCGATACTTGTACGGCTTGACACAGATTTCGAGTTCGTCTGAGGTGTCATACGCAAGGTCTTTGAGGATGTTTTCAGACGCGCTTGTGATGGCTTGCACGGCAAATGGGTGCGAAGCGAATGGAGTATTTTGTATAAGGTCCTGCACAGCACTGTGTAGTGCTTGCGCGGTGACTGTCGTTGCCAGGCGGCCAATTCCCAGCTTTGTGAGTGTGGACGCCGAAGCGTCAAGCTTCAGATGCCAAAGAGGATTCTCTGGGTCTGCTTTGGGCAGACTCTCGAGCGGCTCTTGAATCGATTCTGAGTTTTGATCGACTGGCCGCAGATCTTCCACAGGCCTGTTCCAATACCTTTGTGCAAGCAGATTGAGGACCTGCTGATCAAGCTCGCGCTTAACGATATCACGAACTTCCTGCCGCCCAAATTCTTCGGAAACCTTCTTGAAGCCATGTTTGAACACGTCCAGCGACTCAGCAAGGTAGCTCTCAGCACTCAGAGGTCGCTCGTTATATTGCACTTTAAACTCGTACGATGCCTCGGCGAGCTCGTGATGAATGGCTTCACTGGTTGTCTTCAACGACGCGGACATGGTGCTCTCCAGAACATGCATCAACTTTTTGCGTAATGCTGGAGTGCCAACCGTAACATTAGACTTCGCCTCCGGTCCGAAAGTGTCCGGGTGGGCATTAAAGAAGGCCGCTTCGTTCTTCGTAATCAGGCTTGTAATGTTTTGTGCGCCTCGCGAGAACAGAGACCTCGTTTCCTGCGGAATTTTGCAGACCACGCCGACGTAGCCTAACCGCAGAGGGTAATTCTTGTCTGCGAGGATCTGAGCCCCTCGCTCCGGGTCGACCAGATCCATCTTCGTCACAACACCAATCGTCCGTTCGCCTCGCGGATCCGCTCTCCTTGCCGCACGAAGGGCTGTCGAATTGGCGAGATCCACGTCCGCTGCGGAAATGGCTAGAATGATATTAGGTGCCTTGATATATTTGTCGCAGAGATCCTGTATCCTTGTGCGTAGTTCGGTGGGCTGGTCGAAGGCCTCCACTTGGATGTAACCCGGAAGATCGATCAAAGAAAGATCAGGAACGTTAGGCGAGTAAATTCTCAGTTGAATAGGATCGTCCGAGACGCAATCCTTCTCTGGCACAGCCAAGTTCAGGTCCAAGAGTGTCTTTTGAATCTGACTGAAGTCTGTCATTCGACCAAGACCCAGCGCAGGAAACTCGCCATACTCTGCGGCCACCTTGGGAGTGTTGACCAGGGTAAGCTCAATCGGCCGCCGGGTCACCATGTTTGAGCCTTTGGGAAGAAACTCGTGTCCAACTATGGCCTCCAGGACAGAACTTTTTCCTGAGGACTGTGATCCGACCACAACGATTGAAGGTAGTGTGAGCGTTTCTGATTGTCCCACAGTCTGCAATAGCGACCTGATCTCGATCATTTTCCTTGTGAGCAGCATCATCTGGTCGTCTCTTGCCGCCTCGTCTCCTGTTCTATCATCCTCTTGTCCCTCAGAGTCAAGCGCGAACGCAGCAGCGGTGGCTGCACCAGCTCCGGTGACGCCAACACCACTCTGCTTGGGCTCGTTCGGGCCACCACTTCCACCTTCGCCTCCTTCTCCTCCTGCCCGTCCCTCATATATGTCCTTCATCCACTGCGGCATTTGTATGCTTTTTGCATCCTCCTTAGTCTTCTCAGCACCTCGACTGATCTGTGCAAAGATGCCTCCCATTCCTTCCATCGCACCATTCGCCGCACCCACGGTAGCGTCCCTTGCCCGACCGAATACATCCATTGCATACGCTCCAGCCTGGGCAGTCTGATACTGCAAATATGCCAAACCTCCGACCATCGTCAAACCCATCATCGCTGGTACACGAGCCAGCTTCATGAAGAGTTTCGGGATGACACGAGCGAACGAGGCATGGCGGACTGCTGGCAGATTGTGCATGGCATTCGCGCCCGCAGGCCAGGCTTTCCGCTGAGTCCATCTTCTTAGAACGCTTGTTGATCCAGATAATGCGGAGTGTGTTATGGGCCTTTTGGCAGCGAGCACGCTGCTGCTGTAGAGGGTGGCTACATTGGGTCGCGGTGCTGGGACGAGGGCTGTCGGGGTTCGCTGCGCGAGCCGCGAGGACAGCAGCCTCGAAGTCATTGTCCAAGCATCGGCGCCAAATGCACGTTGTTCGGAGGTCCAGGAGGTTGACAGTCGTGATGTTGAGTTTGGCGCGATGATCTGGTTTGCCGTTCAAGAAGTTGCTTGCGCCCGGCTCATGGAGCGAACAGAGCTTCCAAGTTCCACCAGCCACGACCCACTCGCAGGCAGGGTAAGCTGGGTGATATCATCGCCACGGCTAAAGCTCATCGCAGCTTTGCGACTCCGCGATCACTTTCAATAGCTGTCGATGCAAATGACTTTTGTGAACGCCTTCAAGCAGACCATCAGGCAGCCCGTATTTCGATCAATTCTCGTTGTAAGCATCGCCTTGCTTATCGGATACTTCTTCCTGGCTGATTCTTCGAAGCAACAAACACGCAAGATGCATATCGAGAGCATTCCCATGTGTAAGCAAGCTGAGACATCAAGGTGGCTCGGCAGCGCATTGACATTGAACTTCCAGGGGAGGGAACTGGCAACAATTATGCCTACCGTGTGTATATCCTGCAGGATCATGCCTTGAATGCCGCTGACGCAAGTTAGTCGTGACGGACGACAAGACGAAAGAAGGAGTTATCATCGATCCGGCAAACCCACCAGAGTACGATCATACATTATACGCAGCGGTTCATGCGAGAAGGAGTACTGACAACACTCAGGGTCCTGCCATCGCTCAAGAAGGCTGTCGATGGAGGAGTGAAGCTGACGAATATCATCAACACACATCAGTAAGCTCGGCATCCCGCATGTTGGTTCGAATCCTGATCTTTTCGCAGCCATCATGATCACGCCGGCGGCAACAAGGAGATCTTGAAGGCCTACAAGCTACCCATCATCGGTGGCAAAGACTGTGATCAAGTTACGAAGACTCCTAGCCATGGCGAGACCTTCACCATAGGAGAGGGCATCAAAGTCAAGGCTCTCCATACTCCTTGTCATACACAAGACAGCATCTGCTATCTATTTGAAGACGGCAACGACAGAGCCGTGTTCACCGGCGACACTCTGTTCATCGGCGGTTGTGGGCGATTCTTCGAAGGCACAGCGGAGGAGATGGATGCTGCACTGAACAAGACTCTTGCTGCTCTTCCGGATGACACCAAAGTCTTCCCAGGGCATGAGTACACGAAGGGCAACGTGAAATTCGGTATCAAGGTGTTGCAGTCCGACCCGGTCAAGAAGCTTGAATCATTCGCAAGTTCCAACAAGCAAACCCAAGGCAAATTCACAATCGGAGACGAGAAGCAGCACAACGTGTTCATGCGGCTCGACGATCCAACAGTGCAGAAGTTCACAGGCAAGACTGAGCGGGTTGATGTCATGGCGGCATTGAGGGAGGCGAAGAATAACTCGTGATCCATAGCATGTATAGCAACGAAGAATCATTCCAATGAGTGACCACAGCATGTCATTGGAATCGCTTTTGAGTCACTTTTTGTTTGTCCGGTCTCTCAGGCAGGAAAGCGGTGGTCAAAGGGTCGTCCCAAAGCAGCAGTGCAGCAGTGGGGCTTCCCCACGATGAATGACTGCTTGATTCGACTCACGCACCCCACCAGTCGGCCTTATAGTCACGCCCGGACATGGACAGCTCACCTGCGACATGTACCTGCTTCGCCTCCCTGCAAACAACTTCCATTGATCACTTTTCCTACGCGAGATCGCATAGCGATGATCCTACGAATAGCAGCGTAACCGACAAACACAATTCCCGCGATCATGGCGACACGAGCAGAGCGGTACAAGGAAGTGCCACAGTCGGCTCAAGAGCGCCGAGCTGGCGAGAATGTATGTGCTGCAATTCGCAATCCTCTTCATTCCATTTGACATTCACGCATCCCTTGCATAACGATCATTGGTGCGACGCTCCTTTCTGACTGACTGTCGTGATAGGCACTCAGCGACTTCGCCGACTATGTCAATAAGCAGCAAGCGCTACGGCGCCCGCCGATCAATGGGCCGGAGAAGACGAACGGCGCATCCAAAACCGAACATGCAGAGCTCGACATTCTCGACACATTAGATCTCGGAGACGACAAGCCCAAAGTACGGCTAAAACACCTTCTGCTCGATGTCGATGATGCGACAAAGGATGAGAGTACGAAGCAGCTCGAAGCTGTCATCAGTACGCGACTAGATGAGGGGCACAATGAGTGCTTGTTCGATGTCGGATTGGAGGACAATGGCGACAGCCAGCAATTGACCGAGCAGGAATGGGATGCTGCTCTCGCGCGGCTGCAGGCCATCGCCACCAAGCTCAAGGCCGATTGGAAGGTATTGATGACCAAAAACGTCCCAAATAGCCCAGTCGACGTGGGCAATGAGAACAAGAAAGAGCGAGGATGTGTGGGTAAGATCATGATCAGACGGCGACCTACCGATGTCGATGACCAGATTGAGACCCGTATCGCTGTGGTGGGCAATGTCGATGCAGGCAAGAGCACGTTACTCGGTGTGCTGGTTAAGGGCGGGCTGGATGATGGTCGTGGCAAGGCACGGGTAAATCTCTTCCGGCATAAGCACGAGATTGAATCTGGTCGCACATCGAGTGTGGGCATGGAGATTATGGGATTTGACACCAAAGGCGAGGTCGTGGTTTCTGGAGTACCTGGCCGAAAGTTGAGCTGGGAGGAGATTGGAAAGAGAAGCGCCAAAGTCATCTCGTTCACAGACTTGGCCGGGCACGAGCGCTACCTACGGACAACGGTCTTTGGACTGTTGTCCAGCGAGCCCAATTACTGCCTGCTTATGGTAGCGGCGAACAATGGCCTGATCGGAATGTCGAAAGAGCACCTCGGCATTGCCCTGGCTCTGAATGTACCAGTCATGGTCGTCATCACCAAGATCGACATCTGCCCGCCTCAGATCCTGCAGCAGACCATCACCCAGTTGACCAAGATCCTCAAATCTCCGGGAGCACGCAAGATACCTATCTTCATCAAGAACCGCGAGGAGTGTATCAACACTGCTACACAGTTCGTTTCTCAGAGGATATGCCCAATCTTCCAAGTCTCCAACGTCACAGGCGAATCGCTGGATTTGGTTCGAGAATTCTTGAACATCCTGCCACACCACGGCAAGTACGACGTGGATGCTCCTTTCGAGTTCCACGTCAACGACACCTTCTCGGTTCCATTCGTTGGTACTGTGGTCTCCGGTGTCGTGAAGTCGGGCATCGTCCATGCTGGCGACACCGTCATGGTTGGACCGGATGGGCTGGGCCAATTCACCACGACTACAGTTCGCTCCATCGAACGAAAACGCATAAGCACTCCCGCTGCCACCGCCGGCCAAAGTGCTTCGTTTGCACTTCGACGAGTGCGACGCAAGGACGTGCGGAAAGGAATGGTAGTCCTGCTGGCCAAATCCGATGCAAATCCGCATCTCGAGGCTCCAAAGCCACAGGTCTACCGCGAGTTCGTTGCAGAGGTCCTTATCCTTTCGCACGCTACCACCATCCGGACCAAGTATCAGGCCATGTTGCATGTCGGTCCTGTGAGCCAGACCTGTGCCATCATCGACATCGACCGAGACTACATCCGAACTGGTGATCGAGCTACAGTGGCTTTCCGCTTCGTCCAACGTCCAGAGTTCTTAGCTGTTGGCGACAGGATACTGTTCCGTGAGGGACGTACCAAAGGTCTTGGTATCGTCAAGGCTGTTGGGTACGATCCGTCGAAACCTCTGAACCCGGACCCGGCGAAGCAGAATGAGACACCGAAAAGCGAGCCAGTTGAATCGAAAGGCTCGACATCTAAGGCTGCGTAAGCACCGTTGAACTCGGAGCCATTGGGTCTCGCCAATCGCGGCCGCTATTGTGGATGAATCTCTACACGCTGCGGTAGATATGCCTACGAATATGACATGTTTCACGATTGGGCAATGCATGGCGTTGGGGTGATTTTGGGGTTTGAGGTCTGGCTGACCTCACAATACAGGGACGAGTAGACTCTGTATTTGTTCTTGTAGACATGCTTACTACTTCTTCTTTGGAACCTTCTTCTTTGGACGTGCTTATCGTGACGCAGTTGGGCAGCGAGCACATTCACATTCGACTTCATTTCATCGCGGTATAAGCTTGACAAGCGCCTTACGCTGCCTACATTTCACCTCTCAATACAATACACTTCACGATACTCCATAGTGAGTCGACGCAGAAGGATATTCGCTTACTGGACTGGAATCTTGCGGAGCTATCGAGGCCTATGGCGTCTTTCTGACCTTGATTTGAACGGATTGGATCTGCATGATCTATCTCATCTAGGACACCTTGGCACTGATTTCCCGCAGTCTATCTGCAGCACCTCCATGTGCTCTGGCTTTGCCGTTACTGAACAAGGTGAGGCCTGAGAGACCACTGCTCGCTGAGTCGGCACTACCGGTTCGCTCCAATGCAGGCACTCGCATCAGACCTCGGATGCCACCAGCTTTGCGAGCTGGAAGCTCTCCATCACCCGCAGTTGCAACGTAGAGCAGGTACTTCAAATTCGCCAATGTCTGCCGTATGTCCAGTACCCGAAGACTGAAAGCGCTGTCCAAGATTATGCGGATGTTCTGGTTCAGCAGGAAAACCGCATACTCGAAACGAAACCTTGGCATGCTCTTGCTGAACAGTGGATACGTTCGTAGTTTATCCTCGGCTTGCTCGCTTGTGATCGGGTTTTTGGTTTGCAGTATGCTAACGGGGTCATGAATAGAGCTAGTGCTTCCCCGTGGCGTGACCGGGTATGGTAGTGGGTGCGACAGGTAGAACGACAGAAGCTGGAGAGTATGAGCAACATAGCCAAGTGCAGCAGCCACAGTTTCTGGGGGCTCCGAGTCCAGATGGTCCGAGTTCGGGAGGTGAAGGCCCCCGATGCTGAAGGACAGAACTTTGCCCGAAACCTGCTCAATGGGGTATATGTGCTGCAGGTCCTCACAAATTCGTCGCCGTTGGTTTTGCATTGCGTTCTTCTTGGCCTCGTGCTCATCTCGCATACTTGGGAATTCAGGCTTGACCTGTTGCATGGTCCTTTCGTGATTCTCGCGAGTGGCGGCTTCTGAGGCCATCAAATCGCGTCTAGTCTTGAGCGCCGCACGTCTTTCTTCTTGCTGCTTGCGAGCCTTCTCGAGCTGCTTTTCCACAGTCTTCTTGGCGTAATCGATCGTTTTAATGCGATCTTCGGCTTCGGCGACTGCATCACGATTTGTCAAAGCTGCCTTGCTCGCCTGCAGCAACCGTTCTAGATCGTCCGCGATCTGGTTACGCGTGGCCAGGGCATCCTGAATGCTGTCATCCAGTTTGGACAGCCTTAGCAGCGCATCAAAGGAAGAAGTGCTGACCGCTCGTGACTGCACAGACGAGGCTGTTGCAGCTGAGCCTGGTCGAGACGACGTGAGCTCAGCCACTGACCCGGTGGGAGCAACGTAAAGGCCGTCAATCATATGCATGATGACAGCGTTCTCGGGCAATTTCGTGTGGAGGGCGTCCATCTACAGCAATCAGCGGTGTATCTTGCCCCGAGGGTTCACGCTCAAGATGCCAGGCAGCCATACATTTTTACCCAAGTAGTAAAGGCCATCCAATGCAATGTCCACGGAAAGCAACTGCTGCCAATTCCCAGCTTTGGCTCCTTTGGCCCAGACACGCAGCTTGACATTGCCCGATCGCGTGACTCCCGGGGCACATGCTGTCCAGTCTATGTGTCGAAAGGTGGGATTCATGGTTTGCTCGACTACTTCAGAGACATATACAGGCTCTGCTCGGCACCTGTCAGTGATGCCCCCATACTTTGCCCATCACGGCTTACCTTTAACGCCCTGCACATGCAAGCTGAAGAATGCATCTGCCATGCGCCCAGTGACAGTAGCCTGCAGCTTCTCCTGTCGCCTTTGCGGCGTAGCATTGGCCCATTCCAGAGTACTTCGCCTCCTCGGCCTCCTCAACTGTGGCCGTCGTGGAGATGCTTGTGCAGTCTGTGATACATTCTCCTTGCCCTTTTTCGACGTGGCTGTCGGACTTCGACTAGCAGGAGTGGCCTCTTGAGGACGCTCATCATCGGTAGCTGCAGCTTCCACAACTGCCCGCAGATCGGTCGAGCTTCGCGAATGACCCAATGCCTTCTGCTCTTGGAGGGCGAGCAGCTTCGCGGGCGACGTGAGAGTCTGTGGCAGGGCATCGTCATCGTAGGCCTGGTCTTTCCGGCGCACCGGCGAGGCGAAACCGAGCGAGATGTTGCGGAGGGAGATGGCCAGCAGGTTGCGCAGGCGGCGGTTGGTGGGCAGCAGCCATGAGGAGCGTTCAGCCGGGGTCGTTGTCGAGTTGTGTTGCGCCATGCATGGCGTCTTCTATTGCCGTCGGGAGGGCGTGAGAGGTGCAGCAGCCATGGACTCGAGCGGCCAATGCGACGCAGTGTTGTCGGTGCGGTCGGTCGTTGCTTCGCGAGTTGGACGTGAGCTGACTGGCGAAAGCTTGCCCTTCCGCTGGCTGCCAGAGCCTCGACCTCACCCAAGAAAACAGGAAAACGCCACGCCCGCGCACTCTCGCATCCATCTCCTGATACGAGATGCAGCATCCTCTGTCACGATGCTCTCTCCTGCTGGGAGCACTGACCGTGCACATGCACGAGAGAGACACGGCCGGGCGCTGACGACTGCGTGTGCTACACCTCTGACTATATCCCATCCCACCTTTGACGAAGAGACATGGCGCTATGGACGCCTCCGGCAGCAAGAGACAAGCTAAATTCGCCTTCGTGACTGTTCAGCCGCGAGATGCTGGCAATGAAGGCGGACGCAGCAGGGCCGCGAGATCCCACGCCGCAAGTGTAGGCTACCGCAAATCGCAACAGGCCGCCAAAAGCAAGATGAGACATCGTGTATCTTCACGCAGTGATTTCCGTGCCGCAGAGAGCTTCTCCAGCGGCCCGGGCAACAGATCGGCTTCTTCACAGCACCAGCACCATCGATCTGATAGTGTCAGCAGCGTTGTCGATGAGACCCAGTGTTCGCCCGATGGAGAGGAACATGTCTCGAGCGCGGTGGCCTTGCCGTTGGCGAAATCGCTTTCCCCTGCTTACGGTGCTGGCGGTCTGTCGACATTTGACTCGGTCAGCGATACCTTGTCAGCAGGCACAGGCTCTCTCATGGCCTCTGTGGTCTGGCCTGTGGTGGCCGGAGATGCCATCAGTCGACAGTGGTTCGAGGACTTCTGCACATCACCTATCGTGTTCCATGCGCACTGCACCGCTGGGGACACCTACTTGGCCTATCTCGAGAACGACTTGACCCACATTAACAATAATCGCACGCTCGTACATAAATCCAAAGCCATCAACCTCATCCGACAAGGTATTGAGCGAATCGCGACAATGATTCGGCACGAACAGGAAAAGTTGATCTTTGGGATGCTCATTCTTTCCAATCACGAAGTTGAGCCTCGACATCTGGAAGAACGGGCTCTCCCATTTCGACCACATTTGCCCTCTGCAAACTGGTTCAGGTAAGTGCCAATGAAGGCGCCACATCCCTTCACGTCTAATGAATCTAGGTGCTGGGGACGCACAGATGCCATTGAAGCACACGAGCGAACTGCGTTTTTCCTCATCAATCAACTTGGAGGTCTGAAAGCCTTGCAGATGCCTGGACTGGCACCAATGGCCGCTCTAGTAGACATTTTCCGGCGAAGCTCAGCTGTGCACGACATCCGTCCTGACTTTGACTGTTACTGGGATCTTCATGTGTCAGACCTCTTGCCGGACTACTACGAGTCAATCATTTCCAGTCCGCCCTCCGAAAGCTCGTTTACGTGCACTGCAGGTGCTGGATTTTCTCGCCTTGCCAATGTGCTCCCTGCGAAAGCCATCACACTCTTCTCAGATCTCCCTTGTTTGGACATGTTCATGTCACAGTGCCTGCGACGCTGCTCGACCAATTCCAAAGAGCAGCGCTTTCTGGATGTCCGTAATGCGATCATCCATCGATTGCTGTCTTTGCCATCATGGGATGACCTTCCGGCTTATGAGCAAGACCGCACCAATCGACTCCTATACAAGATCTGTTGCACGACCTGCTTAATTTATTCCAACGGTGCAATGCTTCCGATGCCGTCACACAATGGCTGGAATGCTCGTCTCACAGCTCAGATCCGTAAGCTGCTAGAAAAGACAGATATGAGTTATTGGCACAGCAGTGTGCAAAGCTTGTTGCTCTGGACAATATTGATCTCGGGCATGGCTGCCTACGAAACAGAGAATCGGCTGTTCTTTGAGCACGCACTTGAGAGTTATCTCTCCCATCGGCCGTTGACGTATGAACAGGCCATTCTGGAGGTCAAGAACTTTATCTGGTCGGATAGCGTGTGTGAAATTGGCTCACGGGAGCTATGGAAGGCAAGCTTGCAGCATTACGATAGCCCTGTCGTCTAGGATATGTATTTCAACAGAAAGTACTGGCTGAAACAGGGCAATGCAGCTTTAGCCTAGCATCGATACGCCCCATGCAAACGACGAAAGCATTAGGAGCCGAGGCACTTCAAGCGGCACACCGCACTCAATGAGCCATTCAAGCCGCAACTGGTCTCTAGGTTCACGGAAATCGCAATCAATGTCTGCTCGAGCAGTGCTACTGCTTCGACGCCCTTGATGGTCAAACGCTTCTCGATTGGAAACCAGTTGCGAACACTGTCGGTGGTTCCGTACAGGTTCACCAAGCCCCTATTGTCCGATACCAAATCGGTCAGTCAGCCCAGTGGATGTAAAGATTGACAAACATTTGTCTCGACAAACCACGTGTAACGGAGATAGAGAAGATCGCGGTGACTCAGCCGGACAGACACGAAAGTACAACTATCCGATCACGCGCTGTAACATGGTTTGCATTACAAAGCCTCTCGACTTCAATATTATGTTCCAATACTCTTATATTACTTGCGCGAGCTTCTATATGTATCCTCCACTTCGGCTATTATCAGGGGCAGATATGTGTTGGGCAAGCAGCAGGGTTTCACGTGAAGACAAGTAGTGAATGTTGTCGTGGAAGTCACAACATGGCATGCTGTCTGGTAATCCAAATGGCACTGGCTCTATGGTATAGTGAAAACACTCGAGCATCTTTGGCTTGCTTCGACGTTATAATCCGAGTCTCTCCCAACCCCGTTCTTCACCGCAAAACGAGCAACAAAGGCATAAAATGTACAACGCAATGTCACTCGCTTCATTCGGATATCCAAAATCGAGGAAGGACTTCGACCCCGAAGCGACATACGTCCGCTCACAATTCCTCTCGCCAAAGACCTTTGCCTACGCACGAGCTATCATCGCTCTCTACTGCTGGATGACCATCATCGTCGCCTACTCCTGGCTAGCATACGAACAGGCGCACAACCAACTCCGCGATGTCAACATTCCTCCCTATACTCAAATCCTCGATCGAGGATTCATCGCCAAGTCCTTCAGTTTCTTCACGTTCATTGAATTCTGGTCACAAGCTTTCTACTTCATGGTCTCCTCCTGGCACACTTTCACCTATGCCAGAAGAGCTCCAACAGGCAAAAGCCACCTTCACGATGACTTGCCCCGGTTGCTCCAATTCGCTCACTCTCTCTGGCACACCACAATTATCACCTACCCGTTCCTGGTCAGTATCGTCTACTGGAGCAGCATGTACGCTCCTCCCTGGTCAAGCACGAAGGCCTTCACGCGATGGATCAATATCTCAGTCCACGGTCTCAACGGTATTTTCGCAATACTCGAGATCATCTGCAGTGCTGTAAAGCCGCCTCCTTTCGTCCCGCATCTGTCGGTAGTATTACTGGGACTCTCCTTATACTTGGGACTCGCATACGTTACGAAAGTGGACCAGGGATTCTATGTCTATGAGTGGATGGACCCGAAATGGGAATGGAGAAGCATTATGGGTCATATTCTGGCATACGCGGGAGGCATGGTGGTCATCTATTGTGTGGTGTGGGCTGGCATTTGGGTGCGTGAGAGGCTGCTGAGAGGTCGTGCGAGCAAGCGCGTGGTGTCGAATGCTACATCGGGTACCCAGACCGAAGGGGATGGAGTCTAAGGAAAAAGTGTGGCGTATGGGACAGCAGTGCGTGCATATGAGACTGAGTGAATGCTTCCGAGCAAAGCCGTTTCCGACTCCCAGATTTTATTTGCAGATTTGCAATTGGCGGCTTAGTTGTACCTACACCTTATTGAATCGCTTTCGGCTGTTGAAAGATGATCTGCCTCGTTGGTATCTCACTCATGTTTCGTGCCTCAGTTCCCGCAACCGACTCAACAGGTCACTTCCCTTCCATATTAACTTGATGCTGAAGCCTCCATTACCCAAGGCAAGTCGTTCGCGACGAGAATACGCTGTTCTCCCAAATGTAGAGGTCTCTCAATGGAACCGGCAAAGAACACTGAAATATTCGAAATTGCGACCAGGGATGCTCTTGCCAGAAGCCGAAGCGCTCTTCACCTATAGCACAGACCATTCCGACGTAGAATTGGTCCTGGACCGAAGCACGACTAGATACCCTTCCTTATTCATAGCCGTTGGTCATGGTATGCGTGACTGTGCTAGCGGCAGCTCTGGCGCCGCGTCTGCAAGATTTCGTGATCAGAGACACAGCTCTTGGTATGGTTCATCTACTCTGGTGGAAAGCCAAAGACACCGCAATCTTTTGACGCCCCGCTGTGTTCCGGACATCAGTTTGAGACATGTGACACTTTCAGCTTCATTGCCTTGGACGTTCAAATGTCTGATCAGATTGTTTCCAAATGACATAACCAGGACCACCGGCTTCAGCCGACCATCTTCTGCCATAGGATGAACGCAAGGACTGTGAGAATGCCATATATGGCCTTGTCGATCCAGGCGGGCATTTCGTCCTGTGGTCGTTGAACTAGTTGAGGCTGAGGCGCTGGTGGGTTGTTGACTGCTGCTGTTACTGTTGCAGGAGTTGGTGGCTGCACGGGCTGGACTGCAGGAGCGGCTATCACCTGTGGGGCGCTGGCGGCGGGTTGTGCAACGCCTCCGTTTGCGTCGACAGCAGTTCCATTCTGAGGCTTGTTGAGATCCTCTCTGTATGCTAGGCGTAGCTCGTCCGGCACAACATCGTTTTTCGACTCTCCGCCTGCTTCCTTCACTGCCTCGTCTTGTTCTGCCATAATCTCCTCGTTGGTCTTTCCGCATGTTGCACACTTACTCTTTCCGCTCTGCGCTGCCCACCGTTTTCGAGCATCTTCTGAGGCGTCCATACCACCGACTTGCCCCTTCGCATCGGTATCCATGAAGCTCCGGATCGCCACAAGCGCAGTTCGTATGCCCCACGCGGGCTGCCATGTTTCCTCATGATGTCCTGAGATGCTCAGGCAGATTTCGCGATTCACTTCGAACCTACCGGAGGGCGTCAGGAAGCGGAATGAAGGCGGCTTGAGCGGGTAAGCTGGTGGGAGTACTATGCGGCCATGGTAGATGCCGCCCTCGTACGGGGAGTCCGAAGTGCCGCGGAGCGTGAAGTGCCATTCGAACAGATCGGTCTCGAGCGGGGCAGCATGGAAGTCGGAAGATGGTGAGTTAGCGAGCTCCGATGCTTCTTTGAGAATGCGCTTAATGGTCGGGTTCTTGGAGGAGAACTGTCCCGTAGTCGACATGGCTGCGCAGGCAGTGGTGAGATGTGGAAGCAAGGGCGGCGGCACGGAGAGCAACGTCGGTGGGGTTATGGTGTGACTATCATGGCGCGAGAGAATGTTCGGTCGTGCATGCGCGTGCGTTGGGACAGCAGTGAACAGCTGTTAGTTGCAGGGCAATCAACGTGGTCGTTGTGGCAGACGCGGAAGGCAAGGGAAGGTTGCTGACGTCGCTCTCGGCTTCGCATGGAACGACATGTCTGAACACATGAGCTTTGTGCTTCGACAAAGATTCTACGACTGCGCTTGTTGTTACTCTTCGTGTTCTATTCCTTCGTATTCCGTGCATCGATTCAATATGATGCATCGTACGAGCTGCATCGACGACTCGCATGATCGCCCGAAGATTCAAGTCAATCCCTCACCAGCGCTGCCATGCGACTTTCACTCAGACACCCGCCGGCAGGCCATAGATCTTGAATCTTGGATATTCAATTCACCTCGGCCGGATTCAAGTTCTGAATTCAAGATCTATGCCGGCAGGTCATCGACCAGACAGCCAATTTCGCGTATAGCTCGCTGGAAGTAGGCGTGACCCCGGTTGCCATGCGCCAGTGGGGAGTCTGGGTGTGGGCGGACGGCAGCTGAATGACCCAAGTACTCCGCCGAGACTGTGCGGCGGCTGAAGAGGTCGTGCCTAATGTCGTCTCGGACTTCGCGCGGGATGTAGAGGTTGCCGTTCGCTTCCACCATCTTCTTGATTGTCTGCACCATACCTCGGACGCTTTCGAAGTCGGCTCGCTCGTTTGCACTCATCTCCTGGCACGCCATGTGCTGGAAGAAGCTCATCCAGCGCTCGGTACATTTCTTGTATGCCTCCACCCTCGATCCGACCTTGATTGCGATACTGTATGTTGGCTCGGCTTGTCTAACATGGGCTGTCAGCCCCATCTTGTTCCGATTCGAAGGTGTGCAACCTTACGTGGCATTGCTGCTGGTCGATGCATGAGAGACTGGATCAAGTGTTGTTTTCACTTGTGTTTGTGCCTGCGCTGGGACTTGCGCTGGGACTTGCTCTGGGACTTGCGCTGGGACTTGCACTGACGTAGCGTGCAAAGTGACAATGACATTCTCAAAGCCCTCGCGGGCCAGAATGGCGGCGATCTGATCTTGAGCAGAGGCGCCCAGGTTGGCCTGGTGGAGCGCCATCTCCAAGTACGGTAGGTTCGTTGGTGGTGTTGCCGCGGTTCAAGATGTTCGAAGTCAGTAAGACTGAATCCATGGTGTGCGAACGACCAGAAACTGCTGGAATTGGGCTTGGCTTGCAAATATTGGAAAGCCACGCCTGCGTCAGGCTCAAATCAGTGCACGGCTGCCTGGAGCAAACGGGGGTTGTGAGAAGTGAAGTCGAAGGGGGATCCCTCTGGCCTTCACATGCTGTGACAGCCGCAGCGCTGCCTCAAAATCTGCACGACCCGAGGTTGGCCACCTTAGTAGGCCTGGTTCAACGCGCGAATACGTTGCAGCGAGATCCTCGCCCGACGTCTGCGAGAGGGGTACTGCAAGAACGGAAAGAAGAAATCCATGGCTTGCAAGAGTCGGCTGTGCATCTACACCCTTCAATCGAGCTGATGCCACACAATTCCTTCGAAACGAGTCCTGTTAAGGGCGTGAAGATTTACTTCAAATTTGCCGTTATCTATGCCTAGGCGGGGAATAAAGCACGGGAAATTCTGACCCGTGTTCGAGAGGCGATGAAACCAGATTACAGTCGATTACTGCTGTTCGATCGTATCGTGTCGGAGAGAGCTACCGATCGAGGTGCGAAGACTGCTGCTCTCGATATCAATTTGATATGCAATTATGCGTCGTCGCAATGGACCAAGGTACAATGGCAGGCCCTGATTCAAACTGAGAGTTCCACTCATGAGTGGCAGCGTGTACTGTGTGTTCCTTGGGGGGTATTTGCAGGCCCTTGACCAGAATATCTCTCTACGGTGCAGAGGAGAATGTGTCGAGTGTCAGAACGCACAACTGTAAGCAGAATTCCATGCCGTTTCGACCACCAAACATAAGAATCCTAGCAGAAAGCCATTTGAACTCGCTGCGTTCTGCGTGCAACGACTGTTGGAGTCAAATTCATGCAGCACGATAGAAGGAGCGGACCCGCGAAAGCGGAACACGCTGGGTTGCATTATCACTGAGCCACTCTTCGCGTACATAAAGTACACGACCCGACCCAGAATGTTTGGTGCAAAGCGCGACACTCCGCTGTGGACTTCATGGACGCACGCCCTCAGTGATAAACGCGTTGACCTCCCGCGAGCTACAATCATAGCGGCGCCTCTTGATAGGACTGACAGAGATTTGCATGAACGAGTTTTGGCATGTTTGCAGGTCTTGCGTGGGCATTCGATGGCCGATGGCCAGATTTCGAACCCCCAGTCTCCAGGCCATTGCATTGATATCCCCACTTGTGAGATTTGTCAAGGAGGAATAACATCAAGCGAGTGATTATAGTTGGTCTATAGCATGCTGCGCCAACACTTTGGACTACCTGCGGGCGATCATCATACACAATTACGCTGTTGCCAAGATTTCCCGAGCGCCTGCATTACCTTGACTTATCTAGCATCCATGATCTCTGTCGCGATCCTTCTCTCAATATCGTCAAGCAATTTCATCACAGCCAATCTTCTGTCAGTTTCCGCCGGTCCTTGAGCGACAATCCGAAAAGCAGCGCCTGTCGCATTCGGACCTGGTGTGGCATCGTCTCGTGAAACTACCGCAGCATATCGGGCAGTCTGGGACAGTTTTCCAGTGATGACTCGTAGGTCAGAGTGTGTAGGAAAGAGAACTTCGGCGTTGACCACTGCAGTGAAGTCGCAAGTCAGCCAACGCTAAAGAGCGTCAAAAGTGGAGCTAGTGTGGCGCATACGAATCTGCTTTTGAATGTCCGCAAGATTCACAAATTCCGTACTCCATTCGAAGTGAGATGTGTTGCGGCGATGATGGGACATGTTTGGATGCTAGATAGCGCCTCATTGGGTATACATAGTATTTATATGGATTGCAGCCTATATTGGCCTTGCGTTTCATAATGTTCGAATAGAACTTGGTGTCTTGACGCAAGAACGCTCGGGGCAAGCTGTGGCTGTCTCTCCCAAAACTTTCCCTGGCAGCTTCAAGCAAAGAACACTATCGACACGTGCCTCTGCTTCATCATCCTGCACCGACGCGCATTCATCCGAAACACTTCAAACTTCTCCGCCCAGCACAGTCAATATGGTCAAGCTTGAAGAAGTGCCCGACGAGGAGCTCTTTGCCTCGCAGCAGGGCCCCAAGGACGACGAGGACGAATGGGACACGGATGATGGTACGCATGGTCTCTGTCATTGCAGTTGAACATCGGTATTGACAGCAACCCATCAGCGGAATCCGAAGTCTCAGACGTCGACGACGATGATGCCTACGACGAATCGCTCCTCGACCGCGTGTACGCCCTCAAAGACATTGTTCCTCCGACGTATCGCAAACGCATCAACAACATTGCCGAAACATCATACTCGTGGGCCACCAGTGCCGCCAGATTCAGCGGGAAGAGTTTGTGGGTGATTAGCACGAGCGCACTGCTGCTTGGTGTGCCGTGGGCATTGGCTTTCAGCGAGGAGCAGCAAGTGCAGGAGATGGAGCGGGAAATGAGAATGCAGCAGAGTGCGAACGAGGTGAGCGAACACTCATTGAAACTGGATAATGAGGCGATCGCATATTTCATACGGATACTAACAGATATGCACAGCTTCTCACACAGCCGGGTGGCCAGACCGGCGCAAAGCCAGCATTGTAAGAGATCAAGATGGACTGTACAGTTTCGGAGCATAGTAGCGACTTTATGTGCCACGCAGGGCTTGTGTAGCGCTTGTATTATATTCTCTGCTCATTCGCTGTATCGACTGAGACGCAGAGCTCATCCGCCTTCGTATCAGATTCCCCATTGCACACTGGACCGATGGAGCTCACAGCGTCACAGGTGCTAAAGTGGAGCCAACAACGTTCATCAACAGGCGACAATCAGGCAGCACCATAACTCACGATCGGGTCGTCATCGTTTTCGTATCCGCGGACAGCAGGAAATGAGCCATCATAGCGACAGCTTTGTTGGCTCTTGAGCTCAGTTACGAGGCTCGAAAATAAAAGGGGAACTCACTAATTCTCCCAAGCGCCATCCGCTTGTGATTTTGTGTTACCAGACGCTGCAGGAAGGCCGGGTTGGGAACAACAAGATAAGACGAAGGACTGTTCCCAGCTTGGTTGATCGATACCCGCTTGTCAGGCCCGGTGCTTCTCAGCTGAGTCGTAGGCTGCAGGCGTGAGAGAAGGGCTTACAGCAACATCCGGACCGGGTGCGGTCTTCCTTCTCAGCTGTGATCGGCCCCACTCCGTAATATCAGAAACGAAAACGCAGGAGATTCTTTAAAAGGCTGAAAGACCACAATGCAGATGCTCGTCAGCGCGTCAGAACTCCCAACCATCTTCACAATGGCAGACAGTACACCCCAATCAACACAGACCTACACTGGAACCTGCCTCTGTGGCTCCATCAGCCTTGTACTTACACTGCCTTACGACCTCCATGCCAAACCTCAAGGTCACATATGCCATTGCATAAACTGCCGCAAATTCTCAGGCTCGGCGACAGGGCTTGCATGCCTCATGTTACCTACGTCTCAGGTCCAGCTCCATGATCCGGAGGGGAAACTCAAGACTTTTATCGACACAAAATCTCGAAGCGGTAGAACTGTTGGGAGATCATTCTGTGGCGAATGTGGAAGTCCAGTGGGCGGACCGACGCGAACGGAGCCATCTCTGAGTGTCATTGCGCTCGGTCTGTTCGACGAGGTTCCTAAGCCCGTATTTGAATGCTTTTCGGCGCAAAAGGTAGACTGGGCCAAGTCATCGGTGGAGGCAAGTAAGCAGTACGAATATGTTGATGAAATTGAACAGTACATGGTGGGAGTATTTGCAGGAACTGGCTATTGAATTGACAGAAGTATGCTTTTGTAGAGTTCCAGAAAGATGACATGTTGTAGAGGTGAACTTGAACGACCACTTCTCTACTGTCCATTGCACCATCATGGTCCGTGCACCTAACTAGTCGTGCCAAGAAGACCCTCTTTCGGCACGAGCAAGCGATGGTCAAGGTGTCCATCTCGACTCTGTTCCGCAAGCTTCTGCCATTGACTTTCCTCATTCACCACACCCTCTTCGCCGAAATGGTTTCCTTCAAGCTTGCGACGCTCGCCGTCGCAGCGTTCAGTGCTGTCAATGTTCTGGCTCAAGACAATGTCAAGGTATGCAAGCTGGCGAAATACACCTCTCCAGCGAGTCACGGTTCTGATGCTATGCGAACAGGTCGAAGATGTCGCGGCCGATGCGGAACAACCCAATATCGCAGACCTGTCAATCGAGGACATGCAAAAATTCATGGAATCGGGCAAAGAGACGTGGGCAGCAGAACAGCAGCAAAAGCCGCTCAAGGCCAGCTTCAATGTGTCCTTCCCAGAGGCCGAGATTTTTGGTGTGAAGCTCGTCAATGGACGTCCGACACGCACTTTGATCACAATCACCAACAACGAGGACACCGAGATCAATGTCTTGGCCGCTGTTGCGGGTCTATACAGCCCACTTGGCCAAGTTGGCGCGCCTGACCCGCCTCAGAGCATTCGCAACTTGACTGCTGCCAGATTTGGGAAGAGCATCGCACCGCACACCTCTGAGACCTTCACCTACGCTTATGCGACGATCATGCAGCCTCAGGATATCTTGCTCGAGGTCAACGCAATCATTACGCGAGGCCCAGCAGTCTTTACTTCGACCGTGTTCCGCGAGAATGTGTCTGTAGTGGAAGCTCCAACGTCCCTCTTGGATCCTCAAATGTGAGAAGTCCCGACCACTCAAACAACCTTCTAGCATGTGCTGACTATGTTCGTAGCATCTTCCTCTACCTGTTCCTCCTCGCCGCTTTTGGTGGAACCGTCTACTTCATCTACAACACCTGGATCACCACATTGTTCCCACAGAAGAAGCGAGGTGGTAAGGGCGGGGAGCGTGCTAAGCGCTCGACTGCTGGCTCCAAGCCAGTAGACCCCAGCGAACAGGTCTCTGTTGTCGGTGCTGATGGCCCAGCTGTTACTTCTGGATCGTCAAAGGGCTACGATGAGAGCTGGATCCCAGCCGAGCACCTTCAACGCCCACAAGCGAGAAGAGTCGGAAGTGGACGACCAAAGAGCAGGGCGGCATAGATGTATCGAGCACGGGAAGGAAGACAAGCGGCACAGGTTCGAAGCACTCCACAAAACTCCAACTGGGAGCAATCCCGGAGTTGTGAGCGCAAAGCTTAAGTAATCCAAGAGAACCTCGCACAACGTGTCGAAGGGCATCAAAATCAAAACAACATTGGAAAATGCACCGGAGTAGGAGCAACGGGCCTCGCATGCAGTTCTTGCCTTCATATACGCCCGACGCATATCGAAACTTCATCAAAGTGCAAGCTAACGCGACTTTCCTCAGAAGTCTGAAACGCTAAAGCAAACGCCAACCATGTCGTCTCTCTCTGAGTACCCCGAATGCCCATTCTCCGCCCATCTCCACGCTCAGTACCATCCTGGGAATTCTGCCCACGGAGATGGCAGCCCATCCAGTACCTCTCGCATTGCGTCGAGCGCCTGCTCCACTTCACACCATGGTAGTCCATCCATAGAATCCACGATTCTGAAGGTGCTGGCAACAACTTGGTGAGTTGGACAGTAGGCACCGAAAATGTCTGGCCAGAAAGCTGTACGATAGCGATCGGCCTTAGCCCACGCGACGAGGTTGTCCCAGTCTGGCTTGCCTTTCATCAGGTTGGTAACATTGACGCCACGGCGCTGTCCGTTCAGCCAGTTGTAGAAGGAAGAGTATTGATTCTTGAATGGGACAAGAGCTTCGCCGTCGAAGTCCTCCACGTGCACCTCGAACTCGTTCTCGGCGTAGTAGATACTACAAGCTTCACGGCGGATACGGTTGCACACACCTGCACAAGGTCAGAAATGCTCACTGACGAGACTGGGACCACGCACGCAATAGACTTGGTTCGCCGGGACCTTTGCGCGTCACCTTGATGGGTTTGGCCTTGACCAGAGCATAGCGGTAGATTCTGTTTCTGATCTCTCCTGGCAAGTTGAGCAGGTGGCATGACTTGCGCTGCCGCGGACGATGGAAGCGCTTAGGCTTAGCTGGTATGGCATGCGAAGTAGTCTGTGACGAGTTAACATCTCTCTGCTCAACTAGACGCAACGCACGCTCACCTCCTCATCGGCAATCTTTTGCCTCTTGACAGTCTGCAGGCGTTCACTGCGGCGTGATCCCTCTGGCGGAGCCTCAGCCTTGCGCTTGTCTCCCATGTTTCGTGCTGACGGCGACGGCGACGACGATGTGTCGGTTGTTGTTGGTTCAGTGCAAGTGGGAGGCGGATGTAGGGTGACGGCGCGAACCAGGCAGCCAGTCGCGCGTCAATCTGCAGGCAAGAGCAGTGACCCAGGACGTTCAGAAGGAAGGAGCGGGTGAACCCTGCAGACCGTTGTGAGCTGCCCTCTGGAGCAATCGCCAAAGAAAAAACAACCTGTTCTGTGCAGAGAAACAGAAGTTCCCATGCTCGTCGGCTTGACTACAACCAAACCAGGTCCGTCTAGGAGTCTGCAAGTAAAAGTTTCATGGGCCTCTTTCTCCAGAAACCGAGTGAGCTGCCTGCTCCGAAAGTGACTTAAGATGCAAGAACGGGTAGCAACGAACTGGGTGGTGTAATTGTGGTATCATTTCTCTCCGTCTACGAGTGGGAGGAATCGCTTTTTTCTCATGCCGGTCATGACTCTATCTACGCATACAATCATGTAATCCATGGCCAAAGCTAGGCGGTCGATACGTTCTGAACAAATGGTCCATCACAAGAGTGCTGAATAGTCACTCTACTTGAAGACCTTGCCGTCGGCCCACTCGTACTCCTTGCCGTCAACAGTGATTGGCTTGTCCCACGCCCACTGGTCGTTGACAAACTCCTGGTCCTCGGCCTTCTTTGGGTCGAGCTTGGTGAAGGTGTAGCTCTCGTAGTCTGGAGCGACATCGAAAGCTGGAAGAGCCTCCTGTCCACGGACAAGGAAAGCACCCTTGATGATGCTGTCGTTGGTCTTGCCGTAGACGGATGCGGCGCCGAAGATGTACTTGCGGCTGGCCTCGAGACGGGCAAAGAAGCCACCAATCAAGTTGGAGGTCATGAAGGTCATGGTGAGCTCGTCGTTGTACTTGTAGTCCACCTGCCACAGGCTGTACTCCTCGAAGTTGACGTTCTTCCAGAACCAAGGAAGGGCGACCTCGCGGGTCTCCTCGTTGGAGTACTGGCGCTTCCTGCATGATGATCAGTATATCGAATTCGAGTATGCCAATTTTCAGTACTTACCAGTCGTCAAGGACGAAAGTTGGGCGGCCAAGAGCTTCCAGGGGGTGCTTTGGCTTTGGTGCTGGAGCAGCCTCCTCCTCCTCCTCGTCAGCAGCTGGCTTAGCAGCGGCCTTTGGCTTTTCGGCAGCCTTTGGCTTCTCAGCCTTTGGTGCCTTCTCGACCTTTGGTGGAGTGTTTGGGATGGCCTTGTCAATGAACTTGTACTCGCCCCAGACAGCAGTGAAGATGTCCTGGTGAACGACAGTCTCGAACCAGCGAGTGAAGGCTGGGTGCTGGGCGCGCCACTCCTTGTCAAAGAAGTGCTCGAAGCCACGAGAAGCGATACCGGCAACGAAGAGATCGGCGAGAGTCAGACGCTCGCTGACCAGGTATGTGTTGACAGTGAGGTGCTCCTCGAGGACCTTGACGTTGGCCTGGGTGGCCTTTTGTGCATCATCCACGCTCTTCTTGTTGTATGGGTCGCGGCCGACCAGAGGGCGGAACCAGGCACCGACGGATGGGAGGAGCTCGGTGTTGGCGAAGGACATCCATCGGAGGATGGAGGCGTAGTCCTGCTTGGTCTTGCCAAGGAGGGTGGTCTTCTCGTTTTGCGAAGTGACTGGAGACAGTTGTCAGTGCCCATTCGAGCGCTTTCTTTTGTGTACCAGAGTAATTTGTAGCGTGCGTTTCAGAGTGTGAATACGTTCTCAACAGTAATCTTCAGACAGGGATAACTGTAATTGAATATGTGGTTGTTCATCATTGCAGGATGTGGGGTCGTATGCGGCGCGTGCGAGTGGTCGAGCGCAGAAGAGGACGAGGGACTCACGGTAGATGGCAATGGCCATGGCCTCGGTCAAGACGTAGCCGTCGGCGCCCTCGAAGGTAGGGACCTTGCCCAGTTTGTTGAGCTTGCGGTAGTCATTGGTGATATCAGCGCCTGGCTTGGTCTCGACGAACTCGAGATCAAGACCGTTGGCCTTGGCGACGGCGAGGATGGCGGTGGTGCGCGGGTTGCGCTGGAGTACGACGTCGTCAGCGGTGTTCACACCCGAGTGGCTACAGTCAAGGTGTTGTTTGTGCCTATGGTGGGCGGACAATAGCTTACCTCGTAGCTGTAGATCTTGCCAAACGCCATTGTGCGTGTGTGAATTGTAGAAGACGGTGTCGATTACAGTGCGCCTTCGTTGGCTGTAGAAAGCAGAATGTAGTGTGGGTGGTAGTGGTGGTGGTGGAGGAGCAGAAGTTGTGTGACTGGCGGAGGGGTTCATCGCAAAAAGTTCCAAATGGCCCCTGCACGCCAAGGCTCGCCAGCTGCTGCGCTCTGCTTCCGAGCGTGTGTAGCGAACCTCGCGCGACGAAGACCAGACCATTGCCATTGCACTCGCCATGGAGTCCACCCTCGGCCGCCATTGCCTGCGGAGAGTCGCCGCAGCATATCGATCGACGCCATCATGGCTGCGCACCACGAGACGGTGTATGGCCTCGATCAATGAAGACATCCGCGCTGCACCCGAGATTCCAGAGGAGAATGGCCAATTCGTGCTCGATAGGCAGACGCCGACCGCGACGAGAGCCGAAATCATCGAAACGCCCATGGACCGAGGGCGAGGGCGGGGTGGAATGAACAGACCGCGGCGAGGAGGAAATCAAGACGACCCCCGAAACCACCCCATCCTCAGACGGATACGCATCGTGCCTGCATCGCCATCCTATTTCACCGCCACACCTCGATACACCGATGATCTGCTCGCTCTGTCCGCGCTTCTGCGGAAGTACCAGCTTCTGCCAGTCCTTCCCACTGGTGAGGCTCCGAGAGTAGCATGGAAGACCATCGACCAGTACAAGGCCGAAGTGGCCGAGCCTGTGCGCGCGAAGAGCTACAAGATGCTGCTGGAATTGCTGAAGCGGTTGAACTACATTCATCCCTCGCTCATCCCCACAGAGGTGACCCAAGCCCTGGAGAAGTTCAAGAGACTGGTGCAGCCACATCACAACAGGCCAAAGCCCATCTTGGTCGACAAGGATGGCAAATCCAAGGCCGTGGGCCGTAGAAAGAGCAGCACGGCATCAGTATTCGTGGTGGAAGGAGAGGGCAAAGTGCTCATCAATGGAAAAGCATTAACGGATTACTTCGGTCGCTTGCACGATCGCGAAACAGCGGTCTGGGCGTTGAAGGCCACTCAGCGCTTGGACAAGTACAACGTATGGGCTCTGGCGCAAGGCGGAGGGACGACAGGACAGGCCGATGCGATAGCACTCGGGTTGGCAAAGGCTCTGCTGGCACATGAGCCTGATTTGAAGCCTGCGTTGAGGAGAGGTGAGCAAGTTGCATCTCGCTGGCACTTCGTGGCACTGACTTTATTTCAGCACGCGTTATCACGCGCGATCCTCGACGAGTCGAGAGGAAGAAGCCTGGCAAGCTCAAGGCTCGCAAGATGCCGGCCTGGGTCAAGCGTTAACACGTCGATATCCTTGTATTATATTGTACAGTCCGACCTGTCATCGGTGGATCAGCATATCCTTCTGTCCAGCTCTACCTTTAACACCAAACGACAATTTTCTCAATCATTGACAAGTTCAGGTGGTTACCAGCGTCCTACCGAATGCGCGTACCCTGTACAAGCAGCAGTCGTGATATTTGGTCATTGCTGCGATCAGGTGTGACAATTACGCAACGACGTCCTCTGCAAATCTCGTTCCAGAACTGCCATGCAATGAACAAGAAGCGCCGAGTCGAGACCTCTTTACAGCACCTTGCAAGCCCAATGCCACGGCTTTCCAAGAGATCCACTCCAAGAACTCCAGCGACCAGCCGCAATCATGCCCCCATCCTTCCTACCAAACCATGCATCTCTTCCGAAAGCTCCACATACTTCCCGCCTCCCACAGTCTCCAACATATCGGCTAATTTTCTCACAAGTCGAACTGCCTCCGTTATGCGTTCTTTGGACCCTTCCATACCGACCAAACACGACATAGCACGAAATCGCTGCTCAGCCGCAAAAAGCGCAATTTGACGATCGGATAACGAGAACTTTTCCAAGCGATCCTCAAGCTCGGCGATGATCTTATCGTCAATGATACCGACAGCTCGCCTCCAGATCAGTGCTTCAGTGAGGGTATGTATTGTCGATTGGTGGACCAGCAGAGCTGCAGAGCCGAAAGGGTCGGAGGCGGCTCGGCTGACCGCTGATGATGAGTGATTTGTGGTGGGAATGGCGATAGAGGGCGCATTGGCTGGGCTCGTGTGACAGGCGTTCTGGCGTGTCTGGCTGCTGATAGAGTTTATACCGTGGGGAATTGTGGCGGGATGGGTGCAGGTGCTAGGCCAGTCTGTGCTTGTGTTGTGAGTGCCTGCTTCTGGAGGCCGCCGCGCTTTCGAGTCATCGTGAGGTATGTCTGGGACGCTTTGGCTGTAGATGTGACCGCGGTCAGGTGTTGGCGAGCTGCTAAGCCTCTGTCGCTGCACCATGAGTTCTGTGTTGATATTGGACCGTCAAAATGGAGATTTCGTCTTGCTTGCCCGTGTAACAGCTATTGTGGGACTCGAGTGCTATAGATTGCACATGGACAGATTCACGGAGGAGAAACTCTGCTGTGTACGGAGTCATGAACGATCAGGCTGCCATGAGTTCGTTTGCTTGACAAAGCTAGGCAGGAGGCAAGCAATCAACTGACAGTCGTTTCTACGTGTTGCCTTGTCAAGTGACAAACAGACGGACACATGATTTGGGACAATGGTAGTACGTAAAATGATCGCATTATTGCACCGTAGTGCTGGTATATCACATCTAACTAATTTTCATTGCTCATGTCCCGTTCCAACGACTGTTCGGAATGTAAAATCTTGTTATAATGCAATTTCACTTGTGTTCTTCGTTCAGCGTACAGTGGGTGAAATTACGGGCTTGAGATCGGAGCCCACCAGGGCAGGAGCCGGAATCTCTGCTGGGACGGCCTTGACGTCCTCAAAGACAGACTCTCTGCGGCCCTCCTTCGTTGCGCGTCGTCGCTTAATACTCTCGTCGACTCGGCGCACAACAGCGAGGAAGGCGCCGAACGCAAGGACAGCAATGCCGATCGAAAATCCACGACGGTAGCGAGGCTTGTCGTCGGCACGGAAGATTTGAGCGCCGTAGATACCGGCAATGTTGGCTCCCATGATCACCAATGCCATGGCAAGCGCACGCTCCTCGGAATCGGTGCATGTCAGCGAGAGCCAGCTGATGTTGAGCGGATGAGAGAAAGTGCCGAACGTCTGAGTGAAGACGACTCCGAAGTACTGAGCACCTTGATTCTGAATCTCGGTAAAGCTGCGGTTGAAAACGTACGCCAAGGTCGCCAGAGACAGACCAGTGATGACGGTCTCGCCACGCTTGTCGAAGCGGTCGGAGACGAAGCTGAAGAGGAAAGAGACCGGGATCTGCACGAACAGACCAACGGATGCCAAGGCGTTAGAGGTCAAGCCCGCGAAGCCCATCTCTTTCACCAGCGACGGAGCATAGGTGTCAAATCCACGCTGAGGACCGTTGTTACACATGGTGATGAGAAAGTGGATCCACACGCGCCAATTCGAGAATGCCTTCTTGAACGCTGGCAGACCAATCGACTTCTTCTTCCTTCCCTTGGCAGGGTCATCGAGGAGAATGCGGTTGTTGAGAATGTAGATCTCGCGCTCAGAGAAGATGTTCCACTTTGGAAGGAAGGTGCTGTGCGGGTTCTTGAATGAGTCAGGCAGGAAGAAGCCAAGCACAAAGCCGGAGGCAATAGTGAAGAGACCCATGAGCACAAACAGCCAGAACCATCCGGGTTGGCCGGCGACACCACGCATGTGAAGAATGCCATAGGCGAAGAGTTTTGCAGAAGCTTGACCAAATTGATTACTGTCCACACCAGTTAGCGAATGCCATTGCAGATACCTTCTAGCGATTGCACGAACCCGAAGTAAAATATCATCACTCTCTTAGCCGTTTCTTTGCGAGTGTACCATGTCGATAGTGTCCACAATCCACCTGGAATAAAGCCGGATTCGGTGATACCGAGCAAGAGACGGGTAGTGATGAATGAACCATAGTTGTTCTGCCACGCCTGGAACGTGCTGACCGTGCCGAAAAGGAAGAGCTGGAGAGTGAGCCATTTGCCAGGGCCGACGCGGTACAGAATCATGTTGGATGGGATCTCGAAGAGCACGATACCGAGGGAAAGCATCTGCTGGCCAACATTGAACTGATCCTGTGTGATATTCAAGTCCTCCATAAAGCTGTCCGTGATGGCGTTCGCGATATTGCCTCTGTCGAGTTGCAAGCAGAAGAATCCGAGAGTCAACAATGGCATGATGATCAGATCGAGCCTGATTCCGCGGTCAGTATTGTCCGCAACCGTGCGACTTCTGTGCCAGACTCACTTGCGCTTCGCCTTGCGCTCCTCTGCTGGAGTCCAATCCACGGATGGAGAAAGGGCCCGCTCATCGCTGCCGCTATCCTTGAACTCGGGGTCATTGTTGAACTCGCGCTCCGTATACTCCTGGACACCCATAGTTGCTGGTGTTTAGAAGTGGAAGTTCTTTGAGGAATGCAGAATGCGAGAAAAGGCAACGACGTGCCTTTATTCTCAACATGGCGGCATGCCAAGTGCATCGCACCATCTCGTGGCGCTCACTCTTTTGCTGTGAAGCCTATGATCGCCCGTCTGGGCGTGGGCGTAGAAAGCATCTGCTTAGGTTCTGGGCGTCGCTCTAAGCTGCAGCATAAGACCTGAGGCTGATGGCGCTGAGTCCAGCCAAACTCTCTATGTGAGAGCGTGGATGCAGGCTGGCTGCACTTGTCGTCTTGGATTCTTGGCTTGTGAGCACGCCATAATCACTGAAGTCGCAACATCAAAGTTCGGCTTGGCGCACTCCACTCCACCACGAGTTACATTAATGATGAGTTCGCATACGCCTTCACGTGGTCTCTAGCAGTCCAGTCCTTTGCAGCCCATGTCGTTGTGTCGTTGGGACACTCGTGAACGCAGTAGTGAAGGAAGCGTACATTATCGCGAACAGAGTCCAGACGGCTCACACTGGAGTAGGGCTACTCAACAACTCGTTCCATCGGTGATTTTTGCCTCGATCGCATTTCGACTTGCAAAGTGGTGAAAGCCAAAGCCTTCAATGGAATTTTCACAGGCAACACCTACTGTTTCGTGGGCGATGACAGTTGCAAGTTCTATGCTCGGTTCGTCGCTTCAGCGCGGTATCACGCATTTGATCTCTCTGCTGTAGATAGTACCTTGTCGCCATCGTAGAGTCGTAGACCACCGCAACCCTCATCGCGGGTACCAGCCCTACCGACTCTAGATATTAGCGCGCGATCCGAGCGCTGCTTCCATACCGCCCCGTAAGCTTCGTTCACGGGGCGGCGATTCTAGCTTCCTGTGGTGACGCCCACGTGGGTGGTGTCCATTGTATAGGACGGTCTGGAACCGGGCGCACGCACCTCCTAATCGATCCCGTGGAACGAAACTGCAAATCGCAACGAATGAATGTGATGAGTGCGTGATGAGGATGTCCCGACGAAGAGCCCGACGACCCGGTTCGCTCTGCTTTAGTCCATGTCCAAGGAAGCCACAAAGATTTAGGCGAGTACAGTACGTGGGATTCTTGCTGTTCATTGTGATACCGTAAGTCAATGGTCACAGTTGCAGTCGAGTCTGTTGTTGACGTTCGAGGCGGTGGCTCTGTTGTTCGCATTGAGGAAGTGTCGTTCCTGCCAAGCTCGCGCGATCGGCAGGAAGCTTTGGAAGCGTCGTTTGCCATTCGAGACATGACTGTCATCGTTATCCTGGCTATTCGGTTGTCGTAGAGTAGGAATGACTAAACCATCGCTTAAGGATCAGCAACTTCTTGAACAGGCCCTTTCACCAGTGTGGTTGTTCACATCGAGCAGGAACAGAAGCGCTTTCGCCAAGCGATGCACTCATGACTCGCGAATCCCGTGGGACGGGATTCAGGTGACACTGGGACAGAGGAGTAGCTACTCATCGGCAATCATCGTGATCGCAGTGCAAGATCCGGGATCACTACTTCTGACTGTCAGCGTATAGCTCATCACGATTCCCGAGAAAGAATTGAATGAGTGGTTGCGCTCTATCAGTGGCAAAATAGATCTACTCCTCCAGTGCGACTCAAGTTTCGGAAGTATAGCCTCATCACAAGATCAGGAATAATGTCGAGAGAACGTACCGCAACAGCCGTGTCACAAAGAGCTGACGAGCTCCCGTGGTGCGCTGCGGAGCAAGGCTCTGCAATAGCGGTGGTCGGTCTGCTCGTGGTAGCAGCCGGAGGCAAGAACAAGTCCCAAGTGTCCATCTCAGCTGTGAATATCAGCAAAGCTCCTAGCTGCGCGGCGGACTCCCGTGGTCAGAAAACACGCGATGCATGTCTGGCGCTTTCTCGTGCTGGGAGACACAGAAGCTGGCATTTGCGCAGCACCGTGGGAGACAAGTTGACAGCAAAAGTACAACAGAAATATAATAATGGGCTGGTGGATCATGGTCATTTCGATCGTGACATCAGCCCGAGTTCGGTCCATTTACGGCTAGGTGAAGTCCCTTAGAGCGACCCATCTCCCCTGACTACTGATAGACTGTACCTGATCGTCAGTCTCGCATCGCACTATTCGCCCACACAAGTCTTATTGTGAGTACACATTATGGAAGTAATGAGCAATTCACGACAATCTTGTGCGATGTCCAGAGCAGTTTGAGCAATACCGTACCAGCACAGATCTGATGAGCCGGTGTTCGCCTTGGAAAATTGGGCTCCTTCGGTATTCAAACAGAAGACGCAAGAACGGATTGTCGAATGCGTGATTGAGCTATGCGTAGTCGATCTGTCTGCCTTGCTGAGCTACAATCTAACTCATTGCCATACTGTGTGGTGCAAATGATTACATAGTCGGAGGTAAAGTACTCTGATACTCCGGACATCCCGGCATTCTGAGGTCACCCGAAGCATCGACATTTCACTTCGAAGCCATAGTCGCGCTCTTGACGTTCTACAGATACTCGATTCACAGCAAACGATACATGAACTGCTGCAAGAAATGATATTATATATATTGGATGGGGATGAACAGCGGTCGTGCAGTGCAGATCAGAGCCAACGCGCTAGTCATCACGCGAGCTGACCACCCCTACCTTCCTAAAGTTTCAACACGTCACAAAGAACTTGAATTACTTGCGTGTTTCGCTTCTTTCCTATCTTCCAGTCGCTCCTTACCCATCACATTCACCCACCATGTCGTCGTCCGAGCAAACCGAGGCGTTCCCGCCGCTTGTCAAACCCAGTATGCTACGCCAATCTAGCTACACCACCGGTACGCGACGCAGGAAGAGCTCGAGCTTGGGTGGAGACCCGCGAGGAGACACCGGAGGTCTGGCATTGGCAACAACGGATATGTCACAATCGCATCTATCGCGAGGAGACTCCATGAGCGGGAAGCACGGCAAAGCCTCAAAGCGCAAGAAAGCAAAGGGCCTATTCAATAAATGGAAGCGGATGTCGCTCAGGCACACTTGGATAAATCCTTTAGTCCTGGCTCTGATCATTCTCGGCGCATATTTCGCGAATCCTGGCGAACACAACCCGTTGCGATCTGCCATCTTCCTGTCTTATGCGAATCCGGCGTTAGAAGAGCGGACAAATACGATCCCAGCACACGTTGGAAATCCTGTGCAGTATGGCAAGGGCAAGAAAGATTTGGCTTTCGTGGCTTTCTACACCATTGTTTTCTCGTTCACTCGAGAATTCCTGATGCAACGCATGATCCGCCCAATTGCGATATGGTGCGGGATACGGAATCGCGACAAGCAGTCCCGATTCATGGAGCAATTTTACACCGCCATCTACTTTGGCATTTTCGGGCCATTCGGGTTATACGTGATGAGCAGGACACCGGTCTGGTACTTCAACGTCCCAGGAATGTATGAAGGCTTCCCTCACAGAGCCCACGAGGCGATCTTCAAGGCATACTATCTGCTACAAGCGTCTTACTGGGCGCAGCAAGGTCTGGTCCTGGTTCTCGGTTTAGAGAAGCCGCGTAAGGACTTCAAGGAGCTCGTGCTGCATCACATCATTACATTGTCATTGATCGGGCTGAGCTACCGTTTCCACTTTACATATATTGGCGTCGCGGTGTACATCACTCACGACATCTCCGACTTCTTCCTCGCTGTAAGTACACTGGTGCGGAAGTCCGGATCACCACTGACAATGCGTAGACCTCGAAGCTTCTCAACTACCTTGATGCCTGGATTACGCCGCCATACTTCGTTTCGTTCATCGCAATTTGGGCCTATTTGCGCCATTACCTTAATTTGAGAATTCTGGCTTCGCTGCTACCCGGAGGAGAATTCCAGACTATCGGGCCCTACACATTGAACTGGACGACCCAGCAATACAAATGCTGGATCTCTCAAGCAATTACTGGTGTTCTTCTTGCCAGTCTGCAGGCTGTCAACCTGTTCTGGTTCTTCCTGATTTGTCGCATCTTGATACGATTCATTCGCACTGGCGAAGAGCGAGACGACCGCTCCGATGTTGATGAGGACGAGGTCCGGCAAGAAGACGTTGGAGAGACACCATCGATGCAATTGAACGGAGAGCCCATTGGAGCACCAGGCACAGGCATTGACGGCAAAGCAAGCGAAGGACTGCGGAGACGGTAGTAAGTGGGAGGATGAAAATCATGTTGTTATGTCTTGAGCGTTCACGCGGCATTGGATGAGCTGGAAATCGATATAATACAACTTCTAATTAGCACCTCTCTGCGTTCAGGCTGGGATCTGAATACCCTGGAAAGAATGAGCTCCTCAATACCACACATCAGGATCGTAAACCTATGTAAATGCGGAAACTGTTCATTAACAGTGGCGAATCGAATCGGAAGCATGAAAAACCGAGACAATTCGGACGTCCAATCGAGGAGCCCAGGGGTTTCCGCCCTCGACCGTGGTTTCCCACTCTCCGTTTGCGACAGGTGTTGCTTTCGACCTGGTCCCGCTATCTACGGCGGCTCACAATTCTATCACTTCAACAGAGAAAGCTGCGGATCAACAGTTCTCGTAAAATGGTCACGAAGCCTGTGTATTTAGGCAGTACGTTATGCTCTACTACTGTGCTGCTCATAATTGTACAAGTCAAATCAGAAAATCAAGCTGAGTGAAGCTCATCACTCAAGGCTCGAAGGAATGTAACTGTCGCTGCTGTACGGACTTTGAAGGCTTGGAAATTCCTCATTATTGTAGCCTACGCCTGCGATCTTCCAGCTCTCTTATCTACTTCTCAGCTCTCCCATATTGGAGTGAAAAACAAAAGGGTATCACTATTGCCTGCCCAAGTACGAAACAAAATTGCTCATTCAACATGAGCTGAGCTGCTGTCGACCAACTGTGCTGACGCTGCAGCTTCGTCAACATGACAAGGTATGGCACACACCTGATCGATAGAAGCCGTAAAACAAAGCCCGCATATCAAGACCAGTACGCGCTCGCTCAAGAACTGGTGCTGGCGCTTCCTCACCTTCCTTTGATCGGAGCTTCCGCGCAGAAAAGGTTTTTAGTAGTATCCGGTGTCCTCTGCTGCCGCTGCGTCTTCGCCATCGTTGAAGCTGTCGCCAGAGTCGACAGCGCGAACCCGTCGTAGTTTCAACAACCGATATTGCTCCTCTGTCATACTTCGAGATGTTTGTCCGACTGTTCGTGCCAACTTCAGATGGCACATTTCAGCACCAGCAACGTTCATGACAAACGAGCCAGGATGCGATCCCGATGCGAAGTGGTGTTTAGCTAAGCACGATGCCTTCAGCTCGTCCCAGCGCGAATAACCCTTACCAACCTTCCGCATCCACTCTTTTACTATCGGATCTGTCGGATTCATGGGTTGAATAGCGTCGTACATGCTACGAAGCGCCTGTATGCATTCTGGCCAGGTCGGATATTTGCGGCTGTTTGTGGCCCATTCCTTTTGAACTTCACGAAGCCCGTCCTTGAGTTTCAGCAACTCAGCAGCGGGCACTGAGCTACGTGACATGGACTCGAAGGTCTCATTCCAGAAGCTGGCTAGGTCATGGTCGTACGACGCTGCGGAATCGAGAATGATCGCTGCGCGTTTGAGGGTGGATTCAATGACAGGCTGCAGCACGTCGAAGAAGATCGTGTCAATGATGTTGACTGTCCCAGGATCCGGGTTTATCACTCGCCCTCTGCTCTCGTCCTGTTGCTGCATCTTGTCATCTGCCTTGGTGAATTGCCAGTACTTCGGCTCGGGCAGATTTGGAGGCAGCTTTCTACTCTTTTTGAATGCTTCGAAATCAGCTTGGCTGAAGTCGAAACCCTGCTTGTCTGCATCAACAAGGTAGTCGTGCAGATGAACAAAGTCCATGACCTCTGACGATCCAATGGGACGGCCAGCATATACGAGGCGCTCGTGAAACAGAGTCACGATGCCCAACATACTTGGCTCAATGCGCTTTTCTGCCATCGTGGCGAGGTATTTACGCCATTGCTGCTCTGATGTAGGATCGCTGACGTGATCAGAGAGCTTACTCCTGTCCCTCGTGATGCACAATGCCTCCGGTTCGGGGGGTTTCCATGGCGATGGAGCATTCTTGAACGGCTCAGTCAAGAGCGGCTCCCATGTGAACCAGAACGAGTCGCCATCATAGTCTCCACCCTGGAGCTTGTTGGCAAGGGGTCGCTTACCACGGGCGGAGAATATGATTGTGCCGGCATACTTCGCTAGATGTGGTTTGAACACTGCCCGTACCTTCTGGATGTCCGACGGACCAAGTGCTGGGTTGCGAGCTACCAGCAGGTTTACATCGTTGAGTAAAGTGACTCGGTTGCCGAGTCCTGCATCAAAGGCTTCTTCAAACACTACGCAGACCTCCCCGGGTTTTAGGCTCCCAGAAGGATCTACTATGCCTTTCATGTGATGACTACTGGGCTCTGCAATACCCCAAAGCGTAGTAGATTTTGGCAGCTCAATCTTGAAGCTCTTGTTCTTCAACTGGAAGTAGTTGGCTGCTAGGAGTTTTACCGATGCGGCCAAATACTTGTTGTTCTTCGCCTCGAACCCTGCCTCAAGCATTCGGATTATTCGTTCTTCGAGCGCTCTTGGAAAGCCAGCAAGGAGGTCTATGCCTGCTTCCCGCCTTCGTGCTTCGAAAAACTCATTGTGTCGCGAAATCCACTGCCTCAGTTCGACCGATCCTGCCTCAAGGGCCTCCAGAAATTCCTCGGTTTGTCGTGTAACGACACCATGGACCAGTTCGCACATGTTCTCTAGAGGCACTCCTCTGTCGAGAAGTATCGGCAGAAAGCCCATGTGCAGCAGGGATGGCCGCGCGCCGGGGTTGGCCTTGACCACGTTGACTGAGAGGATTTCTTCTTCACAACCGTGGAAGGTATCGCGATGTACTTTCACCTGACTCGGGGCTAGGCTCAGTAGGGGTCCCTGAGGTCTCTGATCCATATTTCCCAGGGGCGGCTCGCCAACATACCATAGCCCTTTGGCGCCGGCAACACGAATCTGCAGGGTGGATGGAACTCTCTTCAGAGCTAGTTTCTTCGCGTATTGATAAGCAATCCAGTAAGACATCCAGCTACAGCCATCACCCATGACCATATCAGGCTCGTATGTCTCATAAAACTGGAAGCGTAATGCTGGATCATCGAATCTGTGATCATCTTCTTCTGGCGTTGCGAGCTGGTCATTCACGCGCGCGATTTCATCCGGTCTCAGTACCAACGCGGGAATAGTGCGTGAGAGCAACAGCTCAATTCTCATGTACGCCTTGCGCGCGGCCTGATGTTGATTGTGATCATATGGAAGGCACCATTCCATCAGGTCGCAGAGCGACATGCCATGACTAGGAGAGACCAGTACAAGACGATATACAGATGTAGAGTGTCCGCCCTCGCCTGTTGATTTCTTCTTGTTCGGTTGCAAGAAGAAGGGATACCACACACGACCAAGTAGCTCCTGTGGAGTTGATAGCCACTTGCGAAGACAGCTCTGAATAGCGCGATCCTTGTGAACCTTCGGCGGCTTCGACATATCCGGCATGTCAATATACAGAACTCGATCAGCACCGAGCCGCCGCTGAAGACTGCATGATATATCCTTGCGGGTCGGCAGCAGTCCAAGTCTGCATAAATGACTGTTCTTGACTCCGGTCCATTCCAAACGAGCAGTTCTGGTCAAGGTCTCCCAGGACTTCAATCCTTTGAGCAATGGCGACTTCTGAAATGGCATGTTTTGAGCAGTAACCAGGTTATACAGCGATTCCAAATCTTGAGGCTGCCATTGGGCGTCAAGAGCATCGGGCGTAATGTGACCTGTTTGCAATAGCCGTGCAGCTTCCCAGCGTGCACTGAACTCGGAACCGGTGAACGATTGAAAGTCAGAGAGGTCTAGTAACGATTCCTTGCTGGACGTTGGCGGATACTTATTCTCCAAGGCAGCATATGCTGCGGATCGGGCTTCCTCAGCCTTGAGTTGCTCATCTGGAAAACTATCAATCATAACATGGTCTCCAATCTGGCCGACTGATTGATCAAGCTCTTCCCACTCAAGCAAGGTCGAAGTACCAATGCTTGAGCCATAGAAGTCAGAGGTGCGTTCCAAGTAAGCATAATCATCGAGCGGCGTTCGACGCCGGCTCGTTGACGGCTCGCGGGTGTTAGTTGTGATACTCGGATCCTCAGATGATACGTTCACCCCTGCAGAGTGCGCTTGCCGCGGCCGAATTGTTTTGTCGGTAGTTGCAGAATCCTGTGATGACTCCACGTGATTCGCAAAACGTATCCATTCCTCGGCCGTGCCTGATGATAAGGAGCTCGCGCCAAGCGAGTCCTGATCACGAATACGAGCAGGTGGTTGTGTGTAATCGCTAAAGGAGGTAGCGTCTGTCCGGAAAGATTCTTGGCCACCTGGGTTGGACCAGAACGAGCGATTCTGATCGAATGAGGTATTCCCAGACGTGCTTGTGAAGGACTTCGTGAATGATGCGTCCGGAATGACGGGCTTGCTGGCGGGTCCGTACTGTAGAGGATTCTTCCCAAGCCTATCGAACGAAAGCTTGCTCTGTACCTTCTGAGCAGAGAAAGATGTAGGCTCGCGCTTGGCAGAAACTGGAGTGTGTGCTGTCGGTTTGTGTGACGTGGGCGATATGCCCGCGCCGGCCTTTGTTACCTTGAACTTGGCGGCAAGATTCTGTTGGCCTGCAAGCTTTACCGGAGCTGGTGTAGGGGAGGATGGCGCTTGGAAAACTTCTTGAGTAGAACACGGTTGCGTAGGCTCCGGTATGGCAGGTAGCTCCAGCTCTCTGCGAGGGAACTTCACGAAGCGCTCGGACTTGGGCGTTACTGCCCTGCATCCTTCCAAGCAATCGAGCAGTCGATTCGCCCTGTTATCTTCTGAATGACTCTGAGGATCGTCCCTTAGATTTTTGAGGAACGTGTCGAGCTCGCTTCGCAGGTAGTCGTCGTTTTTCCAAGAGAGAAACTTGTACAAGTGCCATAGCTTTTCGCCTTTTCCATGCTGTAGTTGATTCGGGGTTGGCACGCCGTCAATGGCGATGTGTAGGCCAGCTTGTCGGCATAATTCGCTAAATCGCTGCCGAATTTCTGCGGCTCGATCAGGCATTCGCTCAGAGGCCGCAACAGACGGCTCCACTTGAGAAGTCTTCCTCTTCTTCGCCATTGCCTGTGACGGCGCAAGTGAGGTGATGACTTCGGCCTGCTAAGCCGATGCCATTGTGCGACTCCGCTCGAGAAGTGCGAATGTGACGTTCGACTTGACTGAGGCATAAACATACAGAGCAATTGAGTTTAGCGTGGGCGCTAGGAAGTAGGCGGCCACGCCGCACGGCAGTCCGCGAGGAACGCTCCGACTGGCCGACGCGACAACCCCTGCGCCGGCTGCCTGTTTCGCGTAGCAACGCCAGAACTCGTGAGTTCGCGACAATGTTGCAGCGAGGGGTGCCCGAGTGGTGAATGAAACGCTGGGAGTGGAACAAATACAGTGGCAGTGAAAAGGTTGAAGAAGTGGGCCACGCCATTCTGATCACAGCAAGAATGCTGCTATGGCACTCACTGAGTGCCACCTCACCGTCCACGAACGAGCTCGAATGAGGCCATACCGGTTGCGGACAGTAAAACGGAAACTCGCACATGAACACTCGATCTCTCGTGGTCTCGAGCTCCCAATTATCTCATCTCGGCAGGCAGAACCCCTTGGACACGCTGCATCAGGCAGAGATACTAGGCGCAGAGGTGTACTCGAGTTCTTTTGGATTACTCCGATTAGCGTGCGTCGACAGACAGAATGCCTTGAATACGCTGCGTCAGGCAGAGATATTACGGGTGAAGAAACGCTGCGTCTTCTCAAATCACTCCATCAGAGCACATGCACCGAAGGCAGAGTTGACTTGCCCTAGGTTCTGTGTTGCTTTTCAGTGGTAGGCAGACCAGACCAGCAGCCAGCTTAGGCGGCATTCGTCAAAACGTTGCGTAGAGGTGCCTTGATTCAAGGACAGCAGTCCGCCAGCGAGGTCGCAAGGCTTCCTCTCAAGCAGACAAACCAGACATGTTAGCTCAAAATGCGCCATGATGAGAGCACAGGCACGCACGTGAGTGTACGGACACGAAGATGATTAAGTCAAACTCATAAGCTGTTAGTTCGAGGGTATCGTGGGTGTAAGGTATGTTTCGGGCTGCAATGTTGCAGCTGCTCGTGGAAATCCAAGTCTAGCATGCTTTTGAAGTCGAAACATGTGCTTCCATACCATCGAAGGCATCTGCTCCTCGACCTGTAACACCACGCAGCATGCGGCATTTCGTAACGTCATAATGTATCAGCTTAGACCTTCTCCTCCTTCAGACCGTGCTTCCAGATGGTGACGAAAGGAGTCACGCCATCCTCCCGGTAGTTCAGGAGAACGACACTACGTGTAGTGTTAGCATCGGCACATTGTTTCTTTCGCTCAAGACATGGGACTTACGCTCCATCTGGGTCCATGGACTCGCCGATGAAGAATTCGTAGTCCTTGAAGTTGGCAACGATCTTCTTCGCAAAGCCCTGAGCACCCTTCTCGAAGGTCGTGACTTCCTCATCGCTAGCACCGTTCGCCTTCAGCTTGTCCTTGACAGCCTTCATGTAGCCCTTGAGGTGGGACAGATAGCTCTTCTTGTCGAAGCTGGTCTCATTGAGGCGGAAGGAGTGGACGACGTCAATGACAGTCTGGGCAGTGTCTTCGGCACCCTCATCGTCACCACCCTCTGCAGAAGCGTTGGCTCCAGTGTTGACCTCGACTGGGCCAAGGGTAATCTTTTTGCAGTCGGCCTCGTAGGCAATGCCGTCGATCTCCTTGAGATCGTACGAGTCGGAGATGAGCTCGTCGCCAGTGATGATGTCCTGGCGTGTTGTGTCAGTTGCATCTCCACAAAAAAAGGTGGTCGCTGCGACGGGTCGAGTCTGGCGCTAATTGCCAGTTGTGACAATGCAATAAGCACATACCTTGTAGATAATCATGTTGACGGGTGTGCAGCGAGTCTTTCAAAGAGTGAGGAGCGGTTCGGACGAATTGGGTGAAGTGAAGAGGTGGTGAAGATGGGTGAACTTGGGTGGAAGAAGAATTAGGTGGGTAGGCGGGGCAGATGCAAAGGGTCAAGGCTCGAAATATTCTGGCTCTGGCACCAGGTGGCCGAAGCGGCGGATTGGAGGGTCTGTCCGGCGCCAAGACCGTCGTGGCTCCGAACACCGACACCTCTGAATTTCGGCACGACTGGCGAAGAAGTTTGCGACTCTGCAACAGCTGCAAGAACCACCAGCTCGCCGCTACAACAGAGGTAAGTGGGCACACGCATCTTCTCGAGAGGCCACGAGGATGGCGATCATGGCTGTCCCCGCCATGACACCGCTTTTGCCTCGATAGCATCGAGCCGAAGACTTCTTCGTGGTCTCGCAGAAGCACCTTCGCGCTCCGGACCATGGCCCTCGAGAAACTGACCAGAGCCCGCGCAGATACCTCAAGCCGCACTCTCTCGCGCCCTGAGAATCTCCTGTCCCACACACCGCCAAAATGGTCAAGACTTCCGTCCTCAACGATGCGCTCAATGCCATCAACAACGCCGAGAAGACCGGCAAGCGCCAGGTCATGATCCGCCCATCTTCCAAGGTCATCGTTAAGTTCCTGCAGGTCATGCAGAAGCACGGTATGTCCCATCTCACCATCGATCTCGTATCAGCGCAAGAGGAGGGCAAGAGTGAAATGTGTTGTTCAAGCGGCGCACCGGGTTGATAACTAGGCAATGGTCTCAAACTACCACGACCAACGCCCTTTAAGTGCTCGGGAGATTGACATACTGGCGAGGATTCTTACACGTCTTTGGAATCAATGGCTGAAAGAGCACGTTTAAATTGTCGCGACAAATCACTGACATGACTGTCTTCAGGCTACATTGGCGAGTTCGAGGAGGTTGACGACCACCGCAACGGCAAGATCGTCATCCAGCTCAACGGCCGTCTCAACAAGACCGGTGTCATCTCCCCACGCTACAACGTCCAGCTCACCGACCTGGAGAAGTGGGTCGTCAGACTCCTTCCATCGCGTCAATTCGGCTACATCGTCCTGACTACCTCCGCCGGTATCATGGACCACGAGGAGGCTAGGAGAAAGCACGTTGCTGGCAAGATCATTGGCTTCTTCTACTAGATAGTAGATGGGATGATGACCTGTCCGGCAGTCGCATGAAAGCGTCACGATGGCATGATTCCGCAGCGGCGCACTAGATTGTAGCTGCACGAATAAAAGTTGCCTCTGCTTGCATTTCACAGCACCTTTCTGGTTTCTCCTTTGGTGTTTTATCGTACCTGTTGAGCAGTGACAGAAAACTGACACGCCTTGAACCTACAAAGTCTGGCAAGTGGCTTATTCCATTGGGCAGACCACAGGATCATCCCTTTAAGAATGTACCGATGCTAGGGGACATGATCTCAACGACGAGCTCCGGTAGGTAGATGTGACCCTTGTGATGGTCCTACGGAGTTCAGCGTACGAAAGTCGTTTATGAATCGGTGGGGTGCAAAGATCGTACGCTTATCTATACTATTCTCTTAAGATCTTAAGCCTACTTCTAAAGAGCTATAATCTGCTTACCATAAGACTCAAAACTCGTCTAATTTATCTTATACAGAACAGGTCGGTCGCTGCAGAAGTCTATATACAATACATAGGGCTAAGTGTCGCAAGCTTCTGTCAAGCACTCGCCTCTGTCTCTTGTTTACACGCGCATGCAATCCGGAAAGCTGGTCCAGCTTTGTAAAGAGCGCAAGAAGGATCAGTGTGCGCACCTGGGGTTTGTGACTGCAGAGCATGATCCTCTCGTCGTCCACATCTTAATCAATGCAACAGTTCGACCCAAGTCCTCATCATCGTGACAATCCGTAGTGCATATCCCAGATGTGGTTGCGGTGGCGGCGGCTGTCTCTACGCAAAATCTTAATCAATGCAACAATTCAAACGCTCAGGCGAAGGGTCAACAGGTTCTTGAGCTGTGAGATCGTCAATCCATTTTTGTCAAATAACCGTGGCTACCTTTGAATAGAACTACCTCTAAGTGCAAGCGCCTCAGTGGATCGGCTCTCGATCCATGAGAACCTTTGCGGCTGGGCTTAGCGACCTGCGCTTGCACACGGAGTTATTTGCTTTTAGAGGTAGTCACGATTAAGTGCCGTGCTATACATCATTCGGGAATCAAAGCTCAAGAGTTCTACCCTCACGAGAGGATTGCTCAATCAGCTCAATTATGCGCAAGACATCTCGTGCTTCCTCCGCTTTCACTGGCACATCGCCTTCTCCTCGAATGGCCCTCGCGAAAATCCGATAGTACTCGAGATATGTTGGTGGAGAAACAGTTGGGTATTTTTCAACCACAGGCGTCGATTTCTCGGTCTCAACTTTGATGAGGGTGCCGTAGTGCGATTCTGGGTCGACACCGAAGTCCTTGTGTCCAGGTCCAACATTCTCTTTCCGCAATTGATCCTCTTGGCGATCAAGGTGAAACTAACGCACAAGTCAGTTGGCTTGCCAAGCGCATTGCTTCTGAAATACTGACCTTCTTGAAGCTCCCCTTCGTGCCTCTCACCCAGTATCGGAGCTGCTCCACTTCTGGACTGACCACGCCTGCCTTCACAGTCACGAGAATCGGCCCATCGTAATGCAGCAAAACAGTGATGGAATCCGGAGCACCTCCCGTCACACCTCGCCTCTGGGTTCCCACAAATCCTGTGATACGCTTCGGGAGGCCGAAGAGCGTGTACACTTGATCGATGAGATGCGTGCCAAGATCATACAGGGTTCCATGGGCAGGCTTGTTGTCATTCTTCCAGCTTTCCGGCGGAGGATCAGGCCTGTGTCGGTCAAAGTGCGTTTGAAACTCAGAAATCTCTCCCAGATGGCCATCATCGATGATCTTCCTCAATGTAAGGAAGTCTGCATCCCATCTCCGATTCTGGTACACTGCCAGCTTCTTGCCCGTCTGCTGGGAGATTGCCGCGAGCTCACCGGCCTCTTTTGAAGTAGGCACGAATGGCTTTTCGACGATCACATGCTTGCCGCTCTCCAAAGACTTCTTAGCAAACTCGTAATGGCCATCGGGCGGCGTGGTAACAATCACAACGTCCACTTCGGGGTCCTCGTAGACTTCGTCAATTGACCTCCAGCTCTTGATTCCTGGGTAGAGTTTGGAAGCATCGTTTTCAGGTGTTGGACTTCTCTGGACAACGCCGTAGATTTTGAAATCGCCAGGCAGGGCTTGAACAAATGGTATGTGGAAGACTTTGGCAGAAAGACCAAAGCCAACAACGGCGACGTTGAAGGGTTTTGCTGCCATGTCGATAGAATGCTGTTGCTAGCGACAATGTCTTTGCAGGATGGGTTTTAGCCAAGTGCTGGCAGAAATGTCGTGACTGTTTCCCGCTGCAGGTGAGAAGCCCACGTAATAACTTTGTAAAGCTATTGGCGGGGCACTTTCCTGTTCCTGTGGAGCGCAGCGGCCGCACTGCCCGCTCGAGACCGCCCGCGCCTGCCCTAACTAGGCTCAATGTTCAGTAGCCGATGTCCAGTACGACTAGTACGATGACTCTCCCACCAGCCTTCGTCATGAGACGACTGTATTTCGTCTGCTCACACCGCGCGGATCCTTCCTGCCAATTACAGCCTCAAGTGCTTGAGTCAGCGCTTTGGCATCGTAACGGCCTCGCTTGCCTTGCTCATCGGCTCTGCCATAGACACGCATTGTTTCAATTCCGATTTTGTTGAAGGCAGTCTTGTCAACAACCGGAGATGTAGGACCATCGAGATGGATGACATGTGTCACATATTGCCAGTAGTCATGTGCTTGAGCACTTGGCCGCCCTTGAGATGCGGCACACGCGTTGGCAATGGCAGCGACGAAGTCCATTGCAGTGAAAGGGTTGGTGGAAGGTCCAGTCTCACGGTCGAGAGTTCCGTTTAGAATCAGGATTTTGGACCTTATCAATGGCGATGCGATCGCGTTGCCAACACCTTTCAACACCAATGAGGGCACCAGCGACGTGAAAAGTGAGCCGATGCTGTATATGACGCAGGATGAGTTCTTGATTGCTTCCAAGACGCGAGGGTTAGCTGGAATCGTAATTTCCTGACCATAAGGATTGATGTAGAACAATCGATCTATTCGACAAGGCAGCTCTTCTTCTTCATCCTTGGAAAAAGCGATCGCGGGTTTCCGTAGCTCGGGATGCGTGCCTGGCATGTTGGCATCTTCGACCTTGTCCTGTTCCTCGGTTTCGGCTTGGAGTAGCTGGGTTGGTGACACAGGTATGTGACTGACAGATGCTGCGGGAGCACTCGGATGACTTATGTTATTCTGTCCTGTGATGATAGTGCCATCTGCTAGTCGAGCGGCAATGTGGTGCGCAAAGTTTGTGTTGAGCACAGGCAGTATCGAAATGGCGGCAGAGATCCCGCATATACTGGATACCAGATACACCGCCGATTCAAAACTTCCAGTAAAGAGACGAGCACTGTCTGCATGGTTAGCATGTGCGGTACTAATGCAGCTAGCTATTCACAATACCCGGTAAGGAAGAGGTTGCCGATTGCAGCACCAGAAAAGTCGAATCTGCTGGTCGGCCGCAGACGCTTTACGATCTCCAAGTTCATTGAGTTGAGAAAGCTCCGGATGAGCTCTTTCTTCGGCGAGGATATGCCGTGCCAAAGCGGATGTGTTGCTTCGATGATCTCCAGCCATTCTGCCCTCGCAGGCGCGTAGCTCTTGGGCAAGCGGTGGTTGAAGAAGGTCTTGATCGCTTTGGCTTCATCTCCCTCGTCTGGGATCAATCTGACAAGTCGTGAGCGTACATCACCAATGCCTGTCATGTATTAGCGCAGGTATTAACGTTTCGACGCGCTGGATGCGTTTCGCCGAATTACCTGGGCCGCCAAAGACGCGTATGATCTCGCTCGACGAGCCTCCATTGTCGGAAATTGGTATCACATAGCTCAGAGCGGTATCGTTGGCTTCGCGGACATGATTGAAGACATCCACGAGATTGTTGGCCGCGCTTCCTCCGGAGAAGACAACGATGCCGCCTCGTGTCGTTGCTGCAAGTGCGGGCGACGCCGAGCGCGAGTTGGGAGGCTCAAATCGCAGGGCCAGATCGTGGGAATACATGGTCAGAGTGTCTGGAGGTTGCGAAGCAGAATCGCCGCAGAGTTAGACCTCAGCGCTCTCGGCGCGCATTTTTGAAGTGTCGTGGAAGTTATGGGTCGTGACTCGAGATGGAGCGGAGCTGCCGTTTTCGATGAAGCCATTGCTGCTTCTGAACTTGCCGCAGCACTACTATGTACAAAGGGGAAGAAGGCAGGCACTTCAATCGGCGATAATACCGTAGACAGACTGCCGCTTTCCATGAAGGTATTTTCGTTGATTCATACAGCTGTGCGTGGTGGTCTTCCCGCCGCACACTCGACGAAGTCTGTTCCGCGCCGCGTGCCATCACCACAATCACGACCTATTTTCACATAGCCTCTACTCGCTCAACAACCGTGCCATAACCACACAGCTCTCCCTCATGCCGCTGCCCCCCGTTCCTCCACTGAAGCATGTGCGCCGGCCTGGTGCTTCTGGAAATCAGAGCCCAAGTTCTGTCCTTCCCTCTCGGCTCGTCGCTTTCTCTTCTCAATCAGTCTCTGTCTCGCGTCGCCTAAGTATCGCATTTGCCTGTCGTCAACGCCTTGTAGCCAGTAGCCGAATGATGCGCCGAGTCCTCCGTAGATTGGGTAGATAAGCCAGTTCTCGCGCTGGAAAAATGGACGCATCTCGATTCCGAGCTGCCAGAACCTCACTGCGAGGCCTGTGATGGGGTCAGTCACTGCTACAGAGCTCAAGTAGCCATGGCACTGGATGTGTGTGCGAACATACCGAAGCCGGACCAGAACAGAATCTTGTTGACCATGATGACGGCTCGTGTTGTGCTGGAACTGCGCGATGGAGAGACGGCCCAGGACGGGATTGTGCTGTGGGAACCTGCCCGTATGTATGGTGGTGAGTGTCGCAGATGAGCACGAGGAGTGTCGCGTGGGCGTGCAGTAGTTCACAATGGATCTCCCGACAGCAACTCGCAACTCCTCATGATGCGCCCCATGTGAAGCTCTGTGCGCACTGCTCGGTTCTTGCCGACAAGCCACATCTCGACTGCTGTGCCACAGCTGGTCGGGGCTCTGGACGCGCCATCTCCGACGTCCTACTCGCGACGCACCACCAAGGGACTTCCACCTCGATTCCAGAACAACATCACCACCAACAATCGTCGTAGCCGCCATGGCTACAGACGTCGCCATTTCGGGCACGGGTGACTTCGAATTGCCCGCGCGCAAGAAGCCCAAAATCTCTGAGCTGCCGCTGTCGAGCACTCAGCATTCGGCCATCGATGGCATGCTCCACACCTTCAAGAAACAGGGCGAATTCGACGTATTGCGGAAGAAGGCGTTCCAGCAGTACAACGAGAGCGCCAATCGGGGCATGTTTGAGAATGCTCTGCGCAGCTTTACCACCAACGAAATCGACCGCGATCCGATCAAATACCTAAAGCCAGACCGACGCATTGCTGCACCACTACTCGAAGGCGCTGCTTCGCGTGCCGAAGTCTACGTTAAGACCGAGCAAGACATCAATAACTACATCGATCAGTTCATGGCAAACGCGGAGCGCACATTACGTGACATCCGTCGCAAGGAGATCGGCGACGAGGCCGCGGATGAGGAGCTTCGAAAAGGAAGCAAGACCGATGAAGCTTATGCTATGGAGGCTGAGCAGAGAAAGAAGGAGCGTGCTGTCAAGCACAAGGAAGATGAAGCAGCTCGTCGCAAGAAGGAAGCACGCGAGAAGCGAGCCAAAGAGGTGGAGATGTTGAAGAAGAAACAAGAAGCGTTGCAGAAAGAGACTGAGCGTCTGCAGAGAGAGGCCAAGCGGCGCGCGGAGCGAGAAGCGTGGAAGCTAGCCGAGAAAGAGCGCGAGCGAGAGCGAATCAGGCAATTCAATGAGGAGCGCGAGAAGGCAAAGAAGGAGGCCGAAGAGCGAGAACGCGCTCTGCAGGAAGAGCGCGAACGTCGCCAGAAGGAGCGTGCTGAGCGTGAGCAAAAGCGACTCGAGGCGGAAGCATTAGAAGCATTGCTCAAAGAGGGTGAGGTGATGGCAGAGAAAGCAAGACGTCCGGAGCTGGAGCGAAGCGAGAGCATGGAGCCACCTCCCCGTCTCAGACAGTCGTCTTCAGCACGAAACGAGAGACCTAGGGACTTGGTTCCCACGTCTCTCACGTTGAAGAAGGGCGACCGGCCAGAAATCTCTCGAGCCCCTCCATCAGCTCCCACTGGACCTGCACGCGATCGTGAGCGAGCCAGGGAGCGCGAGCGGGAGCGGGAGAGAGATCAGTCACGAGCAAGACCGTCTCGGCCTAGATCTCCTTCTCCTGCTCGCTCTATCCGACGACGCGATCCCTCGCCCGATGATCGCCGACTGCGACGTGATGCCCGTGACCCACGGGATCGGCGAGAAACCCTCTACCGCGACATTAGTGCTGAGCGGGAAGCATGGAAGGCTCGTCAACGTCCCAGAGACGACCGCGACCGCGACAGAGACCGGGACAGAGACCGAGTGCGAGACAGGAAGCGCGAGGATGAACGCGATGAAGGCGAAGTGGTGGAGCGTCCTGCTCGCAGCCGGAGTCCGCCCCGAGGCTTGAACATATATCGACCAGGCCGACGTGATGATAGCCGCAGTCCACCGCGTAGGAGGGACAGAACGAGAACTCGCTCCCCTGCGAGGCGACGAGAACGCTCGCGAGATCGATCAAGGGAGCGCCGTCGGGATGATCGCAGCCGTAGTCCGGTTGGGATTGATCGATACATTCCCGGCGGCCCTGCCGCCCGTAGAGCACGCGAAGATGACGACAAGGCAGAGAAGACACGCTCCCGCTCGCCTCCTCGCCGAAGAGAACGCTCACGATCACGAAGGCGCGCCGACGATGACGACCGTGATCGATCGCCCGCGAGACGCCGTACTCGGGATGACGACGGAAAGGAGACACCGAGGGACCGTGAACGAGACAAGGACTCGGAGAAAGAGCGCGACCGTCTTTCGTCTATCATCCGCGACGAGCGTGATATGCCACGTCGACGAGCACGGTACGAGGACCGCGATCGGCCAGGTGATATCGATCGGTACATTCCGGGCGGCAAACGCGTGCGTCCGGGAGACGAGTCTCCGCGACGTCGCGAGAGAAGCCGCAGCAGAGACCGGGACAGAAGTCGTGATCGAGGGGAGCGTGCTAGAGAGCGAAGCCACGATCGCCCTAGGAGAGCCAGTAGGGAACGTCGAGATAGCAGGGAGCGTCGAGACAGTAGGGAGCGAAGGCCAAGCAAGAGTGTGCAGGACGATACGGCCGCCAAAGAGGACAAAGAGGCGAACTAGAGCAAGGGTCAAGAAGGTCTTTCAAGATCGCGCAGATGTCGTGCGCGAACAGGTATCTTACTCGCGAACAGCAGACCAACGCTCATGACACGGTATGTGTAGCGGTACTAGGGTAGTGCATAAAAGCAATCGCCGCGGCCCTGTTCGAGACTTTTCGACCTCTTCATCAAGTACGGAGCCAGCATCTCTGCTGCTCTTCATCGGTAGAGACAATTGAGGGATTCGCTCCCTATCCATTGTACAGGTCTAGTCTTGCCCGAGGTCAAGCTGAGCGCAGAGGGCTCCCTCTTTTCACTCAAATTTAGCTTCCATTGAGATCATCTCTCTACGTACATGTAGAGCTATCAGACACATCTTGACCCCAAGAAAAAGCACGCCAAATCAAGAAATATGTCCGCTTCCCACTTCATACCGCCATCTCTCTCCTCAAACCCCTCCTCATCAAATCCAACCCCCCAGCTTCCCCACCCACCCACCTACCTCCCTCCATGATCCTCCGGCTTCTTCTTCGGCTTCTTCGTCTTCGGCCACGGATTCTTCTTCCTCGGATCAAACCCAACCGGCAACTCCGCAGCACCCGGCTGACGCGACCAATAATGACCTCCTGGCTCCGAACAAATCCCCCCAACACCCTCCTTCCCAATCTTGAAATCCTCACACATCTCCCCACCAATCGGTGCCCATCCCGCAAACATATGACCCCCCTTGGGAGTACGAGAATGGCAATAAAAGGCATCATGCCCTAGACGCGCTGCAGAACGCATACTTCTGAGACAAACATTTCGTAAAACGAGACGTTTATGGGGAGTTCCAATTTTTCCGTCTTGGAAAGTTCGGTTTCCGCATATCCAGCGGTCTTCGTTGCGGAGTTCGCTGGTGTTGTTTATGCCGAGGACTTTGGGGAGGTGTTCCCAGTCGCCTTGTACAGGGTGGACGAGAGGGTAGCCGGTGGTGGCGTTGACTTGGCTTTCGGCGTAAGCCCAGTTGTTGACACATTTTAGGAGCTTGTCTCTGTCCTTCTATAAGGGGCGCTGAGATTAGCAAGAGGGGTTTCTGGGGGTTTTCCAAATGGCGGTGATTAATCGCTGGAGTTCAGTGCAGCTGGGAAAGGTTGCTTACCGATTTGATGTCGCCGGCAGCGGTGTTAGGGTGGGCTTCCCATGCCAACACGCCTTGCACGGCTGTGATCAGCAGGATGAATAACATTGACAGCTTCAGATTCAGCTTCATTTTCGCTGACGTGGAGTATGTGTCGATAGTGTCGCTCGAGTGACCGAGAAAATCGATATCGCAACACTATCTCCTTTTGTTCTCTCAGTACCTAATCTCTTATTCGAGAGATGATCGTTCAAGTATCAGCATGCTCGAGAAGTGATTCAGCTCTGCACGCGGCATTCGTGTTGTCTTTGTGATTTCCTTTTTTTTTCTTTAAAAAAAACCGAGCCTCAAATTTTGCCATGTGCGACAGAGTCTCTCCAAGACAGCAAGCCGAATATGATGCCTAGGAGCCTATTTTCATGGACGGACCGAAGTGACTATGGCACTGTGCCGAGAGCTTTACGAAACATCGGACACCGTCGGCTAGATCTGCTGGAGCCGCGGGATCCGGATTCGCTCGACGTTCCACTGTTATGTGCCAGAGGATCATGAGTCGATTTTGTCTGACTCCCGTGGATCCGTCCGTCCGTCCGCGATCCTGGGCAGGGTGACATGCGTGACATGGTACATCAAAAGATACTTGTTGAAAGCGAATCGTTGCGCGGATGAAAGATGTGTATGCATGCCCGACCTATGCTGTGTGTGTATCGCTAAGAACGCTGGAGTAGATGCAAAATCAGCTAAACCCTGCTCAAAGAGCCACCAGATCGACATTACTAAAGTCGGGAGGACTCTTGCGGAAAACAACCCGCCCCTTGCCGTCGATGGCGGTACCTTCATTACTCATCCAAATGTTGGTCGTCTCCTTTCCGTCAACCATTACCGTGGACATTTTCTTGGCTCTCTTGATCTCGTCATCACTGACACCCAGTGTGTCGCGGGGGATCCATACGACCGGCCGCCTTGCTCGAAGCGCGCTGTGTTGGAACGCGTAACGAACTAGAAGGTCGCGATCTTCGGGAGTCAGATCCTCAATTTCATCCGCAAAATCGCCGAAGAGGACGTCGCCGACGGTGTGCTGTGCTTCGACATCGTGCTTTGGCTCCATCCCTTTTGTTCTCTTGCCGTCAGCGAGAAATCGCAGCCGGGCGACAGCTTCCGGTGCAGCCTTCTTCCATGCTTCCGTCTTGAACAACTGCTGCGGCGTATTTCGATTCTTCCAGTCATGCGAGGGCCGTGGCCTGGATGAAGATGGCCGACCCACAGCGCCTTCAGACTCGGTTCTGACAATCTCTTCTGCCGCATGTTCATCTTCTTCGTGTTCTTCTGCACTTTGTACCTGCCTGAGCGCCGCAAACTTGCTCTCCTGCGCCTTTGCAAATTGTTCGTCACGGATCACCGCTTCGTCCTCGAGAGTAATGGGTAAGTATTGGAAAAGCGGCTTGAAGCTCTGATTCAAGATCACCTGGAAGAGAACGGTGGCGGCGAGCGCGACAATCATGACGATAGCCTGCGGGTAGCACACGTTTCCATCTTCGTCTGTCGAGGTGAAAAATAAACCAATCAGGCACAGCTCCATGAAGTAGAATCCCGTGAAGAGCTGATTGACGGCAACCGGGAACAGCAAGCCGCCAGTGTCGTGCCGGAACTGGTAGACGAAAAGCACATTGTATCGATAGACGATCCAAAATAACGCGAAGATGATGATCACAAAGACCAAGATCAGAGGCGCGATAATGGAGTAGATCATGCCAATGACAGCGAAATTCGTGAACAGAGGGAAGAAAGAGCCCCACTGGACCTTATTCAGCGTCGTTTGGCGTCGCCATTTCTGCCGTGCGGTGGAGTCAAGAATGGGTGCCAGAATAAACCTGGAGACGAGTTAGCACTAGCTCTGTGTGAAGGTGGGACTTCTGAGGCCGTATGAATAACTCACCACCCTAAGAGACTGCCGATCTGAATAAGGGCACTAGCCGAATTCGAGAAGGCCTGAACTGTTAGGTAGGAGAAGAAATACGTGGACGCTTTCGGAAGCGAGGAGGAGATAGTTTCCAAAATGCTTGCGGGATTCCTGGCAATCGTCACGGCCAGCTGGACCAGACCTGTGCACTGCGTTAGCATCACAGCTGGTTTTCAAACAAGTACAACAGCGGGTAGTCCAAAGCTGTAAATAATCCACCTACCACCGGAGATCGTTGCCACCAAGAACACTTGGATGAACAAGAAGGCGAAGAGCCAAGACTGGACACCCAGTTCCCTATCGTTGCCCGTTGGCACGCCTTGATGTGTTACAAGGAACCTGAAGATCATAGGTACGAGGAGGAGTATCACGCTCAGGAGAACGGGTGGCAGGATACCCTGGATGATGGAGATCAACTGTAGAGGCGTTAGCATAATGATGACTGCGGAAGTCAATGCAGTGGATACTCACCGCTGATGGAGCATCGTTGAGCCATGCGAGCCACGGGAACCTGGCTGTCAGATCTGACACTCGATTGAGCAGCGATGTGAAGACAACAGGAATTGCGTAGAGGATAATCAACCCAACGCAGGCTATCAGCACTATGCCTGTGCGGATGATGCGTTCCCACCAAGTCATGGACAGGTTGTCCCAGACTACGTCGTCGGGGTCAATTTCGACGTGCCTGGGCGCCATTTGCTGTGGAATGTGGTGGCTAAGCGATTGACAGCACATATGAGCGGCGATTTGATGATTGAACTGGATGAAGGCGGAGTTCATCAAGGGAAATCGTTCCAGGTGGTTCTGGTCATCTTCAATCTCCAAATTCATGCGAGCGAGTTCACGTCTCAGGTGGTAGATGCGATCGACATTTTTGCCAACCAGTGGTATGCTGGGCCACCAGGTAGGACTGAACAGTGGTAGCCGCATGGTCTCACGATCTTTGGGCTGAATGTAACGGCGCCAGTAAGGTTCTTCATCCTGGTCTTCATCCCATTGCTCGTCAAAGGCCTTGCCATACTCGACAGGAACATCGTCACCAGATTGCCAGAAAGCCAGCGTTTGCCACCAAGTCTTCTTATTCTCGGGAGCCCTTGCCTCGTTTGATGCGGTTTTTGCTGTGTGAAGTGGGAATTCGTCGTCGCCCTCTGCGGCGTGAGGCTCCGGAGAGGGGAAACGAAGCGATTTGTCGTTGTTTTTGAACATATCCAGCACTGAATTTCGATTGCCGTGTGATTCTGGCTCTTCAATTTCCAGCCCGTTTTGAGGGGGTCTCGAGCCACCAGACGGTCTCGTCAGAGTCTCGTCGCTGGCGCGTGAGTGGGCACCATCGAGCTTTGCTGATCGTTTCTGTGCAATGGTCAGTTTTCCACTTCTCGAGGTCGACGGAGTACTTAAGCATGATGCTCACCTCAGAATCCGCTGCACTAGTGCCATCTGCACCCTCCTTATCGTGAACAAGATGATCGCCTTCTTCGACAGCCTCTTGAACTCCTTGGGGCATTTCTCGTTGTTCACCAGCACTGTAGCCTTCGCTCTCGGCCATGCGGTCGGCAGCGGCGTCCTCGGCCGCTCGCTCCTGTTTCTTCTCCGTCTTGGTCTTGCTCTTCTGGCCGGCTTTCTTCGCTTCTTTCTTCTCTTTCTCCATGTGCGCAGCGCGACACTTTTTGATAAGCACCGTCTCGGCATCTTCAAGACTTTCTGCAATCTTATTGCGATAATTAATCTTGTCCGCGAGGGCGTCGTAATTGCGGTTGATCCAGATATTGCGGATGCCGCCTGGAAAGACATCGTATAGGCCCGACAGAGCTTCGTAAGTCAGCCACTTGCTTGGAATGCCAGGCACCAGAACGGTGGTAGCAGAGGCGCGCAAGCGATGTTGTGGACTCGTGAGATGAGCCTGACGGACACGAATGTAGCTCCTCAGTTCGTGTACAACGACATAGCCGGTCCACAGCAGGAAAATACAGGCCAGAAAGGTGTGCGACCATAATCGATAGCCCTGCTGGTCTCCAATGTTGGAGATGGAGTACTTGTCCAAGCCTCGGTTGTTACCGCTGCCCGTGGCGTTGACGGACAAGAGAACGGGTAGGATGAGGAAGGCAGCGGGAAAGAAGATCTTGACCAGCATTCGCAGAAAGCGAAGGAAGAAGTAGGCATCGAGACCGCATTTTTGAATGATGGTCAGGTTGCTGGTGGTGAGGACGGGATAGAGCCAACCGATCAAGCCCTTGGGCGGCGCAGGAACTCGCTCCTTCTCGGGCACAAGGTAGGATCGCGGGCGGTAGATTCTCGACAGCTGCAGGCGGAGGAGGGTGAACAGCAGGACCTGGGCGCCGAGCGAGGCAAACGAACCGATCAACGAGGCCAGCAAAGTGTTGATGGTCTGGCCTTCGCTGTTGCCCGCGCTGCCACCACCACAGGTCAGCAGGTCCCAGAAGCCGCCGCCGCACTGGGAGGTGTTCACGGCGGGAGTGGCCATGGCCTAGTTCATAACTCAAGGGTGGGCGAGGCGCGAAGGGTCGCAGGGGGGCGATGAGGTCGGCGCGAGCGAGGAGAGGGAGCGGAGCTCGACCAGCGAGTGTTGTCGGGAGTGCGGGCGGAGGAGGAGGAGGAGGAGGTGGTGGTGGTGCTTCTCCTGGTGGTGCTTCTCCTGGTGGTGAATGGAGCAGGTGCGACGCGATCGATCGGCGGAGGCTCGTTCAGCAAGCCGTTTGTTCGTACAGTAGCCGTTCGACTCGTGGAATGCGTGGTCCTCGCTCTGCGCCGTGCTCTTTCACACTCGTCAAATTCACGCGCGCCGCTCTCGAGGTCGCTCCCGTTGCAGTGTGGTATGCTGCTGGCGGTTGGCGCTCACCGCAAACCTGCTGCCCGCGCCCGAGTTGTTGTTTGTCGCTTGGCGCTGCCGCTGGTCAATCTTAGCGCGCTCGAGCATGACGTCGACGGCGCGCCAGCGTTCCCATGTCGTTTCATCGTTTCACAATTTTGCCGCCGACCAAACGAACTGCTGCTGCGCCGTCCGCCCATACGCCCGCCGACGCGCTGGTGGAAGTGAAGACGACCGACGACCCCCTTCGCGAGATGCCCCCCTCAGCACCGTATTGGTCCCGCCGCGGGACAGCTGACGGTGGGACCTCCGCGACGACTACCTGGTCCGGCGGCAGGGCCCCCTGGCAAGTGGCCATCCTCATCTGCCGAGCCGCAGACTTCATCTCGTCCATCGCCGCAACGGACATTTGATTCAAGCTCGTCGGCCATGATTGTTCTCCTTCGTCCTTCAAAATACAGCCAGCGCTGGCTCCAAGATCATGCGGAATCGGAATTCGCGTTGGAGCCACAGTCGGCAGAAGCATGCGTCCACAAATTATGGCCTGTTCGATGGATAGCCTACTCGAGGCCGTGAGGCGATTGACCAAAAATCAGCTCCATGTGCCACACGTGCGACACCGCAATCGTCGTTCAAATGGCTGTGTATCCAGATCATTCTGCAAGTCACCGCGCTCCGAATGTGAGAAGATGACACGAAACACCGCCCGCCACTCTACCTCGAAAGCAAACGCAAGCAAATACTCTCGTGTCCAGTCCGATAGAGGCTTCACTGCTGGTTCGCTTGGCCGCATTGAAGATGGACCCAGAATGAGAGCTCTCAGCCACGACGAAGTAGTCACAACACTACTGTCACTCTAGACGGAAACCAGTCGTCCGCTCTCCGGGAGCCCTGAAGGCAGTGTAGTCTCCGATATCGCGTCGGAGAGAAGCATGCTTCCCAGTGATTGCTTTGAGCCTCATGACTAGGCCATTTCACGCAAAGACCACACGTTCCAGGTCTCATCATCAAACGTCACATCCTGTAGTCATATGCGCTGATTGCTAACGTTCACAAGACCTTGACGAGCTGTATTTCAAAGCCCCAGTCTCACATAAAACTCCTCCCATTCCCAAGAACGACTGCTCTCCATATCCCAAGAGCGAGCACATCGGTCACACTTAACGCACCTCCGCGGAGCGCAGCCCTATCGCACACCGCAAAATGAAGTACTTAGCGCTGCTGTCCTCGATACTCGCAGGATGCTTCTTCGGTCACGCACACTTGTTTGAGGCTACCAATCAGACAGTCCCCGACGATGTTCCCCTATCCAAGAGATGGTATTCTGTTGCCACGAAAGAATCTCAGGGATCAAGATATCCCTATCAGTCTGCCTGGCCCGTAGTGTGCACAACGCCGCGGATTTCACAGCCTGTTTACTACTGTTTCAAGGACAAACGGTCGGCCAAGAATCTCGGAGAAATCCTCGATGCCGCAATCAGAATATGGGCACCGGCCATAGCTGTGACTTCGATGTCAATCGTCCCCGACCCGCAATGCATAAATCCGGACGAGTGCATCTGTGATAACAGTTGGGCAAAGACTGATTCATTGGTCATATCTGACGTGACCAAAGACGGGGACGACAAATGGAACGATAGTGAAGAATGCTGCACAGTGACTACGGTCGGCTTCATCTACCTTGCCCCGCATGCACCCGTTCAGCCATGGCGCCATTTCTTGAAATTTGGAGGCTGGAATGGACAGTCTCAGAGGCACCAGGAGAGGAATTTGGTGTTCGCCGTTCGTGAAATGGCTCATGAGCTAGGTACGGGCCCGTAAGAAGAGCGTGATGGGGAGCTGATGAGAAGCACAGGGCATGCACTAGGCCTCAGACACGAACACCAACGACAAGATAGAGACCAATTCTTGGTCTTCCAGCCATGGAACTTAGTAGGCTACGAAAAACTTGACGAGACTCTGGAAAGAGACCCCAAGAATATCTTTGACAAAGATATGCCGCTCCGGGTCAGGAAAGTGAGACTGTGAGTGATTGAAGCACATTCGAACGTGAGAACTCGAACTGATTGCGCATTGATAAAGCTTCGAAAGTGGCAACATTGCCGAAAAGTATTGGCCCATCCTGTACGAATTCTTAAAGCGTGATCAATTTGCTGCAACGCCCTTGGAACGTGCGCTGAGAACTGCCGAAAGCTCTGTGGATTTTGATTACAATAGCATCATGATCTACGATTCCTGCGGGGGTGGTATCGGCAAGCCAGATGACGAGAAGAAATGGGTTCTCAAGAGGCGTGACGACGGATCGCCAGTCTGGCAGGGAGGCTCAAAGGACGGACATGCCAAGATTACGGAAGGTGATGTTGCTGCTATCGCACATCTGTACGATGCCAAAACGCCACAATGTGAAGCCGCTAAGACAGGCGAGAACGATTGGTCTCCACAGGGCATGCGAGTCAAGATTCGGGATGGGCCTTGGGTCGCAGTGCCACCTCCGAACAAGAGCAACTTCACGAAGAGGGACGAGCATCGGGTTGGAAAGAATGCACAGTAGTGCTGTGGCGGTGTGCACATGTCACAATGCTGAACTTGCGGTCAGTCATGTCCATCAGTGTGTGGATCCTCATGTTGAGTCTTGCAGAAGCTGATTTATAATATAAACCCTTCCCAACACTTTGCTTTTGCTCGGCTTCAGTGTGCGTCAATAACTACGAGAAACATGTCAGGCGTCCTCCCATCCTCCCGTCCCACATCTTACTCTTCATTGGGTTGAATACACTCCAAACCCTTGGAGGACCACCCCAGCCATACACTCGACTATCCGACATCGCGGACCCTGGTATTGACGAAAGGGTCAGGTCATTTTCCGCGGTCGTTGATGATGCAGCAATCACCATGGCGATACTTGAGCCACATTCAGCTGACTCTATATCTCGCCTGTCCGCACGATCGCGTGGTATCAAGATTCTTTCAAAAGCATGGCCTGCGCGGCATGGCATTTCAATAAAGAACTCGCAACAAGACCTACAGCGACACTTACAGCTATCAATATGCGACTCCCCGCTACCATTTTCGTACTCCTTGCATGCTGTCCCCGCTTCACTATTCCCTGCTCGCCTATCGAAGGTGAAGCAGGTGCCAGCGAAGGTCTGGTAAAGCGATGGTTTGGTGTACCTGACATGCCCAAAAATGGCCCGCACGTTGCTCCATACAGATATCGATGGCCGGCAACGCGTTCTGACCCCAACACGATGCCCGTTCGATATTGCTTCAAAGATAAACGCTCGGCAAAGAACTTGGGCAAGATAGTCCTTCGAGCTGTTGCAGGTTGGAGTCCAGCATGGACTGACGGTAAGAATTACCTCTCAGCACTTCACATCATCCCAGACCCCGGCTGTGGCGATGAGAAATACTGTCTTTGCGGCAATTCGAATGTGGCTAGGGATGCTCTCGCGATCTCGGACGAAACGAGAGACCATGATCACAAGTGGAATGATGGATCTGCATGCCAGACTCTATCGACAACAAGCTACTCGTATATCTCTCCAGGCGAGCCATCTGCGCCTTCCCGCCATTATCTCAAGTTCTGCAGCTATGAACCCACGGACAGAAATCGACAGGAAGCGAAAGCCGTCGTGTATATGATGCACGAGCTTGGCCATGTCATCGGGTTGGCTCACGAGCATCAGAGGGCGGATCGTGACCAATATCTCTGGTATCAGATCAAGAACCTAGACGGCTATGAGGCAGCCATTCGAAGAGTGACCATCGACGAGCGCGGATACTTCGAAGACGATCAGACAATTGACCAAAGGGTCAAGATTGCGTATGGTCCGTTCTACCCCAGCATTTTCATCAGTCGCTGACAGTTCATAGAGCACGACGAGGCCACATAGCCAAGCACTACTTCCCCGAAGCCGTCGATTACGCCATGTCCAGCACTTTTGCCGAAGGCCACGATGAAGTCGCGCTCTTATGGCAGGCCTTCGACGGTTCAGTCAGATTCGACTTCGACAGTATAATGATATACAGCTCCGACACCGGCGCAATCGAGCCCGGCAAGAAAGTCATTTTCAGGAAAGACAATAGCCAAGCCGTGTACATGGGCGGTAGCCCGGATCCGAGCAAAGCCGGTATCAGTGAGGGAGATATTGCCCGAGTAGCTCAAATCTACGGCGCGAAGACAGAGGCTGGCGAAAAAGCGAAGAATGTTAAGGTGTGGGGGCCGAGAACATCCGGACCGAGTCGGCAGAGATGGAAGTGAGATGTATAGCGGCAAGGTGGTTGCTATTGTGCGTACCGCTGGGACTGGCGAAGAGCCCGCACGGCACGGCACTCATCAGTAATTCCATTTCTTGTGAGAGGCGTGAGTCCGACCGATAATACACGAAAACTTGCCAATAAGTGGATCCGGTTTCTCAAGGCTAACAGAAGCTTCGAAAGACATTCGATACGACCATGTCTGCACTTTTTCACCGGAAGGTATGCTTATGCCTACCGGAGGTCTTTCCAGGACACCTGTCACGAGTATTTCTCAGATTTGACAGCTGAACTTCCTCTTGCTTCTATCCTTCTCACATACATCTTTTCGACGCGCTGGTCTGCTGCAGCCGTATGTGAGGCCGACCCCCCTGCCGAAGTGCCTCTCCCTGTCTCTGAATAGTCAAACGCACTGAGCCCACTGATCTGGCCAAAGGCAAACCTGTGGCGCAGAAAAGTCTCTGAAACAGCACTACCACAACCGGTGACAACTTTTCACCATGAATCTCTTCAAGCTTTCTGCGAAAACCCTAGCCATCCTCGGTCTCCTTATTGTCAACAACCTGGTCATCGCCAGTCCGCTGAACATCACTTCTGCGGACCCATCTGAAGAACCATCTGACGACCCTTCTGACGAACCATCTGGCAAACCTGACAACCCACAGGACAACCCATACTATAGATGCGATCCGGGCAGAGGACACGGACAATTTAGTCCGATGTACTACAGCGAACAGCCATGGCCCGACCGTGGCAGAGGGAAAATAGACTCGACATTTCACGGCCTCGATAACGCAGTGTATTTTGACCAGTCAAGAGATATCAAAAAGACAAATGCGATTGACCTCCAATACTGTCTCAACGACATGTACCACGGCATCTATGAAGAAGAGCCCGGCATCACCGACGAGGAACATCACAGACGCTCTCGTAAGGGAGGATACAGAACCGAAGGTTGGTATTGTCGCGGCAATTTCTTCGAGCTCGGCTTCAAGGGACTCCTGGGCATTTGGCCAGCATGGAAAACGGTCGAGGCCTGTAGAGGTGAAATTACGAAAGCAGCGATAGCAGGCAGACCTTGGGTTAGCTGTCAGGTGCGTTCTCACCCGTTTAGTAAAATGTGGTTTGGATGGAGCCCTGCCCATTGCAAGATGCGCTACAGGAAAGACCCAGAATGTTATTTCTATGGAGTAGGGGAAGTCCAGATTGAGGGGAACCCCAAATATGAAAGCTGCATGCATCCGCCTTGCCCAGAAATGTGTCCGAAGGGTGTGGGAATGGAGCCAACTTCACAGCCAACTTCACAGCCAACTCCAGAGCCAACTTCAACTGCAAAGCAAAATGCAGCGCCAACTTCGAAGCCAACTTCGAAGCCAGCTCCAGAGCCTGATGACCCGAAACCAACTTCAGAGCCTGGCGGCCAGAAGACAGCGCTAGAGCCAGTCTGTACAAACTATTGCGGCGGGCCTAGCAAGGCTTACAACGGGACGAATAATGTCCCTCGATAGGAAAGAGGAGTTGGATAACACCCCTGCGGAAGAGGCCTGACTCTGATTTTCTTTGCGACTATCAAGGTACCTGGTGTAAACTTTAGCAATGCGTGCGAAGATGTTAGCAAGCGGAACAAGAATACATTATCGCATATTGGTTCTCTCTCTCGTCAATTGGGTTCCGCAACTGCCTCGCTTGTCGAGACAGATCGCCTGAGCTACGCTGCACAAGGCGGAGATACGATGATCGAAGTGCACTCGAGTTCCAGGAGTAGAGAGGAGCACGGAGTCTCAATTCCTTCCGGCAGTAGGTATGTGCAGAAACCCACCCGAACACTCGGTTTGAAGCTCAGCCTTGCGAGGACCCTGCATGGATCGACAAAGTCATGCGCCAGGGTTCACCTCTCAACAGCGAGCTGCTTCCTATCCTGTGCCTGCTGTCACTCGTCCACGCCAATCAGCTCATGCGCCAACGGCGTGGACCATCCAGAAACGTGATCTGGCAAGGGAGGTCTGCGATGTCTAGTAAACGTCCCTGCAGGAACATGTCCGAGGCGACTGTCTCCCCTCACCCTTTCCACTGCCGAATGTCTAGAAAGTTTGATTAGGCTTAGAAGTGTAGTGTAAGGCTTGTCTGTCTCGAGCTTACCTTCTGCCATTCATTCAATCGAGTACATGATTTCTTTGCTTCCAATCTGAGACAGGTGTCACTGGACTCCAAGCAAGAACCAAACACGCGGACAATTGCTCGTGACAAGGATCTAGCGCACAACCCCTCTCTCATATTCCCAATATCGCTGAAGTCAGGTCTACTACCCAGTATGGAAACCTCATTGTTGAGCAGGTTGCCGGCAGAGCTGCGCAATGCGATCTACGAATACACCCTGCTGGAAGGAGACAACGGACTCGAAACGATATACCTCGGCCGTGGCAGTCAGGACGATGGCCTCGCGGCTTATCCCATGACCGACCAACACGAAGCGTCTCCTCTACTCATTCGCGGTCTTCCTGCAGTCAGCAGACAACTACGATGGGAGACACTGCCAGTGTACTACTCCATCAATCGATTCTGTATACAAACGGAGTATCTCAAAAGCGAGCAAAAGAGCGAGGTCATTGAGCAGATACAAACATGGGCGCAAAGGATAGGCCATGAACAGGCCCGAGAAATGCGACATGTCACCATAAGCCTGGCGTCTTTCAAAGGGCAGCAGAGCCCACCGGTGTCCCTTAATATTGACTGGGACCATATGCGAATATTACGACAGCTCTTTCATCCTCGCGGCAGGCTGGACATTCGGTTCTATTTGGACGGCACCAAGACAAAGACAGCGACGTTTACGCTAGGGTCGAGGAGGTCGATTGAAGAGCAGCTCGATCGTATGGCGGAGGTTTGGTGCGGGAGGTGGCAGAAAACGCGGAAGTACAGTGAATTGGAGGCGCAGATGTTGGCGAGTCTGTATAGAGCTGAGATCGCGAAGTTGTTCGTCGATATGCCGGATTATGTGTAGGTAGTTGGCGTGATTCATTAGTCGAGAAGCGTCGTCGCGGGCGGTCGGCCTCGGCAGACTTGCAGCGTCCTCGCGTCAACGGATGTCCGACACAGATCTGCTCTTCTTGCTTCTTCGTGTTATCAATTCACTTCATCTCATCTCGTAGGCACTTTCGTTATCTGTCGCCGTCTGCGAATACCTGCGCGGCGAAGTACGAGTGATGGCGCAGAGACCGAGACGTCTCCGTCCCACGCTGCCGTGATCCGGGCCAGCTTGAGCTTGCTTCACCCGGCCATCCAGGCAACTCGCGTTCCATGCTTCGGCCACAAAGCGGATGCAAGCGACTCGATAGATAAAGACTACTACGACGCAGACATAATGTCATCAGTGGAGTAACGCAGGCGTGAGCTCCGCATCTCACTGGCCACTCATGAACCCGAAATCGTAGCAGCACCCTGCAAGCATGGGATGGAGCTCCTCTTTCGCAGCTCTGGAGCTGCTTGCATCACAGAGGCGGAGATAGAAAAGGGAAGTATAGAAGGCTGCGCCTCTGCTCTTGTTTCTGCGACTGGCGCGGCTGCATACCCATACACGGCTTACCAAATTACGATCATTCGACAGCACCACAATGGCAGCACAAGGCACATCCAGCGGCCACCCCATCACGGTCCTCACAGCGGATCTTGCGCCGAAGCTACCAGCCCACAGTTCCGTGTTGTTCGCTGCCAAAAAGAGCAAGAACCTGTCGTTTGAAACTATCGCGAAGGCCCTTGGACGAGAAGAGGTCTCGACTGCCGCGATCTTTTATGGTCAGGCCAATGCATCTCCAGAAGATATCACGAAGCTCGCAGAGGTTCTCGATATCCCAGAAGATGTGCTACTCCAGACCGAAATCGCGGCGTTGCCGGACCGGGGCCGTTCTATGGAGATGCCGCCTCGTGAGCCATTGATGTACAGGTTATACGAGATTGTGCAGAACTATGGCTATGCTTACAAATGTCCGCGGACCCTGCTGCTCTTTCGCCTTTACGTTGTATGCTGACACTGCACCAAGCTATTATGAACGAGAAGTTCGGAGATGGGATCATGTCTGCTATTTCCTTCTCCACGAAGGTAGAAAAGGAGACAGACGATAAGGGCGACTGGGTGAAGATCACTTTGCGTGGAAAATGGTATGGGCACTTCCATGAATTGCTTTTGTGTCTAGACCTGAGACTGACAGCTCAAACCACTCTAGGTTACCATATACCCGTTTCTAGACCAGCACGGTAGACGACCACCGAAGAACAAAATAGAAAGTTACCTTCGGTATCGCGCCTTCCATGCTGCATGTTCTGTCAGACGGGTTCGAGTCGTTGCTCCTTGTATCTTTCTGCCTCCTGCAGCGTAGTCAAGGCGTTCTGTCTATCGAAGCCAGGCAGTAAGACAATCATGGTCTCGAGAGACCCGGAAGTGTCATTGTCTCTGGACTCCGTTCTGCTGTGCGGAAACAGACTGGAATCATATATTTGTGCTAATGACATTCACCGAGCAAGCTGCGCCACAGATCACTTCGCCGACATACAGTCTCGGCTTGCCGCGACAACTTAATTAGCGTCACTCCTTCACACAACGGAACGGATGTCTGGGATGCATACACCCTCGCGCACGAGCGCATGTTCGGGCCTCCGAAACCACGCGCACGACTCGCCAAGGGTCTCCGGCAATGCACCTGCGGCGGTGCCGATTGGATGTTTCGTGGTGTCTCTTGATGACTGGTAGGCCGAACGTTAAATAGAATGCTGACAACGTGAAGTTCTTGCATATGCTGCAATGAAAACTGCTGGTTTCGAGGGGTCGTCACAACTAACGAGCCAGCCACTGGGCTTTACCAATTCGAAAATGTCTCCATGGGTTGAAACACTGTGATCCCCGGTCCGACACATGCTTGGTGGCCGACTTCCGTGACGATTGGCGTACGGCAGACAATAGTATTCGATGAGACAAGCTAGTCCGCCTGCAGGCTGTCTTGACCCCTAGGCCAGGCTTCTCATCCTCATTATCAGTTGTTCACGATGTTCAACATCGTGTCCCGAGTTGCTTGCCAGGACATTGCTTTCGATCGTTCATACTAATCAAGACTAGCATTCGGTGTCCTGACACTGATCAGAGAATTCGATACAGGCCCGGGAGAAACAACAGCGATCAAAAGGTGCCTGTGCATAAGCTCGCTGGGGAGCAAGTTATTGCTGCCAACACTCTTCAAGCACGAAACACGTCTTGCTCTCTCGAACTCTTCGTCGCAAGGCCACATAGATAACATCAACCGCATGGACTGCATACCATGGAAAGCGATCAGAGCGCGCCGATCTCGCGACCCTACACAGGCCGGCTGGCCCGACGCTATGGCAAGCATTGAAGATACAGTCCGACTCGCTAAACTTCAACCTGCCGCCATACGGCCACATTCAGCCCTACCAAAGAACAAGCTATCAGCTCTCATCGACCCAGCCGACATTCCAGAGGGAGGGCATGTGCGTAGTCCTAGCGGCAACCTGCTCGACGCCATGCAGTTCGAGGCACGTCCAGATCGTCCTCCGTGTATTCGGGAACGTCAACAGCGCATTCTCGCGCGCGTGCGATCACAAGCCTCTGTGGCTAATGCCGAGCAAGTCGCGCCGTTTACGCAGGATGCCGATGAGAAAGAGTCTGGCAACCGGACCACCATCGAGGCCGGAAAGCGAAGGAGTGATAGCGATAGTGCGAAATCCTCAGATGTAAGTTGTCGTTTGTTAGTCATGTTGCACTCGCTGACAATTGTGTCTTCACTTTAGGAAGGGACTCTGTAGCAGTAAGGCGCTGGCTGGCTGCTTGCGCGATCGTGTCGATCCTCAATCCATCGCCCTAGGGTTCCAATTTTTGATGAGCGTTGTTGTCAACCTGATGTGTTTAGCGTTGCAAGATTCTTGAGAAGCATAAGCCTATGAGTAATCCGATGTATCAATCACGACTTCCTCCAAGTTTGTGCACATTGAAGTGAAGGCAGTGGCTTCGCCAAGAAGCTTCACTTCTACCTGCACGCGCATTCGTTTCACGCAGCTCACAAGGCAACCGCGACAGCCAACCCACCTTGAATTTCCATTGACAGCCGACCTTCACAGCTCCACCCACCACAACCCACAACATCGCCCATCAAGATGTCGGACACTTCCGAAGACACGCCTCGAGGAGAGAGGGGCATCGCCTGCACATATGCGGACTGTCAACATCGCTTCAACAGCAGACAAGAGATGAGAAACCACAAAATCGAGACCCCGGAGCACTACTACTGCAAGAAGTGCGACGTCGACTGCGATGACTGGGAAGAGCTCCTGCAACACAAGGTCGACATGATGGCCCCCTTCATCGAGGGTAGGAAGAGGGTAAGGGACGAGAAGCCTCGCCATATCGTGTGCGAGTTCTGTGGTGAGAACTTCAAGAGTTTCGACGGCCGCAAGTTACATCGAACTCAGGTAAGTACGACCATGCGAGTTCATAATCTCAGTAGCGCAGCAGTAACACTAACACATCCTTACGACAGATGCACCCGGCAGATCAAGACATTGACTGCCCTGGCTGCCAAACGAAATTCCTCCGCGCTACACACATGATCGGTCACATCGAGCGTGACGAATGCAAAGAAATCCGACGCTGGATGCTTCACGCCTGCATCAATCACAAGTACATCCTCAACCAGGTCATGGAAGGTCCCGATCAATTCCAGCACGCCCTGTCCGCGTACCAGCAACCTACCGAGAGCTTCGACCTACGCGAGGTCACTGATGGAAGTGAAGCAATGGATCAGGAGCAAGGAGGCGTGTCTCTGATCGATCAGGACGACGACGCCCAAATGGGAGGCTACCGACCGATGAAGCCCGAGGTTGATCTCATGGACTTCCGTTCAGGTGAGGCCACCTCTGCTTCACAGGGGTCATGGCCGAAGCCAAAGCCGCAGAAGGCGCCGAAAGACCTCTCGGACGGCATTCGGACGATGTCGTTAGGTTCGCAGGGAACGAGCCGTCGTGGTGTTCTCAAGATTGCCACAGTACCGACTTCTCCTGCGACCACGCAGCACTCTTCAGCAAATCGCAAGGTCGTACGCGCCAATGCTTCCAGTGCTTGGGATACGGAAAACACGACCAAGAAGCTGTTCCCTGCTGCGCAGCCCACGCCGCCAGCTGGCGACTGGAAAGCCATCCAGGAACATCGTCTCATGCAGAATCCCAACATCCTCGACACCCATTTCTGGAACCCAACAGACCCGAACTACTCTGCTGAGCGCTTCTACAGTCCCTTGCTGGAGGGGTACTGTTGCCCGTTCCCAGCTTGCGCGAACGAGGCCATGTACTGTACCTATAAGACACCCCGTGAGATCGAGCAGCACTTCCGTGACATGCACTGGATCAAGATGTTTCGATGCCCGTGGTGCTTCAAGCGTTTCGACGAGGTCACAGCCCTCATGAGCCACGTCGAGTACACGAGAAAGTGTCGCATTAAGGAGAGTCGCGATTTCGAGAAGTTCATTGGCGAAGTGACGGGAGGCTTCCTGACGGCTGAGTCGGTCGCTCAGCCCAAAATCTTCAACTTGAACAAGTCCCTTGTTAAGGCAGGCAGTGCAAACGTGAACGTTGGAGTCCAGTCGACCAAGTTCTCGGGTGCACTTCCAAACAAGGGCTTTTAGACGAGTTGAAGTTCAGTCGTTCAAGTTCTCGGGAGCACTTCCAAGCGAGGGCTCTGAGATCAGCTGCATTTCAGTCGACCAAGTTCTCAGCAGCACTTTCAAGCAAAGGCTTCTAAGAACGAGTTCAAAGACCAGGCGAGCTCATCTGGCTTGTATTCGCTAAGGCAGAGCGCGAGTGACAGTCCCAGCCGCACTGTAGTAAGTAAATCGTCTAGCAAGCACAGAATCAAAAGTCTTCGTTTCCAATAATGCCTGGTCGTGACTACAGATACATGGATCATTGCCTTCTCGAAATGCCTCGTAATAGTCACAAGGCATCTATCAGCTGATATGGGCAGATCTAGATGGGAGACATAGGACCGATTCGGAAAAAATGTCCAGCCGATGGGCCTGATTCGCTTGCACGCCGTGATTCGATTGGTCGACAGAAAATCAAGATTTCGTAGTCGAGCGATGGAAAGAGCGTGCGTGAGACATGTCGTCCGAAAAACTTGAGAGTGCGAAATTCTGCTGGAGCCATCGATGTCACCTTCACCAGTTCTGCTCCTTACGTGAGCTCTGCCGCGCTCGTCACCGTTTAGCAATTACCATTTCGTTTTGTGCAGCCGTCGCACCCCCTTGCTCCACCACGGCTCCGTCATAGTACTGTGACTCGTTTGACGCCACGCCTACCGCTTGCTCAGACCTCACCTCGTCCGCCAAACGGCCATGTCTGATTCCCAGAAGAGCACGCCTGAGGCTGCTGAAGTGAAGCACGACTCTGCTCAGTGCGCTTCACCCAGCTCGTACCTTGGCCTCACTCAAGGTGCCGTGTCGCCGCGATCACCACTGAAATGTACGTCCTGCTCCCCTCACTTGCACTCGCACGGCAGTCACTGCCCACTTTGTGCACGTCATGTGACTCTCGTTTCTGCCACCTCTGCACCTGTCACCACAACCTGCAAATCGACCGGGTCAGGCATCCGCGATGTCGACTCTTTCCCCAACGATATCCCCTCTGCTGTTGCCAGAACCCACGCTCATTGCTTCGTTCGCAGCTGTCACGATCGCTGAACATCCAGAGACCATTTCTCCTCTGATACTCGGCAACCAGAAAAGCGTCGAAGATCTCAAGTGCGACTGTTCGAGGAAGCCCACTGTCAAGCCGCGCTCGTATCGCTTGGCCGGACGGCCTCCGGCGAGTCCCTGCAACAAGCCGCTCTGTGTGAATGCGGATGGAGCTGGCCAGACTCAGGAGGACCAGGATGAAGATGAGACTGACCATTATGACCATTTGATCACGCAGATCTCCAGCTGGATCAAAGACAAGCGAGAGAAGCGACATCGCCGCAAGGCTAGCCGGCATGGTCGACATGAGCCAGCTGCACTCTCAACACCGGATGAAGTTGGCCAGCCGGAAGATCGTGCGTCGCAACGAACGCGGCGAGATTCTGATGCATCCGATGAGTCTCTGGAACTCAACAAGCTGGAGCAAATTGTGCGACAAAACTTGAATATCAGAAGGACCTCCGCTCGGAAAGGCTCGTTGCTCGGTAGTAAGACTTCCGTTCGCAAGCTTCTCCACAGTCGCAAACAGTCTTCTGCAGCTAGTGCCACAGACACAGAGGCACTAGACAATGAACTCCATGTTCCGAGCTGCGAAGTTTCCCTGGACAACTCCAAGACTTTAGCATATTCAGGAGGTGCTTCGGACTTGTCTGATGAGGAAGGTGATGATGAGCTCAAGCAGATTGCGTCTCACCGCGACCAAGACGCATGGGCTAAATTCAAGTTCGAAATCACACGCCTGACACATACACTACGTGTCAAGGGCTGGCGAAAGGTTCCCATGGAATGGAGTGCTGCGATCAGCGTGGAGAGACTTAGTGGTGCTCTGACAAACGCTGTGTATGTGGTCTCTCCGCCCACTGATCTTCCTCTTGAGAAGCATGACGAGCAAGGCAATGTCATCGGCGTCAAGAAGGCCCCGCCAAAGCTTCTGCTCAGAATCTATGGACCACAGGTGGGACATCTGATTGATCGCGAGTCTGAGCTGGCCATTCTGCGGCGTCTAGGGCGCAAAAGAATTGGCCCGAGACTTTTGGGCACCTTTGCCAATGGTCGCTTCGAGGAATTCTTCCACGCAAAACCACTGACGCCTCAAGAGCTTCGGGACCCTGATACGAGTCGCCAGATCGCCAAACGTATGCGCGAGCTTCATGACGGCGTGGAGCTTCTTGACCAGGAGCGCGCTGATGGACCATTCGTGTGGCGTAACTGGGACAAATGGGTTGATCGTGTCGAACAGATCGTTACATGGATGGATCGACAATTCGAAGGAATGTCGCCAGACGAGAAGCCAGTGGGGAACCGAGCATGGCTACGTCGTGGGTACATTTGTGGCGTTCCATGGAAGCAGTTCAGAGCGGTCCTTGAGCAGTACCGCGACTGGCTGAAAAAGCAGTATGGCGGTACCAAACGTCTCCAGGAAGCGCTTGTTTTCGCACACAACGACACGCAATATGGCAATATCTTGCGGCAGATCCCGTCAGGCGAGAGTCCACTGCTCTTACCATCGAACACCCACAAACAGCTTATCGTCATCGATTTCGAGTACTCCAATGCCAACACTCCCGGCCTTGAATTCGCCAACCACTTCACGGAGTGGTGCTACAATTACCACGACGAGAAGAAGCCTTACGGAATGCAAGCAAACATGTATCCTACGCCAGAGGAGCAAGATCGCTTCGTCCGTGCCTATGTGCGCCATCGATCGCAGTTCAATGTGTCGACTCCGAAATTGGCTCCCACATCAACTTCTGCTGATGCCAGAGAGCCAGAACCCATCAAAAGATCGACGACCAGCATATCGGATTTCATGCTTGATGTCCGAACTCCATCGCAGACTGCCGCTGTGCCAGCGGAAGACGATGCCCAGAAGAAGAGAGAGGACGCAGAAGTGAAGCGTCTCCTGGATGAGACGAGAATGTGGCGCTTAGCCAACACCGCTCAGTGGATAGCCTGGGGTATCATCCAAGCCAAAGTTCCTGGTATGCCGCTTTTCGATGGCAGTGCTGTAGCTAGTGAAAGCGAAGGTGAAAGTCCAGAGAACCTGCTTGGCGAGAGAGCAGACCAGTACAAGGAGATTCTGAAGGAACAGCAAGGGGACGAGCCAGTTGCTGAGGATGAGGAATTCGATTATCTTGGTTATGCGCAACACCGGGCTATGTTCTTCTGGGGCGACGCATTGCAGATGGGCTTCATCAAGCCAGAGGATCTCAGCCAGGAGACGAGAGAAAAGGTCAAGACGGTCGAGTACTAGGTAGCAATGTGCCGTTTTGTGCTGTCGTGGAAAGTCGAAGGGAAGGATTTTCGGCATACAGGCAACTATGCCAGCCTCGATATTGCTTTGTCATACTGTCAGACGGACCGGGATTCTGAGATCTTGGTGCAAGATCGTATTCGCATGCCGAATTCGGTTCCTTCACTATGCTCCATCACTGCAATCGGAGTGGCAGTTTCATATCCTATCAATGAAAACCCCAAACTCGCAAGGATCGCCTCTGCAGTTGAAGTTGGTAAAGTTCATCACCAGTACCGTCTTGTGAAAGCCTTGAGTACCGGAGTAATGGCCGTTGTGCACTGTCGGACGAATACTGCCATTGTGGGAATACTCCTCCAACCTCTAAAGCATTATCTTGCGATTTGACCAGAAACTGTGCTGATACGCCATCAAGTTCACGTTGGAAGAAGTGCAGATGGCAAGATTTCAAGGGTCGCAGCGAACCATGTTTTATTATCATTTCGCGCGAAGGGAAGCATAACCGAGGCTGGGCAATAGATAGCAACTGTACTGTACCTTCTAGCGCTGAGGAGCTGAATCATGGCTTTGCAGCAAAGAGCTTTGACGCATCTTGCTGCATCGAAGTCATTTTGTTGGTGATGATAAGATTAGATACTTCGAAGGAGTGTGCAATACGCGACATCTTAGTCGTAGAACTGGTCTGAGAATGTGCCAAAATCTTGTTCGGAGGACCTGGGAGGCATGAAAAGCGATCCGCGGTTTATGATGTACTGTACTTTGCACATGGCCTTACGTTGTAGGCCTAGTTAGCTTATCACACCCGACTTTGCAGTAAATAGCAATGAACTCTTGCAAGATTGGTGATCGAGCGTGCAAGCGGAGGAGGAGGAGATGACGGACAAGGTTGTGGCATCGGCATCGGATAAACTTCAAAGCCTAAATTCTAGCTCGACTGGACAAACTTTTGGGAATTCTCGAGCATCCGATCTGAAATATTATTGCTGGTCCGATCCCGCTCACATTCGCAACATGGCATTCGACGACTTGATAGGGACTTTGTCCGATGGAGATGTCTCAGATGAGGAATTTGAGCAGGAGGAAGTGGAGGAGACGCCGGCCACACAAAGCAAGAAACGGAAAAGAGAGGTAGCAGTGCAAAGTGCTGTCAAGAAGCAGAAAAGTGATAAGGATGAGGATCTAGATTCTGACTTCGAGTTTGAGAACGAGGGTGGAGCTGCCGAGTTAGATGACCTGGATGCGTGGGCACTGGCTGGCAATGGAGCGATCAACGAGCCAGGCAATATCGATGCGATTGTTGCGCGAAAACGAGCGAAGCAGGCCCCAGCGAAAGCCGAAGACGATGCGAGTGGCAGTGACAGCGACAGTGATGACAGCGAAGATGAAGGGATAGCGGCAGCATATGACGAGGAAGATGAAGAGGAAGAAGATGATGCTGTAAATGGTGCTGAAGAAGACGGAGACAGCGAGGAGGAATTTTCGACGGCGATGGAAGGCTTGAACGGAGACTTTGATGAGGGGGTTGATGGGGAGAAAGACAGTGAGGACGATGAGGACAAAGAAGGCGAAGACTCTGGCGACGAAGCGGAAGTGGCAGCACATGTGCCACACCCAGACGATATGGCAGATGGGTCTGAATCCGAGGCAGCTGAAGATGTCGTGGAGAAGGAGAAGCGCAGCAAGTTCTTTGCGAACGACCTGGACAGCTCCAAACCCACAGCGACTGCATTCCACACCATGAACCTTTCCCGACCGATTTTGCGAGGCCTTGCTTCCGTCGGATTCGACAAGCCAACACCGATTCAGGCCAAGAGTATTCCCGTTGCTCTCGAAGGGAGAGATCTGGTCGGAGGCGCCGAGACTGGTTCAGGAAAAACAGGAGCCTTCATCATTCCCATTTTGGAACGTCTCATGTTTCGGCCGAAGCGCACAGCTACAACCCGCGTCGTTATCCTTATGCCCACTCGAGAGCTGGCATTGCAATGTTTCAATGTCACGAAGAAATTGGCGGCCTTCACCGACATCACTTTCGGACAGGCAATCGGTGGTTTGAACTCACGCGAGCAGGAGAAGGCACTAAAGCTTCGGCCGGACATCGTCATTGCCACTCCAGGTCGTTTTATCGATCTTGAGCGAAACAGCACTGGATTCGACGTGAGCACTGTCGAGATTTTGGTGCTGGACGAAGCCGATCGTATGCTCGAGGAAGGGTTTGCGGACGAACTGAACGAGATCTTGACGAAGATTCCCAAGTCTCGCCAGACTATGCTCTTCTCTGCTACCATGACAAGCAAGGTTGATGATCTCATTCGTTCAGGTCTGCAGCGACCTGTGCGACTCATGGTGGACTCAAAGCAGCAGACAGTGAAAGGCCTCGTCCAGGAATTTGTACGTCTGCGACCGGGCCGGGAGAAGAAGCGTCTTGCCTACCTGCTGCACCTTTGCGAGAAAGTGTACACAGATCGGGTCATCATCTTTTTCCGACAAAAGAAAGAAGCACATCGAGTGCGTGTCATTTTCGCGCTGGTCGGCTTGAAAGCTGCTGAGTTGCATGGTACCCTGTCTCAAGAGCAGCGTATCAATGCAATCGAGTCTTTCCGAACAGGCAAAGCGAACTTCCTGCTCGCAACCGATCTTGCGTCTCGTGGTCTGGATATCAAAGGCATTGACACAGTCATCAACTACGAAGCACCACAAACGCACGAGATCTACCTTCATCGTGTCGGAAGAACTGCACGTGCTGGACGTACTGGTCGAGCATGTACGCTCGCTGCTGAGCCAGACAGAAAAGTTGTCAAGGCAGCCGTCAAGGCGGGCAAGGCGCAGGGAGCAATCATCAAGCAGCGCACGATCGAAGCTCATGAGGCAGATGCTTGGCATTCGCGGATAGAAGCTTTGGCAGACGAGATCGAGGACGTCCTGCGTGAAGAGAAGGAAGAGAAAGCACTTAATGTGGTCGATAAGCAATTGAGCAAAGCAGACAACATGGTGAAATACGAGGACGAGATTAAGTCCAGGCCGAAGAAGACTTGGTTCGAAAGTGAGAAGGAGAAGCAGGCGGCGAAAGATCGTGGTCGGGCTCTGCTGAATGGGCCTGAGGCTGTCGAGACCAAGAAGAAGAAGGGTGGCAAACTCTCCAATAAGGATAAGAAGAAGCTTCAGGCAAAGGACGATCGTAAGTCTGGCGGAGAGTGGAAGCTCAGCAAGAAAGCCACGACTCAAGGCAAGGAGTCGTCGGACAAGAAGTTGGCGAAAGTCAGCAAGCAGAGAGAAAAGGACAAAGCACGTGGGAAGGGCTCGAAAGCTAAGTACATTAATGGGAGGAAGTAGAGAGCATGCGCATCGCGCTGCTGATGTCCCTAGCGCTACAGCTTCACCCCCGACAGCCGCTTCAAATCGCTCCTTCCACTTCTCTCAATGCCAAAACATTCCCCTTCCTGCCTTCGTCTTTCTCTTCTGCTTAAATAGAGCTCTTGGGCGTATGGACCAAAGGATATGTAGTTGTTCCACTTCAATTGCCTATTGCGGTACTGGGAAACTTGAATCTACTAGCAGCCCACGAATGAGTTGCTCATGCTGTGCACTTCGCACCTGGAACTTCACTGGAAACGGCGCTGTCGAGCTCCACGAATTCACCTTCTTATCATCAAAATCTCCATCCTACGTCTGCGGTCAGCACATATTGTTTGTGAATATAGCTTTGCACAGTCTCAGACTTACCTTTAGAAACTCAAAGCAAAGCAACAACCTCGCAAACGGCAAAAACAATGCGGTCTGCACCGCTTTATACCCAATACAAATCCTTCTCCCACCACCAAACCCCCAGAAATCATACGTCATCCGAGCCTGATTCCCATCAAGCCAGCGTTCTGGTTCGAAAGCGTCCGGCTCAGGATAGTCTCGACATACGGAAGGGATGTTGATGAGGAAGTTGGTGCCTTTTGGAAAGACGCAGTCTTCGAATACGAAGTCTTCGCTTGCGGTGTGAGGAGGGACCATGGGTACTACAGGTCGCCAGCGGAGGACTTCTTTGATGAAGGCGCAGGTGTAAGGCATCTGTGGGACATCGGCTACGTTTGGAAGGCGAATAGAGCCGTTTTGGGAGCAAATGCTTTCAATCTCTTGGCGACATTGCGATGCTGCGTCTGGATGTAGTATGCTGGCCATAATACAGGTGTTGATGGCTATCCGGGGATTGTCGCCTCCCGCTGAAATGACTGTATTGGTCAAGTACCCGGCTTCATCGTCAGAGCCTCTGAATTGTGAGTTGTTGCTGAGCAGAACATCTTTGACCCACGAAGATGAGGTCTTTTCGTGTGTGGCGAGATCTTTGATGGGGTCCCACCAGGACATGAAGACCCGGTAATGGTCATCGCCAATGAGCTCCCACTTGCGTCGCCAGAACTGCATCGGCTTTGGCACATTCTCAAGCCAGGGAAAGAAGTCTACGACAGTCGATTGTATGCTTGCCAGGAACTCCATCGTTGTCTTCCGATACAAGGTCATCTCGTCGTCGGTCTTGGTCAGACGCGTGCCAGCGATGACTCCGTACATGACGCCAGTGGCATAACGCGAGTTATGCAAATACCATTGAGACGAATTGTCCAGATACGAGCGAAGCAAATGCATACTTTCGAAATCTTGCCATGCTTCAAACTTCTTAGTCCAGACATCATTCAGCAGCGGCCGCATTTGCTTCCTGAGCTCACTCCAAATCCTGGTCGGTTGCGTGACAGACCTCATGCCTTTGCTGATCAAAGTCCCAGAAATTGGCATATGAGGCCTCTCATGTGTGACTTTCGCTCGTTTATCGATGATTTCTTTCGTCACTCGATTAGTGTTGAGGAGCACATACAGGGTCGAGCCCATGTGTAGAGTGGCCATTTCGCCATAGCTCTGCAATTCCAAGAAAGTCTTGCCCAGAGTGCCCGCTGATCGACTTCTCCAGAATTCAAGCATATTGCCTACAATAGGAGAGCCTTTGGGCCCTGCTGGAAGCCTGTATCGCCGGAATGAGCTCCATTTCTTGTCAATGGGCTGGATGAGCTCATGCGCAGCGACCAGAAAGCAGATGGCCGCGATCAGGGAGAGTATCCACTGCATTGTTCATACGTCCTGTTGATTGATTCTTCGACGTCGTGTGGTAGAATTAACAACCTGCGAGCACAGACAGGGTCGCACTCAAGACCAGGTTCTGTTGCTCACGTCAGATGCGGCACCTATGTCTGAGGTAGCTGGGCTGGATTGTCTCACACGCGAACGGTTTAGTGATCGTTCTGAGTGCGCAACATCCCTCTGATGCGGAACGTCGAACAGCTTTTGCTTCGTGCTAACACAAGCGAAGTTTTCGATTGATCCTCTTGGCCAGCAATGCTCCAATACGAACCTGTGCGGAGCTCTGCTCTTGGAACCAGGACTGCAATCGCGATCCGGAACTTCCACTATGCCGTCAAGTCAAGCGGAGAGCTCCCAGATAGGTGCATGCTACCTTAGTGACTAGACTAGGTAGCCAGTTAGCCTCCGGCCCGATAGGTTCCTGGAAAGTATTTGACATCCTAGTGTTATTGGAGGTTCGTTCAGTACGTGTGGCTACTTTAATGCCACATGGAAAGCAAAACGTCGAATGCCTTCCCTGGCTGAGAGGCAAGGTCGAACGGTAAGATTCGCTAACTCATGCAGGACCTACTCACTAGTCGTCTCCCCATCCCAATCACGAGGATGGCTATAGCCGCTAATCATGCAGGCTTCGTGGACTTTCGTCGGACCCGCAGGTGGACCTGGCGTTCAATCGGTCGAGTGCACTTTTGAGGATCGCGGGGAGGTGAAGTTCTGGGAGGATTGCACTTCATGCATATGTTTCCAGACTCTCGGGTATGTGCCACGCACGGGTGGCTCGCTCCTACAAATCACAAACGCCCAATGCCAAATGCATAGCAGTGTGTCTGATATCTCTCGGAAGCTTGAATTGACTCCAAGCGTGTCTGCGCTTGAGAGGCACAGCTCAGTGCGCTATGTGTTGTCAACGACCCATGCATGTAGGAGAGCCCAATGACCCGTTTCCGCGGCAATAGCGTGCAGCTGTCAAATCGTCGGGTGGCCACTACGCATATGCTATCGAGTGATGTGGATTTGAAAGAGCTTTCGGACGAAATCTTGTTACCTTAGAGCAAGCCGGCAGGAAGGATTCGCCATTGGCGATTAGGTAGGCCAATGCTCGGCGTAGATGCCAGCTCATGGTGGAGCTGTACTGCATCGCTGCAGTCGAGTGCACTGCACGCGGATCCCATGTCTCATTAGGAGTGCAAAGTTTCAAACTGGCTTTCAACCCTTCTTTCTTCACAGTTTGCTTGACTCTACCTTGTATTGCATCAAACAGAGCCGATCTTACCATGGCTGGAGCGAAGTCGAAGTCGGCGAAGAGCGCCAACACAGGTGCCTCGAAGTCATCAACTGGTGCTTATGTTGCCCCGTCCACTGGCATATTTCGGGTTATTCCAGCCACTTTCGTACCGTATGCCGAGTTGATGCGTTTGGATCGACCAGCTGGATACTACGCGTTCTTTTGGCATTATCTTATCGGAATCGCTTTCGCTGCCTGCATTTCGCCCGAAGAACCGTCGCCGGTGGACGTTTGCGCTCACACTGGATACCTGGCAGCATGGGTCCTGGTCTATCGAGGTGCGGTCTGCACTTGGAATGACAACATTGACCAGGAATTTGATCGTCAAGTCGCGCGCTGCCAAAATCGACCTATAGCTCGTGGGGCGGTCAGCACACGCCAGGGACATGTCTTCACCGCTGCGCAAACGGTGGTCTGTGCAGTGATGCTGCTTTGCTTCCCGTCTGCAGTGTTAGTATACGCGGGAGCTATGACCATCGTTTTGGGTATATACCCTTTTGGAAAGCGGATCACGGACTTTCCACAGGTCATTCTGGGCTTTGCATTCGCAGTGCCGATTTTCCTGTGCTCAGCGGCGCTCAGAGCGGATCCGTTGCTGGCACCAGCTACAGAAAGTTTGCGGAGAGGTTCGCTCTGCCTCTATGGTGCAAACACCCTCTGGACCATAATTTTCGACACGATCTACGCACATCAAGATATCAAAGATGACATCAAGGCTGGGGTCAAGTCGCTTGCTGTTCGGTTAGGAGACCAAACCAAGTTCGGATTGGGAGTACTCAGCGGCGTGCAAGTCGGTTTGCTGCTGGCAGTAGGTCTTTCCTGCGACTTGAACTGGGTCTACTACGTCATCGGCTGCGGCGGAAGCGCGCTATCGCTTTTCGGGACGCTATGGTATGTCGATCTCGAGGATCCTGCGAGTTGTGCTTGGTGCTTTGGACCGGGCTCCCGGTTCGTGGGAGCAAGCGTCGTTCTGGGGTTCCTGGGCCAGTATACGACACGACTGATCATGTGAAGCCGGTGGTGCAAGGAAAATATGTTGACTGGAGGAAGCCGCCGCAGTCGCTCAACAAGTTGAGGCTGAAGTTGATGCGGGTGGATTTACACTAGAGACATCCGTGAATCAATCTTCGTCTTCATCGCTGTCGCTCATCCAACCTTCCTCGTACTCATCTGCCATCGCCGACAGACCATCGTAGAGAGCTTCACGCTCATCAATTGAAGGCATGCGTCTTGCAACGCTACCGATAGTCCTTAAACAGTTTGAAATGTCGGTGAAGGTGTAAAGTGAGGTCTGAACGGCTAATGCTTGAGGCTCACCCGGGAACCGCAGTACGGTCGGAAAGGATGTAAGCATCGGGAAGCATAGGCTTGTCCTGTGTGTCGATGATCTTGGTCCATTAGCTTGGCGCCGCCGGACTTCAGGGTCGTTATAGTCCTCGTCCGCTGCTGACAGCCAGGCGCCTCGTAAAGATGACACTCTACTGAACACGTGAGGACGCCGAGGTGGGCGGCGACTTCTGTCTGATCGGTTTGGAAGCGAGAAGTGGGGAAAGAGCTCGACGTCAAGCTGATCCTCCTCTTTCGCGTGGTCCTCCTCGTCAGCAGTGGTGCCATTGGTCATTCGTGTGTCACCGTGGGTTGCGCTGTCGTGGCCGTTGACCCCTGTGTCAATCTTCGCGGAGAAGGAGAAAGCTGCGATGCGGCGATTGCCATCGCCGTTCAGTGTCGTCTCGAAAGTATCGAATGTCGCTCTGCCCGACTGGGTCAATTGAAGGCGTGTCGGCAGCGTGACTGATTCAATCGCTGCTGCCTGTAATGCCGATGTACTCCAGGGACTTGCTGCATCCAAGGACACATAGTCAGGTAACCAAGACGGCACGTTTTGAACCGGAATATGGAGGCTTGCAGATGAGTCGAGTGCATATAGTGACTGCGCGGTGTTCGCGAGTTGTTGACCTTGCCTGTCTCTCGCGGTCCGCTGAGTGTCGGACAAACCGAACATCCACCGACAGCCCTTGCCAAGCTCATCGTTGATGCGTTCCAGATATTTCGACGCAAAGCCACCCCAGGCGTTATCGGTACCAGAAAAGACTTGAATGCCTTGTAGTTGATCGCACTCCTCCAGGAAAGGGCGAAGGTCGCGGTCGAGCAGGTCGTGCTCGCGGTCCAAGGCGGAGAACAGATCTTCGCCAGTAGACCACTGCTCGAAGGGCATGAGCGAGCTGTTCAACTCATATTCGTTCAACTGGATGATGCTGCGAGGGTGGTAGAAGACACGGTTGTAATCGGACCAAAAGCGAACACTCTCGGTGCTCAAGGTAGGGGGCTCAAGGCCTGCGTCCAGTGCCACTTGATACGGGCTGGGAGTAATGGGCGGCAGTCGAAGTGAATCAGTCCTCCCGCTCCATTGCCCGTCCGAGGCCGGATTTTCTTGCTGCTGCAGTTCGTACAAAGCATTTTCACGTCTCAGCGTGCCGAATGCGCCTTTCAAGTCGTAGATGACCGTGCGAGGGGTATATGTCTCGCCTCCGTCAGCGCCGATGCCGGGACGGAAGGACACATCGTGGTCGACGGGCGACTCATTCTCGCCGGCGTAGGTGAAGTAGGATTCTTGTGTGTTCCAGTAGTGCGTTCCCAGGTAATTGGCCTGCTGCCCAAACTGGAGCGTCAAAATTTCATGCATATTGGGCGTGGTAATTGACTTGGAGCGCAGGCGACACAGCAGCAGCGGCGGGCTGAGGAGGAGGAAGAGGAAAAGGACTGTGAAGGCAGACCAGCTTCAGATGCATGTTCATGGTAGATGCTGAGCGGAGGCGCTGCGGTGAAGAGCGGACGGCAGTCGGGTTGTGCTCGACGCAGGCACGGATAGCGGATAGACGCGCGACTGAGTGTGACGCTCGTCTTCCTCTGACGCCCCGCGTAGGGCATAAAGAATCCCTACTGCAGCCATCATCGTTGCCGTGTCCGCCAACGCGCCCGCGACAACACCGCGCGACGACGACGATCTCCGCCAACGACAACGACCGCCGCGCATCCATGGTCGTCGCCCGTGTCGCAGCGGAACGCCGGCCGCGCTCCCCATTTTCGTGACTGCCGCATTACTCGCGCTGCTCCGCGCAGCGACTGCATCAAGATGGCCACGGCCACGGTCGCACGACCTGCGCAGGCATTGCGCCAACGCCGCGACCCCCCTCGACCCTCCGTTCCGCCAAAGCGCAGCGCCGGCATGGACAATGCCACCGAGCCGCCAGGCAAGCGGCGCCGCCTGGACGAGCCGCATGTCATCACTAGAGACCATATTTTGCGCAAGTTCGCCGGCAAGCCACCCTCGCTCGTCCTGCACCTCCACCCCAACTTCTTCCGCTTCGAGTCGCAGGACGGGAGCTGGCCATACGATTCGCCTATGAAATTCGTCCTGGACGACATCCGCAAAGAACGCGTCCCTCACGAGCTGCTCGAGGAGCTGTTGTTGAACAATGTGCCCTTCTACGACGACTGCCTCATTGTTGAGATCCACAACCACCGCGCCGCCACGGGCAAGAGCAAGCGCGAAGATGCCGCCAACAATAGCACGCGGTCCTCGATGCACAACTACAGCGTCTACGTGACACCATCTCCCTATGTAGACTACCCAAGGCAGGCGCAGCAACAGGCCGTCGAGAAGGCGGAGAATGAGAAAGCTTCGGCCGGCGAGGACAAGGGAAAACAGCAGGATGGACCTCAGATCGCCACGGTCGTGCTCTTTCCCACCGAGATGACCCGGCATCGTGAGATGCTGCTCCTGGCGAAGACGCCGGCCTCACAAATGCCGCGCAAGAGGAAAGGTGGAGATGAACCTCCCACGCCCCAGCTATCGGTCCCCCCAACCCCCATGGCAGCCACCGCTGGCCGGTCCACCCCTGACGACAACAAAATGTGTCTGGAGCCCCAGGACTTTTACCAATTCCAGGCAGATGTGCTGCTAGCAACTCAGCCCCCGCTGCTCCTACAGCCTGTTGATGGGCCCGAATCGACGCAGAAAGTTCTCGAAGCGCTATCTCATCCCCTACACCAGGCCTCACCACCGTCGCCCAAGACCCGGAAGAGGACGACCGCCGAGATGGCGGCAGATGACGAGAAAGCAGCGGAGGCGGAGAGGAGGATGCTTGTTATGGACGAGAGGATTAAAGCCGGCGCGAACGCGGGCGCGGCAGAGAATACAGGCACAGCTGCCACCATGGGCTTCAGCCGCTTCAAAACTATCCAGGTCGTTAGGGAGAAGCTGGAACAGGCCGAGCGGGAGAAGAAGGAAAAGGAACACCAGGAGCAGGCACGTAAACGACAAGCTGAAGAGGAAGCACAAAGACAAGCCAAGGCGCAACAAGAGGCCGCTGAGCAACATCAGCAGATGCTGAAGCAGCGACAGGCTGCCGCAATGATGAAACAACGCCAAATGCAGCAACAGCACGCATACCAACAGGCTCATGGCCATCCTCAGCAGAACATGTTGGCACAGCAGCAAGCTATGCACGCGGCCTCCATGGCTCAGGCGAGTCCCGTAGTGCGGCAACAGACTCCTATGATGAATTCATCCCCAATGATGCCAGCAAATGGCTTCCCTATGCAACCGACTACAAGTCAAGGAGCCGGAAGTCCACCCCGTCCAACCTCAGCAACGATGTCCAACGCGAATGCAGCAATGCAGCGCCAGGTCAGTCAGCAGCAGCATCCGAGCCGAAATGCTACGCCGCAGATGCCACAGGCTACACCAAACATGGGTGGTATGCCAAATCGCCAGATGAGCCAGACGCCACGCATCGCGCAAGGAAGTCCCGCACCCGGCACACCCGCTGCAAATGCTATGGGCGGGCTACCCATGCAAACTCCCGCTGGAATGACCCAAGAACAATTCGCCATGCTACAGCATCAACGCATGGTCAATCAGCATAACGCGAACGCCATGCAATCTGCATCGCCTGGACAGCATGCCACACAATCAATGACCCCCGAGCAGATCCAGAATATTGCTCAAAGGCAATCGATGCAGATGCGCCAGCAAGCACTCATGCAGCAGGCTCAAGGTAATCCGCAGATGGCGCAGGCGCTTGCACAACGCCAGGCCATGATGATGAGACAGCAGCAAGCGCAGATGATTCAGCAACAGCGAATGCAGATGCAGCAGCAGCACGGGCAAGCTGGACAGAACTCGAACGCACACCCGGGTACGCAGGCGAATGGCCAAATGAATCACGGCCATCCTCAGCAAGGCGATGGCAACCAAGCTCAGATGACAGCGCAACAACTACAACATAGACAGCAGCTGCAGCAGCAGCAGTTCAGGCAAGCGCAGTCTGTTCTGACACGGCTGCAGCAGCAGTACGGGAGCCTTAACCAGATCCCTGGTCATGTCATTGCGCAGCTCCCACAGGCAGCACAAATGCTACTGAAATCCACACAGCAACGCCAAAATGCTGCGCAGGCGCAACAGATGGCTGCGCGAGCTCAGCATGCCTCGCAGCATGGTCAAGCTGTAGTTGGGACCTCCGGCGGAGATCCCGAGTATATGCAGACACTGCGTGCACATCAGGAAATGTTGCGACAACAACAGGCCGGCATGGGTGGTAATATGAATATGAATATGGGCATGAATATGGGTATGAACATGGCTAATCAGCAGTTTAATAATCAACAAGGTAATAATGCTGATCTCAGTCAGCAGTTCCAGGCCATGCAAAGGGCTCTGGCACAGAATGGCCAGAACGGTCAGATGTGATCTAGTTTACGACAACTTGATACCGCTATTGAAGCGAAGGACGAATTTGATACCCTGTCCCCGACTTTCTTCCGATCTCAGCCTCTCTTCTCTCCTTTCAAGAAGTATGCCCAGGAGTGGCTGTGAATGCTTTCTCGCTCTGCGATATGCGGGCAATCGCAGCGCGTTTTTCCATTTGGTGGCTGCATTTGGTATCGGAATCGCAGAGTCACGCACAATGGAACGACTGCGCATCGAGGAATTTTTGCTTCATTTCCCCGGCGTCCAAGATTCCTCACTCGCCGCTCTCGATTTCCTCTGCGTAACCAAACCCAGTCCCACTTCATCCGCGGCGTGAATCAAATGAGTCAAAGCCTCATCGTCGACCGACCCGTCCGCCGCTGCGAGTTTCATTTCTTCGACCATGAGCATCAGGGCTTTGAGTTCTTGCATGCGGGCTTCTTCGAGACGTCTGTGAGAAGGAGTCAGTTGGTTCCAGGCCTCATTAGATAGGACAATAGAGTGTAAATTACCTCACTTCACCGTCCATACTCATGATATCCGATCGAAACTTCTTTCTCTGCAACCATTTCTGATCGTACCATCCTTCCAATTCTACCTCCGTTGGGTCTTCTGCTAAGTTTTGAAGCAGAGTCTGGAGATTCTCGGGAATTTCAATGGGCTCGAGTTGCGTTTCTGAGTAGGCTGTTGCGAGGGCTTGGTACCTCAGGGGTAGAGTTTCGAGTATGTGGCGTAGTGCTGCGATTTTGATTTCGGTCGTGGTGTCGTTGAATGTGATTTCTGAGTAGCTGGTTTGGTTTGCCGCCGCGCTCATGTAGTGGGCCCAGTAGCTCAGTTCGCTTGTGATGATGTCGTCGAGCATGGAGAGGATTGTTTCTGCTGAGAACGTGTACGTCTCGGCGTTGGGTGAGGGCGTCAAGGGTGGAGTTGGTGGCCGCGCTGGTTTTGATTCGGAGCTGTTGCGCTTACGTTTGTTCGACTGTGCAGCGGTCGAAGTATTGGCTTTGGTCTGCTTAGAAAAATCGACGAGCGCAGCAGCGACTCGAGGGGGCTGAGCGCTCGTTTCTGCAGCGCCATCTGCTCTGGGCGCAGAGAGGAGGGAGAAGGCAGGCATTGCGACGATGATGGAGCGAGAAGTGTGTGCTACGGGCAGAAGCTCTTGTCAGAAGGGAGATGGTGTGCGGGAAGGACCTTGGTGAACTGATGCCGTCCCTGTCATATGGCAATCGGAGGGAATGAGTGGAAAGCTTGATGTGAGCAAACACATGTATGCTGGGGCTACAGTCGCCTGATGGCGTGTTCATTACTTGTGACTCTAGTAGCGCCCCACTGGTTCTGTTCACCCATCCGTCAGACTCGCCGCAAGCCACGCATATGAAAGCAGCGGGAAGTCTGCCCGCTTCTTCTGCGAAACAGGCGCCTCTCCACGATCGTGCTTCGAAATTTCTAGCGCGTACTCAACCTGGTAGGCCTGGAAGCGACCATTTTCCCAGAAGCAGGTATGTTTTCTGAGGATCGCTTTGGCCACAACATGCCTTGAAGATTATCCATGTGCTAATTCTGGACAGCTCACTGTCCGCGCTGTGCCGACGGTGCACATTGCATATCAGCCATTCTCCAATGGCAATCAATGCCTCGTGCCAAGACGTGACGTCGTAGCTTTTTCTGCGGTCTTGGTCAGGATGTGGAGTTATTTGAGGTAACAGGCTTGAGACCTCTTCTGCTACTTGGGGACCATGTACGATCGGATCAGGCCAGTCTTTTCGATACGGTGTCCTGCGCCTTGTTCAACTGGGTTCTACGTCCATATCGCCGTTTTGTGCACCGGGTAGATGGGTACTACTCTGACAGCCAGGACAATTGTGGACTACTTCGTGGCAGAAGACATCGCAGTCGATACAGAAGTGCTGCTGACAAGTCGAGCACTCATACCTGGACGACTCGGACGCACCTTCTGCGCGTTTCTGTCTCGTACCTTCTTCGCCGGAGCCGTTGACCGCATCGACTTTGCCAGCAGCGGGCGGAAATGGCGCCTGGCAACCAAAACACTGGGTACTGCCTTTCGATTGTGCGCGCGTCCATGAGACCTCATCCCAGTTCTGCAGGGGGAATAAGTGATGGTAGGATCTGGCCAAGTGAGTCGAGAGAATGAGAGTGAGCTCACACGTCGGGCACGTGGCAGGCAAACTGCAGACCTTCGCCTTGCATCTACTGCAGAGGTAGCCTCCTCTGGTGAGATTTCCGTGGCACGCACAGAGAGTGGCTCTTTCCTCCACCATCCGCGAGGGGAAGCCCATCATGAGCAAGGCCGCTTGGTTCCGCTTCTGTGCCTCGACATCGGTGGCCCGCACAACCGGGGGCGTTGTGATTCCCATTAGAAGCTCTCGATAGTGAACCTCGTCCACTGCGACATTGTAGCAGTTCGTATCGCCTTGATTTGTCTTTCGACAGATCTCGGCGCATATGAACATCTGTGCCGCCAAGCCAATGATATTGACTCTGATCTTGTCCTTGATACAGGCCTTGATCGTGTCGTGAATGTCTCCAGGGTCCGAGCTGTGCAATGCTCCAAGGATGATGGCAACTTCGCGTGTGCCGTGGGACGGCGTGTGATACAGTGCTGCTCGTGCCATCTCTAGCGCATTTTGTAGCGATGGATTGCCTTTTGGATCTGTGCTTCGTAGGCCTTTGACCGCAGTAATGTGGTCATTCGGGTTGCCGGACATGTCGCTGACTCGTATTGCCAGCCCATCACGCATTCCTAGTATTCCAAGCTGTGAGATGGGGTTCTGTTCGAAGTACTCACGAATGAACGCTATGACATAGGTCAAGGTCAGAAGCAATCGTGTAGGGCGCAGATCCTTCTCAGCCATGGCTAACGACAGGTCAATGATAAGGATCGTGTGTCGGATGATGCCTCGCTGCAAGGGAGTGGTGTCTTTGACGAGCCTACATATTGATCAATACATGAAATCTGAAGCGACGACTGCTCCCAACATACCTCTTCCGCTTTGCAGCCTCCTCTGCACCACCCAGCATTTCCAGGAGGTTTCCATCTGCGCCTTGGCGGATGTCACCTGTTCCAGTGGCGCCTTCTTCCCATCTTGCCAGCGCTCGGGGCTTGGGACGTGATGCCATGGACCTGCCATTTGTATGGATCTCATCGTCCTCATCGTACTCGTGGTCCGAGTCAGCCATGTTGACCCAGCTAGGTGATGGAAAGACTGCAATTGAGGTTCTGCACAGGCGGCAGGTGGCGTTTCTTCAGCCTATATCATGTTCGCGTTGCGGACTGGTGTCACGCGTTGCTAGCGCGCAGAACTGCCAGCGGTGTCGTGAGTCTTGCGGTGGATGGGTTCCCAGGATCTGTATTGTCCGGAAGCGGCCAAGTGAGTTGACGTCCAGGAGATAAAGTTGGAACTTGGTGTGGAAGGAGCACAGCACGTCCAATCTCAGACTGGTGTGCTAATGGGAGCGGCTTCACGTGGCTGCGGTCTTGGCACTCCAGCATGCGCTTGCAACTTGCAAGGGTCTTGAAGCGACAAAGGAGTGGCCGCAATCTGGTCATGACAACTTGAGCTGTTTGCGATACACCGACGCATTCACCGCACACATCAAGGCCCCCGCGCTGCATACATCGCTGTCGACTACCACCGCCCTTGGACGACACTCCGCCGCCGCTGCACGAAAATCGGCGCTTTCGCACGCACGAACGTCCCCGCCTTGCCCCCCTCCACCGCCAGAGACGAGTAGACAGCAACCACTGCGACAATGGCCAACGACGAATACGATGTGCGCAGATCTCTCGAATTGATACTGCTGCTACGGCAACAAGCTAACGCTCTCCCTCACAGTTCCTCTTCAAGGTGGTGCTCATAGGCGACAGCGGTGTTGGAAAGTCCAACTTGCTTTCGCGATTCACCCGCAACGAATTCAACCTCGACAGCAAGTCCACCATCGGCGTCGAGTTCGCTACCCGCAGCATCCAAGTCGACAACAAGACCATCAAGGCCCAGATCTGGGATACTGCCGGTCAGGAGCGTTATCGCGCTATTACTTCAGCATACTACCGTGGAGCTGTCGGTGCCCTCCTCTGTTACGACCTCACAAAGAGCCAGACATTCGACAATGTCACGCGATGGCTGAAAGAGCTGAGAGACCATGCCGATACGTGAGTGAAGCAGAGAGACGCTGTAAAGGTTGAGAGCGAGGCTGACCGCCATACAGCAACATTGTGATCATGTTGGTGGGTAACAAGAGCGATTTGAGGCATCTCCGTGCAGTGCCTACCGACGATGCGAAGGCCTTCGCCGCAGAGAATGGACTGTCATTCATCGAGACGTCTGCACTTGACGCAAGCAACGTCGAGCTCGCCTTCCAGCAAGAATTGACTGAGATCTACCGTGAGTTGTTCACAAATGCTCCTGCTCGAGTATGTGGCAATGCTGACAGTAAGCAGGGATTGTGTCGTCAAAGGCACTCGACAACGACGCCGGAAGTGCGGGCGCTCCAGGCCAGGGCACATCGATACCTCTATCGTCAAGCAACCCTCCAGGAGGAGATGCCAAGAAGGGCCAATGCTGTTAAACAGCACATTCCACTTTCGATACCCGATTATACATAGTAGGGATGATGCAGCAGGTCTTGGTCGGGCGATTTTGGATGAAGCATGGACGCGTGGCCTGTGGACTGGCTCCGAGCGCAGCGAAAGGAGTTCCAGGCGTTTTTCAGGTAACGGCTCTTGTCATGCTATGCTGAAAGATACGATGTGGAAGACTACGGATAATGACTGATACAACTTTGCCAATGATTCCTGGTCTGCAACACTGTGCTCGTATTGGGTGCTGCCTGGGAGAAACTTTCCGCCGCACTTCGTACAATAAACTAGGTGCTGACCCGTTTACTACTACCCAGCAACTTTTGACAGGTATGGACAACTCAACGCTAATGCCTATGGGAGAGATATGTAGCGGACGAAGCCGCATAGAGATGTACATGCCTGGTGTTAAAATCACCGCGCTCTATTACAACTTGCTCTTAACAGCATATTCCCGGTGCAAGCTTTCCAGCCCAGCAGCGCCATCATAAATGTCCCGTTCCACAGCCCTCGCATTAACGTGTTGCACTCCCAAATCACTGACCTTCTCAGCTCCCAACAGCCTCATCGCAGTCTCCACTTCAGCTTTCAGGATCTCCAGAACGCGCTCGACACCCGCCGCACCACCAGCTCCCAAGCCAAACAATGGCGCACGTCCAAGACCCACAGCTTTTGCACCGAGCGCGAGCGCCTTCACGATGTCTGTTCCTCGCTTGATTCCGCCATCAACATAGACTTCCAGCTTGTCGAGCACCTCGGGACAGTATTTTCGGATCTCGAGCAATGTGTGAATGGCGGGTGGAGCAGTATCGACAGCTCTTCCGCCGTGATTTGACAGAATGATACCCTTGATCTGAGGAGTGTGCAAGGACGCCAGATAGGCATCTTCGTGTGTTTGCAGTCCCTTGAGCACGATCGGAAGATGTGTGTGTTGACGCAGCCAAGGCAATGTAGTTTTCCAGGTTAAATCGGGTGCTGTACCTGCGAAGAGAGCCTTGCCCACACCGCCTTTATCTGCGAGTTTGATGCCCTCGGCATCAGATTGTACCTCGTCCTCTTTCGATGTGGTTTTGCTAGCAGAACCTTGCTGAACACTTGACCGAACTGGCAGGTTCGAGCCGACGTTCTTGCCCCTCTCATCGTGCTCTCGCTTTCCAGGTACTGGTGCATCCAATGTCAGACACACGAACTTGATCTGTGGTAGTTTGTGTATCCGTTTCAGCATGTCCTCGCTCTTCTTCCTCTCGTTCTGGACATATAATTGCCAGCCAAAGATCTGATCCTCTGGTGCTCCTTCGAGAATTTGCTCTGGTGTTTGTGATGCGTTGTTGGAGATGATCTGAAGTGCTCCGAATTTGTTGGCAGCTCTAGCGATACCGTGTTCGCCGTCTGGATGTCCCAGTCGAGCCATTGCAGCAGGAGAGACGAAGAATGGGACATCGACTTTGTGGCCAAGGATGGTGGTTGATGTGTCGCAGTTGGTGCAGTCCACGAAGACTCGCGGCCGCAGCAAAATGTTGCGATATACTGTGTTGTTCAATGACTTGGACACGAGGTCATCGCCAGCAGAATAGTAGTATGCCCATGCTTTGTGGTTGATTTTCTGTGTAGCCACCGCCTCAATGTCGTCCAGATTCAGGCATTCCTCTATGCTCATGATCTCTTCCTTCTTTGTCTCTCCAGTCTCAACCGGGCTCTTCTCCACGGCTGGCAGAGTGCTGGGATCTATCTGACCCAACTTGGCGGACTCGGGCAGGCTGTCTTCTAACGTGCCTGGAGGATGAATGGGATCGTACTCTTCTGTAGCATCGGATCCAGCAAGCTGGAGAATAATCTTGCTGCCACCCGGGTGCTCTGGCAAGAAGGAGGTGACATCGTAGACATTGCCATACAAGACAACCCAGCACGAGTCCTTCGTCTTGTGCTGCTGTACCTCGTCAAAGGAAAACGTTCTTGCCATGGCTGTCGCGAGGGCCGTGACCATGTGCGAGGTTTGGAGGGCTAGGAGAAATTGCAGACAAGGAGATGGGTAGGGAAAGGAAGTTGTTCTTACTGACGATTGGGGCCCACGCGCATATCATGGGCATGTGCTTTGATGGCCTTCTCCCACCATTTTGGTGCCACCAATGTTGATGCAGGCTGCATCGGCGAATGATAACCCGAATAGCCGAGCCGACACATGTCGGCGTTTGAAAAGGTCATATCGGTCGAAACTACTCCTTCAGTCTCTCCAAGGTCAAGTTGCCCGGACCAATGACGATGTTCGCAAATGTCGTTGAAGACGACTTGTGCTGCGCGAGTGTATACATTTTATTTTACTCGTGTTTTTGCATTCATCTCGATCTGTTCTACTTGCGTTGCTGGCTACCCAACAGCGATGTTAATGCTTCCCAATATCTCGACATCTCTGTGCAGCTCCCTTCGCTCCAGCGTCAATACACTGGGATCAATGCATATGTCCAGTACTACCGTCTCGCCGGATTTGAAGCCTTCAATAGCTCCATCCAAGCATTCTCTATCCCTCGTTTCACCTCCTTGTAGCTTACAACAAACACGCTCTCTTCGTCCCGACTGACAAGCTGAATCTTCTCGTCGATCCCGGCATCAACTTTGTTCAGACAGGTCAACATATGTCCGAGGTCCAACACTGGTCTTCCTTCCGCGTCGACCTGATGGAAAACGTAGTCCCGGAACAACTTCAAGTAGTATCGCTCACCAGTCTCCGACCAAGAAGCTGATGGTTGGTTCAAAAGCGCTGGGTTCCCACGAGCGTTGCTTGTGAGACTGATATCTGGTCGCTCCAAAATAACGGCAAGCTTGGTCAGGAGCCGAACGACACGGCCATTTTCTAGCTCCCGAACGAGTTGCGAAGTGAGTTCATCTTCGTAGTGCAGCGCACTGTCGTATACCCCCATGATCTTGTCGGCAATATTGACAAGCAAGGCGTTGGCGCTGTAATCGACATTCTGCGTGGCGATAGCTCCTGGCTCGGAATCCTGTTGTATAGGGGGAGGCGCAAGCAGCCAAGCGACGCATGACCTGAACCGTTCCGAGTAAGACCGGCCGACTAAGTCAAGCGCCTTCTGAACATTCTGATGGGCCACTTGATTCCGAGTAGCAATGCCTAGAATAAGTTTTCCAAGATCTTGGAGATCTCCTCGTTGCAGCTCGAGCATGGATGGCTTGTTCTCGTATTGTATTATATCAAAGACGCCGCATCCGTTCAACCGTATTCGGTTTTTCGACGTGAGGAGGACCTTGGACGCCATAACAGTCTGCGCTGCTTGACCCGCGCCATGAATGGTCCGTAAAGCGCTTGCAAGCTGAACGATGTATCCCCAGAGTTCGTTCTCGGGCATGACTTGCCCGTTGTGCTTGTTTGCGTGTCTTTGAGAGCCAAAGTGTTTCTCCGCCAGGCTTTGGGAGCGTGGATGGTAGTCAGTGACGATAATGAGAGAACTATCGCCAAACCACCTTCCCGTGAATGCATCAATCACAGTGACCAGGCTGGCATTGCTCATCCGCTTCCACGCATTGATGGGTCGCACTTGAGCTTCACTGTGGAGACGGAATCCTGCGATGCGTCGAAGCGCATATGTATGCCCATCATTGCTGGACGTAGCCTTGTATACTGAGCTCGGATATCCGAATGTGGACGGGCTCTTAGAGTTTCCGACGTTGAGCGCAACAAGTGAATGAAAGTGCTCGACACTTTGTGGAAGCGTGCTATTAGCAAACGTCTGCAAAGTCATCTCCGACTTCCTCTGAAGGTCTTCCCTCAGATCATCCGGGATGAAGAAGTCGGTGGTGCTGCGCTGGTATGCCGCCATGTTCTCTCGCCGTGGACCAAAAGGTGCATAGAGGTGGTAATGAAGTGGGTAAGACAAGTCCGCGGAATTGTGATAATAAGTCTGTACGCCAGCTGTTCCGGGCTGCTGTGCATATGGGTTGAGCTGGACATGTGAACCATCTAGGCCACTCAGATTCTGTGGCGCGAAGACATTGTCGCTGTACGGATTGTACTGATGCGTCACTTGCGCTTGCGCATCAATCTGGACTCGTGTTAGGCCCGCGAAAGATGGGTGATGCAGCGCACTTACGTTGGATGCAGGCACGAACTGCTGCCCAGGCACGAATTCAATCATCGGCGACACCTGCTGAAAGGATTGCTGCGGCACAAATTCCGCTGATGGATGCTTGCCATGAGCGGGTGCAACAGGAGTCGAAGACCCTGTTAGAAATGAGCCTCGTCTATGATGCTCAGGTCCTCGTGGTCTTTTACCTGCACCTCGCGGAGTGAACGTAGCAGCGGCTGCTGCCTTGGGGGATATGCCTATTGGTTTCGCCGGTCTAGCGTGAGCGAGTGTGGGTGTAAATGCCGGTGATTGAACATTGAGCGCCCTGTTGGACCTGGAGTCTGTCAATGAGGAGGCTCAGAAGCTGGGCAAAATGGACTGACGTATTGCTGGAGCCATTGGGCGACATAGAATCGGAATAATCGTGACTGTAGTAGCAGGTGCCTGCATTTCGGTAAGAGGTTGTGTTTCTACCTGTGATGTGATGCACAGACCTTCTTCCCTCTTTCTGCAACCCGGTCCGTTTCGACAAAGCTGCGACTGTCCCGGAGGACGATTCTCATGTCTGTTAGAACGCCTCGAGTCGCCGACACGGGATGTTACGTTTGCCATACCATCACCCAAAGCGATGGTACGGTGACGATGCTCTTGCCCAAGGCAGCCAAACGATGTGAACTGTGGCCGGCGCGAGAGCTCCTCGATTCCCTGCGATAAGGCTTACTGGACATACGATATCCGGTATCGCACTAAATAGAATGACAGGACTTGTTGATAATTCTGCGCCACCTTTCCGATCGCCGGGCCTGACTTGCACGTCGCGCTGTACAGAGTAATTCGTCAAAGTTTGGTCTTCAGGAGGAATTTCAGCTACACCAGTGTATCGCTCCAAAGGCTTTCCGTCCCGGGCAGAGGTCAAAAGTAAGAGTTCACCAAGTTCTCGCTCGATCTGGTAATAGGTCCTCCACAATGCGTCCAGATAGAGAAGGAAGTGTTGGCGCTTCTGCAATGCTCAGAATCAGGACTTGGACTTGAACGGAATTTCCACCTTCAGCGAAAGAGTTTTGCTCGATTGCACAAAGATCCACGTGCGACTAAGACATATTTCATGGTTGAAAACACGCGAGAGCTCGTCGACAACGAAAGGCCGGGCCCGACTTCTGAACACAAAGACTGCAAGGGTAACGAGGCACATACCTCTGATAATCAAGACAGGTGCGGCCGAGACCAATGGGTAGTCGTGAATCGGAGTCAGCAGGCGCGTGTTGCTGGAGGTTGTTGCTCTTCCATCGCGAATCCATCAACGTGTGCCGGGTCGTAAATCTGGCGAAACCAGGTGCGATCAGAAGAGTGGACAGGATGGCGCGGTGCGACCGATGCTGTCTGCCGCGCACGCGACACGCTGAAGGAAAGCGACGTGGAAGGAGGACAATCAGCGCGCCGTCAGACCATGGGACGCATGAGGTCGTCAACGCCCGACTTGGTGGCCGATCCCGCGACTCGCTCGTGTCTTTGAAACCACGGAACCACGCAAGCGGCAAGCGGCCTTGTTCGCCTGTGACGGCCTGAGGCCACACACGGCGTCCCAGCGCTGTGGATCGCCGGCGCGGCATCGGCATGATGTAGCTGGAAAGTCGCGGTGCCTGCTCATCACTTCGAGCAGATAACTGTCCTTTCATACACTTGCCTTGCACTCTCCTTTGGCTGCGACCAGCGCTCCTTTCCCATCTGCGCAAGCCGAGAGCGACCATGGCACAACCCTCGTTAGACTTATCGGCCTTGACCGAATCGCAGCAGCTCGCCCTTCAGCAGTACACTTCAGTGACGGACCAGGACCTCGAGTCCGCGATACCTCTTCTTCAAAAGTGCCAATGGAATGCACAGATCGCCATCACGCGCTTTTTCGACGGCGACGCCGAGACCATCGATCCTGCAGCCGAAGCTGCTCGTGTACCGCCTCCAGCGCAGGATGCTCGCCGAGCGGAGACCCTCATGGATGGCATTCCCGTCAGATCGTCACGACGAGGCCGAGCCTCTGGGTTAGAACCAGCACCACGAGTGGTGCCGACTCCTGAGTCCCAACTAACACAGCAATTGCCCTTCTCCTTCACAATCATCCTCTTCCCATTTAGCGTTGCCTACACCGTATTTCAGCGACTGTTCGGCAGAATCGGATACCTCTTCCCTTTCCTACCGCGGTTATTAGCACGCTTTTGGTCCGGACGAACTTCACGGCCTTCTCGAGATGCTTCGCGCAGACCGCTGGCGCCGAGGGATACGGCAGCACGTTTTATTCGCGAGTTCGAGGAGGAGCACGGAGTCGAGCACGGCACACTGCCATTTCACGAAGGAGGATATGCACAAGCATTTGATATTGCAAAGAGGGATCTGAAGTTCTTACTGATTGTCTTGCTATCGCCCGAGCATGATGATAATGCTGTTTTTGCAAGAGATACACTTCTTGCGCCTGAGTTCGTGGAGTTCGTGAAGAACCCTAATAACAATGTGGTACTTTGGGCAGGTACTGTGCAAGACGCAGAGGCATACCAGGTCAGCACTGCTTTGAACGTGAGCAAGTTCCCGTACACTGCTCTCGTGGTCCACACGCCCTCTGTCTCATCGACCGCAATGTCGAAGATTGCAAGTTCCGCAGGCCCGGTTACCGCCCAGGAGCTCGTCTCGAAGATACAGACAGCGATGCAGAATCAGAATGCGGAACTAGACCGAGTGCGGCGGCAACGTCAGGAGCAGCAAGCTACCAGGAACCTGAGGCAAGAGCAAGAAAGTGCCTATGAACGTTCCCTGGCTCTAGATCGCGAGAAAGCACGAAAGAGGAAAGAGGAGGAGGCTGCGAAGGAGAAGGCCGAGCGCGAGCGAGCAGAGGCGGCTGAGCGTAAGAGCAGGGAAGCTCGTAATCTGGCACGATGGAGGACGTGGAGAGCACAGCGCATACCGAGCGAACCTGGGGCAGATATCAAGGACGCAGTCAGGATCAGTATAAGGATGCCATCGGGCGAGCGTGTGGTTCGACGATTCGGACATGACGCTGAGCTGGAGGAGCTGTATGCTTTTGTGGAATGTTACGACGAGCTCGAATCGCCCTCGGAAAAGAATGCTCAAGAACCAGAAGATGATTACGAACATACATACAAGTTCAGACTTGTGTCACCTATGCCTCGAGAGGTGTTCGAAGTGGAAGCCAAGGGTACCATTCGGGACAGAATTGGTAGGAGTGGCAACTTGATTGTAGAGAAGATCGTGGAGGACGACGAGGACGAGGAAGAGGACGAAGACGCACAATGAAAGTCATGAAACTCTTGGTCTCAGCTTTGCGAAAATGCACTGTTGAGTGCTTGCCAACATGTTATCTTGGACGTGTCCCCATGTTCTAGCAGCACGGAAAGCAGGCCAGCCAGAGGCTTGAGAGCATCTTCACGACACGGCTGCCTCCCAACACTCATGGCACTGAGCCTAGTGCGCCCCTTTGTTTGCGCTTGAGCGAGTTCTCCGCTGAATCGGCATTGATACTCTCAGCAGCATGGGCTTCGATCATGCTCCGCGCAAAAGCCACATTGATACAGGATCGGCCATGAGTCCCGAGAAGTTCGAGAAAACCCGCTACTGCGCCTGGATCAATATGGTTGCTGTTGAATTCTGCAAGTCGCTCAGCTTGATCGCGGCTTGTTCCTAGTAGTCTTCCAGCAAAGTCTACGACCATGCGATCCTTGCACTCAAGAAGTGCACGCAGCAAGCATTTGGTCTGGGAGGTTTTCCACACTGCGTTGTCGAAGTACCTGATCTTCAGCAGCTTCGAACTGTAGAGTGTGTCGCTGAATTCAAAGCGAAGCTGGTTGTCTGCGCAGAGGTCAGTCACAAGTTTTGGAGACATGCCTTACCCTTGAATATCGCTCACTTGCGCGAAGGAGACCTGGTGTCTGCCCAATCCCAACATCGCGAATATGAAAGAACGCCGCGTAGTGGTAGATAAGATCACGTAACTCTCGTGGAAGCTCTGAGAGTCTGCATCTGTTACCGATGTCCTCATGTGTTCGGTCCTCACTCAGCTGCTTTGAAGCGCCATTCGGTTTCTCCGCGTCCAACTGCTCGTATGCTCTTGCGGTGTCGCCAATCATGGTACCTTTGTTCGCTCATCAAAAGTCGAGCAAGGTATGCAGAGCATTGGATTCTTGTACGAGAAGAAGCTCATGGCTTTGAACGTAGTGAATGATTGCACGAAGTACGGGCGGACAATATTGAAGGCCTTCGTCGAGCAATTGAGCAATTTAGCAATCGTTTCAAGCACTACATGATTCGAGTCGGCGCGATTGCCCTGGAGGTTACTCGTTTCCCGTCGACATATGAGCTACGAGTGTTCATTGAAACATATGCTCCTGGGGCGTGGGGGCCCTTGTGCCACATTGTGGTGTTCTTCAGCACAGCGATCCAGCACGGGCTTTTATTCGGCGAAATGCTCAGATCGATGCCACGCAAGGCTGTTGTTGTTGCTGCTGCCTTGCTAGAACGTGTTAGTGGCAAGCGTTACGATGATGTCGCTGGCCGCGCAAGACAGTTGCGCGAATGCCGCGTGATCAACAGAGGCGGCCGCCGTGGCCAAGATGTTCGAGCAGTGTCGATGCAGAGAGACTTTTATACCGCGCCCACGCGAAATGACGCGTCGGGAGGCTTGGCGAGTTATGCACGAGCACCCGGACCCTTAGTTCTTCGGCAGCAGCACAACCCTGGTTCCATGTAAGCTCAATCTAGACAGTACTCTGCGGCCTATACATACGACTGACTGCCGCATCTTCACTCGCAGTGGGTTGCTCGTCTGTCGCTTGGATAGTGTGTTTCATTCTGCAGCTCACCATGAACAAGTTCAAAGGACTCCTTGGACGGACGAAGAGTACGTGGGCCGGAGACACTCGCCGTGGCGCCTCAAAGAGTGCAAGCTGACGAGTGCGCGCATTGTCAGGTCTGTCCATGCGAGGCGGGAGTCGCGGCGATGCGGGCAACCACCAGTTCGACAATGCTCCCCTCGACTCGCCCGAAGCGAACGTCCAGCAGGCAATCCGACTGTTCTGCGAATCTGGCTCAAACAACAATGGCGGGGAGGAGGTACTTCATCTGCCTGTTATCGTCGAATCCGCCGAATCGTCGCCTGCTGCCGCCGCAAACGCTGCTCTCCAGATCAAGAAGTTCTTGGGCAAAGAGTGGTCGCCGAAGCCATATGTGCAGTACAACGCCATCATGCTCATCCGCATCTTGAGCGACAACCCGGGGCCCCGGTTCACGCGGAACTTCGATAAGAGCTTTGTGAACACTGTCAAGGAGATGCTGCGGAACTGCAGAGACCAGAGCACACAACAGATCCTGCGCGAGACGCTCGATCACCTGGAAAATGACAAGGCATACGATGAGGGACTGCACGGATTGTTCCAGATGTGGAGGAAGGAGAAGGGGCAGGCCGCCAGCTTTAGCGTAGGCGGGCAGAGAGCTGCGTTTATGGGGCAGGATGGATACCAGGCACCTGCACATGGTTATGAGAGATCTGGGGCAAGTGGTCGGGGAAACAGACAATCTCGTCTCCCGTCGGCAGTCGAGTTGGCGAGCAGGATCGAAGAGGCGAAGAACACAGCCAAGATACTACTGCAGCTGGTGCAGAGCACACCCACTGAGGACTTTGTGAACAACGAACTGATCAAGGAATTCAGCGAGCGTTGTCAGAGCGCCCAGAAGAGCATGCAGACATACATCAACGCCACCGACCCGGCGCCCGACCATGATACAATGGCCACTTTGATCGAGACGAATGAGCAGTTGAGCTTGGCGACCAGTCGCTATCAGCGGGCCCTTCTGGCTGCTAGACGAGCGATGGGTGTCTCTACCAGCCCTGAGCAAAGCACGCAACCAGGCACGGAAAACCTCGCAAGCGCCTTCACTCCTCCACCTGGACCTCCGCCAGGACAGCAGCAACAGTCCAATAGTGCATTCGCGGCTCCGTTGACAAGTCAATCGAATGCCTATGATACTGGCAACAACCAGGCATACGGCGGATATCAGCCACCCAGTGGACCTCCGCCAAGTGGAGCGTTTGCAGGACAGCAAGCACCACCGCAAATGCCTCCACGCCCTCAAGAGGCGGCCAATCCCTTTGCCGATCCAACACCTAGCCAATATAGTGCATTTCCGCCTGCGTCGCAGCACCACCCGCAAACGGTCTCTTTCGACGACTTCGATCGACAACAGCAGCAGCAGCAGAGCTCTAATCACGTGCGATCCTTCACGATAGAGAAGGAACCGGAGGGATTTGCACCACCGAAGCGCAACAATACCAACGAGCTCGAGAATGCCTATTCGATCGAGCAGCCAAAGGTGTCGCCGCTGCATCCTCCCGAAGGCCACGCCGTGGGTTCATCGTCGCCTCCCCGCCCTGCATTGGGCCCGTACCACAACAGCGAGATCACTCAGTCATATGTCGGTCGGCAGCAAAGCGCTACCAACGGGCTGAGTATGCACGGAGCCGGCGGCGCATATACCCCCAATGAGCAGCCTGGAGGCCAGGATGTGAGCCCCATCGAGACCAGGCGATAACACTCCTCTTTGCACCCCGTCTTGCTTGAAAAGGGTTGAGAGCAGTGGTTTTTAACGAGTCTGAGTTTGAGATACCTCCTTGCGTTGTTCTATACATAAATTACGAGCCATGTCCAGTCAGCATCCATTTTCTTGCGAACAGCTTTCCTTTGTCGTGGCGGTGTCGTTCCTGAGTTGAGTGGTCCCGATTTGGAGGCGAGGGCGTGCTACTCGAATCGGTGCGCGTAGGTCCTTCGTTCGCTGTCCAAGTGGCGGACTGTACTGTTCTCTATCATCGAAGAGCCACGGTCTCCTGCATCCTGGACGGTCCTTGGGAAGCGCAGGAGAGTGCTCTGCAGGTCGGTCTAGGGATTGCAGGACCGGAAGAATCGGCGATAATGCGACAGCAGAGAGTGCGCTGTCGCAGCTTCGACTGGAAGCTGCTGCATATACTTCACTGGAACAACTGGCATATCGGATGCTCCTGGAGTAGCGGTCACTTGGATGCGGGTGTTCGGCGTCGTGGCGAAACATCCAATCGTGTGGCATCCGCGTTGCGCCGTCGTGTCATCCGGAGACGCGTTTGCGTACCATGGGCAGAGCGGTCGTATTACGGCCATTTTCTCAAACGCGTTCCCTCAAACAGTCTCGCTGGCAGAATCCTCGTTCGCGTCGAACATCCGAAAGAAGCTCTCCAACTTTTTCCGCAGTGCATGTCGAAGGAACTCATCTCCTCGAGACTGATGAGCCAATGGTGCGATCCAACCGCATAGTTGAGAAGCACGAACAGGCCATATGGAACCTCTCGTACATGTGATGAGGTTACATTTTTCCTTATCGGATGCCGGAACCACTACGTTCTATGCAGCATTCGTAGCATGTTCTAGCGTGTGCTCGGCGTGCGTCAAGCTTTCCGAGTCTGTCTCGTGCTTTGACCGACCTTCATCCTGCAGTCGCCATTCTGCGTTGTGATTGATAGAGGATATCCACCAGGTCAGAGTGTGGATCCAGCTTAGGCCGTATCTCGGTGGCATGAGATTTGTCGTTCGATGCTCCACTCCGCAACTTTCTTATGTCCGCGTTTGCTTGCTGACCTTTGGCAGGTGGTATGAGAAAAGAGGGATCAGAGTCACTGGCCGTGACTTTATCCGGAACCCGTCCTGAATTGAGTCCACGAGAAGTAGCCGCTGTGGGAAAGCTGTCATGAAGTGCTGTTGAACATGATCGACGAGGCTTCCAGACGGCACTCACTAGGAAGAACTAGGCTCGTGCCGCAACGCCATCACCACCCCTGCCCATAACCACAGCGACGTGACTTGTCAGCTTCATCCCAGTAAAACTCTTTTTGAACAGACCTGTTCCACTATATGTGGGCCCTCTGCACGTCAGACCTCACTCTGGTTCTCTACGAATATGCTCTATGTTGGCCACGGATAAGCAAATTTCTCAACAACGCCGAACAATGTCCCGCGCGGTTCGAAGCACGGCACCCATATCCTCGCACGCCTCGAATGCTACAGTTCTGTCGTCATATGCCAGACCAGCGCAGCAGACTAGGACGACGGTGGCAATTTACCAGAGAATTGCCCTCGCGCTCGACGCAATATCTGTTCCAACCTCGTGGCATTTTTCGGTGAAAAAGGTCCAATAAAAAGCGTGCTTCTAGGCTCCATTCATCGGATCTGAATAGTGGCAATGGGTCCGAATACCTCGCATATGTCGGCACGGTCAACAAGGGCGAACAGCAACTCGCGCAACAAAGTTTTGCATCCCGCGAGATCACGCACTTGCCAATGTGGGAATTCCACGGGCCTCCGTCAACGAGGCCCCGCTACTCCATTGCCTTTGCAAACGTTGTTTCTGCCCTCCGTAAGTCGCTCGCGTTTGCCGTTTAGGTTCGAATATAAGGGCGAGCCACCCCTTCTCTTCTTCTTCCCACTCTCATCCGTCTCTCTCTTTGTCCTATTCCCGCGGTATTGTCAAGGCCGGACGACAAGATGCCTTTCCTCAAGCGCACTGAGCGCGAGGCTCAGCAGGCCAACCAACTGGAGAAGGCACCATCCCCGAACGTTGCAGATGGACAGAAGGTCACTTTCATGGCCGTCTTCCTTGGACTGGTGGCCTCTATCGGCGGTTTCATGTTCGGTTATGTCTCTGGTCAGATCTCGGGTTTCTTCTCTATGGAAGACTATGGTCGTCGATTCGGTACCATTCTCCCTGATGGCACGATCGAATTCTCTGCAGCTCGTCAAGGAACTATCACCGGTCTTCTCTGTGTTGGATGTCTTTTTGGAGCATTGATTGCAGGAAAGATTGCCGACACCTTGGGCCGCAAGCTTTCGATCTCTGTTTCTTCATTCTTCTGTATGATTGGAACTGTTATTGAGATCTCCTCTCAGAGCGCTTGGTGAGTCGATGAGGCTGTTCACATCGCATTTCAACAACTAATGAAGACCAGGTACCAATTTGCCATCGGACGTCTGGTCAACGGTCTCGGTATCGGCGCTCTTTCCGTGTTGGTGCCTATGTACCAGTCCGAATCGTCCCCTGCGATCATTCGTGGTGTGCTTGTCGCAAGCTACCAGCTTTTCATCACTTTGGGTATCTGGACTGCTGAGATGGTCGACTGGGGAACCTCGGAGAACAGCAACAGCAGCTCCTGGCGTATTCCCAACGGTCTCTCGTTCCTGTGGGCTATCATTCTCGGTGTTGGCATCCTGTTCCTCCCAGAGAGTCCTGTAAGTCTGATTAGGATCATACAAGCAGCTGAATCACTCCCTGACATATTTCCAGCGTTACGCGTATGCCAAAGGTCGTGTGGAAGAATGCCGTGCTACCCTGGCAAGACTTGGCGGTCTTGCAGAAGACAGCCGCGAAATCAACATTTTGATGAACGACATTCGTGTCAAGCACGAAGAGGAAACCGCTGCCGGAAAAGCTAAATGGATCGAGCTCTTCACCGGGCCTCGTATGTTTTACCGCGTTGCGCTTGGTGTCGTGCTTCAGGCCGGACAACAGCTTACTGGCGCAAACTTCGTGAGTTCAGCTTTGATCATGGATTTGCTTCAGGTTACTGACAAGATATCAGTTCTTCTACTACGGAACCACTATCTTCAAGGGTAAGTCATGAGACTGATGATGGGCTGAACTCCAGGATGTGAGGCTGACAATTTTCAAAGCGACTGGTCTGGAGAACTCGTTCGTAACGCAAATCATCCTCGGCACTGTCAACGTGGCCTGCACGATTGGCGGTCTTTACGTTGTGCAGAAATGCGGTCGCCGTAATGCGCTCATCGTCGGTGCACTCTGGATGTTCATGTGTTTCATGGTGTACTCCTTCGTCGGCCAATTCGCGCTGGACGGAGACAACCCACAGAACACACCCGCACCCGGCAATGTCCTCATTGTCTTCTCGTGCCTCTTCATCGCTGCGTTTGCTACAACCTGGGGGTGAGTTGTCGACATCTACCGATCCATTCGCCGTGTCCTTACTGACTTGCTTGCCAGACCACTTGTGTGGGCCGTTGTGGGAGAGCTCTACCCTATGAAGTATCGCGGACCAGCAATGGCTCTCGCCACTGCCTCGAACTGGTAAGACTTTTCCGACTGGACCTAAGACGCGGAGGCCGGTCGCTAATTCTCTCTGCAGGCTCTGGAACTTTTTGATGTCGTTCTTCACCAGATTCATCACGGATGCGATCCACTACCTCTACGGTTTGGTTTTTGCCGGTTGCTGTCTGGCACTGGCAGTCATTGTCTTCTTCTTCGTCATTGAGTCGAAGGACCGCAGCCTGGAGGAAATCGACACGATGTACATGCTCCGAGTCAATCCTATCACTAGCGCCAAGTGGGATGGAAGCAAGCTCCCAAAGAGCGCCGACACGAGTGGCAGGAACAGCAGCGATGCTGCTGCCGCTGAGGGAGGTGACTTCCCAGTAAGGCAGAAGTCCGTGACGATTGAAGAGTAAAGGGAGATGTTGTATGATTCTGTCACATTTTAGCATAATGTCAACTGCACCGAGGTGCGCTTTCAACGAAATGTCCCGCCCCTGCTGTCAAGTTTTCAGCCGAGTCCAGTTCACTAGCCTTGCAATGTCGCTGCAGACTGGGCGACTGTTCGTCGAGAGGCTGGACGTCCGATCAAGCTATGGGAGGATCGATGTGTGAAGTGGCTTGACTTCGTAAGTCGCAGCGACCATTGGTACTTGTACGACTTCCATTTCAAGGAATCGATGGATCTGTGATGATATTGTTGATGCACACGAGAAGTGGTCGCAGAGAGACATGCCAGGGGTTGTTGTTGCTGAGGTCGGGGCCATGCGATCCGAAGCTCCGATCATCAAAGTCTAAGTGACGATGTACTGACAATGATGGCATCATTCCATCCTTCCCCAGCATCACAACAAGGATCAATAGTAATCGAAGACGCGTTGCACATGTAAGTGGTATATCACTGACTATCATCAGCTTCACTTCTACAGGTACTCGACTGAACACTTTCACCTCAACATCAAGAAAGCACAAGGAAACACATCATGGGCGTCGAACTCAGTACAGCGCGCTACCTGGCGCCAGCGTCTTTCCTCTACGACTTTGCAGCACAGCAATATGGCATGTTCAGCTCGCCCAATATGAAGGACATCCATGATCGAAACTTGTCATTCTTCAGTCCTCAGCCATTCTTCATCGCTGGTATGAACTATCGCTGCAATTCAACAACAAACACGAAAGCCTTGCTGATTAGAGTCTAGGCTTCTTCTTCCCACAACAGCTCTTCCAGCTAGCCTGGCTCTATAAGCTCTGGACTCTCAAGAAAGAGAACCCTCAAGACAAGAAATCTCTTGACCACATTGTCAAGTTCGTGCCATACTACGCACTCGGAAACGTCTGCATTGGTACTTGGATGTTTTTCTGGAACAGCGAGAGGCTATCAATCTCCAACATCTTTGTCCTGCTCAACACTACTGCTCAAATTTTCTACACAGCCACGCAACTTGAGCCTATGGATACACGCAACACCGGCAGTGTGCTCACTCACATCGTCGCGAAGACCTTTGCTGGTATTGGTGTTCTTGATGCTCTTCACAACACTTCGGTTGCGTACTACAAGAACGCTATTCCTTCCACCACAGTCAAGGCTCTGACTGCACTTGGCTTTGGTGGTGCTGCTTTCCTCAGCGATTGGATCTTTGGAGGATGTTTGGTCTACGACTTGATCGCCTTGAGTGTGGGACAAAGATCTTACGACAGCACCTGGTCGACCCAATTGGGCTTTATTGCCGCGGGAACGGCCGCTATCGTGGGCATCAAGAACTATTTGAAGTAGGTACACTCTGTGTGTGTCGCTTTAACAACAGCTTGGCTATTGGCCGACTTTTTGATCGATGTCAGAAGAGACGTCGTTGACAATGTGTGTAGGCCGCCGTATGTGAGGGGCGATTATTCTCAAGTGGTTCAAGACGAGACAGACGATCGAGTATGAGGAATGACTCAGGCACTGGTGGCGTTAATCATTGTATCAAAACATGTATCATGGATAAGGAGAATGGATTAATACCTCTCTACCACAGCCACGCCCTCCGTGCCCCATGCTCGCCACTGTTGTAGCAGTCATCATTGGCTGTCGAGAATTTGCCTGCGTCAGCTTCGACAAGTCCGCCGCCATACCTACCACAGCCCGTAAAATCTCATTGCACATCTACCATTCCATGCAACACTGGCGACTTTCCTCCATCACCCCATATCCGTATGCTTTTGATCGTTTTCCTTCCGCAAGCAGCTTGATGCTGAGCCAACAAGAACGCTATGCCGCCAAAGTTCTCCGTGCCTAGCACAGCCAGAAATGGTTCTGATATGCTGCCATCCTTGTCGTTCGGAGTGAACATCCAGAAGTTGGGCCACGGGAGCGCGAGCTCACTTTTGAAGCCGTCGACATGCATAGCCTCCATGATAAGTTGCTGAGTGTTTCGATTCGTAATGCCTCGTACAAATATGTAACGCAGGGGTGCCTGTTGCTCTTGATGCGCAGCGGCTAGGTGCTGCCAGCTGAGGAACGTGAGGTCAGACCAATTTTGTAGGAGTGGCAAAGGCGCTTTGCGCAAGCTGGTGGTGGTAGATTTCCGATAAGCTGGACTATGTCTGTCGGATGCGATCAAGATGCCTTTGGCCGGATTGTACACGCCACAATATTCTGCATGGGTCGCCTGATGAAAATCAATATAATGTTGGGAACCGTGTGATCTCAGTATTGTGTGTGTGTACCGGGTACTCAACTCCATCGACTTTGACGTCTGAATTGTGCTCCAATCTTACAGTCAGACTGGTAGCCGGCGAGACTTGCAGCCATGCAAGAGGCTGCTCGAGCCCGGAAGTTTTGTCTTTGAAGACTTCGATATTCTGGTCGGACTTGACAGCCCAGCCCCATTTCTGCACGTCTGCGGCAGTCCATGTAGCTTGCGTCGTCTTGAAGGGATCGTTCATGATCTCCCAGAGATTCCTGCCTTTCCTGACCGCACTTTTATAGCTAGTGGCTGGGGCTCGAGGGTCAAGCGCCGTCCCAGGGGTCGAATTTGAAGCAGACTCTGGTACTGTCACGCCAATCTTGACACACAAGCGATTGCGCGGGATAGCTTGAACGAGCATTGCCAGATGGCAGAGCAGGAGCACTGCAATCAGCTTGAAGTACATCTCTGGTATGACAGAGCGGGGTGAGCTCGCAATGTTCCTGGGCCTTTGTTCTTTGGGTTTCTTGAGTAGCTCCTGTGGTTACTGCAGTATCTTGCCTGCTGCATATCTCAGTAAGATACTTCCCTGAAGCAGCGGGAAGCAAACTTCGCTATCACGTTCGTGCGAGGTTCACGCGATATTCTCCAGCGAATGACCAAGATCATATCCCAGAAACAATCGCACATGGCACGCTGGCATCAGTCGTGGTTGTGGCGCGACTGCTCTTCCCGCCTGGCGAACAGATTGACAGCGCTGGCACAACGTCTTCTGCAACTACGAAGCGCTGGTACTATTTCGCTTCTTGCATACGGCCCCACTCTTGACCGAATAGATATACCTCCCTGACATGAACGAGCGCCGCTCTAGGTTTGTGATGCGAGAAGGACGGTGCTGAAGATGGAAGAGTCTCTGAAACAGCTGTCGAAAAGACTTTCGACGCACGCGTGGGGGTCATACGAGGCCGGACTAGACTTGCGATGACCTTGCACTTCCTGAATATGCCCGTCTTGTGGTCGTCTGAAACTTGGGTCCATGTCCTGACTACATCTCGAGCGATTGTGGATTCTGCAGGTTAGTGCGTGTTGGAACGCGACTATTGCACGTTCTGCTAGGTTCGGAGCGTCTGTTCTGTTGGCCATGGATGGACTATAGTAGATGATATCGTTTCTGCCATTGAAAGGAGTGCAAGATGTGGATGTGGATGTTGCTGTTAATGTTGATTCGAAAAGGGAAGCATGACGGATGACGAAGCTTCGGCCAAGACTGACTTCAAGCTGGAGTGAATGCGCAGCTGTCTTCCACTCCAGCGGTAGCTTCCCTACTCAACCGAGAGAGCCATCATGCCAGGACGCAGCGAAGAGAGTGTCGTCGGGTCCTGCGATCTACCAATACTATGAGCTGGATTGAGCAATATTCTGCCGCACTCGATGCTCGAGATGCACGCGAACAAGCTCACAAGCCATACATAGATGCTTGTACGGCGTGGTCTCCCTCTGCCGCCATCGCGCATATTGACAGATCCAGATACCAGACTCGCCGACCGCACCGCTGCTCAATCCAAGGCATCGGCTCTGTCCAGCTCGACCCCAGCGTCACCCGCATTGCCCGACCGAACTGCGACTCCAACCAAAGGCCGGGCAGCGACCAAATCACCCGTGCCAGAAGGTCAAGCAGCAGAGCTTCTAGCTACTCTCCGCACAGATCTGGCAAATACCCAACGCGCCCGATCCTCGTTGCAAGCACAAGTGACTGAGCTCAACACCTCACTCAGCCAGCTGCAGGCTTCACATAAGGACTCCACGGCACAGATTACTAGTCTGACGAAGCAGAAATTGGACGTGGAGAGGAAGTTGCGGGATCGGGAGGAAGAGATTCGAGGCAAAGCGAAGTTGGTCGAGGAAGCGCAAGATGAGATGGTGAGCTTGCAGTTGCAGTTGAATATGGCAGAGCAGAGATCAGAGAAGTTGGAGAAGGAGAATAAGGAGCTTGTAGAGCGGTGGATGAGAAGGATGGGAGAGGAGGCTGAGAAAGCGAATAGAGATTCTGGATGGACGTGAGACCATCTGCAGAAGTACAAGTTGTAGGCAGATAGCACCTGCCTACTGTTACCACCCAAACTGCCCATGCATATTGATCGCAGATGGACTTTGGCAAAACAAACTGACTGCCGGAAAGAACAGTCTAGTGAATCGATTTTGATCTGATGCTTTTGTAGACGCTCGAACGCTGCACAACCAATGTAGCATGCTCGATAGGCCTAATCTTCGTGCGTTACGGTCGTATCCAAGACTTCAGCCCTAGCTTTGCCTTTCGTTTGTGTGCTCACAAAGTCGTTCAGCAGCCTGTAAGCTCCTGGTTCGACGAAGGCTATGCACTCCCACTCTTTGCCCGTGTTCTCTTCCGTCTCCACCTGCTCAACAAGGCTGAGAATCTTGTCCTTGACACTTCCCGTCGTTGCCTCCTCGCCCTCGGCCTTTGGTGCAGTCTTGACATTCTGTTTGAGCACGTCCGTTGGGCAGGTGATTCGCAGCCTCATCCTCGCCCTCGCCACAGGAATTGGTTGATGTGCGATCAGGGCTTTCATAGCATCCAGTGCTTGCGACTTTGCACTTCGGTTCGTGACCACTCCAGTCCACTTTGGCTTTGGCTTCTCCTCAGTCTTCACTTCTGCAGGTTCGCCATTCTTAGCTGGTGTGCTTGCACCTGAGCCGGCCGCTGGTGCGCTCTGGTCTCTGCTTTGACTGCGGTCTCCACCAGCGGCGCCCGCTTTGCCTGCTGCTCTTCCAGCATGTCCACCTTGGCTGCTCAACTGATCTAAAGCCTTTTCGATCATGCCTGTGGTATACACGCGCTTGCTCTTTGGATCTACCAGCCGCCCAGCCACGATGTCTATAACTTCCTTGTGCACTCGGTCCAGCTCTTGCGATCGTTCTTTCTCGCCAACCTGGATCTCACCCTTCTTCAAAATCTCCAGTACTATTTCGTCTCTCGTCATGCCAGGGAAAGCCTTTTTGAGATCTTCATTCGGCGCCACTTGCCCTTTGCTGACGTTCAGAAAAACGTTTGGTATTTGCAGGACATTGTCGAGATCCGTCTCGTTGCCGGCCCGAAATGATGTAACAGTGTTTTTGTAGCATGCAACTTCGAAGCGCTTCTTGCCCTTCTTCATGCGCACCAAACTGACATTTGTCAGTTTGATTTGATTTGAAGGCTGGTTGATCTGTGCTGAAGGCATGGTGACGGACACCTTCTGAGGCGCGGGGGAACTGTTGCGATGCTATCCTTATCGTAGCTATGTTCTCGGTTGCTCGTGGCGGATTCGTGTTGAATTTTACAGCGTCGGAATTATTTGCTCGAGTCTGGTGTCCTTAAGCCCGCACGCGAACTTCTGAATGATGAGCCGATATGCGTCATCCACGCCAAGGCGCTATCGCGATAAGACGAGCTTTGATCCCAGCGCGGCCCTTGCATGATCTAGGTTCAGCATGATGCGTCGCCGTTGCTGGGCTGCCTGCTCACATGCTCTCTCTGGACCAACACAGTCCTTCTCTTCCTTGTCCTCCTACTTTCGTCTCTTCCATCACCTCTATACCATCGAGGAGAGAAATGTGAGCATCGCCATCATCGCCGGATCCGGACAAATGCTAATTCGTGAGCTTCCAGCACCTCGACCGCTTTGCCGCCTAAACAGCCGACGCTTCCACGCCGGGCAAGTCGACCATGAAGGTCGCCACCTCAGCACTCCTCATCGGAGTCGCAGCTGCTTCGATTCCGCAGCAACAGCAGCCATTGCAACCTCCAAAGGTCGTTCAGGATGCTCTCAACGCCGCTGGCGATAAGGTCTCTGGCTGGGCGAAGCCATTGAAGCACCTCCAAGATGAGCTGAAACACCTTACCGCTGAAGCTCAGTCTGCGTGGGACGAAGTGGCTATGATGTTCCCTGAAGAGATGTCGAAAGCCTCGTTCTTCTCTACGCCCAAGAAGCACACCCGCAAGCACGAGCGCGAATGGGATTTCGTGACCAAGGGCGAGCACATCGAGCAGATGTTCAGCGTCAACTCCAAGGGCGAGAAGCAGCGCGAGATCGACGGCCATCTCGAGCAGTTCAACCTCCGTACCAAGAAGGTCGACCCAAAGAGCCTCGGTGTTGACACAGTCAAGCAGTACTCGGGCTATTTGGACAATGAGGAGGACGACAAGCATCTCTTCTACTGGTTCTTCGAATCCCGCAATGACCCCAAGAACGACCCAGTCGTGCTCTGGTTGAACGGAGGCCCAGGCTGCTCATCTCTCACTGGACTTTTCATGGAGCTTGGCCCATCATTCATCGGCAAGGATCGCAAGCCATCGTACAACCCATCCAGCTGGAACGCCAACGCTTCTGTCATCTTCTTGGACCAGCCAGTTAACGTTGGTTACTCCTACTCTGGCAGCGCTGTCAGCAGCACTGTAGCTGCAGGCAAAGACGTCTACGCTCTCTTGACCCTCTTCTTCAAGCAGTTCCCAGAGTACGCAAAGCAGCCGTTCCACATCTCTGGTGAATCTTACGCTGGCCACTACATTCCTGTCTTTGCCTCCGAGATCCTGTCGCACAAGAACCGCAACATCAACCTGCAGTCTGTCTTGATCGGTAATGGACTTACCGACGGCTACACTCAATATGAGTACTACCGCCCAATGGCATGTGGCGATGGTGGCTGGCCAGCAGTGCTTGATGAGTCGTCTTGCCAAAGCATGGACAACTCGCTTGCTCGCTGCCAAAGCTTGATCGAGAGCTGCTACAAGAGCGAGTCTGTCTGGTCCTGTGTCCCAGCAAGCATCTACTGCAACAATGCTTTGATTGGTCCATACCAGCGTACCGGCCAGAACCCATACGACGTTCGCGAGAAGTGCAAGGGCGGAAACTTGTGCTACGACGAGCTCAACTGGATTCAAGAATACCTCAACCGCGACGATGTCATGAAGGCTCTTGGAGCTGAGGTCGACAGCTACGACTCCTGCAACATGGACATTAACCGCAACTTCTTGTTCAATGGCGACTGGATGCAACCATTCCACCGCTTGGTCCCAGATATCCTGAAGGAGATTCCTGTCCTCGTCTACGCCGGTGATGCCGATTACATTTGCAACTGTAAGTACTTCAATATCATGGATACGACTCGCAGCGAACTAACATTCTCTAGGGCTCGGTAACCTCGCCTGGACCCAGGCACTTGAGTGGCCTGGTCAGAAGGCTTACGCCAAGGCGCCTATGGAGGACCTTACTCTCCAGTCCGACAGCAAGACTAAGACTGGTTCAGTCAAGTCTTCTGGCAACTTCACTTTCATCCGCATCCATGCTGCCGGCCACATGGTGAGTTTGATCCCCCGCTTTCTGCCTTTCCTCCATAGTCTTGCAACTGTACTAACATGTGGTAGGTGCCATATAACCAGCCTGAGGCGTCGCTTGACTTCCTCAACCGATGGATCGGCGGAGAGTGGGTCGAGAACTAAGGGAAGTTTGATGCACACAAGGATGTATCTATGAACTTGAACTAGGTGCGACACAGCATTAGACTGTATATGCCACAGAAATGATATTACCCAATCAGGCAACGAGATCATGGTTTTCTATTGCAGCACGTCTATGTGATCAAAATAACAGAGCGCAGACGAGCCTTGTCGACAAGGCGTCGGTCGCACAGTGCCCATCGAATGGCCTTGCTCTCGATGCCGGCCTTACTGGACGCGTGAGCAGGAGCAGTCACTACTTGCTGCGTCTTGCCCAGGCCTGGTACCTGTTCTCTGAGTTTGAACACGCGTAAGTGTCTGTCACCGCTTCTTCGCCCACTGCTGAAGTTATTGTAGAAATTATGGTATTCGACCAATACTGGCTGTTAAACGACAGGCTATGCACGATCGTTGGGAAGCTGAACAGGAACAGGTTTGGACGCAAATCGGCTTGCCGTTCCGCGGGCTTGGCTCTTGTGAATGACAGCCTGTGCAAGGGTCCAATATGGCCGATGACGAAAGACGATATCCACACTGTCTCTGTTGATACAAACATGGCAGCCCCATTGCAACTAGAGATGCTTGCTGCTCTCCTCCACGTCCAACATGGAGCGCAACGGATATCGGAACGAAAATGGACAGGATGTCGAAAAACAAACCCAGAACAACAACAATAATGCTACTGGCCATGATCGAAACGATTTCTTACCCAACCCTCCTGCCAGCGCGGATTTCAAGGACAGGATAGCGCATTTTACTTGGCCGTGGTTTTCAGCAACGATGTCTACTGGAGCGATCGCTGTTGTGATCGCGAATACACCGAATCGATTTACTGGATTGCAGACTATTGGCAAGATCTTCTTCATTGTTGATCTGTTTATGTTCGTTGTGTTTAATATCGCCATGGGACTGCGAGCTTTCTGGTTCCCGAGGAGATTTTTTGCTTCACTTCATCATCCTGTCGAGGGCCTTTTCTTTGGATCGTACTGGGTTTCGGTCTCACTTATCTTGAACGCGATACAGGCTTACGGTGTGCCGAACTGTGGTCCGTGGCTCGTCTCTGCACTGCGGGTTCTGTTCTGGCTCTATTGCGCTATTGTTCTGGTTGTTGGAATTGGGCAATACTACGCTTTATTCCAAGAGGAGAGATTGAAAATCACAAACGCCGTTCCTGCGTGGATCTTCCCAATCTACCCCCTTTTAGTTATTGGAACGATGGCTGGCACAATGATTCCATCTCAGCCGGAACAGGCAGCTTTTGAAATGTGGATAGGGGCAGTCATGTTTCAGGGACTCTCCTGGACCGTGGCGTTGATGATGTACAGTCTGTACACTCAACGACTCATGACAAGCGCGTTGCCGGCTCCGCCCACGAGACCTGGAATGTACGTGTCTGTTGGTCCTGCGGGTTACACGAGCGCGGGCCTCATATCGTTGGGAACTCAGGCTTCGAGTGTGCTTCCCGAGAACACATTCAACATTAGCGCCCTTCCAGACGGTGACATTGTGCGGGTCCTTGGGATCGTCAGCGGACTTTTCATCGTCACCTTTGCTTTTTGGTTCTTCTGCATTACAACGATTGCTGTGATAGCTGGAATCAGGCGCATGCATTTCACTTTGAACTGGTGGGCCGTAAGTAACGATTCACGACCCGAGGACCATATCCTATTCTTGCTAACAAACCACAGTTCATATTTCCAAACGCGGGTCTCTGTCTTGCAATCATACAGATCGGCTCTGCGCTATCAAGTTCCGCTATCAATGGTGTAGCCAGCGCTTTGACCATTCTCTTGGTCATCATGTGGCTCATCACGGCTGTTGCACATTTACGAGCTCTCTGGTACGGCAAGATAATGTGGCCTGGGAAAGACGAGGACAAAGACATGTGGCATCTGGGTTGGGGCAAGTTCAGTGCGTGATGGACGATCACCTCGACTACCTTAATTTCGACTTAATGCTCCCCAAAAGTTCCTTTTACCTTTTTAATGTGCCTAATAGGCTCCGAACCTTTCGCTACTGCGGGCCCCGGAGCAAATTCCCAACGAAGAGAACGATCCAAACAACAGCGAGAATGCGGCAAAATGCAAAAGCTAACTTCAACGTTGATTGTTCATATTACAGCACCAAGAGACAAAACCCCTGGCCGCCTACCAACAAGACCAGAAGCAAAAATCAAAAACATTCCAACGCCCCTATCATCAACTCCACCATCCCCAAAGACCTCCCCTTTAGCATCTCACTTCTTCTTATACCCCGCCATTCCCATCCGCCCATCATACAATCTCCTCTGCGAATCCTGCCAACTCTGCGCCGGACGCGCCTGTTGCATCCAGAGATTAGTCTGAGCGCGCTGTGCAGCATTCTTGGGCCCTTGGTAACCCCATTGCATAGGATTATAATCCTGCTGGGTGTAGCGTTCGTTTTTCTTCCACCATTCGTCCGGCATGTTGGGTGAGCTCGGGTTGTGAAGTGGAGAATGAGTGGGACTTGGAGGTGACTTGGACCTTTTGAGGCGGGAGTTTGGTTCTCGTTGGTCTGTGACGGGAAAGAGAGTGCTAAGGCAGCGCCAGTCTGGAAGGTTTATATGCTGGCATTGTGAAGGCATTCACGACGGTGAGGACAAGGAGAGGCGGGTTTGCTGTGTACAATTGTGGCAGTCATGTTCGTGAATAATGGCGGTGCTTCCACGGCACGCCTGCAGAAAGTTCAGTGGCAAGAACGAGCGTCGAACTACGGAAGGCATTGTCGTGAAAGGCACAAGGGGGCAGGCGATGAATATGCACTAATGTCTAAGGCGACAATGTGGACTTGCCATGTATTCTTGGCCTATATCTTGAAACAATGCAATGTGGTTCCGGGTATCCAATTCCATATCCAGCTTTGAGAACGCCGTGTCCTGTACCTTCGCTAATTCCAACTCGTGTTATTGTTCCATGAAAATCATTTGGGTCCTCGCGTCGATACGCTCTCTATACCATGTCTCTATCACCGAGACTCACTCCTGTCTTCTTTCCAAAGAGTTCCTCTGCTTCTCGGCAGAACCTTGCCTCACCGCGCCCACCTGCTGTCTCGCTTGCCCAACAGACCATTGTCGCATCGATCACGCCGCCAACAATGTTCTCGATGCAACCTAGAACCGCAAAGCCAATGGTACCGGCAATCATACCGACGATGTAGGCGTACAAACTACCTCGAAACCCTGATGCAGCCCCTTGTATTTGAATGCTGTGTGCAGCTCGGACCCAGCCGCCGAAGCCAAGCGCGAAGGACATTATCCAACGTGTGGCCTGCAGAAGGAGCTTCGCCAGGCGGTATGGCATAAGGGCACTTCCAGAATGGGAAGGATTGAAGTTGCGTGTTCCGAGAGTATTGCTTGGATTCGTATGTGAAATAAAGTTGAGGTGGTTCAGACCCCGAGCGGCTATCCCGAGTGGTTGGCTGTGAATCGCAGCATACGTGAGAGTGAGAGGGTTGGTGAGCGTGGCCAAGCTACTCGGCATGATCCAGTATGCGGCCATATTGAGTACACCAGACAATCGGCCAGGGAGGATGATCAACGGTAGTCGAACAAGAAGGCTGAGGAAGGTGCTCAGGCAGGTTGTACCAAAGAGGGCTCCTGTAGCATGCAAAAAGCTTGCCTTGACCACTTCCTGGCTCGTCGGCTGTGGCACTGCTAGGCGGTGGAAGTACCATTGGCTGACTACTGCAGCGGTCGTTGCTCGTTGTAGGCCTGCGATGACTCCCAAGCTCCAGAGGTACTGCAAGATGAAGTATGCTCCAAGCCACCAGCTATTGGCGTTGATTACCCACTTCTTCGCGCCTGTGAAGTGACCCGAAAGAAAGATGCGTTCGAACATGAGCATCCAGGTCCAGGAGAATACAACGACTACGCCGAGCGCCACGAAGCCAAGTACCACGAGGAACGGGCTCGCTGCGATAATTTTGGTTGAGAATTCGAGCACGTTGATAGAACTGTGCAGGCTATGTCGATTCTTGATGACACTCCAGGTCCAGAAGAAGCCGACAATTGCGGGAACAAATGAGCCCCATCGCATTGCCTTGTCCTGGATCGAGTTGCCGTTCCAGGAGCCACGGAAGCTGCTGATGAAGGGGTACAGTGCAAACGCGAACAGAATGACAGGCACTGCGATGATGAGAATGTACACCAATGGTCGTACGTGGTTTCGAAGTAGCGACAGCCATATCAGTGCCACCACGATCGCAATCAGCGTGTCCCACACCAGCATGCTCGTGCTCCCACGAAGAGCAGTGTAGATGGTGTCTCCGAGGGAATTCTTCGGCGTCGAAGTTTGGAACCAGATCAGCACGAAGACGGCAAACATTGTGCAGAAGGAGATCTGGAATAGGTTCGCCCAGAATGCATCGTGCTTCGGGGGTTCCTGCGCAGGCAAGATGACGGTGGGTGGCACACTCTCGCGATCTGGCGACATGGGTCGAGGGTGGAGTCGATGTGTTTCATCGTCGGTCTCGAGAGGTAGAAATGAACTGAGGCCGCTGGGCTTTGTCGTTGACCGGAATGGCTTGAAGGGTGCGGGTGGCTCATCCGGATCGATGGAGGGCGATAGTCTCGCAAGCGACTCAGGAGGCTCCTCATCAATTGTACTGTTGAGGTTGACATCCACCAGTCTCCCTTTGCCCTTGCCACTCACATCCGATGCCCTGCTCTCCGCGCGTGACGAAGGTGGATATGGAGCTCCCAACCTGCCCCGGGGTAGGCTTGCGTCTCTGTCGTGATTTTGACCATGCTGCGTGTCTTCCAATCTCTCCGTGCCATCGTCTTCAACCTCTGAGCTTTCCGTGAGATTGCTGGGCCCGAAATGCTGCCTGCTTCGTTGCAGAGCGTAGAAGTCTGCTACCTCCCGCTCATGCTCGTCGCCTTCATCCTCGTCCTGGAAGTCGTCGGTCGCGCTATAGAAGAGCGGAGCCTGTGGGTCTTGTCGTGACAAACGCGATGCGAAGGGGAAACGTGATTGCGAGGAAGCGGGATGCTGGTTCTGATATGGGTGGTGATTCATGCCGCCGGGGCGCTGAACGTAGCGGGAGTGCGATGCTGGTGGACGTCGGCGATCGAGCGGATTGCGCGAGCGACTTCTGCCATCATCTTGGGTGAAGGAAAGGCGGGCGTTGGACTGTTGTAGGAAGCGGGAGGCGTCTGTAGGTCAAGCGGTGTCAGTCTCAGGCTGTTGGTCACGCGAGCGAGGTGGGAGATGTCGCATGCTGTGCTGAACGACATCAGGCCAGGGAGCGGAGCGATGGATACTCACATTCGGAGAACATGGTGAAGAGTGCGAGAAGAGGGCGAAGCGATGGCTATAGTACAGTGCGATAGATAAAGACGGCTTCGTGCTGCAGCTGCACGGCAGCTCTGCTCGAGTCCGCTGCGGTGGCCGAGTGCGGCAACGCCGACAACAATGACGCCGGCTTGTGGTCGACCTTCACGCCGCTGTCCCTCCGGAGGGTCTAGGCATACAGATCGTGCGGCGGTGGAGGAGAGATTAGGAGTGAAGGAAATAGTAGGGCAAGGATGATGAAGGGCTGTACTGCAGCGCGCGTGGGGATGTCGAGCAGGCAAGCAGCGAGTGCATGTCATCAGCGCGCTGCAAAAGCCGCCGACTGACTCTTGCACGGGATCACATGTCCGCCCCGGCCTCCGCGCTTCTCCCATTTCTGTTGTTGCAACGCCCACCGCCGTGATGATCACAATGCACCGACACGTCTGAATATCTAGAGCATGCTCTGCCAGCGCGTGTCACTGCTGCCGGGCCTGCTCCATGCATCACAACATCTCATCACATGCTGCTCGTCTATCCGCTCGCTTATCTTATCTCCGTCGGTGCCAAGCCATGCATCGGCCGTGCTTTAGCCTGCTCCACGTGCTGGCGCCATTCGTGATCGGCCGCGAAGAAAGTCGTTGGCCGGCGTGAGAGCAGCGTCCGGGAGACAAACGACTGTACATATGGACGCTTAGGACAACATCAGCCTTTCCACCTCCCTTTCCCCCTCTCCTCGTGCGAGGAGCACTTCCGCTCAGCATGCCCGAAGCAGCACAGGCTGGCGACGCCGCCCCAGCCCAGGATGATTGGAGCGCGAAGCTGTGGTCCATTGGCAGGAGCGTGGCTCTCTTCGTGGCCATCCAGTTCGCGATGAAGCAGTTCATGGGAGGCGGACAGCAGGCCGCTCCGTCCGCTCCCTCGTCGTCTGCGGGCGGAGAAACGGTGCTGGGCGAGTACAGCGCTGTGCCACATACCCTCTTTCCGATGTGGCCCACCAATGCCACTGTCGATGTCAGCCTCTACATCTCGCCGAGCGTCGTAATGCCGCCTTTCAGTTCTATGCCACCAGACAGCCTGATCGTGAAAGAGACGAACTTTGCCTTGGACAGATCACGAAAAGACCACAGAGAATCGCACAAGACCTTCCATGTACCCAAGACGGTGCAGGACAATGGTACACTATGGGCACACATTTTTGTAGCCCAGTCAGGCGCACAATTGGACCCAGCATCGCCTTCGTACGATCCCAAGAAGGCATACCGCATGTTGCGACCCCTCACTTCGTACCTGCCCAAGAAGAAAGTACACAAGGTCCGCAATCTGCTGGGATCTCAAGATGACGAAGGCGAGGAAGTTGTGGAAGAGGAACCGACCGGGCCTTCCATCGCATCCTACTACCATCCAAACTTCACCCTCTCGTTCGTGCCCGAAATCGGCAACGTTCAATGGGCCACATTGCATCCCGCTGTCAAGCAATTCTACACTCTAGATGCCACTGGAGCCCGTGACGAGACGGGAAAGAACACTTGGTACTATCCCGTCCTGTATCTCAACACTTTCTGGCAGCTCAAGTCACATATGATCGAGCTGAACTCCACGATTCCACAGGAGACCTTGCCGATCAATGTTGATGTGAGCACTCTGGCCAGCTGGCAATTCAGCGTCATGTGCAGTATGGATGAGGGCATGAAAGAAACTGCTCGTAAGGCTGCTCGTGGAGAGAGCACACCTGGTGGCGGCGATGGCTCTGAGATGGAGCTTATCAAGGAGACCTTGCTTGACACAAACCAGTGGCTTCTTGGCACGACTGTGATTGCCAGTGTGCTTCACATGATCTTCGAACTGCTCGCGTTCAAGAACGACGTAGGTCATTGGCGCAACAAGAAGGACAATGTTGGCGTCTCTTTCAGAACGATCCTGTCCAACGTTGTCATGCAGACGATCATCTTCTTGTACCTGATGGACAACAACGAGAACACGAGTTGGATGATCTTGTTCGGGCAGGGCATGGGCATTGCCATCGAAGCCTGGAAGATTACCAAGACCGTCAATATCCGCATTCGTCAACCCGGACCCGGATCGTACGCTCACTCGCTGGGCCTTCCTTATACCGTTGTGTTCGAAGATAAGCACAAACTCAGCGAGACCGAAGAACAGACCGAGGAATACGACAGGATTGCATTCAAATACATGGGATATCTGGCCGTTCCTTTGCTCTTGGCTTATGCAGTGTATTCTCTGTACTACGAGGAGCACAAGTCCTGGTACAGCTTCATCATTACAACCCTCGTGGGAAGCGTCTACGCATACGGATTCCTCATGATGGTACGTGATTCACCACCTCCAACGTGAAAATCACAGAAGTGAAAATAACTAACATGATACTCAGGTCCCAGCGCTATACATCAACTACCGCCTCAAGTCCGTGGCTCATATGCCTGGACGCACTATGGCCTACAAGTTCCTAAACACATTCATCGACGATCTGTTCGCATTTACCATCAAGATGCCAATCCTTCACCGTCTCGCGACTTTGCGCGATGATTTCATCTTCTTTGTCTATCTGTATCAGACATGGAAATACAAGGTCGATTACAGTAGAGTAAACGAGTTCGGCCAGGGCGGAGATGAGGAAGAAGAAGAGAGCAAGAAAGCTGCCAAACCGCTCACGAGCACAGACGGGGCAAAGACCGATTCTTCAGGAAAGCTGAAAGCCGAATTAGACGCCAAAGTCGACGACGCAGCAGCCGCTGTAACAAGTGGTAAAGACAAGGGGGGTGCGAGGAAGCGAAAAAGCTAAGAAAGAATTCCGTGCCCAGGACGAAGAACTCAAATTTGCATGTACATCACTTACGGATGAGGAGCTTGACACGAGATCTTGTGTGGAAAAGCCATACTAGAATATCATTCTATCTCCTGACTAACGTGTCTTTCCAACCCTTCCACTGTCACGCAGCCATGTCATGCTACAAGTAGTGCTGCTGGAAAAGTCGACGAACATGCTGACACTGTCCGCTATGCAAGAAACCCCCTCTCGAAAACGCTATTTCAATATGCCCGCCCATTGCCAACAAAGCCGCCCCTTGTCGGATACTTCTAAATCTCATCGACCTCTTCCTCCTGCGAGGCTCGAGCTTTGGTCGTTCCATTGCTATTCAATGCATCCAGATTGATCGGCGCACCGGCTTTGGCGCTCATACCAATAGCTTGTCGACCAGTTTCGGAATTCTCCAGGAAATCTCGTAATTTTGCTTTGAAGATTTCGAGGCCTTGTGCGGATGCTGCGTTGGTCATTTGAAGCATCGGACCCCATAGGTTGAGGGTGTAGGTGACATAGGCGCCTACGCCGAGAAGGATGAGGAAGATGAAGTATACTGGGTTGCGCAGCACTATTGTCATATTAGCTTGATCTCTCAACGTAGCTTGTATGGGGATGCATCTTCTCACCTGCCACGATCTCGTTCCAGCCGAGCGCTAACAACAGGCCGTAGAAGTACAAAGGCACTTGCGTGATGCCGCCAATGGCACTACGCTTGGCTTCGACGTAGACGCCATCTGCGGTCTTCTTGAAGCGTGTTGACAGATCTTGCTGCTTAGCATCGCTGATGACTGTCATTTCCTCCTCCAAAGTCTTGCCTTCGTCTTCGTCGACGCCTCCAATTGGGTGAAGATCCTCCTCATCAGCCGGCGTGACTGTGCTTGGCGGCTCGCCAATCCAGGCGTCAAGTGGTGGTGGAGCAGATGTTCGTGATAATTTGAACCTTGCGAGGAGAGGGACCAAGGTCAGTGTGCTTTCCCGAGCTTTGGTGTACATGCTTTCGATATCATCGGTAGGACGCCATATTCTTGGAACTCCTTCCTCGTCGTAGCGGAATTTATCTTCAAAGTTCTCGCGCAGCTTCAGTAACAGATTGCCCTCCATGAGCTCCTCGTCGATCTTGTCACGCAGTGCTCCCCATGACTTACGGCGAAGTCGCCACAGCCCAACCTCGACCTCATCAGGACTCGCATCGAAGCTGCGTGCGCGATCGGTAAATCGTGTCTCCGCGTGAGAAACCGTATCAGTGAACACAGCCCATATTCGGTCCCAGAGATCCTTCTCGGTAGGCTTCTCGCCATCAGCTGGGGCACCAGATCCAGCACGCCCGGATCCAAGCTTGTTGAATTCTACTCCGACACTCTCACTGAGCTTACTTCGTACCCATCTCTCGCTTCTTGTGGCGAGGCGCCTCATTTCGTCTTGTCTTAGGCGAGCACTGACTTCATCTAGATCCTTGCGGAAGAGGTTCAGCTGCTGCTTGTAGTCGCTCCAGGATGTGCCTTCCACCAGGGACGTCTTAGCTTGTGTCTCAAATCGATCCAATGCCTTTTCTTTCTCAGAAGTGACGATTTGGTGGAAATCATAGTTTGACCCCTTCTTCTGGCCTGTTTTGACAGCAGAAGACACTGCCTCTGAAAAGTCATGGACACCTGACTTGTGCGCAGCGCTGAGTTGTCCAATGAAAAGGGTCTTGAGTCTGCCATCGACCTTGGTCTCAAGCTCGGCCTGTTTTCTCTTAAACACCCCTTTGTGGTACCTGCTAGCCTCTTCTTCGAAACTTCCGAGAACCAATTTCCTCGCGCCGATCAACTTCATCCCAAGGTCAACAAGGACGGTTGGCTTCCCTGCTGCAACTGCACTGTTCTGAAGCTCTTCCAAAGGCGCGATCGCCTCGTCGAACGGTATCAATACCTCCTTGGAGATTTCATCGCAACGGAATTGAGCCAACAGCTCTTGTTGGGTAGGCAGATCGAGGTCCTTGTTGTTATCGATCTGCTCCCAGACGCCTTCGGCATACATGGGGAAGCCGTCGGCAGGAATACGTCGATGATACTCGGGCAACAATATAGGCTCATTATCAATAAGGCCAGCTTTCCTGGGGTCCTTGAAGCCTTCACGGAATCGCGTGCCCAACTTTGCCACCTCCTGCTCAAACTTCTCCGGCATCAGGATCTTGTGTGGCAGGGCAACGAATGCAAAATCGAAGTAGTCTTCGATCTGGCTCTTTTCCAGCCCTGGCGGTTTCGAAAGCGTTGACCATATCCTCGAGAGGTCTTGGAGGAGCGTGAGTTTGAGGTTCTCCAGCGGAGTAGTGCCCAAGTGATCTCGAATGACGAAGAAGAGTAATGTGCGGGATACACTTTTCGAGTCCTTCAGGAAGAGCTGGAGGTTAACCTCGAAGACAGTCTTGAGAAGGCCCATATTCGCTCCCTGATACAATCCGACCTGGTGTTCCCAAATATTCACAATGAGTACCTCACTTGTCGCCAGCGCGAACAAGGCACTTTTGCGCTCGAAGTCCTGGTCCTCTCCTCGTTCTCGCCCGTCTGTGCCCTCGACGTCCATGACCAAGATGTTGGCAGCCATTGCGCCTTCTTCTCCAGCATGCTCTTTCTTGTTGCGCGACATCCATATTCCCTTCGTTGTCTGCTGTCGCTGCTGCTCGTTCATCACCCCAAATTGTGTCCCAAACAAATAGTTGAGCAGAGTGCTCTTGCCTGTACTCTGACTGCCGAACACGGAGATGAGGTGGTAGTTGAAGCCGGCCTTGGTGATGTTCTCGAACTGCAAGTATTGGCCCAAGTTGGCGTTGAACTCCTTGTCCGAGTTGATGATTTGGACGCCATGTTCGAAGTCGTCCTTGGACAGTCCCCCATCAGCTCCCGCAAAGTGGCCGTTTGGACTCATGGTGGGCGGGGAGGTGAGGGATCGAGCTGCGTTGGGTCGGTCGGCGGCCATGATTCTTGAAAAGTGCGCAGCTAAGCGAATAGCCTACGTCTTTTGTGTGACGCCCGATCAGGTGGCTGCAGAAGGTTGGCACCTCCCGTCCTGACGTTCTGTGAGGGCCGGCACTAAAAGGTACGGGGGAAGGTCACAAGCGAGTTTCTGGCCAGGTTGTCGAGGGGCGGGCATGTCATCGGTCCACAGCCGAAAGCAGGCGCAAGCAATCACTCTTCGTCAGCCCGGCCACTCGCAGCACTGTCTCATATACACGCCAGCACGACTGCAAGACTGGGCCGTCAATGGTCAGATTAGTGTCTGTGTTGAATGCTTGATAATATGCTCGAGCACTTGTCTTCCAGTGCCACGCTTGGCATCATATAGCCACCGAGCATACTCTACATACTACTGCCTATGCTGCCGTTGCATATCACAAATTACTGCAATGTCTCTTTGCATATCGTACAGAACTTTTGATACAGTTTCCTTGAATGCGCGAAACTCTTCACAAATGTCCACAATGCTTCCTCATGCCTCGACCCCAGTTCTCCACTCCAATGTTCGACACGGCCACGAGCCCAGGGATCTCGGAATGACAAGCATTCGAAGCATGCCATGTTGTTCGCGAGAACGCAGATACCAACACCTGTCTAGTCGGCTGCTGTTGCTCCGCAATGCACATTCATCAAGTGACTTTAGGTTTGTTCATTCGGCTCCTGAGAGCCATACCGTGACTTCTGAGGCATGCGCGCTCAGGTTTCGCAGCGTCGAGCACAGGGTTCTGGCCTTTCCTGTGCAGACCACGTGCTGCCGTCATGGCCAGCCATAAGGTCTTAATGCACCATCATGCCACGTATTGCCAGACAATTATCGCCCATTCGAGTCGAGAACCACATGTTCAATGCGAATCTGAAGCGCTTGGTCTCGATTCCGGGGTTGGTGGTGCTCGCCGGAGACTGAAGTAGTCTGTAGCACGATGGCCTTGTGCCCAGGATGTGCAATACCATGAAGCAGCAGGCTTGGAGGAGGAGTCGACTGCTCTGAAGCAATCTGCGATGGTGCTGTCGTCGCTCGTCTGATCCTCGCATATTTCCGTTTCCCCTCGTGAATTGACCCACCACTTGTAGTCATTCTCGTAGTCATCCTCAGAAAGACACCAGACAGTTCCAGTAGGGAATCCATAGGCCTTCTCGAGCATGCTTGCCTCCTCTTCTGCGTCCTCGTTATTGCAGTGCGTAGGCGGCCCTATGCGAACCTTGCGAACGAACCTCCTGTTCTCGCCGATCCTAAATTTTGCCCACTGGTCCAGGCTATCTTCGCTCAGTCTCCGCTTCCTCTTGAACGTGTTTTGGCTGAAGTAGGCCTTTGAGGCCATGATTCGAAGTGCATGGCACGTCTGCAGCAGGCCGGGTTCCTTGGTTTCAGTTGCAACATCGTGGTTGTATGACACAGAATGCTCGACTATTCGTTCGAGGACATCATGTGGCAGGCGGAGAAGAGGCGATAGCTGCTGATTTGCTTCTTGGAGGGAGTCTGGCGTGAGAAGGGCATCGATCGCGTGTCTAGCCGTCAGCAGTTGAGCAGGCGACAGTGCACAGAGAAGCGATGTAAAATCGCTGAACGCGGTCGAATCAGCCATGAGTAGGAGACCGTACAAATCGTGAACTACGGGGCGGCCAAGGACATTTGACCACCACAGCAGTGGCAGGCTCAGCGACAGGGCAACCAAGTCCCACCATGTTCTCTGCCATGCTGACACTGCAGTCCTTGTTGCGCGAACCTGAAGGGGCAAAGGACACACGCCGCTTGTTGCAAAAGCAAGATTGATCTTCCGCCAAGGAAGTTACCGGTGCACATCTGTTGGCTGAAAATGGCTTGGTCTGGAGTGCACCCCATCCTGCTTGCTCAAAGTGGGAGTTCGAGTGGCTCGCCGCGGATGCCACCGTCCACTTCTCCCAGAGGAAGCAATAAATCTTACGCTTCCAGTGCAGGGACACGAGTAGACATCATGTACTTCTCGATCATCAGTCGTTACTGACATCACTCCGGACAGGCATGGTCCGTCCTATACGATGGACATATGGTTGCTGCGGCACGAATTCAAGCCAAACCCATACCGTTCCTGCGACGACGCGTATGTCCATCGCTGCCGGCAGATTATACCTGGCCACAACCTCGCGCGAGTACGGCAGGTCTTGATAGTTCCAGGCTTCTGCCGAGGGATGTACAAGGATCCGGCCTTGTTCCGAGTGACGAAGAACTTGGAGCCTCCACGACCAGTGCGGAGCCATACCTGGAAAAGCCCTGCAAGCCGATTCTGACAGCAGCAGATGATCCGTGGACTTCTTCACGTGAAGGCCATGAGGTGGTGCACTGGTTCTCCGTCTCAGCCGAACCTGCAGTTGTTCCTGTGGCCTGCAGTAGGCTGCGGCAGTTGCTGTCCATGGCGTGCAGCTTTTGCGAACGCTCACACATCTGCTGCTGTGCTGTGCCAAGTTGGAGATCGACACATCAAACACTGTGCAGCATCCCAGAAAGTTGGGTGATCAGCCAGCTGCTTGTTGTTGCACCAATCTGACACTTCTGCCCCAGAGACGGAGGGAGAGGGAGAGGGAGAAAACGTCATTGCGATCGACAGGAACAGCGTCCACGTGAGCTGAGGCTGAATTACACTTTGGCACAGATCTTGGTTCGAGCGCGACGCGTTACCACTTGCAACGTCAGCATATCGTTCGCTCAGCGCCGAGTGGTGCTTTTGCCGTGGAAGCACCGCATCGTGGCGGCCTACATTGCTCTGTGAGACCAGACGATTGGTGCAGCTTGCTGAAGAGGCCGCCGCAAATAAAGCTTCATCGCCACCACCTGTATTCGACGAGAATGAGGCCGATGGCTTGTTGTGATCGTCTGTGCCTCGTATTTGGCCAAAGTACGGAAATGCAAAACCCGTGCATGTGAGTGCCTTGAGTGGAAGGCAGGCAGACCTGACGTGTGCAGACTTCGAGATGGCATGTTCTGAACAAATTATGCAGTAGGTGATCTCTCTTGCAACAGCAGATCTAAGAGACAGCAGGCTCTTTACATCAAACGTCGAGAGCCTCGTTGATTCAATCCGAAAGAAGCACGTCTACAGCGTCGATGGTCGCTGTTTCTGAAGCTTAGAAAAATGACATGAGCAACTTCGACTGCTGCGACTGGCAAGAAGAAATTACCTATCCTGTATCATCTCCGGACAGCCTTCTACTCTATGCTCACAATAAGATGACGGCGAGCTGCCCGATGGACGCTCAACTTGGCTATAACAGCGGAAGAGACGATGCGGCCACGTCGGTGTACGGTCTCCCGCTCATATTCAGGCAGGAGCCACCCGCAGCACGATACCGTTGCACTTCACATTCACTTTTGATCAATGTGAAAGTCGTCTCGAAAACGCAAACGCCAAGACGCATGTGCGCGCAGCTGATCAGGCAGTGGCCATGTCAAGTTGATCGCGATTCCTTCCTTTTCACCATGCGCACCAACTTCAACACCTTGGGCAGATATGGCTGATGCCGTGGAGAAGCTGTGCAGCATTGCGAAGGCGCTCCGCCTGTGCCGCCAATGCGAAACTCGACTCACAGGCATCCGCAGCCAACAAGCAGATGATCCGCCGTTACTCGACCTTCCAATTGAAGACATCGGAAAACCTATCAGGGAGGACCCCAAGCGCGGACGCAGTCGTACGCCGCGACAACGAAGCACAGCTTCCAGCAAATCGCAGGCGTCCTCAGCACGCGAAATTATCGAGCAACCCTCGAACGAGGTCATCTACAGGAGATGCTTCATCAACAATGTTCGCAGCGTCGATTGCGACTTCCAATCCTTCTCCGTAAAAGACTGTGACTTGGAGAACGTCACTTTCAGAGGCTGCTCGTTCTCCAACGTCGTCTTCGAGGATATCAAGCTCAAGAACGTCACGTTCTTCAATGTTGACTTCCGAAATGTCTGGCTGAAGAACATCAATTGGATATGCGCTCTTTGGGATGGCGTCGGTTTGGCTGATGCTGTGGTAACCGGATACGACTTCTTGCGTCAACTCGAAGACGAGAAGCGACCAAAACTCGTTCTCTCGCTCAAGGCCAGACCAACAAGCAAGCTCAGCAAGACCATGATTCTCCATCCGCACAGAGCGCAGAGCTCCAGAGCCGTGCAGGATGGCGAGTCCGAAATTGTCTGTCAGGGGATTGTCCAAGGTTTACTGCGACTGCCTGATAAAGTCGTCGATCGAATATTGGATCATCTCTTCCCGCGAATGCATAGAGAGCAAATCGTGATGGTAAGTCCAATACAGCATCTTCATTCTGCAGCTGATCTAACTTCGAGCAGAGTGATATCCCGATTACAGCTCTCAAGGACCAAAATTCTCAGACATCGTACGTCACACGTAGTCCTTTTGGATTCCGCTCAGCTCCATTTTCCTATCACGGCTGGCCGTCACCGAATGCCTCGAAGACTGCAAGCGAACAGGCAGACCACTCGAGCTTTCACTTCTGTCTGCCTTTCCTGCGCGTTTCGAAACAGTGCTACGAGCTTGGCGTACGGCATGTCTACGACAGGCGCCTCTACTTCGATGACAAGCCTGAGCGGTGCGTCGCGTTCTTGCAGGATCACCAATCGCCTGAGCACAAGTGCCTAGCCATTGCTCTGAGACACTCATCCCAGACAGACCCCACTGCTTGGCGTCGACTTTTCGACATGCTTCTTGATGACAAAAATGCTATCAACGAGCTCAGTGTGGAGATATCGAGCGAGTTCTGGAGCAGCAGCATATGGCGTGGCAAGTGTTGGCCAGAGACTCTGATCGGCTGGAAAGGGTGGAATGCAGTCTGGCAGCCGCTGCTCAGTGATCCCAAAGATTCAGAGAAGAGCTTCTTGGAAGCCGTAGCAAGATTACCAGGATCGAGGTTGCAAAGTGGGAAGGCCCCAAAGAAAGCGGAGGATGTGAGGTTCTTCTTGACCATACAAGGCGCGGATGGTTTCCCAAGTCGCGAGGCGTTCGTGGATGAGGTTCAGATGAAACTTCGTATGCGTATGCTCGGGGTGGCAGAGCGATAAAGTGGAAGATTGTATGCTTTGAATGAGTTTCCAATGGGACATAGCGTTCCCCAGATAGAGGGCCAACAGTCACCTCTAAGTCAATGACATTCGGTGACATAAGCATAGACGCTCGACTTTTGCTGATGCTGGTACGGTAGCAGGACTGCGGGTGAGGTCCATCTAGAGTGTTGAACATGAACACTTTCGAAAGCTACCATCTTCCCCGACCACCAAGAAGCCCGTCTTCATCCAGATTCATTACAGCCTCCCTGCCGCTCCGATTCCTTCTGTGCAAAGATATGTAGCAGGAACGTGCCTGAGACATGGCCATGCGAGGTCTTTCGCGGATAGAGTGGTTAGACACCATCTTTCTCTTGAAATGGTTGTTCTGTTCTTTCGTCTCGGCGAGACGCGTGGAGACACCGCAGTGAGCAGTCTGATGCGTGAGTCCGAGTACGCTCTGCCAGCAGTTTTGAGAGAGCATCTTCGAATACAACATCTTCGCTCACACGACAATCTGCAGATACGCATCGCGAAGAACGTCTTTCCGAGTCTTATGCATTTCGATGTCGCTCCCATAGCGCTCCATGATCTGCAACATTCTCGCAATATCCTCCTTGGCTTTTGAGTAGATAGGATCAGACTGTGCTTCGGGCGGTGGAGGAATAGCGAGGAACCTGGCTAGAAGCAGACTTTCCTCGAAAGCGCGATGCTGAAATGCCCACCATACAACAGCTTCGACCTCGAACATCAACCAAAGCTTGAAGAAGGCATCGAGCGCTTCATGTGCGGCTTCAAGAGTTGCTTTGACGTTGGGTTCGACACCTTGCTCTCGATTCTCGGAAGCTTGGAGAAGCATCAGACTGTGGTAGTATTCCGAGGTTAGGAAGAGGTTTTGTCGAACGACCCGAGAGTTGCTGTTGGCCTGGTGTCGTAGAGTTTCGTAGTCCAGTATTGTCAGCTGGGCAGGGAATGTTTTGTAGAGTCTTCGGAATGCCGCGACGAGAGACTCTTTATGCCGCACGCTGTTTGCCACTGGTAATGACAACGCGAGAGGAGAAGACAGACACTCCTGGGCCAGGTTTCCCAGATGCCACATGCTCCGCATATAGGCAATGTCGGCTTTCATAGTCGTCTGGTCGATGGTGTGATGAGGCTGTGGTGGGGGTAGCGTTTGAGGGATCTGAGGCGCAATCACGTTGATGCTCTGTACGAAGTTAGCATGTTTCCAACGAGCGCGCAAGCCTCTGTCCTGTCACAGATGATTGTGATGTGTTGACCCACCATTAGGTTTTCGATGCGCGAATGCGTACCTACGCACACATCGATGCCATCATCGCTCAGCTCATTCTCATCAGACAAGGACTCCACTGGCACATCGCTATGTGTCGCGGTCGGAGGAAGCTTGAGCAATATCGTCAGAAACGTGTCGTGGAAGAATACCGCTTGCCAGAGTTTCCGCCGCTGCTGCTTCTCTAAAGTCGAAGCCTCTGGAACTACGATATCTGGATCTCGATGCAACCGCATTGCATAAGATTGTCGTAAATGAATGCCTGCCCAGGCATACGCGTCGCTGGCGTGATTGTCGTTCATGAGGAAATATGACATGAGTAGCATGGCCTGTATGGCCCGCATCGAGGTGCGATTCAGGTATGAATACACCCTCAATGCCTGGTTTGCAGCGGAACAGTAGAACTCGGCAGTCTGCGATCGCTCTTCCAGCGGAGTGAACTGCATGAACTGCGTACCTAGGGCATATACGGCGTAGTGCAAGGCTACTAGGGACGCATCTGCTTTGCCTTTGTCTTCAAGTGCCCAGAAAAGCTCGTAATCTGAGTAGAATGTCCTCCTGCGCGTTTCATAAGCAAAAAGATGCAATCGTGTGAGATTTGTTTACCGACCTGTGAATGAAGGGGTACACACTATCGATAATTTCAAAATACTTTGAGACTAGTATATCCGCCTGGTCCTTGTTGGGGAGCACTGTGACTACCTCTGGCAATCCTCCTTGGCAAGTCCAGTAGTTGGCAAACGGATGTTGCGAACCAACACCAAAGACATTGCTGGGAGCACTTTGCTGCGAGATTGGGACGTTGGAAAACAGGATTGGCGAACTGTTTTGTGAATGCTGTCGGCGATGAGTGCTGCCATCGAGAGATGACCATCCATTGTCGGTCACGGTCGGCGAAGCGCGGATGGACAATGGTGATTGTGCGAGACTGGTCCGCCGCACCTTGATAGGAGGCTTGATATAGCGAGCTTTGCTACTCGGATGGCTATTCTTACGATCGGACGACGCGATGAGGTTGGCCACGGCCGTGTACTCGCACGCGCTCTGCCTCTTGACACATGCCAAACACGGCCGCGCTCTGTCGCATTTCGTCTTGCGTTCTACACATTCGAGACACGATAAAGTCGGTTTGTTGCGCTTCTGTTTTGGCTTGTCTCGTCGTTTCCTGTCATTGTCGCCCGCAGTGGCAGTGAATCCGTTGGGTTCGCTGAAGCCGTTCGGAGTTTGAGCATGGCCTGCCTCGTCGGAATTGCGGTCTCCCTGTCCCGCGTCGACAGAGTCCAGGTTGGCAGGTTCTCGTGTCACCTGCATGGCAATAAGCAATCTATGCCTCCTGTATGGCCCCGGGAGTAATTTTCACGCATCTTAAACCCGAATGTGAAAGATGCAGTCGCGTCAAATCCTCAAGGCTTGAATGCCTTCCCCTCATCGGTCATGAGCCGCCTCGAGCCGAGGTGACAGGCCTCGACGGTACGCGTAGAGTGTACCAGTCGCGAAGCGCGTCCACGTCCGTGGATTCCGCCCGCACACGAAAGAGGCTGACAAACGAGAAGCAAGGGCGGAGGGACAAGTCCGGGAGAGCAAAGTTAAGCCGCAAGGTTGATCAAAGCCAACAAAAAGGCTGTCACGCAAGCTCGCCTGGAATTTCTCATGGCCCGCATAACATATCTACAGCTCAATCTATTCACAATCACGGAAGAGTATCTATAGGAGCAGGCCACTTGGCTATTGCAAAACTTTCATGCGAGCAATCCGGACTTCATGTAAATTCAGCGTATCCGATGTGTGCCCTTGTGTCTGGCAGCAAGCGAGTATATCCTCGTCAACGTATACCCGATCGCAAGCATTGGCACATCAGGATCCTATCTCGCACGCCGCCGACCGGAATGACTCAAGCGGTATCTTCATCTGAACAGCAAGTACCGTGTGGCTTGGTGCGGGATCAAGCTCCAGCCGATGCCTAGCCATTTGACTCGGCTTGCTTCTCGAATATGAACAGCGCTTCATCTTTGCCCGGGAACGAAGGAAGTGGCACCTGCAGAACCTTTTCCCAGGCTGGCATTTCTCGTGCCATCCAGTCGGCAATGGTCTCTTTCGCAAACGCAGTGAATCCACTGGCATTTTGAGCTCCAGCAGAAACAATCGTGGTTCCCTCTGTATTACATCGTCAGCCGGTGCACGCAACGCTACTTCACGAACAACCTACTGTACGCCTTGATCATCTTGGACGTGAACTCCATACCGACCATTGGGTACACGAGCAGAAGAACACCGTCTTTCCCACCTTGATTTTGTTGCAGCCACTTGAAACCATCAGCCTCGATTGTGTCTCCGATCCACATGGTTCTCCATTCGCTAAGGCCATTGTCCACCGCCGTCACACTCAGCCGAGTCTTAGGATGGATGTCAAATCGTCGAAGCATATATGTCCAGTACCCATTACCACTCCCAATGTCAAGGATCGGTCGCCCGCGTGCGATCTGGTACATGTAGGATAGGGATTCGTATGACGGGCAGACACAGCCAAAGTGATGATAGAGCACGGGCAGAATAGCGTGGCTATACTTAATGTCAACCGTTCTCTCCTCTGGACCAGCCCATTCAAGATTCTGGAATGCCCACGCAGAGACGTCAAAATATGGATTGACATGGTTCTTGGACTTGTTGACCTGCAGCTTGCGGGCTGCTTCTGGAGGAGCGTAAAGTGCGTGAAGGTGTTTCGCAATATCAGCTCTCACAGTTTCCTTCTTTGCATTCGAAGCAAACGCAGTTATAGCTTTGGAAGTCACAGTCGTTGGACGAAAGATATCGGTATATGCAGCGATGTCGGTAGCGTTTGGATTTGGTCTCTGAAGACACTCTTAGGGCTGGCTGCACTTTACATGAGATGCCATCTCAAGCACCTGATATTGAGACATGCTTACCGGTTGTCCCGCAGGATCTCGATACCAAACGTGCAGGCCATTTGCTGCACCTGCATCTATATGAGACTGCGCGCCCAGTAGAGTCACTTCCGTGGTAGCTCTGTAGCCATACTGGTCGCTCACACGCAGCCCAAATGACTTAATAATGAATTTTCGAAAGTCATTGTCGTACGGAGCTGTGAGCTCTCCTTTGCTCCATGCCTCGAAGAACTTGTCTGGGTCAAAGGTTGCAGAGCCCTCCGTCTGAGGCTTTTTCGGTATCGGCATGTTGCATGAGAGAAAGAGAGGGCGGCTTTTAATTGTGCAATGACGCTGATCAATTCGATGGCACGTGCGTCCACGTCAGTGCAGCCCTCGACGCGTGGATTTCGCGTTCGTCACGTCGTCCGCGATCCGAACTTCCAATTTCGCGTTTCTCCTGCATCAGCAACATGGCTCCCGCCGAATCATCAAAAGCTGCACAGTCCGACGGCATCAGAGCTCAGAGCAATGGAGCATCTTCCAATTATGAACTGCCATGGGTCGAGAAGTACCGCCCGATTGTGTTGGACGACATTGTGGGCAACACCGAAACCATCGAACGCCTGAAGATTATCGCCAAAGATGGCAACATGCCTCACGTTATCATCAGCGGAATGCCGGGAATTGGCAAGACCACATCCGTTCTTTGCTTAGCACGACAGCTCCTGGGCGAGAGCTACAAGGAAGCAGTTCTCGAATTGAACGCTTCCGACGAGCGCGGTATAGATGTGGTACGGAACAGGATTAAGGGATTCGCCCAGAAGAAGGTCACTCTGCCTCCCGGAAGACAAAAGATTGTGATACTGGATGAGGCGGACAGCATGACAAGCGGTGCTCAGCAGGCATTGAGGAGAACCATGGAGATCTATTCTGGTACAACGCGGTTTGCATTTGCATGCAATCAAAGCAACAAGATTATTGAGCCACTGCAGTCGAGGTGCGCAATCTTGCGATACGCGAGACTGACTGATGCACAAGTGGTGAAGAGGATAAATCAGATCTGCAAAGCCGAGAATGTGCAGTTCAGTGACGACGGTCTTGCGGCATTGGTCTTCAGTGCTGAGGGAGACATGCGGCAGGCCATCAACAATTTGCAGTCCACGCACGCAGGATTTGGGTTCGTCAATGGAGACAACGTTTTCAAGGTGGTGGACAGTCCGCATCCTATCAAAGTCCAGGCCATGATCAAGAGCTGCCATGAGCAGAAAGTTGATGAGGCACTGGATTCGTTGAAAGAGCTCTGGTGAGTCCTGATCCATGGTACGAATTGGCACGACTTTGCTAACAACATTTAGGGGTCTGGGCTACTCTTCGCATGATATCATCAGCAGTATGTTCAAAGTGACGAAGACAATACCATCACTGTCCGAGCATGCGAAGCTCGAATTCATCCGGGTCATTGGCTTCACCCACATGCGGATTCTGGAAGGCGTACAGACCTATCTGCAATTAGCTGGCTGTGTTGCGAAACTCTGCAAACTCAACATGAAGCAAGAACTGTTCAATGTCCCTACAAAATGAGCCGTCGATCAAGAAGAGCTGGAAAATCTTATAGTGCTCTTAGCGAGGCGTTGGTGGGTTTCGGACGATGTATACAAAGCTGCTCAGTGACCAGTCCTTTGCGAGCATCACATTTTCTCGAGTTATTTCCATGTGAAATGGATCTGGTACATCTTGTGCTCACTATGACGACCTGAATATGATCGCTCACTGCTCACTATAGGCGACAGTGATATGTGGCTGTGCACTGTGGCTGATATGACAAGGTACCTCTTTCCAATTCTTCGCGTCGGCATTCTGGCAACAACATTGAATGCCTTGCATCACACGCGGTCTTGGAAGCGGTACGTCTTTGGCAGGAGGCTGACCTCATGGGAGGCATTGGAGTTTCCATGACATACGAATTTGGCGACAGTCGACAATGATATCACTTCGCCGTTACGTGACCTACGCCGGCGTGGCGGTGGTCGCCTTAATCGTCCTCACACACTTTCGGCAGAATATAGCATCTCAAACGAGAATTCAATATGCTGCATTCTTCCGCTCTGGCAAAAGTCAGAATGATGGGCAATTCCGCTGGTCGGACGTTCCTTTGCATTATCAGCCCGAGAGCATCACATCTCTACCCACAGCAAAACCTCGAAGGCTTCCCAAGGTTCAATTCGATTTCGCAAAAGAGACAGCAGAGCAAGCAGCCATTCGACGAGAAAGACGAGCCGCCGTGAAAGCTACCTTTCAGCGATGTTGGAAAGCTTACACCGAACATGCCTGGCTCATGGACGAAGTTACACCTATCACGGGCAATTTCAAGAATGGCTTTGGCGGATGGGCCGCGACTTTGGTGGACTCTCTCGATACTCTCTGGATCATGGTGAGTCGCAAAATATCGATAGTATGTGGTTCGACTTGAACTCTGCTAAGCATTGAGCTTTTCGCAGGACCTGAAGGACGAATTTGAGCAAGCTGTTCAAGCTGCGATCACGATCGATCTTTCCAAGTGCACAGAAGAATCTGTCAATGTGTTTGAAACTACAATCAGGCACTTGGGCGGATTCTTATCTGCATACGATCTCAGTGAAGATAAGAGACTGTTGGACAAGGCCACAGAGTTTGGTGAAATGCTATTGAAGGCGTTTGACACTCCAAACCACATGCCTATAACTCGTTGGCGTCCCCAAGCTGCTCTCACGACTCGACAGGTCGCTGACGATGTCGTGCTTGTTGCTGAAATTGGTTCTTTGAGTATGGAATTTACTCACTTGTCGCAGCTAACAGGAGACATGCGATATTTCGATGCGGTCAACCGGGTCATGCAACTATTTGCAAAGCAGCAGGAAGATACTCACCTTCCTGGGATGTTTCAAGTCGTGGTAAATGGCCGCGATGCTGATTTTACCAAAGACACCTACTTTACACTCTCCGCGATGTCGGACTCACTGTACGAGTACTTTCCGAAGATGCATGCTTTGTTGGGAGGAACCGACCCCATCTACGCGCGAATGTACAAGCGAAGTATGAAGACCGCCATCAAACACAACCTTTGGAAGCCGATGACGCCGGACGGCGCTGATATTCTGATGAGCGGCAACGTACGTGCAGAGATGGGCAAGCCGCCCAAGCTGGAACCACAAGGCCAGCATTTGGTGTGCTTCGCTGGAGGCATGTTCGCACTCGGTGGACGATTGACCGAGCAGGAGGATCATGTGGATATCGGCAAGAAGCTTACAGATGGATGCATCTGGGCATATCAAGCTTTGCCAATGGGAGTCATGCCCGAAGTCTTCGAAATGGTTCCGTGCCCTTCGCGCCAGGGAGAATGCCCGTGGGACGAAGAGAAGTGGCGAGATGCCGTCAACCAATTCGATGCGACCCGAGACCAAGATCCGATCGACGACCTTCGGCTGCCTAAAGGCTTCACCAATATCCGGGATAGGCGATACATTCTGCGGCCGGAAACGATCGAGAGCGTATTCATCCTCTATAGGACTACCGGGCAGACATACCTGCTGGATCGAGGATGGGAAATGTTTACCAGTATCGTCAATGCTACAGAAACGGACATCGCGAACGCTGCGCTCGCAGATGTAACGTACGATCCTGCTTGGCTCGAGAGTACGGGACACAGCGTCAAGATGAACAGCATGGAAAGTTTCTGGCTCGCCGAGACTTTGAAGTACTTCTACTTGCTTTACTCAGAAGTCGATTCCATCAGTCTAGACGACTGGGTCTTCAATACTGAGGCACATCCGTTCAAGCGACCCGCTGTTCAGTCATGACAGTAATTGTTGCTCTGCAGGAGATAGCATGGAAACATTCGTCTGAAAGTCCTCAGACGGAATTGTCTCAATACGTTTGTCCCGATCTTTCTTGATTTGTGCAGCGCAGCAGGAGCCAAGAAGGATCGTGCTCGCTCCACCCCAATGCTCAAGCGCCATGCAAGAGCGTTGGCCAAAGGACTCAGCCCCGACTTGGCTTGCCTTGATCCGCCCTCGCGAGACTCTTGATCTTGACTGCACGCGTCAACGACATCTCAATCGTAGCACAAAGGCGCACCAACAGGCATATATATTATCTTTCCTTGCCCACTTGTGGGTACTCAGTCCGGACCATTGCAGCTATCAGGACGCCGGAGCGAGTACTGACATGGAGCTACGCGCTGCGCTACAACAGTGCGACCACGGGGCTCCCTCCGCAGAGCATAGCTTGCTGGTGTTTCCAAGCAGTATCACGCGCAAGCACAGTGCCAGCAATCCAGCGTCCAGACAATGAAGGAAACAGAAGGCGCAATGCCCTTCGCAGACTGGCCGGTCAACAGAATGCCGGAGACCATCCTTGCTGAAGCATCAGCACCGGGATTCTCTCACATGAAAAGTAGCACTGCGTCTGCATGCCGAGAATGGGGACCCGGTCTGACAAAGATTCGTCCACACGCGCCCTGTGTCTGGATGCCAATATTGTGCGACACGAGATAGTGCGAGCACGAAGAGTGCGGATTGCGCCAAGATGCTCGGACGAGAAAGTGTCGCCCCTCCTCTGGCCTTGCTTTGCCCCTGCTGACAGTGGGTTCCCGACAAGAACATTGGCGAATGCAAAGCTGTAAGTTTGTGTGCCTCTATTGCATGTCGCATGTAACCTTGATGTAGTGTCAGGCGAATCGGCATTTCTGTTTCGCGATGCCGATTTTGCGGCTTTCGATTCATGCAGCTGCAATACGTAACCGGCAGCCTGGACGCGCAAGCATATCAAATTGCCTCTTTGCATTAAACTTACCGGCCGTCCTCGAGCGCCGCGAGGATCAATCTTCCGAGGGCATTCTTCACGCTTACTTTCATCCAACATCAGCGAAAGCGTCATCAGTTCTAAGCAGAATTCAGATGACGGCCAGAAATCCATCGCTTTGAGACAAAAGTCATCTTAGCGGCTGTGCCGGATCCATGTACACGACGACATTGCCACCAGTGTGGGTAGCAGCACTAGTCGCAACAAACGGCCGCGTCATTGAACATTGCGTACAGCTGGACGAGGCCATGTGAGCAGATCGAGACTTTTCTTCTCGCTGTATAATACACATACATGGATCGCCGCTGAGCCCTGTCCCGTGGTCGCATCGACCTCACGTCCTGGCTCTGGCGCGTGTTTCATTCGGGATGCGAACTTCAGTGGCTGTCGCTTTCACCGCAAGCGTTCTTGGCACGACCGTTGACGCCATCAACCTGGTCAAGCGCAACGATGGCTTGCCGCCACGAGTGGTCGAGCACTCAATACAACGCAAACACATCGACAATCCTTTGGCCCATGATCGAAGACGGCGGAAACTCCGGAAACGAGATACATTGGGCGTAACTCTGGACAATGAGGAAACTTTATACTTTGCCAATGTTTCAATCGGGACACCAGAACAGCAATTCCGGCTACACTTGGACACTGGCAGTAGCGACTTGTGGGTGAATGTAGCAGACAGCCATGTCTGCAAGCAAAGAGGCAATCTTTGTTCAATATCTGGCACATACAGCGCCAACGACTCCTCGACATATTCGTATCTCAACAGCAATTTCAACATTTCCTACGTCGATGGTTCCGGAGCTACTGGCGACTATGTGACCGACGTTGTCAAAATCGGCGGCACCACATTGGAAACACAGCAGTTTGGCGTGGGATATACGTCCAGCTCCGAGGAAGGAATACTTGGAATCGGCTACGCGAGTAACGAAGTGGCAGTGAGGTATAATGGGGGCAAGACATATCCGAATGTACCGCAGAACCTGGTCGACACTGGTGCCATCAATTCGAACGCCTACAGCTTGTGGCTAAACGACCTCGATGCTTCCACCGGATCGATATTGTTCGGTGGCGTCAATACAGCCAAATACACTGGCGCCCTCGAGACCCTACCGGTTGTGAAGGAGCAAGGAGTGTACGCCGAATTCATCATTGCATTGACCGCTGTGGGTGCGAATGGTCAATCGGGCTCCATCGCAAGCGATCAAGCGATACCGGCATTGCTTGACTCAGGAAGCAGTCTCATGTACCTGCCCAACGACATCACGCAGTCCATCTACGACAGTGTGAATGCACAATACGACGAGAGCCAAGGCGCAGCATTCGTAGACTGCAGTCTTGGAAATTCCGATGACACGATCGACTTCACCTTCTCGTCTCCTACGATCAGAGTACCGTTGAACGAGCTCGTCATCGTAGCTGGAACCGACAGAGGGCAAGAAGTGTGTATACTGGGCATCTCGCCAGCAGACGGCAGTACACCAGTTTTGGGCGACACGTTTCTCCGATCTGCATATGTCGTCTATGACATTGCGCAGAACGAAATCAGCTTGGCACAGACGAGCTTTAATTCGACCACGAACAACATTCTGGAGATCACGAATTCATCAGGTGTCCCTGATGCTACGATCGTTGCCAATGCTGTCACTGACGTGGCAGTGGCTAGCGGAGGTGCACGTATCGGCACGATGACTTTGGATGCTGCAGCCCAGCCCACTGCACCACCAGCGTGGAATTTTGCCGCTCTTGGAGCCGTCGCTGGAGCTGCTCTATACGCGCTATAGCGTGCCGAAGAAACGATTTTGTTACCAGCCTGCGGAGTGAGCACAGGCTTACCGGCATTGATATACCCGACATGAAGATGACGTTCAACTACAATGATACCACGACCAACATTAGATTACAGACGTTAGACTAGGCTACACAGAAGCGTGACAAGCCCAAAATTGTGGAAAAAAAAGGTCCATGATCATGTCATTTCCATCTGTCTGTACGCAGTCGAGTGGAGAGTCGTTATGCATCTCTATGGACAATGTCTGGCTGTTTCCTGGCGAGCCCAGTGTCCCATGCAACACAGTGACAGGACCGACAAATGGCAGTCGAAGCCATGCTGACCAGCACAGGAATGTTCCAGTGATTATGTTGAGTGAGATTGCTGCGTTGCATTCTTCGAGCCTGGCCGTGTAAATGCAGGCTGGCCAGCTCTTCTAATATTGTGACGGAGCAGACTGGTCTCTGATCGGCTTCGTTGCTTTGGGTATCGCATTGCGCTGCTCCATGGTCGGGCACTCGTTGCGCGCAGTCCTGTAGATGGTCTCGGAGATGGCCTCGCGCAGCAGATCTTCGTGCCGGGTTTTGTCTGTGTTCGTTCAGTGCAGGCGTGGCAGAGTGGTCATCTTGCTGCTACTCGCACGCGCCAGCACGCTTTGTCTTCGACTCGTGGTGTCTGCTCTCGCTCGGAACCCCTCTCAACACGATTTCCCAGACTCCAGGCGAAACTAGAACCGGCATTGCTCCCAAGCCGTGTCTCGTTCCGCGTAGCGTCCTTTCATATTCGTCAAACCCATCACTCACTTCCCCCACCCAAACCACCCACCCTTCTTCCCACCCCTCTCCTCCTCCGGCACCTCCCCCTCCCTCGGCAAAACCTTCGTATTACTCAAATATTCCCTCGTCCGTCCCTCTCGCACCTCATTCTCATTAACATGCGTCGCGGTGTCCAATCCTTGCTCTTCAGCGGCCAGTCTTCTCGCCCGAGCAGCCAATCTCCTCTGCTTCAGCCTCTCAATCTCTTCTTTAATTTCATCTCTCTCGAATGGAATTTCGTGCGTTTGACCTTTCTTGGGCCAGAAATCGGGGACGGAGAAGCGTGAGTCGAGGTTGATGCCGAAGTAGTACATGAATCCGATTGGGAACATGATGTACATGCCGAACTGTAGTGCGCGAGGAATTCGTCAGTTGGGGATATCCGTTTACATTGGATGCGTGATGTACCTTGAAGACTTCGAGATTTGGGCCGCCCATGATTGCTGATCGTAGTGAAATGAATGAGGGATGTGAAGAGCGACTGGAATCGATGATGTGCATCACTGGAAGCGGAGGTCTTCTCCGCAGCAATATCGCCGAGTTTATTCCGACTGCTGCCCTTCACATGCAAAAGACATGCTGCGAAGGAACATATTGAGAAGTGAAAACTAGTATCATTTGGCGCGCCAGCTCTATTCGTCTAGTAGCCAGTTCTGTTGACCCTCAACGCCTCGCTAAATCGAAAGTCCATCGCTCTCTATGGTACACCAAGAATCATGATTGTAATCCGTCTCTGTCGTCATTCATTCCCTGATTCTATCGCTGGAAATGCATCATACACGCATCCGATTGTATCGCTATGCAAGCTATGCTTAGCCTCCGAGAGTAAATCGTACTCTGCGCTGAGGCAAGGTAGAAAGGGTGGCCTCCGATTTGGAAAGATTGAGTTGACAGGCACTACAATCAAGTCAGCATATGCTCTGTGGCCTTGGATCCTGGGCGACGTACCTCTACACCATGTCGTCCTCAGCTCTTCGCAACTGGAAGTTGGGCACCTCGTAGAACCATTCGGTGTCTCTGTCCCACTTGTATGCCTTGAAGTCGACGCCGTAAGGCTTGGGCTCAAGACAATAAAGCATGCCGAGAGGGACGTCAAGATCTGCAACTTCTTCCCGCTTCAGCCCTCGGAAGTAGGCCAGGAGCACACGAGCAACACTCCTGTGTCCAACCAGAAGTACATGATCAGTCATGCGCTCCAGCTCCACGATGACAGGTCGGAGGCGATTGATGATATCCAAATAACCTGTGTACACTTAGCAAGGAAATTCAACTGCTGACAAGGTGCTATCTCACCTTCTCCGCCTGGCCCAGGGTATCTGTAGTGCAACTTATCAGCCCTCCGGCTGCGGTACTCCTCCGGGTACTGTGTGCTTATACACGAGTACGTGAGGCCCTCCATGACGCCGGCGTTCAACTCATCCAACATGCGCATTTGCTTTGTGTCGTACTCCTCGTCGTCGAAATATTGCGCAGTCTGGATGCTTCGCTTCAGCATCGAAGTCCACACACAGAATGCTTTTGGCTCATATCCCACAGCTGAAGCTTCGGTGAGGATCGAATTCGTTTCATCGCCCTCTGAAGTGGGCGACTGCGGCTGGTAGTAAGGGTTCGGTGGTGTGACGTCTCCTGGCTGCGGGGGGAAATGTGTGTTCTTGAGATTCTCGATCTGCTTGATATCCCATTCATTGCGCTTCTCAGCGATAAACTTCTGCAATGACTTGGCATACATATGCCCCTCGGGCGCGAGGTCACTGTCGCCTCCAATCTTGCCAGACACGTTGTCCTGACTAAGACCATGACGAGTGATCCATATTTGTCGAGGTGCCAGATTGAAGTTCAGCAGGTAATAATTTGCCTGCGCCATTAGAAATCCTTTGATCTGGTGACTAATGATCTTGCGTCCGACGTCGATCATTTGGATGTAAGGCATGTGCATTTTCTCTTCGTAGTCGCCTAGACTCACATATGCCTTTTCGTACTCTCTCACTCGCGCCTTGAAATCTTGCAGCGCGATTGTTGGATCCATCTCGCGGTAGTCTGGTCCTTGTAGCTTCAGACGCATGTTGGCCTCTAGCAAATCCTGATCCACGCATTTGGACTCAAGGAAGAGCACATTCAGTTGTGGGCCAGCACGTTCGCGGATGTGGTCCATTATCATCTTGCGTCGCGCCAGAGTGCTGTTTGTAGCATCGAGGATGCCAATACTTCCGTTCTCGTACAAGATGTAATCCAGGAGATCATCAAGGGTCTCGCGGGCTACTTGCTCACGAATCTGCGACGCCTTCTTGTTCTGTGGATCGAAAAATGCCGCGTTCTGTTCCATATTCTCGTCACCATTCTCCGCCTTCTGCTCGGGAACGTCTTTCGAAAGGACGGCAGTTGCCAAGCTCTGTTTTCTATCTGGTGCTGGCCTTCCATCGAATGGGTCGCCGTTGGCCTGGCCAGGTTCGTTACTCTGCTGCGGTGTCTGAGGAGGCTCGATCTTCGTTTGGCCGTTCAGGATGATCTGAGCAACGGAAGGGTGATGTGCGGTTCGCTCACCCTGCGGGTATGGTCGAGGTTGTATGCTCTCTCGTTTGTCATCGCTGTGAGCTGCTTGGCTCTGATGGCTTTTCGTCTTCTCTAGACTGTTGGGTCCACCTGCTACCGTGCGACGTCGTTCGCCCACATTGAAAATCCTTGTATCGTGTTGCAGCCAGTTCAAATATCGGGCCAGCTTCTTTGTGATATAACTCTTTCCTCTTGCTGGCAAGCCAACCATGATAATGACCAGCTTCGAGCCAACATCTCGCTGCGCAATTCGTCCATCCGGCGACACCTTGCTCTTGGTCAAGCCAGGGATATCGAGTGTTGTAGGCCGTACACGCGGGGTCGAGGTGCCCGAATTCTGTCGTCGGGGAGCGAGATTCCACTGGCTCGGATGGCTAGGACTGTCGCTGCCGTTGCTGGTAGGGGCCTGCCCTTTGGACATGGCCAGTATCTTTGGAGAATTCGGCGCCGTAGTCGATGGCGTAATGGCTGGAGTATCGTTCAGCGCCATGGTGGCACCAGAAACCTCTTGCAAGGTGCCGTTCATGACAGCTGCGAGAGAGCCTCCCCGGTGAGAAGGTAGTCGCTTCGGCGCAGCGAGGAAGTCGTTTGATGAGGAGTTCCGCGGTGCTGGAGAGGCGTTGGCATGTTCACGTTGCGATTGAGAGAGCGTCCGGTCGAGCTGATTTCGCAGTGACTCCACCTGCTGATCATTCTGTGGCTCTTCGTTGCGGTTGCTCCGCTCGGATTCAGCACTGGCCCTCATGGCGGCGTATTGCGCTAGCTTAGACTGCTGTTGCTGGATGGTCGAGGATTGGCGACGACGGAAGAGCCCCAGTTGCGAGTTGTCTTCCTCGTGACACGAACACGTGCGAGCAGCGTGCGCGTTAGTGTCTGCTCCGCCTAGACCGACGCCATCATTGGTATATTCTGCGTTTGGGGTGTTATTCTGCGCCACTGCATGTGGCATATCGCTGGCGAAATCGCAGGGCAAGAGTGAGATGACGCCTCGCGCTGTGCTGAGCTGCAGGGCCAAGCGCGACCGGAGTTGTTCCTTCCAAGGCGCTCTCAACTTGCCGTCATTGTTGGCAAAAACTGGAGCAGACGCTGCAAATTTCTACCCTCTGCGCGACCGACGGATGATGATGACTCCACGGCTCCAGTCGTGATGATCTGTGCTGCCGCGTGCTCGTGAGCGCTGCCGCACGATTTCCAGACGGGGATGGTAACGCCGAAGTCGCCAAACGCGAAGCTCGCGGTTCCTGGTCCAGAAGAAGCTAATTTTATGAATGAAAAGGGAAACGACAGAATGCTCCCACGACGCCGAGGCGGCGAACAGGGCGGAGTGCTTCGTCAGACCGGTCGCCTGAACAGCAGCAGAGGTGCAGGACAAGCACAAGACACGCGGCGAGCAGGCGTAGCACTACATGTACCTTCCAGCAGCTCCCGCGCAGGGTGTTCTTCTGCTGTCCGGAGTGCGGGAGGCCCTGTGTCGGCGCAAACCCAAACCTACCAATCTGCGCGCGAGACATCTGCACGCCCGCCGCCCAGGCCCTGCGGACATTTGCTTGTTGAGCCTCATCTCTATATCTGGCCGCTCCTGCCAAGCGCATATATGATATCGATCGCCGTGCAATGGTACGGCTTCTTTGGAGGGAGTCCAAACCGCTCGGGGCTCCTTGTACTCGATGCCTCCCATTTCGCATGACTAGGTACAGTAGTATACGCGTCGTGATCGCCACTCCGCAAGTCGACATCAGGCCACTGCACACTTGGCAGCTTCACCTAAGCGGCGGGTTCTCAGCCCATTAACCTTTCAACAGCTAGCTCCCACGGTCCGACCATCTCAACCAGACTATTTGACGATTGACAGCAGCGTGAACCCATGCCATAGCTTGCCATTTTTGCCGATCGATACAACGGAGAGGTGTTGCTCTCTCCGCAACAAGTATGTCCATGCTCATGCTCAGGATCTTTCGGCTTCACCCAATTTGGATTGTGGCTGTCCCAGGCACATCGTCGGCCAATGGCGGCGCCGCAGACTGCGCTTCGAGCTGCCACAACGACAGAGTAGTTTTCTACGAGGATACTCTCATATCGATGGAGATGTTTACAGCAACCTCACGTTGACTGTGGCATAGGCGGCAGGGTGATCGATGTCATCGCGCAGGAGGAGGGACATGCAGGAAACTGCGTACACGATGTCACGGTGTGTCTGCTATGCATATGAGGAAGATTGGTGAGCTCTTCTGCAGATGCAGACTGTTGCTTCGTCACCACCGATATCTATTGATCGACATCCAAGTGCTTGCCCTCTAAACGAGGGAGTCGGTCACAAGGCGCTGAGGTCAATCCGTATTCATGTCACAAGTCTTTCAGTCGTATTGTGAGCACTATAAGGGTGATATAGGCCGAAATGCTGAGACTAGTCAAGATCACGACCACGTTACCACTCGTTCTGAAGCGCTTTCTGCTCAACCCGTCCTCGCCTACTTCCGTGAAAAATTGTCTGTTGGATTGCATTCGTCTGAAAGCACTCACTGCGAGCACTCCTGCCCCATAGACTGCGAACAGGGCACCTGCGGCGGTGTGAGCGGCAGTCGTGCATGGCTCAAGGATCTGTGCAGCACGCTTACCTATGCTGTAGAATTCGCTCGTGAAGATTTTCAGTACAACCAGAGCGAAGCTGAATTGGCTCAGGCTTGTTCTGATGTATGCACCTTCGAATGTTCGTTGCGCGGCACGGATTTCGACTAATTCGCCTGGAGTAAGCACCACAGACCGCGCTCGGTGCAGACGTAGGTGATAGCGATCTGATGCATGGCGAGTCTGAGTGGAGACCTTGTCAGAAGGGAAAATCGTGGAGAAGGACCTCGAGCTTCTAGCGGTGCAGTGAAGTGGTGGGAGTAGCGGACGGAATGGTGGTCCGAACTTGAGCGTGGCATACCTCAAACATGCTGTTGGTAGAAGGGCATGCTATGTAATCACATCCGTGGGGGCTTTGGAAACCGTGGGCGGGCTCCTCGTCTCCAACACGAGTAGTTGTGGTGGAGCAGCTTCAAGGACACGGACGCGGCGGGAAGCTGAGCAACGCACGACTTGGCAGTCACTCTCACTGCGGTCTCGCGGTCTCACTCCCTCCCATCCGTACCGACATGCACACCCCTCATCCGGCCAGGCCAACGTGCTCGTCGAAGCAACATCCTCGCTCCGACGTGTGCAGGCCGCGCCAAAGCATGAACGCGGCGCGCTTCCCCACTGTACGGAGGCAGCACCCCCTGGCTACTTCCGCCGACTCCTCTCCCTCGTTCATGGCCCCATCCCAGCCGTGAGCGCAGTTCATCAGCCAGCCTTCAGCCTTTCGCCTGCTGCCTGATCCTCCGCCCGTCTCCGCACCTGTTGCTCGCCGCGACCGTCCATTGTTGCCTTGCCGTCGTCGCATTGGCACCTCCGTTCCTGCTCCGCCTTGCCCACGGGCTCTCCACCACTCCGCGCTTGGCATTTGTCCGATGCTTGAGCACGACGCGATCCAGCAACGTACTCGAGCCGCTCCTGTTCTTCAGCAACCCACTCCAAGTGCAGCTGCTCCGGTCTCGCATACAGCGAGACAGACTAGCCATGGCCGAAGTTGATGCACCAACAGGCTTTACAGCCGTCAACCCAACCTCCCCCACCGCCGTGCAACTGGAGCCCGACCCCCTGTCAGCGGCTGGCAACAAGAGGAAGAGGGACTCGAAGACTATGCCAAAGTTCTATGCTGTCCGCACTGGCAAGTCACCAGGTATCTATCACACCTGGAACGAATGTCTCGAACAAGTCCGTGGCTTCCCGAAGGCCATGTTCAAGTCGTTCACATCGCTCAGCGATGCCGAGAAGTTTGTCAACAATGAGGGAGATGCGAGACCATCCAACGTCACCAAGTGGTACGGCGTGCAAGCTGGGAGAAACCCTGGAGTGTACACCAATTGGCAAGACGTGTTGGACCAGATCACAGGGTGGAAAGGACCCAAGCACAAGGGTTTCAAAACGAGGACAGAAGCTGAGCAATATGTGGCTGAAGGGCAGGCAGCATTCGCGGCAGCTGCGGCAGACATCCCGATAGGCAGCATCGAACAGGGCGAGCCAGCACCAAAGGCAATGAAGATGACGAAGAAGAAGGCCAATGGGATCAAGGAGGAGAGTCCTCCGCTGTCTCTCGTGCAAGGAGAGTACGAGCCGGGCGCCGCTCCACTGCCAGACGATGCGGACGACGGTTTCGATCGGGACCTCATAATAGACTCTGCCACAGATGGCCTACGATACAAGACGCGGGTAGAGAGAGAGGCGTACAAATATCAGGCGGCACGCCCTGTCAAGGACGCCCCAATCAGAATATACACGGACGGGAGCTCGCTTTCGAATGGAAAGGCAACAGCCTGGGGCGGCGTAGGTGTCTACTTTGGACCACAGGACAGACGAAACATCAGCGAGCCGCTGAGTGGCACCAAGCAAACGAACCAACGAGCAGAGTTGACTGCGATCATTCGCGCGCTCGAAGTGGCGCCCAAAGACAGAAAGATCGTTATAGTCAGCGACAGCAAGTATTCGATAGACTGCGTGACCGACTGGTTCCGCAACTGGCAGCGAAACGGCTGGGTGAATTCTTCGAGGAAGCCCGTGGAAAACAAGGACTTGATCCAGAAGATCTTGGACATGTTGGAGGAGCGGTTCCGTCTCAACCAGCACCGGATCGAAGGCGAGCAAGAAATCACCACAACAGATAAACGAGCACAATGGGATCGTGGTCCGGGCGGAGTACGATTTGAATGGGTGAAGGGACACGACAAGGATGAAGGCAATAATGCTGCCGATGATCTTGCGACTGCTGGAGCGAGATCAGCAAGAGAGCTCGGTATGGACGTCAATCTGTCCTCGCAGGAATAGCGTTGTTCTCATCCTGCGAGTGTGTAGTAAGCCAAAAGTGGAGATTTCCCGATAGTGCTCAAAACACTGTCATAAGCTGTCGATATGCGGCTTGCGGCAAGATTATACTGTCCAACAGTGGACAAGATCGCTGCTACAGCTATGTTAGTGCGGGCTGCACGACGATAATGGCAAATGCTGGCCGTGCATCGCGTCTTCCAATTTCACATTGACGAATTGAACTTGCAGCCTTTTCCTGTTCCCTCACACCTTGGGATCTGTGATAACAGCCTTCTGCACAACGAATCAAGGTTTAGACATGGCATGGCTCAATGCAGACAGGCTCGGTCGGTGTCATTGAGCTTCAGCAGCGCTTGTGCGTTTGCCGGGCACCTGAGCTCCAATCTGACGGCACCTTCCAGGCGATCAGCGGTCCATATCACACGCCCGAAGACCAACAGAATCTCGAATAGCCACTAAAAGCACAATACGGATATGAGCGACGATAGCTTTCCCCGATGGGCACTATCGTGTGGACAAAAAGATCGAGCCGACTATCCCTTGCAACATGTTTGTCACCGCTGCTTATCTGACAAGAGAATGTTCCGGTCGCCGACAAACGCAGGCCAGCAAACGAGAGCAAACATACGGGCCGCACTATTCAAACCTCGATTGAGTCGCCATGGTAAGTCAAAATGCGTCTGGCAAGACAGGCACGCTCGGAACGGAGCGAGCGATGCAGCCTGCATTGCTCAGAATGTCAATGCGGAACACAGGAAGGACGCCCAACGACATCATCTCCCTGCGATTCAGGACATTACCGCGATTACAAGATATAGATTAACCCAAGCTGAGGGATATATCAGTCCACGTTTCATCGAAGGAAGTTTCCATGTCGAGGAAGTCAATGGAACGTACCTATGGCGCCATACCACCTGGACGATCGCATGCCTCGTGAACTACATATACGACTTACACGAAAGACTAAATTCTGTTGAGGGCGACAAGCTTCGGGGAAAATTTGCCTCCAGGTCGAGAAGTGTTACAATCTCACCATCCATCGCACCTGGACCACCAGCTGTGCAGCTCACTCACTTCACCGACAACCTCGATGTACTTGTCAAAGCAATGTGAAGACCTGATCTTCTGAGGCTCACATTGAAGATCATTCATTCCATCATGAGGGAGGTCTTTGGGAGGTCTTTACGGAGAGAAAGAAGACGCTCGTCTACTCTTGTCTTGCAATATCGGCTTTGTACTTCTGGAAGCTCCCGCGGTTTGACGCCATTGATGCGCGCTTTTGGGCGCAAGGCGGGCCACGCTCAAGCATGGAGAAACGAGTGACCCATAGGACCGCTTGGCAGGTGGGGAACAAGTCCTCATGGCATTCGCCCTCTCCACCTCTCTCGTGCTCCACGGTCTGCGCGACTTTGCCACCGAAGACCTCCTGCAGAATAGGGACAAGTCTCTCAGCCTCCCTTCTTTGGTGCAGGAAGCGTACAAGGATCACAAAGGCGGTGATTCAGCTGTCGAAATTGGCGAGTTCACCAGTGACTTGGATGTGCTTCGCAAAGCGCTGTGGGGCGGTGATGCCCTTAAGCTGACGCTGAGGATCATATATCGCGTCATGACCAAGAATGCTGGGAGGAAGAAGACTCTGGTCTATTTCTATCTGCCGAGGTCCGCGCTCTATCTCTGGAGGATCCTGAGGTTCATCGGTGTCAATGCGATCCTATTGACACAAGACCAAGGTGTCATCGAGCGCGGTGAAATCATTCGCAACTGGAACAACTCCAAAGACGGTGCCCAAGTCCTCATCGCAACATATGCTCTGCAGCTGGCAGGTGTAAATGCACACGATCAGTGCTGCACCGTGATTATGCCAGAGGCCTCTTTCAACATTGCCAGCGATTAGCAGGCGTTCTGTCGCGTGCACCGCTGGGGTGCGAGTGAAGCGCAGAACGTGTACCGGCTGATCACCAAGAAGACGTACAGCGAGATCCATGAATCGAGGATGATGCTCAAATGTACCGACATTGCGTCGTGGTGGGGCGCTGATGCCTTTGGTGGGAAGATTCCAGACAAAGTGCGAGAGGCCAACAACAAGAATGGGGTTCAGCAGAGCGAGGCGAACGGAGGCTACCGCACACGATGGACCACTTTGCTGAGCGACAGTGCGTCCTTGACTCCGTCAAAGAGCCAACTTCTTTGCCATTCCCAGTCATGCTCTCGAGAAGGAGGTGACGGATCTAACACCGTACCTCAGAGGCACACATTTCCAAAAATTACGCAACGACGCAGATGAGGATAGTGAACCGACTCTGTCGCCCAAGGACTCCATCAGCCGCCGCCTCTTCAGAGGCATTTGTGATGTGGTACACATCGTGCGTCAGCAAAATTATGCCCTGGGCCCAGAGTGGCCAATCTTCGCAGTGGTAAGTCGTGCGCGAAATCGACAGGTCTCGCACTGACTGACAATGTCTAGCACAATGAGGCGCACCGATACCTGCTTGATCTCGCCCTTCAAGATGACTGGTGGGCCATGTTGCCCAAGACAGAGGTACTCAAGATCTTCAGTGCATACGGGAGAAAGATCGATGCCGCCGCCCTAGCCAAATTGAAGCAGGACATCGAGAATGCACGGGAGGTGCCTGAGGCGTCTGACAACGAGACAGCTGAGCGAGTGGATGTTGGAACCCCGAAGCAGTGGGTCTTCAGAGTCTTCGCGAAAACATTTGCATCGATGAAGCAGGCGGACGACAGCCTACCGTCGATCGGCAATTTGTTCACCGCGTAGGGACTCTGCATTCTAGGGCTTTGCACGAAGACATTGGGGAGGAACGATGAGGCTTCCAAGGGCGTCCACTACGGCGAGCCTTTGTCGATGCCAGTCTCTCGACAGCCTGCCAATTTCCACTATCTTCGACCCAGTTCTGCAGTTTCAAAATCTCCCTTGCCGCTGTGATATGAGGTCGAACAAATATTGTGTACGAAACCACAAATTGATGCTAAAAATTCAAGCCATGTGTTGCAGATCTCAACCATCCCACTACTCTGTCTCCTCAACTTTATGGATCACTTTCCCACTTCACCCGGGCGTACTTGTTCTTCGTCAAGGAGTCAACCTCTGCGTCGCCACCCTTCCCATAGTACCTGACGCCGTGTGCATCCATCGTCGTAGCATTATCTCGCACCTCCGGCAACAAGGGGAATAAACCAGCTTGCACCATTCTTGTTACGCTTCTTGGTGCAGCCACGACAGACATATGCAGCTGGTTCGTCAACGGACCAGAATGCAACGCCATTGTCCGGAGCCTGAACAAGTCCATGCAGGTTGTCCTCTCGCCATTGTCTGCGAGGTCTTTGATCTAGAAAGAAATTAGCAGGGATCGAAACGGAGCGTGTGACTTGCTCACTCTGTGCTGTGGCTTCTTCGCCTTCCGTGCTGCAACTTTGTTTGCTCCAATGCAAGGGCACGCCATCTCATTGACCAGGACGCCGGTTTACTCATAGACCAGTCAAATAGTATTAGCTAGAAGGAAAGGGCCTGCGAACGCTAGGTGTGCAGGGCCGCTCCGATGACCTTGCGACCGCTGGGCGGAGATTAGCAAGGGAGCTCCAAATGGACGTCAATCTATCTCGTCTTGCGAGTGTGTAGGTAAGCTGAGTGCCTTCAGTTCATGATAGCGCTCGAAAATGTTTCACGCAAGCCGCCGGCATGCAGTTTGGGGCAGAGCCATGCTGTCCAACGTGGACAATCTTCCAATTACGACTTTGTCGGCCTAGGTCCAGACGATGTCACAATACATACTGAGGATGTCTCGCTGCTTTCGTTTCAAATTACCAAACTGTTTTGTCGTCATGCAATGCGCGAGCGCAGCGGACCTCGCCAGGTTTCCGTCACCTGACGAAAGTGACAGAAGTAGGCAATGAACAGAATAAGAGCACTCGCATATTTTCTAGGCAGTATCGTGTCTGGTAGCGCTCCCGCACGCGCGTTGCTCCGATTGCAGCAGAGAGGGAGAGGAGTGGGCCGTGCTCCTGAACACGCGACCGGCCCGAAGTCCCGAAGTGACCTTTGGCTTGCACTCAACCACCTCACCTCTTTGAGCTCCGCCCACATTCCTCCTTCAAGTTCTGCCATTGAGCGCTCTGCGTGTCGATGATTTCTCGACATTGCTCGTGTATCTCACGCATGTTTGCAGCGGCATCCACAAGCTTGCGGTGCACTTCGGTCTCGGTAGCGAGCTGCTTCGCAGTCCCCTCCAGAGACTGTGCGATCTCGGTGAACTTCACAAGATACCCTTCGAGTTTTTGAACGATTTGTAGCACCGCTTCGATTGCCTGTACTTCATTCATGTCACCCAAGCGCGCTCCAAGCTCGATAGCTTCATCTTCGACTGGTGTCCACGAGAGTTGCTGATGTACAAAAAATAATTTCCTCCAGGACTCTTTGAAGCGGTCTTGACGAAGTCAGCTGTGTGCTGCAGATGTTCCTCGAACTCCTTACCTGTCATGGATTGGGTCTTGCGCTTGCGCTTGCGCTTCCTCGGATTGAAAGGCCTAGCTGGACCTTGCGGTGGTGCCGACACGACATTCGCAGGGAGCGGATTCTCGAAATTTGATCCGTCCGTGGCGACGTTCTTGTCAGCTGACGGTGATGACAACATGTTCAATGGTGCTGTTGGTGGTAGCAAGAGATGTAGTTGCCGATGTCTCTGCGTGCGGACCCTTTCTGGAGTTTGTTGCACTTTTTGGTGCAGCGGTGTCGCGTGAGTTCCTAAAGGTCCGGCGTCGACTTCGGATTGGTGGGCAGCGAGTAACCGCAATGTTTCGGGTACGATGAGTTGATGGAAGTGATTAGCTCAGCGCTTGGCTTGTCCGCGCTTTTGCGCTGAAGCGGAGAAGTTGATTAAGACACTGTTGCCTTGGGCTTGATTGCTGGTCGGTAGGTAGGCCGACAGCTTCGAGTCTGAATTACGCCACACACAAACACACACGCACACCAATTTCGACTTTCACGCATTTCACCGCACCACCAAGTCGGCGATACTACTCCTTCTGACCACTGAGCTTCAAACATCGCGGAGCGAGAGAAAGTCAACACCGACACCCTCAGGGGTCGTCATTATCGAGCTACAAACAACCCCGTGCCACGTTGCTATCCAATATTCTGAACGAGTCGCTTTTCGTCCCCTTGCGAAAAGTCACCTCGGCGTGCCCCTCTGGATTCGATATCACATGGCGGCATACACCGGATCTAAGCCATTGGGATGGGACTCATGGAAGGATGTGAAGTCTGATAGCTATAAGTTGGTCGGCATGCGTTCGCCTGAGAGACCCGGCATGAGCGATTGCGCCGCCATCCTACAGCTTGAATCCCCAGCTGCTGCTCCATCAGCCCATAAGCTACCTGACGCTGGCCTGGCTTACAAAACGTTGCGCGACAAGTGGATGCACGAGGAGCCGGAGATCAAGGCTTTCCTTGCCCTGCGCATGCAAGGCAATCGCAGCGGCAATCGACTCACTAGTGCCAGACGCATCGTGGAGAACTTGACCAACTCTGAAAGAGAGTTCCAGGATGGTCAAGTACTGGGAATGCTCAGGCATAAAGTGGCAAGCTCCGTTGTCGATTCACTGGCTACGTGGAAGATTTTGCAGTTGTGTCCAGGAGACGGCGAAGAGCCAGAACGCCGCAGCGAGCCACGTATCTACCCGGTGTACAACACAAACGAGAAACAGATCCTCGCGGCTCGAGACATCCTGTCTAACATCGCGATGGAGACTAGAGAGGGTCGTACTATGGCAATGATGCCTCCGAAGAAGGCAGCTGACAGAAAGAAGTGGACAAAAGAACATGCCGGCTACAAGCTCAGAGAGCACGTGCAAGCTTGGTTGACCAGTAAGTAGTGTGACTTCTGCTCGTCTTACTGGGTTTTGTCGCTGATCATTTTACAGAGGAAGGATACGATGTGAAGAACTGGATGGTTTTGGAGGATATTGTTACTACGCCAGAGCAAGATTCTGAGGGCCGTCCCCTGATCAAGCTCAACATCGCGTCCACTGCTTGGACCTGGAAGGTCAGCGCGGGTAGCTTCGATCATACCTTTGCTGGAATCAGCAAAAAGGTCAATGAGCTCTACAGCGAGCAACACATCGGAACGCCGGAATTTTCAGTAACGAAGGTTGAGTTATATAAGCCTGGCGAACTCACTTTTCCGAGCCTTGCTGAAGAAGAACTGGAGAAGACTATTGCAAAGCATGACGACGGCTCACTGCTGACTCTTCGGCTTATCACGACACTGCCACAGGCAACAAGCAGCGACTTTGACGCCAAGAAGTGCCGTGATGGCAACGAGGATCCGGTCAACAAGTGGTTGCGCCTCTTGTGAAATGGTGTGCGAGCCCGATAAACGGCGGCCCCAATCTCTTCTTCAAATGGCTGCGCGTTTGAATATGAATGCAGCTGATCACTGATTATGTATGATTGACATAGTACAAGAATCAAGCTCTGTTCTACGCTCGCAAACATACAGTGTTCCTCCGCCCATCTCTAAGTAACTTTATGCCAATGCAAAGACAGCTTAGTTCTGAGTCCATTCCCCATATTCAAGCCTGACTAAGGTCTCGTGCCTCCAATACCATCCTGGCAGCTGGCTTTAATACACTCCTGGCAGCTGACTTAAACGACCGCCGTCCTGCACAAGAGTCAGTATGACATTGCTAACTGACACGATTACTGGTTAACTTACTGTCACAAGCGTTTCACCATTCAGGTAGCCGCCGGCTCTGCTACACATGTACAATATGGTTCCGGCGAAATCCTCCTCTGAGCCAGTTCGCTCTGCTGGAGAACTCTTAGGGTCCATAACTCGTGCGCCTGCGTATGCATCTTCATGTCCGGGAACGCCGTTGTGTTGAGCGAGTCTGTCGGTATGGGCAGCAGTCATTTCCGATGGGTACAGACCAGGCTGAATACTGTTGACCCTAATGTGGAAACCTTGCTGTGAGAAAGCAGTCGACAGCATCTTCACTAGATGAGTCACTGCCGCCTTGCTCGTTGAATAGGAAAAGCTGCTTGCCAGATAACGACTGAAGCCAGCGACTGAAGAAGTGACAATGATTTGGGAGTCCTGCGGAACATTCCTCTGCTTGTTGCCGGCATCTAGCAGTTCCAAGAAGGCCACGGCTGTATAGAACACGCTGGTGTTGTTAATGTGCGCAGCTTGGGTGAAGTCGGCCATCTCGGGTTCGAAAAGGGCATCCGCCCACTCTTTGACTGTCTTCTTGCCTGCAATGGCCTTAGCATGACCAGGTCCAGACACTCCTGCATTGGCGAATAGTATGTTAATGTAGCCCTGTTCCTGCTGAATCTGCTGGACGATCTTCTTTAACGACTGTTTATCTGAGACATCGCCGACGATAGGCTTGATAGTTCCGTTTTCGGCGGTCTTTGCTGCTTCCTTCAGTGTCTCTTCGCGGCGGCCAATGATATATACTGCTTTCGCTCCATTCGCGTCTAGAGCTCGGGCTGCGTATAAGCCAAGTCCGGAGCCGCCGCCAGTGATGACTGCCACGAGGCCATTGACATTCTGTCCATGGATTAGCGTCATTTGTTCAGCATAGCTGCTGTAATCGTACAAAGATCTTTTCAATCTTGTTGGCTGCAGACATGATTTCGAGCGTTCGAGAGACGACTAGTTATCCCTAATTGATTAGACCTTGAGAAGTGATTCTCTTGTAGTGAGGTGCTTTTGAATCAGTTCGGAAATCACGCCAGCTCGGCACAGATGCAGGTCTACCATGTATGGAGCTTCGGAACGGGCAATGACGTGATGTCCTGGCCGTTCCGCAGGCACGCAACACGTACTCAGCTTTGCGGGGAGCAGTTTTTAGCCGTGTAAATGACTACTGATGTTCCCGGCCAGAGAAGATTTGGGAGAATCGAAAGCCCACGGGAGAGTCATGTTGGGCTGTGCACGTGTTGTTGGGTAGCACAGGCCGGTCAAGTTTCGAGATATCAAACCGGCGAACCAGCAAGGATGAGCTCCATACAAAGTTTATTATTCACTTCATTGCCAAGAAAAGCGCGTGCTCGCGTGGTTTCTGTCTCGCCGCTGTCTTCTCTCCACCCCTGCAGCTTCACCATTGCATTGTCCCATTGCTAATCACTGCCACAGCCTACACATCATGGACTCGGTTGTGGGCTTGACAGTCTGCCTTCAGCTGAAACAGCCTCACGACAACATTTTGTATGGGCTTGTGAAGGACCTCGTCCCAAATTCCCACCTTACTTTGACGAATGGTGAGTCTCCCGTAGCCTACTCGAGAAGTCGCTGACCTGCATAGTTCTCTTTGCTGCATCAAATACTCGACTGGAGCACTTCACGGTGCAACCTGATATCATCGCGGACCTCCAGGTCGTCGACCCTTCCACCATACAACCACAGCACGCTCACGCTCACGCACACCACCCGCCTCCACCCTTCGCATATCCGCAGCCGCAGCCAAACGGCCATGCCGCCGCTCCCTCGATGCACCAGCAGCCTCCTGCACCCTCCCCTCACGTTAACCGAATCGCCGAACTGCCCGCTCGCCATGTCTCCTCGCCTGCCCAGCAGATACCGCCAACCGCCTCACCTCTACGGCAAGCACCTGCTTTTGTGGATCCGGCAATCCTCAGCTACGACACCTCATCACCAGTGCAAAAGAGGAGGACGTCTCGGCCAGCAGAAATGGACACGCCGATCAAAGCAATGCTCTCCAAAGCTGCTGCCAATCTACCCAGCCCCAGCTCGCCATTTATCGGAGATGTTGGGAAAGCGAATGTTGTGCAAAAGCTAGCTGCGGCCAAACAACCTGCTTCCATACAATCACGACCTCCTGTACCGGTCGCTACGAAGCCGACCATGGAGACGACATTTGGGCAGAGCGCGCAGGACCAGGCACAAGACAACAGCGCTAAGAGAAAATTGAAGAAAGGGCAGAAGCCGAAGAAGCAAGTACCAGAAGCGCCGCAATTTGTGGATCACCCGCCAGTGATGAATGCCGAAGTCTCTAGGAATGGCAACGACATGGACGGGCAGGTGAAGAGAGGCAAAGGCTGGCGCAACACACCTCTTCTGAGGCCATCCTCGTCGTCTGTGCTACCATCGGATCAAGCGAACACCAAGAAGAGTCGACGCAGACAAAAGATGGATCAGCAAGAAGAGTTTGCACAAGGAGACACCACAGATATTCAGGAAATGGGCGACTTCGATTTCGAAACAGAGCTAAAGAAATTCGACAAGAAGCACGTTTTCGAGCAGATCCGAGACGTCGATACTACTCGCGAGGGAGATCGATTGGTCAGCCATAACAAGGCGCGACCAGGCACACATGGAGGCAAGAACTTGCATCCAACTGAAAACGTTCTGCCCACGAAGCCAGAAACTAAATACAACAGCGCCGAGCTCGATAGCTCCAGTGATGCTGATACGGAGCTTGGGTCTGGCCTAGCCAACGGCAGATCATCGTCCAAACATTCGGTATCACGGACAGTCCTCCCGAAAGGCAAGCCCAGCAGGCAGAACAGCTCACAGATTGACACTCAAGCACGGCCTCATCCACTTGCGGCGTCAGTCAGCTCAGACCGCATCCGCGATAGGTCTGCAGCCTCGCTCGTGCACAAAAGTAAACAGGCCGCTTCACTGGCAACCTCTTCGCCACGACCAGATCGAGCAAACTCGCCGCTCTCATCCATCTCCATGACAAAGCTTTCTTTGCAGGAACCTCCCAGATCCATTGAGCCTCATTTCGCCACACCATCACACTCGATGTGCCCGACACTTCTTCCAGTGGCATTGGACAACTTGGAACTTGCTACCGTCTCGACATATCGTCTAAGCCACGAAGTCATATCAGAGAACGCCGCCAGGAGCATCGCTGAAGCAGCGTTGTCTCTCTCAGACCTTCACAGCGGCCCGCGACGGCCGTCCAGGACGAACACCGTGCGCGGTAGCATGACAGCCAGCATATCATCGTTCAGCCCAACAGACTCAACAGTAGTAATCTTGGCTGGTAACCACGACATTGGGGCGAAGGCGCTGGCAGCGGCACGTCACCTCCTCGGACGCAATCTAAAGGTTATTGCCGTTGAGGCAGCGTTTGAGTCTGCGGCAACAGAACATCCACCAGTACGCGCGCAACGAGACGTCCTTCGTAAACTGGCCTTGGCCGGCGCCAAAGTGAAGCGCGGAGCATGGCACAAGTGTCAACGTGCCATTAAGAATCTGACTGGCCCGCCTGTGGTCATCATCGATGCTCTTCTCGCCGGTGCAACGTATGAGAGTTTGGAAGACCCAAATGCTGAGTTTAGTGCCCGCATACAGCAAGAGACAAGGGAGATGGTGGAATGGGCGAATCGCAGCAGAGCGCCTGTCTTGAGCGTGGGTTGTCCGAGCGGGACATCTGGTGTCGATGGCGTGTCCACAATTGTGGAAGGAGAGCCGCTAGCTGTGCGTCCCGATCGCGTTCTTGCGCTAGGTCTGCCCATGTCTGGATTGCTCAAGGCGATGGAGAATGGAGAACAATGGAATGTTCACTTGGCGGACATCGGCATAAACATAGGATTGAAGCGTGATGATCAAGTCGTCTTCGGGGAGGCCTGGACCGTTGACCTCAAGTACGTGGACGGCGAGGCACTCACGTTGTAAGATTTGGATCCATATTAGCGATCGTTTCAGTAGCATAGCGTGTGGGTGGGCATTTTGGAGATACCCGGAAAGCAATTGCTGTTATGTGCTCAGGAGTTTTCTGATACTCTCACTACACAGCCCACAGAAGCGCGTGATGTTGGTCCGTCCTCTATGCTGCGTAGAGAAGCATGTGACGTGCCCCTGTGCGCATTGTAAAGCTAGTCGTGACAGCGGCACATTCACTGCAGTGCACTGGTAGGCACCGACGGATGCCTGAACGTTCGCAGCGCTCCTTCACTTTGACATTGGCACCTACCTGCTGCTCGACGTAATTCTCTCGCGTCCCCCAACAACCACGTCCATTACACCGCACTTGTCATAGGCGACCACGACGCCTCTTGTTCGGGAATCGATCTTGTTCGCAACACGCAGCGAGCTCCGTCACTTTTGGCCCAATTACGCGACTTGCAGGCCAACCACAGAAGCTCCAAACGATACCATGGGAAAGCGCAAGGCCGACCACATCGCCGAAGACATGCAAGACCTCCACGTGACGCCAAAGAAGAAGGGCAGAAAGGCTGTCAAGGTGGTCAGTCAAGCAGGTGAGTAGCCTTTCAAGAGTTCGTCCTTCAAACTTCACGCGTTGCCGTCGCCATTGGCATCGCCGAGCCGACGGCACTAGCGCCGCGCCGCCGAATCCACCCCCACCTTGCACCTTATGTCATCTGCGCGGCTCTGCCTGGCAGAACTACTCGACCATCGTTGTTGATCTTTCGCGCAAAATCACCACCTGCAACACCGACTCTCCCACTGGCACCTCCTGGTCCTTCTCCTTCTCATTCTGTCAAGTGCTGCCGCATGCGCTTACTCCGACCGCGACGCCTGAGAAAAGCCATCCTCTAACGTCATGCCTCCAGTCTACACAACGGCACAGAAGTCCGCGCTCAATGAGTTCACCAGCATCACACAAGCCGACAGAACGACAGCGACCAAAGTCTTGAAGCAGGCAAATTGGAGTGTGGGCGCGGCCGTCAACGCGTGAGTGACTCAAAACTGCTCGCGCGGGGCTTCCCGTGGCCGCAACATGCCCACTGGCTCACACGACCTTTGTGTGAACAGCTCAGTGTTGTCCAGCAATCGGCTAACATGAACTTCTTCAACAGCTTCTTCAACAACCCTACCGGCGGCCGAGCCAACCCGATCCACGATGCGCTCAACAGACTCTTCAACGAGTATCGCGACCTAGCGCCGACCGACTCCCCGGACGAGATCGGAATGGACGGCGCCTTCAAGCTGTGCGAAGACATGCAAGTCAGCCTGGAAGACGTTGGCGCTCTCGTACTGTTCGAGCTGATACAGTCGCCCTCGCTTGGTAGCATCACGCGAGAGGGATGGGTTGATGGTTGGACGGACACAGGCGCAGACTCGGTCGCGAAGATGCGAAATGTGGTGCTGCAACGACGATCAGCTCTTCCGACCGATGCTGAGCTGTTCAAGAACGTCTACAACCACACATTCGTCTTGAACCTCCAAGAACGACAGAAGGCACTGCTTCCAGAAATGGCCGCCGCAATGTGGGAGCTTCTGTTCAGAGCACCATCGTTGGAGTGGAGAACACCGAACACGCCATGGTTAGATTGGTGGCTGGAGTACAACGAGAAGAAGGTCAAGAAGGCAGTCAACAAGGATCTATGGAAGCAGACACTCAACTTTGCACAGCAGACATTGAAGGACGACACGCTGAGCTTTTGGAGCGAGGAGAGCAGTTGGCCTAGTGTCATCGACGAGTTTGTGGAATGGGTCAAGACGAAGAAGAGGACAGCAGCTTCAAATGGCGATGCCATGGATCAGTCCTGAGATGATGACGGCTTACTTCATGCACACGGACACGCCAGATGGGAATGTCCGAAGAGATGTTCCCACATCGATGCCACTCAAAGTAACCTCTAGGCTTGCATCAAGTTTCGCGCCCTTCGAACGGCCAGCTCACTGTCTCTCAACAGTCGTATACCCAGAGCTTGCAAGCCAGTGGCAGTCGTGTTTGCGGACTCGAAGGCGCAGCTCGTTCTGTACATGAGATCGTGCGTGACGCAGAGCACAGACGGGCGAGCCAACAATCGAGACTTGGTTCGCAAGAGTTGCCTCACCCGCAACTCTGCAGAATGACCTTGAACAAGGTCACCATATGTTTACTGTCGAGATAGTCTAGCGTTCAGCGGTACGAATTGAACTCACATATTTACGAAGCCTCGACTAATATCCCCATGCTGAACCACAAAGGGTGCGCGCATTGCACATGCAGTAGAATTTCGGCTCAGATGCACGTTACACCCGGACTGGCACGTAACGCAGGGACACTGGTAGGTTGAGGTTGATTGGTTTCAGAACGTTTGCTAGAATTCTATGACTACGCGTCCACCTCCTTGGTGGAATTCTACTGGCAGTGTTCTTCTGTGCAATAGTATGTTCACAATCTGCAGTTCCGCTTTCCGATTTGGACATATACATATAAGAAACAGTTTACAATTTCGACTTCGGTGTCGATTCTGCTTCCACCTCGGCGTACATTTCATCGATGAGTTGTCTGTATTTCTTGGCCGTTTGTGGTCGTTTCAACTTCAATCTGCAGGAGAAGAAATATTAGCACATGCTCAGGTTTGTGTCTTTCTGCAACGTGGAAAGGGCAACTTACGTCGGTGTGAGAAGTTCGTTCTCAATAGTGAAAGGTTCGAGCATCAGTCGTACGCCCCTAACATTCTCATAGCTGTTGAACTTGGCCTTCTTCCCGACCTTGGAAAGTTCGCGCAGGGCGGCCTTCTGGACCTTTTTCTCCGAAGCAGCAGCCTCAAGTGCTGGAAGATCAGTTGGAGCAATCTTCTTTCCGAGCACCTTCTCAACCCACACGGAGAAGAGATCGGGCTGGATGCCAAAGATGGCGACGAGATTGGACTGGCTGCTGTCGCCGTGCACGTATCCTTGAGCCAGGAATGGAAGATTGCCGAGGTATACGTTCTCGATACGTTCTGGTGAGATGTATTCTCCCTGCTGGAGCTTGAGGACGTTCTTTCTTCGGTCGATGATTTTGAAGCGGCCCATTTCGTCGATTTCGCAGATGTCTCCGGTCTTGAACCAGCCGTCTTCTGTGAAGGCCTTGGCGGTCTCTTCTTCGTTCTTGAAGTATTGCTTGAAGACAGTTGGGCCGCGGATCAGCAGCTCACCACGTGGGTTTGGCTTGTCGGTCGAGAGGTATTCCATGTCTGGCACATCGAGCAAGCAGAGCTCGCTGGCAGTGGCGACAGCGCCGCAGTTGCCAGCGCTCAAGTCGCCCTCCAACTGCGCAAGCGCAATTGCGTAAGTCTCGGTCAAACCATAACCCTGATAGAAGTTGTTGGCAAACACGACTCGCAAGAATTGCTGCAAGCTTGGGTCAATGGGTGAAGCACCAGAAACCATTGTCGAAGCGCGATCGAGTCCAAGAGCTGCGGAGACCTTCTTGGCCCAGATGCGATCGTACAAGAAGTGTCTGTTGGTGGCCTTTCCAGCTGGCTGCTTGATGTTGTTCAGCTTCTTGTCGACAATGTATCGGGACATCGATCCACGGAATCCAGGAGCTTCCACTGTAGCAGCCTTGATGGCACCACCAAATCGGTTGTACAGTCTCGGCACGGAGACGAACGCGGTTGGGCGCAGGAGCTTAAAGTCATCGACAAGTTCGAGGATGTTGCCGTGGAAGTATCCGATTCCAACACCGGCCCAAAGGGACGAGTGCTCAGTCACTCTCTGGAAAATATGCGCCAATGGCAAGTATGAGCATATTGTGTCGTTCGCTTGCGATCTGCTAATGCAAAGGGAAGCTGATGCGGCAGCCACGGCGTTCTTGTGTGTGAGAATGACACCCTTGGGGTTGCCAGTCGTGCCGGAAGTGTAGTTGATCGTCACGGTGTCGTCTGGGCGTGGTGGGTGGAACGGTCGTGGAGATTTCTGGCCAATGGCTTCGACATCCGAAATCTCGTGGATCTGAACACCATGCTGAGCGGCAAGAGAGTTCAAGATGTCCTTCTTCGATGTACCAGGCAACTCTCCCTCACTTGCCAATGGATCAAGCGAGATCACCAGCTTCAACGAAGGACACCTTGGGGCGAGCTTCAGCAGAGTCGGAATGTGCGAGATGGAAGAGCAGACTGAAGTCAGCTGGGCGTGGTTGATGATGAACTCAGTCGCGTCTGGTCCCAGAGTGTCGTAGAGCGAGACGCTGAAGAGCGACTGCGACATGCAAGCAAGATCGACAATCTGCCACTCTGGCCTGTTCTGGCACCACAATCCAACACCATATTGCCTACCATTGATGCCAACCTTCTCGTGCAGCGCTACAAGACCGATTCCGAAGTTCTTTCTCCGCTCTTGGACTTGCGCATATGTCTGCCACACGTATGGACCCCAGGCCTGCTTCTTTGGATCGTATGGTCGGTGTCCAAGGCATCGGTTGTTGGGCACCTTCTTCGCCGACTGTTCGAAGAACTCGTGTGCTGTGGTGATTTCGGGATCGAGGGAGTGGAGAACGCCATCCTTTTGCCTCCAGTGTCGGTACACTGCACTACGACCCTCGAGCTTGCTATTAGGGACGGCAACGGAGTATGGAGCGCCCACTGGAGGAGGTTGCACGAGCTCGGCGGCCTTATCGATTGCTATTTGGCTGGCCATGTCTGCGAATTTCTCGAATGCGTTTCTGCGGGTAGATGCAGCTGTCGCACAAGATGCGGAGATGGTGTAGCAGATTCGCCTCTGTTGTTACACGCTATCATTTCGTCAGTTCACAAGGATGCCGTGGTCCTCCGGATCGAAGCTTCACTGACATGTTGCAGACAGGCGGAGGACGGCGAGGACGCTGCGGTGCTATGACCACACAAGTGAAGGATGTACACAAGAAACAGAAGAGTAACAGAGCACAGAGACAGAGAGGCAGGAGAAGAGGAAGATTATTGAGCCACTTGACCTGCGCAGAATAATGTAATTCTGTGCTGGGATCAGTGGCCGACTGCGAGCTTCGCGATTTGGCCGAGGCATCATCGCCAGCTGACGAGCTCCGAGACCACAACTCGACTTGGCGCATCTTGTTCAGGGTCGATCTCCGTCGCAGCCCACGCCGCTCCGACATTCAGAGCGCCCCTTTGTTGCATTATCCAAAATAGAGCCTGGTTGTGTTGTTCAATATATTGTCGCTGACTGTTGGTCTTGCAAGGAGCAGATTCCGAGAAAGGCCCTAAGCACACAATCCCGGCGCAGCACTTTCACATGCCTCATGACGAGGAGTAGCATGAACCGGACCCGGACCAGACCGAAACCTTCACTCTGCCACCACATGCTCTCGGCTGCTTCCACCTCGGAGGGGAGGAGAAGCGTGATCTGGGGTGAGCCACCACATGGTATCCTTTGTTCTATTGTCTAAGCACGCGAGAGCCAATCTCTTGGAAACAAAGAGGATGCGTGCCACACACGTGTTCCAAAACAATTCCTTGACTAGGCTCACTGTGCCACTGCTGGCGGTTTAGTGATGCAACACGAAGGTCACAGTTGTTCATGTCATGCGAGCCACGACTGTCGAGACCGCGGAATGCGCTTGGGGCATACACGTCTTCAACGCCAACAAAGTCTGATGAGATGTGCGCCCAGCACACGAACTCATCGCCTCGGCAATATCAAGACTCGAGTGGGAAGGCGTATTTGAACATGACCTCTTTTGGACCTTCATACCGGGTATATACAACTCTTCTTCCAGACCTAGTTCTTTCACGAACTCGCTCATTACATCTTGTAGACCTAGACGACTGGCTTTCCGCCTGGCGCGTTGGGGTTACCTGTAACGCCACTATTGTCTTGGCCCTGCCCAGGCTTCGTAGCTGCCTGTGCAAACGACTGCTCGAAATCCGCGATGATGTCGTCAATGTGCTCGGTACCAACGGAAATACGGATGAGATCCTACAACAAAGGTTAGCAAAATAACTGAATATAAGAAGGACTCCAAAACTTACCTCAGTGACACCACTGTTGATTTTCTCCTCGTCGCTGAGTTGCTCGTGGGTTGTGGTCCATGGGTGAATTGCGAGAGTCTTCGAATCACCAACATTGGCAAGATTGGAAATGAGCTTGAAACCATCGACCACCTGACTACCAGCAGCGCCTCCACCGGTCACACCGAAAGACAGGACACCTCCAAAGCCGCGTGGAAGATACTTTCTCGCCAATTGGTGGCTTGGGTGGCTCTCAAGACCTGGATAGCTGACCCACGCGACGTTGGGGTTGTTCTCGAGCCATGTTGCGAGTTTCTGTGCATTCGATGCATGGCGTTCGCAACGCAGACTGAGAGTCTCAAGACCGAGAATCAATTGCTGTGCGGCGAACGGGTTCAGCGCAGCTCCAAGATCACGGAGAATTTCAACTCGCAGGCGGATGATGAAGGTGATGGGTCCGAAGGTGTCCCAGAACTTGAGGCCGTGGTAGCCATCGGATGGCTCGCTCATTTGTGGGAAGCGCTTGCGAGCAGCTGGAGCACCCCAGTCGAACTTTCCGGCATCAACGACAAGACCTCCAATAGTTGTGCCGTGGCCACCAATCCACTTGGTTGCACTGTGTACGACAATATCCGCACCATGATCAATTGGGCGGGCGAAGAAACCTCCAGCTCCAAAAGTGTTGTCCACCACGACTGGAATGCCAGCTTCGTGCGCAATCTTCACAATAGCTTCGAAATCTGGCACATTGTATCTCGGGTTACCAATGGTCTCGAGGTAGATCGCCTTGGTCTTGTCGTCGATCAAGCCCTTGAAGTCTTCCGGCTTGTCGCCATTGACCCACTTGGTTGTAATTCCAAGACGTGGGAAGAACACTTTAAACTGGTTGTATGTGCCACCGTAGAGGTTTGAGGTCGAAATGATGTTGTCGCCAGCGTGTGCGAGAGCAGCAATGGTCATGAACTGAGCAGCTTGGCCAGAGGCAGTGGCGAGGGCTGCAACACCACCTTCGAGGGCTGCGATGCGTTTCTCCAAGACATCCACAGTCGGGTTCATGATACGGGAGTAGATGTTGCCGAATTCCTTAAGGCCGAACAGCCTTGCGCCGTGAGCGGAATCATTGAAGACATACGATGTGGTGGCGTAGATGGGAACTGCTCGCGACTTGGTAGTTGGATCAGGCTCTTGACCTTTTCATGACTTCAGTCAGTTCTGGCCTCAAAAAGTATTCCAACACCTCGAAATCAAAAGATCTCGCGTACCTGCATGCAATTGCAAGGTCTCGAATCGCGGTTGCTGCTCTTGTCCAGCCATCTTCGATAACTGTTCCGTGAATAATGTAAGTCGTGATTTCGCCTTTGGCATACAACAGAAAAGCGCACAAGTCGACCTTTTTCTCTCCAATGTAGGAGCGAACAGAGAAAGACGGAGTGAGAAAGTTTTGTTGATTTGTTTGTGTGCAGGGTCAATTAATCCAGTGGCCCCGCCTGCAGAGAGGTCCCCGCAGCTTGAGACCTCACTCCAGGGATCTGCAGGACGGGATAGCTATGGCGTGCTCGCTAATCACAGCTGCTTCAGTGCTCGTGCTAGACTGAAAGAGAACTTGTCAGAGGCTACATCCTGGGCCAGATCCAATGGAAGGGGACAAAGTTGCTCATTAGCTTGCCGATTGCAGACGCAAGAACAATCGAAGTGCGGGTTAGGTTTGGTGCTTATAATTCGCAAGAATGGCAGTATATCGCGACTGCCGGCACACACTATTGCGAGGCGATCGCACGTTCTGCGAAAGGCTCGCTCGAACGGCAGACGCGGCACTTTGGGAGACTAAGTTATTGTTCTATTGCGAAATAGGTCACCTCCAGAGCGACATATTTGTTTGGCGGGCTTTAGCTCATCAGCCGGCCTCCGAGTTCAAGTATGGTGCGGAGGAGGAACACGGGGGTAGCGCATCACCAACGCGTTCTCAAAGCGCTCGATCTCATTGCACTGACAAGACAACGCTTCAACATTAGTTCATCAATAATACAAGGGGTATCTTGCAGGGTCCTGTCTATCCTTTTCAAGCAGCGTCTCTATCGTATAAGGCTCATATCAGACATTTCGATCGCTCAGCTCAACTCGTTCCGCTGGCTCCCGGTCTACTGCTTGACGGTAGCACGAGGGCTGACGACGTGGTATCGGGAATGTGCACAGTGGTATTCTGTACGTGTCTGACGACGTGGACCTGTTCACCAGTGCTCTCGTAGTGCGTTTCGCAGGTCGTTGATGTTGGCCGCTCCCCAGGCTCATCACTCTCGTGCTTGAACTCTTCTTGGTGCACGTCTATCATTGGCAGTGGCTGTTGGCCCACGCGTAGTGGAATCAGCACAATGTCGAAGGTGCACGGCGCATCTGCCTCTGGCACAAAATGTCGTCGTTTCTGCCCGCCAATGAGCCAAGTGTCGTCCTCACTCTCGATGTGCACTACGAAGGTCTTCCGCTCATCTTCGCCATGTATCCTGAACGTGGGAACGTGGGGGAACACCTCTCTGGCACTCCAACACGAGGTGTGGCTCACCAGCACTTTGGCCGTAATGGCCTCTCCAAGAGTGAGAACTTTAGGGTCCGATATTTGCCCTGTCATGCTCGGAAGTTCCAGAGCAGTACTGAACACCATGTCGACGTTTGGCACATCGACAGAGATGGTAATACACTGCGACTCTGCCATATTTGTGCGGTCAAGCGCGAGGACCTTGTGATCGTTGTGCCATGTGCGGAGCCAACCGTCCAATGGTGCTCTTTGCTCCGCAGGCAGAGTGGCAATCAGTTCGGTCCACCCGACAGTCTCGAAATCGATCACACGGGTCTCGCGGAGGAGGGCCGATGCCTCGAGATCTGAGGCAATGGTGCTATGACGGGCACGATCGAGCAGCAATGGAACTAGCAGGCGTCGATATTGGCTGAAATCGCTCTGCCGTATGTCTGCAGTGAAGAGCTCTTCCAGATGAGACAAAAAAAGTTCATCGATCGCTTCATACCGGACCTTGAACGCAAGGGCGGCGTCGCGTTTGAGAACCTTTTGTTCTGAGTTGTGCTTCCGTGTGATCTTGTAGAGCAGTTTCACGGGCTGTGCCTCAAATGCAGTCAGAGGTAGGGGCAATGAAGGCGGCGCTTCCACGGCGAATAATGGAGAGTCATCCAGCTCCGCGCCAAGTATGGTCAGTGGTGTTTGTGAGGTGGTGCGCACGGTAAAGCTCGAGTACAATCGATCGAGCTGGAACACATCGTGTACGTCTACATCGAGAGGCAGCTCATTGGCCAACTTGATCGGGAGGTTCAGCGTAAAGGTGCCTCGTGGAGTGGTGTAATGAAGCTCCATCCGGAACATCACTTCCTTGGTGGGTTGTTCGGTAGTGTATGGCACTTGTACCTCAGCATCACTATCGGCGGCCATTTCTCCGAGGGTGAGGTGTCCGGCTTTAACGGCTGCAGTATTGTCCAGTTTAATATTGCGAAGAATTGCGTCTGCAAGGTGAAGGCGTAGCCCTGCTGTTGCCGGCTTTAGTCTGATATTAACATTTGTGACCGAATTGTGCCCAGCATGCAAAGCGACCTCGAGATGCCGCGGCTTGTCGATATGAGTATGGCGAGCCCTCTTGACGGTTGCGCAGAATGCCTGTGCCCGGGGATACAAGAAAACGAAAGCAGGTGGTTTAGTAGAATCTCTGATAGTTGTGGTAGGGTCGACCACAGTGATGCCCAAGGGTGTCGGCTCCGGTGTCGCACGCAAGTGCTCTACGAATCGCAGCTGCTTGATCCTCAATTCAACTGTGTCGATGAGGTACGGGCCATACGCTATGGTCCTTGACAAGAGCTGTATAGTGTTCGTTCCCGGCTGCAGTGCAGTCGATTGGGCGTTTTCGAGCCATACTTCTTGCGTCGAATCGTCTACGTTAACCAGGCGCACGCTCACTGCATCGAAAGTCACTACCTCGTCAAGGTAGTGGGTGACGTTGAGAGACAGCGTCAATGCATCAGTCTCCGCATCATGGTCTACAACGCGATGTATTTCGACGTTGCCGAAGAAGTCCTTGAGTGGGTGAATGTCTTCAGCGTCAAGATCACCCGCCACTTCAATCGCTTCCTGGAAGCTGCCATTGATACCGGAATCGCTCGTGTTAGTAGCGATGCTATTACCTGAGAAATTGAGCGCTTTGCTCGTCCTTCGGCGCCGGATAACTTTGCTCAGCAGTGCTAGCGTCGCACGAACAAAGTCTTGCTTCCTACCCAGCTGCTTCAGGCAATAAGCATAGGTACGAAGTCTCTCCAGGCCTAGTCTGTCCCATCCGACGTGTTCCTCTTGCGGAGCAACACGCTCGAGGTATGTCGTGGCGCTCAGCCAATCGTTCTGCTGGCACTTCAACATCGCCAGATCGCCCAACAATTTTTCCACTGACTTGTGCTGTGTAGCTGCACCAAAATGCTTGATGGCCAGATCGGTCAGCCGCTCGTACATTCGCTCAAAGTCTCGCTCGTTGCCCACTGTTGCCTTCAGGGATGGACTCAGGATGTCCAGGGGTAGGCTTCCCGAGTCTTCGTCTTCTGTAGTCTTCGTGGCATTGGCGCCTTGCTGCTCAAGGGGCGAATCACGTGAAGGGCTGACAAGTGATGAACCGGCACACCAACCGAATGTGCGAGCAAGCTGCACCAGTACCCGTCGTTGCATCATGATTAATTCTGCCCGATACGTTGCCAAGTCCGCTTGGCCTGGCAGACCGACGTGCCCTATTGAACCGACGCCAGTGCTCGTCGCTGGTCGAAAGGGTTTAGAGCCTTGTTTTCTGCTTTGTGGACGTGTCAATTCGATCGCGGCTTCAGAATCAGGCAAACTGGACGTCCGCTGTGGGTGTGTGTTCGCGCCAACACCAGTGCTCGTTGCTGGCCTGCGTATGCTGCCATTAGAGGTTCGGCGTAACCCTCTATCAATGACATCTATCAGTGCTGGCACCGCAGTCTCAGCAAGGACCTGAGATGCTACTGCCCAAGTCCACGAGCAGACCAGATACTCTGTTTCCAGGGACGATGCGGCACTGCGAGCCTGGTCCTGTCTGAGCGCTCGTGCTGCCATGTGAACGAAGCTTGAAGCTCGCCAACATACTTCTGCAGTTAGGACCAGATCTTCGCCGCCCTCTTTCGCATCTTGCTCCAGGCGTGCGGACTGTGCATTCGCAAGACGCAGTATCAGAGCCTTTTGTCGGTGAAAAATGTAGCACATGAAGTCGAACACAGATATGCTGCTCCGAAGGATACCATCTCGATAGTCTTTGCTGAAAAGAAGCTCTGTGTCGTGTTTGCTGTTTGCAGCCTCGTTGGAATCCCCATTGCGGTCGGCGTTCGATGGCCCTTTCACTCTCCGCCTAATATCATGCGTATGATCTGCAAAGCTTGTTGCTGTTCCCCGAGCCACGCCAGTTGCCAATTCGCGGAGAACGATCTCAAGCCCGATCGAAAGTTCATCGTAGATTGCCAAAGCGTCTTCTACTAAGCCTATGCTTTCCAGTGCCATGGCTAAGCCCTCCTTATGGATGAAGAAGGTACAGAAATTCCAGCCAGGGAGTGACCTTCGCGCCTCCTGCTCCGCAATATCAGCTTCATACTGTCGGACTCGCCTGTCAAAGGGACCGAGAATGAGCGACTTGAGCTTCGAAATGAGGTCGCTCCAAGCGTTCTCTCGCTCCTGTGGAGTCTCATCGTATGTTTGCGCAACAGCTGGGGTGGGAAGCAAGTCCGCCGGTGCCTCCTTCTTTACGATGCGGATTTGAGCCACGCGGTCGATGCCAGACTTGCCCGTATCGTTGAAATCAGCACGCACTCGGTCAAATACAGTCCGCGTGCCCTTGCCAATGAGCTTGTTGCCGCTTTTCCTCTCCTTGAGGTCGTCCGGGTCTCTGCTACTCTCCCGCCATCGTGGCTCGCTGGCCGCTACAGTGTCGGGCACAACAACGTGCAAGATCAACCATTCGTGAGCATCGTGGTCCTGCTTGCCCTCTGGCTGCGCGACCTCCTTCACCCACTCGCGTATCCTTTTGCGCTCGAACTCTTTGTAGGCTTCACTATCATCGCATCTCAACACATAGAGTTTGAGGTATGGACTTGTCCGGAAGCCTGGGATTTGGTGCCTTCGCTCCTTGCCCGTTTGGCCGCCTCCCGTGGCAATGTCGAGACTTCGCTGAGGCGCGATAGCATCATCTCTGCGTGACGAGGGCCGTAGAGCAGCCTGAGTCTGTTTATCGGGCACGAAATCCAAGTGCAAGGACTTGATCTGGCGGAGTGGGCGAGGCGGTGACTGCCAGTTGAGGTTTCGCAGCGGAAGCCTGGCGGCTATGTCGCGCGATACTAGGGGAAAGACTCCAGACTCGTCATGATACTCGACTGCAGGGCGGACTCAGTGGCTGTTGATCTCTTTTGCGCGGTCCTGTGCATGTGCATTGTAACACAGGGCGGACTAATGGGCTGCGTACCGGTAACCTTGGAGCTCGACGACATATCCACTCCTGAATCGTCGCGCGCTCTGCTCGCCCTGCAACATGGTGCTGACGGGCTGAAGCTGCTAAGTTACGTCGTCATCGCGAGCGTACGAACAGAGGAGGCGTGGGCGAGTGCGGGTGGCCAGAAATGCGGCTGTCAATTGAGCAATTGTCGGTCGGTGTCGGATTCTGCCGTGCGGTTGAGAATGACCGCGCTGGCTGCGACGATTGGCTCGTCACGGCCAAACGAAACATTGACTTCACCAGCTCTCGACTTTCTCCCGACGACCACCGACATCACCACCCTCGCACCACACACACCATGCGACCCGCGCTGAGACTATTGGTAGGATGCAAGAGCTAGAGCACACGGACTATGGCTGAATGGCATGCAGAACACGAGCCCGACCCTCCAGGGCGGTGCTGGACTATGGAAGAGCGGCGCTCCCGGCACACACGTCTGGCGGAAACCTGTCAAGGTTGACACCTACAAGAGTCCCTACGGCCCTCAGTATGGCACCGCACGAGCGACAACGTAGGAATTGGCAAGGCTGACAAATTGCGCAGATACAAGATCAAGCCACACGTCTTTGGCGTGGATGCAGGCAAGGGCTACTACTAGTACGTTCGCGACATACCCTTCTCAACCACAATTCGACAGCTCTGACACGCGATGCAGTGGCACACTGGCAGCTGGCTTCGGCGTTGCTGCTGGAACATTTGCGATCATGTTTTTCGACGCTGTGCCCAAGGTGAAGCAGGACATTTTGGAGAAGATTCCGTTCATTGCCAGCTTCTACCACACTGAAGTCGCACCAGAAGATAACCCATTCTAGATGTGGTGCGATCACGATGCAGCGTTTGCGGGTCTCGAGCGGAATAGATGTAAATAAGAGCACGGACACTGTATTCTAAGGAGTTTCCTTCACACATCGAGTTGCTTGTGGTTCGAGACACGACATGGATACGGCTCACGGTATCGAGGGCAGTCCTGAAAGTGCGAGTCACCTCGGATGTCAACTGACGATATGAGCAATGCATATTTTGCACTGTACTGACAACTGATTTATGCATCTAGTTCGCCTTATGTACATGAACAGCGCAGCACGCCCGTCATGACGATAACCTGGGAAGGCCTTCTGCTCGCCTCACTTCGGGAGGGGGTATCAAGCATTGGCCGCCCCTGGTGCACAGATATCAATTCTCTGCCACCGCTGCACGTCCTCGCTGCAAGCACTTCGCAACGACTCCAGAATGTCTCTGGCTCGCACGCCTGTATCTCGCCTTACCGTCATTGTCAGAACGACCGGCTCGTCGGATCTCCGAATCAAACCGAAACGTGACATCCACTCGCGCTTGCGAATGAAATATAAACCAACTTGCATTTCCGTGCACGGAGCTTGGGTGAAGAACATGTCTAACCACGACTCTCTGCAATCCAGCTTCGCGCGAAATTGAGCAGTTCGCAGTCTCACGATTCTCCCGTCCGAAGGGAAGACCGGATTGAACTGGATATGCTGGGGCGGTTGGTCGAAGGCTGGTCGCACGTCCGATGTGGTATTCAGCAAATGGCGCCCCGGAACACCTTTCGCCGTAGTTGGAGCGTGACAAGCAGATTCCGGCTTGGAGTTATTGTCGCATACAGAGTGGGAGAGCTTGCCCGTTTTAGGAACGAATCCTAGGAACATTCTCCTGAGCAAATTTGGTGAGGTCGTGATTACTGTGCGCCATTGCTGCGAGACGCGCTGAATGCGAAGAAGATCTTTCATTTCGAGGTGCATCAGGACACTCTCCAGGAGTTCAACGATGGCGAATGCATGTGAAGACATTGTGTCTTTGTTCGAATGATGTGATGCTACGGAGTCGAGGTGATGTTCTTGTTTAGTCGATAAGCCAGTGTACGTAGAAGAAGATTGAGAGCAGCGTGAGGACATGGTGAAGTATTCTGATCTTGGGGAGCCAGCGTCGTGCCTGTCAGGTAGAGCAAACGAACGTGTGCGGCAGGTGCTGATAAAATCCAAGACAACAGCACGCCCGGGCATCGCATACCATGCCCTACCCGCCTACATGTCCGCAGATTGCCCAGCGAACCACAGCCACAAAACTGGGCGCCGCGCACGATTTGTGATTGTGCTTGCACAAGTTGGATGGCGGGGCGACTTGCCAAGACCATCGGTTCGATCGTTCAAGCCTGTGGTCTGATCATGCACTTCTCACAGCTGGGCTGGGCTCACAAATCGATGGAGCGTCGTCAGTGAACGCCGAGGCGACTGTTCAGTCGACATATTACAAAGGCGAGGTGAGGTGAGGTGGGCTGCAGGCGCACCGAGAGGTGATGCCTGAACTCCTGGATTGCGCGCGGAATGCACGCGGCCCTCCACGTGCAGACAGGCACGACCCCTCCACCTCGTCATCGCAGTGCTAGGATCCCGAGCTTCGCCCTCCAGATTCGCGAACTTCGCGTCCATCGCGCGTACACTCGATTGCATTCTCCAGTCCCTACCGTCGTCATGTTCAAGAAGAAGCCCATCATCAAGCCACAGGCTCCTATGCGATCATCTGATCGACGCAAGCTCGCCGACCAGATCATCAAGGACTTCGACCTGGACAGTAAAGCCGTCGACGACGAAACTCCTGAACAGAAGGCAGAGGCAACCGCTGCTCACAGTGCTCTACGGAACTCTCTTCTCCCCGAGAACACACAGTCGACGACGTTCAAGCGGCCGGAAGCGCAGCAAGCCTCAGGCACTCTATACGTCGGTAGCCAGGATGGAGAAGAGTCGAGAATACTGTGGTTTCAGGTTGAAGGACAAATGATACCCTCAGTCTACACACTTTGGCGTCATCCCGACCTCGTGCCTTTGCTGCACACACCAGACATCGTTATCAAGAAACTGCAAGGTGGTGCAGATCTGATGATTCCTGGCCTGTTCGGCGGGCCGCCTTTTCCTCCTCGAGCTAGAAAGGGTGCCGTGGTGGCCATAGCAGCGCTTGAACGGCCCTCCATCCCTGTAGCAGTAGGAGTGTGCGTCATTGATGTCTGTGATCTACAGAAGGTAAGAGGCGAGAAAGGAAAAGCAGTGGAAAATATGCACTTTCTCGGAGATGAATTGTGGTCGTGGGGCCACTTGGGGAAGCCAGGCCAACAGCCTCCAGAAGAGGTCGAGGGACGGACCAAAATCTTACAGAATCGAGGACTATTGGAACAAGTAGCAGACCTTGACCTGGAGGACCAATATGAAGCAGGTGGGGTGGCACTTGGGGACTCTGCAACCAACGGCAGCGCCAACACCAGGGCCGTCGATGTGCCTGCGGACAGCGAGGAATCCAGCGAGAATGTAAAAGCCAAAGAATTGTCGCAAAAGGAAATCGACGAAGCCTTTCGGAACGCTTTTCTCTTTGGTATCAACCACTACAAGAGCTCCAATCCTAACGCCAAAAATTACGGCCTCGACTTCCCGCTAACGCAGACTGTGATCATGTCAACCTTGGTCCAGCCGTTTCTACCGGCGTACACACCAGAGGAGGCGCAGCAGCTACAGATCAAGAAGACATCTTGGAAGAATATCAAGAAGTTTGTCAAGAGCTTGGACAAAGCTAAGATCGTGAAATCGAAGGACAAAGATGGCAATGAGACGACAATAATCGACGTTGATTTCGATGATGCGGCTGTTGTCAACTTCAAGCCATACCGACTGCCAAAGAAGGAGAATGCGAGCGGTACATCACTTGGCCGAGGAGAAGCAGGGACAGCAAAAACCGATGTCGGCGATGATTCCATCGGGCAGAAGCTGCAAGTAATCTCTTCCTACAAACCGGCTGCCAAGCTGCAGCCTATTTTTGATGCAGTGTCCAGTACGAAGCAACAGTACACGCCGCCGGAAGTGCGTGAGCTTGTCACGGCATATCTCGAAAAGGAGAACCTCATATCCGAGACAAACAAGCGGTTGGTCAAACTCAATCCAGTCCTGGCCAACGCCGTCTTCGATGGCTCTGGCTCACTTGACAAGGAAGTGCTAGCCAAGGGCACCGTACCGCGAGATGCACTCATCGATCGCGTGTTGCACGGGATGGCGCAGCAGCACACCATCGTCCGCCAAGGGGTGGATCCGGCCAGTGTGAAAGCAAAGAGCGGTGCAGCGCCAAAAATACACATTACATTGGAGACAAGAAGTGGCAACAAGACCGTGACAAAGGTCTCTGGCCTCGAGGTCTACCACGTCAACCCAAGACCTTTGGCGGATGAGCTGAGAAAGACGTGTGCTGGCAGCACAAGTGTTGAACCTCTCGCTGGCGCCGCAAAGAAGAACGAGAAGGAAGTCCTTGAGGTCATGGTGCAGGGACCACAGAAGGATGCAGTAGTCAAAGCACTTGAGCGCAGAGGCGTTGACAAGCGATGGGTGGAAGTGCTTGACAAGACCAAGGGGAAGAAATGGTGAGCTCCAATACGAATGGTATCATGGAGCCCAGGCAGACATGTTGGGTGCTCCATCGCCCCTCGGGCTACCTCAATCTCGTTTCCACGGGTTTCCCATTGCGATTCTCACTTTTACAGCACGAAAAGAATCACAAACACAGACAGGGGCACCGCAAGAAACAGCACGCGATGATAGGTCGCGTTGTCAGTCCCTGGACGCATTCTGCACACCACAAGCCATTGAGCTCGGCCTGCCCACGATCCACTTCATCAACGTTGTTCCACCATTGTGCTGGCTTAGGCCTTGGCTGTGATCCAAACTCACCGGTGAAAGGTGGTCGCGTTTCAGAGAGGTTTCTGCAACGCTTGTCCAAGCCCCAGCCAGGCAGCTGCGAGTCTTCCGTATCTTCGGGGGTAAGGATGCGCTTTGGCGATTATTTGACCGCACAGCACAGCAGCAGCAGCAATGTCGCGGCCTTGCAGCACGTCGTGCAGGGCACGAGGTGGTCCAGAAGTAGCAATCGAGCTTGACGCCGCCTACTCGAAGCATGACAGTGTGTTCCTTTCGAGAATCTCCTAGGGCCGCCATTTCGAGACTCTCCCAGGGCCGCCGTTTCGAGCATGGCTGAAGAAACGTTCACTAATCGTGGTCGTTTAGAAGCTGCTGCCTGTTGCACCTTGACGTGCTTGTTCGATCTTGTCATATCTGCCGTTTGCACTCCAGGGCACATACGAGATGGGTTCATCACGCTCAGCCTCGAGCCATTAAACTCGAAGGTGGTTGACTTTCGAACTTTGTCTGACTTAACCTTGTTCTGGTAGGAGCTCGTGTGCCACGTAAGCTCTGGTCTCGTATTGTAGACATCTTCACTCATGCCATTGGTGTTGTTAGCTCTACCACTCCCAATCAGCAGCGTGCCGCAACGCCAGGCCGCGAGTCTGGTCGTATAGAAGCTTCGGCAAAAGAGACCAAAGATTGAAGACCCTGGGGCCGATGGCCGGGACTTTACGTGTGGCGCACGCGCTCTTCGCATTGCCGCCAATCAGGTCTCGCCGCGGAAAGCGTGCTTCGTTCGCCATGTCCCTGCTGGCTCTTTTGCGCTCTATGGTATGCTCACATGCTTCCATCGTTTGATCTGGCGGCATGTGCCTGTGCGGTGTACTGATGGACGAGCGATCTCCTTCTTATGCAGCGCTCCCGCCGCCTGCGTGTCTGCGAACAGTACCTCCCTTCGTACCTCCATAGCAGCCCTCAGCCTTCACAGTTCAACAATTTTATGAGCATAACCGCACTCCGCTTCCAGGCGCATTGAATGGCGCATGAGCATTTTCGTTTGCAGTAGCAAAGTAAAGTCGGTCGGCAGTCCCTGAACGTCAACAGCATCGCACTTGAACAATTCGCCCGAGTCACCGATCACTACCTCAGACCAGCGTCTCCAACCAGGACAACCAGATTGTGGGATCGAAAATTGGCTCCAGCAAGCAAATGCCAGGCGCAATGGCGTTGGGTAACGGCAGCGCCAAGGACAAGGACATGGACGAAAGTCAAAGCTTGACATCTTCACCCATCTTACCCGTCTACTACCGAGACTTCGATGATGATGATGAGGCGTCGTCAGAACACTACTTCCCGGAGCGCTCGCAACGGCGATCCACTGTCGGCCATGTTCTTTCTTTCTTGGGCATGACTTCGCGTCAACGACGACGAAGCAGAGACCACGACCAGGATCATCTTGGCCCGCGAAATGATGCCTTGGATGAGGGAAAGCTCAAGTCGAGCCCAGTGAGGGAAGGACGCAGACGTCGTCGCTCGCTGGCAGGCTCGATCAGAAGGACTTGTGTTATGGTCTCGGTCGCAGTATTGATGTTCTTGTAAGCTGACCTATGCGATGACGATGCTTGCAAACCTACTCACCTATTACAGTGGCGTTCTTCACATACTACAAGCTATTGTAGGCCGCGCGCGCCTTTTCTGGAATCTCGAAACCGACGAGATCTTTCTTCCCGAATGGGGTCTTGCTGGAAAACCTGGCGATGGCCTTGCCAACTACCCTACGGACGCGACAAGAGACGTGCTTCCCATCCGATGTCACTCACACAATGACTATTGGCGAAAAATCCCACTCTACGATGCACTACATTGGGGTTGCACTGGCGTCGAAGCTGATGTCTGGCATTTCGACGAAGAGTTATATGTTGGTCATAATACTGCCGCTCTGACCAAGAATCGAACATTTCGAAACTTATACATCAACCCGATCGTTGAGATGCTCGACACGATGAATCCGCACAACGCTTTCGGCAATACTACCGGACATGGAGTATTCGATGCCGATCCTGATCAGAGTCTCACTCTGCTCGTCGACTTCAAAACCGAAGGGCGTGAGACATATCCCCACGTACAAAGGCAGTTGTCCGCGCTGCGTGAGAAGGACTATCTCTCGTACCACGATGGAAAGCAATTTCACAAACGCGCTGTAACAGTGGTCGGAACTGGAAATACTCCCTTCGACATGGTCGTTGGCGACACCGAACGCCGCGAAATCTTCTTCGATGCCCCTCTCGATCGAATGTGGGAGCCTGAGCGAGAGCGTGATACCGACAGCTTAGAAATTGATGAAAGCAAGACAGGCTTTGTTGAAGGTGGCCAAGGAAATGTTGGAACTGGCATTGTGACTTCTGCGGACGACTTCAATTCTACCAACTCCTGGTACGCAAGTGTTTCGTTCGCGAGATCTATAGGCTTTGTTTGGGGAGGTCAATTGTCCGCGTCCCAGCTCAACAAGATTCGAGGACAGATCAGAGGAGCAAAGCGAAGAGGACTATATGTCCGTTACTGGGACACGCCGAACTGGCCTGTAAGCCTGCGCAACTCGGTCTGGGAGACGCTGATGCGCGAGGGCGTTGATATGTTGAATGGCGATGATTTGAAGGGGATGGCAGTGGAGAATTGGAAAGCGCGTGTACATGGGTTCTGGTAGAAATGTGGGACGGACATTGACGTGTCAGGAATCAGCGGAGATACCCCTTTTAGCATTACTACGCAGCTTGCGGCTTACAAGCATTGAATTGAAAACAATCATCAATTGATAAGAGTAATATCGCCTGGGCGAGTGCCTCGCGCCGTCTTCCCTGCGGCGTTCTGTACAAAGCCTTCGCTACCTCGCAGCCTGCAGTGCGCACATGACGGGCCATGATGTGATCGGCCTCCACGCCGCGCACTTGTGCAACGTGAGCGTTCCTGCCTACAGGCTGGAAGAGAGTCCATCGAACACTTCAACTCATCCGTCCCTATCATCCTTGCAAGCTTGGCGATTTTAGTGCGCTGTGGAAGGACGTGACCTGGAGCGCCTGTAGCATTTTGGATCGAGACATTTGAGCTCATCATAGAAGGTCGGGAATTGTTCAGTCGCCGACCACGCTCTCCTCGTCTGCTGGGGCACCATTGGCAGTCTCGCGATCATCCTCTTCAAGTGCCTGTGGCTCGACATCGACCTCGTCCTCATCCTCAATCTCGTCTTCCATTTCGTCCTCAGCCACGATGGCATTACTCTTTGGATCAGCTTTGGGTTTCCTCCCGATCCCGTTTGGAGCAGCTTTCGCTTTAGGCTTCGCTCTGCTCTTCCCGGCCTTCTTCTCCAAATTGGGCTTCTCGAAATATGCTACCACTTCCTTGAAGTTTGGCCCAAGTCTGGTCTTGTTGCGCTCCACGCGCTTTCGTGTCGCTTTGTCCGCCAGGACGCCAGCAGCCTCAGCTTGTACAATCTTGCCTGTCAGGATGCATAGCTTCTGTTCGGCGATGAGAGGCTTCGCGAGCTTGGCATCCCGAGCTTGTTGAGATGTTTGAAGCTGGTGGTCCTCATCCTCGTCTTCGGATTCAGATAGTGGATCGTCATCGACAGGGTCTGCATCAACGTCCATCTCTTCGTCCTCGTTTGAGTGGTCGTCCAGTTTCTTGCGGCTCAATTTGGCGAAGTCCTTCTCAAGCGCAGCGAAGGTCTTCAGTACCGCCTTCTCATGTTCAGAGTCCAAGTCCATAATCAACACGGTATAGTCTTCACTGATGCCGGGTTTCGCCTTCACCGTGCGTAACACAGCCCCAGACGTGTGCAAGTCTAGTAAACAGCCAGTCATCGAGAAGCAGACCTGTTCTGTCGCTTTCCTTCCATCAAGTACCATCATGGTATTTGTCACGTATGTGTCTCGTCGAAGGCATAACGGCTCCAGATCATCCAGTTCTGAGCCTACACCTGTCCTGACGGCTGTCGCCAATGCGGACAGCTTCCATCGAAAATAGAACAAGGCTGCCTCTGCAGCTCTCGCAGCGATGCTGTCCTCGAGTGCTGCCTCTTCAGGATCAGGAGCTGGCCCGGTGGAGTGCACAGCGCGTTGTAGCAAATCGACGATGAAGTCGATCGCACCGTTATATGCCTTGTCCGGATCGGTGTTGCTGCCTGCGAGATTGCCATCCTCAAGATGTGATATAGGGTTCGAAATGGTGGCAAGATGCACAATCCGAAGCAGATTGTTGCTGAGTGCCACCAATTCTTCTCGTGGTGAAGCCCCACGGACAGTCAGTGTGTCGACATTCAGCAGCTCTGCAAGATTGCTGACCACATCCTCCCACAGGCCGGACAATTTCTCCACCGCGGTGTCGTCGAGGTCTCCGTAGGATTTGGCGTGCAGTATGGCACTTGTCGCTGGACCAAGCACTTCGTCCGTGCCGTGTGACATGAACTGCTTTCGAAGATCATCGAGCAGGGCACCATTGATCGTGGGATCGGCCCGCAAGCTTTGCAGAGCAGGAATCGCGAAGACACCTTCCAAGCGGAGAACAGCAGCTGCAGTGCCTGGAGCATCGCCGAACTTCTTCAAAAGTCTGGGCAGAATATCTGTCAAGTGCCGCACGGCCTCTTCAAGCTCATCCTGCAGCTCTTCCTTTTGCTTCTTTGTGAGCTTGCCTTTCGTGTGATGGTTGTGCTGCTCCGCCAAATCGCCAAGCGTACGTTTCACTGAGGCATTGAGGACTTCCAGCAGGATGAGCTCCTCCTTCTCGCTTAACGTGCACTCATGCTTCAAATGGGATAAGGCATCGTCAGCGGCACCGTTAGACCGTGAAAGGGAGTGGTCGAATAGCAGATAACCTGCTAGGGCCTGCCAATTCTGCAGCTCGTTGATCTTGTCATAGAGCGCATTGGTGGCCAGAGTGAATCGAGAATCGGTGCCTGCAACGTTGATCATGAGACTGCCATCTGTGCCGCTCCGCTCGAATTGACTGGATCCTGGATCCTCGTTGTCATAAGATTGTAGCATCTCTGCTAAAGACTTGAGCTTCAGCCACTCCAGCCGCGGGGCCTCGAAATTCTCCTCGCTGACTTCTGGCAAGTTTTCCTTGAGGCTCTCAATGCCACCAATGTCATCCGCTTTAGCATTGAAAAGGTCATTGACATTTTCCGAGAAAAAGCCTGCGACTGCCTTGCGCACCTTTGCCTCATCGTGAAAGATGAGCCGGCCTATGGCATCGATATCGTCTGGTTCGAGCAGGTCGTTCTCCCGCAGCATACCCAGGAGCTCGATCCCAGAAATTCGCACGTTTAAGTCAGCATCAGAAGTGCCCACTTCTACCAGTCTTTGGCGGAACTTTTCCGTAAATGTCCTGAGCCCGCCGAGTTTATTGGTGTCTTGATAGAAGCGCTTGAGTTGATCGACGACTTCGTGCCTGCACGAGGCGTGCGAATCACTGAGGACCCAGCCCAGGTATCGGAGATGATGTCCGTCAAAGAAGTGTTCCGGGCGGGCCATGATCCAATCTCCGATTGCTTCAATACACTCCCGGCGAATCATTGGGTCTACATCACGATAACGATGAATGAATATGGCATCGAACCAGTCCTTCAGCAATGCCTCCATGTACTCCAGGTCGAGTGTGGCTTGCTTGGCCTTTTCTTCGAACTCCTTCACCCGCGCTTTGTTGACTCTGGATTTCTTTTGCTCTGCAGCAACTTGCCTCTGGAACGTCGGCGCCTGTTTGGCCAGCTCCTTCGCGATGTCACACATGGCTGTGATTACGCTTAACGAAAAGACGGTCGCTGTGTGTCTGAACGACCGATCGGACGCAGATGACATGGTCGAGAACCACACGCTGATGTTTTCCAGTAGGTCCGGATTGGCGATCAAAATCCCCGCAGCGGATATGGATTTGATCAACTGTTGCATGAACAGCGTGATGTTTTGACGAAATGCTACGCCGCTCTTGCCCTTTCCGATCAATGGGTAATCGGTGGGATTCGTGGCCTGATGCTCTGTTTGCAAGTCACGTAGCTTCTCAGTAGCTCCATCGGGGTCCTCGATGTCGTGCACGTTGACTTTTATGTTGCATCCCGCCGATTTGAGCAGGAAATTGATCAAGTCCGTCAAGGCCAAAGCCTCATTATCTTTGAAAGCAGCCAGCCAGTCTGCGACAACTTCATCTACGCTCTTGTCCCGTGCAAAGAGCTCGGCAAATATCCCGCCAGCTGCTTCTGCGTCTGCGTTATCGATCGCCTGCGGCTTCTTTGGTGCGCGCTTCCTAGCAGGTGCTCGTGTTGTGCTCCGTATGGGGAGCGAAAGGCCATTGGTCTGAGTCTTAGCCTTCTTCTGTGGCGGTTTCTTCGCTGCTGCTGGCTTCTTCGCTTTGCGCGACTTTTTGGCTCTTTCGCGCATTTCCTCCTCGTCAGGCTCATCCTCTGGATCATCATCCTCGTCATCTTCGTCTTCAGCGTCCAGCATTTCCTCATCTTCATCGTTGGCATCGGCTCCACCGGTTTGGTCGCGTTTGCGTTTGGCTGCTGCAGAGGACGGGACCGTGAAGTGGTCAGGTTGTTTTCTCACGCGTCCAGAGGCGCGTCTCGTGGGAGCATCGCCCGCATCTGGCGCCGGTGACACCGAGGCCGACATCGTCTAGATTCTGTCTGCGTTCGCGCGACGCGTGCGGCTTTTGCGATCGGGCTGCTTCTTCGCAGTCGCGTTGTGCGACTTGTACTGTGCCGGCGACTGTCGGGTTACGAGTAGTGCAGTATCAAGGCTGCGACATTTCGCTTCGCGTCACGTCACGCGAAGACTGCTTGCGATGCGAGCACCTGTGACGCGCAGAGTGAGTGGGCGGTTTGTAAAGGTGGTCGGTCCCGCGCGCGAGATTGGCGCAAACGAGCTTGTGTGAAAGTCAGCGTCACGCGTCAAAGGGTCACTCCACAACAACCATCGACGCGACAAATGACGCCAAGGCTCTCAATGCCTGCCCACATGCACAAACTATATTGATAACAATGGATCACGCGAGTCAAATTCGCGATTACCGGGATCCATTTCGGCTATCATGCCATGCTGATTGCGAGGAGCGATACAAAGTCCTTCAAGATGTACGAAAGGCAATGTATGTATGTTTGGGCGGAAATCCGTTCATGAACTTAGCATGCGAACAGCTCAATGACAAGATCGACGCGCGATCCCGGTCCCTATCGTAAGCACAGTAGTGCTCGCTCCCCAAATTGTTCCACAACGCTGCCCTCGTCGCTCAGCATAGTCCATAGCCAGCGTCGACCAGCTTCGACAGTGGGCGCCCCAAATTTCACCACGACGCTACCACGGACGGAAGCAGCAGACCACAATACTTTGCTGTTCGCCTCCATCTGTTGTCTTCTGAGTCTCTTCACAAGCGCAGGATCCATCAACCTTTCCTCGTCATCGCTGCCACTATCCCACTTTCGATTGCCAATCCTAGGCAAAGCCTTGAACTCCCTAAGGAAGAATGTGCTCAAAGCAGCGAACATGTCACCATACAGTATCAGCGTTCCATACACGGCTAGGCCGTCCATCCTGTGAGCCATACTACCACTGATATGCTGAGAATTGAGGACCATATTGTCCCGTAGCAACAGCTTGTGCACGCCATTGGGTTGACTGATGTGTACTTCGTTACGGCTACCATAGCGGAAAAAGGACCAGTCTTCGCCGTTCGCAGGCCGACCGTTGGAAACCCAGTCCAGGACGCATAGGCTGCCTTTATTACCGTCGCATGAAGAATTTCCGGTAGACTCAGTTACGATAATGTTGTACTTCTGCAGCTGCTCGAAGCTGCTGTTTCTAAATGGCTGAACCGGATCTGGCAGGTAGCACAGGGCTGATCCCGGCGCGAGAGTGACAGTCATAGCTTGCCGGCTGACCACGTCTTGGCTTGGTGATTTGAACAGCTTGGTGCTGCCCTGCGTGAGGAGTGTGAGGCGAGTACGAGCCTCCAGAGTGACGCCGAGGTCGATAGCATCGCCGGCCACAAGTCCACCTCCATAAGTGAGCAAGTAGACTGTATGGACCAGGGTGGCAGCTTCGTTGTCGGTCCTGACTGGTAGAGGAGCGACCAGCTTCAGAGGGTACTGGTAGTTGACTGTACGCAGTTTTGGTGTGTCGGGAGCCAACAAGGCTAGATGTATCGTTCCGTGTCCTGGTGTGGAATTGGGTAGAGCGAAGGGTTGGGACATGTTGTCCACTGATACAACTTGCTACCGGATCATTGTCTTACGGCCACAGGCACCTCTACGACACCAGCACGCAGGTTGGATAAGTTCAATCATGTTGTATGTAGAGCCGAAACAGAAACTGTTGATAACTGTCGCTCGGCAGTCACGCCTGGATGAATCAGATTGAGCTTCGGCTCGTCTCGCCAAGCCATGCTTGGCCCGTGCTACTTTACAGGTCTCGCCCGGCCGACTCCCAAACAACAACACTCGTTCTTGTATCGTGCACGCCCTCTCTGCGCGCGGATGGGCCATGTCGACAGTGACGTTCCGGTCATGGAGCCTCCGAACGGTGCGAAGCCGTCCAGGAAGCGAAAGCGGCCCAAGGTTCCTGAACAGCAACGACAGCGAGCAGCTGTAGCGTGTGGCTCATGTCGAAGATTAAAAGAAAAGTGTAATGGAAAGATCCCTTGCGACCGATGCCAAAAGTATCACCGCGTCTGCGAACCTGCGTCCGTGACACAGAGCACTACGGCTCCCAGCCAGAAGACTGAAGGTGAGGGCTTAGAGGTTTCGGCCCGTCGTGTTCAGCACCTGGAATATGTCGCTCGCCACTTCTTGGGTGATAACTCGCTCACAGACGATGCTTTGAGCAAGATCGTGGCCAGACTAGAATCCGAGAATAGCGCTTACACTGCTGGACAGCCATCAGACGATCCCGAAGCGCCGGCATTGGATGAAGAGCGATTCACGGTACAGAATGTGTCGCCGAACACAACGCACTACTCCGGAGAGTTCTCTCACTGGAGTTTTTCCATGAGATTGAAATCGTATGTGGAGCAGCAATTACAGGTCGCGAATGGTCGCAAAACCGAAGACCAATTCCAAGTACTCGACTACTGGAGAGCACACCATCTCAAATCCCGGGACTCACGAATGAAGACCGTTCTCGACAGTCTGCCTCCAAAGGAAGTTGCACTGTTCCTTAGTTCGGTCTACTTTCGTTTTGCGCAGACGAATACATTCTTCGCGGATGAGGGCTGGATCCGCGAGAAGCTCGACACGCTCTATCAGCAGAACATCGTTCTCAACGCGGACGACGCATGTTGGCTCTGCAGTACGCTAAGTGTATTGGCAGTCGGAACGCAATTCGCGCACATGCCTCAAGCTGTAAGCGGGCAGAGTGAGAACGGCATCGAGACTGTTGCAGATGCAGTTGGAATCTCCTTCTACCAAATGGCCGCGGATCTTATTCCTGATGTTGTGGCGATAGCGAGCGTAGACAGCGTACAGGCGTTTTTGTGCTTGGCTCACTTCGCCTTGCCCATGGACGCGCATGGTGTATCCTACACATACCTCGGACTTGCGTTGAGAATGGCGATACAGAATGGTATGCACCGCAAATACCTCGGAAATGAATTTGACGAACACACTTTGGATCTGAGAAATCGCCTATGGTGGAGCACATACCGATTGGAAAAGCGTGTGAGCATTCTTCATGGCCGGCCATCATCCATCTCCTCGAGTGAGATTGACGCGGATCACCCTGCAGACGTCATGCAACCAGGGAAGCCAGCTACCGGGAACAGACAATTCGAAAGCAGCATGACGAAGATAACAGATTGGTTAGGAGATATGTCTTTTTTGGTTTTCATGCTGAGGAAAAGTACACGCCTACGACATACATACTTTGAGCGACTACTACATGTGAAAGGACAATTCCTGGAGTGGTGGAACACAGCTCAAATACCAGATTTCGAATCTGCAACAACTCGAGCCGTCTTACACCTGCATTTGTCCAAGCACATGAATTTGGTATTTGTGGGCCGCCCATTCCTGTTGAACAAGGCGAAGACCAACACGAAAACTCCCGAGCGCAGTGGGCAAGCGGAAGTCAATCAGCGATGGACTGAATTGGCTGACGATGCGGTTCGATCCGCCGAGCAAATAATCACAATCGAACAGCACATGCATGGAACAATTGGGCTGGCAAAGGCGAGTTGGACTGAATTTAGTTCATGCCGAGCGGCCGTGCTAGTGCTTCTTGCACAGTGCTTACACGAATCATCGGAACATGTGCTAGGCGTTCTGGAGAACGGTATGCATCTAATTCGATACATGTCGACTGCCAACGCCTCCACGCGTTCAGAAGCATCCTTGATGGCATCCCTCGAAACCGCTATTCGTCATTTGCATACACGGAGAGGGCAGAGCGCCTCTCAGGAGGTGACTGAGACACTCAACAACTTTAAGAAGTGGGCGTCACATTTTCAAGGGGAGACACCAGAGCCAACAGAAGGACTATTCGATCCTCTGCCCACGCACATGGCAGCTGCTGTCGATATGTACGACACTTTTGGAGACTTGGACTGGAATCCTTTCGACGCTTCACTTTTCGACGACACCCCTATCGATTTTGGGGAACTTGGCATGCATCACTTCGATGAGGCTTTCAGTATTGCTGATATGCAACCACCAACGGCGCCGCCATAACTCGTCCCAACTTCTTGGCATAGCTCATTGATCTCGCTGGAAGGCCAAGATCTTTAGCACTTGCAGGCAGAGGGTCATTTGCCCGCAGAGACGGGGCTCCATTGCACTTCAATCTGGGCCTTGATAACTTCGTTCCTTCGTCGAACTAGAAGGGCACTGCTCGATTGAGCAATGATAAGCTAGGTGGATATTGTGTCGCCCGATAGGCCGGGATGGGACACCGGCCCGATGGGCCATGCAGCCCACCAACAAGCGCTGCCACTGCTGCTATGCATCTCCGCCACTGCATTCTTGCTATATGCTTGGACTTGATTTCGACTGCGCCGCATTGGAACATCTGGAAGAAGAAGTGATAGGATAAACACAAACTGCAGAATGGCAGTGCCCGTCCCTAATGCAACCCAGTCCTTCTGGAGGTCTGATTTACACGCCTTGGACGACCACAGGACAACAGAGCGGTTGCCCGCCGAGGCTGACATTGTGATTATTGGCGCCGGATATGCTGGCGCAAGCCTGGCTTACCATTTATTGGAGAAGAGCGAAACGTCGCAAAAGCCCGTGTCTATCGTGTTGTTGGAAGCTAGACAGGCTTGCTCTGGTGCCACTGGCCGCAACGGTGGACACCTCAAGCCAGACCCTTACTATAGAGCAGCTGGGGCTCTCAAGACACATGGGCGTGAGGCGGCTGAGGAAGTCGCTTCTTTCGAAGCGAGACAAGTGAAAGAGATTCAAAAGCTGGTTGAGAAGGAAGCAATTGACTGCGATTTCGTTGTAACAAGAGCGACAGATGTCTGCATGTACGAGTCTGCTCACAGGGAACTCAAACAAGGCTTGGATGCGCTTCACGATGCAAATATATCGACAGCAAGTGAAGTCCACTACAGTGGTCCACGCACGGCGCAGGGTGTAGGTGACGGGTTTATCCTCTTGGCTGATTGTGCGAACTGACCATTTTCATCAGATTTCTGGCATCAAAGGAGCAAAGGCATGCTTCACCTATACGGCAGCACATGTCTGGCCATACAAGTTGGTTCTGCATCTACTGCAGAAAGCTGTTGGCAAAGGCGTCAATCTGCAAACCCACACTCCGGTCAAGTCTGTAAAACCTGCTGGAGGCTCCGGGCGCTGGGCGGTCGAGACCGAACGAGGCACGATGCAGGCCGCGAAGGTCATCTACGCGAGCAATGCTTATACCTCTTCGCTACTTCCAGAGTACAAGGGAAAGATTATCGGTGTACGAGGGATCTGCAGTCGTATTGTGTCTACTAAACCCGACGCTCCGCTTCTGACGAATAGCTACATCATGAGACTCGCGCCTGGGGAGTACGATTATCTTATTCCTCGCAGCGATGGGAGTATCATTGTGGGCGGCGGCAGGAGGGACTATTTCAAACAGCTTGACTCCTGGTACGACAATTACGACGACTCAAAACTCATCGAATCTGCCAAACACTACTTTGATGGCTATATGCAACGCCACTTCCGCGGCTGGGAAGACAGTGGGGCATATACTGATGCATGTTGGTCGGGCATCATGGGTTACAGTAGCAATGGGTTTCCTCATGTGGGAGAGGTACCTGGCAAAAAGGGTCAATACATTTGTGCTGGTTTCTCTGGACACGGGATGCCACAGATATTTCTCTCTGCGAAGGCCGTGGCATCCATGGTATTGGAGGACAAGAGAGCAGACGAGGTTGATTTACCCAGGCTGTACAGATCGTCGCAAGCGAGACTCGATTCGACACTGAATGTGACGCTGGAAGGATGGGACAATACGCATGCGAAATCGACAGCGAAGCTTTGATGATCATGCTCCCAGACAGCGAGCATTGTCCGATCCCGAGCCACTGAGGACACAAGGGCGAATATTCTTCGAGCTTGAAGGCAGCACATTCACACCATACGCTACTTAGGCCCAAATTCCGAGTACGAATTCAAGCTCAATTATCGCGCTGTTCAGATCGACATCATCAATTGGCCGTGCCAGATCAAGAAGCATATCAGATTGCTGGCATTGTGAGTTTCACCATAGCCAGACATGCAGCCTTGTGTTACGGAGGTAAAGCATCCATACTGTCAAGGAATGGACACTCACCTGTACCTCGGCTCTACTCAAAGCCCAGTGATCAACAGGGTTCACCACATACTTCATTCAACTCACACGTACATTACACATTGTGAACGAGAATAGTTTAGCAATTTCGACTATCACCAACAGCATGGCACAGATTCCGAACGAAGACCTCAAAACGCGTATGACGAAAGCCCTGCTCGCGCCCGAGCACTTAACAAAGGTACCAACGCACCACTCCGACAATCTCAACCAATTCAACTTTTGCATCATACCGACACAAATACATAGTACGATAAAGATGGCAAACACTTCCTCCTCCCATGGCTCGAGATTGTCGAAATTGCCGACGTAGAGATACTTTCGGACAAGACCTGCAGAGCCACTTTTCGATTTCGAGCGCAGCCTGAATTCCTCAATCCAATGGGAACATTACACGCAGGGGCGAGCATGGCCATGTTTGAGTGTGCAACGACTTGGGCACTGTGGCCTATCTCAAAGCCGGACTTTTGGCCGAATCTGGGTCTGTGCAGAGCAATTACGTTCAGTTATTTGAGGCCTGCTGTGAAAGGTGAGATGCTGTTGATGGAGTGTGAGGTAAGTGCGATTCATCAAGTCCTGAATAGATGACAATGTTGACGGGATTGTTGATGCAGACTGTACATGTTGGCAAGCGTATAGCTCTGGTGAAAGCGGTGCTCAAGAGGGAAAAGGATGGTACTGCGCTCGTGACGTGCGAGCATAATAAGTATAATATTGACGCTGATGTAAAGATATGAGTGAAAATGCCATATAGATCTGGATGTGGCTCTATCGCCAGGCTGTTATTATACATTATCAATGGTGTGTCCGATGGCGATTCGCTGCAGGCCTGTGTCATGCTGTGGCTCAGTCTGTATTTGACGGGATCACTGCTTTCAATCCATACCAGTTCATGATCCTAATCACTGTGCTTCTCCATCTTTCTCTACTCTCATGCCATTATCGTATCTGTAAAGGAAGGAGAGTCTTGCTAGAGAAGTAGCTGCAGCCGATGAGCCCCACCAAGCCCCACTTTGACTGAAATTTCACTTCACCCTAAATGTGGCCTTCATATACAACATTATCTTTGCTCTAGCCAATCAACAAGGCGATCTCGAGGGCCACACCCTCGGGATTTCAGCGCTTGCATCGTCTAACGGTTAGGACGTAGGTCTCATACTCTCAGAGTATGACCTGTTCACCAGAGCAGGCTCTTCTACGAAGGCATCCTAAAATCTGAGTTCGATTCTCAGGTAAGCTAATCAATTTGCGCTCAAGCCGCGAACTTGACTAATCAATCTGCAGTGCGAGCATTTCCAAAACACGCACTGGTTGTGGTTTACCATGACCGAGATGTCTCAACATGTTAGGTGACGAAAAGTCACCAGCAAGCCTTTCTTTTTTTTTGTCTCCTTTTGCATCGAAGATCAAACCTTTTTTTTTGTTGCATGTTGTTCGCTTTGCGCACACGTCTTTTGCGCAGTCATTATACCTTGTTCCCTATGTCTTGTTTCGAACATGTGCATCTCAAACTTTTGCTTCATAGGAATTCTTAATGCATCTATTCATGTCTACAGGCTATATGCACCCAATTACAGCTCATCACGAGGCGGAACCTCATCTTTCTGCTTGGCCTTGTTCAACCAGTCCATCATGTCCTCAATGCTTTCACCTCCTGTCACCGGCTTGCCGTCCTCGGCCTTCGGTGTATCTGCCGGAGCAGGCTCTTCAGGCTCAGCATCGTCGCCTTTAGCCTTTTTGCTAGGCTTCGGCTTTGGTGAAGCTTTTGGTTTTGGTGGCTTCTTGACAGTTGGCTTGACAGAAGCCCTGCGAACAAGATCTTCCACGGCGTTTGTGATCTCAGTCGAGCGTTTCTCAATGTCCTTGACGAGAAGCACAGGATCCTCGAAAGGCTTGAGTTTACCCTGCTCGGCCAGCTTCTCAGTCAGCCATTCAGAGATCTCGTCGTACTTCTCGGTGATGCTCGTCAAGTCAAGGCTCAGTAGAGGTGAAGGCTCCTTGCTTGGTTCGGGTTCGGGCGTGGTCGCGGCATCTGGCTCCTCCAAGTCATCCGCATCGCTAGACGAAGCAGGCGCTGCAGTCGAAGTACTCGTGCTGGAGGCGCTGAGGGAGGCCTTGGCCTTCTCGATCTTGTCCTGGTACTTCGCGATCGATTTCTTGGCCTTTTCCAGGCTCTTCTGAAGCGCTGGGACTAAAGTTGCACGCTGGGAGGTCTCGGTCTTGCGTATTTTGATGGGGTCCACGAGGTCCTTCAGCGCCTTGTATTTCTCCTTTAGAACTTCTGTGGTCGCCTTTCCAGGTTCGCCAGTCTCCATCCATTCTTTCGTAGATTCCAAGAGCTTGCTGATCTGACTGCGTTGCTCTTTTGTGCTGACGGCAGTGTAATCGGCATTCTCCAAGAAGTCGCGCACAGAATAGGTAAAGCTTTCTAGCACATTTTGAGCCTCATCGCGAGCAGTACGGGCTCTGTCCGAAGCGTCGAAGTCCTTCAGCCTTTCCCCCAGACGCTGCAGTTGAGCTCCATCGGGCTGTGGGTTGCCGAGCGGAGCAGTGGAGAACTTCAGCAGGACAATCTCGATCTTCGGCGTAGGGGACTCAGATGCAGAAGATGAAGAGGATGAGCTAGATGAGGTCGAAGAGCTTGATGCAGAGCTGGCGGCGGTGACATCTTCGACTGGCGTGTCGTCCTCTTCTTCTTTCAGAGGCTCTTGGTCTTTCTTCTTGCCTAGACCAAGCCAACCTTTCACTGAATCGCCAACACTGCCGGACTTTGCTGTTTCGTTCACCGCACAGCCCACGCTTCCACTGAGGACGTCTGGAAGGCCGAAGTTGGGATTGAGCCTGGAGCTGAATCTCACAATCATCTCATCCTTCTCGCAACCGAACTTTGACTTCATTTGATCGACAGAGGCCGTAAGATTCTCCACCTTGACATCGAGGATTGGGCGGTCGATTCCGTCGACCTTTTGGGTGAAGCCGAAGGAGAAGTTTTCGCGGTCCTTGAAGGTGACCTGTTTGACTGTAGCACCAGAGCCTGCTGGAGAATTTGGAAGGAACAACCCTTGCTTCCTCTCCTTCCCGCCGTCTTGGTAGACTAGGCTCGTTGCGTATCCAGCGGCTTCAGAGTCGCGAATTTCCTTGACCTTGAAGCTTGGTGAGAGACCGGCCGCTTTGAAGGCGGCACCAAAAACTGCAGATTCATCAGGATTGACGTTGCTCCTCAGCTTTGCCTTGTCATCGATCACGGCTTCAAGTCTGCTCTGAACAAAAGGAGTGCGAATGGCACCTCCATGAAGGATGACTGAATTGAGGTCCTTGGAAGTCAACTTCGCCATCGCCAGGGCATCTTCCAGAGGCGTGGCCACTCGACTTGCGTGATCAGCTGCGAGCTTCTCAAACTCCGCGCGCGTAAGCTTCACACGAAGGTCGATATCGGGAAGAATCTCTTCAAATCCTGCAGACGTGTCCGAGTTCGCACTGAGTACCTGTCGAACCCTCTCGGCCTCCTTCCAGAAGCGCGCCATGACGCGACCATTTGATCTGATCTCAGCCTCCGTTGTGCCCCGGCTCTGCACCTCCGACTTGGCCAAGAGCTTCGCCACGAACTCGTCGAGTATCACATGGTTGAGAGCATCGCCGCCGAGTGTCCGGTCCCAGCCAACTCCTTGCACTGTGACCTCTTGAACCGTTTTGTTGAACTTGCCCACATCCTTGACATTCTTGCTCTGGAAGCGTAGGACGCTAGCTGTCGTAGAACCAGCGCCCATATCATAAACGAGATGATATTCTGGGGATTCGCCCTTCGATATGTCTGGAAAGGTTCGCGTCTTCGCGTAGTCGAGACCAACAGCCAAGCCATCTGAGATGAGGCCGAGGACGTTGAAGCCGGCAAAGTAGGCAGCGTGCACGATGGCTCGTTTTTCGTCTGCTGTGTAGAAGTTTGGAATTGTTATTACCGCATCGTTCACAGAGCTTCCTTTGCCAGCCATGTCCTCTGCATTGCGCTTGATATTTGCCAGTTCCATGCCCACCAATTCCTCCACGCTGTATGGCAGATGTTCGCTAGGAAATGCCGCACTCTTGAAAACCGTGGTGCCGAGTGATTCCACATGCTCCGCCTGAACAGCAGGGTAACGCTGCTTGTATGTTGCCACTGTTTCTGCTGCTCTTTCGCCAGAAAGTCCCAGGAGCTGTTTCAAATTTGGGAAGACCTCGCCAGGCATTCGTCCTTGTAGAGCCAAAGCATCACCACCGTACGCTCGTTCAGGGAAGCTACCCTCTTTGACGATAATGTTGTTCTTCTCATCGCGTGTTGGTTTGAAGGCCAATGCCGCCGTCTCTTTCCGTTTTGAGTCTTTCGTCAAGACTATGTCAAGCGGAATGCCAGGCTTCACCAATGCGGCCTTGATGTTCAATGTGCCGAAATCGATGCCCAACACTGCAGCACTGGCTGTGGTTGTGAAGAGAAGGAGCAACGCAAGACAGGTCGTTAAAGGCGAAAGCGCGCCTGCGCGCCGCCGTCCTGATGGTAACATGGCTGTAGTTTTGTGTGGGTGGATGGGTGCTCCGGAGAGTAGGTCCAGTCCAGAACGAAGTGTCGGTGACAACGGGCTAGAGGGATTTAAAAGAGCATCGGAGCGATGGCGTGTTCGAAGACGACGTTTCTTCGGCGACTTGAAAGAAGGGCTGTGAGGGGCGTTTTGTGCTCGACGTGTCCAAAAGACTGACGCTCGTCCTCGATGGCCACACATGCCACCTATGGCATTTTGCCGACCTTAAGCTTTCGCCAGGGACCCACCCTTCACATGTCACCACGCGTCTCGCGCTTCACATCATGCTTCACGAGCATCTATCAACATAGCATTGATGATGAGAGTGCCATCCGCAGTTTCAGCGCACATGCTTGCTTTGATGACAATGCAGCCGCGCGCGATGCCGCGTCCACATTTCAACGACCCGGGTTTCTCTTGATCGCACTTGCCATTGCCAATGTCCTGCTCTTCGCCAGAGATCGCTGAGAACTTGGAATCTATGTTCTGGCCATGGCCGGCGATTAGTTAGGCATGCATCGATCGCGCGGTATCATCTATATACATTATGTCCCGAGAGACGTCGCGTTGATGCAAACACGATAGACGAGCAGGTGCAGCTGTCTTCAATTGCACCTGCCTCTCCAACGGTCAACGCAGGGACGTGAGCCGAACGTGACTAACGTCCGGTATCATTCTCACTTCACCTTGTCATCGACATCCTTCGCTTCGTCTATCGGACGGCCACTATTCTGCAGCATCATGGCCGCAACGGTCGTGTATGATCCCCCTAGTGAGTACCCAGCTCGCCCATTACAGTAACCGCCGCTGATCTGCTTTTCAAGTCGACCCAGGCACCGAGAAGCTCGTCAACAACACCAGGCCTGTCTTGCTTGCGACATTGAAGGTTTTCGAGCGTCAGTTCGCCCACCGTGGCAAGGTCAACGCTGTATTGGGCGTTCCAGCACATCCCGACACAGCCATCGCAACGCAGGATCAAAGCGATACATCAAGTGCAATCGTGCAAATCGCTACTTCGACCAAGAAACTCCCGAAGTCGCAACGTCGCGCTCGTCTTCGACGCCTCAGAGAAACCAGCGATGTGCAAGAGGCCCGACGCTTGACAAGCGATATCTTGACTGAATGGAACGGATGCGGCCTTCATGTCTTCGAGGCCATCAAGATTCTTGCCGCTTTTCCTAGCGAAACCATCTCTGCTGTCGAGATGCTGTTTGCGGCACTTGAGAAGCTCGCCCAACTCTGGGCCAAGGAACAAGATACCCAGAAAATTTGGCGTCAGCTCAACCGCGATAGTGGTCGGGCAGGACGCTACATCAAGAGCGCCGACCGGACACTCACCCAGATCATCTGTCGACACTGGAACCTGAAGTTCAAAGCGAGTCAGGTCGACACCTTCGATTGGTCGTCCGTCATGCTTCGTTCCCTCCGCATCTTCAGCATGTTTTCCGGTCACTTGGCTGCGCCCACCGACAAAAGCACTTTTGATGGGCCAAACCAGATTCTGCTACCCTCTGCTGGCGTGGCTCTGCGCTCCGTGCACGAGGTGCAGTACAGCCGCATGATAGTGCTCAAAGTGGCTGGTCAAGATCTACCCCAAGAGCTGATCGATATGATCCTTGACCGGGTCAGTTCGCATTCGGTAGGATTCAAGGTCGTTGTGGGTATTGCTGGCAACTATGGATCTCAATTCCGCTGTCGTATTGGCAAGAGGATAGCTACGACCGCCGATCAGACTATGTAGGACATCCGAATCAGTCTGACATCTGGAAATGTCGTTCGGACCATGTGCGCTGGCAAAAGAGCACATCGGAATGGCGGAGCCTATGTTCATGCTTCACTGAGGTTCTAGCCAACCCCGCGTCGGTTGTCAGGTATCCGTTGTTGGAGGGAGTAGCAGTTGCCGATGTAACGACAACGAAGGACTCCAGCAGAGCCTCGAGAAACAAAATTAGAGTCTGGTAGACAAGCAAACACCGTGCTACAGAACAGTGGAACAGAGTTTCAAAATGAAGTCAAGGCGTATAATCCATTCTTGCACAGGCTATTTCACATTTTCTGTCTTGCTAACTATGAGGGCCACCTGTAACGCGAACTGTCAGCACATGTCCAAATCATCGCAGAAATGCAAGTAGAACGCAAGAGGGTAGTTTTGTGCTGTGTCATTAGGAACAATTGTAATTGTAAATTGTAAACTCTCATCATGATTCGAGTAAACCCTTGGTGTATAATCATAACAGCGTGATGGGGAAGTAGACAGGAGAAGTACGTACCTCTGCTTCAGACGCTCAGTCTTTTGTCTTTGAGTGCTGAGGAGCCAAGTGCGTCGTGCTCAGGAATCGAATCTGACGTGTCCATCGCGACCAGAGTAAGATCTGGCTTCGGTCCGGAATAGTTCTTCGCGCCGTCCACGAACCACTGAACGACGCTGATGATGAAGACTACAGCGAACGCGACAATGCAGTAGTTCATGTTGCTGCCAGTCACTGGAAGCTCGGGTGGGAAGACGAACAGAACGGTGGTGACGAGGACAAATGCAATTCCCTGCTGGCGTCAGCTTTTCCTCGTGGGTAGGCCTGAGATTCACATACCATAAGATTGACTGTCCAGCCGAGCCATTCTGGTAGAACAAACGTTCGGGTTGGGGGAAGTTGCTTTCGGCCTCGTAGGCAATTGATCGTGATGGGTATGCCGTACGACACCCCCAGTGCAACAACAGACGCACTGACAATTGCATTGAACGCGCTTGTTGAGCCCAAGAAGATCAGACCGAATATCGTGACAACCGCTGTTGTAAGACCAAGTGCTTCCAATGGCACGTCGAGCCTCTTGTGGACGCGGGCCAAGTACCGTGAAAAAGGCAGGCCGCCATCGCGAGCGAAAGCTGCGGATGTCAGCATGAATCATGAATCGGCAGTGTTACAGAACTCACCATATGTCATTCTTGACGAGGTTGTCATGATCGCAGTCGTGGCGAAAAGCAAACATATCAGCGGAAACATCAGCAGACAGACCATGCCTGCTCGACTGCCTGTAGCGTTGTAGAGAATCTGATTGAGTGGTCCGGCTGGTGAAGAAATGACATCCGTGAGATCTCCCGCCACAAAGAGCAAGCAGGAGAGGAATACAAAGCCGGTGAATGTCCCGATTGCCACGCAATAGATCAGAATTTTAGGCTGCCTCGCATGTTAGCAGATACCACTAAATTGTGGCCAAGGCCGATTGCTTACAGCCTCGACAACTGCGTTGGGAATCTCTTCGACCATGTGCGCAGTGGCATCGTAGCCAGTCAGACCGAGAGTGCCTTGTAGGAGACCGAGCATCCAAGCGATTCCATCTGGCCATCCGGTCTCGTTCAAGAATGTTCGGTACACAAGATCTCCAGAGTTGTAGTCTGGCGAGGCACACGCCAAAACTGTGATGCAAATCACAACAAATCCGGTGATGCTCCACATAATGGCGGCCTTATTGATGAGGGGAAGAAGCGAATTACCAAACGCATTCAATAGTGTGGCGACGATCGTGTAGCCCATGTAGATAAGGAATTGATGCCATCTCTGTGCTTCGTAGGTCGTATCGTAGATTGCGATGATGCCGATGATGATCTGACTTCCGAGGAGACCGCCCGTTGCCGTCAGAGCCATCCAGCCAAAGACGTTGATCCAACCAGTGATCCAGGAGAGAAGCGGCTTCCATTGATGCCAGGAGATGATGTGTACCCCTGCAGAAAGGTCAAGTCAGCCTTTGTTCATCACACTGCTGGCTTCTCAAGAAGTGCTGCTTACAGTGGTACTGTCCTCCTGCAGTTGGATACGCGCTGAGAAACTCTGCGAGTGATGCCGCCAAGCAGAGGTTGAAGAATCCAGCTGTGACCAGACCCCAAATTACACTGGTCGGTCCTCCGGATGGCAGTGCCAGCGACATTGATGTAGATAAGGCAGTCCATGAGTTTAGGATTCTTCGAGGACCTGTAAGCATGTATTTTTCACACGAGCTTTACATTGTTCCGGCAGAACAGGACATCGCCCGCCATGCAGGCGACCAAGATTCTTTCACTTACGCGAAGGCCAACCCAAGCATAGAGAGTGGAGAGAAGTTCCTCTTTAGCTCTTGCTTTACACCCAGCGCCGCAAGGTGCGCGTCGTCCGTAATGACACTCTTCTGTCGCGTGACCATTTCGATTGCTGTAGAGACTGAGGTATCCTTCGAATATTGGGTATTTGATGAACTTGTTGCTCTCAGGGCATATACCAGGTCATGGCATGATGGAGGAGACCAGATGCTGGCGCCATTTGAGAGTACTCGCACGTGGCGATCTTGCCGTGGGCTCAGCCGGTCGTACCTGAGAGGAGCTATCACGCTGGTCCCAAATCAGTAGGAACAAGCGTGCTTGCCCTCCAATGGCTGCACATGGCGTGCAGATATGATTGCCGGAGTGAGGAGTAAGGAGGAAGCGTTGCCTATCAAGTATCGCTGGTGCACGTTTTTATGACAGTGCGAAATGCGGAGCAGCTAAGCATCGGCCAAGATTCGCCAAGAAGGGCATGTCGATGCGGCTTCTTGCTTGCTTTGTTTTTGGTTTCGTCTGAACTGCTGCGAGCAGGTCTCATACGCGTCAGCATCAATCATCATGCGCCGATAAAGACACCACGCAGCAGGTTGCACGAGCAGCAACTCATTTCACGGTTCTACGAGGCCTGCAAGCGGTCCGCGGATCCTGGGCTGAATCCTTATCTACCGCACGACTAGTCTTCAGTGCCTGGCTCCAGGCGAGCGTCTCTACAGGACGTGTACATTGCTATGCAACACACTCTCAGGAGCTCGACAGACAGCGCCACATAAGAACAGATATTGCAAGTCTGAACGCCTTGACTCGTCCTCTCTTCCAGCTGCACAGGCTTGGTTGGCAGGGCGTGGTAGAAGAGGGGGCCAATGGCAGCAGCATAGCGCCTGGGGCAGGACACGTCAATAGTGCAGGATTTTGTATTGGCTGGAGAAATGGACACATACGCGCGAAGCTGTTTGGACACTCGGAGCTGAGAGGTCGAGATGCTGCGAGGCTGTCCACCGCGCCTCCTGTCTTCATCTCTCTGCACAGGCTCAAGCACAACAGCGATCACAGGCATCGATTGATCATGAACGGGTCAATTTCGAGGCACAGTCTGGCTTTTTCACCCAGAAATAGGCTTCGAGACTGCGTGACCCAGAGTTGGAGACCGCAAAAGGCCTTGGTCGATGTGAGAGCATCACGGGCAGCTCAGCAAAGTCCTATGTAGTTAGGTAATTGACACCTTAACACTTGACACCTGTGATGTTGTCGCGAGAGCCCTGAGCCTATGACACTGTGAGACCGATTGCACCGATAACCTCAGCTGCGCTGCCTGTGACGGATTCGGCATCCGGACTTTGAATATGCCGCTCGCGTGGGCGGAGGCCGTAGCTGTCTTTAGCTTGCTGTTCAGAGATAGCACACCGTGCGCACGCCTGCGTATTTGCGTATTTGCGAAATTTCGGAGCCGATGGCAGGTACGAGCGTATTCGTTCATGCATGTGTGGAGCTGGTTGCTGGGCTCGTGCCAGCATCGAAAGCATCAAATGTCCAGACTGTCTGATGACTATGACACCACGGCGCCTTCTACAATCGCCGAGTTTGGGAACGGTCTCGCCTTGACCGTCTGCAGAAGTGCTGACACGGGGCAGGCAACGGACGATCTGTCCGCTCCAATCGCGACTTCCGCGGATCCTGGCCCAAACAGGGCCACGGGTGTCCGGCAGACCCAGTGTGCAGGCTAGATTCTACGTCCGGGAATTTTATGCAAGCAGTGATGACATGATTAGTTCTAGCGGCCATCCACCCAACCGTCCACCACTTTACTTCCTCCGCTCCTGCTGCTGCATCCTGCTGCCGAAGGAATGACGAGAAGGATCTGCTTCGACCGCGCAGAGATGCATCTTCCATGGCACAGCCTCGCCCGAATCCTTGCGCCGCTCCCGATTTGAGGATCGGCACGTCCAACAAGAAATAACTTGGACTGCTTGGAAGTTCTTGTGATCCCGAAACTCGAACTGTGTTTCTATGAAGGCTCTTTGGACGTGGATTCAACATGAGTGCAGTCCAGCAAATCCAGCAGCCCGCGCGACGATCTCGAGCGCTGGAGAGCATCCAATACAACACTCTCCTTGCTGACAACAACGCAACCTCTTCCGAGGACGAGTCTCCTGGTCACGATCCAGAGCCTGAGAATGATGTCCGGGGTGCGATCGGTGTCAGCATCGGACGGGAACAGTCGCGACTGATATCGCCTACAACGCCGGCCGCTGTTAAAGCTGCGGCCCTGCAAACCGGCGGCTATTTCGATGGTGCCTTTGACAACGACACGCCACCTATTGCTGAGTCGCCGGACGAAGTAGATCCTTCGGATGGCAAGTATGGCCAGACACCTCCAGGTTTGAATGATGGGCCAGCATTTGCACCGCCCTCTCCCTGGAGGGCTGGCTTTACGCAGCCAGAGAAAGAGAGACCTAGTCTAACAAAGTCGATCCTCCGCGATGGATTCTCGTTTGTCAGGCGTAGAGCTTCATCAGGCCCCGAGAGCGGGTCAAAGTCGCTATTCGCTGGCCTGCCGACATTCTCGAAGAAAGGCTCCATTGCATCGATTTTCTCGCAGGAAGGCGATAAAACCGAGAGGTCGAGTTCTCCTGCTTCTAAACGACGGTCTACGCTAGGTGCATGGACTCGTTCTAGCACACCAGACATACCAGAGTCGCGGAGTCGAACTCCAACTGGGCGACGCCCCGCATCAAGTCGCGCACATGTGCCGGAAGCGGGCGCCGACGACGATCGAAACCAATTGGGAGATTTACCAAGCAATCTGCAGTTGAAGCATACGCCTACGAGACCCCCTGAAATATTGCGCAGAAGCACTTCAGATACCTCACTCGTAACACAGAGAACATTGTCCACAGCCTCCAGTCTTGGCGATGATAGTCGCTTCGAGCATGTGTCTGAGCAGGTCAATAGTCGACTCAAAGCGATCAAAGACAGTTTGGCAGATTCCAGAATCAGCATGCCATCAATATCGTCCATATCCTCGATCAACGTCTCCAATCTGACACCTGACTTCTTCACTCGGGAAAGGTCAGACTCGGCGACATCGAAGTCTAGTCAGCGATATAGCTACAGTCAGCATTACCAGTCCAAATCAAGGCCGGTAGACCCCATAACTCGACAACCATATACTTCTGCCCGGGCTGCAATCGCTGATGCTGGAGTCGACAAAGCCACAAGCCATCCCCACTTCCATCGTGCCCTCGAGCAACTTGACGGTGATGTGGTAGTTCTCGGCGGGTATAGAGGTAGCATACTGCGATCTGCCGAGCCACCACATCGACAGCTATGGGTACCGATAAAAGTTGGTCTTAACCTTCGTAAGGTGGACTTAGAGGTGGGGTTAGAGGAAGACGCAGATGAGAAAGCTACAGAGAAAGTCATCCCAGGTGGCATGCTGACTCACATCGGACCTGTTGACATTTCGAGGCGATTGTTCAAACGTCTCCGAGCATGCGAGAACGCTCGCAGGGGTCTGCTGAGAGTGCACGACTACGGGTATGATTGGCGGCTACATCCTGCTTATCTATCCAGGCAACTTATCAAGTCTCTCGAGGGACTGCCGTGTAATCAGCCTGGTGTACCGAAGGAAGCCAGGGGAGCTACGGTTATCGCACACTCGCTCGGAGGGCTCATCACGAGACATGCTGTGAATCAGCGTCCAGAGCTGTTCCGCGGAGTTGTGTACGCTGGCGTACCCCAAACTTGCGTCAACATTCTTGGGCCTCTCAGAAATGGTGATGAAGTGCTGTTGAGCGATCGCGTATTAACAGCACAAGTCAACTTTACGATCCGTACCAGCTTCGCGTTGCTTCCACTCGATGGGAGATGTTTCGTTGACAAGAACACAAAAGAGGAGTACCCAGTAGACTTCTTCGATCCCCAGACCTGGATCGACGGCCGTCTCTCGCCATGCGTTGGCCGACCTCTGCCACCTCTATCACAAACGCCAAAGCCCACAGGCATTGCTGGTTACATGAGCTCGGTCGCGAGTGCGCTCCCAAATTTTCCTATGCCTGGGCGGAAGAGCAGCAAGAGTTCTGCCGATTTGGCGAAAATCACTAGCGTGGGAGGCGCAGAAGTACCAGACACGATGGAAAATGGTGGACAGAGCAGCGATGTGGCGATGGCGAATGGAAACATCGACAAAGGCGGGGCCTCTAACACAACAGATGTGCCTTCCGTGCGGACGGCAGTCACAATACCACGTGAGAAAGCAATTGCTTACCTTACAAGAACATTGGCAAGCGTGAAGAAATTCAAAGAAGAGCTTGCATACAACCCCGAACACGACAAGACCAATGCATATCCACCAATTGCCGTCATCTACGGCAGAAGCACACCAACCGTAGTAGGCGCCAAAATCGACGGAAGAGAAGGCATCAGACACGCCGACTCATATGACGAGCTCGCATTCGCCAGCGGAGACGGAGTCGTTCTAGCCAAAGCCGCCATGGCTCCCAAAGGCTATCGCGTCGCACGCGGAGGAATCGTGAGTTCGGAACGAGGACATGTAACATTATTAGGTGATCTAGAGGCTGTTGGAAAATGCCTCAATGCAATCATCAGCGCGGGAAGGAAAGGCCTTGGGATGGGAACAGTATGACTTTGACGAAACATGCATAAGAACGAACCGAGATGAACCAAACAGAAGGATCGTCTTCACAGACATCGATGAGTAGGCATTTTGCGGTAACGTGTAGTTAGATCTGATGAACCTACGACTGATCATGAACTTGCAATTTGTTCACTGAATTGGCGATTCGTCGCGGGGCTCAAAGAACTATGAACGGCATCTGAAATTCATTCTCATCAAGAACTATTCGAATGATCTGACATCAGCTACACGGCAGTTCAAAATCACACCTGTTTCAATGATTCGCAGGCTAACGCTGTCATCACGGAACAAGAAATGTGACGAAAATGGGACCGATCGGAAGCCGAGAAAAGCCCAGCAAGCATGTGCCGTACTGTGAAACACGCAATTTCATTCAAGTCCACTTTTCATCGTGCCGACTAAGACCAGCTGATAAGTGACGTGATCAGCCATTGCTGGGACCAAATGGAAAGTTGGAAGTAGGCGAGCAAGTCAGTCAAAATATCACTCCATATGCAGAAGCGCGGACAGCGTGAGATCTATAGTGAAAATTATGAACATGAAAGATAATTTCAAAGAGCAACAACTATCCAAAGAGATTGCAGTCAGTCCATGACCGCCGACGAGCGCAGGAAAAGACAACTCGCAGCTGAACGTGAACCAACAGAGACCCGTCATGTCGTTAAAAGTAAAAATTGCCGATTTCCATATAGCTCTCTCCACTGCATTTGTTCGATCGCAACATGCATTATGGAGGATTCTTCTATTAGGTCCTAGAATAGTTCCCATCGGTGATAGTTGACATTCGCTTCGCTTGAAGATGTACAGCAAATGACCCGTCGTTCTAAGCGTTCATAGAATCATGCGCTTATGCGAAAGCGACAAGGGCAGCAATACCGGCCATCAAACCGATGACTGGCTTAGCAGCAGAGGCTGAGCCAGTGTAGGCGATAGGGGTAGATGGCTTAGTAACAGAGCCAGTGCCAGTTGGGCCGTAAGGGGTAGTGCCGTTTCCGCCCGCGTATTTTGGTGGCTGGCCATAAGAAGGTGGGTTGTTACCAGGCTGCTCTGGGCTGCTAGGAGTGGATGGCTGAGGAGGAGAGTAGGTTGGAGGAGTGTTCTTTGGGTACTCAAGGTAGTAGCATCCATCAGTCATCTTGCAAGTCTGGCCCGTTGGGTATGCGTGAGCTGGGTTGCAAGAGTACCTTCCCTGGCTGTCGGTCGAACCTGGAGCAGGGCAAGCGGAGGTTGGCTGAGGGCCCGATGGGCTCGATGGCTGCTCGCCGGCAGGAGGTTGACCGTAGCTTGGAGGCGAGTTTGGAGAAGACGGTGTGGATGGCTTTGGCTGCTCGCCGGCCGGAGGCTGGCCATAGCTAGGAGGAGAGTTTGGCGAAGACGGTGTGGATGGCTTTGGCTGCTCGCCGGCCGGAGGCTGACCGTAGCTAGGAGGAGAGTTTGGCGAAGACGGAGTAGAAGGCTTTGGCTGCTCGCCGGCAGGAGGGTACTGGCCTGGAGAGCCTGGGGTAGTTGGTGTGGTGGCAGCTGGAGGTGGGACTGGGACGAGAGTCTTGGTCTGCACGCACTGGTCGCAGGGCAGAGTGACAAAAACGGTCTTGGTCTCGGTGTGGGTCTTTGGTCCAGATGGTGGGAGAGTGCCAGGCTGCTCAGGAGATGATGGGCTCGATGGCTTTGGCTGCTCGCCAGCCGGAGGCTTGCCATAAGTTGGGGGCTGGTTTGGGCTGGATGGCGAAGTGCCAGCTGGAGGCTGTGGCACGACGGTGGTCGACTGAGCAAAAGTCTTGGTGATAACAGTGTTGCTGAGGGTGATCACGGTAGTTTGATAGAGAGTCTTGGTTGTGTAGATCTTGCTCGTGATGGTAGTGTGCTCCTTTGGTGGTTGGGCTGGAGCAGTGGTCTCTGGCTTGCTTGGCACGGAAACAGTGGAGGACTTGCCACCATATGGAGGAGGAGCTGGGTAAGTCTTCGGGTTCTCAGGGCTGCCAGGAGTTGTGCCGGTAGACTTGGACTCCGGAGGTGGCACAGCGTAAGTTGCTGGCTGAGTTGGCTTGCCTGGGGTGGTGCTCTCCTCGCAATCGGTCTCAGTGCTCTTTGGTGGTTGTGGAGAGCTTGGAGTGGTGCCCGACGAAACTGGGTAAGTCGCTGGCTTCGTCTCACTGCTCTTTGGTGGGTATGGGCTGTTCGGTGTGGTGCCGGAGGAGACAGGCTTGGTCTCGGTGCTCTTTGGTGGGTATGGACCGTTTGGTGTGGTACCGGACGAGACTGGCTTGCTGACGCTCGTGGTGACTGGGTAGCCTGGGTGGGTCGACGAGGACACGAGGGTAGTAAGCTCCTCAGTGCACTAATCAATAGGTGTAAGCAATAGTCACTTTCTCACATGTGATGGCTGGACCAGGGCTTCCACCTATCACTTTACTTACAGTAGTGTCGGTAGGCTGGTTTGGCGAGCTTGGAGTGGTAGCAGTGGAAGAAGAAGAGCTCTTGTCGCCATATGGTGGAGGAGCAGGAATGCTGCTGGTAGTTGGCTTGACTGGAGAGTTTGGTGTGGTAGCAGTGCTGCTGCTCTGGACCAAGTATGGTGGAGGAGCAGGGTGGCTGCTGCTGCTTGGCTTGACGGGCGAATTTGGTGTGGTCGCGGTCGAGCTGCTTGGAACTCCATATGGCGGAGGAGCAGGGTGGCTGCTGCTTGGAGCGACCGGCGAGTTCGGTGTGGTCGCAGTCGAGCTGCTGCTTGGAACGCCATAGGCAGGTGGAGGGTTCACCGGCTCAGCACCGTACGATGGTGGAGCGGCGGCCATTGCCACGGAGGCAAGGCCCATAAGGGCGATGTTCTTCATCATTTTGAAGCACTCGTATTGTTAAAAATTAAGAAAAGAATGTAAGTGACCACGGAGTGATCGTTAGTGAGTGACTGCAATGAAAGAGTGTAAGCTGCTCGAAAGCAAAAAGGCGACGAACGAATCTCCAAAAGAAAGCTGTCAGAAGGCAGATGAAGGAGTTGAATAGGACGCTGGGGAAGGTGAGCATATGAAGTCTGACAGGGTGGACTGGCGTTCCGCTAGGCGTAGCGACGGCCTCAGTAACCAGCAACCGTTCGACGCCCGAAACAGCATCCTGCGTGTGTAGCAGATCCACACGAAGCTTGTCCCGGCAGGTGTGAGTGGCCCAGAAATCATAAATTGCGATCCGCATGGATATCCAGTGGGGGCCTGAGTTGGCAGGCAATCTCTGCCGGCCCATTCGCGCAAGTTGTGCAGACCGGCCTATCGTATCCATAGATTGCTGACTAGGGGCTCATGCGCGGACCAAGGCTTGATTCACGCCGGAACTGACGGTGTGCGCCTCTCAGGGGAGGGCTGACGGGCGACGCCGCTGTCGTAACTCGCGTCGCAATGTGCCGACCAGCGCGGCGGTGGTGCGAGAGCGCCCTCTAGACACCGCGCGACAGAGGCTGCGACGAAGGCAGTGGAATGGTCTCATCACAACGGTGCAATGTCTTTCGCATCTGGTTCGTGCAAGCAGGTGATGGAGATCTGCCCGAATCGTGATTGTATGCGCACGGCGCAGCCGATTGGCCTGTGTAGCCGCGTTGCGTCTGGTACCTGACTAGACCGCCTCTGGAAGTCCACGCGGGAGTTGTTTTTGGGGCCTTCGACGGCGTGGCCCCGTTGGCTGTATGCTGGTCCGACGGGGGGCGGATGACGCATTTTGGTGAACCTTCGAGCGGGCGGCGACGTGTTGCGCAGTTGGCAGACGGTGTGCTGTTCGCAGAGCCATCGTGTCGTTTCAGCGATCCGTCGTGCACGCAAAGTCAAATCGCGTGACCGCGCAATTCGCCCATTTCGTGCGGATGCGCGCGTTGCTGGCGCTGTTTGTGCTCGTTGTGCGTGGCCGGACTCTGCGCATGCGGTGCACGAGACACGAGGTGCTGTGTGACGACCAAGGAACAGGGCGGAAATCGTGCGCCTGGCCTGCGAGTGCATCCTTCCACGCCGCCTCCGCTACTGCCACGCCGCTCTGCTCCTGCACTAATGGTTCGTTTAGCCATCTGCCGACTCCCGGCGGCCAGCGACATTGCATCGTCGACGGCGGAGTTTTCACACCATGGGCCAATCTCGCGGTGTACGCATTCCAATAATAACAAGGCGTGCTCGCCCAGGTCGAGAGCGTTTGAGGGAATTAGTTGATGACAATCACCGAGACTCATCGAAGAATTGTGCAATATGTCGGCCAAGACTCGCATGGCAACGGCGAACAAAGTGCTTGGTCGCGGGCCCTTGCATCCTTCGCGCAAGCCAACCACAACGGCCGCCCATTTCTAGCAAGAACGCGCGGTGTGGCGGCCGTAAAGGCAAGAGCATACGACGACTTCACTTCATCAGCATCATTGACATTCGTGACCACGCGGCAGGAACGACACTTCAAGGTTCGATCTGTTGAAGTCAATAGAGTTTTGGAATCGAATGTCCAGATTCCTCGAACCGAGACCGGATGTGCATCCCATTTCGGAACTCTCGCAACTGTTTCGAAGGCCCTAATCCACTTCGTGCCGAATGTAAGGATACCTAGACCAGGATCACAAGCACAGCCTTCTTCCCTCCTCGCTGTGATTCGGTCATTCGTTATACGAAATTCCACCATTCACACGCGCTGACATTGACGACATTTCGCTCCCTCACTCGGAGAAAATACGAGATTAACTTCTGCTCGATCCATGCGAAATGCACAACATCACTTACCGGCCATGCAGCCGAACCATTCCCAATGTTCGACATTCGAGCCGTCCACAGAAACTCCTCGGAAGCCTTATCCCTGCACTTCTGTCCTGGATCGCTTACTGATTGATAATTACTTGGCAAACTGCTAGTTTCACCGCCCAGATATTGTCTTACTGTTGGCGTCCTCATTAACTGCGGTGCTCGCTGCCTAGTAACACCACTTCGTACGCTAGACACTTCCTACCAAGCTGACCGCGTTCAACGCCGCGAGACGGAAAGGGGGATGCGAGACACGGATCTGGATCCTAACTCACCACTCATCTGCTAAGCTTGATTCGCTCAAACCTCACGATAGCAAAATACGCGAGAGATCGAGAGCATGGCATATAAGTCATCACATAATGTCCGACAATTCGCAGTACGAGACTGGGCAATCGAGGGCTCTTCCTCCCGAGCGAGGTCTGGAATCTGGACTGCGGCTCATCAATTATTGCTTGTAGGGATGTGTTGAATTAGGCAATGCCTAACCCCGAATATGAACAATGTCGCAGAGAGACATTGATCCATTGAATGGCGAAATTGACACGGCGAATGAGTGACCAGGACATCCGTTGCATGCCTTCTCTGGAAGACTATCTGGTGATTGAAGGCAGCTTGCAAGTTCCGGCGTCTCAGAAGTCGGCCGTAGGGGAACACTGCCGGACTTTCTACTCTTCATCTATGCTGTTTATGCTGTTTATGCTGCCTTTATCCTCTATTCATGCGTCTGTTTTTGCTCTGCTATGCTTCAGCACATACTGCTACATCATCTGTCGACGAGATCCTCATAGATTCTGTTGTGACGACACTCCTGGCGGCGGCTCGATTTGTGACGGGAAAGCGGTAGTACCAAGGTTGCTCTTGCATTCGGTCTTCCAATCCTTCGGCGTGACAAGATCTGCTGCTTCTTTGAACGCAGTCAGAGTGCAAAACGTCTCATCTCCCTCCAAATGTCTCCCTGGCGCTTTGCAGAATGGAAGAGCAATGGGCTTATCGTTGTAGCGTAGACGAACATAATGGCCCTCGAGCTTCTGTTTGGTCGCTTGAGGCATCGTTTGCAACGGTTCTCGCGTGGCAGACTCTGAGGACTTCGATGAGAAGAGTGACGATAGCCAGGATGAGCTACTTCGCCCTGTAGGGGTCGCAGGAGCATCTCTGGACTTGAACAACTCAAACGCGATATTTGATGTGAAGTTGGGCCACTTATCGTTCCGGTGGTCGAAGCCCCCAAGGGCAGCTAGAGCAGAGGCAATGGTGGTATCGTGGCAGCCTGCCATGCTGAAGTTGAGCGGCTCGTCCTGACCCTCCTTAGGTGTGCCTATAGTGTGTTCGACCATGCGTTGGGTGAGATCTCCGATAAGGCCGCCAATGCCTAGCTTCCTGTACTCTGTACTCTCCTGGTACCCGGCAAACCATTCTTCCACGCAAATTCGATCGACGTGAGAGCGCACTTTGTCGTCATAAAACTCAGCAGGCAGCCTCGTGTTTGGACCATGCGCCAAAGTGGCATTGATGGAGTCCATGACACCTGAAAGACGAGGATGGGAATCCACTTGCACTTTGGGGCTCTCTTCGGGCATCCATTTCCCGATCTTCTTGTTGGTATAATCCATCTCTTCTGTATCATTCCACAGCTTGGCTGCACGGTCTGCAAACTGGTGTGCGAGTTCTGCAAACCGCTTGCACCCGCTTTCGTTGGGGAAGAGAGTCTCATCCTGGATTGCTCGTCGCACGATGGGCAGAGGAAGCAGACCAGGAGAGCGAGAGGCTGGAGGATAGAGGCCAACGAAAGCCTGTTGCACGCTTTCCAATGCTCTTGGTATCGGCGTCGCTCGCAGACTGATCTTTGACTTGTTCTGTTCGTCCAAGAAGCTCGGCAGGAAGCCGAGTTGATTCACATAGAGCGTTCGTATCCGCTGACCCAGTGCGAGTGTCGTCTCTCTGCCTCTGTCTGTGAGCTGTCCCAGTTGACACACCGCATCGATCTCTCCCTTTGGACCTGCCGCTAGCTTGGGCGTGTCCGCCGAGCCAAACGTCTCCAATCTTTGCTTCCATTGCAGAGTATCCCACGAGCCATCGGCGGCCAGAATAGTTGTCGCCAATTGGTTGGCGGTGCGACAGTATGGCCAAGTTGCATGCAGACCTGCGTTCTGGAAGCGAGCTGAGACGGGTGTGCGTTCACCATGGCGGAGGAGAATCTGGACTTGTTGCAGCTGCAGATTGGCCGGGTACAGCTTTGCGAGGTCTGCTTCGCTGTACGGCGCGCGAGGCTGCAGAGTGGTCATGGTGGTATGAGGCGACACGCAGCTCAAGGGCAGCGAGCTCTACGTTCCTGCGCAGCGCAGGCAAACGCAATGGCAATGACGAACATTTTGGCAAGCAACCAGACGGGAAAGTGACGCGTGCGCGGGATCGGCGTCTGACACGTGAAAGATGCGGGTCGGCCATTGGGGAATTGGGTCCGGCGGCGAGCTCGGGAGTCCGCTGGTGGAAAGTCGAGCTGCGCGCGAAGGAGCTCTGTTGCTGCGGACGACATGTCCATCCCCTACGTCTGCAGCACCTGTCGCCTCGCCGTTTCTGCGCAGAGCGGTCGCCTCCGATCGACGGCGCTGCGAGCGCTATCACAAAGTACGTTTGGCCGGGCAGAAGAGCGCACGCAACGCCGCGATGTCCCATCAGGCTCGGGACGATACTCGCGGAGGGAGCTGCGGCCAGAGCAGCTCCTCAATCAGCTCCAGCAGCCAGCGGAGAGAGGACAACGAAGCATACGACGACCCGTCTCTTCTGCAGTCGTAACAGAGGCTCGCCCATTGCCGCCCGAGACTCAAGTGCTCGTGGACGAACTGCTTCGCTGCTCTAAGGGCCCCGACTTGCTGGCGACATGGAATGCTCTGCAGCGCCTGGATCAGGTGTACCGCAACAAAGTGCCGCGTATGCGAGGAGCCTGGTTGAACATCACCAATGTATCGCGCACCTTCGCCGTACTGCTGCATCGAGCCACTGAACAATGGCTGCAAAGCTTACACACACCGAATCCAGCCCCGCCAGGCCCGACGCCATATCAAATGATGCTGCTGCTCCACAATGCCTACGTGACGAAGGCCCTGTACTACCGGCCCCTGATCTGGCAGATAGCAAGGGGATTGTTGCATCTCCGTGCGAAAGGTGCCGAGCAACACGAGCAGGGACTTCGTAGAGGCATAGATGAGCTCATGGGTATCTGGCGATTGTGCATTGGTGGACACTTGACCCGCAAGTCGTTTGGCGACGTCTTCACCGAGGGAAAGCTGCAAGCCATCGCTTCTGTGGCCTATGCCACGGATGACTGGACTTTTCTTCCATCTGCCACTGTCTTCAGCTCCTGGCAGGATCGGGCGTCCGATACCGCATTCGAGAATATGCTATACGTTCTGCTCCCAGAGGCACGACCATCGTGGAATGCTGCCAAAAACCACGACCCTTCGCGCTCGGACTTTGCGAGTGCTGCTCTGGTGACTTTGGACTTGCTCAGGGGCACGGAACACAAGTCCACCGACGGTACTACTGTATCTCTAGCAACACGCGCCCCGTATGCCGCGCTGGCAAAGTTACTCAAAGCCATTCTGCAGATGGCAGGCCCTCCTCGCGTGCCGTCGTTGTTGGAGAGAGCGCTAATTTCGAAAGAGGATGTGGAGATTAGCGACCACATCAAAGACATGCTCGAACGCGTAGGTTGCAGCACAGCGTCATTATCGGCAGCACTGGAGAATAGAGAGGCTCGAGACACTGCAGTGACCCAGGAGCCAGCTCATGTGCTCGATTCTGAGCTGTCCACTCCTGCTAGTAGCCATGATCCCTCCACTGGCGGCGCGGTCGCTCTGGACAATGGCCACACAGCTGTGCCTGCTAGATCAAAAGCCGAGCAGTTCGCATATCGTCAAATGGACAGGCTTGTGCGCGCAATGCAGAACCAGAATGTGGCAAATATTCCCAGGATCGTGAATGAGGTCTATAGATATTCGGAGGAGCACAAGGACAGCGAGCCATTGCCCTTAGACTTGTACGAGCATATGCTGCTGGCGTCTCTCTCCTTGCGAGATACCAAGACAGCCGTAGAGATCTGGCATCACATGCTTCGGCTTGGCATCAAGCCCACTACGAAGACATACACTGCCATGATGCGAGGTGCGCAAAATGCGCGAGACGTACAAGGGATGGAGGCCTTCTTCCACAGAATGCGCCAGGCCGGCTTACAACCTGACGAGTATACCTGGTCCATACGTATCTTTGCACTGCTAAAGCTCAGGAACGTGAAGGTGGGCATGCAGGCATTGAGCGAAATGGGCAGGGAATGGTTCGCCGCGGCCAAGGCTAAAGCAGCATCCGATCCAGTCCTCCAAAAACAGCTTGCTGGAAGCAAAAACCTGCTTACTGAGCTGCTGAGCAAGTTCCCAGGACCTGTTGATGGCGTGCCTCGACCGAATCTGGAAATCATGAACGCTGCGATGGCGGCACTGGCTGCAGTCAGGCCAGAGGAAGTGCCAAAAGTCTTCACATGGGGACGATCCTTTGGCATCGAGCCCGATCTCGCTACCTTTAACACCCTCATCAGTATCTCCATGCAGGGAAAGCGCGCCGACGACGCTCTTGCTGTGCTCCGTCAGATGCAACAACGGGGCATTCAAGCAGACACCACCACGTGGACAGTACTCCTGACTTCCTTGTTCGAAGAGGGATTCCTTGATAACCTTTCCAAAGACGCTCAAGAAGCCAAGATCATCGGGTTTATAGATGCGCTTGCGGACAAAGACAGCGGCTTACCAGGCATCAACTCCATGGGCTACGCGATGATCATTGACCGCCTGCTGAAACACTATGGCAACGACACCGCCGCAGCCGCAGTCTTCGCTCACATGACTTCGAATGGCCACAAACCCACAGCACACATCTACACGATCCTGATGACTTATTACTTCGCTCGTCAACCACAACCCGACTTCTCTGCGATCGAGAACCTATGGCGTCAAGTGAAAGATCAGGGCCAAGGCTTTATGGCCAACATTGACGTGGTATTCTTCGACCGAATGATTGAAGGCTATGCTCGTAACCATCACTTGCTTGGTGTTGGTCCCATGGAAGAGTTCATGCGCGCATGTCGAGCTTCGGGCAAGAAACCAGGCTGGAAAGCGCGAGAGAGTGTCGCTCGCGTTTATGCTGATCGACAAATGTGGAGTAAACTCAGAACACTGGTTGACGAGTCGAGACTCGTGATGAGAGATCAAGTGGGAAGAATTTCGAAGACTGGTTTGACGGAATTCTGGGATTTTATTCACTCGACTGGAATCTTGCAGGATGAGGGCTATGTCAATAGGGATGATTTCAGGAAGGATCGCCCTGTTGGTAGTCCTTTGTTGAGAGCTGAACAAGAATATGCGAGGCGGAGGGGAGGTGTATTATCATAATGATATATATGTGTACGGGCTCTATGGAGTCTATTTGTACAACATTGTCCGAAAGAAACTACATTAGCCTGCTTCTGTTCCCAGAATTTGCAGATCCATCTCGTTCCCTACAACCTGGCTTTCACTCCAGTGTTAACAGCGTTGAAACGGTCAACATTCTCCCGATCAGCCTCTTCGGCGATACCCCTGGCAATACCTCTCGCAATTCCCATATTCGTGATCATCGGGTTGACACCACTTGCAGACGGGAACACCGAAGCATCTGCAATGTACAAATTCTGCGTACCCCATACCCGTCCTCTGTAATCGACGACACTATTCTTCGGTGAAGTGCCCATCCTACACGAACCCATTTGATGAGCAGAGAAGAAGCCTGTTCCAGGTGAAGGAAAACCATTCGATCGAACTTTGGCAATCCAAGCAGCGAAAGCAGGATCCGTGACCGAAGGACTCGCGTTGGCGTGCATAGAGACTTTAGAATCTGCATCTGCTGATGGACGCACGAAAGGTCCAATATTTGGTACGGCGGCGTAGATTTCTCTTGCGCCTTCCACGTACAAAATTTCGGCGAGACGGACGACGCCTTCCAAGATGTGTTTTTGATCGTATGCGTTGGGAGTATATTGGATATGACATCTTCCGTCTTTGGCGTCGGGATAGATTCTTCCACCGTAGCGATCACGGGCGAGAGATATGTAGCCTGTCATGCGTCGCATTTTGACGGTGAATTCTTTGAAGTCGAGACCTCCTTGCCATTCGAAGAGAGGGAGGAAGGAGCTGGGCAGCATGGTTGTGCATTCGAGTTTGGCACCGTAGCCGTCTCCGTCGATGTTCTCGAATTCGTTGACGACGGTTGAGAGAATGGGTCCTTCCCAGGGGCGGACGTCTTCGTCCCAGACCGCGGCGACCATGTTTACTGGGTGTAAATGGAGATGCCGGCCGATGTGCTTGTTGCTCAGACCGGACTTCTGCAGCAGGATAGGCGTGTACACTGATCCGCCGGAGATGATTGTGCGTTTGGCCTTGATGATCACTTCGCGACGTGTTCGGTCTTCGCCTGCAAGGCCGCCCATGCCATCGCGCGAGGTCCAGATACCTTTGACGCCCGTAGCCAGAGTTGCGTCTTTCTCATCAAATAGAATCTGACTCACCTCAAAGCCTTCCAAGAAGGTAGCACCGGCATCGGCAGCATCAGGTAAAAAGGTCACAGTTGGCCCTTTCTTGCCGCAAGTACGACATCCTCTTGTGCAGAATCCGTCGTGATGGACTTCGCCTCCGGTGTTCTGTGCTACAGCTTTGGCGCTCCATCCGAGTTTCCTGGCGCCTTCTAGCAGTGCCAGATTGCCCTTGTTGTGAGTGATGTTATTTGTGCTCACGCCCATACGATCGCACACGGCGTCCAGATCCGCCTGGAAAGCAGAGCCTGTGAAGTGAGTGAGGCCGAACTTTTGAGCCCACTCTCTTCGCACGAACCCCTGAGGTTGCAGTGAAGCGCTCCAGTTGACTGTGCCTCCGCCTCCCCAGGCTGTCCCTGTTACAACACTAATACTGGAGTCGTCGGAAAGGATTACGCCTCCATTGCCGAACAAGTGTTGACCGGCTTCACGTTCACCCATGGGGAAGTGTTCAGGAGTCCAGTAGTACTGCTTCTCGACAACAAGCACCTTTTGGCCCGCTTCGGCCAAGGTCTTTGCTGCGACCGCGCCTCCGCAACCACTGCCTACAATGAGCACATCTGTCTCGATCACTTCGGCTTCAGCTGAAGTGCTTGGGGGAATCTGGAGGAAATGGAAACCATATCCAATCGGTGCGGCTTGCGCATACACAGGAGCCCTCGGGTAGCCCAGTACTGCTTCAAGTGTCGGAGATGTTCTCAACCATATGACACGAAACAGCGCAGTGAATGATCTGCTCAAGCCGCGTAGCAGTGGTATACGAGACTGACCCCATCCGAGGATGACCTTCTCGCGATCGCGGACTGGTAGGCCGTAGAAAGGCGTCGTGTGGCCCGTGAGCAGCAATGCACCGGCTCGCGTACTAGAGAAGAGAAGTTTGCGTCAGCTGACGTCTATTCAATAAAAAGAAGCGCCGTTATTGGGGGAGGCAGAACATCGGACTTCGATCGGATGAGCCTCGTCGTTCTTTGCTTGTGCAGAAGGAGCCTCCCGACCGCGGCCATAGTGGCCGAAACGGGTAATGCGACGTTCATCACCACGAAGCGAAACTAAGAGTGGAGAAATCCTTACTTCAGGGCGGTAAGAATGAATAATAGCCCATTCTTGGCTGTATCGCTCATATTGCATGCAACCATTCGGGTGATCATGTCCTTGAACAGCGGATGAGCGGCAGCGCTCTCGCTGAGGTAGCGCTCCGCCGTCTCATCGCCGTCGTTAAATTTTGCGAGAGCTCTGATGCGTTTGCCGGCAGCATCGTATATTTCCTCGCGCAGCGGATGCTGTAGCAGACGGTCGGTGCCCTTTAGACCGCGGGTGAGTGCCGGCACTACTGTGTCCGCGACGGCAGACAAAATCCTCCATTGCTCGGAGCTCAAGGGGTCTTCTTTGGGCGCTGGCGGCAGAGGGGTGTCGGCCACATTGTATGTTGTGTCTTCTGCGGACATGTTCTTATCTTCCGAAGCCTAAAGTCACGCAGACAGGCAGGCAGTGGTCGGCCCGTATTGCCCGGTCTCGGATTTCCAAGAGGTGAGGTGCTGGAGGGGTGGCAGTCGTATCAGAATCCCGATCAGTGATCAAAGATCACAGATTCGCAGCGGCGCGCGATGCCGTGTCAGCCCGGGTACAGCTTCGTTCTACGGCCTCCAACAACTCGTCCGGTAGCGATGGCAGTAGCGAATGTGCAGTACAACAGATTGATGAATATGTATAGCCCTCTTCCGGCCGCAACTGGGGCGATGTGACTACGACGTTTATTATACAAGTCCAGGCTGCTGCTGGGGGGATGCCTCGGCAGGACGGCCGACTCCATCTTCGTCGGCGACTCGGCGTGTGAGAGGGACCCTGTAAGACGTATACGACCAGCATGTGCGCGCATCGAGGCTGACAACCACGAACTTTGCGACATGTTCAAAACGAGGACTCTACACGTTCGACAAACAACTCCAATGCTGCTTCACGTGTGGCGGCATCGTTGCGCCGTGGAGATCAGAGACACATCGGACGAGCGAATCGCCGGACGCTAGCTTTATCGATGGCAGGTCGCCGCTGGGGAATACGTCTCTCGTTTCAGCAAGTCTCGAGCGAACCCTGCTTGCGTCGGTACGTGATGATCCTGGTTACCGCATATCGCGCCCGCCCGCGCTAGGCCGTTGTGGGAGCAGCAAAGATAAGGACGACAGATATGTCCAATCAGCGCGGGGCAAAAAAATGGAAGGAACAAGGTTGTGCAGCAATGCGTCAATCTCCCACCAAAGCAGCCGAAGTATCACAGCGAGGCGAGCACTGCTCCCACAGTCTGCCCGTGACAGCTCCGCGCGCTGCTCGTCGTTGCTGTGCTGAAGGTGGCGGTGGGCGGAGAGGCATCACGCGCAAAGAGCAGCGCCGAGTGCTCGGCCATTTGCACGGGCGAATGGTTGGCGGTAGCATTCGAGCGTCGCAGTGGCGCAGAGTGGCCACACGCGAGAGCCTGCCTGTTGTAGGTAATCGCGTTGGGCCCGCCGTGGCCGTGTGCCAAAGCTTGGTGCCGTGGACCGTTGGCTTTGGCAGGGTTTCGGGGCTACTGGACTGGACTGTACTCTGATATACCATCTGCACTCTCGCCCACCGCCGTCTTCCCATGCGACTCCCGTCTGCCCGTCATTCCTTTGCTGATAACCAAGACGTTGGCACTGGCCAGGAAGACTCCCCGAAACTCCCTATCTGTATCCCTCACGCCCGTCGGCCGCCTGGTCCCTGGGAACTGATCTACACCTAGATCTGGTTCCTTGCTGCACCTCCGCCGTCACCCTCAGGCTATCTCCAGACCGCTTCGATACCAAAATCCCCGGGGCTCGGTCGGCCTATATTGGCGCAGCACCCAAGCTTGCCTGCCATTGTTGATCTGGCCATTGTCTTCACTTCGGTCGCCGATTCTTGCTGCCGCAACTCTTGCCCCAACACCCGAACAACTCGACACTATTCAGATGCCGATTGTGCTGCTGTCAGCCTGCCTGTCTAGAACCGCACCATGATGGCAACAACTTCGATCACTGCCCAACCGAACAACTCCAAGTATTACATGAATCCCTCAGCCGGACCATCGCCGCCCGAGGCGTTCACCTTTGGTGGTCGACAAGCCACGACACCACCCTCACAAAACATCTCGCCTACGAACTATCACGCGAACGTGCGCCAGCTGCGTCAGCCCCGTCAACCGCTGTACGTGCCAGCTGCACTGCGCCCGAACGAGAAGATTGCGCGACCCACCGACATCCCCGGGCGGCCACGTGCGCCCGACACCCCACCAGCGAGCAACGAGAGCAGCTTCGATGCGGGCAAGCTCGATTCACCGGCTGCGACAGATTTCGCACGCTTCCAACTGGGCCCGAGCGACAGCGATCATGAATCTTTGCGACGAGGGTTGAGCCGAGCTGCGAGCGAAACCATTTCATTGGAAGAGATGGGACCAGTCACAGGCACGCCAACGACAGCACACTGGAAGCCTGACGAGTCTGCAAAGAGCTGTTCTGTCTGCAAGGAGACCTTTGGCTGGATCTTTCGCAGACATCACTGTCGACGGTGCGGCAATGTCGTGTGCTACAACCACGTTCGATCGGTGATCCCTCTCGACCAGAATGCACGCATTCATCCTGAAGGCCACCTCAGCAAGGCATGCGATCCTTGCTATGACGAATACAAGATCGTCAGAAAACTATACCACTCCCGCGCGAGTTCCATTTCGGAGTCCACAAACAGCTCGCAAGGCACTGCCATGCCCATCCCAGGCCAGATGCGTCAGGCTGACGATGTTCGCATCGGCAGCATGGCTCGTTCGGAGGGAGGCATGGTATGGAGTACCTTTTGAGTACTGAACCAACCTTCAGCGACCACGGCTCCGTCACGCGACACGAAACTGGAAGAGGAGTTCACGGCCTCATTTGATTACTACCCCTTGAATTACTGGGAAGGCTACATGATGCGTTCAAGCGTTTCAATTCTTTACTGCAGCAACAGCTTTGCTTGCAACAATTCTTTCTGCATTTTAGCGTTTTGAAGCGGTCTGCGTGATACCCCACGGCGAGTATGCACAATAGATCAAATTTTGTCCAACACTGGCGTTTATGAACGGGGAGCAAATGATGAACAAGGCGACAACTTGCCTTTGAAGATTGTATATTATTTATATCAATTACTACGGAGCAAAGAATGATTTAGCTTCTATGAATCAAACACACGCTGTAATAGAATATGTTTCTACTGAAATCGAATGTTACCACCACTAACTATCGTATACCATCTTTCTCTTCAATCGACATGGGTAGCAAATCTAGACCTTCGAAACTTGATCACATTGTCTGCATGCATTCTTCACCGACGGACTAACTAGCCACCATGTCAGAGCCAAAAGCCAGAGCCAAAAAAGTGCCAGCGGCGGCAGGATTTGCCCCGTCAATAAGCGCAACTGTCATTGGTGTCTGCAGAACCCCCTCCGATTGGACAGACAATTAACCGCCACGCGCGAAAGCCAAGAGACAAGCTTCCTGGCCAGTGCTCCTCGAACTAGACAGATATAGGATCGAACTTCCGCAAAGTCGTACTGTGGTTGTCTTCTAAGGGCAGGTGGAAGAGTTCCAACTTTTGAGTGGTCTCGGCACGGATGCAACATCACCACTTTAATGGACTAGTAGTTTGTCCTTTTATTTCTTGCGGGTGTTGAGTATGCGAAGGTAGTTAGTGGCGGCAAATTCCGCTTCGTTTCGTTGGAGAGACTGGAGCTGACGAGTTGTACGCCTCATCAGCGGATCCGCTTTCATAATGATGTACATACTGTAGTCCACACAAGGTCACCTTCCGGAAATCTTGTGGTGAGCTTGCGGATGTTGAGCGTGCCAAGAGGGATTTGACGCGGTCAGCCTGGAGCTCTTTTCTCTTACTATTTTGGTGGGAGATCTCTCGTAGGCTGTAGCTCGAGCACCAGGAGAGAGGTCCCCACTCAGGCGCTTGCAAGCAAGCAAGCTTGTTGTGATGGTGAGGCGGGCAGGTGTATGAGTGTTTGTATTATTCAGAGCGTGAGAACTATAATATGGCTGGCGTCGGCTCAAAGGACTTTTGTTGTGGCAAATGCAACAAGACGTCGCTGGTAACGAGTAAGACCTTTGACAGCGGTGAGCCTGGTCAAGCTGCTGCTGTCGAGGATGATCATTGTGGAGTAAGGTCAGTTGGCCAGGAGCAAGCATGTGAGATGTGCTGCAGGTATAGGGAATAAGGTACATCCGATGTGTGGCCGCTTGTGAAGAGCGGATCTGATCATGATCATGGCATCCAGAAGCGTAGCACATATGGTGGCTGAATTCCATACTGCCCCGAGGTCGGCTATGCTACCAAGTAACATTCTTCTACATCACTCTTCTACGCAAGTAGTGGGGATCTGGTAAATGGGCCACGCCGAACGCAGCCTCATTTCTTGCGAGGCGACACATCGGCTCCAAGCCCTCTAGCCCACGCCCAACGCTATCATAGTATGCAGCATTGAATAATGAGCACATGATGCTTCAAGTCTTCTGACACAGCAAGCATCCACAAGACTCAGGCGGGAAGTTCGTGGTGGTGACTCAGAGGAATCCAGATGTGCTGTCCTTCTCAGTGCCAGACTCGCACGCTCAAGGCCAGCGATGAACCCTCGAACCCCCAAATGGAAAAAGTATTCCTGCTGTCTTCAGCATGCGTTCGCAAGTACTCTCCGAATGCGCCATAGGCTGCAACTTTGCTGAGTCAAGAGCAATCTCATACCGCTCATCAAAGCTCCTTCTCTTCGTCTCTGCTTGCACGGAATTCCTGGAGCTTAGCATGAGAGAATAGAGCGAGCTCAGCCATCACGCGTCAATGAAGGCTGGTGTGGCACGTCGTCCACTCAGACAAGGGCTAAGCCACCAGAAATGCTGCCTCAGAACACGGCCTCAGTCACTTTACGGCCATACCATGCGCCAAGTTCGTCCTCCTTATCATCGCCAGCGCCCATCAGGAACCCGGTCAGTTTCATATTGTCCGTGTCTTCATCAGCATCTGGCCAGTCGGCTCGACAAGGAGCTCCTTTCGCCTCCAGCATATCTTTCACTGTAGACCAGCTGAATCGACATTCGTTGCCCCAACCGAATACCGGATCCATGTTAGACTTGAGCCAGCCGGCGCAACGGGCATCGCTGGGATACCCTGATCCCCAAGCAACTTCTCCGGAGTCGTCGCCATCTGTGTAGGCGGTATAGAGCACATCTAGTGCAGCGTCTCTCGTGACTTTGGCGCAGACAGACGCTGCAGAAACGCAGGGATAGAGACTATCAGCCTTCTTGGCCACCGTAATGCTCTGTGCTGGGAATATCTTCTCGAGTTTCTTCTGATAAATCTCCGGCTTTCCAATCGTATCGATGTAGATCTCGCGAATATTGACTCCAGAATCAAGTACCTCCTGGATCAGGTTTATGGTAGCGTCCATTGCTTGATTATTGAGGTTATACATCCCGTTCGGTCGCATCATAGCGGAGGATATGTCCTTGGCCGACATAGATCTCACAGCCCAGCCTCCGTGTTCGTAGAGATCAGTCTCAGGAGTGCAGATCTTTTCCATGAGCTCAGAGCGGAAAGCTGGTGTCAACACTTTGGAGTCATCGAATTTGTACTTGTCTGCTAGCAGTGATCTGTGCATTGATAGAGGTAAGTAGTACAAGGCGTATACCATGGGGCCTGAGGAAGATGTTAGCAGTGACGTGCAAACGAGCTGGCGTAAGATGTACCGAGAACTGGTCCTCTACCGGCCTCATCCACGCCCAAGACACACTCCGTGGTCATGTCATCGCGAACTGTTCTTGGAATGGCAGAGTGATGTGTATAACTGTCTCCAGCCAGGACTAGGTCGCGGTGTATGGAAGGGGCAATGAAGACATCTGCCGGGGGTGTTTCTTGGAGCACATCTTGCGAATCGAGCTGATCTTCCACGGTATCTTCCATGTTTGCAGTGTTTGGCTGAGGTGTGAGGAGCGGTCTGAACAAAGTGCTGAATAGCGTTACAGTTTCGTGTCTTGGAAGACGCGCCGGAGACGTGTCGCTGCCACGGAGGCCGATATGAGCACAATGATGGAAATTCCACGTTAGGGAAAAGCCGGGGAAGGAATGACATCGACTGGAAGTCGTGACAGCAGAGCCTCGGTATGAACGCATTTCACAGGCAAAGCTGCCCGTGACTTGATGAACCCGGCGTGCCTTCGCCAGGTTCATTCTCCAACTTCCTCTAATCCTTGCGCAGCTCCTCCACCGTCGTCGCCGACACTCGGGACGCCGTACTACCTTCATCAAGACCTCCGCCCGCCAACATGTCGCAGAAAGTGAGCTCCAGCAATCTTCGCCCTCTGCAGAAGCAACGAAAGAATGTCGGCTAAGACAAGGTCGCAGGAAAGTGCAGCGCAGCAGACGACGGCCGAGCAGCAGAGCGACAATGTCGCGCACGCTCTGGCAGGAGCGGGAGGTGGCCTCTTGTCCATGGCTTTGACGTTAGTCCCAGGCGCAATGCGGCCGCAATAGCTAGGAAATAGACAACTGAGCAATGCAGATATCCCTTGATCACCCTATCGACCCGAGCGCAAGTCGAGAAGAAGAAGGCTTCCACGGGAACACTGGACGCCGCCAGGCGCATCATCGATCGCGAAGGTGTCGTGGGCTTGTATGCCGGTCTGGACAGTGCATTGTTCGGCATCACGATCACCAACTTCGTATACTACTACTGTGCGTTGCGCCTATTCCACGCGCTTGATTGCAAAGGTTGACATGTACGGCAGGGTATGAGTTCTCCCGTGCCTTCTTCCAAAGGTCCACAGGCAAGAAGCAGCTGAGCACTCTGGAGTCTATGGCAGCCGGTGCTCTCGCTGGCTCTGCGACAGTAATGATCACAAACCCCATCTGGGTCATCAACACCCGCATGACTGCACGCGAGAACGAAGCCAACCAGTCGCTTCCCACGAAAGAGGGGGAGAAGCCACAGAAGGCTAAGCAGCCTGGCACTATCTCAACCCTCATGAAGATCATCCGTGAGGATGGCTTCCTGCGCCTCTTCGCAGGTGTGCTGCCAGCTTTAGTGCTGGTCATGAACCCGATCTTGCAGTACACCATCTTTGAGCAGCTGAAGCAAGCTCTCGAGAAGAGGCGGAAGGTCGGGCCAACTGATAGCTTCTTGCTCGGTGCACTGGGCAAGCTTGCCGCAACCTCGATCACATACCCATATATTACTGTCAAGTCGCGAGCACACGTTGCTAGCAACGACGCTAAGAAGGAGGGCATGACTGCCACTTTGAAGAGGATCTACAAGGAGGAGGGTGTTGGTGGCCTCTATGGCGGTAAGTCATGCATGTCTTCTTCCCATGTCTGTGGTGTCTGACATTATACGCTAGGTATTGGACCTAAGGTCACCCAGTCTGTCATCACAGCTGCGTTCTTGTTTGCCTTCAAGGATGCCCTTTACGACGCGACAATCAAGGCTCGCCGTAGCATTGCCAAGAAGGCATAGACGGAGCAATCGAGAAGCCTCGTATGGATGTGACTTTGCACGTCTACCATGTAGTGGCATTGAAGCTGGGTATGGAGGTCAGTTACCCCAGGTGAACGTGGCAAGGGGAAATGGCAGCTTGAGATCGATCTCTCTGCATGTGTTCAGATCTAGGAAGAATCCTGGGGGTTGGGGATGCAAGTGTACGCGCTTGCAGCAAGGTGATACCAAGGAGAATTTTTGTATAGTCCCTGAAGCTATGGCTTTGCTTGAATACTCATTTTCCACTTGACACGGTGATGCCGACTAATCTCCACTCACTTGTGATGCGAATGGAACAGGTCATGCCACAAAAGCACCAAGAGAATGCACCTAGCAGGCACACATATGCGAGATATTGCTTGGCAACGGCGTACACGGAACAGTCACGAGGTGAGACACATGCATGTAAGGACACACCTCAACAAGACGGTGATATGGGAAAGTCGTACTAGTTCACAGTGCATCATAAGTTCGATTGGAGGGCTCTATGGCGGATAATTGCCGTCGGTCGTGTGCTCTCTTGCCCTGTCGCCCGGACCCCAAGTCTCTTGCGCCTTGGTCCCTAAAGCGAGAGATGCCGGTGAGCCGTTGGCATTCGAGGAGACATTGTTCGGCCTGCCTGGGCCACTACCAGCGTCGGAACTCCCTATCGCATAGCCGCTCATCCCGCCGAAGATATGTCCGCCATTACTCATTGCCAAAGGCGACGCAGTGAACCCAGGCCCAGCATCATTCTTCTTCGCATCGCCGACACTCAACGGCAACAGATGATCGCCAGCTGCATCCTTCTCGCGCACCTTGCGATCCTGCTTATCCGCATCCGATGTACGATCGTACAAGTACAGGCCGAGAAATGTGAGGAAGAAGCCAAATCCTTGAGTTCCGCTCATCGGATTTCCAAACCAGACGATTGCAAATAAGATGACAGCAACGCGCTTGATCAAGCTCGCTACCGAGTAAGTGACCGGTGAGGTCATGCCTAGTAAAACAAAGGCCACGAGACTTTGGCCAAAATGAAAAGTACCGTTGAATAAGAATTCCACTGTCAAGCGGCCGTGGTCCAGAGAGTTCGGTCGCACAGTCAGGTCGATCGATCCATCGTACAGGAAGTCGCCTAGAAGAGTGATGCCTTCCGACCACACCCATATCGGGAATGTAATGATGAGGGCCATCAAAGACGAGTAACAGAGCAGGTTCAGCTTGTCCGGCTTCCGGCGACCCAGGGGAACGCCATCTGCTTCTGCTCTTGCAGAATCCGTGAAGATCTTTTTGGAGACGATGTTCTGCGTCACGAAAAGGATTGCACTGCCGAACGCATAGACCAGTCCCAGAAAATTGGCTCGGAAACTCGCTGAGCACGCCAAGATAACTCCAAGGGTCAAAGGAATCAGCGATAGGTATGTAGGAATCGAGTATCGCACGTTCAGGAATATTCGATAGGCCATGACCGTCATCAGAGGCGACAATCCCTTGATCGTATGCACCAGCGAGACCGGTATCCGCGACATCGCGTCTGAATTCAGGATATGACCACCGATTTGGAAAGCCGTGAGAGGTAGCGTCGCCATAATGATCTCCTTGCTCGGTTTCCTGATTCCGGTTTTGAGCACAGGCAGGGCATTCCGTACAGAAGCGTTACGCTTAGCCAACCATGCCGAAAAGACACACCAAAAAGAGACCAGGCCGAATTGTGCAATGGTCAGCGTCACGGGCATCGGCAATGAGGTCAAGATGGCCTTTGATGAGGCGTTCGTAACGATCGATGTCATGTACCAGAACACGCATAGCCCCTACGCGTCGTGCATGTCAGCCTTGTGGTGTGCTCCAGTCTGGGGGGTCTGCACCTACAACGAGCTTAAAGGAGATGGGCGCCTTGAGCGATTCTGCAATCTCATGCGCGTTGTCCGTGATACTCGCGCCGCGCCCTCTCGTCCTGACTGCATTTATCGCTTCACTCAAGCTCTTTTGCCTGCCATGCCGTGCCTTCCCTGTGGCCCCTTGGCCATGTGGTTCCCAGCCGTTCCATAGGTTCGTGTTGGCCTTCTTCGCAGGCCATCGCTCGCTAGAATGTAGTCCGGCGGGGAGGCCGTTAGGAAGAGGTTTTGGGCTCGGGCCCCGAGATGGATTTTCGAACTCGTCCTCGAACGTGGCCTGCTCCTGGACAAAGTCGGGAAACTTCGTCTTCACAGGGCTTGGCTTCACCGAGGACGAGCGCCGGCGCTCGAAGCCTCCGGTTGCATGTGGGACCATTGCTATCGCAGGTGAATGTGCGAATCATTAATCCATCGTGGTGTCGTGCGTGTCGTGCGTGCAGCGGAAAGACGAGAGGTGGCCGCTGGGACAGGGAACCAGCGGGTGCGTCCTTATCGCGTCGATCGGCCTGATTGGCGCGCAATCTCGTCGCGGATGTAGTGGAGTCTGTACGCTTCGTACGCGCGAGAGGAATGTCGACGACGAGACGACAGTGACAGCAATGCGGCAAAGTCTATCAAAAGAAGTTTGAGCATCCTTGCATGCTTAGCCTTGAGATACCTGTTGTCTGGTACCTCCTGCAGGGCAGCTGTCTCTCGGACTTCGGTACGACGCCTCATCGACACATCACCACCACGCGTCCAATGACAACCTGCGCCTCGGTCCTCACTGGGGCTTCCGCATCGTGCCAAAGTTCTCATGCTGCTCATCAGTAGCCTGTACTCGCTGCTGGCGGGCTATGGAGTCCCGCTGCAGGCAGCCTTGAACGACCCTGCTGCCAATGCCCAATCGCTCCAGTACCGGTTCTCGGAAGACTGGTCTGTCTTGGGCCCATTTCAGATTGGCACGCGAGGTGCGATAAATGCCATCTTGTTATGACGGCTGATACTGAATGAGGATTAGAAGCCGTGTGGGGAGCTGATCCACTCGAGCACCATGGCGGATTTCGGTCGCTACAGTATGACGAGAATGCCACATTCCCAAGCTCACTGGCAGCGAATGGCACTGTAGGCTGGAAAGCCATTTCCGGTAACCTCACACAGCCAGACAATGCACACGCTGGCGTCGTGCTCCTGGTAGACTTCAACAGTGTTGATTGGGAGAGCCTACGCAACGTGTATGGCTGGACTGCGTACCAATGGCAGGCCTGGCTCCGAGGCGAAATTGTTGTGCAGCCTGGAGCAGTCAAGCTACTGACACTGCACACGCCCCAGATCCTTGAGTTTGTGCTCGACGACATTCGCTATGTTGGTGGCGACTTCTATAGCTATGGCAGAGCTCTCCCGACACTACGACTTGAGCCAGGTCGTCACCGCCTTGACATTCGACTAGTGCGCGATGTCAGGTCGATGGGCGGCGTCGAAAGGCATTCTCTACAGGTCGCCCTCACTCTCGCAGGAACGTGGGCAGGCCTGCATCCAAGGCTAGAACCACAAAACGGAGTCCTCATATCAGACGTGCTCGACTTCACTGAAGGCTCCCACTTGGCCAGCCCCTGGGCATCGGTCGTGCTTCGCAATGACGACGAGGTGGACATCTGTGTCTATGCAGTAGAAGCCACACACAACGCCTGCTTAGCAGAGATTCTCTCTGAAACTGAAATTCGCCTTGTACCTGGACAGTCCCGACCAATAGCTTTCCGTGTCGATTGCGTTAGAACGGACTGGCAGATCAGACTGGACTTCAAGATTAGACGTGGCGGGCTGTATGGCATGTCGTTGACAGTTCTTGCAGATGTCGTGCATCGACGTGTAGGAGAACCACACAAGGTAACCTTTCTTCATCCATCTGGAATCGTGTCATATGCAATTCTTCGACCGCCATCCGCCAAAGCTATAGAACCCGTGCAGAAGAACGACTCGCTGCCTGTGCTATTGGGCCTGCACGGTGCAGGTGTGGAAGCTGAATGGGACTCAGTTCGCCTCGCTTTGGAGCCTTTGCCAGATCTTGCGGCCTGGGTGCTGCTACCTACTGGCGGCACGCCATGGAGCGGCGATGACTGGCATGCTTGGGGATTTCCAGATGTTCAGGCTGCGCTAAAAATGATCATCAATTGGATCCAGCACAATGAATGGGAGGGGCCCGGCGTAGACGTCGAGAAGTGGCTGGTGGCAGGGCATAGCAATGGCGGGCAAGGCACCTGGTACACACTTCTCCATCATCCAGACAACATCATCGCGGCCGCTCCACTGAGCGGATACTCATCGATACAGAACTATGTGCCCTACACGTTCTGGCAGATTGCAGATCCCAGCAGGACAGCCATTGTGCAAGCCTCGTTGAATAGCTACAGACACGAACTGCTCCTTTCGAATGCAAAGGGTATACCAGTTCTCCAACAACACGGAGGTGCAGACGACAACGTCCCAGCGTATCATTCAAGATCCATGCATCAGTACATTCAGGAAACGGGGGCAAATTCTACTTACATAGAGTGGCCGGGCTATCCACACTTTTGGGAAGGTGTATTCACTACGGATCCATTACGAGCATTCTACCAGGAGCAGCTCAAGTCATACAAGCCTGAAACCACTCGCAGCGGACTGTGCAACTTTACGCTCACGGTAGCTTCACCAGCCGACACTGGTCCAAAGTTTGGTGTGAAGGCATTGCAGCTTACTACTCCTGGGCAGCTGGGCCATATTGAAATGCTGTACAACGCCGCCACGGGAAGCTGCACTCTGCGAACGACCAACATCAGGATGCTCCAGCTACCATCGCACTTTAGCGACTGCTTTGGCTTTATTCTGGACAGTCAGCGTCTAGACTTGCCACCACTCGGGAATGACACCAATTGGACAGTGTTGAGACGCAAGGGCGAATGGGGCATGGAACAAGCATCGTCTGACAATCTAGCGTCCACTGCGCTCTCACGACTTGGCCGACAGCTCGGTCAAATGGACTCGATTCTTCGCACGCAAGGCGCCTTCCAAATAGTCGAGCATTCGTCGGAAGCGAGACATATCGCACTCCAGATCTCACGAAATCTGTGTCAATACTTCGCGGCCGACACTGCCATCACGCCCGACTATGATGCGGCGGTTCAAGCGACAGGAAACATCATCAGTGTAGTTATTGGCGACGATCTTCCACTTGGGTACTCTGCAGACTATGCCATTAGAATACAGAATGGGCGTATCTCGATACGAAATTCTTTTGACTTGCCTGCAGAGTACACAGATGATACTGGTTTCGGATTAGCTGCCACATTCCTCCGGCCGATGCCGAATGAGCGCTTAGAACTGGTCGTTTGGGGTATCGATGAAGCCAGTTTGGAGGTTGCCGCGAGGTTGGTGCCGATGGTACCGGGAACTGCACAGCCAGATTGGCTGGTGACAGATCGAAGAATGTTGGCCAAGGGACTTGAAGGCGTGCATGCGATGGGTTTCCTCGACAGCGAATGGGAAGTGTCTCGCAATTCATTCTTGTCATAAATCAAGGTGTCAGTGGCGCGATGACAGCACTAGGGGCGTCTAGCATCGATGGGGAGAAAAAGGAGCACGCAGTTTCCAAACATGATTTCATATTCATGCCCTCTCATTAATGAAGACGTAGAAAGGTCCTGTAGCTCACAATTGCTATCGGGGGTATATCGTCATTCAGCTCAAGATGCAAAGATCGAGCTCACAAACCAAAACATGTAGCCTCCGCCGTGTTCGTCCGTTCAATCGCAATGCCGTATTCTGCCGATCTGCGTCGGACTTCGCTTTCTAGCCATTTCCCTAAACGCCATTACTTCGCTATTCAAACGTAGCTCATCCTTAGAGCTTCAACTTCAAGCTGTAATCGACCTTCTCTCGGTCCATCCATTCTCGTAACATTGCATGCCCAGCTCGAGCTGCGCGCACAGGTGTCGTGGCGGGTCCCAGAGGGAGCTTGTACTGTCCACCGAGCTTCGTGGGATCTAGCTTATCATTCGCGGGCATCTTCTTCGCCCTCTCTTTCCAGCACCTTGGGAAGCTATCCTGCAGTGCATCGATGTCAAGCTTCTCGTCTGCTCCTGCGACAGCTTTTTGCAGCAACTGCGCCACATCGACGAATGTGTGCTGACTAGGCGGATCCGCAAGGACAGTGCTGATTTCCAGAATGCGAGAGTTGAACACCACGCCCAATGAACAGATCAAACCACTCAAAGGCAGATATGCGTCAGTGATGCGCTTGACAAAAGCATACAGACCGTTGAGAGTGCGCCACAGCCTATACGGTGGCACCTGCCTGGGGTCGGCTGCGGCAGCAGCTTCATCCGCACATGTGAAAGCCAACATATAGCAGAGAAAGGACTCCACAGACTTTACGGCAGCCAGTTTCTGGTCCACTGGGGTCTGCGAATGGTTCAGGTGAGCAGTTGCGGCGTGCTTCAGCTCCCGGCCCAGAACTTCCAAGCGCTTCTGCTCAACCTCGAAAGCATTCTGCCTCGGCGTCTTACTGCTCGGCTGGCTGGAAGGTGGCCTGCTGATGCCATTGGGCTGCAAGTTGCCTGCGACGCTTGGCGTGCTGGAAGTTGCTGGAGGAGTGTGCGTGGCGTTGCTGTCCTGTGACTGTTCCCGCCGCATTGCTTGCGATAGAATATCTTTACGTGTTCCAGGTGTATTATGCTGTCCTGATTTCGGAGCAGCTGGCGATTCCACATCGCGCTGTGCTGGCGTTGAAGGTTCCCTCCGTGCATCGCTTGGCTCCAGTTTCTTGCGCTTAGCAGCCGGGCCCTGCTTGTCGTCTTCCGCTTTTCGTTTCGGTGAAGCCGCCTTTTCTGATGCCTTGACCGGCCGCTTTTCCGGCTGCTTGGGAACTGTCTTCTCGGCATGCTTCTCTGGTGGTTCTTCAACCGACGCCTTCTCCTTCTTCTTGCCAGGTCCAACCTTCTGCGCAACTCCCTTCACTTTTGCCGCGTCCTCTTTGCGGTCATCGCTCCGCTTGTCAGATGGCTTCGCGAATGTTGCGGGCTCTGCCGCGGAAGTCGTTGGGACAAGCATACTCTTGTCTGGTTTGGAGCGCATCTTCAATATTCGAAGAATGTCATCTCTGCGCGCTCGTCTAAACTTGAGGCGAACTAACAGCCGCGGCTTCTCTGCAGTCTCAACCTTTTCAGCCGACTTCGTTTTGGAGACTTTGGCAACTACAATCTCTTCGTCCTGCGATGGTGGTGGGCTCTTGTCACGAGGTCTAGCATCCACCGTCACAGCTTTAGCATCACCCTCAGATGGAGCCGACGGACTGCCGGATCTGGCACGATGGCCATTGCGTGGTACAGGAGATTTGTGCTTGGATATTCCATCCGACTTTTTCAGTGGAGTAAGTTTGTTGTCTTTGTCCTTTTGAATCGTACTTGAAGCTGCGGGTTTTGAGGAATTGGCGCGGGCTTTGAGTGCTTTGGCGATGTTTTCTGGTATCGATGGCGAAAGCCTTGAAGGTAACTTCTCTGGAATCTTGGCAGTGTCCTGTTGAACATGTGTGTTCGCAGGCACAGGAGGTGTAGCTGTTGGGTGCAGAGGTGACAATTTCGCCGGAAGGCCGGGAGACAGTCGCGGTGGCATACCTGGCGAAAGGCGTGGCGGAAGACCAGACTCTGCGTCGTGCTTGTCGCCGTCGACGAGCTTACTCTCTTTCGGTACTTTTGAGGGCTTTGCGTCCTGTGAGCCCGAGATTGCTCGGGGCGGGACCTCTACCTTTTGCTTCTTACTGCTGGGAGCCAACTCGCCCTCTGACTTCTTCTCACGTTGCTGCGGTCCTTCATCTTTTTGGTCCCTCTTACGCTTCAGATCTCCCTGTTCTGGTGACTTCTCTTTCTGCATCTTTTGGATGTCCTCTGTCTCTTCTGCCACTGCTGCCAGCATTTCCTGCGTCTCGGCCTTCACTCGCTCAATGGGACCTTTCACTGCTGGCTGTTTTGCCGGCGCATCCTCGCTCGTTGCGGCGCCTCGCTCAGGCGTTGCCGTGTCTCCGGTCTGCTTCCCCTTCTTGTATGCGCTGAAGCTGATCGTCTTCTTCACGCCGCCACTTGGTGTGTTCGCGCCAGTTCCTGGTCGTGGTTTGTCCCGGTGACCATTTGCGCTGGGCTCACCGATGGGCCGGCTGTTGTGCAACATGTACATGCCCTTGCCTGGCTCGTGGTAGTGGAAAGTCAGGTACTGCGTAGCCTCGTGCTCGCCTTCGCTGAAGGGCGTGCTGTACAGCCATTGCTTCGCCTGAGCCTCGTAGTGATGGTGGTAGCGCGGCTCAACATCCTGCGGAATGGTCATAACATAGGGATCGGTGGTGATGTGCTCGCGCATGCGCTGCAGCTCGGCATCGATGGCCTCGAGGTCGGCTTGCTCCTCTCTGGTGGGAATCCATTTTTGCTTGTCTTGCATGTTATCGCAAGCGGGCGATCATCGCAATCGCAGCATGGGTGCGCGACGACTGGTGGTGGCCGAGGTGACGTTGTCGCAAGCGACTGAAGTGAGGCCGCAGCTAGCAGAAGCTCGCGGTGGGTTGCGCGAGGGACGTGGGTCGGCGCGGCGGCAGCCAGTGGAAGACAGACGCGGTCGTGGTGGTGAGGTTTCGCGGAAGAAACGAGGGTCTCGCGTGGGCCGGACAGGGCGTTGCGGCAACAATGGCAACAATGGCGCTGGGGGCGCGCGACAATAATGCGGGCTTGTTCAGGCGTGGGTGATGAGTACTGTGGCCGACAATACGAGAGAGCATGACAGCAATGACACGGAGAGGAATCGCTCGTCACTCGCACGACGAACCGCAATCGCGCAACTCTCAAACTCTAGCCTCCGACGTTCCGCTCCACCACTGGCTTGGAGCTTAGCTGTAAGGCTGACAAGACGGCGTCACTCACTCCTTCGCTCCATGCGCCAGCGAGCATAATGCGGCGCGTCAATTCACAGTACTACTGCCTACATCACTGCCCTCGAGACATGTTCGCAGCACCGTAACACGTACCGTCCATTCGGTTCTTCCGCTGTTGTACAAGCGGTACTACGCAGATCGACCCCTGCAGCAATTGCCGCATTGGTGCATGATGAACAAGCACACCACAAAGTGGAAGAAAACATACGCATATAAAAAGGCCGGACACGCTTCATGTCGTTTTCACCATTAATCGTAACTCGTCATCCGTTTCCTCGTCTTCGTCGTCAACGTCCGCTGCTACTGGTGGTGTAGAGTCTCTGGCTGCCCTCGACGGCAGCTTCCGGAGACTCGTTGCTCCAGTAGGTGACTTCTTTTCACCAACGTTCTGCCCGTCGCTCTTGAGTATTCTGTGATCTCCTCGCGGCAGCGGCTGGCTTGGGCACTTCCTCATCTTCTGATTCTGTTGCGGCGTCTGCGTGGTCTGGTTCCGGCGTGACTTGATCGTGACGCGAAGTGTCTTCCTCAGAACCATTCATGGTGTGGTCCTCCTCGGCAATAGCCTCCTCTGATTCCTCCTGCTCTCCATCAAGCGCGCGCGAGGGCGTCGCCTTGGCTTTCCGTTTGCCACTGCGAGAGGCACCAGCTTTCCTGGTTGTCCTGGACAACCTCGCATTGCTCACCTCTGTAGCAGCTACAGGGTCAATTTGAGCGCCATTCAGGAGCCTCTGTTGATCTCGGATCTTTAGCTTCTTGGCGTTCAGAAGAGCAGCGAACTTGCTTAAGAGATCGTCCTCGTGTGCCTTCTTAGCTCTAACCAGCATATCCAGCTCCGTGGTCAGCTTAGCGATCGAATTCTTCTGTGACTCAACGGAGATTTGCAATCCGTCTAACTGGGAACGGAGCTCATCTGCTTCGGCAGTCGCGGCCTCCACCCAGTCGAAGGTATCAATCTCGGTATGGCTCGTGTTCTCCTGCAAATGAATGGTGCCGAGTCGTTGGGTAATGCCGTCGACATTCTTGCGGATAGTGATCGAGGCAGTGGGGCCATTAATCGCGGCAACAGTCTCCACGCCCTGCAGGGAGGCCGGCAAAATAGCGTCTGATCGATAGTGCAAGAAAGAGAACTTGAGCAGGGTCTGAAAGTCTTCCTCGGATCCATTAAAATTGCGGTCCTGGTAGGACTTCGTGTCGGCCGCAGTCAGGGAGACGACATATAACTCTGACTTGTCTGTGCCAATGAGCTTGAGGTCCAGCTCGTTACGGCCCTCCTGCGCGACGTGAACGAGGAAGTGCGCCGACTTGTTGTCCGTCCTACGCAGGCGAAGGACGTGCTTTGGCGGAGGTGCCATGGTCAAGGCTATTGTTCGGCGATTAGCAACGACGCGGTGCACGCGACTACTGTCTTCCGCGGACGACGAAGGCAAGCAGAAATGAGTGTCAGCGGTGTACAGCTGCGCACAGTCAGGCGGTTTTAGAATTTTGCTGCAAGGTGCTCGGTGCTGGCGGAGTGCTCGTGCTGGTGTCGCCGCCTGCCTGCCGCCTGCGGATCCGCCGCCGTGCTAGCAAGAAGACGCGACAGAAGCTGCCCTGATCTACATGTGCGATATTGGCCGTAAGCCGTTGCTATGCAACTTCAGAATTTTCGATCGCGACGCGTCTTTCGTGGTCAACTGTAGAACTGTGCACTCGAACCGGGAGATTGATCGTGTGGCAGCCGAGTGTGAGGGTCAGTGGTCAGTGTGTGGTCAGTGTGTGGTCAGGGTCGCGCACCTTGGTCGCGGAACACGCGCGGACGGCGCCTTCCCTCTTTTAGCGGCCGCTGCCAGCCTCTGGCCGATGGGTGACCGACGACGTACAAAGTACTCCCACACCGGCAGCGACACCAACCGCATGAACCACTCTACCAGCCCACCGTCCGCGCCTCCGCTCTCCCGGCTTCCCTCACGCGCATGTAGCGCCGCTCTCGACCGCGACACCGGGCACGCCGCCCTCCTGACACACAATCATGGCGGTCGAGCAATGGGAGGACGATGAGTTCGAGGGCCAGTTCCACGCGTTTGGCAGCGCGAGCATCGGCACTGGCCCTCTCAGTATGTCCTCGCGGATGAGCACCCGCTCGGAGTCGGTGGCTGGCGATGAGGACTGGAACGTGGTCATCACACCGAACGACGAGCAGAGCACCGTCCAAGCCATTGAGTCTGCGAAGCAGGCGGGTATCCCCCTGCCCGAAAATGTACCCACCAGCGCCCTTCTAGGTGGCACCATCAAACGACTGGGCAAGAAGAAGTCGAAGCAGAAGATCGAGCATGACTGGGAGAATGATCTCGAAATGTCAGACCGACCGCTGCAACTGAAGCCCAGGACCGAGGACTCGGCGGACATGATCGAGGAAGGCTTCGATGACTTCGACGAAGACCTTGAAGGAAGCTTGGGCATTCGCTTTGCAGGGAAACGTGAGACGAGAGCCCGCAGCGGCTCTGCATCAGTGATGAGTCCTAGTCTAGGTTCTGCAACCGCAGACAGCGAGGTCGACGACTTAGGTGGACTTGATATTCCCGAAGGACCCATGGACTTTCAGGAAATGCTAAAGAAGCGACGTGCTGCAGATGCAGAGCTCTCAGACCGGTCGCAGCCTAGCTCTGCTATTATCGAACAAGAGCCAACGATGAAGACGCACAAGAAGTCAAAGCTGGAACCTGACGATCATGATGACTTCCTCGACGACCTTGATCTGGGAGACGGCGAGGTGCTGAACGTGCGGAAACGTACCACGAATCGGAATGTTCAGGTGAAGTCTACCAGGCCGCCGCCATCAGCCCAGCGCCCTGCGACCACACTGAACTTCCACGACAAACAGACGAACAAACCTGTATTCTCCAGATCACATATCCCACGACCAGTGTCGGGCACTCGACAGACATCACGTTTGGATCCAGTATTTGAAAATGGCGACTCCCAAGGGCTGCGGAATAGGAGAGGACCTACCACTACCAGTGCGCAGTTGCTCCGCTCGAAGAGATCGATGCCAGCTTTGCGCAACCAGTCGAGCCACGGGTCATTTTCCAAGCCATCAGTGCCATTCCTACCCGCAGGTGTATCAAACCTGCAATCTTCTCATGTTACTGCACATCGTGCCATGCCCTACCATCTACGTCGAGAATCCGACCCCAGCAGACAGGGCGCGCAATCGCCCCCGCCACCACGACCCAGCTCGAGGCTCTCAAACCAAATAGCTCCAGATACGCCATCACGGACCTCCAGGCAAAGGGAGAATGTAGCACCTGCTGCTCTTGTGAGGCAAGCTGCTGCTAAGCACACTTTGACCAAGCCGATAAAGAAACGGCACTTTGGTGACGGTAACGAGCTCGAAATATTCGATGACTTGCCAACCTCAGCAAGTAAAGAAAGCAAATATGTCAGACAGCCTGTTGGCCGAGGCCCACCCAAGCAGAGCACTCTTCGACGAACGCAAAGTCGCTCTGAAGTTTCTGATGCCAGCAAACGCAATTCCGCCATAACGGTCGTCCCAGATAGAATAATGACTCCCGCTCCACCTAGGACTCCCGCAAGTCCAACAAGAGGCTTCCATGATGCTCCTACCGCAACACCGAGCTATCTGCGCGACACTGCCGCAAGTAGGATTGCCCGGGAAACGCGACTGGCAAATCAGCCGAGGCCGCGGAGTGAGGGCCCACTTCAACCTTTGACCACAAATTGGAAAGCCCAGGTTGCGGCCAGGAGTCCCTTTTCCAGTCCCAATGCACAGCGCCAGAAAAGCACACGCAGACCAGGCCTCATCGCCGGCATCGGGTCACACGTGGCGAAGAGTAAGTTCTACGCATTCTTCCTTGACTGCTGCAACAACCGCTAATTGTCAACAGGTGAGAAGGGCATGGTATACAATCCTCAAACTCTTCGCTGGGAAGGCAATGAGAACACCCTGCGCGAATTTGACCTCCCACCATTGGACACGCCGACCCCACAACTCCGGCCACGTTCATCCTACATGGAGCGCGTGGAGCGCGGCCACCAACGATCGAACACCTCGCCTTCACGGCCAGCGCTGATCTCCCATGTGGCCACCGGCAGTGGGTTCAATATCCAGGTCCAAAACGGCATGGTGTACGACCCTCAGCAGATGAAGTGGCTGAAGGTCAAAGGCGGCCGCGATGTCTCCGGGCAATTTTCGCCGTCGGCCACCGATGTTGAGGACGAGGAGGATGCGTTTGCTGGCATCGAGGATCTCAAAGACGAGAACACCCCAGCAGCTGGACAAAATATCAGTGGCATGGGTAGTCCAATCATTAATGCTGCAGCACCAGCGGAGAACTTCCACGAAGAATTTGACATTGGTCTACGCTTCATCGAACTTCAAAGGACAGAAGAAGACGCCTGGAGACGGATGTGCTCGAACTGGTTTACTGGCGATAACCCGCGGCCAGATGATGGCCAATGGCGACGTGGTATCCGCAACATCGTCCCGTCCGATGGATTTGGCAGCTTCTGAATCGAGCTGTCCGGCGTTGCATGTTTTGCTTTTTAACCTGCAGTTAATCGTTGTCTTATAGCCTGCAGCATATTTCTGGGCGTATTTGTGGAAAATGGGCGGTGGCGCTGAAAGCTGCCAGTGAAGTACAGCGCGGCGCTGGTGTACCGAGACGATGATACGAAGACATGACAATCTACAAACTTAATCAGTTAAACCAGTCCCCACGTGCGTCCCTCGCGTTCCTGTGTGATAGCATCGGCCTAGGGTGCCGTGGAGGTCTCGGTCATTGATCACAGATCTAGAAGGAATGCCGATTCCCACGCGCAGAACACGCGAGGGGTAGGCCATATCCATGCCGGAGGTATTCCACCACGTTTCTTGGCAAAGAGGAGTTCGGTGAGAACCGCGCTGCGTTTCTCTCAGAACGGCCCGCGAAGAACCACTCAAATACCATGGTTCATGCACGTTATGCTGACCTCTGATGCTACCACCGCTTTATGCCGCCAGACAACATACCTAGCTTTTCTGCACCCAAGACTTTGTCTCTTGGCACGCATTGAATAGGCAGGTCGTCCAAGCATTTGCCCGCGCCGTATCACCGTCCTGGCCATTAACAAGGCTTGCATCTGCACGAGGTGCGCTTAAGCTATGCAGCGCTGAACTATACGGCCGGGAACCATGCTTGTTCATCCTCATTGTCGTCGGCGGCGTGTATTTTCTTTCCCACGCCTTCCATCGCTAGATTCGCTACGGGGTGCCACGATGGAGCGCCGGTTCCACGGCGTTATTAGCGAGCTGCAAATTGCAGTAAGCTGTCTGAGAGCTTGCTTCTGCAGGTACAGAGGGCTTAGGTCCCGCTGTATATAAAGCTGTCCGGCTGCAGAGGTCCTTCCATCAAGGTTGAGCTCTTTTGACAGCGCGGGCGACTGCAATTGGCCATGATGAAGTCCTTGACTAGATTATCTGCAGCTGCTGGGCTGGTATCGGTCGTTGGAGCCCAGACGTTCCAGCGGTTTGGCACATGTAAGCTTTGGGACGATTTCTTGGGCGATTGAGGCTGTGCTGACTTGTTGCCTTTGTTGGTAAGGCCCTACGCTGGGATGTGTGATTCCACCAGACCAGCAAGATTTCCTTGCAGGACAATACTTCGATATCCGTGTCGAGATCCACGCTCCAGTGAACGGCTCAGAAGCTACCAATGGCATTCCGGACGAGGACTTCACGCTCACCATCAGCAAAGATGGTGGGGAGGCGAGGCCTGTGACCGAGTACTTCCAACTTGAAGAGCCAGAAATTGAGAAGTGGGATTTCAGCTGGTACGAGGATCTGTTTGCTCTCGATGCTGAGACTCCTTCCGCAGTCAATGTTGCGTCGAAGGCGTGGCGTCGAGTGGCTCTTTACGAGCCTGGCGAATACACTGCGGTTCTGACATACAATAATGGCACAAACACCACTGCCAACTGGCTCGTCCGTGACATCGAGCAGGTCCGCAAGACCAAGAACATCCTCCTCTTCATCGGAGACGGCATGACCACGAACATGGTCACTGCTGCACGCTTGATCGCACACAAGACAATTAACGGACGCTATCAGAGCACATTGGCGCTGGACAAGTTCCCAACCATTGGACACCAGATGACACATTCCATTGACACATTCATCACGGATTCTGCCAACTCTGCAACTGCTTTGTACACTGGCCACAAGTCAGTTGTCAACGCTCTCGGCGTTTACGGCGATACCTCTCCAGATCCTTTCGATGACCCCAAGGTGGAATCGATTGCTGAGATCTTCCATCGCTTGGTCGGCGGTCACGTCGGAATTGTCTCCACTGCGTTCATTGCCGATGCTACTCCAGCTGCCTTGACTGCTCACACTCGCGATCGTGGCGAGTATGGCGCTGTCATTGACTCTTTCGTCAACGGCATTGTCAACTACACCTGGACCGAGTGGAATGGACCAGATGTCCTTTTTGGTGGAGGTGCGGAGAACTTCTGCAGCCCAGAGAATGGTGGCGAAACATACCAAGATCTCGACTACTACGAGGTCTTCGCTGAGGCTGGCTACAACGTTGTCTACAACAAGACTGGCCTTGAGGCTACTTCCAGCGAGGAGAGGACACTCGGAATCTTCTCCCAGTCTAACATGGCTAAGTGGTTGGACCGCAACGTCTACACTGACAACCTCAACGACACCGAATCACCTCTGTGCAATGGCGAGACCGCTGCCGATCAACCTGGCTTGAAGGAGATGACCATTAAGGCAATCGATATCCTCAACAACCGAGCCGGCGACAAAGGTTGGTTCATCATGTCTGAGGCCGCTTCGGTAGATAAGATGATGCACGTTTTGGACTACGACCGTGCTCTCGGCGAGCTCCTCGAGCTTGATGATACCATCAAGCACTCCATCGAACACCTCAAGGAGATTGATGCCTACAAAGATACACTTATCGTCGTTACTGCTGATCACGGACACGGTTTCGATGTCTTTGGAAACGTCGACACCAAGTACCTCAACGAGAAGACCGATGACCGCGAGAAGCGTAACGCTGTGGGCATCTACGAACGCTCTGGTCTCTCGGGTTACATCAACACTGGTGACTTGCGCTATGGCGACTCCAACTTCCCATCCAACTGGGAGCCACGCTACACTCTTGCACAAGGCTTCGGGGCATTCCCAGACCACCGCGAAACATTCCAAGTCCACAAGGACGGACCACGCAGTCCAGCCTCGAACATCACGGGCTTCGCATCAGAAAACTACTTCGCCAACCCCAACAATGATGAAGGAGGCTTTGTCGTCAACGGAACCCTTCCCGAATCCGCCAACCAAGGTGTCCACTCCCTCACCGACGTCACAGTCTGGGCTCAAGGTCCTTGTTCTGAGATCTTCGGTGGTGTTTACAACTCCATCGACGTCTTCTTCAAGATGGCAGAGTGCTTGGGTCTTTCAGAGAAGAGAGGCGGCAACGGCACCGCGCCTGGTTATGACGGCCACCACAAGGAGAAGAAGGACAACTGGGAGAAGTGCGAGGGCAAGAAGGGCTACCAGAGATATGATGAGAAGCACCCCAAGTATGCGGGTGGAGAACATGGACACAACACTGGTGTCAAGCCAAGAAGCTTCAAGCCCGGACACGCATACTGTTAGGTGTGGCATGGGATAAAATGACTCTTGGGAGAGTAGTAATGAAACGTGATGACCAGACACGAAACAGCAGATAGACTTGTACACATATAATGTGACTTCGGGATTTGTCCCACTGCTCTCCATTGCATTGATGTTTCCTAAAGTGGTACACTTCTCGAGTCCATCGGATACGCATTTGATTCATTAGACCTGCCAACCCCATCGATGGACGATGCTGTCCGCACATGCCTGCAGATATGGCGAGCCTCTGCTATTCTCTTGCCATCGAAGCGAATGTAGAGCTGAAGGGCGTGATGTCGTAGGCTGATTTCGCTGTAATGTCTTCAAACCTCGACTGGTTCGAAGCGAGTAGACCTGGACTCTGAACAAAGCGTCCACTGCGGCGATGAGGTCTCCACGAACGGCGAAGTTGAGCTGCGACCCAACAGAAGTATGTGGAATGGACAAGAGTGGCGGTCCTGCGGTGGACTGCATTCGCAGGTCATACAAATTGATGTCTTTGTTAGTTGTAACAAGGAGTTGATGATCTGTGGCCAGTGAGCTGGATTGGCCTGAGGATAAACAAACGTAATACTGACCGGTACCTTCTGGTGTTTCTAGTCCTGTTATGCGGTGATAGCGCTTCAAACGGGTTGACGAGTTCGCATGCGATGGTGAGCTGCCGACTCGTACATCCCAAAGACACACTGTGTGCATAGGCGGGCCGCGGGCGACTTCTGTGTCAAGTCCGTAGGCCAGAACATTCGGTTGAAGCCAAGTTGCTGCAAAACTCTCTTTTGTATCTCCGAAGTTGGAACGGCCGACCCAACCTACACGGGAGACGATTAATAAAAGGCTCCGAAATGCTTTCACCGTCCAGACACATACCCGGGTTTAGGCCATCGACAACGAGAAGACCAGTGCCTGCGAACGCAATGTTCCGCGTCGCTGGCTCGAAAGCGCAGGCATGAACTGTTTCCACAGTATTCTGTAATGTAGCTTTAGGAAAGAGGGCACTCTCGTTGCGCTCCGATGTACGAGAGGGGCCAAGGTAATAGTGAATGGCGTGGTCGGTATTGCTGACGAAGAGCAGAGTAGAATCGAAACGCTGCAAGGTCACGAACCTACCGGACAAGGCTGCCAACGGACTGTGTACGGATCAGGACAAGCAAGAAAGAAAGCGAGCGCCAAGCTTGACGAGATATCGATACAGATCCAGCTTTCGCGAAGGAAATGATTTGAGAAAAGCACTCGTGTTCGACTTACTATTTTGCAGCCAAGTCTTGGGGGTCGTTTACATTGTCTTGCCAATGGTACGAGTACACGCAAGTTGCAGCCGAGTTTTGTGTAGTCGCAAAGAGCATATCTGACTGATCGGCGGCGTATAGAGCATCTCGAACGACAGGATACGAGTTGAAGCCTTTGATCCGGGGATTGAGTGGCGTGTGCTCCAGTCCATTGATCAGAGCTTCATCACGCACACCACTGAGATAGCCAGTGGTCCGATGGCCAAGTTCACGTTGCAGTGTCGTCTTGAACAGCCCACTCGTCAGTGACTTGGCCTGGTTGACGGTCTGCTTGCGAATCACTCGCTCCTCGAATCTCTGTTTCTTGAGAGCGCGCTTTTCATGCTTCTCGCGTTTCACATTGGCCCTTGAGTGTTTGGCGTCGACGGGTGCCGCATGGTCGGCGGTGATCTTGAAATACTTTTTCTTCTCTTCATCGAAGTAGAAGCCAGGAATGTTGCCTCGATTCATCCTGGCGACCGAGCTTGCGCAAAAGAATGTGTGAGGCGCATATGCATTTCGAAATGGTTCCAGGCGTGTTGGAAAGCTCCGTGGCCTGTTGTGAGTTTAGTCGGTGTCGATGGTGAAAGGTGAAGAGGTGGAATCTTCAGGCAGACCTGCCGTTGCTGAACAACCACGTGCGGCTTGGCGGGCTTCCTTTCTGCCGACATCGTTCGCAGCATATGACGTGCCTGGCGAGCAACATCAACGCGACAGTCGGAGACGCTGCGGATGTGATTCGGTGCTGGTGCAGTAAGTAAGTCAGCTATTGCCACTTTGCTTTCCTCTCTTTGTCATTGTACTTGTGCCGTGAATGCATCGAGTGCTCCGTCTGCCAGGACGACCTGCCATCACAGCACATCTCCATCGAACAGCAGCAGCGACCATGGCGAGTCTCACGCCCCCGCATCCGCCCGCCGACCAAAAGACCTTCTCGATTCGCGATCTGCCCAAGAGCAACAACTTCACTTCGAAGCTCCCTGCCGATGGCGAATATCCAACCCCCGCCGACTCACACAAGGCCGAGAGGACTAAGCTTGGTCCTCGACTGGTCAAGAATGCAGCGTATACCTTTGTACGACCCGATCCCTTTAAGCAGTCCGAACTAGTCGCTGTGTCGAAAGCAGCGCTCAGAGACTTGGCAATAGACCCGGCGTCCGTCCAGACGGATGATTTCAAGAAGACGGTCGCCGGCGAACAGATCATAACCTTGAACGGCGACGAGCCAGGCGAGAAGGACATTTATCCTTGGGCGCAGTGCTACGGAGGCTACCAGTTTGGCTCGTGGGCAGGTCAACTTGGGGATGGACGAGCCATTTCGCTGTTTGAGACTACAAATCCTACAACCGACAGACGATATGAGATTCAGCTGAAGGGCGCCGGCAAGACTCCGTACTCACGCTTTGCAGATGGCAAGGCTGTGGTACGGAGCAGTATTCGAGAGTTCGTGGTGAGCGAGTCCTTGAACGCTTTGGGCATTCCGACCACTCGCGCCTTGAGCTTGACTTTGGGCCCGGAAGAGAAGGTCCGACGTGAGACCACAGAGCCTGCAGCAATAGTGGCGCGATTTGCAGAGAGCTGGATCCGCTTTGGCACATTTGACCTTCCGCGATCAAGAGGTGACCGAGACATGTTGAGGAAGTTGGCTGATTATGTCGCCGAAGATGTATTTGGTGGCTGGCAGAACCTGCCTGGGCGCGTATCGACCACAGAAGAGAAGGACGTCGTGGAAGTTAGTCGAGGCGTATCCAGGGACGAGATACAGGGCGAAAACGAGCTGGCTGAGAACCGCTACACACGACTGTTCAGGGAAGTCGCTCGTCGCAACGCAAAGACAGTTGCAGCGTGGCAAGCTTATGGTTTCATGAACGGCGTGCTCAACACGGACAACACATCTATCTTTGGTCTCTCGATAGACTTCGGGCCTTTTGCATTCCTCGACAACTTCGATCCCAACTACACACCTAATCATGACGACCACATGCTTCGCTACTCGTACAAGAACCAACCAAGCATTATTTGGTGGAACCACGTCCGCCTCGCAGAAGCGCTGGGCGAACTTATTGGCGCTGGCCCTTGGGTCGATGACGAGGAATTTGCGACTCAGGGTGTGCGCAAAGATCGTGCAGACGAGCTCGTCAAGCGTGCCGAGACTGTCATCGACCGTGTCGGCGAGGAGTACAAGGCTGTGTTCATGGCCGAATACAAGCGTCTGATGACAGCTCGCCTCGGTCTCAAACAGAGCAAAGAAAGTGATTTCAAGGAACTGTACTCCGAGTTGCTCGACACTCTCGAAGCTTTAGAGCTTGACTTCAACCACACGTTCCGACGCTTGAGCAACATCAGCATGGTTGACATTGATACGCACGATAAAGCCAAGGAAGTCGCAAGTCGTTTCTTCCACCATGAGGGCCTTGGCGGGCTCGTCAGTGTGAATGAGGATCAGGCACGAGACCGTGTGGCAAAGTGGCTAGGCGAATGGCGCAAGAGAGTACTCGAAGACTGGCCTAGCTCGGAAGAAGCGCGTGTGGAGCGCATTGCAGCAATGAAGGCCGTGAACCCCAATTTCGTTCCGAGGTCGTGGATATTGGATGAGGTGATCACTGAGGTTGAAAAGAAGGGCAACCGAGAGATCCTGGATCGGGTCATGACTATGGCGCTTGATCCGTTTGCCGATAGATGGGAGGGAGACAAGGAGGAGCAAGATCGATTTACTGGTGATGTCCCAAGATATCAGAGAGCAATGCAATGCTCATGTAGCTCATAGGATGTTGGCTGGTTCGTATAATAAATTCACATAATGGATTATCTGCCTCCGAACAGGAGCTCCAATATAGCTGGAGCCCGCGGATTGACGGAGCTTGACCAGAGCTATTGCCGAATTGCGCTATTGAGCTCTTTACCTCACTCGTCTGTGTGCCTACCACTCTGCCACATTCCCATGAACTCCACGATAGCAATGGAAGATCAAGTAGCAATGCCTAACGCAGCTTCCAAAGTCTTTCATATTCCAGAACTACTCGAACTCATCCTCCTCTCACTCCCCAGCGCCACAACTCATCAAGAAATTGCCGCTCATCGAACAATTCTACTCTCTCAAACCGCATCCCGAACATGGCACCTCTTACTCAAGACTTCCACACCCATACGCGAGTTCCTCTACCGCCCCACACCCCTCAACAATCCGACCGAAATTCACAAAACATGGAACACCAAACACCCATTCCCACCATCTCGACCCAACACCTGGATCCCCATCCTCCTCCTCCAACAACGCAGCTGGGGCTCCGCCTGGCCCTTCGAACTCTCCTCTCTCCAACACGATCTCTTACCCTCTCAACCCCGCTTTTGGAACTTCTCCCTCGAAATCAGCGAACGACAATTTCGATATCTCGAAACTTTAGACCAAAGTGCCAAGTGGAGGGAAATGCTAGCTAGTAGTCCTCCTTTTACGGAGTTTTGGTATACGAGGACGTTTTATGAATTGGGGTCGGGGAGGGCGCCTTTTGTGCAGTGGTTGGATTATGATGGGAAGAAACCGAAGTGGGAGCAGAAGTTTGTTGTGAGGAGGGAGGAAGGGGTTAGGTTGGGGGATTTGGTGGATGCTGTGAGGGAGTTGTTTGAGAAGGAGGGGAGTGGGACGAGGTTTGTTTTGGTGGAGAGTTTGAGGGTGCCGAGTGGGGATGGGGAGGTGGTGTTGAGGGAGGAGGGGTCGAGTGAGAGGGGGTATGTGCCGGGAATGGCCTCGAGTGAGAGGGTTGGGGGATGGTATGATTGAGAGGTGGATGAGAGGGTTTTCTTCGATTCGCTGTTGGTGACGACTGCGAGAGATTACGAGGACTGCTGCTGCTATCTCTTTCTATCCTCGAGCAGGCTATTTGCAGCATTGCCGGACCGCTTCGCTCCCACACTCGCTTCCCATGATAGAGCAGCTCTCTCGTAGCTGTCAGAGCTGCTACTCGAACGGCTTGGACTCTCATCATCGTTCTTATCGCCAGCTCGGTAGAGCTGCATCATCGAGAACGTATCACGCCTACTCGGCCAATAGTAAATCTCAGCGTTCGTGGACGACTCACCCATCTTACCTGGCACTTCGATTGTACTTGATCTCGACATCTCGCTCTGCTGAGGACTCGCGCTATCACGTAGTCTTTCAGCCATCGAATGGTTAGAGCATTGTCTTCGAACATGATTACTGAGTCGGCGTGAATGCCGAGTGAACTTCATGGGCAAGCTCGGTAAGCTGGATCTTTCTGATGGAGTATCTTCCACCACGCCAGGTCGACTACGCTTCGGAGTGCTCACATCTGTTAGACTACTGTGCCGTCTGTCGTGATCAGGACGTGACGATCCATGCTCTGGTTTCCGGAACCAGTCGAAGAAGTCATTGAAGCGAACAGATTTCTTCAGTTTCAATCCAATTGTTGGTGTACCTCCTGTTTCAGGCGAGGCAGAGTGCTTTGATAGTAAGTGCTCGGACGAAGTGCTTGCGGCTTTCGATGCTGCACTCTCATGCTGATGTTGACGCTTTCTTAGTTTCTTCGATGTCGAACTTCCATATCGTGGCGAGACCTGCTGAGTCATTGAGACTGCAAATATTTCAGCTTTACCGTTTTGGAGCGGCTAGCAGGAGTGTTCGGGTCATGACGAAAAGGCACGAGTATAAATATGGGGATTGCAGGTTCATTCACTGAGAGGTTTGCCTATCCTTGTGGTTTGAAACACGCTGCAGTGAATGTCGCTGCTGTAGCCAAATTATTCCAGACATGGTTGTAGTGATAGGTGATGGCTGAGACATCAGCACTCCCCATGAGCAATCCATCAAGGTCAGCAAGCACATGTACGAAACACTATAAGTCTCTCGTCGTTGCAATGCCCGATCATTGATTTGTATTCATGTGTCTTGCACAAGACAATTTCCCAATCTCCGCAACTTCCCAGCACGGACCAAAGCCCGCATTTGCCTCACGACGACCCCTCACCTCGAATCATGCCCCGTGGCGCGACATCTGAATGTTCTGGAGGACCATCATCTCCAATCGTTCCGCGGCGCCACTGCTAATGCTAGATTCGGAAACCGAGCGTGTTGGCAAAAGCGAAAGTTGTTACGAGACCAAAGTGCCCATGTGAGAAAGGTGGGCGGGCAGAGCAGACTAGGGCGAGCTCGGCAGTTGCATTTTGCGAGCTCACAGCACCACTTGCCGACACTCGAGCTGCCAATTGATGACGGGGTCGCGCGAGATTTCTCAGAAACCGCCCGCCGCGAAAGCCAGTCCCGCCGTCCGCGCGTGGAGACGGCATACAGTACCTTGCACAGGGACGGGTCTCTCGTGATTGTCATCATGCTGGGACTGTTATATATGCCGCCGAGCCCCTCCCGAAGTGCCCTGTGTTGTTGGCTGACATATTCTATTGATCTTCTTGCTCACCATCTAGCACAATGACAGTCACCAAGCTTCCTTTCCACGCTGACCACATTGGGTCTCTGATCCGACCTGAGTCTGTCTCACAGGCACAAGAGAAGGCAGATGCGGGGCAAATTACGCAAGAGGAGCTGAGAAAGGTTCAGCAAAAAGAGATCAGCGATATTGTGAAGAAGCAGCAGGATAACAATGTGAGGGCGCTGTGCTCTGGGGAGTTTGACAGGAAGTACTACTTCTCTGGCTTCTTCGAGAAGCTCGATGGCTTCCAAGAGGTCAGCCCTGTGCCGTGGGAGCTCGCTCGTCTCTCAGCTGCTCCCATTGCTGCGCTGAAGAAGGCCGGCAAGCAATACCCAATGGCAGCGGTTTGTACGGGCAAGATCAAGTACTCCAAGAGCCCATACCTCGAGAACTGGCTGCTGTTGAGAGACACTCTTCCACAAGAGCAATGGAAGGAGGCCAAGTTCACGATGCCGCCGCCTTGCTATTTCCATCTTCGATTGGCTCCTGGGAAATGCTACGACCCTAGCGTGTACTCAAACGACACGGATTTCTTCGAGGATCTGGCAGCCGCGTACAGACAAGAGTTCAAGACACTCTATGATGCTGGACTGAGGAACATCCAGATCGACGACCCGACGCTTGCATATTTCTGCTCCGAGGACATGTTGAAAGGACTGCGAGACGACGGCGAAGACACCGATAAGCTGTTCGACCTGTATTTGAAGGCACACAATGACTGCATCGCGGACAGGCCCGATGACCTTCACGTCGGCCTGCACATCTGCAGAGGTTAGCAACCCAAGGAATTTGTTGATGGTACTCAACTGACGTCGTCTAGGTAACTTCTCGAAGTCTATGCACTTCAGCGAGGGGTCGTACGAGAAGATCGCCGAGCGTTTCTTCAAGACACTCAATTACGACACCTTCTACCTGGAATATGACAACCCTCGATCAGGTGGCTTCGAGCCCCTCCGGTTCTTGCCGAAGCACAAGAATGTTGTCCTAGGTGTGGTCACAACCAAAGACCCGCAGCTGGAGGATCGAGGGTTGATCAAGAAGCGTGTGTTGGAGGCAGCTGATATCATTGCCAAAGGTCAAGGTCGACCCGTGCAAGAAGCCTTGGAGAACATTGGCATCAGCCCGCAGTGTGGGTTCGCCAGCGTGGCGGTTGGAGCTGAGGGCATGGACGAGCAGAAGATGTTTGCGAAGCTGAAGCTGGTGCAGGATGTGGCGAGAGAGATTTGGCCAGATCGACCATAATGGCCACGCTAACGCAGCGTGGCAGCGTCGTGCAGCGATGCTCCAATAATGATTGTGCAGCAGGAGGGAGAGGGGCTTGCCTCCGCGCGATTCAACTCGATCCGTCGTGCTAGGCGTCGAAAAAGTGGCTCTGAACAGAAGGATTTTGAGGCAATGTAATCCGACTTCTCAAACAGATATTTTGACAACCGGCGATATTGCCAGTGACAACCAATTTCCAAGCCTCATAGACCAGTGCACATGTTATTGGGACAGCTGCAGGTCGTTGAACGCGCACATGTTGTCATGTTGTCATATAATCGGGGCGTCTGCGCAGCGCAGCTATGGCGAATTGCATGTGAAATGTTTCCAGTACACAGAATAGCTGTAACTCGTTCACGTGGCAGCGAGAAGTGGTCGAGCTTGCCTTGTCGCTGAAGCTTGTGCATTGGCCAATTGCGGGGTGGATCTGGCACGGGAGCGAGAACGACGACCGCCAGGCCAGGCACAGGACGAGCGGCATTTCTAGTGCGCGTCTGGCTCGTGGTTGGATTGTGAGTTCTGGACGTGTTCGTGTGGCTGCAGTGTGGCCATCACGTCTGGATGGCGTCCTGCAACTGACAGTTTGGCGCTGCTGGATTGGTGCTTGGCTCGCAGTCCAGCACAGTAGTAGGTCGGGGAGAAGGCGAAAAGACTTGTGGTATCGGGTGAAAACGCAGATCGTCTGATACGGTGAGCAGAGAGCGAGCCAGAAGTCGCGGCAGGTCCGTCCAGCAGAGCCGCTCAGTTTCATGGACCACCAGCGTCGTACATGTGCCTGCGTTCCAAGGTACTGTGCCGAGGCGTGCCCTTCGCTCACCTCAGATCCCACGCGGTCTCTGCCCTCTCGGTGCGAGCTTGTGGGCACTTTCACAAGCTGATCTGCTCGGAATGCATCGAACAGCAGGATGGCTTGGACTGCCTGTCGTCCCGCTGGGCGGGCTGGCGAGCGAGAGAGGTGCTGTGCGGGCCACTACTTCTGCTGGTCACCCTCGGCCCTTCTTCGCATTGTGGATAAGCGATGTTGGGGACCGTAGGTGCATGGCCAAGCGGACGATCTCGAAATGGGCGTCTGCAGCTGGAACTGGACGCTGAAGGCAGCTTCGAAGGCGTTCTTTGCGATGATGGTGATGGTGTGTAGGCAGTCGATATCGCGCTGACCAGCGTGTGAAATTGCTTCACTTGTCGCTGCAGAATGGGCGAAGGAGGTGGTGAGTGAGAGAGGGAAACAGCGGGTCTTGGGGCGAGGGCGAGGGCCATTGAGCAGACCCTGGATCTCGAATTCTTCAATTCTCTACCCTCTAGCAAATTTAGCCTTTGCCTCAGCCTGGCAAACGCACAAAACACGCCGCTGCGCTGCTCGTCGCTCGTTCCTACTTCCTCCAGCTGCACTGTGTCGTCCACAGTTTGTTCCCCTCCTTCACCACCCAGCAGCCTTCACCATCCATTGGTACCAAGCAACGCGTTGCTTTGGTTGAGCTCCCTCAACCATTGATATACACCCCCTCGCTCCACCGCTACATTCGGGCCACCTCTCACTTCAGAGTGAGCAGCAAAATCACTCTCTGCCCTCCTCGCCACCGACGAATACAAACGATCACACACACACACCAGCTCGTCGACACGATGAGCACCACAGCCTTGTCGCAAAAGGCGGCCATGAGACGCACCACCACCGCTGAGTCGATGCCCTCGACCGTGGCCAGCTCGACTGCCGGCACACCAGACGACTCGCCCACTGCGTCTGCCTCGTCGACATCCCTCTCATCCCTGGGCTCAGTGGAGGAGTTCCAGCAAAAGCCTGCTTCGGGAAAGCTTGTGGACACATACGGCAACGAATTTCAGCTGCCAGATTACACCATCAACGACATCCGCAATGCTATTCCAAAGCACTGCTACGAGAGGTCGGGTCTCCGAGGATTGAGCTACGTCGCTCGGGACATCGCTCTCCTTGCAAGCACCTTCTACCTCTTCAACACATACTGCACGCCCGAGTACGTGCCTTCGTATCCTCTCCGAGCCGCCCTATGGGCCTTCTATACCTTCGCTCAGGGTTGCTTCGGCACCGGTCTCTGGGTGTTGGCCCACGAATGTGGCCACCAGTCCTTCTCGCCAAGCAAGGTGCTCAACGACACTGTCGGTTGGTTCTGTCATTCCGCCCTTTTGGTGCCATACTTCAGCTGGAAGATCAGCCACGGCAAGCACCACAAGGCCACCGGCAACATGGAGCGCGACATGGTCTTCGTGCCCCGTACTCGTGAGGAGCACGCCACCCGCATGGGCTACGTCCTTCACGAGATGCACGAGCTGCTCGAGGAGACCCCAATCTACACCGCATCCATGCTCATCGGCCAACAACTCGTTGGCTGGCCAATGTACCTCTTCCGAAATGTCACTGGCCACAACAACCACGAGAAGCAGCCAGAGGGCAAGGGTATCGGCAAGAAGAATGGCAACGGCAGCGTCAACCACTTCCTGCCAAGCAGCCCGTTGTACGAGAAGAAGGATGAATACCTGATTCTTCTCTCTGATCTCGGTCTCGCCATCACTGTCTCTGTCCTTGCTCTTGTCGGCCGCACCTACGGCTTCCAGAACCTCTTGGTTTGGTACATCATTCCATACCTCTGGGTCAACCACTGGCTTGGTAAGTTGTGTCGCCGGTCCTCGTCATGACACCGCTAACAACCCATTGTAGTTGCTATCACTTTCCTCCAGCATACCGATCCTTCTTTGCCTCACTACACCGGTGATGCCTGGAACTTCACTCGTGGCGCTGCCGCAACCATCGATCGCGAATTCGGTTTCATCGGTCGCACCTTGATGCACGGCATCGTCGAAACCCACGTCCTCCACCACTACGTCTCGACCATTCCATTCTACCACGCCGACGAAGCGACCGAAGCGATCAAGCCCATCATGGGCCGCCACTACCGAGCGAACACTGAAGGTGGATCCGTTGGCTTCATCAAGTCAATGTGGAACAGCGCCCGTTGGTGCCAATGGGTGGAGCCCAACGAGGGTGCGACCGGAGAGAACTCGAAGGTCTTCTTTTTCCGCAACCGCAATGGTCTTGGTCTGCCACCTGCGAAGCTTGCTGCGCCAGGCTCCAAGAAGGCAACAATGGTTGTTGGCGACGAGAGCGAGTAAAAATTGGCTCGTGTGGCCTTTGCAGTTTTTTCCTCAGTATACTTGCAGTCGTTCGCTTCCGCGGCACATGACAGATCTGGTGCGCATTTAGCGCGGCGTTGAAACGGGGTGGGCTGCTTTCGCCTGGACAGGCAGATTTTATGGATAAGGAAACCGAAGCACTAGATTTAGAGAGCTATAGAGCCCATAATCGACAGCCGTGCGAAACGACAACAGAGAGATGCCAGTATCAATCCCCGCAAGATCAGTGGTTGTTCGTGACATGAGGATGAAGAAGGCCGTGTCAGCATGCAGGGCCATATGACCACAGCGCCACGTCACGTCACGCTGCAACCGCTGGTAACCGCTGTTATGTACTTTTGAACCACTGACGAGCTATCTGCAAAATCAGAGGCAATTAAAGGAAGCCATTGCATTGTGGCTGCGGCCACAGACATCCCAATGGCAGCAGTCGACCGAGCAACGCAGCATGAGTATCTCCTGATCTATGGATTGGACACGCACCAATGAAGCATCTAAATGTTGCACTAGATTTCCCTAGTTGCACGAGCTCTCCAAGCTACGGCAAAAAGAACGATATTCCAATTTCATTGCCAACAACAACGTCTGCCCCAGGTCGAAAAGGTCAACAGGCGTCTGCAGCCCCATAGCGCTCTTTCCTGAAGTGAAGAAGCTGTTGGGAAATGTCACATGCATCATGATAGTCTTGCTTGGACTGAAGAAACAATAGGCAGATATGACCACAATATCACAAGTTCTTATTGACATTTAAGTCATCATCATCTACTCCGGTTCTCTCTTGCTAAGGGACTTTCTGCTGGCATCTTTCCTTTCAGTCGAATAATCTGGTGCCTTGACGAGAGTATGTGAGGGCTATCGTCGGCTTCTCGATCGCTACAAGTTGTATAGTACGAGCAAGAGCGAAAAGGACAAAAAATGGCACACGAACACGACGACGATACTTGTTCGTGGATCGCTTTTTTGGCCGCTGAGTCGCAACGATTTGACGAGTACGAAATTTATGCCACGTAGACGATTCGAAAAGCTCATTGCATATAAGATTTGCTTCACAAAGACAGAAGAACTTCAAACTACCAGGGGCGAAGTTGGGCCGACCGGGACACGTCCAGAGCACGCCCTGGGGAAACGCTGAGTTGACAAAATAATGACTCTTGGACAAAATCATGGTTGGAAAGACTCGACATTTCATCAGGTTGACTGATGCAACAAGTAGATACAGTTAGAAGCAGACGGATGCCAGAACTAATGCAACCCATCTCCCACGCTATGCTTACACGTACTGTTACACGCGTAGAATCATGTCATATGATTATGCCTCCTTCCTCATCGCTCAAAACAAAAACTTTCTGCCCAGCGGTGCTGGACCATTTTGATACAACTTCAGAGATCTCTCAGCGTCGATATGCAGATCACCTCAATGAACAATCTCTTTAGCGGTAAGGGTTCTGATTGTTGGCCTGCGGTGCAAAGCTGAATCCGAATCCTGGGACTGCTGGTGGCGTGGCCACGGCGACTGGTTCCGGCCTAGCAATGGCACCGTAGTCGATGGCTGGCGGTCCGCCAGATACGCCACTGTATCCTCCTCCATATTGGTTGTCTCGATCGTTGTGTTGATGGTGTTTTCTGCCGTGGCGCCCACGGCCGTGACCGCCTTCCTTGTGATGCTTAGGCTGCGGGTTGTGGTCAGGCCCAACGCGCTTGCTCATAGCCTGTATATGTGTCAGTAGGATCTCGACAGAGTTAGACATTGAAGCACTGCTTACCTTGCTGCTGACTCCAGCACCAATCTCGATATCAGGCTCTTCCAGCACCATTCCTCCCTCCAACGGCTTGCCTCCTGTGCCACCATACTCGGCAGTAAGTAGCCACTTGTGGTCGGCATCAGTCAACTTGTGGATTGGAATGATGCTCTCGCCACGCTGGTAGTCACAGCATTCGCGTGGACCAAAACCAACACCCCACTTGGTCTGACGCGCAACATTCATGACTTCCCGATCATTTCGATTCTGCAAGTCTTCCATACCTTGCTTGGCGACCAATGCATATGCACGTGTGGTCATCTTGACAAAGGCGTGGCGCTTGTCGCGGTTGGCAATGCATGTTTGCACGCGGCCGAAACGCTCAAAAACTTCCTGAATCTCTTGTTGAGTACCATTTGCACCCCCAACGAACAAGGTACGTGATAGCACCTTGATGTTGTCTGGCGGCAAGGATGGGTCGTATTGGATGTTCTTGGGCTGCATTGGTCGTCCATTTGCGGTTCCCGGGCTGTTGCGGATGGGAGATCGTTGTCTGTACCGCCCACGGCCCCCTCCATTGCGCCCGCCGTCGTTCTGCTTTGCGGCATTTGCATCGTATGTACCGTAAACCGGGCTGCCTCTGCCGCCACGGCCTCGCTCTGGACTCCGACTACGGCCTCTAGCATTACCATAGTCGCCTTGTGCACCGTAAGAGGGAACTGCTGGCGCATATTGCTGCTCGAAGGCTTCAAGAACCGGACCCCATTTCTCGGGAGGAATTCCTTCTTTCTGCAGATCCTGCAACAGCTGGAGCGCAGGAACAAGCTTTTCACGGTCATTCAATATATTCTCTGGCAGCAGTCCGCGAAGTGGCGCCAGTGGATCGGCCGGCGGAGGTGCTTGTTGAGGAGGGGGCGCAATAGAGTACGATTGTGGAACAGATGGAGGCTGCGGTGGATATTGCTGTGGGTAGGCCTGGAAGTGTTGTGGCGGAGGTGGCGCGTACACTGGGGTGCCCATGGGAGGTGCAGATGGCGGTGCAGAAAATCCATAGGGAGGGAACTGGGGCATCTGCTGCTGGAATGCCTGAGGTGGCGGCAATCCCTGCTGGCCAAGGAGAGCGGCGATGTTCGGCGGGATTTGTGCAGTCGGAGGTGGTGGTGCGGGCGCGTTGTACGCTTGTTGCTGCGACTGCGGTTGCATTTGCGGTGGCTGCTGCTGGTGCTGGTGCTGATTCTGCTGCTGTTGTTGCGGCGGAGGTGGTGCTGCAGGTGCTGCAGCTGCAGCTTTGGACAACGCGGCCAGGATGTCATTGATATCTGCCTGAGGCGTTTGCTGCGCAGGAGCCGGCGGAGCGGGCGGTTGTGGCTGCCGACGAGGATCTGCAGTAGATGGCACGGATGATGGTGGTGCACCATTGGCTGGGCCTGATCGATTTCTTCCTGGCATAAGTCCTCGATCGAACAAGTGTTGCGGAGGATATCCAACGGGCGTGAGGCACGGTCTAGTAGGACGTGGAGCCATGAATTTCTCACCTGACGACTGTTGAGTAGCAGCCGAGTGTGTTGCAATAGCATTACGTCCGGCTTCCTCGCGACTGGAGTCACTGCTAAGCTTAGACTTGAAGTCTTGCAACAGCTTGATGGGAAAGGTGTTGCCACGTTCCCAAATGGCGACCATATTCTCAAGCTTTGGCTTCTGATCCACGGGCAAATCCTTTGTGATATCGTCGAACAGTGCTGGCATCAGCTCCGTCACGCGCTTCACGGCTGCAGGATAGGTGCCTGGCTCTCCGCGACCCTCAAACTGCAGTTCCTGTCCAGCGGCTTTGGCTTTCTCGATCCATTGTCGGACGACGCTATCAATGACATAGAGGGCACCAAGCTTATGAGTGGGTGGTGCTTTTTTCAACGCGCGATAAAATGACTGCACAATGGAAGACTCCGACTGTTCACGATGTCAGCTGTTTTCTGATTGCAAATGGGCCGGATGGAATTTTTGATGGCCGACTTGTTCGAGTTGATGAGCGCTAATGGCTGCTTACCTGGATGTTGCTGACGCTGAGTGCTGTGATTGTCTGGATCTTGTTTTTGCTTGCTCCAGGTGCCTTCAGCTGGTTCAAAGACGCAAGGAGGTTGTCAAGATCATTTACAGTCGACTGCGCCATGGTGTGATTGGCGGCCTAGTCTACGCTCTTTGGCGGACGATCTGACACGAGCTACGCTCTACAGCTTCCTCACCCAGCCTACAGGCTATTGATGTCGATGGCGGTCAGCAAGATAGTTCTGCACGAGCTACTGCGCTTCGATTATCCGTCACAGACGTGATGCCAAGTTCAGCACGTGGTCGGGTTATGTTGCGGTCGCGAAGGCCCTGTGTCTACACCGACTTCTCCTTACTCGCCCACGGTGGATGAGAGATGCGCCTACGCCTTTTGCTTGGTGTTATGATCCTGTTCGCAGCTATTGTATATCCTGATCGGATTATGCAGTGATAAGATGTCGTCTTTGTTCCTATGAAAACAGGGTGTCCGGCGGAAGGGCGTAGATGTGAGGCGCTTGTGCGAGCGCAATCGTTGCGAGCTCGAGGCGAATGACCTAGATTGTGTTGATGCAGAGAGCAGAGAATGGAAGTCGCTGGATGTTCTGCAACGCGCACGGAAGTTTCGCACAAGAAATTGCCGGGAAGGGAGCGGCGAATCGGCACGTGAAGTGAAGCGTCCCGCGGTTTTCACGGTGCACGCACTGATGAGTGAATCCGGGTGTTGTTGCCGACTGTTGCGAAGACGAGGAGGAAACGGTTCTGTGCGAGGAAGGCGGAGGTTATGAAGGACATGGCAGGAAATTCACGGGATCGGCTCGCTCCGAAAACTCAGATGCGAAACATTGTCAAACACACATGCAAGCAAGAAGGCGACAGCATGATCGGGCAAGAAACGCTGATTTGGGAGCGTCAGCCTTCAAATGCAAATTGTTCCACGTGCAACACCATCGGACGCGGTGAATGGCAGCTTTGTCCGTCAGATTATCTGCGCGCAAGACTATGCATGAGCGAAGGATATCTGCGAGCACCTTTCGCGTAGAGTGAGGGAAACAAACTTTGGTCTCAGCAGTCCGATCACTTTTAAGAATACACGATGTATCCAGGTAATTGCATGCGTATAATGGCCTTCCCAGCTATGCGTGCAACCACGGTAGACTACTATGTAAAGTGATCAAAATGTTGAGGCTGTTCCCTTCCGATGCAGTCCGTAGAAGTGTGGGATCGGCCCATCTACCAAGCCCAGCGGACTTCCGAAGCATCAGCTTTTTTAGTCCGACGGCCTTTCAGCCTCCTCATCCATTGTCCGGTCTGCTGTTTGCTCTTATCCACACCGTCTCCCTTTCTATAGATCATCCTCCAAGATGGCCTCCACCAGCGTTTCTCGTCTGGCGCTCCGCAAAATGGCGACCCAGTCAAGCTGGGCTCGCTCTCCCGCTTACAATGCCGTGCGAACTTACGCGACACCAAGCAAGAGCGCAGTATGTTCACCTAAGCAATACCCATCGCTGTGGTGATCGCATATATCATATGCTAACGTATCGCGTCTTGCAGTCCCTCAAAGAGACCTTCGCCGCACAACTCCCCGAGAAGATCGAGCAGATCAAGAAGCTCCGCAAAGACTATGGCAACAAGGTTGTTGGAGAGGTGACACTTGACCAGGTCTACGGCGGCGCCCGTGGCATCAAGTCGCTCGTCTGGGAGGGTTCCGTCCTCGACTCTGAGGAGGGTATCCGCTTCCGTGGAAAGACAATTCCAGAGTGCCAGGAAGTTCTTCCAAAGGCTCCTGGTGGAAACGAGCCTTTGCCAGAGGGCCTCTTCTGGCTTCTGCTCACTGGCGAGGTCCCATCTGAGCAGCAGGTCCGCGACCTGTCTGCTGAGTGGGCTGCCCGATCCGATGTCCCATCGTTTGTCACTGAGCTCATCGACCGCTGCCCATCCGACCTTCACCCAATGGCTCAGTTCTCGCTGGCTGTCACTGCTCTCGAGCACGAATCCTCTTTCGCGAAGGCTTACGCCAAGGGAATCAAGAAGACCGAGTACTGGCAACACACTTTCGAGGACAGCATGGACTTGATCGCGAAGCTCCCAACCATTGCTGCACGCATCTACCGCAACGTCTACAAGGACGGCAAGGTCCCAGCTGTGCAGAAGGACAAGGACTACGGATACAACTTGGCCAACCAGCTCGGCTTCGCTGACAACGCCGACTTCGTTGAGCTCATGCGTCTCTACTTGACCATCCACTCCGACCACGAGGGTGGAAACGTGTCTGCCCACACCACTCACCTTGTTGGATCTGCCCTCTCATCGCCATACTTGTCGCTCGCTGCTGGCCTAAACGGTCTCGCTGGTCCACTCCACGGTCTCGCCAACCAGGAGGTGCTCAACTGGCTGCAGGAGATGAAGAAGTCTGTTGGCTCCGATCTCTCGGACGAGAACATTTCCAAGTACCTCTGGGACACCCTCAAGTCTGGCCGTGTTGTTCCAGGATATGGACACGCTGTGCTGCGCAAGACTGACCCACGTTACGTGTCTCAGCGCGAGTTTGCGCTCAAGCACCTGCCAGACGACCCAATGTTCAAGCTCGTCTCGCAAGTCTACAAGATTGCTCCAGGTGTCCTTACTGAGCACGGCAAGACCAAGAACCCATACCCCAACGTTGATGCCCACTCCGGTGTTCTCCTCCAGTACTACGGCTTGACCGAGCAGAACTTCTACACCGTGCTCTTCGGTGTCAGCAGAGCTATCGGTGTCCTTCCTCAGCTCATCATCGACCGTGCTGTTGGTGCACCAATTGAGCGACCAAAGTCTTTCAGCACTGAGCACTGGGCCAAGCTTGTCGGAGCTAAGCTCTGAATCGCATATAAACTACCTAGCCCACCTCGCAAGAATGCGCGTATTCAGCGCGCGCTCAGTCTTCTCGGAGGTGATGGAGGTGGACGAGAAACCAGAGCGACCGGTCACTAATCCGTGAATAGATCGAGGCGATGGAGGAGGAGTTCATCGCGTGTGTTAGTACTACGAGCTGTGGGCTGTTGGCCGCAAGCACTGTCAGATTAACGAATGCATCAGGGGAAACATGTTCAGCAGCGACTGGTGATGGCTAAATTTCTATGTATGAATACACAACCAAATAACGACAGCTGCGCAATGTGTGAGAACCAAACAAAAATTGTCCGAGTGCCATTGCTCGTTCTCGCGTTCGCTCTGACTTCATGTGAAGCACAAGCCGCCGACCAGGGACTCCGACAAAAAGTGTCAGAGCGCTCAAACTATCCGCGGACAGCCAATGGGGAGATCAGCAGCGTCGCATGAGCTCATTTTTGACTGTAGAGGAGCGGGTAAGGCAGGGAGCATCAGCCTCAGCAGCCTCACAACCGCAGCCGCAAATAGAGTTTCCGGACAATAGACGTGCATGGGGGCTCGGGGAAGGTTGAGATGCCCGAACAGCTGTTGTTGAGACGGAACACCAGCCCTCAGCCATTAATGTTTCCGCCGATAACGACGGCCACCTGGCGCGTCAGATAGCTATTGCTGTGTCTGTTGATTCTGTCATTTCCCATCCAAACTGTCTTCCTTGTATGCTTGTGTCTCGCGTTTGAGCAAAAAGTCTTGAAGTGTTGTGAGAGCCGAAGCGAATCCTCTCTCCACGCCCAGTCCGGTCCCCCAATCGAGCCATCCTCCTTCTCGGCACGAGGCTGCTGTCACAAGCTACACTCCCCGGAGAGAGACACCAGCACCCGCACCGCCCTCCGCTTCACTTCACGCTCCTCAGGCAAAGAAGCCACACTCTTGCCTTGGTCAGGCCAGAACAGCGAGCACTTCCACAACAGCATGTCTCAAGCCGCCACGACACCGCCAGGCGGGCAGAAGCTCGAAAAGAAGCCGGTCAAGTTCAGCAACTTGCTGCTGGGCTCCGGGCTGAACTTGTTCGAGGTGACAACGCTCGGGCAGCCTTTGGAGGTGATGAAGACCACCATGGCCGCCAACCGACAGGACGGCATGGCAGGGTCGGTCGCGAGGATCTGGGGTCGTGGTGGTTTCTTCGGCTGTACGTGTTGCACACGATAAGCTGGCAGGCGCATCTTCACTACTGACAATGGCACACAGTCTACCAAGGTCTGATCCCGTGGGCATGGATCGAAGCCTCCACGAAAGGAGCTGTGCTCCTCTTCGTGGCCTCCGAAGCCGAGTACTACGCAAAGACGCTCGGCGCGAGCAACTTCGTGGCTGGTATCTCTGGAGGCATGACGGGCGGTCTCGCGCAAGCGTACGCAACTATGGGTTTCTGCACTTGCATGAAGACGGTGGAGATGACAAAACACAAGGCCGCGGCCAGCGGTGTGAAGCCACCGGGAACCATGGAGACCTTCATGGCTATCTACAGAGCTGAGGGCATTCGTGGTATCAACAAGGGTGTCAATGCTGTGGCAGTTCGACAAGTCACCAACTGGGGCTCACGATTCGGTCTCAGCAGAGTTGCGTAAGTCGAGCTCTGGCAGATTGGATGAGATGATCAAGACAGAAACTGACATACCTGTGCTTAGTGAGAACGGTATCCGCAGCGTGACTGGCAAAACCGACACTTCACAGAAGCTTTCAGCGCCCGAACGTATTCTTGCATCTGCTCTCGGTGGTGGTCTCAGCGCTTGGAACCAGCCCATCGAGGTCATCCGTGTGGAAATGCAGTCAAAGAAGGAAGATCCAAACCGCCCGAAGAAGATGACAGTCGCCAACACTTTCAGATACATTTACGGCACTTCCGGTCTCAAGGGTCTGTACCGCGGTGTTGCGCCACGTATCGGTCTCGGTATCTGGCAAACCGTGTGCATGGTCGCCCTTGGTGACATTGCGAAGGAGATGGTTGAGAAAGCCACCGGTGAGGCAGTAACAGCCAAGCACTGATTGAGAACGTGAAATTCGACTTAAAGGCTGCAGAATTGGGCAACAAGCAAGTCAGCATGAGTGAGGAATTTTGTCATACAATTAAATGGTTGAAGAAGGCACACTTATAGAGGTGGCATGCAGAGGAGACGATTCGTGGACTCCAGCATGCAGCAATGTATTATGCGTACTCGCCGATTCTCTCCCCGTGACTCGGATGCCTTCCATTAAAATTATCAAGCTGATTGAGAACAGTCTTTTGCAAGCCAGACAAGTCAATGGCCTCCGCGAACCCTGAGGCAGCGGTAGAGGCACTCTACCCAAGCACACCGAGGTATCCCACTGCAATTACCAAGCAGACCAAGATTTGGTCCCGTACACCAGGACTCAGCGGAACTCATTGGAAGCAGAGCTCTGGCGTTCCAGCGCGTGTGCTCGATGTGTAGAAAGAGGCTGAATGCCACCCAGCCAAACCCCGCTAAGTCCGTTGCATTCGTCTGTTAAACCCGTGCAGACAAGCTACAAAGGAATCACCAGAAGTGACACTTTGGGATCAGAGAACGAAATCGAGCTCAGTGAGTATTTGCGAGTACGTCGAGGTACTCTCCGCAGACGCAATGGCTCCAACTTACCCATCATTCACCTCAACCTATCACCACGACCAATACCCAGCAATCGATCCCACCCAACCCGCTCTCGACTGCTCAGACAAAATCGTCATCATCACCGGTGGCGGTCGAGGCATAGGTCAAGCAATCGCAATAGGTTTCGCCCGCGCCCATGCCAAAGGCATAGTTCTCCTCGGCCGCACTCAAGCCTCACTGGAAGAATCCGCCAACAAAATCAAAACCATTTCGCCCTCAACCGACGTCCTTCTCACTGTAGCAGACATCCAACAACCCGATCAAGTCCAATCAGCCTTCAGCACCGCCATAGCGCACTTCAACACCGTCCCCGACATCCTAATAAACAACGCCGGAGCCCTCCTGGGCTCCGGAACCATCATCGACGTCGAAATCGAAGACATCTGGTCCAGTTTCGAAATCAACACTCGAGGAACCCTCATCGTCTCCCAAGCCTTCCTTCGTGCAAATCGATCTCAGACTCCAGACGCAAATCGCACAATCATCAACGTCTCCTCTGGTTCCGCTCATATACCATATGCGCCTGGGGCAGCAGCATATAGCTGTGCCAAAAACGCAGCAGCGCGGATAATGGAGTTCTTACATCATGAGAATCCAGAATGGAAAGTTTTTAATATTCAACCGGGAGTTGTGGCGACGGATATGGCGAAGCAGGCTGCGAGGAAGGCGCTTGATAGTCCTGAGCTTTCGGCGGGATTGGCGGTGTGGCTGGCTGTGAGTCCTGAGGCGAGGTGGTTTAATGGGAAGTTTGTGTGGGCGAATTGGGATGTTGGGGAGTTGTTGGAGCGGAAGGAGGAGATTGTGGAGAGGCATTTGTTGTCGTTTACGCTTAAGGGGTGGGCGGATGATGTTAGCACTGACAGTTTGATCGAGATTGCGAGGGGTGTGACGAGGAATGCTGAGCGAGAGTAGATGGTAGGAGCCAGGTGCCAGAGGGCACTCGTGTCTCTTATGACTCTGTGCAGTGATGCGAGAAAGTCAAAACTGTTGAGCAGAAATACCTGTCTCTTCTCAGAGAGTTGAGCTTTCGGCTGCTTACTTTGGGTTGGCAAAATCTGTCGAACTAGAATCTGTCGCACTCGTGGCCTCTGTCGCTCGACCTGCACAGTGAGCGAGACTTGCTCATCGACGATCGTCATCCGAGTACTTGTGGTTCCAGAAGCCACGAAGATGTTTCTTGCTCCCTTCCTCGTTGATCTGTACAGCATCAGCAAAAGAAATAAGACATCAGACACCATTGCACTCACCATCTCAATCTCCTTAGGCGTCAGCTTGAAGGTCATGGCACGGAGGTAGTCAGACAGTCGTTGCTCCTTCGACGAGGTCGTGATCGCGACAACGTCCTGGTCAATGCACCATCGGAGACAGACCTCGCCAGGGTTAACGGCGTACTTCTTCGACAGAGATGCCACAATGCCATCGACCGGACCACCAGCACCCTTTGTGACTGGGGTAAGTGGGCCGTACGCTGCGGTGGCGATGCCCTTTTGCTTGTGGTAGTTGAGCAAATCTGGGTGCTGAAGGTAGGCATGGAACTCAATCTGAACGGGTCAGTGGCATGGCCCTGATCATCTCGTCTCACTTGGACACACCTGATTGATTGCGGGAGGAATCGTGCAGTTCTCGAGAATGGCATCGAGGTGTTCAGGAAGGTAGTTGCTGACACCAATCGATTTGGCCAGACCCTGGTTCTTTACCTCCTCCATTTGCTTCCACTTGGCTTGTTGGTCCTCCTTTGACTCAGCGAAGAATGGAGCGTGGATCAGATACCTAGTATCTTGTTAGAACCATTTATGGCAAAGCAATGATATTGAACTCACAAGTCAACATAATCGACCTGCAGTTTCTTCAAGCTCGTCCTGATGGCCGATGGAATGTCTTGAATGTTCGTGATGACCTTGGTAGTGATGAATAGTTTATCACGAGACACTCCGCTCTCCTTGATCGCGGTGCCGAGCTCTGTCTCTGTTTTGTAGACTTCCGCTCCGTCGAGGTGGTAGTATCCTAACTTTATGGCGGTCTTGGTCGAGTCTATGCATGCCTGATCGAGCTTAGACTCGTCTCCAGTCTTGTACCAAGCAGTGCCCGTGCCATAGGCCAGCATGGGAATGCTATTGCCTGCGAGGAGTAAGTGTATGCTGATATGACGTGCTCAATGGACGTACCATCATTGAGTTTGAGGTTGGGGATTGGTGTGTGAATATTGGCCATGTTGGTGGATCGGCGCGAAAGTGTCAGTTGCTGTTGAGGCGGGGCGATAGTCGATCTGAGATGTCGAAGTCGAGCTGTACTTCTTGCGGTCATATGGGAAGGCGCGTGTGTTTCTTCAGTCAATCATGGAAGTTGCCCTGGCGCCGGACCGTGTGCAGGGTGCCCACATCCGCGTGTCGCGGGGCACATTGGCATTTGGCATACGGAGCTAGCGAATACCTGAGGCAGCTCTTGAACTTGCTGTTGGAAATCTTTACGAATGCAGTGCTGATTGACGCGGTTTGACGCAATTTCTTGTCGGTGGCGTTTACAAAGTCGACGCAGGAACAGGAGGACTTCGCTTCCGACCTTGACATGATTGTCTTTGGAGCTCGCGGGCCAAAGAATGTGTCTGAGTGCGGGCAGGTTGCCTTCAAAGGTTTCACGATTGATGCATCCGCTTCTTGACCACCAATAGGTGCCTTCACGCACGCCAGACACAGCGAGGCCAGTAGACGCCTTGTCGAGAATTATGCTTACCCTACTAGGAAGTCAATGGGTCAGATGCCGTTTGCTAGCACGCGGCTGTGTCGATCATCTCTTGTATTCTCCGCGCTCCCATGCTTCCCTTGGCGATATGTGTCGCCCAGTCCAATACAATTGTGTCCCGTCATATCTGCCCGAAACTGCTGCTGCTGCTGCCACGAGTAACTCAGATTAAGACGGAAATACATGTATGCCACGTACGCCATGACGATTCCATGATTCCATCTGCTTGTAGCGCTTGCTGGCTTTCCACCATTCGACAGTAGCTCACTGTAGCCATGTAGAGAAGTGTATGTATGCGGTACAGTGATGAAGATAACCTGATAACCTGTTGTTGCCGGACATGCCATTCTAGGACGGGGCGATGACGATGCTGGGGAGATTGCGGCGATGATCACGCCCAAGCTCAACGTCGTCGGTCCAGGAACAGGCCGCGTCCGCGACTGAGTGCCTCCACGGTTGCAAACCTGAAAGAAAGCTCTCACGACAGTTGCCAGCGTCTCGTGTGGTGTGCAGACCAAGCTTCATCAGCCATCTGTCCCGCGCTTGATCAGCAGAGCAGGCGCAAATCACAGCACCTCGATCCGCACCAAGCTGGAGCTGACTGCAGGCGCTTGCTTGCCGAGCCAGCCATCCTTGCTCCCTCGACGAACTCCAGCGCGCGCTGTGCTTTTCCGTCTGCCCTGAAAATTGTCTGCAGATACCCACGACGACGCGCGCCTGGACCAAAAAGAACGAGCAATAGACTCGTCGCCTCGCACTCCAGGTGCTGTATCGAGGTGCGCTCGCAATCCGCACGGTGAACTCGCACGGGAGCGCTGGCGCTGGCTCTTCGGAACTTCCGGCATCTTTCTCAGCAGCACCGCACTCTCCAGCATACCGCGCGTCAAGCGTGATCGCAGCTTGCGCTTTGCTTTTCACGGATGGCCTTGCAATAGAACGCTCTTCACGACTTGCTTCTTGGATACGACTCACATTGACGAAGGTGGAATTACGGACGTGGAGACGCGGTGCAGCATTCATCCTGTAACACGTTCTAAAAGTTTCTTTGGCCCATATGGACTACTTCAGCTCAGGATCTCGCCGTGGTGGCAATCCACCTAATCGATCAAGCGCCGGCACCCAACAACAAGGCGCCAGGCATGTGGCAGGAGCACCTTCGTTCGAGAGCCTCAGAGCTCCTTCGAACATCCGCATCCGAAGACTGCCATCTTATGGCTCGCGGCCGACTTCTCAGATACGAGAGCACACAGGATCCCGGCCGACCTCGATACAGGAGGGAGATGAAGTCGAGGATGATACCGTCGCTGGTCGACGCCGCAGTTTCTCAGCACCACAGCGACCGCCGAGCAATATCCTCTCGGACGCGGCGGAATTATCGAGACAGAGGACCATGGACCCAGGTCACCACATGTCAACCATTAGAGAGGATCAGCAGGCGACTGGATCTAGTTTTCGAACCGCAACTCGCACCGATGGCATTCGCGAGGTAGATTCTGTTCCCACTACGCCCGGCATAAATGTCAGAGACATGGCCACTCGCTCGCCCACGCCCGACAGACTGAACCCTGGTACCGCAACTGCTATGCGCAGTGCTGGAAACGCAGCGCAGAGGTCGCGTGGCGTCGGATTGAGTCGATTTCGTAGTAATACTTCACTCGCATTCGGTGCTGACCAGCCCACCTCGCACTATCCAGAAGAGGAGTACGAAGCTGATGTTATTGACCTGCTCGACCTCGTCGATCCTGAGATTCGCACACTGGGCACATTAACAAATCTGCAAAATTCTCTGTTCGTTCCCGATCTCGGTGGTCTTGTTAATCGTCGGCCTACATACGAGCTATCGAGAAGGCCAACTGCCGACATTGAAGCAATAGCTCGTTCTCGAGCAGGGACACGAACATCTCGCACGGGACCGCCAAAGATCCCACGGAAACCAGTACCCGAAAGGCCCTCGCAGACAGGCACGGACGAGATAGAACTTCAGGACGGGCTCACCCGCAAAATGTCGATATCCTCCCAGCTCAGCGACTCACATTATGCCGTACTTCCTCACGGTGTCCATCTCGATGGCTGGGATGAAGAAGACGTTGCCGAACTTAATGACCACGTGCGACATCTCTTGCATTCCAAACGAGAAGGATTCAAACGCTCCATGCGAGGTTTCCGCCAATACGTCAGCAAGCCGCTGGGGCTCTTTGTCACAGTGTACGCAGTATTGGTGACTCTCTTTGGTACGGCTTGGGTGTTCGCCTTGATCGGTTGGATCTATGTTGGCGGTCGACAGGAATACATCATCAATGTCATCGATTTGGTCCTGGTCGCATTATTCGCCCTTATGGGAGATGGACTTGCACCTTTTCGAGCAGTTGATACCTATCACATGTGCTTCATCGCACACTATCACCATCTCACCTGGAAACTGCGCAAGAAACAAGGACTACCAGGCTTGATCGATCGAAACGACCTTCCGGACAGGAGACAAAGCGCGACAGATGTGGACGATATCATCGACAAGGAGGAGATGGCAGAATACTCTGTGCTGACTCCACAACAACAAAAGCGCCTGGCATACCATCAAGCAAAGTTCAACAAAAGTCACACCTTTTACAAACCCCACGAAACGGCAACCCATCACGCTTTCCCACTCCGACACATGGTCGCAGCCGTGGTCCTCCTCGACTGCCACAGTCTCCTACAAGTCGCACTCGGTACATGTACCTGGTCAATAGACTACCGTGTCCGCCCGGAAGCACTCACAGCCACAATCCTCTCTTTCTCCCTCGCCTGCAACATTACAGCTGGCATCGTCATCAGTATCGGCGATCATAAGACGCGAAAGAAAGATGTGCTGGAGCGCATGTTCCGACAAGGTCTCACGGAGGAGGCACTGAGGAAAATGGCCAAGAATCATGCTCGCGGTGAAATGGGTCTCAGCGTGGATCAGAACCAAGTTCAAGATGGGAAAATCAAGGATGCTGTGGAGGCTACGGACCCCAAGACGAATGGAAATGGAAATGGAAATGCAAGCCCGAAATGATGAAGCCACATGGTTTGTTGTATAGAGCATTTTGCAGCATAGCGCCTTTTTAATTCATGGATACAGGTTTTTGAGATGCAATACAGCCCAGAACGTGTACATTCTCTGCGTCACAGCCATGGTTTTAGACATTGAGAGACTGAATGAAAACAGAGAGAACGCTGAGGCTTCATGATGTTCTTGACCGCCGAAGCAGTCTACTGTCGTGATGGCGTATCTGCATAACTTCCGGATCTCTGCCTCCCATGCACGGGCAGGCAATCCGCATGGTCATCCACTATAATACAAGTCCTTCGTTTCGCCGTGTCTGGCACATCTGTGCTCTCGACCACACCAGCGAATCTGTGCGATCAAATCATGAGATGCAAAGCGGCAGTTCCCTACACTGCCGCAGCCTCGAAGCCACCCCGTCCACGCCCTCTGTAGCCACCGCGGTGTTCAAACCCACCGCGTGCAGCGTCAAATCCTCCACGACCACGTCCACGGCCTCCGAAACCTCCACGGCCTCGGCCTCGACCACGTCCGCGGAAGCCACCATCGATGCTTCCTTGGCCGAACGTGTCCATGTTCTTGGAGCGCTCCTCGCGTCGCAGTGCGCGACCATCAACAAACTCGCCATTCTGCTGTTGTGAGGTACGATCCTTTAGATCGCTGCTGATGTTGTCAAAGAACGACGACTTCTTGTCATATCCCTTTTCCTTCGGTGGGATGACCACATCGTCATCCGTGTGTCCATTTGTGGCAGTTGAAAGCGGGTCGGCAACGTCGCCATTGGTAGGGCTGGTGATTGGGCTACCAGATGCGATAGCTTCTTTGACCAGCTCTTGCTTGTTGAACTTTGCGTTGGCGCTCTCAAAGTCAAAGTCTTCTTTCGGGACGTCAACCGTCTTCGGCTGGCTTTCGCGCCGACCGCCTCGAGCGCCACCGCGACCTCTTCCTCGGCCCCGTGTTTGGCCATCCGATACCCTCATCTGGTTCACCTTTTGCGATAGATTGTCTACAGCTCCTGTATGCTGATTCACCGCACCAAGCTTGGCCATCGCTGCAGCGACTGCGGCCGTAGCAGCTTCTGTGGCGGTTGTCGCGGACTGTGATGGACCGGACTGTGCAGCTGTTGCAGCGGGCGCAGAGGCCTGAGGAACAGGAGGGGCTGCTCGTGGTTTGGCGGTAGCGGGACTCGAGGCAGGAAGGGGAAGAGCAACACGATTGCCGGCCTTGGACGCAGGCTTGGGCAGGGCAGGCACGGGAGCTTGCGCCTGTGCTTTCGCTGCCTCAGGTGGGGCAGTGGCAGCAGCGGCAGTGGGTTTCGACTCGACTGGCGGTGGTGGGCCGCTCGTGGCCGAAGGCACCGGCGTGGTGGACATCTCAGCTGGTTTGTTTTGTGGGGGCTGCGCAGACGGAGCTTGAGGAGCTTGCGAAGGAGCTGGCTGAGGAGTGTTCTGCTTGCTTCCAATGGGCGCTTGCTGCTGTTGCTGTTGATTAGGTGTCTGCTGTGGTGGACGCTGCTGGTTCATGCCCGGTGGGCCAATAGGTTGCTGGTGTGGAAATTGCCCAGGAGGTCCGAAGCCTTGACCGGGCGGACCATAGAACTGCCCAGGAGGACCATATCCAGGTGGGGGAGGCCCACCAAAGTTCATGCCGTAGCCGGGCACAGCACCAGGCTGTCCCGGAAATCCATGCGCTCCGCCTGGCGCATTGAATCGTGGAGGCTGCTGGAATTGCCCGGGCGGCGGTCCAGGGTAGCCAAACTGCTGTGGAGGGCCTGGGTATGGAGGAGGGCCACGGAACTGCCCGGGCTGCTGCTGCTGAGGTTGTTGTTGGTGTTGTGCTTGAGGAGGCTGTGGTTGTGATTCGGAGGACTAGCAAGCCAATTAGCATGCCTCCTCGCGAAGTGGCTCGAGTATGCTGCGCGAAGAGGAGTTTGCGAGTTTTGATCAGAAGGAAGGCAACGGAGATATCCACACGTTTTTTGCGCTCTCGGTGGTGTTTTTTTTTATCCAAAATGCTTCATCATGTATTGTGTCAGAGGTGAGGGGGAGGTGGGTGGCACGTACTCCAAGAATGGCGGGATCATTGGGCATCTGCGGCGGCTGCGGAGGACGGTTCTCCTTGGGCGGAGCGAGGATGGTCAGGTCCTTGACATCGCTGCCGCGGAAGACGATGCCTTCGTAGACGGCTTCCGAGCCGGGTATCTCGAGCGCGGGATCGCCCTTGCGGCCTTCAGTGCCATGGCATTCGACGTCCTGCAGCGAGACGGTGGCCGTCTCACTGTCGATGGACTTGAGGGTGCCGACGTATCTGCCAGCTGTTAGTCGGCAGGCTTTTGCAGCGCGTGCGTCGCGCGCGGGCGGGCAACTGACTTGATGTCGGATTTGGATATGAGGGAGATGCGCGAGCCGATGTACTCGGACATGGCGGGCGAGTGCAGAGGAGAAAAGGAAAAGAAGTGGAATAATTCGGAGGTGCGCCGAGGTGGAAGCGGTGGTTGTTGATGGAGCAAGCAGCAGAAGCTGTCTCGTGGCTGGAGAAGGTCGAAGCGGCTGCTGCAGGCTTGGCATTCGTGCATTGCAGCTGGGCAGCATTGGGCCCCTGCCAGCCAGCAGACTGCACATGCACCTGCGCCTGCACACACAAAATCACTTACACCATGGCGGCGGAGACAAACAGTGTCGACAACACCGCTTTGTATCGGCAGTTGGACGAGTACGACTGGGCCAGCGATCCCGAGTTTCAAGGAGGACTGTCGGCCATCTTAGGTTCGGTACAGGATCCGCAGCAAGTCGAGCATCTCACCTTGCGAGCGAAATGCTACTACTACGCACGCAAAGCAGGCACGCCGGTCGACTTTGACGGCTATAAGAGTTGGGTCGAAGCACGAGGAGGCAGTGCAGCCGTCAATGGTAGCAGCGGACAAGGACATGTCCAGCAGCAAGCCCCACCAGCAAACGATGGCGGCATGGGCGATGCTCCCAAACCTGCGAGCTTTGCTGAGATCTGTGATATGATTGCGGAGGGCAAGCCGATTCCAGGCATCAAGGACATCCCAGATACGATCCTCGAAGGTCAGGCATCAGAAACACAGGCCGCACGGCGTAAGAAGCCGTGGGAGAAAGACTCCAATGTAGACGAACAGCCGAGCTGGATGACCTGATCTCAGACTACTCAAGCTCTGTCTGCATTTCAGATCGCTTCGATGTCCTTCGATCGCATGTCCAGCTATCGCGTCACAACACTCCTTCCAGTACCACGCCCGAAGAGCTGCGGCGTTTACACCCAAAGCTATCGCCAAAGGGATATCGTGACTCCGGGAACACAGAGCGTTCCTTACACGTTAGCATGTCCACACATGTGCCTAGGAGAAGACTGCCTTTCGCTTGCCACTGGCCTAGGTCATCAATATGATCATCCTATGTGCTGCGAAGCCGCTCAACTCGTCTTTATCACGCTTTTTGACGATGGTGCTACATCACGCGCATTTCCAGTCTGTCGATCTACAGCACTATCATCGAGCTGCCGCAGATCATACAAGCAAAAGCGGCCCGATGTTCCGTCATGCGATGAGAGATGCAAAGCGGTCTCAAAGGCCACCACTGTGTGCTGCGTGTTCCATCAGGGTACTACGCATATTCGGACCTTCCTCCTTCACGTTGAGCGAATGTTTGCGTCGTTCATCCCAACGAAGCTCTCTACGGCGCAGCTGTGGCAGAGGTATGCTAATGGGCGCAATTTTCCTGTGATTGGGACTATTGGGCGTTTGCTCATTGGCAGGATCGCGCTGCGTACAGCGTGATATTCGATCTTCAATCCTCAGAGCGACATGATCGTCGCATATCAAAGACAGCATGACATCTTTTCCCTATGCTGCCTTTTTGAAGTAAGCGCATTCCACGAGTGCGGCCGCACACGATGGAAGGTCTGTCACAGGGTTCACGAGACGGCACGTAGAAGTGTAGGATGGCCGGACTTCCGAACAACATACACCCAGTCAATCGAGCGAATCAAAGTACCGCAAGCTCGACTTCAGCGCCATTGTCTGGTGCTTCAAATCATGAGCGCCTCAAATCTTGGCGCCATTGATGTTGCGGAGCACTCCACACATTTAGCCGTTTGCGGCCACATGTCTTACTACTGTGTACCATGGCTCATGCGCCCACATGCATCGCGAATATGCTCCGACTGACGATTTCGCGTGGCGAAGATCGGTGTTCCAAGACAACGTGTCTCAGCCTGACACTTCAATGACTGGCTGGTTTGTGTAGATCGCACAGTCTGCATACATCACCACAAAGGGCCCTGAATCCTACACTATCCACTCCACATTCAGTTCCTCGGCTTGGCCGTTACTACACGTGAGCCTTCGCTTGCTGGAACTGATCCGGTAGTGGGATCATTGTCCTTCAGCTAGCTTGAATTGTCAGCCAACATGCTTATGGATGTGGCGCCTCAATTTGAAGTCATACTCCCGAGCGAGACTCGACGTCTGAAACGTCTCTCATCATTGCCATCAGGGTTCGATGCGACGCCCAAGGTAGTTGCTCCGTTCAGGATTGGTCAGAGGCTGCAGTATGTTCGACGGAAAACGTCAACGGACAAAGCTGTGGGATTCGGACATGTGAGCACTACGACGCATCGAGTCCGGTATGCGTAGATCTTGACGCTGGTCACGGCGAAGGCTCTGGTTGCCACTGCTTCGCGATGGCTAGATCTTTAGCCACTGACGGGATGAGTCCCTCGTGCCTCAGGTATAGTGGAAGCATTCGAGTGACCGACAAGCAGATGGAGGGCATATAAATGTCTGAAATCATTCCCTCGATCGGACTATCATCAACAACAACTCACATCTCAACAATATCATCTGAGTCGTTCTGCATCTAGGTGTCATCGAAACTACTATCAACGAACATGCACTTCATCTACCCACTGGCGGCGCTGGCAGCAACAGCCCTGGCCATCCCCTCTCAACTCGTCGAGAAGAATGGCGTCAAAGCTATCACTGGCGAACCCCTTCTCATCACTCCCTCTGGCCAACAGGAGCCGCATGAGAAGCGCCAAAGTGCCACTCTCCAGCAAAGAGCTCTCCTCCACCACAACATCCACCGCAGGAACCACTCAGCCCCAGACCTCACCTGGAACGTTGACCTAGCCAAATACGCAAAAGAACTCGCTTTACGCTGCAACTTCCAACACAACACCTCCATCGGTGGAGGCGGCTACGGCCAAAACCTTGCCGTCGGCCTCAAAGAAGCCAACATCACATCTTCCATCACGGACCTCTGGTACGGAGGCGAATTCAACGCTTATAACCCGAAGTGGTACAATACCTCCGAGCCGGACATGTCGAAGTTTGGATCCTTTGGACACTTTACGCAGGTCGTCTGGAAGGGCAGTACCTCGCTTGGCTGCTATGTTGCGGATTGTAGTAAGACGGGAGTTGTTGGCACGGGCAGCAGCAGAATCCCGCCTTATTTGACTGTTTGTAATTACAAAGCGCCTGGCAACTACATTGGTCGATTTAAGGACAATGTCGGGAAGCCTCTGGGGGGACCGGTTGCGAAGTGGAATACAGGGTTGTAGGCTGCCAGGGCGTGGGAGAATGATAGGCGAATGCTGAGGGTGATGTAATTTTCAATCATTTATAAACCCCGTTAGGGTCATTCGTTACAGCAATATTGATTCTCTCTACACTCATCTTCCGTCGACTGAATCCCCCGACGCTTGCGCTGCTGCCCCTCAGAGAAATCTGCGGCCAGAGCTATCATAGCAGCGGGTCAAATTAATGAGTTCTGCATACTCAGCTGCGAGAGGCTTCACAACGTTCATGCTACTACGCCGAACTCCTTTCTTTTGGGTCGACCAGCTATCGTGCAAGGCCTAGAACTGCTACAGAGATTGACGGTGTGCATGGAAAAAAAAAAGATTCGAACGATCTTTAACGTTCGCGCTTCGATCCTCGAGGATCGCAGTTGCAGCATGCAGCCGTGAGGCACAGCAGTCAGTGTGGTATGCGGCAATGGACCAATGAAACTCAGAACGACCGTCGATTGTTCCTTGAACCAGCTTAGTGTTTGTAGTCATGTTCTCCCCGCAGCGTAACATTGCCAACGTCCTTCGTAATACCATTATTGTACATGAAGTATCTTATATCATCCGAGTGATTGTCTGTATGACATACTACTATCCTTCTTCACTCAGATCAGTCTCGTGCATTGTCACAGCGCCATGGATGAAGCAATTCCACTGGAAGCAAATCAGGTGCTTGTCAGTCTGAGCGAGACGACCGATGCACTCGATCACATTGCTTCCATATCATTCGTTGGAGCGTGCGGCATCGTAGAAGAGGTCGGCCACGATCTTACTGGGACACTCGAGAAAGGGCATACTGTGATGATGCTTATTCCTGCCGAGCAAACAAAGAGAAGCAAGATTCCACTCGACGAGACTATACTATGCATCAAGCCTCCCGAGCTGGCTCCAAAGCAGGCGGCTACAATTGCCGCGTCTTACATCTTGGCTCACGATGCTGCCCAAGCCTACGAACACGCTCTCCGAAGGAGCACGTCCGTCATAAACAGTGGCTCCTCCGTCCCTGGGGTCTCGATCCTCGTGACTGGCGGCGAGACTACGACCAGTGCCATTCTCTGCTTGCTCCTCAAAGCAGCTCATCCGTATGCACAAATTTTCGTGATGGTTGATCTCACCGAACACGATGATCTGGTCAAACGTGTAGGGCAATATGTCCTGAGTTTCAGGGCGCACTATGCCATCGATGCAAATGCAACGGACACGGTGCAACACGTGGAAGCAGGCCTCGAGGGGTATACTGGCAGAAAGAAGTTTGACGGGCTCATCGATGTTACGGGTTTTGCCCAAAAAGTTCCGGACGTAATGAGTATTCTTGAGGAGGAGCATGTGTTTGTGGATGCAACAGCAGTCTCTATCGGAGATCCGAAGGAGATTATGGATTCTCTGCGGAGCTTCATTGATAGCAATGCATCGTGCTTGATAGAGCTTTGATTTATGCGTTGGAGGAATGTGATCGGCTGTGCGCAGAAAACATACTGTTCTCAAGTTCCGATGTGGACTCTACATATATGACTTCTTCTGCGCCGTTGCCACGCCATATCTGCACACAAAGCGAGAATACAGCGACTTCGTGTTGTTGAACATGTTCTCAGAACAGATTTGACAGCGTAATGACCCTTGAATTGTTTTGCCAGTGCTTCATACTGCACGGTCCAGTGACCGACCGTTTGGGCGAATGCCAGCGTCCATGCCATGATCTTCTGTCAAGCAGATCGAAGCAGCTTCAATCTGCAAAGGGCTGTCGAAATATCTCTTCTCTCAAGTGGTCATTCTCCGAAGAATCTTCGTCCCGCCAGAGCTTATGGCATTGCCCATCCAGTATGCAAGTGTTGCGCGCACACGGGGGTCTCCAAGGCTCTGAATATACCACATCGACTGGCTGAATCCCGTAAATCGGTCTGTTCGTCTCAACAAAGAGAACATTGGGATCTCGTCGAACAAACTCGTCCAGTGTCTGCCTGTCTATAGTCGCCTGGTAACCGAAGGAATATTTGGCGAATTGGGCCGAGTGTGATAAGTTGCGACCGATGGTGTGAAAGTGCTCGTCTAAAGAATATCCATCCTGGAACATGATCACGTACTCGTCCGGCCACTTGTCTCGAACGTTCAGTCCATAGAGAGGCGCGAGGATGTCGTTGGGCGGGGCCGATGGCAACGAGGCCACAACACATATAAGAAGTGTGAGAATCAGAACCAGAAACATTGAGTAGTTTGGGGCCATTATGGGCGACTGGACCGCTGTCGAGAATTTCAGGTGCGATATCGAGTAGGTGGTTGATGCGTCCAGACATGCAAGGTGGCATCCTGCGTTTGCCAAGGTGTCATGAGTGCATGAATTGCTGCCTGTTGGAGCCACACTTTTTGCTGTGCCTCCCATCTGCATCTTGCCCTCTTCAATCTTCAAAACCAGAACACTGACGTACTCCTGATTCCACACCCTTCGGCACCTTCTTGTTCTTGTGCAATCTCAACTCACCACCGCTCTTCAAATTCGCGATCGAAATGTTCGGCTTTGCAAGTCGAGAATTCTAGCACACAGTCGACCAACCGCTCATCCAGCAAAAGGCTGTTCTTTGAGCAATCGTTCGCCAACGGCTCGCCAAAACTATGCAGCAGTTCGTGGCTAAGTCGCCTCGGTCCCTTTTCGCCATCCTTTCGATTATCCTTGGGGCCTTTCTCCTTCTCGCCAGCTCGCAACGGCCACGATTGACTCTCTGGTGGCGCAAAGCGAGGTACAGCTCGGCAATATCCCCATATTCGTATGAAGCGCCAACGTATAATTGCGACTCGCCATACGTAGTGGAGGGGTCTTACTTCGTATTCTTGCACAAGGGCTGCACACTGGAACGGCATAAACGAACCACCGGTATGACGTTCGAACCGAAGATTATCTTTGAAAGCCCAGAGAATTATAGATTTGGGCCTTTGTATTGCGTGCGAGACCTAGGAGACGCCGACTTGCAGAAGATTCGAGGTGATATCGCGGTGGACTTGGTGGAATGCGATCGCCGTATACCGGATGATCCAATTAAAGGTGTTGTTACGGACGTCTATCCAGACGTGATCGTTCCTTATGAGGAAGGGCTGTAGACCACTATGGCGCAAGTCAGCTACGCAAGTCTAAGGTGTTGGGATGATCATGCAACCATATCAGTACAAGCCAACAAGAAAGGGCAGGGACCTGCAAGATAGAGTTGGGTAGCTTCAATTGCTGGTCACAATAGACCACGAGTGCATATGAAGGATGAAGCTAGTGTCGTCTGACGTATGATACGTCTTGCCTGCTGCCTGATCACATTCATTAGATCCAGCCGAACTCTAAAGTACTGCACACCTTGTCTATGTGCCTGCAGACACGTGTATCTCCAAGGCCATCGACCAGCAGCTCACCGAGGCTTTGCAAGACCTGTTAGCATCGATGGCCGACACAATCCCGGGCGTCAATTCTGGAGACGGTGAGGACTGGGTCATGTTACCTCCCAAAGAAGAAATCCAGGACCCCGAGGGTCGCGAATTTACAGGTCCATCGCGAAGCACTTACATCAAGTTTCAATTGCAATTCAGCTTCGGTGCAGCCTCTTGCAGAGAACACCAAATGAGGATGAACGCAAATATCGAGGAGACAAAGCTGAATAAATCGGTCAACCCACAGGACCAGTCTCTGCTCTTCTGTCTACCAGCAGAGCTCAGGCTCAATATCTATGAGCACCTGCTTAGCATTCCCACTTCGAGGGGTGCCGTCAAGATTGTGCCTCCCCCGTGGCATGGAAAGGCTCCAGCAACTTTGGCAATTCTTCTGACTTGACGACGAGCACTCGCTGAAGCCGAAGAAATATTCTATGCTGTCAATCGCTTCTCGATCGAGTCACCGACGAGCTTCCTAGATTCTCTGGGTGCACGGCGCCTGTCTGCCATTACGAAACTTGAGTTAGTAGTGGGACAGCCTGCATCGATGTTGATAGGGCTGAAACAGCTGCATTGTCTTCCAAATCTAAGATCGCTCCATGTGCGGCGAACAATTGGTCTGAGATATCAGAATGTCTCGGCTTGGGCAGTCATGGCTCCTCAGTTGATCGCCGAGATCTGGAAGATGAAGACTTTGAGCGACATCCAACTTGGGTCGCCAGGAACAATTTCTCTTGAGGAGTCTGGTAGCACTCACATAAACAGGCTGAGCGCGATCGATCAAAAGCTCTGCAGTGCTGCTCCCAATAGAGGCTAGTGCGGAAACATTGCAAATTGGCCCATGTGCGACTGGAGAGGGGCATCGTGTTCTCGAGAACAAGCTCGGGCGGAGGAGGCTGTCGGTCCAACGGGAACCAGTACCGTGTGCTGGCAATGCTGGATATGCTGGGCAGAATCGGCGTCTAACATGGTATGGATGCTGTGCGAGCCAGAGGCCTGGCCGTGCGCCTGGAAATCAAGCACAGCCAGTTGCCGGTGGTGTTGCATCACCCAGGGCATTTGTCTTGAGCCCGAAGAAGGAATACGAGATCGCTCCCATAGAAACTTTTCTCGGGTCTTCTCTTCAGTCTTTCAAAGCGAGGGACGTCTTAGCCACTGCACAGTCTGCTTCGTTGGATTACGTGCCTGCAGCACTGCAGAACCATTGTGCCCGATCCCGCATGCCATATACAAAACGGCCCAAAGTCGCCGTTAGAAAGTACTTCTGCTTCAGACAGTTCTCTACCATGAGGAAATGACCACGATCTGACTGCCCCTAGTGAAAGTAGTTGCGAGGGACCAGCTCCGGATGGCAGATGTGAGGCACCCTCTACTGTCTGACTCGGTGCAGAGCTGTATGGGACACTGCCTGGTGTGCTATCTTCTGCCGATGACTCCGAAGCAACAAGTCGATTCCAGCTGTCATGATCTCAAGCAGTCCTCCGAGCTCCGCATCCTTGAGAAGTTTCGTGGCCGTTCCTTGCAGAAATTGTTGCAGTTAGTACTCTATTCTTGACGTATGCTATGCTCGGACAGCATGTCTGCTACTACCACATGGAGCAACCATGCACAGCACCCGGAACCGTTGGCCACCTGCAAGCGCTGCAATTTAGCGGCAAAGATGAAGGGATATGAACAATCTTTGAACGGACGCTTCCATAGAGCTAAGTGAGCTTCTCTCTTCATTGGTCTAGTGGTCATGATTTCCGCTTTGTCTTGGGGTCGGTAGCTCTTTTGTTAACCTAGGGAGGGACTAAGTGTTATAGCTTAAGCTATCGATATCCCGAATCCTGGAACTAGGTCTCCTCGCTTAAAGCTTACTAACCGAATCCTAGTTCTAGGCTTTAGGCATCTATTTAAGCTCAACGCCTTTCCCTTCTCCCGCTACTACGTATAACTTCGCTATATATAGTATAATCGCATACTACGTAGTTGTACTATATATTAGGTATACAACTCGCTTATACTTAAGCTAGAGTTAATAGTTAGAAACGTTAGACTTTTCTATAAGAGCCTTTACTCTATATAGGTTTATACTTCTTCCTATATATATCTTTCGCTACTATAACGACTAAGATATTATTCTATCTAGACTACGTTTAGACTACGTTCTATATCGTTAAATTATACTCTTATTATAGTACCTAATTACGCTACGCTTTAAGAGAGAATTAAGCGATTAGCTCGTAGCGATAAATTAGTAGTTCTACTTACCGGCCGTATTAGTAAACTCTATAGTAGTCTCCTTAAGGTCGTAGAGAAAGCGTAGATAGAGTATCTCCGGCTTAGATTTAAAGACGAAGAACGTAAATACGTAGAGTATAATGCCTAGTCCTCGGCTCTAATAAAAGAGTAGGTAATAGGATTCCTTCTATACGCCGTTACTAGCAAGAAAGGTTAACTTAGCTCGGGTCTTAGGACTTCTACTTTTAAAAAATATATCTATATACTTAATAGACTCGTCGAAGATAAGCTTAGGTAAGCGAAGCGCCTAAACTACGGCGATATAGGCGAGCTCTATTTATTCGTAGACGTCGAGTATATAGAGTATAGCGCGAACTAAAAGATTAGAGAGAAGCTATTAGTAATACTAGTAGTCGTTCGCACTCTACTCTAGTTTCTTTAGATAAGCGACGAGTTTAACTATAAATATCCTCGCGAGCGCTTATAAGTCTTACTTCTACTCCTACTATTCTTATTTCTAGGACTTCGGCTAGGCGAGGTTATTAAGTCTAGCGCCTACGTTAAAAGTAATAAGAGTCTAAAGTAGAAGGATATAGAGTTCTTTGTTTCTCTAGAGAATAGAAGACGCCGTATCGTAGCTAATATTAAGATTTGTAACTATAAGAGCAGCCGAGGCGATAGTATAAAGGCGTAGGTTAGAATTCGTATAATAGGAGAATAATAAAACTAACTAATACTCTAGTATTAGTATAATTTTGCTCGAAGATCCTAAGTAGCCGGAGCTCTACTCGATTGCTTAGCTTATCGCCCTCGCTATAGCCTCTAATATACTCTAAGATATATATAGCGTTTACGATCTACGCTGTCTTATAGATATAGAAGGCAAGTACGTTAGGATTAGAATCTTGCCGGAGTATATAGATATACCGGTCTTCTAGAGAAGTTTATCTCTAGATAAGATAATTATAGTAGATACTCTTAATAAAATACTAGTAGAGCTTATATAGCGTACCGGCTTTGTAGACCGCTTCTCGGCATATAATTTACGCTATAGTTATAGTAATATACTCGATCGTACGTTCTCGACGGGTATACTTTAATTACGAGAAGTTTAACTAACGTTATATAGGACACTATACTAATACTATATAGTAGCGCTATATAGGATACGCTAACGCGCAGACATTCTAAGCTTATATCTCGATAATTTCTCTAGTAGATAGCTAATCTATTATACTAGAATAGGATTCTAAATAGAGTATAATAGATTCTCTTATATCTATAGTAGTAAACTACGATCTAGAAGGTCCTCTACTACTAGGCTCTAAGCTTACTAACTATACCTCTAGAGCTAGCAATCGACGTAAACGATAGGAGTAATAGTATTAAGAAAGGGCTATATATTTAGCCCGCTATATAGGTTTCGAGAACGATAGGGCGCTAGGAGGGGTCGATAGTTAAGCAGAAGACATAATTAAATCTAAGACACGATTAAGTAACTGCCTACTCTCTCTATTAATATAATAGAACTAACTACGCGCTAACGTAGTAAAGTTATTTTACTATCGGGACACCGAGTACGAATATAGCCTAGAGGATTTCGTAAAGCCTTTAGAGTAGATCGTACGCCTAGGAAACTAGTTTTAGCACTACGAGTATATACTACTAGAATAGAATAGCACGTATAGTTATTATAGTAAAGTCTTAACGTTGCTCTTTAAGAATAATCGTACTATAATTAACGACTACCTCCTTTCCTACTACTTAAGCGCTCGCTAGTAAAAGCTTATAGTACGACTAGAGTCCGTTATCGCCGCGTAGCTATAGTATAGCTTTTAACCTTATAAGTCTAATATAAGCGAAGAGTACCTAGAGTAGGTAGCGTACTACGTCTTAGATTACCTAGAGGAAGACCTAAGCAAATATATACTTTATAACGCCGCTATTAATTCGCAGATAGACCTTAAAGCGTATTTGCTATAAGATTACTCTCTACTAGTCCTAGGTAATATTCCTAAAGTATATTATTACTTCGAGTATCGTATCTATATCGAGAGCTTATTAGAATAGTAATAGTATTATAGACTATACCTAGAGGAATACTCTAACTACTACGAGATTATATATAGGAGAGGCGTCGTAATCTCGGTAGCTTACTACCCGATTTGCCTTAGAGATATACTATAGCTAGCAGAGGGAAAGTAGAAATAATACTTATATATACCCGACCTTATATAGTACTTAAGAGTATACTTAATTAAATTTAACCTAGCTAGATAGCCTACGGAATATCTATATCTGCTATATACTACCGAAATTTCTTCTAGGTATAGCTTTTAGATATATATAAGGAGAGTCTATAGAATATATAACTCGAAGGAATCGGAAGTAAGTAAGAGCGATATAGTAGAGAGTATTTAAGCCTATTATTAAATTATTTTCGTTATTATAGTATACTAAGTAATAAGGTATATTCGGAATATAAGTTAGACGGCGCAATTCTATTAGTATTAACACGTATATATTATTACTTTTTCGTATAGTCTATATAAATAAGGCGGATTAGGTTACGAAAGCTTAATTAGCTAGCCTATCTAATCTCTAGAAACTCGAGCTTTAGTACTTCCGGCAATAGATTCTATATATCTTACGTAGCTCTCCTCTACTAAACTAGATAGCCTAAGTAGAAGGAAAATCTCGATAATAGTATATTTCCCGAAGATAGGCAATAACGTATACCGGATATAGGAATTAGGAATTAGAGAGTCGGGATATAAAAAGTATATATAAGTAACTAGGCATTTAGGCAATTAAGGAATTAAGATAATTCTTAAGCGTATACGTATTAGACTTCTATATAGGTAAGACTAAAGACTTAGTCGATATACTTTAGATTATTCTATAGGCTATTACGCTAAGAGCTACTACTAAACAAACGTAATATATACCGGTTTAAGAAGGAGATAGCTACTACTACTATTTATAAACGAATTATAAAGTATATACGAAGATATAACGTTAAGGAAAGCCTAAGTTAAATTCCTAGGGAGATATGTATTTCCTTCTAGTCGTATAGTACTAGGCGAGTCTAACTAAATTCGTATATTATAATTGCTATAAGTTATCTAAAGAACTCGGAAAGGTTATAACGAAGAGATAATTAATAGTTAATTAATATAGAGAGTATAATAACGAAGGTATATAGCGTAATAATTCGCTTTAGTATATCTATAAACGCTATATCTAGGGCGACTAGTATAGCCTATACTACTTAGGAACCTTCTCCTTCCCTTCTCTTCTACGCTAGCTTTCTACTATAAATTTCGACTATAGCTTAAGAAATTATAGTATATCGAGTTCTCCGACTATAGACCTAGGATTATAACTTATAGGAAGTATAGATATTAGTTAGGTATACGAGTTAATCTACTAAGGTAGGAGCTTAATCCTATATAGCTCTAAGTATCGCTATACTAGAGAAAGAGATTAATAATAAATAGATAGACTAGAAGTCGGACTATAAAGTCTTTTATAATTAATTAAACTTGCTCTATAATAATTTCGGTTAAGTAGGTAGACTTTTAGGCCGTATCGATATACGTATCGACCGAGTTAATATTAATACCTAAGTAGTCTTATACGATAATATATAGGATCTAAGTATCTTTATCGATTCGGTAGTCTCGGAACGTTATACGGACCTCTTTAGTTAGGGATATTATAATAGACTATTCTCTTATAATACTAGTAAATATCTTATTTGCCGTCGATGCCTCGTACTATAAGTAGTCGTTCTTAGTTATAGACGAGGAATTAAGATCTACTAACGGCGAAGAGGATCCTTAGTAATATAAAGATAGAGGCGAATATATTTAGCTACCTACTCTACTAAACTGTCTTGCAATTGTATTCGGAGTACGTCCGGCTAGTTAACGATATTTATATCGGAAATAACGCGCTATAAGAGCTAGTCGTCTGCTCGAACCGATCTTAATACTTAGTTAAAAGCGGAAGGCTATAACGTATTCTAAAGCCGATACGAAGCTATAACGAATAAGCTATAGATAGACTTAAATATATAGAATGTTCTACGAGCTTATCGCGTTCTAAGGCACTAATTCCGGCTTCTAGAAAACTGTTTCCTAATTCCGGATTCTAGCGTATCTAAGGAGCAGAAATCTATATAGATCTCTAATCCTTCTACTAAGATTATAGGAATAAGACCTATAGTAGTCTCTACTATAAGACTCTCTTAGGTAGCTAAGCTCCTACTACTTCTATCGCTATATATAGTTATACTTTATAGACCTTATTATAGAAAACGTTACGAACGTCGATACTAGATCCCTCTTACCGATTAATTAATAAGCATACTTACGATAACCTTAATAAGCTAAATCTTCGAAGTAATAATAGTATACTATACGTAAGTTTCGATATCGAGTACGCCGATAGTATTACCTAGTAACGCTAATAATTATAATATAGTTATATACGAGTTATATAGGCTATAGTTCTATTACTACTATAGGGATTCTATATAGTAAGATAATAGGACTAGTAGTAGTATATATAGCTAACAAATATAGCTCGTTATATAATAGTACTCCGTAGTATAAATGCTCGGTTAGATCTACTATAATAGTCGGGTCGAGAACTATAGTTCTTAAATAGTAAACATTCCGTTAGAGGTAGCAATATATACTGCTTCTATAAAAGCTAGAATATAGAGAAATAGATAACGCTTGCCTCTACTAAACTCTAAGCTTAAGATAATAGTCTTAGTAAGGCTATATCGCGCTATTTATTATAAGGCCGGTACGGTTATTACTTTAATAGCTTATTAACTTAGATAATAATTCGTAAGAATTATATTTAAGTAAACTCCTTAACTTACTCCTATTCTCTAATTCTTGCCTTGCTTAACCTTCGATCCTAATAATATTCTCTCTATTATTTATCTACTAAATAATAGTCTTACCTAAGTCTAGTATAGCTAAGTCCCTAATTCTAAGCCTATCGTATAGTCCTATAATATAGACCTACTAGCTAGACTTTAAGCTAGAACCTATAGCGTAGGCCTCGCCTAGCTCTATACGGCGCACTCTAGCTCCTAAGCCGGTACGCTATTAACTAAGTATTTAACTAGCGGAATATATACCCTTATATATTATAATACCTTCTTCGCTCTTCTCTTCCTAGATATTAATAGCTTCGCTTAGAGTTAGAGAGTCCCGAAATAAAGAGCAGAAAGAGGTACGTAAGCTTTCGGGAGGTTCGTTATAGTAGGCAGTTATAGGAAGGTTCCTAATAGTAGCGTACTATACCTTCGACTCGGATAGACTCGAATCTATATATAAAACTATTAGCTCGCTAATATTATACTATTTGTTTACCTAGATAGAACGTATATACCGGAGTGCTTCTAGTATACTTAAAGTTACGCTTTCGACTTAGCGGAAAGCTATAGGTAGAAGTAGACTAAGATCGATTAGACGGCATATCGAGGTTGCAAACTATTATAATTATATATTAGTTATACGCCTCTTAGGCCGTCTAAGGTTATATAAACTCGTATCCTTACTATTAAGTATTACGTCTACCGACGACTTCTATAAATTCTAACGTCTATTAACTCTTCGCTATCTACTAGTATCGTATATCGTAGGACTATATTTAGAGGTAGCAATCGGTAGAACTTAGTAGCCTTTACTATACTATTATCGTATAGGTATAAGTCGATCGAGATACTATATAGATAGGCGACGGTAATCCTAGTAGATATACCTTCGGTCTTATAGTATATTATTCGCGTATATATAATATAATACGCGTCCTCGGTAAGCTAGGTAAGACGAGCTAAGTTATAAGGAATAGAGTTTATAAGAGAGAAAGTATTAGTACTAAATACGATATCGCGTAGAGTAGTACCTTTATAAAGATATATAAGGCTATATTATTGCTCGAATACTAATCTTAGAATAAGCTAGAACTAGGTATCTATAGCGGCCTTCTTATTAACGTTCGAAGCTATAGTAAGTTCTACTAACCTATATCTACTAGAATCGAGTACGAATTTAAGATAGGTCTACTCTATAGACAGATTAAGAATAAGCTGCTCCTCGTAACTACGAACGGTATAATTAGCGTTAATGTTTATTAGATAGCGTATACCGAAGATCTTATAAGTACTAAAATAGATTATAGAGCCTATCGAGACTAAGAGAGAGTAATACCGGATTAGTCTTATACTAGATACTAGGATAATATCTACGAGAGCTTCTACTTAGTAACAATATAGATCGCGAGCTAGCTTATCGTTCGTATAGAAGCGGCAAATATAATTATAAAGTTCGATTAGTAACGTTACGAAGCGACTACCTCTAAACGTAAGGAAGAAGTACCGGTACGCTATAGCCTCGAACCGGGCGTTTCTTTCTTCGATCTCGTCTATAGTAATTAGGTATAATAGTTAAAATATAGCGTCGAGTATAGCCTTCCTTATATTTATAGACGATTAGGAGGACGTAATCCTTAGAGTAACCTAGCTAGTAGGTATAATTAAGGAACAAGAGATTTTATAAATATCGTATAAAGTTAATAGGAGAGAGGAAGTATAATAAGAGAGCCTAAAAGAGGCGTACTGCTTCTTTTAAACGTTTCGCTAAACTATACTATACTCTATAACTCCTATAGCTTTAGATATTAGCGCTCTATAGGCGTATAAGGCGCTACGGGAGTAGGTAGTAATTAGCTCGCTATAAGTAGAGCTCCTAATCGATATACTAGTAAAAATTAGCTTAGAGTAGCTAAGGATTCGACGTTATAATTTAATACCTATATCGGTAGGGCATATCGTATACTATATACTCTATAATCCGATAAAGTATTACTCTTAATTTCTAGTCTGCCTCTCTAACTAATATATACTATATTAGCTATTACTAAGAGTATCGATCGAGAATATAAGCCTAGAGCCGCGCGACGTTAGAAGAGGTTAAAACCTTATAGGAAGTAAGACTTTACTATATTAGGTTTAAATACTAGTAATAAGCGTAGTCTTGTATACGAGAACCTATATCTACCTTCTAGGTTTTCTCGACGTACGCTATATCTCGTCCGATTCGGTACTTTTATAGTTCCTACGTAAGCGTAGCTAGAAGGAAGGAAGAAAGTAATATAATACTTAGATAGTATCTTTAGAGAGCAATTCGCTTTTATAGCTATTAGTCTAGTCTAGAGATCTACTAATAGTAGTCTTTAGTAATATCTAGAGGGAATTTAATAAGCCTAATAAGAGAGATATTAATATAGTAATTCTATATAGAGGTTAAAAAAGCTTTACTAGAGCGTAGTAGCTAGATAATACCTAGTCCTAAAGTATTCGTTCGACTAGATCTAGATCGCGAAACTAATTTAAGCCGAGAGGTTATCGATATACGCTTAAGCTCGACTCTAGAAGCTATATTTCTCTTTATATAAGCCCGCTTATAATATAAACGATAGAACGTACGAAGTAACGAGCAGAGTCTAAAACTATAACTATAGTATACTATAATTAGTAAGTTAATACTTTAGTATAAAGTAACTTATAGCGTCTCGACTAGCTATATTATTTATATATAAAAGCCTCCTAAGAAGGCAGTCGTATAGATAGAGCTATATTCGGTTAGTTAGTTTATAACGCTACTTACCGATAACTATATAACTTATAGTAGACGTAGTAGAAGGTCTAAATAGAGGCCTCTCTAGCTATTTAAAACCTTTCGAGATATCTCGGCTATAGATAAGCGTATAGATAAAGTTTATAAGTACTAATTAACTATAAGAGCTAGTAGTATATAGCTCGAGAGGCGTAGCTTATTAGGCGTTAAGGTATAACGGCTAGTACCGCTTATACTTAGCGTAGGACAAAAGCACGCAGAACGTATATAAACTAAGAAGGCAAGAATTATTCTTAATATCTCTAGACGGAGAGTCTAGGAGCGCTTAATATATTACTATATTCTACTCCTTATAATTATAATTCTTCTACTTTATCGAGGGTAGCGATCTATTAAGGCCTATTATGCTTACGCGAAACGTATCTACCTAGCGGACTAATCGCGACGACGACGTACCGAACGACGGATAGCTATTAGGCTATATCGAAGAGATATTAGAATCCGGAATAGTATAAGCTAAAGAGGAATAGGACGAGAATATAGATAATACCGACGACGCTAGTAACGCGCATATAATACGTAGGCGCCTCTAAGCTAAAAATAACGCGTTACGCGAACAGCTAGAGATCTATACTCTTAAGGCTAAGAACGAACGCTTACTAAGAGAGGTATAGATAATTAAATTGCTAGTACGGCTAAGCGCGATAGCGCTAGGCCTCGGATAGCCGATACCTTAGTAAGGCGACGCGTCCGCAAGTTATACGAGCGGCGTACGTTCCGAAAGCGACGAGTATAGCTTATACGAGTCTATTAAGCTACGTACGCCTAAGCCCTTTAAGAGTAAGACTATAAAGGAGGTATACGAATTTATCTATACTCTCGAAGTAAACTTTATAGCTATACCGAAGAGGTTTCCGACGGATTACTAGAAGGTAATTACGGGCATTATATACCTCGTAGGCGAAGCGTAAGAGGCGTAGTATAATAAATACCTAGGCGTTCTGCCTATAGGATATACCTAGTCTCGGTTCTATTAATTCCTATACGATATCGTCGAGGATTAAGCGAACCGCATACTTCTCGTAACTATAGAATACGAGAACATACGCTAGAGTAAGAGCTAGAGCGTACGATAGTTCGTAATAGACCTTAGTAACCTAGAGTCTTAGTTAGGTAACTATACTAAGGCGTAGCTAGTACGCTAGTTCCTCGCAAAACTAAAGCTATCGCTACGTAAGGACATTATTAAGAACTATATCGTCCCTAATAAGCGTACCGACCTTATCGCTCTAGTAAGGCGCCTCGAGTAAGCTAAGAAGGCTATACCTTATAAGCTATATTATAGTAATACCGAGAATAAGTAGGCTAAGCGCAAGTATACTAATAGCGACGCTCCTTATAAAGGAGCCTCCGGTTCGACTAGCGGCTAATACGATACTTATAGTAGCAAGCCGAAGAGTAAACGTAGAGGCAAAGGCAAGGGCAAGAGTTAGCAACCTACGTACTTCGTATATAACGAGGTTAGCTATATTAGTCCTAACTACTCGAACTCTAGGAAAGACGGTAATAAGCCGGCTATTCGTAGAGTAACTATAGCAAAGGAGCAGTTTAGAGCGAAAAAAGCTAAGGCGCTAGAGATAACGTACGAGTTACCGGCGCTAAACTAGATAGCGATAACCCTCTACCGGTTTAGAGCGTACTAGCGACGCGTATAGAAGGAGAAGTCGAAACGTAGTTAGGTAGCAAGCTAGCCGCTTTCCTTCTCGACGATACTATAGATATTAATATAATATTAAGGGCCTTTATACTATAGTATAACCTACTAATAAGGCCGAATGCGGCCCTACTGCCGGTTACTACCTTTATAGGTAAATTAGGGCACTATTACGGTACGTACTATATACGTATATAGATCGTAGACTCTAGTAGTAAGGAGCGATCTATAGGTAGTATCTTCTATATATATAATATACTAACTCCTAACGTAATCTTAGGCCGTCTATAGCGACGTACTTAGCGTATACTAGCTAGTAGCGCTATAGATAAATAGCTATATAGTAACGATCGTTTTAGCAAGTTCGAAGTCCGAGAAGCCTATAAGTTCTTTAAGGATCTTTAGAAGGCACTAGTAGTGTTTACGGTAAGCCTAAGTAAGACAGGCGATAAGGTTAAGCCTATCTCTAAGGAGTTCTATCGTTTTAATAATATTCTTAATCCGATAGAGGAAATAAGAAGCAAGCTAGTTAATAGCGTAGAGTATACGATTAACCTGCGGCCTAGAACTATACTACTATTCCGCCTACTATATTACTAGTTAGGGCGAGAATTAGACGAGCTTAAGGAGTACCTAAAGATAGGACTCGAGCACGATTAGATCGAGCGTTCCGATAGCGAGGCGGGTGCGCCTATCCTGTTCGTACTAAAGAAGAATAGCAAGCTATAGTTATATATCGACTACTATAGGCTAAACGAGATTACTATTAAGAACCGGCATCTACTACCTCTAATTAGTAAGACGCTAGATAGGCTTATAGGAGCCGTATAGTTTACGTCCTTAGACTTAGCTAATACGTACTACTATATTCGGATTAAGCTAAGTAACTACTAGAAGACTACGTTCCGTACGCGCTACGGCTATTTCTAGTATAAGGTAATACTCTTCGGCTTAACGAACGCACTAGCGACGTTCTAAGTATATATTAACCGTACGCTAGTAGAGCTAGTCGATATAAGCTATATAGTATACCTAGACGATATCCTAATCTATAGTAGGATATACGAGGAACACGTACGAGATATATACGCTATACTTAAGAGGCTCCGCAAGTTTAGACTCTACGTATAGCGTTCTAAGTATAAGTTCTTCTAGAAAAAGATCGACTTCCTTAGATTCGTAGTAACTACTAGTAGCGTAGTAATAGACCTAAGTAGAGTAGCCGCAATCGCCTCGTAGCTAACTCTAACTACGCTAATAGAAGTTTAATCCTTCCTTAGATTCGCGAACTTCTACTATCGATTTATCTTCGGATATTCGAGGGTTATAGTACCTTTAATAGCGCTATTAAAGAGTATAAAGGATAGAAAGAAGCTAGAGCTAATTAAGTAGGAAGCAGCTAAGGAGCAGGCGTTCTATAAGCTAAAGAATCGATTTTAGACTATACTACTACTAAGATACTTTAACTCTACGCTACGCCTACGAGTCGAAACCGACGCTTCCGACTTCGTAGTAGCCGGTATCCTAAGCTAACTATTCGAAGTGGAATAGTATCTAATTACCTTCTTCTTATAGAAGATAATTAATGCTAAATATAACTATAAGGTTTACGATAAGGAACTACTCGTAGTAGTTAAGGTATTTAAGGCGTAGCGACTATACCTTAAAGGCGCTACGTATAAGGTTAAGGTACTTATTAATTACGCTAACCTTAAGGAGTTTATAGGCGTTAAGTAGCTAATAGATAGATAAGTAAAGTAGGCGATATTCCTCGCCCTCTTTAATTTTACTATTAGCTATCGAGCTAGTAAGCTTAACCTAGCCGATACGCTATCTAGACGTAGCGACTATATACGAGAGGCGAAGGAGATAAGCAACTTCCTACTATTACTATAGTAGAAACTCTAGGTATAGAGCACTATACCTATAAGCGGCCTAGTTGTTACCTATATAAAAGCTACTTACTAGGCTTAGTTAGATACTCTAAAGGTAGTTACGGTAGCGGCTAAGAGCAGCGGGGTAGCGTTGCCTAATAGTAGGTATATTACGGTAGCGGCTAACTATTTAGTTCGTCCGTTTAGCTTTGCTCTACTCTTGCGAGTCGCTAGCGCTATTACTATATAAGAGCAGCCGTACGCTAACATCTCGGATATAATTGTTAGGTATACCGCTATATTAGTATAGCTCGATCCGAAAGCAAAAGCACTATACGAGTAGGCCGAACGCGAAGGCGTAGCGAGCGAGAAATATACTATTAAGGACAGCTATATATACCGGAGAAAGGCTCTATACCTGCCGAACGACCTAGTATTACGGACGTAGGTAATCCGTATATACTACGACGATGTCCTAGCGGGCTATTTTAGTAAGGACAAGACGGTAGAGTTAGTTAAGCGGAAGTACTAGTAGCCGGAGGTTAGTAACGACGTAAGGCAGTACGTCGAGCAGTATAGTAGCTATTAGAAGGCAAAAGCAAGGCGCTATTGCCTCTATAGCGAGATAGCTGCGCTCCTATTACCTAACTATCCTTAGAAGGATTTATCTATAGACTTTATTATAGATCTTCTACCTAGTAAGTAGAATAGCTATATCTTCGACGCGATTCTTATAATCGTAGATCGTTACTTAAAGATAGTAACTTTCGTCCGAACGATAAAGCGCTATACTAGCGTAGAGCTTATAGATATCCTACTTAATAAAGTAATACGACTACGTAGCGTACTAGCTAGTATTATAAGCGATAGAGGCTTAGTCTTTACTAGCTAGTTCTAGTTAGACTTCTACTACGAGACGTATATTAAACGTAGGCTAAGCACTATATTCTACTCGTAGACTAACAGTTAAACCGAGCGCGTAAACTAGACGCTTAAGTAGTACCTACGTATCTATTATAGCAAGCGATAGGACGACTAGGTATCTATCCTATCGTTAGCGGAATTCGCGTATAATAATAGTACGAATACTATACTTAAGATGTCGCTATTTCGAGTAGTATATAGGTTTAATCTAGACCTTTCTATAGAAATGCGTAAGAGGGACGTAGGTAAAGCTCGGGACGTACTTCTTCGAAGAGAGGTACTAGTAGCGAAGGATACTATAGAGAGGTTAAAGCAGAACTACGAAGAGCTAACTAAGCGCTAGTAATAAGCAAGCGAATCTTAGGCTAAGTACTTTAATTAGAAGTACTAGCCGATAGAATTTAAGGTTAGTAACTTAGTCCTATTATCTATAAAGAACCTCTAGTTAAAGGTACTATCGAAGAAGCTAGCGGATAAATTCGCTAGACTATTTAAGGTTATTAACGCAGTCGGAAAGCAGGCGTACCGCCTAGCTCTACTAACCGGCTCGCAGATTTATAATATCTTCTACGTATCTCTCTTAGAACTCTAGTAAAGTAGCGATACGTAGGATGCTAGCCTACTACTTATAGACGAGCAAGGCGAATAGGAAGTCGAGAGGATACTAGAAAGCCGCGTAGAGAAAGGCGTAAGGAAGTACCTAATTCGATAGCGTAGATAGCCGGAGGAATATAATACCTAGGAGCCGGTAGAATATATCGGAGATTACGAGGCACTTAATATATTCGAGGCGTAACGCGAAACTAAGCAGCCCGTACGTAAGGCGAAACTATAGAAGAAATAGTAATACTAGTAGTTAGTAGAATAGCAGAGAATTCTAAGAATTCTAAACGCTAAGCCTTACTAAGATATAAGTATCGCTAAGATATAAGAATTTAGAAAACTAAGATATTATAAAAGGAGAGAAGGCATTTATTTATAGTACCTATAGGTATAGCGTATACTACGCATAATAGAAGTATATAGCCTAGAGCCGGCGAGACGTAAGAGTACTATAAGGGCCTAGCAGAAGAGGAGCGTAAGGCCCGTAGGCTACTCGCTGCCTACGCCTAAGTCTATATTATTATTCTCCTCCTTACTCTTCTTCTTATTATCTGCCTCGAGCTCGGAGAGCTCTCCCTTATTCTAAGTAGACTAGCCGAGGTAGGCGGAGGCGATAGTAAAGTCTAGAGCCTCGCTAGAGGCGCTAAGTAAGCGGAGCTTCTATTATACGAATTAGTACTATATAGTATAAGCAAGCGACTAGTAGGATATAAAATATACTTCGTACTCTAGCTCGAATATACTACGCTAGATAGCGAGGCCTATACTCGTCGCTACGAGCTCGTTAGCGGAGGGCATACTAGTAGCTAGCGCCTCGCTAGCCTTCTTCGGCGTAGAGAAGATACCGGCGGACTTGCCCGAGTTACTCTATAAGCGCTTAAGGGTAGCGGCGATAGCCTCGCCTACGTTATCGAGGTATCGGCGGAGCTACTAGTAGCGTATAGCGCGCGTGCTCGTACGTAGTAGGCGGCGGTAGTAGCGCGCGCGCTACGCCTACTTTATAAGGTCGGTATTAGTAATATAGATATACTTATAGTTAGACCTAGCGTAGCGAATATAGTTTAGCTACTAGCCGAGCTTTATATCGCTATTATAGCGCGGCTCGACGGCTAGGCATAAGAAGTTAGTAGACTTGAAGTATACGATACGTATACGAACTACGCGACTTACGATCTACGAGGTATAGGAGGTAGCACTAGTAGTCGTTATCCTCTGCCTTCGGTAGGTCTTCTACTATACGAGGGTCGTAGTTAGTAGCCGGAGTAGTAGGAGCAGCGGCAGCTCTTCTAGGAGGTATATTACTTATAGGTCGCGTACGAGAGAAGTACTAGATAGTTAAGTATATAGTACGAGTCGGATACGTAGAGCTTGCTAAATATAGATAGTTAATAGAGAAAATATACGAAGGGTATATAACGAATTTATAGTATACCGGCGCCTTATAGCGCGAGCGCCGATAGTACGTACTATTAATAAGCCCGTTGCTACGGAGGGTTACTATATAGCAACTAGCTACGAACTAAGGCTCGACTTAATATTTATATATATAAGAAGTAGCACGAACGTACCGGATACTATACTAAGACGACGGAGATATATAGTCTCCTCTCCGAGCTAAGGTAGCTCTATTAAAGGAAGGAGATAGTTATAAGAGCTAGCAGTATATAGCTCGAGAGGCGTAGCTTATTAGGCATTAAGGCATAACGGCTAGTGCTACTTATACTTAGCGTAGGACAAAAGTACGTAGAACGTAGACAAACTAAAAAGGCAAGAATTATTCTTAATATCTCTAGACGGAGAGTCTAGAGGCGCTTAATATATTACTATATTCTACTCCTTATATTAACCGTCGAGTAGGCTATATACTAGACGAATACTCTAATATTAAGATATTCTGCTAATATATTATAAGTATATATAGCCTAACCTATTTTAGATAGAAGCTATAGTACTAGTTATTAAATTGTATTCTCGTAGGCACTTGTCGGATAGGTATAATATAGTAGAAGTAGAGATAATAAGTAGGAACTAACCGAGTTAATTATATTAGTTAGTTATAGGTTATATCTTACTCCTAAGATAGGTATTAGCTAGGTTATATAACCTAGTATTATATAACCTATATTACCTAATCCTAATCTCTAAAGTATCTCTTAGAATATCTAACTAGACTATACTTTCTAATACTCCTACTTAGGCTAGATAGTCTTCTATCTATATTCTTATATTTAAATCTATCTCTAAATTATAATAAGTTATTAGGTACTATAGTTATATAGTTAGAGCTATATACCTAATCTATCTTAGTTTAACTCCTTAGCCTAGTATCGTAGGTACCGTAGTAATGTTAATACTAGAGTATATACCTTTTGTTTCTCCTCTAGGCTTTTCCCTTTTTAGACTATATATAAATTCCTAGATCCTAATTACTTATTATATATAGCAAGCTACTTCTCCTATAGTATAACTCCTAGGCTTAGTTTTATACTTACTATAATATCTCTAATATTATAGTACGTATCTTTTGTTAATTATCCTAAGGTCTAGAGTTTAATCTATAGTTAGAGTATAAATCTTTTGCCTTTCTCTATATAAGCTAGAGTTGTCTTATAAACTCCTAAAACTATAGCCTATTCTTTAGTTTAGTTAGGCTATTAGTAACTATCTCTTTTGTTAGAATATATTCTACTATAACCTTCCTCTACTACTAGAGATATCTAATATAGTTATATATAATATTAATATGTTTAGATCTCTTATAGGTATATATATCCTTAATAAGAGTTAAAGCTGCCTAATTGTCTCCTATAATTTATACTAGCTTTAGTTCTCTTACTATATTAGGATATACTTTTATAGTTAGTTAGAATAGGCATTCTCCTACTAACTCTATATAGTCTATCTCTCTTAAGAGTACTACTAGGAACTAAGATTGCTTTATATATATATTTATAGCTATATACTTAGCTTCTATTATTAATATTATAATAGACTTTTACTTCTTACTTATCTAAGAAACTAGAGCTCTATAAAGAAAGAAGATACTCCTAAGAATTAAGACTCTATCTACTTTATCTATTATATAGTTAGAGTCTAAATATTCTATTAGGCTTCCTCTATTTCTCCTAAATATTAGTTCTAAGTCTTAGGATAACCTTAGGTACCTTACTAGTTTCTTTAGAGCTTATATATACCTCTTAGTTAGGTCTAAGATATATAAGCTTAACCTTCTAAAAGAGAAAGTAATATCTAGTCTTATTATAACTATAGGCTATATCTAGGTACTAGTTTAGCTTTAGTACTCTATCTTATTCCCTCTCTTATTATATAAGCCTATTAGTTTTAGGCTATTATAACTATCTATTAGTAAGAGAGTTAGGTTAGCTATCTCCTTAGTTATTCTTAGCTTTATAAGGTTCTCCTAGATAAAGTATTCTTAATTAAGCTTTAGAGTTCTAGCTTATCTATCTCTTATTAACCTTATTCTAAGGATTTTCTCTAGTTCTCTAAGATCTTTAATCTTAAATACTTTGCCTAGCTATTCCTTAAACTAAAGTATATCTTCTAGCTTTAGTACTATAATTAGAATATTATCTATATAGGTTAGGATTAGAATATTCCTTTCCTAGTAGATAAGAAGGTATAGGTCTACTTCTAATTATATAAACCTAATCTGTTTTAACTTTAAGATATAGAGTTTGTTCTAGTTTCTTACTACTTGCTTTAGTCTATATAAGCTTCTTAGAATTTATAGGACTATATTAGATAGAATCTTAACTCCTAGTAGTAGGATTATAAAGATTTCTTCTTAAAGTTTGCTCTTAGTAAATATATTGTTTATATCTACTTAGTAGAGTTCTAGATCCTTCTTATAAACTATAGCTATAAATACCTTTAAGGTATTATACCTAACTATTAGTATAAAGGTCTCCTAGAAATTAACTCTAAACTTCTAAGAGAAACCTCTTATAACTAGTCTTGCCTTAAACTTCTTAATAGCTCTACTAATTAATCTCTTTATATTAAATACCTACTTAGATATAATAAGGTTTGCTCCTTTAGATAGAACAACTTTTATCTAGGTATTATTGCTTCTTAATATAGTTAGTTCCTTTTAGACTATATCCTTCTATATATATCTCTATTTAGGATCCTAAATTGCCTTTTTATAGGACTTTAGAATAGGTACCTCTTATCTCTATATAGAGACTTAAGGAGCAATTACTATAAATATAGACTCCTAAACCTCTAATAGGGCTTCCTAAATCTACTTCTATTCTTAGCTTTAGACTTAGCTTAGAAATACTTTATAATACTTAGTACTAGGCTCCTTCTTCTATTTATATTTTCTCTATCTCTTTTAAAGTACTTATCTTATTACTATACTATAAGCTTTTAGCTCTAGGCCTAGTCCTTTATCTAAGATAGATCTCTTTCTTTTTTAGCTATAGATTTAGTTTTAGTTCCTCTTCTAATTTCTATTTCCTTATAGGTCCTACTATATAATATTTAATCCTTTTACTTTAGAATATAGTCTTCTACTAGTACTAGAACTAGCTTATCTATTAACTTCCTAGCTTAGCTTAAGTAGTTTAGTAGTTCTACTTTTCTTCTACTAGAGTTATAGTTCTCTAGAGTTTTCTTCTTCTAGATTCTCTATTCTCTAGTACTTCTTCTTATTCTTTAGTAGAGGTAGTAACTATATAAAGAGTATTTAGCTAGGACCTATAGGTTTAGTTACTATAGCTATAGATATAGTAGCTATAGAAAGTATAACTACTATTAGCTTCTTTAGAAGTCTACTAACTAGGTTTCTAATAGATATACTACTTACTTAATTAAGCTTAGGAATATTTAGCTCTATATCTTCTCCTTTCTTATACTAAAACTAAGTAGTAGTATTATAGGCTTTAATAGCCTTTATATTAGGCTTCTAGAAGAGCTATATTTTAGTAGTATTAGGAATATATTTAATAAATATAGTATCTTTATTTCTATTTATTAGTTTATCTAATCTTATTTCTACTAGCTAGGACTTAGGATCTATATAGACTACTACTTTATAACTCTAAACTCTAAAGTATAATACTAAGAGTTAGATACCTAAAAAGGCTTCCTTAGGTAATACTTTAAATCTATTAATTTCTAAGCTATTAGGAAGGGAATTTCTAATAACTATATAGACTACTAAGGCTTCTAGCTAGAATTTAATAGGTATATAGGCATCTACTAGCATTGCTCTTATATAGTCTTTAGAGGTTTAGATTAACCTTTTAACTACTCTATTCTAGATAGAGTTATATACTTTAGTTATATAGAAGGAAATTCTATATTCCTTCTCTTACTACTTTAGTATAGTAAGAAGCTCTCTTACTCTATTACTCCTTATAATCTAGAGAGAGTTTCCTAATTATAGCTTAGCTTTTACTTTCTAGTCTTTAAGGATACTTAGTATATCTTCTCTAAACTTTATTAGGAAAGTCTATTTCTTTCTTAAGAAGTTATTAATAATCTTAAGCTACTATTTATATCCTAATCTTAAGATAGGTAAAGAACTATAGATATTAATAGAAACTAGAGATAACCTTTAGAGTTTCCTTTTAGTTTCTTTCTCTCTATATTTCTTTATCTTTACTAAGGAATATACTCTATAAGGTTAGTATTCCTTTAGAATAGGAATCTAAGCCTTTAAGTTAGATACTTTATATAGGTTTCTAAGAAGACTCTCTCTAAAATATATAAGTCTCCTATACTAAAGCTTCTACTATTCTTAGGCTTTAAAGATATAGGCTTTATTCTTTTATTTTTAATTAAAGTATAATATTATAAGCTCCTATAATATATTATTAATCTCCTTAATAAATAGTACTCCTTCTAATAGTTTTATCTAGATAACTAGTTTCCTAGATAATAAAATAAGTATAAATTTTAGTAGTTAAATACTATACTACTAGCTAAATTAGCTCTAAGAAACAAGATTTACTCCTAGACTAGGTATAAAGAGAATATTCTTAAGAATAATCTATTTTCCTCTTTTTCTACCTATTACTATATTTCCTATATATATAGCTATTAGATAGCTACTCCTAACCTTAATCTACTTTTTCCTCTAAAGAGGTTTTAGTTCTCTAAAAAGTAATTCTTAGTTAGTTATATATAATAAAGTATAGGAGTTAAGTAGCTATCTTAATAGTATATACTTGCCTTTTGCTTCTATAGTTAAGTATATAACTTTATTAATATTATTATTCTCTAATAGAGATTAAGATACTTTAGATACTATAGAAGGCTCTATATCTTCTTAGGTAGTATATGCCTTCTTAGAAAACTTCCTTAAGGTTTGTCTCTTCTTAAGAGATTAGACTTTTAAATTAAGTTTCTTTACTATTTCTTTTAATACTTCTCTATCTAGTAAAGATCTTCTTCTAAATATACTTTCTCTAGGTAGTATTCTTCTCTTCTCTACTCTACTAGCCTATCTTAAGTTAATAGTTCTCTTAGCTTTATTAAAGTATAGATACTTAGTAATACCTCTAAAATGCTCCTTCTTATAGAAGTAGTATTTTAGCTTTATGCCTTAGATCTCTCTTCTCTTAGCAAATATTACTATTTCTTATAACTAGTATCTATACTATATTAACTCCTCTACTTTAAGGAGTTAGAGGATTTCTTTAGAGTTTAAGTCCTTCTAAGCTTAGATAGTCTACCTTATACTCTTATACTTAGCTAGGAGTAAAAAGAGTAGATACTTAATTCTTATATTAGAAGTCTTATAGTATAACTCTCTCTAGTTAATCTCTATAATTCTCCTCCTAAGATTACTAAGATAGACCTATAATTTCCTAATTATATCTCCTAGTTCTATCTTAAAAGTTATAAACTCTTAGATAATAGCTATTATATATACCTATTAGACTTTACTATATTTTCTATATAGCTTTATCTAGATATTATATACTCTTATCTTATCTATTACCTTATCTTAGTTATCTATATAAAGACTTTCTATTAGGATATAGATTGCCTTTATATTGTCCTTCTACTATTTTAGGCTAAACTCTAAAAATGTAGTGCCTTTCCCTTTGCTTAATAAAGCTTTAGATACTTTAGATTTAGCTAGAGTAGGTACTAATAATCTCTTTAAGTCTAAGATTATCTAGAAGATTTCTTTTCCTCTAAGTATATTCTCCTATAGCTTAAACTATAGTCTCTAGTTCTCTCTTATTAGAATTAGTATTCTCCTTCTATCTAACTTACTTATTAAATCTATTTCTATAAAATTAAATAAATAAATCTAAACTCTAGAAATATAAGCTCTTTTAATCTAATTAGTAGCTTCTAGATTTCTACCTTCTCTAGTTACTAAGACTCTTCTCTCTTAGCTAAAGTATCTAAGGACTCTTCTCTCTTATAGGAGTTAGTTAGGTTCTTAGATAGAGAACCTCTAAAAGATCTACCTTCTTAGAAGAGTACTACTAGCTAGTTCTAAGGTATTAGTAGTACTTAATACTTAGACCTAGTCTTATTTACTTAGGTACTATAGTCTAAGGCTAATCCTTTCCTCTTTATACTTCTTTAGTATACCTCTCTTTTAAAGTAGAGTATACTTTACTAGGCTTTTCTCTATCTTACTTACTCTTTAGGGACTTCTAGCTTATAACTAGGATCTTCTAAAGCTTTAAGGTAGTATAGATAGGATATACCTCTAGTCTCTCTTATACTCTTTTCCTACTTCTCTACCTAATTAATACTATAGGTCCTATAAGAGGTAATACGTATTACTTTAAGAATAAGAAAGCTAACTCTTACTACTTAGAGCCTCTCTATAAACCCGAGCTTATAACCTATTAAATTATATTCTCGTAGGTACTTATCGGATAGGTATAATATAGTAGAAGTAGAGATAATAAGTAGGAACTAACCGAGTTAATTATATTAGTTAGTTATAGGTTATATCTTACTTCTAAGATAGGTATTAGCTAGGTTATATAACCTAGTATTATATAACCTATATTACCTAATCCTAATCTCTAAAGTGTCTCTTAGAATATCTAACTAGACTATACTTTCTAATACTAGTTAGTATTACTACGATTAAATAGACGACGACAAACCTTAGATAATAGTCGTAACGAGTATAGAATAATAGTACTTAGAGCGAGTACGTAGACAATACCCGGCTAAAGTAGCTACTAGAGCTTCTTAAGCAAATTAAATACTTTAAGGCCTACGGCTACTTAATTAATCTAAAGAGTTACTAATCTATATTAAAGTAGTAAATATACTTTATAAATTATCTATAATAATATTAGATACTATAAGGATCTAAAATCTGCGATACGAACGCTATTATCTACTCGGAATACCTTATAGCCTAGCGTCGTTATATAGCCTCTAGAGAATATCTAGTATTATTAGTTAGTATAGTAAGAGTCGAGTAACTACTACTTATAATATCTAAAATAAGAAGGACGTCGATAGAAAGTTATTTACGTACCCTGCTAGACTAGTCTTATCGCTACTAGGCCTAGAAGGCGAAAGCAATAACGTAAATAGTAAAGTACGCGCTTTAAAAGAAGAAGGCGATCTTAATATCCTATATTACTTAGTACTTATAAAAAATAGTATAAGTAGCGATACTACGAGATACTACTCCTAGTAATATATACTATAGCTAGTATACTAATAAGACTATAACGCTATTACTTTAGCTATTCGAAGTAAAGTAGTATAGAGCTAGGCTATACGTAATCTATAAGTATAGGTATCGAGCTACGCAAAAGTGCGTTATAGAGCTATAAACTCTATATAGGTAAATCTTATAGAAAGTAAACGTTATAGAAGTAACGTTAAAGCTTATAAAAAGTAAGTATTATAGAAGCGAATATAGCGCGAGCTAATAGTTATAAAAGTAGGATAATAGTTTAGTTTAGTTTAGTTTAGTTAATTCCTATACGGTTATAGCTACTATAAAGGCAGCTATGCCCGGAAGCAAAGGTACGGCGGTCTGCCGACGCTATCCCGAATAGGAATAGCTCTACTTCGCTAATATTACTATAGTAAATAAAGACTAGCCGACCTCTTTACTCTCGCTCTACTTCTTAACTACTACCTATTCCTACTACTAGGCTAACCTAGGTAGTAGTTATATTACTACTAATTACTATATACTAGGCTCCTTAGGCTACGCCTTATCTTTCGCTATCCGCGTACCTACTATCTCTACCTAGTACTCGACGTCGTCTATTCCTCTCTAATCCTATTCTACTCTAGGATCTACGCCTATTCTATAAAATAGATAGTCTTTATAGCTAGCTTATAGCTATTTAGGATACTCTAGAGGTTAGTATAGCTAGGAAGTCCGCCGAGGTACTCCTTACGTAGGTCGCGTAGTCGGCGATACGTTAGAACTACGTATCGGATAGTTTGTCGTCCTTCGCGGTAGTAGTATATAGAGTCCTAGACGCTAGGGACGTTACGGTTAAAGAGGAAGTCCTAGAGCCCGATTTTCTCGGTACGAAGCTAAATAAGTAGCGCGCTTTCCCGCTTAGATAAGCTACTATAGAGTTAGAGGATTTTCTTGCTCGGAGTTAGAGTATACCTAAACGAGGACCTCCCTATCGTTCCCGTACGCTATATAGCCTACTACTTCTTCTTAGCTTCTTCTCGATTTTTTCGCTTTAGCGTAGATAGGACGGTATAGAGTTCCTCGGGCTAGGCGGCTCTATCGGCTACCTCGCTGCTATCTTGCCCTTCTCTCTAGCCTATAGCTTGTTTAGCTATAATATTAGCGGCCTCATTTCCTTTAATACCCTCGTAGGAGGGGATCTACTAGACTATAACGGTATAACCTTTATCCTATAGCATATCTGTTCGACAGGCGATTTGCTCTAGGATATATGCTCCGGTACGTCCTTCGGCGCGGACGAGCGAGCGTATAGCTACTTGGTTATTAGTCTAGATAGCGATCTGCCTCGGGCTAGAGGGGTCTTCTAAGGTATTTTAGGCGATCTATAATACGAGGTTAATGCCTTGCAGCTCTGTAGCGTATACGGTCGACGTTATGTCTATCCCTATATACGTCCTCTCTATCCTGTCTATAGTTAGGCACACGGCTGCCGCTCCTATATAGCCTCCAATCCCGCTACTATCGGTATAAATACAGATGTTCTCTGCCTTTTCGCTCTCGATATTATGCCTATTGCGTGCTTCTTCCACGTTGTCGATATAGATAGCCGGGCCTGTTCGCCAAGGCGCGGCGACGAAGGGGGGGTATATACTCTAATATACCTAGGTCGATCGCTGCGTAGCCTGCGACGGAGCGTCGTATCCTTTCGAAAGGACTAATATATCTATTTCGCTATATACTAATCGCACGTGTCTGCACTATACTCGGGTCCTTGCTCGCAAGCATTCGCACTACGGCGTCGGCATTATGCTTTTCGATTTGTTGCTCGACTAGGAGGAGGAAGGTCTCGATGTTTAGCGTAGCCGCTAATGTCGCCCGGTAAGCGCTATATATTGTTCTCGCAGCTCTAGCCTGAAGCGCCTAGAGTGTCTATAGCGTCTGTTTCGTATATCCGCAGCCGCTAGTCCGGCCCTGCGACCAGACTGAGCACGCGTACATCATTTGTAGGATAGCCGCTCCTCGGTAGAGTTTCCGCATCTCGAGCGTCTTAACCCCCTAGGTGGAGCTCCCGAGCGAGTAGAGGACGCCGATAGTGCTAGAGGACGCCGATAGTGCTAGAGACTTTCCGCTGCATCGCTTCGATATGTAGCTTCCAGTGTAGCTTGGTGTCCATAGTAACGCCGAGATACTTGCACGTTGCCTTCGGTGCGATATTGCACCAAGCAGTCTCGATGCCTTCCTCGAGGTCGAACCGTGTGCGGGAGCGCGTGAAATAGGTGAGCTGGAATTTCTCGGGAGCGAACTTCGATGCATGGGTGCGCGCCTAGTGCTGGGCCTTTTCTAGCATGTCCTCGAGCTAGGAGCACGTGTTTTCTGTAGAGTCACCCCAAGCGAGAAGTGCGGCATCGTCGATATATCCCGTAACAGCTATAGTGCTCTCCGGGTCGCTATCTGTATTACTTAGCTGGATAAGGCTAGAGTTATAGTAGATATACAGGATGGGCGACAAAGGGGATCCTTACGGGATGCCTATAGATACGGTATATAGCGGGGATTAGAAGCCGTCCACTGTAACGCTTGTCGATCGATTGCTTAGGAAACTCGCTATCTATCGGACTAGTCTCTCGTCCACCCGGCGCGCCCTTAGGTCGTGTAATAGCCGCTCGTGCGAAACATTGTCGAACGCTCCTAAGACGTCGAGTAGCAGCAGGCTCGCGACTTGTCCCTAACCTGTGTTCTACGCTTAATATATCCTGTCTATTATATTATAGAGGGCATGTTCTGTCGATTTCTGTCTTCGACCGCCGATATGTGCGCGAGGGAGGAGATTATGCGTCTCGGCAATATAGCTTAGCCTCCTTGCCAGGATAGCATCCATCGTCTTTCCGATAGTATTTAAGAGGGCGATAGGTCGGTATGCCTTTGGCGTAGTATAATTGTCCTTGCCTGGCTTCCGTAACACCACCGTCGTAGATCGGCGGAAGTGCGCGGTGCAGTATGCGAGGTCGATACTGCTGTTAAAGACATTGGTTAGGTGGCTTGCGAGCGTTAATTTGCCTACTTGCAGCGCTTTGTTCGTAATCTGGTCGGGTCCAGGTGCTTTGAATGCCTTGCTAGATGTAATCGCCTCGATGACTTCCTTTTCTGTGATCCTGGGTAGCGGGATTGGCTCCGGGTACTGCGCCGACGCAATATCGTTAAGATCTGCATAGGGAGGCTTAGGGAAGAAGGTATCTCTGAAGAGTGCTGCTTTCCCGCTAGCCTCTGCGACTTCTGTCCCTATATCTGGGTCTACGATCGCAGGAGTAATGCTTAGCAGCTGGCTGTGGCGATTTCTCGCCCACTTTGCGAGTCTCTACAGCGCTTGAGGCGACTGTAATGCTTCTTCGACTCGGTCACGATGAGCCTATCTCAATGCCTTTCGAATGACTCTGGTCTTTATATTTCGTGCGGTTCGGTATGCTTCCCAGTCGTTATCCGTATGCTCTCGACCGAGTCTCCGTTTCAGTCGCTTCGCCTCTGCGAGGACCTTGGAGCACTGCTCATTCCATCCTTGCCTCATTCTGCTCGACGGTATCGTCTTGGGTAGAGCCCAGTCGACAGCCTCGTTAATCGTTGTGGTTATTTGCTCGATATATTTATCTAGAGCTGCCTTTGTTCTCGGGCGTTATAGCGGAGGGAGCGTCTTCTCGAGTCCCTCGCGGTATTGCTTCTCGTCGAGCCTCTTCCAGTTCCTTCGTGCTGTTTCTGTACGACGCGGGAGCTGTAGGTCGATAGTCGTAGCGATCGGAAGATAGTCTGAATCGTGATCCAGTTCGTGGTCCACCTAACTGCGCACCACCCTGTCTATAAGGCCTATAGTGGCGAGACATAGGTCGATTGTGGTTCGAGAGCTGCCTTCCTTATAAGTAATAGTTCCCGATAGGAATGTGTTCTGCAGTGTATTTTGTTCTATGATTTCAATTAGTTCTACAGCTTTAGCGTCTGCCCGTACGATGTGCTCCCCTCCCCAAAGAGGATAGTGGAGGTTGAAGTCCCCCACCACTATGTGTTGGTTGGCGGTAGATCTTTCGAGCAGTCGCCTTAGGAAAGGCAGAACGCTCGTCCGTTGTTCTGTGCTTCGGGGCGGGTTATAGACATTGAATATTTCGAGGCTCCTTGGTGTTTCATCGTCTCCAAACTGGAACGTGAGCGAGCAGATGTCTTTGCTATGCCGATCAAACCGCCACTGGGCATAATCGAGTCCCTTGTGGACGAAGAAGCATACTCGTGTCGGCCTTCCCTCCGTGTCGTTGGAAGCATAGCAGAGATGGAAGATGTCTTTCGCCGGGTGGTGTGTTGTGTTTGTAAACGGGTTGTTCCACGGTTCTTATATGGCGAGGACATCAAAGTCGCCGATTTTGGTATCGCGCAGTAGCGTGGCTATGACCGTGTCCCGTGACTTCCGGACGTTGTACTGTAATATGCTAAATGTGGTGTTCCTCCTCATAAGTCGCTCTCTATATCGATGTCTATTTGCTGGCTACTATTGCGTCCCACCCCGTTTACGTGCAGAGACTCTAGCGCTTTCCTAGTAGGATGGTACGTCCGCTGCGGCCTCTGACTGCCAGATCCACTCGGAGGTTCGTTCTCCTTGTCTAACGAGCCGGGGCCGCTGCCAGTATTGGCTCGTTTCTGTCTAGATCCTATGGACCCGAGCTCTGCCTGCGGTCTCTCCTCTCCTCGTAGGCCGAGGCCTCGTGCCGAACGTTTCCGACGTAGTAGTGTTCCATTACTGCTAGGTAGAGTTCCAGACATCGCGGTTGCCGAGACTGGGTAGAATGGCGCTCTTGTAGCATAGGCTGCCTTGGCGCGAGCTATCTCTCCTTGTCGTGTTAGACACTGTTGGCTCCATGCCTCGTGCTCTCCGTAGCACGCCGCGCACTTCCTAGGTCCGTCGCGCTCCCTCTTCGATAGATAGTCCCGGGATTGGTGCTCCTGGGCATAGTAGCTACATTTTATTGTTGTCTTGCACTGGGTTCCTATGTAGCCGTATTTCTGACAGTTGAAGCACTACTTAACCCGACACTGTCGATCGTACCTCTCGCACTAGCAAAGCTCGCCGTGCTATACGAGGCCCTCGCTAATAATTTTGTTGGCGTCTTCAGGTCGCGCGAACTCGATAATGACAGAGGTCGTCGACTTCTTCGCGCCGCTTCGCGTAAGCTATCCTATGTATTTGATTTCCGCTCGAGGGATGAACGGCCGGTTCTCGTGCAGGATCTCATCTCGATTCTCCGTGAATTTGTCTATGTCGATAGAGTGCGTGCGGATGCTATGAACAATAACGCCGTATGTCGGGACGCGGACAGAGGCTCCCTCCCCGACGCGACGAGCCTATTCCTCGCTGTGTTGTTGTAGTGTCTGTGTCTCGCTGATGCTAGCCGTCCTAACGACAAGGTCTCTACTCTTGAGCTAGTTAGCGGACATAATGTTGATCTCTGCTATTTGTTCGTTCGCGCTCTGTTTAAGGGCGCGGTTAATGTGGGATTTGAGATGCCGCGGGTTTATTGCGCGCAAGCGTTCAATGGTTACTAGGTTTCTAATATTTACGATGATTTTACGCTAGCTCTAGGTGGATGCGGTCTGCGTATGATAAGGGTTGTGCGTACTGCTGGCTAGTGTACCGCTCGCTACTGCTGCTGCATAGCTTATTGGCGCATTCTTTTGAATCTATAGGTTGTTGTTTTTGACGTCCTATATGATTGCGACTCCTACCTTGCCTACTTCTATTGCCTCTTTTGCTGCTCCCTTAGTCTCCTGGCCGACCGCGGCGATCCTCTCTATTTGTGCGTTTGTACCTCGTAGCTCTTTCTTGAGTGCTTCTAGTCTCTGCGACGTCTCCTCTTTCATTGCCTTCGCGTCTCTACGCATCTCGCGCAGCGCGCCTTAGATAGCGGTCATGTCGGGGATGTTCTGTGCTTTTGCAACGAACGTCGTCGCTCCTTGGATTATCATCTTCGCGACCTCCGTTGGCACGGTCCGGCTTCCAGTGCGGTCGATACAGCTGCGGGTCTCCAGCAGGTACTTCATAAGTTGAAGGGCATGCTCTCGGTATTCGGTAGGCCACATCACCCCCTCCGGCCATGGCTCCGCCATCGCAGCAGGCGCGGTGGGCGACGCGTCTGACTACGCAGCGATGCAGTGCCTTCTTGGATGGATATGTTGCACGTTATTACGACTGAATTCCGAAAAGTGAGATTCTCGCTATGTTCGTGTTTTTCACAAATGCCACAGTGGTGCAAGAGAGAAGATCTCTGGGACATGATGAAATGATTACATAATCAAAGCTCCACGTGACTCTAACAGCAAATATATGTGCACTGGAGAATGCCGCTTCTCTATTCAACACCATGTCACATGGCGTTAGTCGGAGGCCTCTGCTTCTGCATCACCTGCGGTAACCTGCTCGAGAGAGTAGCCTCGTCGCGCTTGGAAATCTCGTGCGCTGTATGCGGCAGTACGAATCAGAGTACGTAAGTCGCCGTCTGGTCAATTGGCAAACAGCTGACTGTCTGTAGACAACTGGCCGCATCGCAAGACCGAGACATCGCGAGCGACTACTTTCCCGTCCGCGCTTCGGACAAGGCTGCATGGCGCTATTCAAGAGGTGTCGGAAGAACAATTGAAGAAAGGGCAGCGGATCGAGCAGCAATGCGAGAAGTGCTCTGCGCCGGAGATGTATTTCACAGAACTCCAGCTGCGTAGTGCAGATGAAGGGACTACAATATTCTACTCCTGTAGAAAATGTGGTCACCGATACAAAGAGGACAATTGAACGGAAGGTGGCCTGCGCCATATCTTTCACGAAAGTACACAAGTGCCGATCAGCATATGGAGGAAGAAGCCGTCCAAGGATAACGTTCGGGAGGTGCGCCAGCGCGAGCAGAAGCATGACCAGCGATCTCTCATTACACACAGCGCGCTCTTAGGTCCGCACTATATGAAGCACGAATTTGCACTTCCTTTCTCTCCCTGCCTTGTATCAGGCAGCACTAATCATGTGTGCACACATTGAAGTCACGTACTCGTGCAAGCATCGCCAATACCGCGTAGCATCTTGGTGTAAATGACTCCACTCCCCGCGCCAAACGATATGCTGATCGCTAAGCAGGCCAAGTTTACGCTGATACACACCGGATCTGTCCACCAAACGTGACAGGTCTCCAGACCAGGAAAGAGAAACGTGGTATGTCGTGATCTGAACCAGTCGAGGTTACAAGCGCAGCTTATAATCATGCAGGCAGTTGTCGAGATACCAATTCACTTTCGAAACGAAGGCCGCAGTAACATCGAAAAGTCCCTTTCGAGAAAGGTGGCCAACCATCATGAGAGCACGGATAGTCTTGAGAACGCTCGGCGAGCAATCAGGGTGGACCTTGGGTAAATTGATCATCGCGTGTAATATTTCCTGCTACGTTATTCTGATTGCATCCTGCTTTGAGCTTTCTTGTTGCACCCTCTTTGCTGAATTGTATCCCGGTCCACGCCGCATGATACCCGCCATGTGAAACTGTCCCATTTGAGTCCTAGTCGTAAGAGAAGAAGAAAAATAAAGAAGAACAAGAGAAGTACGATTCTCCGCAGGAACACGCGACGCAGAACACGTATCGATAGCGAATGATGGCTACATAGTAGCGAACGACAATGGATGGCTAAGAACAATTAAATCTTTGTCTGATGAACATAAAACTGCCCACGATCAGTAGCATTGATTGTGCCGAATCGAAACCGCCAGTATCCACCGAATGCCTCCTAGGTGAGCATATGATCCCCGAGCCCCAAGAAGTAACAATGCTCACAAACGCTTGGTGGCTCTGCAACCATCGAAAATGCCCCCATCATGCTGCTACTTCGATCCCTTCGTAGCAGTTTCAGCTCGCTTGCACGGCTCGCATTTGCCGTGGCATCTGACGGTTCTGTTGAGGTCGATACATTTTTCGGTGTGCACCGTCCCGTAATATTGGCAATGAATGATTCTGCCCTGCATCGTGTGCCCGCAATCAATGAATTGGAAAGTCTCGACGCCGCACATTTCGCTGTAAGACTGTTGAAGCGCATCAGTGTCACGTGTGTCCGGTAACGATGTGTCTTTGCCATACTTGGTCGTCAACGGAATGAATATGTTTGGAGCCGAAGTGATAGCTGATGTATCGTTGTCGGAAAAACGCAGACTGCTGCTTGGTCGAGGTAATATCTCGAGGAGCAGGTAAAGACTCCAATATATATATAGCTCAAATCTACATCCATCTGATCTGTCAAGGTGGGGTGGGGTGCATTGGTCTTCCGCGAATTCGATTCATCCTCCGGCTCCCCCTGGATTGGACTGAGAGATTCTACCGTACGAATTCTTCCTGTGTACATGCATGTCTAGACGTACCGTGCGTTTCGTGACGGTATGGCTTGAAGCATAACGGTATGGATGTACCAACGCGCCTCTATCACCGGGACCCACTGCACCGCAATAAAATTACTAGACCAGGAGGGCCAGCCGGATATAGCAAGATAATTGAATAGAGCCTGCAAGATTTTCGAACATTTTGCTATACAAAGATCTAAAGCTAGAAATCACCCTGCTTCTCCAATCCGTTTGCCAGCCCTGTCGCGCTGTACTGGTGATGCCGCTCCACCAAGGCTCGTACGCTGGTTTCCTAGTCTAGGATTTTGTTTATCTGATGGCTCCACAGATATTGGTGGCTGTCTGCAGGCTGAGTCTCAAGCATTCCTGTTCAGCCCGTGTGCTCCCAATGGCGTAGTCTTGCTGACCAGACGCTCTTGTGTGCAGCCAGCATGAACGACGTTGCCATCGAACTGATGATCTTGTAAGTATTTTGAAAGGAAGCGACTTGATACATGAATGCCTCGTCAAGGGCAAGCCCCGATGCCTCAGCTTAATGAGCATGCAATGCGAGAGCGATAGCAGAGATTGGAAGTGATGTTGCACGGCGTTCGCCCTAGTTAACTTAAGCTCTGGACTAGACTAACGGCCCGCTTCGGCTAAGCTCAGGGATCTTTCGGCAACCAGCTCGCGATTCCTCTATATCTAACGCCGCCGTAAATGGCACAGCACACAGGATTCGTGATAGTGCGGGATGCGGCACCTCGAAACCTCTGTGAACTTGCCGGCCGCGAGGTCGCTAACGCACGAATCGAGACGGAGTCGCCTGGACTACTGGAGTACCGCCCTACCGAAACTTGCCGACAGATCGTAAAATGTGCATAAGAGGTAGCAAGTGGATAAGATGTCACTAAGAGGGATGCCTATGCTGATTAGTATCAATAGAGCCTGCAAGCCGCTGCTAAACGACTATATCCTCCCGCGGACAGGATTAAGCCCGTTAGCGTTAAAGTTGCAAAGCTACGCAAAATTGACTCGGCTCGTATAACCGGCGCGACAGGCTCGATATACTTTACTATTGCGTTAACTCGGCTCGACAGCGAAAGCGGCTAGTACTCCTTTATATAGGCGGACGACCTAAGTATAGTATTAAGCTAGTAAGAAGAGACGCTAAACCCGGGCGATAGTATACTATAGCGTAGCGACTACGTCGGGAAGCCTAGTAGTAGTAAAGGTAGAACGATATTAGTAGTTATGTTCTACTTAGAATAGCTTCGAATATATCGTACGATATATTAGGGAAACCTATCGTAGGACTACTTATATATAGATCCTACGAGTCGTCCTAAAAGCTTATAGTAAAGCCGTCGATACCCGTACTCGTATAGTTCGTAAGCGGTAGCTATAATAATATTCCTTAAGCGTTATTATAGTTCGATATTAGTAAGGCTTCGAATATATAGGCAGAACTATCGTCCTATATATAAGGAACTATACCGTACTACGTCGAGTCCTTTTATTAAATATCGTTATAAGCTTTATTACTACTCGATAGGTACGGCGGCTCGTATATTAAATGCTCTTAATTTAGGCCTATTTAGCTATAGATCTCCTATATACTACTCTAGATTAGCTTAGAAGTTAAGTAATTTCTTCTTAATATCTACTTAGATCCGATTATTCTAGATAGCTCTACTATAGAGTTAATCCGATACTACTACGAAATATTACGCTAATCGTCTAATTCTCTATTCCTTTCGAGAAAATAAGAAATAAGCTTCTCTATTGCCGTATTAACGCGTAGACTATTCTAGGAGTAAAACTATCTACGATAGAAGCGATATATATTCTTCGTACCGAGAGAAAGTGCCTCTAAGATATTAAGTACTCTAGAGCCTTCGACGATCGATAGCTAGTTTACGACTATAACTAAGACTTTAAACTATTTCCTTAGCTTATACCTCCTTTAATACTCGCCTCTACTCTTCTTATATCTACTTCTAGAGCTACTTCTATAGTTCTATAAGGCTACTTTTAGCGCGGCGCTATATAGGAGATCTATAAGGAACGATTATGTTTCTACTTTTTACGACTAGACGTCTAACTCTTCTACTAGCTCCTATAGATCCTTAACCGATTTATAATTAAATAGAGCTAAATATAAGAGGGACTACTAGTTAGTCTATTCTCTACTATTTAGCCTAGTCGCGCTATCTAGAATTAGGATATATATATTCTTAGTATTGCGACTTAATTCCTCTTTACTAGAGCCGGGTCGTAGTCTTTTAGTAGGTTTCTCCTAGTCTCCGTTATCTAGAGCAAGTCTTACTATTATAGAGCTAGTTATAGAAGGAGAGGCCTATACGGTATTAACCTCCTAGTATTAAGATAGCGAGTATATCTATAAGCTAGTATTTAGCGCCTTTCTAAACGTAGTAAGATACTCCGTTTATTCCGTCGCTATAGTAGTATTATATATCGCGATCGGCTAGTCTTCGAAGCTCTAATATATAGGCTAATAGAGATAGTTAGCTATATTTTAGGCTTCCTTCTATACGTTCGATACGAAGTCGCTCGATTCTAGGTTATTCCGAGACGTTAAAGCTAAGGCTTCGATCTCGTACTTCTAGATCTATTGCCGTAGTACTTTAGAGAAAGGTAATAGAGTAACTATAAGGCGAATCTCGATAGAGTTATCGGCCGTTAACTAGATAAGTATCGTTAGCTAACTCGTACTAAGGAAGTTCCTAGCCTCTAGGTAGGAGTCGTAGATTAGTACGACTATAGTAGGTTCTATAGAGAAGTATATTACTTATAAGAGTAAGCGAAGGAAGGATTATCTAAATATACCTCCTAGTAGCTAATCCGGGTAGGTCTAAAGAGCTTACGTAGAATATCGGTAACTCGAAACTAGCTTTTATACTTATAAGAGTATATACTAAGCTACTCTATCGTTATACTTAATATATATTACTACTATAGTAGATAGTAATAGAGCGGTACGTAGACTATACGAATATTACTAGTCGGTAATATTCGTATAGACGTAATAGTATAAGCCTTAGCTTAGCCGTTTATAGTTATACTAGAACGTTTAAATAAGTAGTAGCAATACTTATTCCTAGGTCTAATATTAAATAAGTTCTTCTGCTATAGAAAGGGCGTATATACGAATACCGAATAAGAATAGCTTTACCGATAATAGATATAGCTACTATTAAAGTCGACGCTATAAATAGCTCTCGACTTACTTAGAAGGCAAGAGATAAATAGTCTATTAACTCTATTACTAGTTCGGAATACAAATGCTTTCTATATCCTATTACTTCGAATAGAGGCGACGAGCTAGAGACGTACCTTAAATATAAGAAGTATTATATAATCGCAAATTTTATACGATTTAAATAGGTTTTAGGCGAAACTATAGCTAAGGATAAGATCTTACGCGCCTAGTCTTACGTTATAGCCTTACCGATATATAGTCTATATACGTCTCTATTAGAATATACTAAAAGGAGGGTAAATAAGGGCGCTTTCCCGGGAATATACTAAAGCTAATATAGCGAAGGTAGTCTATAATAGTATCTTTGCTATATAAGGTATTATCCGAGTCTCGCTATAAACTATACGAACAAATCTTATAGATAGTTTAGAGGTATATATTAGTAATAAATCGTTCGTACCGTTCGCTATACTTTATAAGAGCCGCGTAGGACGTGTTCTATTATACTAGCTATTTAAGATTAGTAAGTAGGATAGTAAATTAGTCGACCTTATATCTCTCGAGAGTTATTCGTTGTTTTTAGAGAAGCTCTACGCTTAAGATTTTATTATAGACTACTAGATTAAACTTAGGCCTATATAAGAATAAGGAAATAGAGATAATAGCAAACTTTAGGAAATCCGATACTTGCTTTCTAATACAAAATAGCGTATAGGGATCTTAGAAATATTTAGTAGCCTAGTAGCTTAGGCCGTTTAGTACGAAAATCTATATCCGGCTATCTCTTAGAACTAAAGACTAGTTATAGAATTAGTATAATGTTTTCTAACTAAGTATATATATTTAGAGATAGAAAGCAGACAAAATACTAACCTTTTAATTATATTACTTACTACTTAAACTCTATTCGCTTTAGCTAGGAGTAGGCACGAGTATCTCCGTTATTATTAGTACGTTCTAATTATACCTAATTTGTTATACCTATATAGTAGGCGTACGTAATAGTATCTATATAGTCGAATAGCGTATACTATTATTATTATATCTATTACGCGACTTCTAATTATATTATAATCTGCTCTACTTCCTCCGGCGTTATAGGCTTACTAGAGTCGGCCTCGGATCTATAGAGCGGGATCGTAATTCGAGCTATATTGCTATAACCCCTATCGTATAGATAATATAGTACTATTATGTTTAGGTATACTCGAAATACGGGTTATTTCCCTAGCTCCTATAAGTTATTTTAGAACTTCTATATTTAAGATAAACGTATAAGGCAACTAGTAAGCAAAACACTATTAACTTATTTTATAGCAAGTATTAGAAATATATTAGACTACCTATTTTTAAAAGACGAATATAATTAGATAGTACTCTATCTTAGAGTAGTGCCTAAAGTATATTATCGTAGTAGAAAGACTATATCGGTATCTTTAAGTTATTAAAGAGATGCTCTAATTTACTAATAGGCGAACGTTATAATAAGAATACCGAGTTTTGTAAAGATATCTACCTAGTATACTATTAAGAGGAGCTCGATAAGCGAAAAATATCTAAGTATATTATTAAAGCCGAGCTATAGGATTCTAGACTAGGGAATTAATTTTAGAAAAAGGTAAGGCTATCGGGATTTTATTTTAGATATAGCTTACGGTAAGTAAATTTAAATAAATATACTATATTCTAGTAACCGACGATAGGAAGTATACTATTAGCTACGAGACCGAGACTACTTCGACGCTATAGCGCGCGATCTAATATTTATTAAAGTAAAGGTAGAATATAGAAGAGTAACTATAGCGGAAGATAGGTATACGCACTTATAGGAATATCTATACCTAGGCTAGCTATATTAGGAGGATAGCGTAGTATCGAGGATAGTAGGTATATAGCGGAAAGGTTATTTATCTTAAGATCTAGACTTCGGAGCTATAGAGGACGTTAAGTTAAAAGTATAGGCTAAGCTTTATAAGGAGTATAGTATAGTATATAGTCGTCGTAATTTCCGCTTATAAGCCGACGCGTTACTATAAACTTATAGCTAGAGTATAAGTAGATATCGGATTTACGTATTATATAAACCTCTCTATATATAAACTATAATCTAGCTTATAGTTATAATTAGATCTTCGGTTCGTACCGAAGTAATCTGAGAGTATACTTCTACTATAGAGTATCTTATTTAGTATCTCTTATATCTTCCGTATCTAGCTCCCTACCTCTATACGTATAGTATAGAGCTAGGTATACTATACGATATACTACTAATTTAGTATTCTACTATCTATTAGCCTAGTATCGACTATTACTCGTAAACGAAGTTAATCCGAGAGTATAGTACGAAACGTAACTAAGGCTACTATATACTAATATCGTAGACTATATAGAATAAGAGATAGGTTAATAGAGGAGTATATTAATAGTAAGAGAGCTACTATAGTATTCTAGACGGAGAATCTTTATTAGCTAAAGCGTTCTAGCAAATAGGACGAATCTCTATAGGCTATAGAGTATAAGTAAGAGTATAGAGTTATAAATATCCTCGCTAGAAAGCGCTTATCGATATCTCTTAATATACGATTATAGTAAGCGAGCGGCACCTTAAGCGACTTAAACCCGAGAGATATTATAGGAACTACCTACTAGGACGCTCGTTATATCGCGCTTCTAGCTACGAAGAATAGCTATATATTTAAAAGTAGTATAGAGCCGCTCGACTCTAGCAAAGTAGTATATTAGAATCTTCTTACTACTAGTAGCCGATTCTATTATTATCGCGATTCTCCGAGAACGTATTTAAGCTTACCTATTAATAGCTCTAAAGTAGGAATAAAGCAAAGGTTATTTAAGATATCTCCTACCTAATTATACCTTCGGTAGAAGAACTTATAGATTTCGGCGCTATATATCTTATATCTCTAGTCGAGTCTGTTAATAAAGGTTAGAATAATTGCGTTTCCGTTACTAAACCGCGCCCGTAGCCTAACTATACTATTAGCTTCCGCCGAGAGGCCTTTACTTAAGGTTAGCTAGATAGAATATAACTCCTTATCGGTAATCTAATAAATTAATCTATATTTATAGCTATATATTATATATACTTTTTATTCCTTACCTACGAGGTAAAGTATAGCGCGGCGGCGCTAGATATTACCGATCGCTAAAACCTATATAGTATAACTATTATACTTAAGGCTATTATCGAGCTTTTTCGATTAGTAAAGTACGAGTAGGAGCTATACCGGGAGATACTTATATTTTCTATCTTATACGACTATAAAGCTATTAAGATATTCGGGTATTACGTAGAGCTCGATAGCTCTTCCTCGAAGTATTATCGATATATTATCTATAAATTTAACTTTATAGATTAAAATAGTCGCGATTATTAGACTATATATAGGTTTGTCCGAAATGTTTATAATATATAGATACTCTAGTATATAAGCAGGCTGTCCTCGGCTATCGACTAGATCTCGGCGAATCTATACTTCGCTCTAGAGAGTTCGGAATCTTAATTAGATTAATCGTAAGTATTATAAGGTACTAAGCTTCGTAGTTTGTCTTAATTAAGTATCTAACTCGAGGTCTCGGCGTATAGTAGGAGAGCTATAGTTAAGTTCTCTCCTCGACTTTAATACTACTTCCGAGACTTCTATCGCTAATAGTAAGGTCGCAAAGAGATTATAAAAGAGTTATCGACCGGTTAGTAAGTCGTAATTAGACTACGATTAATAGAACTTTATATAGAATCTTCCGACTCGATATCTTCGTTAATCGTATTCGTAAGAGCCGTATACCTTAGTAGATATAGTATAATATCTTAGTAACTAGTAGTATACGTAATATAATTACTATATTAAATAGACTACTAGTAGAGAGCTAATTATATATTTAGATTATAATTTGTTCTCGTCTACTTATTTCGTTATATATAATATTAAGCTATAACGGCTATCTAGTACTATCTTCTAGTATACCGCGAGATAATAGTTCGGATAAGGTAACTTATTTGTAGATACGAGGCCTTTATATAACAACTCTCTCTATCTACTATTTTAGTCTCTTAAGTTCGGCTTTATCTAGAATCGGTAATTTCTCTACTATAATAGCTTTATTATTATATTGCTTAGCTTAGTCTATATATATTCCCTATTATAAGCTATAGTATATATTCGTAAGGCAGGTATTACGTTACGTCTCTCCTTAACTCTACTTCGCTAGATATTAAGCGATAAACGATATATAGATTAGCTTTATTATTTAGAGTACTTTCTTTAGGATTTGTCTTATTGCTTTCGCTTTCTAGAATTCGTAGTAGTAAGACTAGTTCTATAGGCTATATAAATAGATAGCTATTAATATCCTTCTTATCTTAGTCCTTATAAGAAATAACGAATTAGCTATAACGATAACGACTAATATTATTAGATATTCTCTAGAGGCTATATAATAATACTAGAGTACGAGGTATTCGGAGCAGAAGAGAGCGTTCGTATTTGCGGAACTAGGCCTATACGAAACCTAATACTAGTATAGAACATTTATAAAGCGCGTTTCTTACTCTAATTAGGACTTATAATACTTTAACTTAACTAAGTAGCTATCGGCCTTCGAGCTTTCGATTTATTATAGTAACTCTAGTAGCTACTTTAGCCGGGAACTATCTATATCTTTGCTCTAAGTACTATCGTTCTATATATACTACGACTATCGTCTAAGGTCGGTTAGTTTCTATTTAGTCGTAGTAGTACTAACTAGTACTATAGCTTCCTCTAGAGATTAGCTAGGCGATATATACTTATAACGTATCGGTAGAGTATCTAAACATTAGAGCGTTCGTCTAGTATATAGCCTATTCGATAGCCTACTAGTACGTATAAACTATCTCTATACGCTTATCTCTAGCTATAACCTCTTAAGTAGTTTTCTATAGCTAGAGAAGCCTATATCTAGATCTTTTACTACGTCTACTATAAGTTCTCTAGCTACTATCGTATATATTAGAAAGCCTTAATAGCTAATTAAATAGCTCTGTCTATACTACTACTACTACTATAGGAGGATTTTACGTATAGACGATATAGCCGGTCGAGACGCTATAAGTTCTATTATACTAAAATATTAATCTGCTAATTATAGTATACTATAGCTATAGGCTTAGTCTATACTTACTACTTCGTATAGTAAACAGGTTATATTATTAACGTACTTTTATAAAGAGGAATACGAGATCTAATATCGAGCTTAAACGTAGGTTAACGACTTCGAGAGCTATATTAGTTACGCGGCCTACGTCTAGTTAGCCTACTATTACTATATAGTTAAGTAGTATCTAGTTATAAGATCTCGCTTATTTAAGCTTTATATACTACTACTATATAATATACGCTCGTTATTACCGTATCTATATAGCTTAGTTAATAATATATACTATTATCGATATATACTTATTTATTTAGTCCTACTTCTCCTTATATTCTAGTCGCGCTTACGGCAGAGTCGCGAAGGTATTAGCGTATTAAGTGCGCTGTATATCGATAGATCCTAAAAAGACAAAATCGGTTTTCTAGATATTACTACGTACTAACTAAATAGAGTAAGGCTTTTAGCGTATATTTCTTCTAATCTCCTTTAACGCTAACTCTTCGAGAGTAGTATATACGATACTTATACTTCTATTCCTAATCGATACTTAGCTATAGCCTTCGCGACGCTAGTTAGACTCTATTTAGTCGGTAGCGAAGGCTATAGAATAGGAGTACGCTATTTACTAGCTTATAGAATATATAGTATACGATAGGCGTCGTAGATATATACTCTCTATAGAAATACTATAATTATAGTTTAATTCGCCCGCTATAAGTAGATAATCCCCTATAGGCTTAGTCGCTTCGATAGTATCTCCTACGCTAATACCGCGCTAACGCCTGCTTTTATAGGAGTTATAGAGCGTAGTATAGTAGAATATATTATATAAAGGTAGTACTGTCGCTCTTCTAGTTATTATTTTATCCTTAAATCTACTATTAACTATATACGATATTTTTAAAACCTTTATATTTCTTAAATATACCTACTAGATAAGTAACTCTAAAATATATATACTTCGGACCCCTAACGAATTCGAGGATAGCTATAGTTAACGAGATACTCTAAGCTTCGTATACTAGTACTATAGACGAAATTAAAAAACGAAATATTATGCTCTAGTTAATAGTATATCGGGAATTCCTCCTTAGACTTAGAGATAGTCGCTTCGTAATACTACCGACCGAGCTTCTTAATTATATTATTTATTTCTATATAAACGACAAATTAGTACGCTCTATTTATCGTCTCCGGCTAGAAGCCTTCGCAGATATTATCGTAGCGACTAGGACGGATCCGACCCGTTATTAATTACTTTCGGTACGTATAGGTTCTATAATCTATTTCTATACTACGGAAATATTCGGTAGACGCTACCTTATTACCTTTAGCGCCGATAAAACGATTCGGTATTTCGAAGAGTAGCTTACTCTCGATATATCTATTAAGTAGATATATCTTAAATTCTTTCTCGATATTAGTAGCTATAGAGTAGTAGAACTTATTATAGCTTCTAATATTAATATAAAAGCCGCCGTAGGTACCTAGTTTCGGCTTATACTAAGATTAGTATTCGAGCGAGAATATAGCTTTACGTACCTTTATAGAGGCCCCGCTTTACGCGACGTAGTATTCGGAGCTAATATAGGCTCCCTTTAGGATTCGATTCCCTCTAATATTATACGTCTTACCTAGATTCTCGAGGAACCTTATAGTAGCTTATAAGTACGAATAATATAGCGCAAAGCTAAAGGCACTATAGCTAGGATTATAATCGCCTATTTATATAGAGTCTTAATCGACCTATATCTATATAATAGTAGATTAGCAAATATTATAGAATTCTACTAGTTACTTCCTTTAAATATAGTTTTATAGTATATAATATTCGCTAAGTACGAGAACTTAATAGATATCGGGATTAGAAAGAGTCGTTAGTAGACTTAGTATTCTACTATAAGAATCGTAGTATATATAGTCGCTCGGATCGCAATTAGTATAAGGCTAATATATAAGTTCGATAGTTCGCGACCTCTACGTACTACCTAGTCGATCTTAGACCGCTCTTGCCTATAAGTTTCCGTCTAGCCGGAGAGGTAGAGTCGAGTATACTATACGCGCTACGGCGTATTTAATCTATCTAGATAAACAAACGGCTTATAGTTAGCTTACTAATAGTATTATATATCGACTCTAATTAGTCTAGGTTAAAAGTACTAGGTACTACTATTAGAGAGCTCTATACGACCTTACTCTACGAAGATGCCTCTAAAAGTCTACGTAATTCTTTCTACTCTTTATTCTACGACTCGCTTGTTTTAAGAGAAGCTATCGACATTTAGAAAGAAATAGACGAAGAGAGCAATACCTTATATAAAGATATACGTTCTACTAGCCGGATAATTAGATAGTAGCGTTTCGGCTTAGGTATTAAAGTTCGCTATATCGAACTAGGCAAGGCGTACGCTATTACTTCCTAATTTAAGTCTAGCTAGTAAGTCTATATCGTAGGACCGTATAATCGGCTCTATACTAATAATTCCGCTATTCTAGTATTTAGTAAGACTATTATCTAGTAGATAAATAATAGAGAAAATATTATTAGAATCGAAGACTAAGTAAAGCCGAACTTAGTAACCTATTAATAAGAGCCTTGCCTAAGTAGGCTTTATACTTCTAAACTATACGTATCTATATATATTTTACTTCCTCTAGAGGTCGAAATTATAGTACTTAGTTTATATTTAGTAAGTATCTCGCTATTTTAACTAGTCGACTCGTATACGCTATAAACTATAGAATAGACCTTATAGTAGGACTATTAAGAGAAGGCAAAGATTATTATTTAGTAATAATACTACGGCGCGCTATACTATAATATTTAATATCTAATGTTTCTTATAAGATCTCGTACTTATTAGTCTGCCGGCGGAGCGATAGAGTATCCTTAGCTCTCCTATATAAGAATCGTTAGTTTTGCTACTATAGGCCCTATCTTTACCTCTATAATAGATAAGCACCGATATTAGTTTATTAGAGAGTCGCGCGTTATATCTAGAGCTAAGATTTAGTTGCCTGTCTATAACTATTAATAACGGGATAGCTCGAGCAATTATAGAGACTATTAATTTTACTTCGTTACTATACTCTATCGTCTTATTATAGGAAGCTACGTTGTAATAAAAGAACTATAAGTGCCTTAGAGCAAGCTACTATATAAACCTAAGTAGAATAATATAACGTATTATATAACTATCGGTAATACTTCTCGATAATTGCCTCCTATTACTATATAGCGGCTAGGTTCTAAAGTAGTTATATACTAGAGAGTATATTAAGGTCTAAAGTACTTTTATAGCCGACACTCCTAAGTATCTCTTATTTACGATTATATTAATCTTTCGCTAGGCTAGAAGGCTTATTCTTAAAGTATTCTATAAGAAAGAATATATAGGCGACACGACGATTAGCTTAGGATCGAACGAACTATAGGATATAGCCGACCTAACCGACTACTATAGTATTTATATACTAAATGCTAAAACGATACTAGCGTAGTATAATATAAAATATCGAGCTATATCGTTTTAACTACCTTAGACTATAAAATCGGACGCTAAGAGGTTATTATACGTATACTAAACGTATAAGAGGATTCTACGAATATTAAGAAGAGAATATTATTTAGTAAAGAATTTATAGCTACTAAAGAACTACGCTCGGTCCTAAGTAGGTCTAGGGTACTTTATAGTATTAGATGCCTTAGAGATACTATTAATAGATCCCGACTACGATATATTAGAGGAAATAAAAGGAAGTAGGTCTATAAAAGTTATACTCTTCTTATACTAATATATAATAGATCGATATTAGTAGTCGTTAGATTTATAGAGTAATTTATATCTAGGCTACGCTAGTAAGCGTACCGCGTATCTTCTTCTAGCTTAGAGAATCGGATTAGTAAAGTTAAGAGTAGATTATCGCTTATCTAGACGGTATTAAGATTCTAGTATACGGATTAAGATTGTCTTATAATACTATTAATAGCGTTAATTTTCTTCTATCGTCTAAGAGCTTTCGCTAAAATTATAGAGTAGTATAGCTCTACTCTAAATTAATTACTATTATATGTTTTAGCGTATATAATATCCTAGAGCTAAGAGATAAAGGGAAAATAGTTAAGCTTCCGCGTAGACTAAATAAGGAGCTTATATTCTATACCTAGTACCTATATACCTTCTAGCTATACTATATTAACCCGGCTCTCTAAAAGTAGGATATTTTCGACGCTATTCTAGAACTCGGGCGTAGTAATATCGTATATATAGTTAATCTAACTAAATTATTTGCCTCTAGTAACTTTTATATATACTGCGGCTAATTAAGAGATCCTATATCGTAAGCTATTAACTAAATTCCTTAAACGTAGGTATCTTCGACCTAAGTTCGCTTACTACTAGCTGCTCTCTTATATAGTTAGCGCAACTCTCGGATTATAGACTTAGCTTAGCGTTATGCTTTGCGTATTACGCTTCTATAGCGATAGAGATACTATTATAACCTTTAAGCTTCGATTAGCTCCGAATAAACATCTCCTTTAACTACCGAGATTAGGTATCTCTAAACTGCCTAGTAAAGAGGCTAAAAGAGCCGAAGCGGTACTATAACTTTCTACTAAGCCGGATTACTTATAATCTATATAGTACTATTTAGTTTAGCGTCCTCTTATAGGAATTTCTATAACCGGAGTACGTTTCCTTTTGCCTAGTATTACTAGTAAAGGTTTCTCCTCGCGGGCGTAATCTACGCGACTAAAGATTGCGTTTAAATTTTAGGTACTAATAAGAGCCGTAGTAGTCGTCGGCATTCTACTAATCGTTATAGGCTTAGAAGTTATCTCTCTAAGTATAATTCTAACCGAGTTTTCGAGACTTTATACTATAAACTTAACCTTACGCTTAAAAGAAAGCTATACTCGCGTAACTCTTTTAATATATATAATCGGCTATCTATTAATAACGAAGAAGGATAATATTATAACTAGACGAGTTAAAAGCGCTTTTCGTCTCTATACTATTATTAGTAGGTAGTATCTAATATAGCCGCTATATCTATATCTATTTTGCTACTATAGAGATAGCTCGTTAAACTTAAGATAGAATAACGATACTAGTAGCGAGTTAATAATATACTACGTTCGATTAGTATCTTATATATAAGCCGTCGCTTAGAACTTAAGAGACGTTATAGCTACTACGTTATCTAATAGAGGTTAGCTCTATAGTATAAGTAGATTTAAGCGATAAAACCTAGACTAATTCTTCTCGTCTAACCTATTATAGAACTCTTTCTAAGACTTTTCCCTATCTATACTCTCTATAAACGAGTTAAAGATCCGGAAAAGCGATCGTTTTCGAATAGGTAAATATAGGCCGACGCTAAAAACAGATTTATTAACGCCCGTACCTATTAATAAGGCTAGGTCTAGTAGAGCTCGTCGCGGCTAAAGGTAGCGGACTTCCTAAAGGGCTATACTTAATAGATTATTATAGTATAACCTGCCGTCCTAGAAGACGCCGAGATTTCTTAAGTTAACTACTTTAAAGTACCTATAAAGTTTTAAGTATATTAGTTATATATAAGAAGCGAATCGTAGGACTTACTATAGAGCCGCCGATATATAAGCCGCGCTATATAGGATTTTATATATTAGTATTATAAGTATAATTATTAGCCGGACTTACGTATTACTAATAGATATATTATCTATAGCCGTACTAGCTCGAATTAAATTATAGCCTATACGTATTAGTAGGCTTGCGATATACTCGCTTTAGTATACTTACCGATATCTAGAGATCGGAAACCTCTATTATAGTTAGTAAAGACGCAAGCTTATAGCTATTTTGCTATAATAGTTATAACTATTACTTTTATATCTTTACGTATCGGATTAAATATACGTATATCGCTCCCGAATATAGACCGAAATGCTTCTTCTATAGTATACGAACTATATTACTAGTTCCGAAAATAAGAAAGAGCAAGTTCCTATAGACGAGCAAAAGTAGAGTTACTCTTATACTAAGGCCGAAAGGTCTGCTCGGCTAGTATCTAAAACTTAGTTAAGCAATATATTATAGTCTATCTTATTAGGAATATCCCGAGTATAATAAGACCTCCTTCGAATAGCAAGTTAGTACTAGTAGTTATAAGTATATTAGAGAATATCTTACCGGTAGATATCCTATAAATAAAGTTAAAAAAATCGCAAACGGGAGTCTCTAGGCTCGCTAGTCGTTCTTCGATTATATATAGAAAGACGAGTAGAATTATACTCTTTATACCTCCCTCGTCGATACTTAATATCTATATACTAGTAGTAGGTAGTATAAGACAGAAGAGATAGCTAAGATATAGGTCTCTATATAAAGAGTAAGTATCGAATATATAGCTATATAGTCTAGTAAGTAATTTAAAGCTAAATACGCGGACACAAATATTATAAAGAGCGTATCTATAGGATAGTACTTTTTCTAGCGCTCTTATTACGTAGTATAGATACGTCCTATATAATCTAACTTCGCCGAGATACTTATATAGTTAATAGAGCGTAGTAAGATAAGTATCGGTTATATCGGTATATATATTAAGCTATTAGTATAAGTATATAAGGTCTACTTTAAGGCGTTTTAGGAAGGCGTCTCGAGTAGCGGCTTATACTATTAATTCGTATATTGCTCGCTTAACCTTCGATTTATATAAACGATCGAAAAGCTAGTCTACTTAGAAGCCTACTCTCTTTAGCTTCGCTTATACTAAAAAAAAGGAAGACTTATAGTAGGTACTAGGAGAGAAACTAGCGAGTATAAGAGTAGAGGCTAGGAGAGGATAGAGTAGATAGAAAAGATAGGCCTCGGATAGTAATATAGCGAAGACCTTCTTTATATATTCTATAAGGTAATTATAGTATACGCCGTCTAGGCAGGAGTTTAGAGCGAAGGAGAAAGTCTTATAAGTATCTAAGTAGAAGCTAGTAAGCAACTTACCGAGAAAGGTATAGATATAATTAGTACTAAATATAATACCGAGTAGCTTCCTAGACTTTATCGCCTTCTACCGAATATCTATAAGCCGATAGTATATAGTATTTACTCGCTCTTATATACTAGTCCCTTTCCTAATACTAAAGACCTAGATACGCCTAAAATACTACGCGATATACTTTGCGGTATCTTCTATTAATAAACTATACTACCGAACTATAATATAGCTTATAGATTCGAGCAAATTTAAAGTACCTAGGTAATAATTATATATTTTCGTAGTAGTCTCGACTATAACTACTATACTTAGTAGTACTTAAGTTAGGAGGTCTAATATAGGTAGTAAACTAGCCTACTCGGTAAGATAAGAGGCAATAGTACGCAATCTACCTAGATCGGATATAAAATAGTAAAGCGTATTATATAGTAGCCTAAAGACTCTACTAGAGAGAAGCGTCCCTAGACTATAGTAGGCGAGGACATCTAGTTAGCCGGCTATCTAGTTAATACTTTATACCGAGTACTCTCTAGAACCGACAAACTTATACTACTAAGAGTTATAATAGGACTATAGTTCGTAGTCTATAAAAACTATAGAGGTAGCTAAGTACTAGGTCCTAGAGTCCTTCTAGAGGTATACTTACCTATAGCGGTCGGCAAGGAAACTATTATCGGACCTCCTTAGGAAGTATCGAAGAATCTCTAATTTAAGTCTTTTACTAATAAGTACTATAAGAAGAGGCGTCGCGGTTATAGGGATATTAAGATATATAAACGCGTTATTAAACTAAGTAATACTAGACGTAGTACGCGTATAGTATACTATAAATAACGGGTAGAATTTCGTCGTACTAGAAGTTATAATCCTATATACTTCGTTACTAGATAGATCTTCTATATATATTATAGCTATCTATTATATAGTATCTCTCCTAAGAAGGAAATAAATACGGGATCCTAGATTTATAGATATAGATAGTTAGGTTTTAGTAATATTACTATACTAGAGATATAAGTCTATTATATAGTTATATAGTACTTATAGGCAACTCCTTCTACGCTTTTAATAGACTTAAGACGATACTATCGTCGATATAGAGACGATTACTAACGGCTAATACTACTAGAGGCTCGTATAGGTAAATCTATTAGACTTAACCTACGATTACCTAGCTACGTAAGAGTACTAGCCTATAACGGCTCGGAACGTCGCGCGTCTTATATAAATCTTTCGCCTCGAAAGTTATAACTAACTATAGATCGACTAGTATTATATCGATAGCCTTATAGATTACGACGCTCTATATAGCGATTTAACTAGCGCTATCGAGCTCTATACTTAGCGACTACCTACTACTATAGAGAATATTCTGTTTTTATATACTACTATACGCTGCCTAAACGGACTATATTATTAGCTTGCGGCTAAAGAATATCTAGACGAGAACGACTAGTAGTAGATAGTATATATTTTTCTCGATAGCCGATCTAAGATAGAGTATACTACTATAGTCGAAGAATATACTAACGAGCTTTACTATAGTAACGGAGAAATATTCCGGAATATACGCCTCTATAATATCGCTAGAGAATAAGAGTATAAGAATCGATAGTAGGCTCGGCTAACCGAGACTAAAAGGAAAGACTTAAAGTAACTACTAAAGAATAAGTAGTATAGCTATACCTTTAATTCCTTACTACTATAGTACGGTCTTTAGTATCCGATAAAGCTTAGGTTACTATACCGCCTTCTAACGATAAAGTATAATAAGGTATATAGCTTGCGTCTCTATAGCTAGCGCGTAACTTATATAAGATAGGAGATAATTAATTACTTATAGTATATCGTAAAGAGTTAGAGACAAATTACGTCGTTAGTATAAGACGCCGTAGATATTAGTACTATTAAGGCTCTAGAGAGCTTAGCTCTAGCTTTCTCGCAAAGTAACTCGGCCTCTATCTACTAGGCAATATATTTAAAAATACTTTTCCTAAGTATTAACGACAAATAGGAGCGCTATAAGCTTTTGCGTAACATTCTAGCTACCTCGACGCTTATACTAAGTTTATTAACATTTTTCGAAAGTCTAAAGTATCTCGAACTATATATAAAAGTATTACGAAGCCTATTACCTCCCTATATAAAGCAGACTATACGTTAATTCTTATAGGGCAGCTATTTCTAGCTATTAGAACTCGTAGTCGAGTATCCGGAGGGCATTATAAGGTTAGCTCTTCGATTATCGATAACTATACTTCGCTCTATAGCTTATCTTTAGTTATAGCTCTTCGCGCTATATTACTTTCCTAAATTAACGAACTCTACTCCTCGTAAGGATAGTAATTAGAGGAAGCTACTTATAACTAAGCTAAACCTATTACTATAGTAGCGATTTAGCGAGCTAGTATATACTCTCGGCTTTGCTATAATAGTAGCGAAGAACCTCTAAGGCTTAGATACCGCTAGATAACTAGCTACTTATATATTAGAATAATATAGCTTTAAGGAAGATATAAGGGTATAGCTTATCGGCCTCTTCGGAGGCGTCCGGATTATAGGCCTAACCTCCGAGCTATCGCTAGTAGGCTCTATAATAATTCTATTCGTAAGGAGATATAGCCGACTATTCTAAATAGATTATATTTACGATAAGAAGTTTCTCTACCTCGCCTATATATTTAGTAGGTCCCCTTCTACTAGATTCGATATTATATTATTCTTCTATAAGCGTAATATAATTTCGCACTTCTTTAGTATCCTAGATATCTCGATTAGCGCTTAATTCGTCGCTAATAATACTTAATCTACTACGGCTAACGTATCTAATAAGCCCTATTTATAGACTAATATATAACGCGTCGAATTATTAAGGCTAGAGGCAGAACTAGTAGCCTAAAGAGGCTATATTAATAGATTAAGTAATAAAAATACCTGTCTTCGATCCGAGGTATAAGATCTTTAGATACGACTACTTATAGCGGACGCCGCGAATTAGGCAGAAGTAGAATAATACTACTAATTTAAAACGGAATACGCTCTAATTTAAAACGACCTATATAATTAGCTCGCTTAAGAAGAAATTAGGTAGTATAGTATAGAAGAGGCACTAACTATAGAAAAGAACGTCTTAATAGTAGAGAATACGAACCTATCGTAATAACTCTACGTTACTACTAAGTAGCTAAAAAGTGTCGACGGATACCTCTAAAACGTTACCGAGTAGGTTTAAAATCTATAATAGCAGAATAAGCTACTTAATAGAGCTAGATATAATACTAAAGTCGCTTACTTAAATCGATTATACAAAGAATAACTCGAGATCGTCGATTTGCGTAGTCGTAATACTAGCTTAATTAAACTTTATTAAGAGATAGAGAGAAATTAATAAGCGTATTAAATTGCAAATATAGTAGAAGAAATATAGCTAATTTATCTTAAAGCTTTCTAACTAGGTAGCGATCGTCCTAAGTATATTAAGATAGTCTTTAGTATATTATTAGCGTAATATATAATTAAGGAATATTATCTACTTACTCTAGTATAGATCGAGAACTATACGTATCGGTTATAGAACTCCTTCTCCGGTAACCTAGTAATTCTATAGAAGTACGACTTAGAGGAATAGGTAGCTTATAGAGCCGAAGTTCTTACTAAAAGGTAGAAAATATATAGAACGCTCCTAATTTATAATTAAGGCGATAACGAGGCAACGATATTATAGTAGCTTCGTAACGAAAAGAAGGTATCTACTACCGAAATTATATCTACTTCTAAGAAAGCTTTAGCTTCTAAGAAAGGAACCTTTCGTAAGATACTTATCGATAAGAGCTCTAAAGCGATACTCGAGCCTTCTTCGAGATAGTAGCTAGCCTACTCTAAGAGCAGACCTAAGTAGTATAAGGCTAGGGCCTTACTAGTTTTAAAGATAGCGCTTACGTTAGAAGCCGCTTCTAGTAAAGTTAGAGCTTCCGGATCTAGCGGCGCTATTATACTATATATATAGCTAGTCGGTACTATAGTAAGGACTAGAGATCTATATAAAGTAAATACCCGAATAGCTAAGGATATAAGCCTTAGTAGTAGTAACGATAATTTATAAGATTATACGAAGTATATTATATAAGTTCCTAGCTATAAACTATTCTACTATTCCTATATCCTTTCCTCTTACTCTCGTAGATCGACGGAAAAAGCTTAGTTTGCTAATTCGAAAGGTACTAGTCGATATATATTAGTTCGGTTTATAAGTCGATAATACCGATCTATTTAGTAATAGAGTCTAGTAATATCCTAATAGAGGAGTACTTACGAACGATTAAGGTAGTAGAGAAGGCGTTATAAATCGGTTAGACGGAAGCGTTAGTACTTAGAACGGAAGGCCGGAAGGATTAGCTTACTAAAGTAGTCGCTAAGGCTCTTATATATTAGCTACTCGCGAAGAAGACTATATAGCTATAGGGCGAGCCTTACCTTTAGGCGGCGAACTTATTATATTATAGATAGCCTCGCATCTTAAAGGTCTATTAGTCTTATAGAGTATTAGTAAGGATACTTACTAGTTAGTCGAGAGGTTAATATCGCTTAGGCTCGAATTATCGTCGTTCTACGAATATATTTCGGTATAGACTATAGCCTTTTAGATATTAAAATCTTATATACTCTACTCCTCCGTACGTATATAACGGGTATACTTAACGTCGTACTTTCCTAATTCCTATATTTCGTTCTAAGTTAGTAAGCTAGAAAAGAAAAGAAAAGAAAAGAAAGCGCGAGAGCTATAACTATATATCGAAGCGAATAGGCTACTTAATATCCTTATTAGATAAGAATGCCTACTAGTACTAATTATGCTCGACTAGTACTACGACTCGGCTACTTTAGTTCGGGTTATATAAGAAGATCTAGAATAGCTCGTAGGCTTTTTTAAATAGAGTTGCTATACGATTATTCTTTGCCTTAATAAAATTGTCGCGTTTACACTTTTTCTTAGATAATATAGTTATAATTATACTCGGTTTCTAGAGTCTAAATATACGCGAGAGCTAGCAAAAGTAGCTACTCTTATTAGGTTTATTATCCTAATACTATACCGTATTAACGAAAGTAGCTAGACTTTATATCTATATAGCCTATAACTAACACGATATAGGCCCCCCTATAAGGAACTACGTATAGCGCTTAATTCGGCCTACTCTTGCTAGCTTCGCGATCCGGGAATTCGATATTCGGGTAGTAGGTATATAGGCGAATAGGTAATACTAAAAGAAGCTTAAATAGAACTATTAGCGCCTTCTAGCGGTACTTATTAGAGTTAATATAATAGACGCTAACGAGATTTACGCTACTAGCTTAGAGGCGCTATTTATATTCTTTATAGGATAGCGTATCGCCGTCGAGACTACTATATAGAGATAGTATCTATAAGCGATACTACGTAAGTACGTAGAGCAGATATTGCTAATAATATAAGCTAATAGTTCTAATAATATAACTATTAGTTCCTCCGCTACTATTATATCTATTCTAGTAGCTAATATAATAGCTATCTTATATCGAGCTACTAATTAAGACTAGCTCTTAGACCGGCTCGGGAAAATAGCGCTTATTAACCTTATTCCGCTATTCCTTACTAGGTAGACTAATATTATTGCTAATACGTGCCTACTCCTACTATAGTACTATTATAGTCTTCTATATTACTAGCTAGGCAGAGTCTATACTATAGAACTAGTTACTTATATAATTATCCGAATATATATTACGAACTAGAAATTTAAGATCCTAGATATCGTAGTTAGTTATACGCTAGCTTACTTTTTTATCGCTTATATATCCTAGCTTCTAGCTACCGTATCTATCCTCGTTCTAATATCTATACTCTTCGTTAGGCGTATAGTTTTCGAGCTTTTCTTAAAGCTATACTTAACTCTAGTATTAACTCTCGTAATTGTCCTCTAGTTTTACGTCGATATCGGCTTAAATATCTCTACTATTGCGCTCGCAATTACCTATACTAGGTAGTTTCTTTACGTATACGTATAGACTAGGCGCTTTATATACTATAATATAGATAGCAAGAGAGCTTAAGTAGCTACTATACTTCTACTACTAAACTACGAAGGCCCTATAAACGTTATACTTCTCGAGGTAGGTATTCGAAGACCGTAGCGTACTAAGTATAGTTAATACGTCTTTATTACTATTCCTTTACTACTATTATCCGTCTTTAGGCGGTTTTAATTATATCTATACGTTATAGCCTAGATAGACGAGAATAAAAGAAGTTAACTTTACGATACTATTACCTTACTAGTAGAAATAAGGCGTAGCTTTAGTAACTATCTACGATTATATAGGGACGGAGCTAGAGTATTAGTTAACGGACCTTATAGCTAGGCTATCTCGCTTAATAAGTATAATACTATTCTCTATATAGTAACTAGAGTAGGTATAGCGGCTTACTTACTCTCTATTCGCTATCTTTTATAAGCGTATAGAGATCGTATAGCCTATATCTATCGGGTATTATTATAGTAGTTTATTAATATACCTAGTAATTTAATAGGTCTCTACTCGGAGATATTAGCTTATATCTTAATAGATTAAGAAGCCTAGATAAGGCTATTCTTAGAGACTCTTATAGATACTAATAAATAAGAACGCTATATTTTTACTATCGTTATTAGTCGACCTTATTCTCGCGAAGGAATAGCTAGTAATTATATAGTTCTAGCCTAGGATTCTTTAAGATCCCGATAGACCCGCGCTTCGGGTATACTAAGTCTAAGTAAGTATCTTAATAGCGAGTAGGACGTAGAGGTAGGCAATATAGTTATTTATTATAAGTTATAGTATTATAGTAATATACCGGTCTTAGGCTAATCCTTATAGTATATAGCGAGCCTCTATTCGAGCGCAAGCTTCGTAATATTATTCGGTAAAGTTAATATAATATTTCTCTCGTCCTATCTCTATTTAGAATAGACGCGATTTAGTTAGGCCGGCTAGTCGTATAAGAGGACGAGGTAAAAAGGACTAAGTATACTATATTCTAAGGACGGGTAGCGGTTAAGTAGGTAGTAGAAGTCGATAACTAGACTATATCTTATTCTCTACTCTAGTAGTATTACTTATATAAATTCTTAACTATATAAATTATAATATAATAGACGTCTCGGCTATACTCTATACTCCGATCTCTCGGTCGACTAAGCGGAGATATATCTTCTACTAAGGCAAGATAGGTCTAATATTAGGTTAGTATTCTTATTAAGATCTTAGCTCTATATAGAATTTCTATAATCTATCTACTCGTTATATCTAAAAAGCTATCTATCTATCCGGTCTTATATAGTAATTAGTCTACTCCTATTACTCTATATACTCTAATATAACCTTATCGCGTCTTAGGCGGATAATAGTACTAGGGGTAACCTTTAGTTATTAGTCGCTCGTTAGGATTGTTTAAAGTACTTATATTACTAGCCTTAGGTTATCTAAGTACTTAGTAATCTTCTTAACTCTAGAAGATAATCTAGACCTCTACGTATTAAATTAGCTTATAAAGCGTAGCTTAGATACCTAGTATACCTTTTCTCTAACTTTTAGTAGTAACTTTAGTATATAATAGTATTACGATATTAGGTTTAGCGTAGAGGTCTCGGGATAAATAGTAGACTTATTAGATAGCTAAGTACTAGAGTAAGATATAGGAAAGTCTTTTGCCTCGTAGTACGCGTCGCTAATACTTATATTACTTTTATTAGATATATCTATAGGATTAAGGTCCGCTATAATATAGTAATTTATAGACGTTTAAAGTAGGAAGGTAAATTATAGTAACGTCTTAATAGGAATAAGAGTCTCTCTATCTATAAAAACGGACATATTATATAGTACCTCGTATTAGGTATATAGCGAGGATAACTAGGTAATATAACTTCCGAATTCGGGTTTTAAGTAATTTCGCCCTTTAAGCTATTAGACTAGGGAATCGACTATCGTAGATCTAGAAAGATCTCTGCCTAGGATCGAACTCTAAGTTATATTTAAGAGTATACTATACTATAAGACTATATAAGTTTAGTCGTAATATACGTTAGCCTCTATCCTCTATCTATATCTACTCTACTAGCTAGGAGATTCTATTCCTACGTACTCCTTATCTATTCGACCTAATTATAAACCTTAGCGCCTTATAGACTTCGAGTAATATTTAAAGTAGTATAGTATTAGCTAGTCTAGCCTCGATTAGATTACGTAGCGACGGCGAGTAAAGCTCGGAGCGACTTATAGCTATTTCCGATCCCGAAGAATTAGTACTTAGTCTAGAAATCGTCGACTAAGCTAGTATAGACTATAATAGTAAGGAAGAGTATACTCTAAAGTAAGACTCGATAGCGAGCGAGTCCCTTCTACTTTATATAGATTCGTAGGTTAGTTCCGAGAGTTTCTCTACGTTAGAGAATAGTACTTATCCGAACGATTCGAGCGACGACTACGAGCCCGAGCTAGAATATAGTAAGGGTTTCGCGACCGATATATACTCTATAGTAGTTCTTTCGGAGGCCTAAATCGTATAGCTCTCGGCTCCTAAGTAGTCTACTTAAATACTAGTCGATATCTCTCGTACTAGTAGAAGTAATACTAATCTTATCGCCGGTAATATCGTCGCTAAAGAACCTCGTAGAGATAGTATAAAGAGATAGATATCGGATACTAGCTCTTATAAGTACTGCTTACTAAGTACTAGGCGACTACTAACGAAGCTAGCTATTAGTCGTAAACGGATCTATTACTAGGATCTTACTCTATTATAGCTTCCTACGAATATTATCTCGTATTAATAGGTTCCTATACTAGTATCTCTAGAGTATTATTTCGTCGATATATTAGTAGAGAAGCTATTAGTAGAGAGCAGATTATATAAAGTCTATTAGCGTAGCTTATAGGTATATAAATCGCGCTTAGGAGATATCGAGAGCCTTAGAAGAGCTTACGTAATATAGAATAGTAGGTACTAGGACGTCTTAGCTAAGGATATATATTAGTAGATAGGTATTAATTTATATTATTTTGCTAGACTATATATTCCTTTCGCGACGATTATAATATAATCGATATACTAGTATATAATTCCGATATAGCTCTTATATATATATACGCGATAGGTACTAAGAGAAATACTCCTAAAAGACCTTATAAAAGCTATAGAGTTATAAGGTTAGAAAGTATTAGCGGATATCTCTACTACCTAGAACTAAGGCTATATAAGTAACTATCCCGTATAGGAATATACTATTATAGGACTAAAGGTAGTATAGTAGCTAAGCGTACGAGAGTAAGTCTTCTATATAGGCTAAAGTACTATTAGGCCTAGTAGTCGTATAGGACCTAGACTATAGAGGTAACGTAAGTAGGCGGGCGCGTACTAGTACGGGCAGAAGTAGTATAAGGGCTAATTATTATAAGAGGAGATATATCTCGCGGGCGCGAAGTCCCTATATGCCTCGGCCTATACGCCTATAACTACCTAAGAGGACTACTAACTTATAGACCTCTAGGTCTTATAATTCCGAAAATCGGAATTTCTATTTCGCCTAGCCCGCTACCTAGAAGTATATATTAACTCTACTCTATCTAATATCTATGTTTTCCGCTCTAAGTATACTCTAGAAGCGATCTTTCTCTATTTAGTTCCCTCTATTTACCTTTCTAACTCTATATTAGTAGTTAACTACGCTATTAGTATAGTATTACTTACCTCGCCTAATATTCTAGAATCGAATCTTTATAATCTTCGGACAAAATATCCGAGGGCTCCTACGTATAATTCTAGAATACTAGAACTTTATTATTAGGCGCGGATATAACGTCCTTCGTAAGCTATAGAAGTAGAGTACTACTAAGGCGTTATATAAGGTACGACTCGATTTCGTCCTCTATAACCTCGTAGGGCGCCTATAAGACGAGGTACTACTACTTGCCCTCTTTATTATATTTCGAACTAATAATCTTATCGACTACCTATTACGCTTCTTAAAGATCGGCTACCTTAGTAGTAGCTATTATAATTTAAAAGGAGTACTCGTAGTCTAGAATACTCGTAGGTATTAAGTATAGAGAGCTTATACTAAGAGAAGAAGATTCGAGGCTTACGATTCGAAGGTAGTAGCTAGGCTAGCTATAAGTATCGGTCTAGCTAAGATCTGCCCTGCCTGCTTAGTACTATATAAGGATACTAGCCTCGCTCGTAGCTATAGACTAGCGTGCGGCGTAGGAAATTATTAGCGTATATTAGTTTATAAGTAACGTATATAAGGCCTAGATTATAAAAATAGTATAACGGTACTCCTTATCGACGCGTCTTAATCGTATACTATATTAAGGATATATATACGTCCTTAGCCGAGACGTATATAGATATAGAGAGAACTTACTATATACTAAGATATAGCGCTTTAATACCTATAATAGTTATTCTTATAGCAAAGGACGTAGGCTAAGATTATCCTAGCTATAGAGACTTATTAGCTTATATTCTCTAGTAAGAACTATATATATATATAGTCTCGTAACGACCTTCTACTTATTCGCGAGATAGAGTAAATTAATAGCTATTATTATAATATTTATAGCGATCCTACTTAGACCTAGCTACGCCTACTACTCTTAAGGATTATAAGCGACTCCCGTAACGTACTAATACTAATAGACGCCCTCCGCTCGGTCGATCCTATAGCTCTTATCTACTTAGATAGATTAGTTTCTATAGTAGTATTCTCCTATCTAGTTATTAAATAGCTCTTCGTTTCGTAGTCGTAGCCGATATAGTATAGAGACGCTAATAAGTAATACTAACAGACCGATTACTATTAATTAGTTATTAGTACTCCTTCGCTAGCCCGATACTATAGGCGTACCGGAGCTTATATTTATTATCGGTTATCGTTAGGTGCCTGCTTAAGACATAAAAGCTATCTAACTCGCTATTAATCTTCTTTATTAGTACCTTCTCTAACCTCGATATAATACTTATAATACCGACTCTCTACTATAAGTAAGCTAGCTCTACGTCTATAGTACTCTTATAGCTCTCCTAGAGCCCTTTACTACTATATTACTCTTCGAATAACGGTACCGTTCCTACTGCCTCGTTAAGTAGCGCTTTAGCCGACTATAATAACTTAAGTTACGAACTAAACTCGATTCCTATACTAGCTTATTAGAATTCTAGTTAGAGTCTAAATTAGAACTACCGGTACTTTCTATAGGCTAACTATTAGTATTAACAATTACTATTTCCTAACTATATACTAGGAGTATCGCGAATTAAAAGCTTAGTACCTAGTCTAGTCGTTAGCGAACTATCTATAGTACTATATCCTCCGGCTAATAATCGTACTCGGGCGCTTCTAGCCTCTACTCCTATATACTCTAATAGAAACGCCTCTATAGTACTAGAAACATTAATTAGCAAGGCTATATAGGTATAATTAAGCCTAAGTTATACGTACGGCTACGAGATAAATCCCTTAGTACTATAGGCTCTATATATAATAAAGGATAAAAGATTCTCCTTCCGAGATTTCCTTATAATAGCTATAAGTATAGTATTTCCTTATCTCTTATAAGTGCTACTTCTAAAGATAATAATCCTTTTTACTATAAGGACTATTACTAAGTTATTATATACTAAGGACGGCTAATATACTTATACTAATAACGACCGCTAGGCATATAAAAGCTAGACTCGGGACGTATATTACTACTTATTACGAATTTACCCGATAGATACCCGACTTAGACTATAAGTATAGCAAGCCCGCGCAAGGTATATATACGAATTACTTTGTAGATTAATCGAAATATTATAAGGAATAGATTCCTTAAGCGATATATACTTAGATTAAAACGTATAACGGCTACTCTAGTATATTAAAAACTTAATATACTGCTCCGGTAACGATAAAATAGCCTGCCTTAGGTCTTAGGTTAAAGATAACTTATTAGGATTGCTTACCGAGTACATTTCGGACTCTATTACGAAAGTAACAACCTATAGCGTAGACTCGATAGTAGTAACGTAGCGAAGCTCTATAGTACCTAGCTCTAGTATATATTACTCTTAGCCTATAGCAAGCGGCTTATATAGGTAAAACATAGCTCTATACTATATAATCTAACAAAGTCTTAGATTCTAGTTTAACCGACGAAATTCTATTATAGTTCTCTAGCTCCGAAAACGTCGTATAGGCGCTATCTATTATACCGTTTAATTAGGAAAATACTATAATTCCTATACTATAAGCAAATAGAGATAAAGTATACCGAGAAGGCTTTTATAATAGATTAAAGTATATTCTAGACGATTATCTAAGGACTATACGTAAGTCTAAGCTAGCTAGGTAGCCGAAGCGCTTACTATATAAACGCGATTATAAGGACCCCGAGGTTACGAATTATTCTAGAGAGTCGGCTCCCGGCGACGATATAGTTATTATTAATACTATCGGCGATAAAGTAGAAGATAGACTAGTAGAAATACCGGCGGCTAAATTACTTCGAGTTACTTAAACTAAGATATGTTTTCTCGTAGTAACTATAGATCGACTCTCCTTATATAATACTTCTCGTTCTAGCTATTTTAGCTCCTTACTAGTAATCTCTATAATTCCTCTTATAATATCGAGACCTAGAAATATTAGCGCTATATTATAGCTTCTCCTACGCCTAGCTTACTATATATTCGTCCTCCTACGGTTTCCCGAATAACTAACCGGATAATACTAATAGCGACGTAACGCGTAATAGTCCTTTTCTTATCCTTAAGATATAATAGAGAGCGAATACTTATAGAGTAGGAAGGTAAATACTCTAATAAGAGCTATATTATCCTATCTAGTCGTTCGTCTATACTATTTAGCCGTTCGTTAATAGTAGAAAGTTGCTCCGAGGTCTACTAATAATAATATTCTATTACTTCTTAAAGCTTAATTACTTCGAAGGGAAGTACTATATCTATATTTAGTAGAAATAAACTAGAGACTCGATCGACGAGCTACTAGGACGCTATCTTATATAGTATAATCTATATTAACGCTAAGACTACTAAGACATTCTATCTCCTAAAAGTAGTAAACCCGAAAGCAGTTTATATAAGCGGCGTAATTCTACTACTATAATTCGCGTTTCCGAGAATTCTATAGCTTACTTATTATCTCGAACAATTTTTCTAGGCTATAGTATTCGGTAGCTCTAGTAGTTAGATCTAAGGTCTTATTACTCTATAGTTCCTCCTTAGTCTAGTAGGTAACGTTTATCGTAAGGAACTATCGCTCTACTTTATAGATATCCGAGCTATTATAGCTCTCTTATACTTCGAGAAGGCTATAAGACGATACTTACTAACCTTTATATTACCTATATCGTATTAGTACTTTACTATTCTTATAATACGGTTAACCTACTATTAAATTGCTACTATTCTATTAGAGACGCTTTCGGGAATCTTAAAATTAGCTTTCTAATTTCCCGAATAATTATATAGCGTTACTATTAAAGAGATAGGTAGGAAGTTTATATCCTCGAAGGTTATTACTAAGTTATAGGTTACCTTCTTCCTATTTAATAGCCTACCTATATTAATAAAAAGCTTCGGAGCGCCTAGTTACTCGAATATATAGATATAAACTAGATATCGTTACTAGCTATAACTCTATTAATTAGGCTCGTAATATATAGTAGAGAATTTTAAAAAGGTATAGTAGCCGATACTCTAGCGATAAGAGCTATAATAATTAAAGATACGATAGTTAAAATTATATAGTATAGTTAATAGTTATTTTTCTATTATATTTAATAGCTTTTACGAGATATTTATAGATAGTAGTTACTTCGAGCATATAGTATATAGTTAACGAAGTCCTATATATAGGCTATCGGCTAGAAGCGTAAACAAATACCTAGATTCCGGATCCTATATTCTACTTCCTACGTAAGTAGTTAATCTCGTAATACGGGTAGCGTCGAGATAGATATTATAGTATACCCTTGCCTAGGTATATTTATATTACGATAAGAGGCTAAGAGATAGTACTATTATAGGTAGTACTAATATATCTAGACCTATTTAAGTCTAATATATAAGTAGTTAGTAAAGCGACCTTATTTTTATTCGTCGCTAATATATTTAGAAGATTATCGAGTATATTTATATCTCTAGACTACTATAGAAGACGCTATATATAATAACGTATTTAAAAGTACTAGGAATACTAGTTACTACTAAGAAGATAAAACAAAAGTTAGAGTCTACGCCTATCGACGTTTTATACGAAACTACTTTAACTTAAGTAGAGTTATCGATTATAGTTATCGTATAGGTCTTTAGTTCTTAAGCTTCGTTCTGTCTTTAGTTCTAATAGGTAACCTAATAATATTATTATAATATCTTCCCGGCCTTACGAAGCTACCTCTACTATTACTCTTCTATTTTTATAGCAATCTATCGTTACCTAAGCTCTCTCTAGATCGTCGTACTTTTAATTTTAGTAAAAGTCTTACGGCTTTAAGAGATATCGGGATTTCGATATAGAAGAAGCGTACGTCGATACTATTAGTACTATACGCTTTCCTATCGTTAGCTCTATAGATATAGTACGTTACTCTTTTCGCGTAGCGTAAGCCTCTAATATAGAGCGAACTTTCGAAGTTTTCGCGATATTAGTAGGTATAGTTATATATAGTATATTCTCTTATATAAGACTCGAAGATCTCTAGTATATACCGTTCTACCTATTGTAAGAGCCTAGAGATCCCGGTAGTTAGCTCTCGTAGAAAGTATATAGATCGAATTATTCTATTTATAGTCTCTCGCTTAGTTTTAGCTATATTCGCCGACGTATCTACTAAACCTAATCGAGTTATATATATATTCTTTATAAAGATATCTACTTAGTTAATATATTACTAATAGGTATAAAATAGAGATAACGTTTCTAGATATAGACTACCTTTCTTAAACCGAGAATCGTAATCCTAGCGATAGGAAGCTAGGAAGAGCGAGTATATATTCTATCTATATTTATAGAGGATTTATAGAAACTAATTACGATTACGATTATATGTTTTCCTTCTATCGAAACCGATAACGGCGATTATTTAAAGTTTAAATTCTCGTCTTTATTATTCTAGTATAGTAGCTTATCGATATCCGGAAACTTAGGCGTACCGGAAGAAGGATTCTTAATATATTGCGAGATTTAACTAAGGCTCCTAGTAACGTGCTCTAAAAATTTAGTTAACTTCTTAAAAATATCTATAATATCTGTCTCGTACTCGTTAACCTTTCGAGATATCTCTAATTGCTTATTAGAGAGTGCCTTAACTGCTCGATCTATAATCGTCCTAGCTTCTAGAGAGAAAAAGGCCCTACTGCTATTATTAGTATAATAGTTAGGAGCGGTATAATTTGCCTTAAGTTATTAATAAAGGCTTTTATAAATACTCCTAAGTACTATAAGTTAAGTACTATACTTAAGGAGCTACGAGCTAGTTATTTCCTATACTATTCTAACTCCCTCGAAGCGCCGTTATAGGTCTCTATATCTCTCGCTAAGACTATAGCTCTACGATTATATCTATATTACCTACGCTTATATAAGGTTAATCTCTAGCTATAAGCGAGTCTTCGCTACTACGAGAAAATAAATCTATTATCGTAACTTATAAACCTCTAACTCGATACTATATAGGATTAGTATATAGCGAATTCCTTTCGATAGTAAACTTACTTATAGGTACGCTTTATTAGCTATCTACTTCTACTCTACTTATAGCGACTAAATCCTATATTACGTTATTAAGTTATATCTATTAAATCTAGTCTATATAGTAGTTTATCGAGCGATCCGAAGGGAAATACGAAGTCGATAGAGGTATCTAAGTTTGTATTTAGATTGCCTTCTAGACTATATTCGCGTAGCGAGGAGTAGGAGACGCTAGTAGATATCTATACTAGTACGTTACTTATTCCTAAGCCGATACCTATCGTATATAAGATAGAGAGGTCGAAAGATATAGGATCTATTACTATATAGTTATAGTATTAGGTAGGATAGACGCGAGCGAGGTAGTATATATAGAGTATATCGGCTAATAGTAGAGGACCGAAGCCTATCTACTTACGAGCGGCGTAGTACGTATAACCTAGTATAGTTAAGGTTAGTAACTCTATTATAGGTCTACGAACGAATTATATTAAGCGCGTACCGCCGATATAATTGCTATAGGTAGACCTATTAAAGAATTCTATATAACCGATAATACGATTCGCGATTCTAGAGAGCTACTCGGTTATAGTCTACTATATAACTTAAACAGCTTATTAATTATAACTATATAGCTTGCTATATAGTTAAATACTCTAGAGAAATTATTTCTACTAGTAGTACGAATATAGAATACTCTTTTTTGCCGTCTAGATCGCCCTTTATATATTTATACTAAGTAGGACTTAGTATTATAGTCTTATTACTCTAGCTATTATTTACTTATAGGTGTTTCGAATTTTTTATATACTTGCCTTTGCGCGGTAAATAGATTATTAATAAAGTCGATTAACTATAATTGTCTACTCTAGCGCTCTAGCTACGACAGACCGAATACTTTATTACTTACGAGGTCGGCACGTACGCTATCGGCTATACGTATTACTCTACGATTCGGTAATATCTCTATATATTATAGAAGTAGTAGGCTAAGGTTCTTAAGGTCTCTAATCCTATTCTCCGAGAGTTTATCTCTAGTTATAGTCGAGTATTATACTAGTAAATATAAGCCTAGTAACTTATAGTATATCGCTTTTACGACTTACCTAAGAATACTCTCCCGCTTCGACTATATATATATACTAATCGAGCGCATACTACTATATAAGCTAATCCGTAGCTATTTAGATATCTTAATACTCTAAATAACTACTTTGTTAGTTAAGTAAGCAATTATAGAAATAAGATAGCATATAGATACTACGAGAGTATATATATATCTTTCCTCTAGTAGTCGATACGAGTTTAAGAGCTCCTCGAGTATATACCGAGTATAATAGTAGCTAAGATAAGTTTAGCTTCCTATAGATATAACGAATTGCGGACTTAATAGATAAGAATAATCGAGAGTTAGCAAATAGTCTTTTACTTAAGGTACTTCCTTAAATATCTAGAGAGACGATTTGTCCTTCTAGTCTAAGTATACGATTATCTCCGAATTTCCTTATATAAGTATACTAAGTTGTAGGTAGCTAATCTATTGCCTTTCTAGCGAGACCTTTATAGCTTTCGCGGGAGCTAGTAATAGCTACGGATAAGATTAAATATCGCTCTGCGATACTCGTAACTTCTAAGATAGCCGCGAGCTTATACTTATAAGACGTAGCTTCTTTATAGCGCTCTCTCCCGTATTTCGTAAGCCTATCGCTTCTTAGAAGTAGGAATATCTCTTAAAAAGTATATTAATATTACCCTCGTTAATAGTCAGAGTTATAATAAAGAGGTCCGAAGCGCGTAATAAGCTATACGGCTAGGCTTTGCCGTACTTTTAATATTATTAGAGATACTATACTATATACTTCTAGATTTCCGCTTTCGCTTAGAGTCTTAAGTCTAGATATTATATAATTATCTTCGTATCGGGTTAGTCGCCTGCCCTCCTAGGTAAGAGTTAAGCCTAGAAGTACTAGGCCGCTACTACGACGCTACGGTATAGTATTATAGCGATAGAATCCTTTACTATAAGCAATATATCGTAAACGACGTAGATAAGTCTATTAAGCTACGCGTATATCTACTACTCTCTAATTAACCTTATATATAATCTTTATCTTCGTATTACGCGTACTTGTCTCTATAATACGCGTACTAAGATTACTTAGAGGCAATTCTCCGTACTCGTATACGTATAGCGCTTAGGGAATACTCCCGGTTACCGAGATCGTCCTATAGCTATAGTAACTAGGAGTATCTAGTATTATCTACGACTATAAGCAAAGATATTTACGTTCTTAAGTATAGATTCTAATTATAATAGTTACGCGATAGATAGATTCCGTAGGCTACTTTACCTTACGCGTAGATCTACGCTAAATTAGTAGCGAAATAGCTTAAGTTAGACGCCCGAAACCTACCTTAGGCCTTTTTAATATATACTAGCTTCCGAAATCGTGCTCGAGCTTGCGGTCTTCGATACTAGACGATATAAATAGAGATTATATTAAATACGTCGCAAAAGACTAGGAAACTATATATAATGTTCTATATATAGCTAAGATTAAAGGCGAAGGACGTAGGTACTATAAAACGTACCTCTAGAGCAAAAAACTATATAACGAGGCGTTCGTTAAGCATTTATAGTAGGAACGGATTAATTGTCTACGATTATACTATCGCTCTTAGAATTAGATACTATATATAACTCGGTATCGTTTAACAAAATACTAGACGACCGGTTAGGCGCTTAAACTATAGCTACTTTAGACTAATAGAGATAGATTAGAAGCTCCTATAGTATATTTATATATCTATAACCTAAGTACGCTATACCTTTCCTACTACGTAGATAGTTTATATAAGAACTAGCCGAATATCTAAGAGCTAGCTAGACTATACCTTCTAATTAGTATAAAGTTTGCTCCCTAAATAGTAGTACGTAATAGCGCGGCCTCTTAACTAGAGTTAACGGGCTTAATACTTACGTTTATATCCCGAAATTAGTTTCTGCTTCCCGTTCTTAGCTATAAGTACTACGCCGATACCGAGCGCGAAATAAGAAGAGATATAATCGAGTTTCGATTACTACTATAACGTTACTAGCGCTAATAAGGCTCTACGTAAGCGCCTATAACTACTATAAGCCTTAAGCTACTCTAAGAGATAGAAGTTATACGCTAGACGTATAAAGTCTTAAGTACTATCTTAGTAATAAGTTCGCCTCTAGTTAACTATAATATTCCGAGCTATCCTTACTTATAAGATATTAGGCCGTTATATAAGCTTCCTACCGAAGCTTAAGATACTTACTTATAAGACTATCGTTAGATACTACTTAAGTTATTAAACTATTATAAAGCGCCTAAAAAGATATACAGGCCGATATATAGAACGATAAACGACCGACATAATATAATACTAGAACGGCCGGACTATATAGCTTTAAAGTAGAAGCTTAAGGCGCTCTAGGTTTAATACGACTTATTATAGTAGAGAGTCGCTAGTCTTACGACTATACTTATAAGTATATATAATTCCGAATTATAATATATTAAAATCTAACTAGAATACGTAGGAACAACCTCTTCGCTTAGATATAACTACTACGAAAGACTATTAGATAGAACTATTACGTCGTAGGTTAGCTTAGCTCGTAGAAGAAGAATCTCGGAGCCGAGCTTCTTTAGTTACTCTAGTCGAAGGCTTTAGCGTAGGTCTAGGTTTCGGGATACCTATTAACTAACTATATTAGGATTTAATATAGGCTTAGCTAGTAAGAATATATAGTTGCGCTCTATAGAAGTATATTATATTAGATTATAACTACGTATCGCTTATTCTAATACTACGTAGCCTACGCTTCCTCGGTATATCGATCTCTCGCGTTAATATTAACTTATTATCTAGTTAGGCTCGCTATCTTCGAGCGTTACTTTAGAATCTAGAGCGTAACGCTAATACGAACGCTCGAATAAGGTTAGGAAACATATATATCTATTAAAGTAGATAGACTATCTAAAGCTCGTATAAGTACCGATACTAAAAAGAGATCGATTACCTCGGACTTTATATATAGACCTAAATAATCGGTCTACGGATATAGTAGCCTATCCTACGGCTTTATTCTCTCGTCTATAACCTACTAAACCTAATAAGAGTTCGGAAGCTTTAAGTAACGTATAGTTATAGAATAAGGACAACTATCTTACTATCTAGCTCTACGCTAGTAAGGTAACTCCTATCGATAACTTAAGCTCGAGCTCTCTAGTATTAAGCTACTTTAGTCGTATAATAAAGAGTTACTAAAGTATATCTCTAACGATAGGACCTCCTTCCCCGCTTAGCCTAGTAGCTAAGGTAGAGAGGTAGTACCTATTTTAATTCTAACCGCCCGCTACTATCGCGCGTATACCTAAGATTAATATAAACGCAGCTTAGCGCTAAGTTAGTATAATCTAGGCAGAGCTTAAGAACGACTATAGATTATTCTATAGATAGCTATAGTAAGTACTTAGGCAGACTTTCGTTATATCGATTAAAAGATATTACTCCGGATAGCTCGGCGTACTACTTATTAATCGTACTATTAATAGACCTCTACTTACTCTAACTCTACGAATAGAAACTTATTACGTTAACGAGTACTATAGTAGAGGAGACCTAATTAACTTTAATCTAGTTAGTCTAGGTATAGATATTAGTAGTCCGTAACGTAGCTAACCGATACTACGAGATCTATACGAATTAGAAGATATAGACTTCTTAGCTAATTAGAAGGATACTAATAGTAGCGTAAATACTATTATAGAAAATATTAACTTCCTAGCGGACTTTAAGAAAGTATAAATAGAAAAGCCCTTCGGTAGTCTATATATAAGAGAGGAGTATAACGTTTCTAAACGGTAGGATAGATAATATATTAGGTACTTATTACGTATCTTCGCGAATTATAATACTCTCTTACTTTTCGGAGGAGGGCCGAACGCTATAACTCTTTTGCGGCGCTTTTACGTAGCTATATTTATAGTAGTTCTCTTATTATATAAATCCCTCTACTATCCTTTTAAGCCTCGAGTCTAACTTAGAAGACCTTTATATTATAAGCAGCGCGATATTTACTATTACTTTTAAGCTAACGAAGATTATAGTAACGAACGCTACTTAGAGTAGTATACTATAATCGTATCTATACTAGAGTATAAGATTCTAGAACCTATCGACGATCTAAACTTATACTACGAACTTAACTAAGTAACGCTTAAACTGCGAGCATATCGCGCTAAAGTACCTTTCTACGTATATAAAAAGATTTATATTAGCGGAAGCCGTAGAGGTAAGAAGACTATACGTCTATTATAATCTAGGCTATCTAAGTATAGTAATATAAGAAATTTCGACTATTCTAACTTACTTCTACTATATTACGAAAGCGATCTAGTTACTCGATTATACTATTAATACCTACTAGAATACTACTAAAGCTACCTAAACGAAAAACATCTATCCGAATAGAGCTATCGATCCGTTAGAGGTAGGAAGTTAGTTTATACTACTAGTTAAGGTAATACTCGCACTCGCTATATTAATAATAGGTAGGATCCTAGATTATATAGTAACTATAGTAGCCGTTCTAGATAGGCAAAATACCGGCCTTATACTAATACTAGGTCTTCCGCTCGCTATAGTTATCGTTCTACTCTTTAGTATAGAGCTACTAGGTATAGATATAGGTCTATTAATACGAAGCTCTAAGACCCGCCCTAGCAAGTATATATCTCCTTACTTAAGGTCTACGAATATAATATAGCGCTATAACAAATTATCTTTCGTAATATTAAACGTATTAGATATATTTATAGCCGACTAGTCGAAGGTATAAGCTACTATATATATAAACCGATATAGATTGTAAGTAAACTACTTAAACTACGTATATCTTAAAACATAACGCTTAGTTACTTCGATACTAATACTATTAGCGTAGGAGGTCTCTATATTCGATAGCGAGAAGGTAAGGTTAATTTATAAAGCTTATACGTTAACTAAACTATAATATTATATAGTCGTAGTATTCTAGAATATCTTTCTACGTAGTATTAGTCTCGGGCAGTCTAAGCTACGCAGTGTATATATACCGAGTAGTAGAGATTTAATAGGCAATATATAGCCTTAGTAGAAGCGCTAAGAAATATATAGTGCTCGCAAGTATAATAGCGTATAGTCTTAAGAGTATAAGAGTTCCGAGACGGAGGTAAGTAGAAGAGTATTCTATTAGTAGCTTAAATAGTCTATATATATCGATCGTTATACTAAAATATAGGTATTCGGATTCCTAATTCCTAAAGCCGAGAGCTATACTTCTATATATAGCGAGATAATATACGGTAAGTATATAGCCTATTAACTTCCGAAAGTATAGATCCGGGAACTAGATACGACGCTATTTGCTATAAGGTATAGGCGTTAGTTATATCGTTCGGTAAAATATATACGCTATTACTAAGTAATATACGATAGTTTCTACTCCTCGTATTAAAGCGTATCTTAGTGCGATAGTAAGGCCTAATATTCTTAAATATTATAATTTGTTCTTATCTTAGGTTAACGTTTAGAAGTAACTTACTATACTAGGCGATATATTTAAAGTTTAGTCTTTAGTAGATTTGCCCGCCCTATTAGCTACTAAATATACGAAGCCTACTATAATAGACGATATAAAGCCCGAACTAGCAATTTTTACTAATTATAACGGTATATAATTAACGTAGGAGTAGATCGATACCTAAGGTAGAGATACTAAAGAGGAAAATACTAAAGAGAAAAAGGACGTAGATATAGCTAATAATAGTAGGCAACGTTAAGAGGCCGAGCTAGGCAATACTACTCGTAATAGGTTTCTTAGAGAAGGAGCTAATAACGTTATAGATATACTAAAGTAGCTAGCTAAGGTACCTTAACTCGTCGCTTAGACCTACTAGGTCTTATATACTATTCTTTAACGAGTATAGCTAGTAGGACTAGAGAAGACCGACACTACGCTCTTACGTACTATAAATAAAGTAATAACGGAGATACGCGAGTCTATCGAGGAGGAGAAAACTTATACTCTTAACTTCGAGAATATCCTATAGATAATATATACTATCTACGATTCGATACTATAGTAGTTCGATAATCGGAAGCCTTTCCTACGCTCGAAAGCTAGCAAATTATATACGTTACTCGCTCTAAGTCTAGTAAAGCTACTAGATTATTATAGACTAGATTAGAGGTCTATTATCCTAGTAGAATTAAGAACTTATATTAATAAGATTCTTACTTCTATAATAAAAGACCTCCCGCTAGAAGTATAAGATATACTTATCTTATTAGCTAGCCGAGAGAAGTATACTACTAGGCTATAAGAGATAACTATATAGCCTACTCTAAGTTATCTTTCTTGCTTCTTTAATACTTATAAGAAGAGAGATATTAAGACGATAGATATAGAGCTTAATAAGTTAGCTCCGATTAATAAAGTACTATAAGAGACGAATATAATAGTAGAGTTTAAAGTAGACGATAGGCTTCTTCCGATAGGTATTCTAAGAATTTATATTTAATAGGCAAAACGCTTAGAATATAATAGCGAGGTAATAGCCTTAGTAGATAGTAGTAGAGCTTACTTTAGAAAGATACTCTGCGACGTATATAGCTATTATAGTATAGAGACGCAATTAATAGAGACTATAAATAAGAAAGAGCTCGGTATAAAGTTAAGTAAGTAGGCCGAAATAGTAATAGAGCGACTTCGATCTATATATAAAGAACTAGTATAGAATATTATCTAACGAACTAAGCGCCTCGATATTATAGATACGTCTTTAGAGACCTCCTATAGTTTAGAGAAGGCCTTCGACGATCTAAAATACTTAAAGATACCTATTAGCTCTAAGTTCTCCCTACTTTTAATAAAAGATAGTTATACTAAGTTTAGCAAATTAGTTAGTATTTAGCCTCTATCTCGTAAGGTATTCCGAACGATAATTAATTCTAGGACTAAGAAGTTCCTTTTACTTATCTCGTTACTAGCCTCGGAATTTAGGCGAGAGACTATTAAGGAGCTAAAGGGAAGCCTAGCGATAAAGAAATCGGCTCTAGTTAATATAAGACGTCGTGCTTATATTAAGGAGATCTACGATATCGTAACTATTCCGAGAAGCTTAACCGAAAGCAAAAACATAGGTACTATTATACTCTATATTTAGTATTACAAAGATAAGACTTTAAATATACTAGTAGACGATTAACTACTCGAAGAAGTATAGTCTCGAACCGACTATATTATTATTCTCGGTAAAGAAACTATAAATACTCGGGAAGCTCTATTAATTAAGATACGTAAATAGAGGCTAAAGTATATATTAGCCTACGTTTACTATAGCCTAAATCCTAATACTCGCGAAGTTGCCGATAAGATAGTAAGAGCTAATATATACTAGCTATAGTCGATACTAGCCTTCGACCTTAGCTATTAGTATATTTGTCGATTAGGTTATAAGTATAGCGTACTCGGACTACTATTAATTAAGGCTTAGACTTAAAGACGACCTTAGTATCTTAGAGATACCTAAAATATAGCGTATAGTAGTATAGCGAGCTTCTAGAAGCTATCCTAGGATCGTATATAATTTAGAAGAGCCTCGGACTTCTATAAGTTACTATTAAGGCAAAGGAGATCGCGTAAGGTTATTAGTTATAATATAGCTTTACCCGTATTACTACTACGTTAGATAGAGTATAACGAGGATAGTTTAGTAGTAGGTCTCGACGAATATATAATATATAGTAGGGATTACGAAGAGCTTAGAGATATAAGGAGCTAGAAAGAAGATTACTATAGGATATAGTATATATAATAAGTAATAAGATACTAGTAGCTTTTTTCCTATCGTAATATATATATTAATAATATAACTCTAGTCCTCGCCTAATAGAATCCCTACGTAGCGAAGTATAGACTTAAGTATATATATCCTTTAAGGCTATTTCTCGATTAGATTATATACGATTATTCTACAAATTTAGTATCGGGCAAAAGACTACCTTATAATCCTATTCCGTTTACTTTAATAGTCTCTAGCTCCTCCGTTCGTTATATACGCGGCGTAGAAGTCTATACTTAGCTACTTAATATAATATAAGTATTCTCTATCTTATAGTCTAAGCTAATAAATATAGACTCTATCGCCCTTAAATCCTATAGCTATATAGTACTAAGTAGGTCTAGTCGGCTAAACTTTATTTTAGTAGGACTTATCTATAGTACTTTATACTTTTAGAGTTAAGTATATTAGTATAGCTACTACTAAGATATATCGTTAAAGCTTCGAAGGTTGCCTATACTATAATAGCTAATAACTCTCGATTCGAGCGGATATAGCCGAGGCTTTATTAGCGTAGCGCGAGTTATATATAAAGCGAGCGAGTAAATTGTAGCGCGTTCTCGAGGCTACTAAATCTTTTAAGGTACGTAGTGTCTTAAAGTCGTAGATAATTTCCTATCTATAAGATTTAAATACTTATAAATACTAAAGATAATACTATCTATATATTCTACTCTCTAGCTTAGTAATCTACTTCTATCGAGATCGACGTTACTTCGGCTCTATAACTTCTACTACTATCTAGTTATACTATTACTCGAATACGTCCTTTCTTTATATATAATAGACTATAGACTAGCGATATAGTTTATAATACTAGTCTCGAGCCGAGTCGTCGCCTAATTATTATCGAGATAGTATATCCTATATATAAGCTAAATTCGATATAGCTATAATAGTATCGGGATACTATAAACTATACCTAGTCTTATAGCCTTCTACTACTATAGTTTATAGAGCTTCTGCCTCTATCTAACGTCCTTACTTCTAGTATATTAGTATAAGGTTTGCTATACTAGTTAGTATATCGGGATAATCTACTTCGAGCTTTATTTTACTCGTCTCTATTACCTCTACCTCTAGCTTCTCCGCCTCTACCTACTATTCTTAATTATAATATATTACTACGAGGTTCGCTATACTAATTAGCGTATAGAGATAATCTACTCCGAGCTTCGTCTTCCTTATTTCTATTACTTTTACTTCTAGCTTCTCTACCTCTATCTATTATTCTTAATTATAATATATCGATACGAGGTTACTTATACTAGTTAGCGTCTCGGGATAATCTGCCTCGAGCTTCGTCTTACTCGTCTCTATTACCTCTAGGTCTAGCTTCTCTATCTCTATCTACTATTCTTAATTATAATATATCGATACGAGGTTATCTATACTAGTTAGTATCTCGAGATAATCTGCTCTAAGCTTCGTCTTACTCGTTTCTATTACCTCTAGGTCTAGCTCCTCCGCCTCTATCTACTATTCTTAATCGTAATATATAGATATAAGGTTCTCTATACTAGTTAGTATCTCGGAATAATCTGCTCCGAGCTTTATTTTTCTCGTCTCTATTACCTCTACCTCTAGCTCCTTTACTTCTACCTATCGCTCTTAATCGCAATATATTACTATAAGGTTCGCTATACTAGTTAGCGTATCAGGATAATCTACCTCGAGCTTCGTCTTTCTTATCTCTATTACCTCTACCTCTAGCTTCTCTATCTCTATCTACTATCCTTAATTATAGTATATCGATATAAGGTTCTTTATACTAGTTAGTATATCGGGATAATCTGCTTCGAGCTTTGCCTTTCTCGTCTCTATTACCTCTACTTCTAGCTTCTATACTTCTACCTACTATCTTTTAGTATATAGTATATTAGTAAATAGAGCTTAGCTATCTACTATATAGTCGTTATACTTCTCTAGCTATTCTGCCCTCTTTTCTAGCGACCTTTAAGCTATCTCCTCTACTCGATCCTAGTCGCCTACTAACTAGCTATACTATATAGCTCGATATATAATTAACGCCTATTCGAGAAGACCTACCTCTAACTATAGCTTCTACTATACTATATACTATACGTACGGGAGGAGAATCTAATATATATACTAGTTCTTATAGTTACTAGAAGGGAATATAGTAGATAGATTACTAATAAATTACTCCTAAACTAACTCTAACCTATCGTAGTTCTTAATCTATACCCGCGTTATATCCTATACTAGCCGATATATCGTCTAGTTAGTAGAGCTAGTTATCGTAGTAATAAACGAAAAACTACGTAATATTATAATATTATTCTCGAAGTTTTATTTAATCTCGCTCTACTCGCTACTCTCCTCTATACTATATATAAGTATCTCTAGAATCGCTTAGCGATCGTATAGGCTTATTAGTAATAGTAGATCTACTACCGACCTCTACGTTTAGTATATATACTCGAATAAGATCTACTACGTCGTAATAACCGAGCTACTCGCCTCCTACTCCCGATCTAGTAATAGGATACTTCGCTAGAGTAGGCTAGTCCTCGACTAATAGCTCTCTTCGACTTTATATAAGTACTATACGATTAAGGTTTATAGTTGCCTCTCGTAGATATATACTACTATCTAAGCTATAGTAAGAGGGAGGAGGTCTAGCGCTATAGCTAGTCGTACGTACTACTACTAGTCGTCTAGCTCTAGCTTCTTCTCTAAAAGTATTCTTAAGTAGTCGATATTTATTAGTAGGATATCGATAATTTGCCTATTATATACTAGCTATAGTATAATATTCCTTATCTATATTATAATAATTAGCGAGCTATATTCGTATACTAGAAAGTACTCGATTAGCTACTTACTCTTACTCTTACTTTCGGTACTAGACGATATAAGAATATCTCTATTATTTAGGTTATCTAGTACTACTAGCTATCTTCCCTTATACCTATTACTAAGCTATTCTTATAGAAGTTCTAGTATATTCGCTTATAAGTCCTTACGACCTCGAATTTTTAGCTACTCTACGACCTCTTTCGTACTCTACTATACGCGCGCTATAGTATTAGTAGAGATCTATATTACCTACGTATTCGATAATTATAACTATACCTTCGCTATATATTCGACTACTAACTATATCTTCCTACTATATATTAGCGCGTCTCTCTTATATATAGTAGGTCGCTACTATACCTACTCTATCTTTTCTAGTCCGACTATAGCTACCTATACTCCTTCTAAGCTAGCCTTCTTATTAATCTACTAGAGTAGTTCCTACTATAGAATAAAGTCTAAGTTATAGAGGAGAGGTACTATTAATAGAGAGAGTAGTAGGGTTTCGATACGTTCTATAGCGTATAATAGTTAGCTTATAGTCGTTAAATAGGTGCCGTACCTATACTAACTAGGTAGTAGGTAGATCTCGGCCGAGATTAGCGCGAAGCTCTAGCCTATCTAAAGGCTATTCTATATATTTCCTAGGATAATTAATATAGATATAATATCTATTTATATATATAGATAATAGGTACTAGAAGGAGAAGAGTAGTATAGTATACTAGTACTTCTACGTACGTAGCCTAATTACTACCGATAGCGCTATAGCTTAGAGCTAAGGCCTATAGGTACGTCTCGCACCTCTCGTAGATACTTCTAGCTTACGTTCCTCTATATCCGACTTAATATTACTTCTCTATACTATCTCTCCTATTATAGTTTCGAACCTATATCGATATAGCAGACTCTCTAAGTATATCTATAGTAATCGTCGGCCTTATAGTCCCTACTCTATATAGCGCCCGACTGCTCCTCGGCGACCTCGAGAAGATTATAAACGCGCCGGAGGCGGTAGTATAGCTAAAGGGAGAGGCCGACTCGCTTTCTGCAAACCTGGACTTACTAAGAGACATCGAAGAGCCAGTGTAGGTATCATTGGGGGTGAACGTAGCCGATCAGTCCAGAGCGTCTATTGAGAGCTGCGGAGCTGCTTGTGACACTATCCGGGCGGACATCTTACGCTGGACCAAACGCTCCCTAGGTGGCAAGCTTTCGTGGCTCGACCGCATCAACATTGGTTTCTTTCGAGATCATTAGCTCCAAGCACATCTTGATCGACTTCGCACTCACAGACTCAGTTCGCAATCGATCGTGGGAACGGCTACTTTGTATGTACGGAAAGCGAAGAAAAGAGGGCAGTGCTGACCTTTTATCTCCAGATATGCTTCTCTTCGCAACTCTCGGATAACCGATGATGTTCGGGACTTGATCAAATCGCAACGGAGTCAACTTGTGGCTGCGAGCAACACTACCTCGACTGAAGTCGCAACGGTGCAGCGTAGCTTGACAGAGATACAGTCCTGTCCACACACTGTCTTTGCCACCGACAGCGAAGCTGCGACCGAGGACGATCGGGAAACAACCGTGATGAATCTCGAAGATCTTCTCGAAGCTCTGAAACTATCACAGACACTGCTTCGTGAGCTATCGTCACGATCCGAGCCCACTGAAGCCGAGAAGAGTGCGAAGACCGGCGACACGACGAACATCACGTTCGGAAACAATGAAAAAGGCATGCAGATTGGCGTCAGCCATGGTGCAGTGAATTGGAACAGTGGCAAATGAGTCGGGATGGTCGAGATGTCGAAACACGTATTGCTGGTTCACGTTCTCCAGGCGCAGTGATTTGCAAATTGCTTTCGTATGAGCGAGTCAACGACACCACTGCGAATCGCACATGCCATCCCGCTTGCTGATGTGAAGAGTATCATACAAATAGCCGAGCTGCGCCATCCTCACGACCGATGTGCCAAACACTAAGACCTCTCAAGGCGCAGGACGTGGCAGTACTGGGCGAACCCCATTGCATCAATCTCATCTGCTGCTTCCAGAGCCTCTTGGTCAGCCTCGCTCAGCATTCGCGCAACGGGTGCTGTAAAGGGTGGAACTGCCTCGTGCGGTACGGCCATGCCAAGTTCCTTCTCGCTCCGTCTCCTTTGCGCTTCGACGATATCATCGTATGACATGACTTTGGCTCGTCCCACGATCGTTGCCCTCGTCGAACCTCGCATCGACTTTTCATTGTTCTGTTCAAACAAGAGTCTGTTCTCGTCGAATAGAAGAGCACGATCGGCGTAGACTTTTTCTGCAGCATTCGTGATTTTGCGAAGGTACGCGCGAGACTGCTCGTCCTGGCGGTCAAGCTTGCTCTCGAGCTGCCGGCGCACGTTGTGGAAGCTGGTGACGGTGGTGGGCGTGCGCAGGGTCTGATCAGCAGCCTCAGACACTTGAACCGATTGTTGCGCCTCAGTTTCACATGGCACCGCTTCCGCAGGCTGGATCTCATCGAGCACTCGGCCGGGTTGAAATGGAAACAGGCCAGCTTTGGCCCAGCTCGAGCGGATGTTTCGGGACGTAAACGCAGTCTGTCGAGCTTTGCTGTACAATGATGTGAAGTGCTGTTTGCCTATCGTGGTGGCGCCTCCGCGATACAAGCACTCCACTTGCTCTCGATATGCTGTTTTCAAGAGCCCGAACACGCCCACGTCGCACGGCTGAAGTTTGTGGGAAGTATGCGAGGGCAGTCGACAGAGGACGATGTTGTTCTGGAAGCAGTATGTCAACACCTCGAGTGACTCGTGCGTGCCAAAGCCGTCGTTGATGAGCAGGCGCGGTCTGCCCTTCGCTCGGGATCGTGTCAGAGGGTCGAACACGTGCTGCACCCAATACAGGCTGATCGCAGTGTCGGTATATCCGGACTTGGAGCAAGCAAAGTGCCAGCCGGGTGTAGGATACGCAGTCCATGTGCTGCGGTGCGTCACAGCCGGCCAAATAATCAGCGGATCGAGGTACCTACCATCTGCCGAGATGCATTCGATCGCTGTAATCAGTGTTCGTTGAACACAAGATGGCCTTGTCGTTCGCAGGTCATCACGATCTACAAGCACCTTCAGAGATCCCAAAACGCTCAGCATCACGCCGGTCTCATCCATGTTATACACATTCTCCGGAAGAATCACAGGATCTTTGAGCACTTTCTGCATTATTCCGAACCACTCCGACACCTTTTCATGTATACTGTCATGGTGCCGGTTGCGATCAATCGCCTTCGTGCGTCGAGCTCGCAGTTCGGGGTGACGTTTGTAGAACGCTTGCGGCCAGTTCTTCCCGGGAAGAGGCACATCATTGGACGCTGCCACTTGCATCAACGAACATTGCTGTCTGCGAATCGTTCGCGCGAGATGTCGGAGAGACTTCACCGGGAGGGGAGAGCCCGCGTGCGCCATGCGCAGCATGTACTCTGCGAGCGCCTTCTCTTCTGGTGGTGACAAATACTGCTGCCTCGTGGCCTTGTCCTTTCGTGACATTCGGCCATGACGCCGGTACCATCTGGTCGATGCAGGCAGGTGATCCACATTCGCTGTGCTCTCTGCTTCGCCATGCTGCCGTTCCTGGTCTTCAGTTTGCATTTCGAGGTTCTCGAGAGTGGTTACAAAAGTGACCGTACCTGAGCGACCGACGTCCCAACATTGTGAAAGCAGTCATGAGTCACATGTGTCTAAGATTAGAAAGCTCGGGGGGTCAAACCTGAAGTCTGGATTCGGTTTTCAGGTTCCAGTATTCAGTATTCGAGAGTTGAACCTGTGGACACAGAGATGGCAGCTTTCTGCCGTTGCCGCACGTGAAGCCAAGTCTTCAGACCTCAGCAACGGCGCGTCCCGACAACGGCGAATGCAGCTGGAGGGCAGTGGCAGCGACAAGATTCGGCCTGTGACTGGCGCCTCATCGTACACGACAGTGCCACATTTTTCTCAGTCCACTGGCCAGAGAGTGTGAGACGAGTCATCCATTCCAGAGCATGACATTCCTGTGGAAAAGTGCTCATTGATGATGCATAGCACGGCCAGCAAGTGGAACTGAGCAATACGTTGCACGGCGTCAGATTCGACATTCCTCCTTGCGTGCTGTGTGAACGATGCCAATCACTCCGTTACACGATGTGTCTGAAGTGTTACGCACGCCGCTAACATCGAGCTACAGAATGAATCTGTGTGTCCGAACTTTTCCGTGTTATATCGCCATATCAGAGGCATCGGCATGGCCACGAGGATGGTCAAGCAGGCACGCTTCATTATGCGTACGATCCTCTAAGGAACTCGACTCCATTGGCACGCATAGCACAGACACCGGAAGCTTGTAAATCGACAGATTCTGCAACTAGAACGGTGCAACGTAGTGCTTGACGAATGGTTGCCTGTAGCACTCCAAAGCAAGGCGCAGACTCTCACAAGGAGATACGATGAGCAAGGAGAGGCACTGTGCAGCTCTACCCTCATCTGATATTTATGCTAGAGAATTTCTCTGCTTTGCCGCCGTCAACTCTGCGGAGGCAACCATTTTCCTCGCCACACCACTACAAGTTTGCACGCCAAGCCACTCGCGAGCAATACAAAGCGGCGATATCAAGTCCGACTGCACAGAGACGATATGTCCAACATGTTTGCTCTTGGCTTCATGGCTGACGTCTTGGCCATCGCGGTCGCTGTCCCCCAACTCTTGGTCACCATTCTGAGCACCGTGCATCGTTATAAGACATCCGCAAGTGAGTGCGGGCCCTCAAAGCTGCCCTTATGTCACTAATACCTTCTAGCATAATTGCTTTTCTGGTTACTCGAAGTGCGATGGCAATGCCACCATGGCAGAAATCTTCAGTGCTGTGTTCTTGGTCGGAGTTAAGCGCGGGTTGGATAAGCGTTTGGAGTTCGAAGTGGACATGATTGCAGGGTGCGTCGAAACAGAGGCGTGGTCAGATTTGGAGTTACGCGAGCGAATCTGCAGAAGTGATGAAGGGTAACATGCGCAACTGTCGCGTGAGTCCAACTAGCATACAACTACTCGCCGCAACACGAGAGTATAAAGACCTTTTGGAGCTGCGCTAGAAGGCACTATAGCCTCGAGTTAAACCATGTCTCTTTAGTATGCTGTGAACGACCTTCGCATCGAGGACAAACATAGCAATTCTTCCAACGCTGTACAACAAGTTCAGGTTCGTAGTAATCGAGTCGACTTCTTCCTTTAGCCGTGCTACTGCCTCCGGCGCGTTTGTAATCTTCTCGAGGTCGCTGAGGAGCAGTCGGGCGCTATATAGAGTAGGGACTACGAGGCCGACGATTGCTGCGGACGTACTTAGAGGGTCTGCTATATCGATACGAGTTCGAAACTATAATAGGAGAGATAGTATAGAGAAGTAATATTAAGTCGGATATAGAGGAACGTAGGCTAGAAGCGCCTACGAGAGGTACGAGACGCACCTATAGGCCTTAGCTCTAAGCTATAGCGCTATTAGTAGTAATTAGGCTATATACGCGGAAGTACTAGTATACTATACTACTTTTCTCCTTCTAGTACTTATTATCTATATATATAAACGGATATTATATCTACGTCGATTATTCTAGGAAATATATAGAATAGCCTTTAGGTAGGCTAGAGCTTCGCGCTAATCTCGGCCGAGATCTACCTACTACCTAGTTAGTATAGGTATAGTACCTATTCGACGACTATAAGCTAACTATCGTACGCTATAGAACGTATCGAAACTCCGCCGCTCTCTCTATTAATAGTACCTCTCCTCTACGACTTAGACTTTATTCTATAGTAGGAACTACTCTAGTAAATTAATAAGAAGGCTAGCTTAGAAGGAGTATAGGTAGCCGTAGTCGGACTAGAAGAGATAGAGTAGGTATAGTAGCGACCTACTATATATAAAAGAGACGTACTAATATATAGTAGAAAGATATAGTTAGTAGTCGAATATATAGTAGAGATATAGTCGCGATTATTAGATACGTAGGTAATATAGATCTCCGCTAATACTATAGCGCGCGTATAGTAGAGCGCGAAAGAGGTCGTAGAGTAGCTAAAAATTCGAGGTCGTAAGGACTTATAAGCGAATATACTAGAACTTCTATAGAGATAGCTTAGCAATAGATATAAAGGAAGATAGCTAGTAGTACTAGATAACTTAGATAATAGAAATATTCTTATATCGTCTAGTACTAAAAGTAAGAGTAAGGGTAAGCAGCTAATCGAGTACTTTCCGGTATACGAATATAGCTTACTAATTATTATAATATAAATAAGGAATATCGTACTATAGCTAGTATATAATAGGCAAATTATCGACGTCCTACTAATAGATATCGACTACTTAAGAATACTTTTAGAGAAGAAGCTAGAGCTAGACGACTAGTAGTAGTACGTATAACTAGCTATAGCGCTAGACCTTCTCTCTCTTACTATAGCTTAGATAGTAGCGTATATCTATAAGAAGTAACTACGAACCTCGATCGCGTAGTACTTATATAAGGTCGAAGAGAGCTATTAGTCGAGGACTAGCCTACTCTAGCGAAGTATCCTACTACCGGATCGGGAGTAGAAGGCGAGTAGCTCGGTTATTACGACGTAGTAGATCTTATTTAAGTACGTATACTAAATATAGAAGTTAGTAGTAGATCTGCTATTACTAATAAGCCTATACGATCGCTAAGCGATCCTAGAAATACTTATATATAGTATAGAGGAGAGTAGTAAGTAGAGCGAGATTAAATAAAACTTCGAGGATAATATTATAATATTATATAGTTTTTCGTTTATTACTACGACGACTAGCTCTACCGACTAGACGATATATCGGCTAGTATAGGATACGACGTAGGTATAGATCGAGGACTACGATAGGTTAGAGTTAGTTTAGGAGCAATTTATTAGTAATCTATCTACTATATTCCCTTCTAGTAACTATAAGAACTAGTATACGTATTAGATTCTCCTCCTATATATATAGTATATAGCGTAGTAGAAGCTATAGTCGGAGGCAGGTCTTCTCGAATAGGCGTTAATTATATATCGAGCTATATAGTATAGCTAGTTAGTAGGCGACTAGGATCGAGTAGAGGAGATAGCTTAAAGGTCGCTAGAGAAGAGAGTAGAATAGCTAGAGAAGTACGACGACTATATAGTAGATAGCTAAGCTCTATTTACTAATATACTATACGCTAAAGAATAGTAGATAGAGGTATAGAAGCTAGAGATAGAGGTAATAGAAACGAGAAAGGCGAAGCTTAGAGTAGATTATTCCGATACGCTAACTAGTATAGAGAACCTCGTATCGATATACTATAATTAAGGATAGTAGATAGAGATATAGAAGCTAGAGATAGAGATAATAGAGACGAGAAAGGCGAAGCTCGGAGTAGATTATCCTAATACGCTAACTAGTATAGAGAATCTTATATCTATATATTATAATTAAGGATAGTAGATAGAGGTAGAGAAGCTAGATATAGAGGTAATAGAGATAATAAAGACGAAGCTCGGAGCAGATTATCCCGAGATACTAACTAGTATAGAGAACCTCGTATCTATATATTATAATTAAGGATAGTAGATAGAGGTAGAGGAGCTAGAAGTAGAAGTAATAGAGACGAGTAAGACGAAGCTAGAAGTAGATTATCCCGAGATACTAACTAGTATATATAACCTCGCCTTAATATACTATAATTAAGAATAGTAGGTAGAGGCGGAGGAGCTAGGTATAGAGGTAATAAATATAATAAAGACGAAGCTTAGAGCAGATTATCCCGAGACGCTAACTAGTATAGAGAACCTCGTATCTATATATTACGATTAAGGATAGTAGATAGAAGCAGAGAAGCTAGAAATAGAAGTAATAGAGATAAGTAAAACGAAGCTAGAAGCGGATTATCCCGAGACGCTAACTAGTATAAGTAACCTTATATCGATATATTATAATTAAGGATAATAGATAGAAGTAGAGAAGCTATTTATAAAGGTAATAGAAATAAGGAAGACGAAGCTCGAGGTAGATTATCTCTATATACTAATTAGTATAGCGAACCTTATAGCGATATATTATAATTAAGGATAGTAGGCAGAGGTAGAGAAGCTAGAGGTAGAGGTAATAGAGACGAGTAAAACGAAGCTCGGAGTAGATTATCCTAATACGCTAACTAGTATAGCGAACCTTATAGCAATATATCTCGATTAAGAGTAATAGATAGAAACGGAGGAGCTAGAGATAGAAATAATAGAAATAAGGAAAATAAAGCTCGAGGTAGATTATCTCTCGATACTAAGTAGTATAGCTAACCTTATATAGATATATAGTAAGCAAAAGTAGTAGATAGAGGTAGAGAAGCTATAACTTATAGTAGTAGAAGGCTATAAGACTAGGTATAGTCTATAGTATCCCGATACTATTATAGCTACGTCGAATCTTACTAATATATAGGATATACTATCTCGATAACGATTAGGCGACGACTTAGCTCGAGACTAGTATTATAAACTATATTACTAGTCTATAGTCTATTATATATAAAGGAAGGACGTATTCGAGTAACGGTACGACTAGATAGTAGTAGAAGTCGTAGAGCCGAAGTAACGTCGATCTCGATAGAAGTAGATTACTAAGCTAAAGAGTAGAATACGTAGATAGTATCGCCTTTAGTAATTATAAGCGTATAAGTCTTATAGGTATAATAGTATCTATAACCTAGAGACGCTACGTATCTTAAAAGATTTAGTATCCTCGAGACTATACTATAATTTACTCGCTCGCTTTATATATAACTCGCGCTACGCTACTAAAGCCTCGGCTATATCCGCTCGAATCGAGAGTTATCGGCTATTATAGTATAGGCAACCTTCGAGGCTTTAACGATATATTTTAGTAGTAGCTATACTAATATACTTAACTCTAAAGGTATAAAGTACTATAGGCGAATCCTACTAGGATAAAGTTTAGCTAACTAGCTTTGCTTAGTATTATATCGCTCCGGATATTTAGCGCGATAGAGTCTATAGCTATCCGCCTAGGCTATAAGAAGAAAAGGTCCGTTCTTAGGTCGGGAAGCCGATAATAGACTTTCGCGCCGCGTCTATAATAAATAGAAGAGCTAGAGATACTAAAAGTAAACGGAATAGAATTATAAGATAGTCTACTGCCCGATACTAAACTTATAGGACAATCTAATATAATCTAATAGGAAAATAGTATCGAAGAATATATATACTTAGGTCTATATTCCGCTACTTAGAGATTCTATTAGATAGGGACTAGGACTAATAAGTTTAGAAAGTATATAGGGAGAATTTAGTAAGTACTTTATATTTATAAAGTAACTAACTTAGAGCAAGACTACGTTATAATTAAAAGCCTATCGAATACGCTACGAGGCCGAAATCTAATAAGATACTATATTATACGATATCTTTAAGTATTGCTTTAAGCTCTAAAGTTTATTAAATTTCGTACTATATCTTACGCTAGTCCTTTGCCTTATACTATAACGATACGGCGCTATATATAAGTAATTAACCTTAATATATCGGCGTAGAGTATTATACTTTTTAAACTTACGTCGATAGCCTAGCCGAGAATATATAAGATTAGTACTCTAATAGTACGCTCCTAGATGCTTCTTTAGCTTATAGTTTCTACGAAAGTACTTTCTATATTCTATTTATATCTCGTCTAGATCTCTCTAATTATATCGATAGATTATAGCGTTATAAATTTTAGCTATATATTGCCGTAGTTCTCTTTTATTACCTAGCTAGGTCGTATAGATTAGATTAACGCAACCTAGTACTAACTCTAATAACTAAGAGAAAGCCTCGTTAGATATATATAGCTTATACCTAAGCTCTAGTAGATATCTAGTATTATAATTTATAAGATCTCTATCGAACATTAGATATATATTAGTATTAGAACGATTACTCTACGAATCTAAGCTATAGCTATCGTCCGCGGGTATTATACTATACTTTTTAGGTACTAGAGCTAGGAAATCGCAAGAAATCTAGTCTATTAGAAACTTCGGCGGCGATCTAGTATTATAAAAGCTAATAGGCTCGTTAAGCTACTCGAGATCTAGCGTAAGATATCGAGGGTCTACTATTACTACGTCGTTAATTCTGTTCGTCTATCTAAGTAGATAGCTAGGTAGAGGAGAATTACTACCGAACGTCGTAGTAGGGGAGTCTATAAGTAGCGAAGAGCTTATACGACCCGGTATATCTATAGAGTCGCTCGATATACTGCCTCTCTTATTCTTAATATATTTCCCTATTATAGCTAAGTAGAGAGGATTAGACGTAGATACGCTACTAGTATAACTATTATAGCCGGCTTCCGAGATACAATCTACTCCCGTACTAGTAAGCCGTTCTATAACTACTATACTTGCCCTCTATACTAAACTAGCCGACCTTAGCGCCTTTATACTATATATTACCGATATATACTACTAAAAATCTTCCGGAGAGCTTATAAGTTTATTATATAGCGGGTAAGAGCAAGTAAAAGGCTAGCTTATCTAGTATTCGAGGTATTTACTAATATACTTATTAAAATCCGAAAGTCTTATAAATTAAGTATATCGTTTTTCTAACGATAGCTACTTATTTCTAAAGTAGAATAGGTATCGCGAAGGGATAAGTATTACGCCTTACTAGTATACCTAACTATAGAAAAGATCGAGATTACTAAGATGTTCCTCGTAATAATAGATCTAATTTAGCTCGTATCTAAAAACTATATAATATTCGAAGTAGAACCTATATCGAGGAAGAGTATCGTCGACTAGTATAAAGTAATCTAGGAGAAGGTGCCTCTTAAGCGCTTACTAGGTAGGAAAGTTACGTATATAATTGTTCTATTAATATAGCCGAGATATAGAGGTAAGATAAGAGGAGATATAGTATACTACCTTTTCTATACTAGCGCCTCGTATCGGCTACCTATAGTAAGACTACGCGTAATACTTCCCTATTATAAAGTATATAGATCGAGCCTAACTTTCCTATATAGATATAGTCTACTTCTTATAGTATTATAATATAGACAAATTAAACCGAATTATATTATTTCGACTAGGATAGTTTAGTATTTAGAACTCGCTAAGCTAGTTAAAAAGATAACCTATAGCGATATAAGAACGTTAGCTTTACTCGAGAGTACTCCCTCGTACTCTAGATAGTACTAATAGTACGTAGCCGGCTTTGCTATTTCTATAAGTAGCTCTAGAAATCTCTCTAGGCCTTATTATTCGGTTACGTTCGAGTAGTAGAAGAGCTATATAATATTAGACCGAGTATAATTATATCTTAGGCTCGCTAGTAGGAAGCGGAAAGCTAAAGTTACGAGACTGCTCTCTATAGGTCTAATAGCTACTTTAATCGGCCTAAGTACTAGCTTAGGCGTAATATAACTAAAATAGGTACTTAGTTCGGCTATATATAATATAAAGATCGTCTTAGGCGGAACGTATCGAGTAGGAGATAAAGCAAAGGCTATAAGTGTCGGTATTATCTAATCTACTTATATATCGTAAATAAAGTACGGAAGAATATACTTCTATCTAACGCTACTACTACTTCTTTACTATACGGTATATATAAGCTCTAGACTATTATTACTTTATACTATTTAGAGATATAATCGTATAGCTTATATAGTAAAATGTCCTATAGAAGACCTTTATTATATATTAATAGCTCGAACGACATCCCTATATAGCTCTCTAGTTCCCTTATAAGTATCTTAAGCCGTTCGGCGAAGAGTATCCTCGTTATAGAGATACTTTTATTACGTTCTAGAGTACGAAGTAATAGTAGATACCGACTATCTATACGAACCTCTAGGACCTTTCTATCTTCGCCTAGTAGTATCTTAAGATCGTTAAGGTCTATTAAACTATTTATTCCGTCGAGCGCTCCGTCTACGATTATAAGAGCGAGTAGCTATAAGACGGGGCACATTCCGGGGCTTCGGTAGTCTTAGTAGAGATGCAAAATAATGCTATTATATATTAGCTACGAAGACCCTTAAGACAAGACAGGTAAGCAACTTAGCGCGAGACTTGCTACGCCTCTTTCTAGGGAACCGGATCTTTACTAAGGCTTAGAACTTGCGGCGACCATGTTTATTAGAAGCAATAAACATAATGTCTTAATATTTAATCCTAGCATTGCTGTCTCGGTCGGAAGTAGCTTCTGCAAGCTACCCCGGACGGATGTCGAAGAACGCTATTATAAGTATTACAAATAACAATTAGAGCCTAATCCTCGGATGTCTAAGCTCCTCTTTATCGTATATCTAGAGATACTCGAGGAGATCTGTCGTAGTGCCGCTTCGTGCTAAGCGTACTGCACTCTCGCAAGTAGGTAGCAAGCTGTCTCGGACATTTCGATCCGCTATACGTTGCATTGTCGGTCTTTGAGCAGTATAGCTTCTGTCTCTTTACGTCGGAATATGCTTGTTCTATAGTAGCTGGGCCTGGCGAAGGCTCGAAACAATGCACGACGATCCGAGCACTAGTGGTCATATCGCAAACCGCGAAACGCAAGGTCTCTAGAAGGCTATCGCCCGCCCGACTTGAAGGCCGTGTAGTATATTGAGTATGCTAGTCGGGTTTAGGGGTTCCAGACTCCTACGCAAAGTTGCGCTTCGGTGATTTCCAGCTAGGCGGCCCTTGGAGAGCCACCGCACATAACAGACAGGATGTCGACACCAAGCAACTAGGAACCGCAAGGACGGTTACAAGTTCCGGGAATTCCTGCCGGTATAGACGCTATAGCGATAATTTCGGCGCTCATAGTGCAGCTCATCTGGAGCCCGGCTTGCGAGCGTTTGTCTTGAGATCACCTGCCCTTCCTTGGTTATCCACGTCAACGTCGAAGGGTCGCTTAATGAGATAGGCAAATGCCGCCGGAGCACTGGAAATTCGCAAAGCGTGCTCTGAGCCCAGGGTGCCATGTTCATCTTCCTCCGGACTAGGTGGCTTGCTTTCGAGATTGGTGGTGTGTTGTCGCATGCTTTGCAGGAGGCGGGCCTTGGCGTGCAGCCTGTAGTACGATACATCCTAACCTTCTCGCACCCTATGTGGAATGTTTCTTGCTTGCTATAGCGGACCGGATGCCAGACTTTGGAGAATACAGGTCCGGTTTGTGGTCTTTACAGCCCTAGATTGCGTGCACAAGAGGTGTAGGAGAAATCGAAATTCAGGATCGCGAGTCTTATGACGATCGCGAGGATGTAGTACGAAAACAATGTGTTCTTCGCTCGAGTTGCGACGTGAAGGCCATTTATCTATTACTTTTCTTTACACCGCCTACAGCTAGCAATAGAATGATTCACATGAGGCAGTAGCGGCTATCGAGAGACGGTGGCTGTAAATCTCATCGTACATGCATCGCAAATGTTGACGGGTTGATAGTGAGTGTTACGTAGACATGAGTATCGCTGCTAGGGTACGAGCAGTTGAAGCTCGGAAGTCCGCGTTTCCGGCTTTGCACAAATCGACATTGTCAGGTTCTTTCCCGCGCGCCGGTCATGTGACCAATAGCGGGAAGTAGGAAACAGGATGGCGCTTTTGTAAGTTATGGTTTGCCGAAATTCTCCTCCGATATAGAGACCGCAGCAAGCAGATTTCTCGTAGCACTGCGGCGGAGTGCCCATTGAAGTGTCGTCGGAGACGGAGCATGCGCTTCTGTGACGCGCTCTATTCAGGCTGACGAGTATTGATTGAGTTTTGACTTATTCAGCTTCACTATTTCTATGACTTGAGTGCGAAACGGATAGCGTTTGTGTACCAATTGCTGACGAGTCTCGGCAAAATGGCTTAGAGCACATTGGGTTTGCAGCGAATGACGATACTCATCATGCGTTATGAAGGTGGTTCCTAGGTATCACCAATCTCGATTTCACTAATACGGAGTAGGCTACAGCGATCAAAGGGAGACTTGCCACTGAAGCGGCATGGGAAGAATGTGCGAATTCCATCCAGTCAAAGAGTACCGAAAGCTACTGCTGACGGTTCTCTCGTAAGACACCAATCAATGAGTCAAGAACATGCCAAGAAATTCTGCGTATCTATGAACGAGCCGCCGCCACGACTAGAGTGATGTAGGAGCTTAGCCATGAGACCGATGGCTAGGCGGAGGAGAACTGGACTATCTGACGGATGTTTTGGCATGTGCGCAGCTACGAAAACCCAGACACCAAGAAGCATGAGGCTGTATGGATCAGCCGCGGACATCTCGGACAACGTGTATGTTAGACGGCGCTTTTGGGCCTCAGTACTTGAGCAATAGTGGAAGCGACAATGACTTAAGTTTCGAGGTTTAAACACAACTATGGCATATGCAGAACTTCTATACAATGAAATGATCAAAAGCGGTCTTTCTTGCCAAAGCGGGACCTATATTGTCCAGGCCAACGAGTAGCGCGTACACCATTCCATAAAGGAGCACGAAGAAGAGGTAATTGAAAGCAGTCTCGTTTGCAAGTGTTGTTATCCGATCGAATACCAACCGAACGCACAACTTATACTCTACCATGTGGTGCGCTACTTCACTCAGTCTTGTCGGATAGCCTTCTTCACTATGTTCCGCACGACCTCGATGTTTTTTCCCGAGTCATACCAAGCGGCACCAACGACTGCTTCCACAGTTGTTGCCATCGTATTTCTTGCCACTACTCCTTTTTGTGAAGCGTCCTTGAAGATATCGTCTCCGAAACACGCTTCATATCCTCGGTCACTCAGAAACTCGTTACAAGCGAATTTCTGCACACTCGCCTCGCATTGACCTACCTTTGGTGAGTCAACCGCCTGCTAAGAGAGATAGTGCACACTTACTGCGACTTCCTTGTCCAGTGTACCAATCATCCACAAAAATCAACCGTATCAGTGCGTCTCCAACCATAGCAAGAGCCTTGTTTGCACCATCGTGGGAAGATTGCTGAAAGATTTGTTCTTTGCTGCCCGCAGCGGTAAGGGCTTCTTTCAGAAGGTTTCTATCGTCAAAGTGGAAGCAAATTCGCTTTTCTACATTAGTTTTGGATTCCATGTAGACGGTATGATTACATGCCCCGTGGTGTGTCGAGGCAAGGAGAGATACTGAGGTGCGAGACTCGAATTGGGGATATTGGGCGGAGACTAAATCATGGACTTTGTTTTCAGATGCTGACGATGGCAACTCGGATAGTCTGAACGCAACACAGAAGCTGATTGGGCAGTCAGTCGCAAGCTTGTGCCAGAAAAAGCAATCCAGCTGCACTGACTCCCATGGCAACATTGATAGTTAATTGAGCAAGCAAATGCGTGGTCCAGATCAGCCAGGTATTGTCTCAGGCATACCGCGGATTGTCACAGACCTTGAATGCAGCGCGTTCTTGATGGCGAGGACAATCAAGCGGCTACTATCACAGATGGAACCAAGGACGCGGGTGGGAAGCCGGTGAACTACAAATAAGGGTGATGGAGACGTGCAAGGCGAAGCTAGAGATAGATCTTTCTGACGAGTTACACTGAACAGTGGAGCGACATCTTGTAAGTATCTAAGCACGATAGAGGATTCAGGGATAGTTTCAAGAGGGAGCAAAGGACTATAGGAAGATGAACAGGCCGCAGGATTCTGACAGCCTGGTAGTGTCGTCTAGCTTCCGTCCAATCGAGCTTGCCGTTTACGTCGCTCTTTGCGGCCCTGAGATGATAAGTGGGGCAGTTTTAAATGCGAGACTTCTAGCGATTGCTAACCACTACTGCTGCAATCTGAGGACCAGAAAATAAGATATCAGTCCCTGCACCCGCGCATAAGAATATATAGCAGGTTCGGGACTGTACAATAAGTCCAAAGTCTGATGCATATAGGCCCATCCAGAATGTCTTGTCGTAGAAGAAATTGGCCGAGGACTTGTTGTTGCCGCGGGTCGAGGTGTCGCTTGCTTCGGGCGTTGTCTCTGAGCGACCGATGGCGGAGTGCGGGGCTAGAGCATGATGCGGGAGATATTGAATAGTGTATTGCGACCAAGGGTGAAAAGGCCTCACTACACAAAAGCCAGTGTCTTCGGTCAGTATCATGACGTGCCACCGGGTTTGTCGATAGGCGTCCTACTCAAGCTGGTCAGCAAATGCCGCCTGTTTGTGCCGCCAGGCTTGTCCCGCAGTTGATTGTCTCTCCGCTACCAGTGCCGAGTCAAACCTATTGACGCTTAGGTCGATCTTGGCAGTTCAGCTCAGATTTACACGATTTCGTTCGGGTTCGCGCAATTTCTGTCGATTTCAGTACCTCCGACGATGGTCATCAAGTTCCGGGACACCAATGATGCATTCGAGGCCGAGGAAGTAGCGACGGTTCTATGTTGTGGCGTATGACTGCTCGATCGGCGTAGCTGAACATAGCTAACAGTATTTGCTACACATACCTGAAGTGTTTCGCCTGACTATGATTCAAGGCTGGAATAATTTAGGCGGTTGAGCGAGTACCGAAACACTTAGTTTGAGTGTCCACCTTGACCAAAGAACCCAACGACTAGTTCTGAAGTTACCCCCAATTGAATTCAAGCTGTTCTGGGCTTCTAGCCTCAAGACTGACGAATTTCTTCTTGTGTGGCCGATTTAACCAAAGAAAGGGGTTGACGCGTTTGTAGCACACTGAATTGGGAGGAACAGGCTTCTTCTCATGTGCGATTTTGACATGGCGGTCAAAGTGTATCCTGCTGGTGATAGCGTGTGAGCGGATTCAAGCTCACAAATGCACTCCAACAACGAATTAGCCGTGTGCAGCAAATGAACCACAAAATCCATGCCTTTGCATACCACAAAGCCCGACTTGTTCCTGCTCTAATTGAAAGTACCTGTTGATCTATCTTAGTATTCTGCTCTGATACGGTTCAAGTTGCCTTGGAAAAAATCCTGTGATCTTCTCCTTGATCTTGGTATCCGGTCTGCCTTTCCAGGGCTGCAGAAGCAGTGTCAGTCTTGACTTTCAAAATGAGACACTGCTGCAGCCCAGTTCTTGGATCAGTTGCGACACGGCCCGTAAGATCGCACATCAGCTTCTGCGAGAGGCTCGTATGCTGATATCGCGAACAATCGAGCCCAAGCTTCAGCAGAAGGTTCCCCTTCAGCGAACCCACTTTGAACTACAGGATTCAGCGCAGCGCTTTCCAGTCCGAGTCGCTTTTGACGTGTTTCCAGAGAGACTGCACTTCAGCCAAGATTTCTGCACTGCTCTCGAGCGTTTGATTCGTGTGCGAGCCCTTCCAAGTGGATGTTTTACCAACAGTAGCGAATTTTGTTCCGCACACGCGTGCTCTCATCCCATCCATGAATGTTGCAAGCCGCTCCGGACTACACCATTGAAGGATTTGGTCAACGGCTCGAACACCCGACTCCGTATGATATCGTTCGCTGTCAAAGTCTGACCTTTTTAGCATGTCCAGAAGCACGGCATCGGAGCCGTACAATGAGGCTATACTCAATGGATCATACAAACGAGGTTCAAATCCAAACCTCGCCTGTAACACGCAATCAGGTCGACGGTTTTGTTCGATCCAGTTGCAAAGTCTCATTGAGCCCCTTGAGCATATTCTTTCTATGCTCAACAGATCCGGAAGATACTTAGCACCGATGCTACCAAGGTGGTCGACCCAATGACATGACGCGTATACGAAAAATTCACCAAACCCACGTTCTGCGGGGTTATAGCGGATCATGTTGGCTTCCCACTCCTCCCAAGTGCAGTCCTTCGTGTATTGTTCGGCTCCTGCGATAGTATCATCGAAAAGGTCGGTATTTTGCGGCAACGCATCGATGGCGTAATCTTGCTCCGAGAGAAGGACATTCGTATCCATCTCTTCTAACATCAGGTACCTCATACATATATTCAGAATGCACTCTTCCATGTGCTGTGCCACCTGACCAACCAGCAATTTGCTGTTGGTGCATTTTCTTGCATGATCATGGCAGGGGTCCTGATACGGATTGAGCCTCTCGACTACGTATTCCTTGACTGATTGATGCACCAGTCGAATCTGGCGCCTTTTGCTGTCCTCATAATCGATCTGAGCGATAAATGGACGTATGCACTATAGCACTCTTTTCCCGTCTGCCATTGTCTCCAGCGCAGCGACAGTCTTTACATCCTGAGGGGCCGTGTCTAGAGCGACAGCAAAAGCCATTTCTGAAATACTAATAGGCCTGCGGACTGCCGCAAGAATCCTGAGGGCAGAAACAGCGAGACGACGAAGCTCGGATTTGTCAGAAGAGCATCGTGACAACATCCTATTATACAAATCGGAAAGCTGTGTAGGCAGGGCCATGTTCTCCAGACATCGTTCGATTTGCGGAAGAGTATTATGGTCTTCGACTTCAATTAGATCAACCATCATTCTGGTCCATATAGCACTGCTATGTGCTGTCTTTGAAAGAATTCCGCTGATGACTTCTCTAATGCCTAGGGCCAGATAGGGTAGCTGTTTATCAACAATGTGCTATGAAATAAGATGGTCTCTCCTTGAGTTGGCGGACAGCTTGATTATTTCCATAAAGTTCAGCAGCTCCAAGGTCTCTCCATCAGGCCGAGAAGATAGCAAAATCTTTAGTCTCGAATTTGCAGCAGCCAAAGATCTGAAGAGACTGACAAGTTTTCTCCTAGCTGGTCTGCCGCATTCGTCAAGCCCGTCGATCATTATGTAGAGTTGACGGTCCAGTGGGACTATCACCGTGCGTAGAAAGTCCTCTAGCATGCTTTCATCTTTGGCTGAATTCAGCCCAGATCCTAGCATCTGCTTATACTATTCGTAGAAGGTTAACTTTATCCCTGGAAATTGATCGAGCAGCTGCAGAATGAGAACAGAGAGTATATCAGTGACTTTTCCAGTCCAGTCATCGCGACAGTAATAGTAGCACATCTTGGGCTTAGGCAGCTAATACTCGTTTCTGCGCCTTAGCTCGTCGATTAAGAATGCAAAGAGCACAGATTTCCTATAGCCTATCTCTCCTAGTATAACTAGATGCTGAATTTTAGAAGAGCTAAACCATGCTATGAACGTCGCGTCGGTTAGCAGGAATTGGCAAGCTTGGTCGCTTAGTGAGACGGTTTTCATTGTCGTAGAGTTCTGAGCGTCAGATTCTGGACGACGCAGCTCGTGCAACTAAGCATGGCGCTCAGCCTGGTTGTCGATCTTGTCCTTGCCAAGCCACTAATAGACTGTAGGAATGTAAGCAAAAATAAAGCTATAGACAAGCGGATTGGCCGTACTCTCGAGTTGTGTAAGAATTTCCTTAATGTCTATTGTGATCTGCAATGTGGCTTTGTTAACAAGGCGGCCAAGATTGTTGGCATGCTTCAAGAAGTCCTGAACGATTTCTAGTAAGTGCTCCTTCTCCCAAATCATCGTTAGGAACAACTTGAGTCCTCTTCTTGTCAAGACATCGAGTGCCACGCTATAAAATTCCAGAATCTTTCCATAAACCGACACTAAAGCCTGTAATTAATTAGAACATCTCCATACATATCTGGTCCATCTTACCTTGTGTATATCCGACTGGTTTGTTTTACGACCAAGAGTATCACAGTTATCGATATATTTCATATAGTCTAGCATTTCCCTAACCTGCTTCGCGAAGTCCAAATCGGCGGTAGCAAGGCTGATAGCGATCTGGAACAGTGTCTATTAGTAACTCGTTGAATCCTGGACGGGCAGAGTCGAAGAGAAAAGCTGCGTTCTCCACCAAATACTTACTGCTATCACACTCCTAACAACACCAAAAACCGTCATAGTAGTTGGTTCGAGGGCTGTCAATGGCGATGCCAGATCTAATGCGAGCTTGAAATTCTCGAGTGGAACTTGGATGGATCGCAAGTACTTCACTCCTCTCAGAAAAACGTCCTCCTAGGTTGCTGCTTCGTTAATGTCCTCGAGGTTCTTAAACAACTTCGCGACGTCCTGGCCTTCGAATATGGAGACATCAACATGTTTCTTCACTTCCTCAACGGCTTCCCGGAATGCGGCGCTCCAAAGGTCCTCCGAGTTTGATGCAGTTCCATAAATCTTTGGGACACCTGTCGCAGTGATAAGTTCCTGCGAGCACACATTGGGAGCTGCATCACTACTACGTTCCGTTAGCACGGGAAGGCTCGTGCCATCCCTCTTCAGCGAAGCCGGAGCATTGACGTTCGTGCTTTGCTCATCGTCAATCGGCCTGTAAAATAGTCAGCGAGGATGATTAATTACGTGTCAGCGCACGAACGCTATTGACGGGCCTAATTCCGCTCTTGTCTTCTGGATAGACCGATCTTTATGTTCATCTATAGCGTGCCGAGGTTTCCGGCGGAACAGAGAGCGACAAAAAGAAGTGAAGCGCTCAGACCGTCGGCGTGAACGATATGCCATTTTGCAATACAACGAACATGTACATAGATTTTTGGAAGTTAAGGACCCTGTTTACATACAGGGACCGCGATGTTGTTTATACTCACACATGGTGCGGTGGGGCAGACTGGCACCGTGAGCCGCGCGCCTCGTGCCCCACGTTGGAGCCGCCGCCAGGCAGCCAATCAAAATCCCCAAGATAAGTGGATCATGCAATGTGACTGACTTGCTTCGTGCATATCGAGTTTGCTCCCGCGTCGCGTTGCTCTGGGTCTTGAGACAATCAGCCAAGTAGCAGGATTGATTTGAGCTGCAGTCGTTCACTCTTCTGGCATCTGCCTCACGACCTCTCACGTCGGTATGTTCTCAAGGTCGTCTGCGCCACGTCTGCGTAGCGCTGCGCTGGCTGCAGATGACTCCATTCGACTCTTTGCTGATTAGCATATCACAGAAGTGGTATCGCGAGAAGTACCGACAGCTGAAGAATACTGCTTGATTCCGCGTCTATCGTCACTCACCTTCGCGCGACCACGCTACCTGAGTCATCCTCTTTCTGGTTTCCTTCCATAAACCCTGATTCACGAGCGGAAGCCACAGTCGTGCCAGTGCCGATTCTACTGGACGTTCTCTAGCACCACGGAAGGTGAAGCGGCTGCGAAGGAGGAACATACTTTACAAACAGCAGACATGTCTGCGCCCAACGTTCTCAAACTGCCCCGCAAGATTCGTGATCGCATATTCGAGATGGTGCTACGAGTGCCCCATCCGATATACCTTTTCCAAGAGATGGAGGAGCTAGTAGAAGCATTTGCGCCCGAAAAGCCTATCCAATGGCTCGCAATGCTTTATACTAGCAAACAACTCGGAACCGAAGCAAGTGCTGTGCTATACGGCAGGAACAAATTCAGTCTCTTGGAGACGACGCCGAAGGAGAAGATTCTGCTGAAGACCTTCTTGCATGGGATAGGACTAGTAAACGCAAGCTCAATCTCACACATGTGTATTAGCTTCCCGTCTCTCGACAGTCAGGCTGATTATAGCCAGTTCCGAGAAGACAGTGCTGAAATTCTAGCGCTTCTCCGAGAGAAGTGTACTAGGCTAAAGGCGCTGGAACTTCTTATGCATAGTAAGAATTGCGGCGGATGGACTAGTACTACTGAAAACACAATAGATAACATTGGGGGTGCATTACCCTATATCGACCGGCAGCTGAACACCATCAATGGTAGAATCCAGATATCTGTAAGAGTCTACAGTGGAACTCTACACCCCCTGGTATCTGCTACTATGCAGGACTTGGGATGGCTCATACTGGCCCGAGAATAACAGACAATCTCAACTGAAAAATCATTCAGACGTGCATTATTCCAGACAACCCCAACTCGTCCATGCCTGTTCCGCGAGCTCCCTCATTTGCAATGCCTTCCTGAAAAAGAAACCGCAAAACGGTGAACATAGATGAGGAGCATAACATTCAAGTGACATATCACTACAGTCCTTACTAATTCACGTCCAAGCTCTGCGATCCGAATATGAGAAAGGTCCTTGAACGACTCCAGTTGCCTGCATCCGCATAACAAGCTGATCATATCAAATTTGGTCCTGATTATAAGGTAAATCACGACTTGCTGATACAACTCGGTAAGCAGGACATTATTAGCCAAGTGCGATCGCTGGCTAGTCGCAGAGTCATAGCCAGTCGCTGGATCCTGTTCTTGAGCCCTTCCGGTTCGACCGAAGCGGTGCCTGATGTAGGAAAGGCTGAGGGCCAGTGGTAGAAATCTTTGTGCAAGGATCAGCTGGAAGGCGAGCGACAGAATGATGGCAAATGTCAAAACTTCGTATTATCAGAGATGGTCAAGAGAACTACTAAGTTATGTGCTCAAGTCTACATTCCGCGACTCAGGGATTCCTTCAGGAAGGGACTGGGGTTAGCTGCAGAGATGCAACGCTGAAGAGCATTATTCTGCACGAAATTGTGAATTCCCGAATTGAGGCAGGAAAATAGCAGACGGGCAAAGTGGAATGGATGCCTAATGCCAGGATATGGGTTCTGCAGATGGACCGAAATCCAGACACCAGGCTATGTACAGATGAAATTGGGATTGCGAGCCTTCTCCTGTGAGATAACAGGGAGGGCCAGCGGACCCATATTTAAGGCAGACAAACGTGACAGACAGCGACTAGAGATTTCGCGGGTCCCTGACAGCAGATATCGTGACCAAGTGAGTTGCGGACAAGAGTCCATTCGGCTTAATAGCATGGTAGAAAATGATCCGTTGTGCAGATTCTTCTCCATGTGCCGGTTGGCCACAAAGCAATGATCAGCATGATGGAAATTGATTGTGCAAGCAAGCGGGATGGGGAGATTCGACGCTTGAAAAACAGGAAAGGCTTCCAGCAGTAGTAGTATGCCAAGAACAGAATTTCCAGCTGATCCGCAGACTGTTGTCACCTGGACGAGGGCGACAAACTAGATCACTGCAAGGGCGGCCTTACATTTCCATAAATAGCAGATGGCGCGGCGCAGCGTACCAGAAGTGATTGCTGTGGACGTGTGTAGCAAGGAGAGACGATAGGCTTGCCTCGAATTAATTGTCGTACAGCTCAACAGATCGAAGACCGGAATGTCGCATTTCCGAACTTGCACATATCCGGCTCACTATTTTCGGAAGTCGTTCTGCGCCAGGCAGCAATGCATAAGTGTGTGAGTACTGAGTATTATATTCGTTTCAGGACATCGGCCCGTATCAAGCGAGTTGTCTTCATTGGTCTAGTGGTCATGGTAAGTCATCGATAAAAACTTAGCGTACGATGTGAATCTCATTCTTGCAACAGATTTCCGCTTGTCAGCAAAAGCTCTCTCTGAGGGCAGCCACAAGCGCGGGAGACCAGGGTTCGATTCCCTGATGGAGAGTCAATTTTTTGCTTCAAACGGCTCTAATTGCGATCATTTTTGGACCCCGTAGTGTGCTGATAGAGGTGGAAGTGCATATGAATCACATTTTTCGCACGCGACATTTCGGCCCGTGCCGCTCACGGTGGACCATTCTCTTCTCCATTCGTACTCCGAACCGCAGGCTGTTCTTTCTGGCTCTCTAGAAGCACTGGAAAATAGACTGCGATGAGAGCGTAGTGTCGACTTTATCGAGAGGGAGACGATTCTTTTGGCTGGCCGGATCGTCGGTTGAATGCTTGGCAATCTTCGCGATGCTGCGCCGCAGACTGGCTAGGAAACCTAACAGGCCTCTGATCTGTCTTGAGAGGCAAGGCTATGGTGAGAAGCAGAAATGAGCCGTTCAGACGTAAACTAATTGTGTTTGTTAACCGGTGATGTTCTTCCCAACTTCAGTAATGCCGGCTGGTGTCTGCCCTCTAGCGACGCGACCGCGTCAGCAGTTGAGACTTCTGTCTGTAATGTTCTGAATTTCAGCTTTTGATATCAGTACTAAAGTTCAATACCCTATCATGCCGTTGATAAAGCTCGTCAGGACCCAGCTGTACTCCAGATACTCCAGCACCTTGAGCAAGCCCTCAGTCTTACGTTCAGCCTCGTTGTAGTCTCCCATTTTGGGCAGTGGGATGCGAGTGATATTCTTGCCGTCCTTTGGTGCCCAGTAATTCTTGATGTGACCTCGAGTAAATAGCACCAGCACGACCAGGGCAGGAGACGTAGTCATACGCATCAATTTGGGTAGCGAATCTGCGAAGAAGGCGAGGCTGAAAGATCCGATGAAAGAGGCCAATATCTAGTTACAATAAGCTTTAGAACGTGGAACCGCTGTGACTCTACATACTGCCAGAGCTCCCGACGCTTGAGTTGTTCTTGTCTTCCATAACTGGTTCTCTGCTTCTTTTGACCATTCGGCAAGCTTCTTGGATGTTGCCTCGTACTTTTGCAGGTTGGTTATGGCAACGTATGATAAGGCACCGCCATAGAGGCAGTAAACGAATTGGAGGAGGTGCGGCCCTCGCAAGATGATCTCTCTGCCGGTAAAGCTGGACATGTCGAAGTGATCAATAGAAGCCATTCGAAGATGAGTGTTCTGGTTGATGGTTGTAACTGGGTTCGACCTGGATTGGCTGGCTCGGATGACGTCGCAGCACGAGGGCAGCGCCAAGTCTTCAGCGCGGGAGCTGCCTTCCTGTGTTTACACTCACGGCACGACACGACAGTCGCGCGACAACGCGTGCACCGCCGCAACAACCACCGCCCGCCGTTTCTCTCACTCCACCCTTTTGGCGCATTGGACTATTTCGGTTGGAAAAGCTGGCGCGGGGCAAAGAAAACCAACCGCCGAGTGCTATGGCGCCTGCCGCGAAGAATGGGACACCAGGACGCCGCAAGAAGACGGGTCAGCAGTACTTCGATGTGGGCAAAGTTGGACGGTACGCGGCAACGACGACCTGTACAGAGCGCGCATCACTGATGTGTGCATAGGAGAACGGGCATCACATTGCAAGACACTGGGCTTAGAGATGAGCATGGACTTGAGCCTGTCTCTGGCATATTCTCTTCGCCGACTTCCCCAGAGCAAAATGGCAGCAGGACAATTCTCACCAGCGAGGGCATGGACGTAGAGGATAGTGCGTATATCAAGGAAGAGGAAGATGAGGAAGATTTGCTTACCCGACATGCCTTCTCAGGCTCAGCACCCGACGTAACGACAACACTAGGCAAGCGCAAAACACCTCGACTACCTCCCGCGCGACAATCGCCGCTGAAACGAACCAGCATTGGAGGCTCACCGCGCCGAATGAGTTCAGTGCGCCCGCAGTCTCGACCTGGTATCTCAGAAGAGCCTGCAAGCTCTCCTCGCGACGGCAGAGAACCCGCAGTAAATCGCAAGCTTCAGTTCGAGACTGTCAACCGCAATCGAAAGAGCATCCATGTCGCAGACGCCCAAAGTCCTTTCAAGCCACGGCACAAGCTACGAAGATCGACTGGCCCAGGCAGACCAGATGTTTATGAGTACGAGGACGATGTCGATGAAGTCCGCGCTACTTCTGTTGAACCACCGAACGGCATCATTGGCGAGGACGAAAGTGTGGAGCAGTCAATCGAGGAAGACGATGATCAACATCTAATGTTCGACGATGAAGTGCCTGAGGCAATAGAGCCAGAGCGAACAGCTATCAGTATTCATGAAGCTGATGAGGGTTCGAAGCGGAAGCGAGGACGACCACGAAAATCAGACCAATCCAATACGAGCCAACTACCTCTTTCGCCTGCTGTGGCATCACCCTCGGGCTCGAAACGTCCACGGACAAGTCTGAACAGCGCGCAAGTAGAAGAAGAACAGCTGAGCCGGCCTTCGAAAAAGAAGCGCACATCTAACATTGCAGTACATCACGAAGATGCCGAAGTGGAGGCCGGGCCATCTACTATTCGGTACGAAGACGAATATTTGGCGACCGGCGATGACGATGAGCATCACCAACCTCTCCTGGATTCTCAATTACACACGCAGCCAGAGCCCGAGAACGATGCGGAGCCGGCGAGGAAGGGTAAAGGGAAGGGCAAAGGCAAGAAAGGAAAGTCGGCCGCGTTGAAAGAAAGCGATTCGAATCGTGCAATTCAGCGCAATGGAAGCCCCGTCCGGCCTAGTGGCTCACCAGCTAAAGGCCGTGGTGCGAGTATGGGTCCTGTTAGCAATGTCAACCTACGAGCGCACACGCCCGCTGCCGATGCGCACGAACAGACTTCGCGTTCAGGGAGAAATCTCATTCAGCCCCTGAAATTCTGGGAAAACGAAGGCCGGATATGGAGAAATGGCGAAATCGAGGGCATCATCCGAGCTGAACCTGTTCAGGTGTCAAGACCACGAGCTAAAAAGAGAAAGAAGAGCCGCAAGCATGGTAGTCGACTGCGGGATATCGAAGAGGAAAGTGAAACAGAGTCCACTGTGCCTGATGAATGGGAAGAACTAGCCGGCGTGATTACCGGGAATGTTGCCAATTGGAACACGGAGACGAACGCAGGAGACCCAGAAGACCCCATCCAGGAAGGTGAGTTTTACATACGGTTGCCTAGTGGGTTGAGACATCTTTAACTAACGGATCTTGCAGACCTTGCTTTTGCGGCATCTTCGATCGTGACGAAAGATGTCCCTGGCTCCGATTTCAGATATGCCAAGATCATGACCCTACCATTCTTCGGCGCTGGCGTAGTCGAGCTACCGCCGGAAGGCTTCAAGCGCGCCAAGAACAGCCGAAAGATGCAGATGGTGTTCTTCGTGCACGAAGGTAAAATTATGGTTGAAGTTGGCGCCACTGGGATGGAGGTCAACCAGTTTGCAATCAGCAAGGGTGGATGTTGGGTCGTTCCTCGAGGTAAGCCTATTCTCTTCTCTTTCTCTCTCACTCTTGCACAAAAATCCCGGAAACCATGGCAGTGACACGCCAATACTTGATTCCTGCTCCGCCCTGCTGCGAATATCCCGGACCACATGGCAGCGATCCGCAAACGTTCAATATCTGGAATCGCCAACTGGTCTGCTGGACAGTGGTGCCAAGCCCTCAAACTGCTGGAATTGACTGCAGTGACAAGCGGAAATCATGGCCCTTAGACCAACGAAGAGCTCGCTACAGGACGCTCGCTAGACTGCTCGCTTGACTGAATGACAAGAAGACACAACACATGTGGGGCTGCGATCTCTCCGAACAATAGGCCCCACACTCGGCTGGGCTTCGGCCTCGCATTGAATCGTCAGCAAACAACTCCCAGCCGACATTCTTGGTTCAGACTGCCTCGATCCCGGATGGCGGTCAGCTCACCGCAAGGACGACCATACAATTGTATTGTTGTCGAGGACTTTGCAGCTGCAGCTTCCCCGTGTCGCCGTCCGAGAGCCGCGCTTAGCTCTCGATATCATGGCGGTGTGTGTGTGTGCAACGGACGCTGTCAGAATAACGCTCAGTGGTACAAGCACACAGCGCGAGCTGCTGCCCAACCCAACACGACATGCCGCTCATGCCGGTGCGAACCGTCCTGCAGTGCAGTGTTGAAGACTGGTTCGAGCGTGGGGGTGCCGTCGCTGCAGTGCGACGGAACTGTCGCTCGCCTGTCGACAGGATGAGACAACGCATCTCCATCCAGGATCAGGAACTGAACCAAGAGATTTGCTCGCGCCGGGGCCCGGTTCCTGCTCTCAGCTTCAGGAACGCCATGCTTGGATTTTCGTACTCAATGAGGCGTACGGGTGGATCTGCCGGACTTCCGCCTATTTAAAAAGAGTGGGCAGCAACTTCCTGGGCCCCGGTTTGCTTTGCGCCCTTCGTGCAACGTTACAGCGCAGGTCCAACCGAGTGTAGACGTCCTCGTGCGGCGTGGGACCCCATCGGTTCATCACGCTTAGGTCACACTGTTCGCATGCGCGGCGCTTGGGATCCATCACCCACATCATCACACACACATACATCATCTACTTGATTAGCTTTGTGGTGGCGAATGCTGACGATTCCTTTGCTACTCTACAGGAAACAATTATGCGATTACGAATGAAAGCAGAACCAAGACTGCGCGGATATTCTTTGCACAGGGTTGTGAGGTTGAGAGTGGTGGGAGAAGCGGGTGATGCGTTGTTCAATTTTTGACTGTTGCGCGTCACTCTTTCTCGTCCACCAGCCCTTTCCATGCGAAAGCTGCATTGGGTTGCTCCAACTTGTGATTCGAACAGCACCTTCTTCAGGAAAATCTAGTGCCTCGATTCGCGGCGTTGCCAGCTGTTCTTTGTTGGATTAAACTTGAATTGCAGGCATGAAGATGCGATTTCCAGCGGAGCGGTCTTTTCCCACAATTGACACTTGACAACGCGGGAGAATTGACTCGCAGAGAGGAAAGAGGAAGAGGAAGAGGAAGCATGGCAAGGAAATTTGGCATTGACAAGCAACAAAGCTTACGATCATGACTTGAGAGAGCTTGAGATTTCTAGATACCCACGACATGAGAAACTTGCCGTTGTTTTTTGCTGGACGCCTTATTACTATTGAAACTTCACCCTTGTGTTGTTCCTACATGTTATGAAGTGGTTCGTGTGATGAGTTTGAGTCGCTTGATTCTCGAACCGCAAATGTCTGACTCTCGCATCATCACATCACCCAAGTTCTCGGGAAGTTGGAGTAGAACGTGGCAGGGGTTTCAAGTTCATCAATACTCCGAAATGCAATTTGCGTCTTCCTAGTTGAGCGTCGTTTCCGTACTTTGCCCATTTTGCTGGTGTCGCATTATGAGATTCGACCAGGAGCGTAGGTCTTGCACCAGGAGTTCGTATCATCAGCTGATAACATTGAAGGATGGAGGAGCATCGGATCTTTTTGACTGGGTTGTTGCCAAGTCGCCAATCTGTCTTCATCCCATGCTCATGCGATGCTGACTTGATTCACCGAAGAAGGACCTTGAAGAGCGAAGTTGAGTCGTCGGGGTTGATCAGTGATAAAGATATTATTATTATTTGGAAAATGGAGAGGGTTTGTTCCTGGGGCAAAGGGCTGTGACATGCAAGGCTGCTCCGCACGTGCGCGTGCATAGCACATTGAATGCAATGTCATGTCGAGTGCGAGCTTTCCGAACGTGCTGCTCACCGACAGTTGGGATAATTTAGACTTTGTGCGTCGTTCGAGTAGCATTCTGCTCACCGATTCATTGCAACGTGTCTTCGTGATTGCGCACTTTCCTGTTGTACGACTCAGTGGTGTTAAGCATAATCCTCGTGTGCTCGCGACTCATGTATGTGCAGCACGGTCCGAGGACTAGCGCCGACCGGGCCTTGTCTGCAGGACATGCCGATTTGTATTGCGATCGCTTCTGCAGCGAGCAATTCCGAAGTGCATTGATGTGGAAATGAATTTCACTGTATGCACTGTTTGGTCGTCACCGTCTTATGCCGGCGGCCGAGAAATACCAGGAGTATGCATCCTGCAATTGCAAATGCCAGGTTGACTTGTCGAATGCTGGGAACTGATACTCGAACTAGGAGAATTGATCATATGTGCTTGCCTTTGTGCATGGTCTGGGTCGGCTACTTGCGCACAGCAAAGCGGAGATCCGCATGTTTTGATCTCTCTTCGTGCGTGATTCACCGCCTGCCTCGATCCTTGAGACAGGGTGCCTCAGATGCGCTGCATACGACAGAGATACTGCTGGTATATCGGTCGTGCGGTAAAGATTCCGCCATGGGCATTGTGAGACCTCCGTTGCATCGCGCCAACTATCAGCGCTCCACACATGGTCAGGATCAGCAGAAATCCTTTGGCTGTACGGCCGTGTAGCCCATGCACTGCCTTGTCAAGACTGTCAAACATGCTTGGTCCATCCGTGTGGTTGTGACAAGCAGGGTTTGCCCAGTAAAGACGAAGCATTGACGTCCCTTACGCCTTCTGCGCTGGCACGACCTGCTGCTCGCGTGGGCACTACTGGATCTGAAACCTGCTCGACGCCGATACACAACGGATCCCGGCATTGGTAGCATTCCAAATGGCGGTGTCGCCGAAGGGTGAGACCAGTTGCGAGTCGCTCAAAATTCATCATCTTCATCAGCGAACTCGTCCAGAACGGGGAAATCTCCGACTTCAACACGCTCGGGCCTTACGAACACACCACAATTTGGCTGACATTCGAAGTAGCGCTGGCCCTCCACACTGCCATCATTCTTACCGGTAGGCTCATCGAGTTGAATGCCAACCCAGGCACCAATGCCGCCCGGGATCTCCGGTACGTCGCCGACAAACTGCACAGTGCCGCGTCTATGGTCGGTCTCCGGCAGCAGACGACATCGGGCGCCTTGCTTGATGTGGCGGGAGTCGACCTCACGGTACGAAGCGTCGATCTTTTGCTGTTCAATGTTCGGGGCATCAGGATCGAAGCGGCCCAGTTTGCGGGCTTTCTTCCATGCCAGCACGCTGTCCGTGCGGCTCTCGTACTCATCCTGGGGCATTTCATACTTCTGTACGGAAGACACGTCGGTATAGTTGGTCCTCGAGCCGGGCGGCCGGGTATCAGTGACCTAGCATGAGCGATCAGCAGATGAATCCTGGGAGTGGTAGGTGCCAAGGCGATCGATGCTTTGCAGCCATGGGCTCAACACGCTGCAGTGCATGATGTTCCGCCCCTTATAATAGCTGGTCATGCCACCGGCGAATTCCAGTGGCCGGTGCGGAGAGGGTTGCAAAGGGTACCACGAGAGTGGTTCAGCGGCGATATTGCAGAAGGTGATGGGGGATGCGATGAGACACGCGGGCTCGAGTTTACGCACCAGCAGTTCTGCGTATGCTTGAAGCGGCCATGCAGCTATTTGCGTGGTTTCCTCATCTGCAGGCTCGATGGGCTGTGGTGGCTGAGAAGCAACGTGCAGGCTCAGACGTTGACAAGACGCCGGAACGCCCGTGATAGGCTCGAGACGCGCTTTGAGCTGGGCAACGGTCCACGCTGGAGAGATGCGGCGTTCAGAGGAGGAATTCTCCGATTTAATGAGCAGGGGCACATCGGCGGCGGACGCGGCCATGATGCTGGGATGGGAGTCGGAGGTGGAGGGATGGCGTCGACGCGTGCGGACAGTGGACAGCGGCGCTTGGATGAGCAGATGACGCGGCGGACGTTGTGATGGATTCAGGACGGTGATGGAGGAGAGGCTGCCGATTGTGGGTTGGAGGTGAAGTGGGCTGCACGAGCCATGTGCGCGGCGGGCCAGTCACGCAGCGCGCAAGTGGATGCGAGTGCTCGATTCGACAGCGCGGCCTGCGAGCGGATGAGCCGCCGGTGCATGCTCGTTGCGAACGGCGGCAGATGGGGCAGTCACGCTCTTATCACTGGTGTTATTAGGGCACGCCGGGAAGTGCAGAACCGACCAGCAGCAGGCGCGATGAGACGATGCAGAAAGACATGAGGCTCAATTCATCTGTCGTCATGTGCTCTGTCTGCACAGCATAGCACAGCACAGCACAGCACAGCACAGCACAGCACGATCTGTCGTTGGCCACGCATCTCCGAGCACACCGCCAGAAGCGCGTGCATCGGACTAAAATAGAGCTGCGCGCAAGTGGGCAGGGAATCCCTCGAAGGGAACATGTTCGCCGATTGTTCGGCGCTCTCTAGCATAGCCTGGTCGGCTGTAGCGCCAACCATCCTGCCGCAGCGCGCTTCGTCGACGTGCTGCGCTGCTGCTGCAACGAGAGCCGGCCACGTCGACCATTGTGATGAGCCTGACCATGGCCAGCCAGCCAGCCCCGCCGTGCTCGCCCGCAGGAAGTCCACCGCCCTCGCCGCCACCGCCCCAGCGTCCCATCGCCCGCCTGCACGCAGCAACTCGCCGGGCATCGCGCGCACGTTGCCGCGCCGTGGTCGTCGCTCCGGCGCTGTGCAGGCCTCCTCGACCGGGTGCTGGCAGTAGTGGCATCAAGCTTCGTGACTTGCCTCCCACTACCTTAGCCGCAGCCCCGTCCTGTAGCCTCCACCCTCGGCCATCGAACGGAACATGCGATCTGTGCTTGCTGCGTGCTGCTGGCGAGGATGACGCTAAAGGCGAATGACTTGCGTCAGGCAGCTACCCCTGTGAAGAATGCATTGTCCGCGTCAACGGCCTCTTGACCGCCATCGCCATGTGCTTGCTGTGCTTGCTGTGCGTGCTGTGCTATACTGTGATCTTCTCGTGGCAGGACATGTTGTGCTCTTCTCACGGCCTCGCCCACGCATTCCAACGCAGGGCGTGAAATCGACGCCAGGAGTGCGAGAATGTCTCGGCTGGCGGCTGTTTTTCTTCAATGGCACTGCTCCGACTAGGGTCACGAGATCCGAGATGCACACCGTGTCACAAGCGTTGTAGATGACACTCGCTACCAGCCCAGCCAGTCGGCACTTCACACCTCACCGCCCATTCCTAGCGTTACACTGGAATGCCATGCGCCCGCGCGAACGTGCACTCGACTCGCTCGAGTAATGCCCACTGCCTGCCACGGCCCAGCTATATGCCGTTGATGGGCAGAGCAGCAGGCGGAAAACAACCATCCTCGCAGCCCTCACCTCCCTCCATCTCCCCATTGGCCTGCTGCCGCGGGACTCAACGCGCGCGGCCAGCAAAGTTCTGCAGATCGTTCGCGACATCTGAACGCTTATTCCCCGGACCGCCCTAATGAAAATGCAGGATCGATGGATACCTGCACCGCGCCTTGACAGCCAGCTCCCACCACCCACCGACCCTCGAAAACGGACGGGTGGGGACGCGGGACTGCGCGCGCTCGAGTCAATTTGTGCAAAGAACCTGTCACGCCTGCGCTGATGACCTGGCCCTTACGGCTGGTTATATGGTAGCCCAAGCCCCTAGCTCCATGCTCGACGTCACAGAGAGATGTATCATAGTTGCTGGTGCATGAGCCCGCATGGATCGACTAACGGACATCCCTGGCGAGAGCGTACACATCTCGCAGCAGCAGCGACCGGGCCCCAAGACCGAATGCCCACCCAGTCCTGGCTCCTTCACTGCACACAACCGAGCGGCAGCCAAAGGCGAGCTAGCCACTTGGGGCTGCAAATTGTCGAGGCTTCACGCCCATGCTCCGTCGTGCGCGAACAAGAAGCGCGCCATGCCATGCAGGCTGGCTTAGGTTTCGCCGGTGAGCGTCCAACTGCTGGGATGCTGCCTCTTCTATACCAGCCGCAACCCGCTGGTTCAGCGCAGCTTCCTTACTTGGCGGCTCGCTGGACACGATAGGTCCACGCTGTTTCATCCCTTGCACTGGCCGTCATTGGCCAGCTATCCAGTCCGTCGGGAGTATTTCTTGCATGTTGTTCGACTAGCACCGCACAGACTGCAAAGCTATCCGCGCCTCGCGCTGAAAGGTTGGGCTGGCAGCTCTTCACAAGTCCATCTCTGGGTCCCTCTTTAGCTTCAGAACTACCTCCGTCTCGTGCCTCGGTGTGTTACGTCAAGCGCTGCGTGAAACGACCCTCCACGGCCCACGTCGAGCAACTGTCCGGTTTCAATCCTCCACGAAGTTCTCGCGTGCAGGCCCATCCTCGCACGCTGCAGCCAGTATTATAGGCGGTCGTGCGAGCGTTCGTACATATACCGTCGATCATCGGCCAACTTTATGCGGCCAATGCTAGCCATCCATCGAACCAACCCAGGAACTACCGCTTCGCACCCTCTCCTCGACCTGGACAACACCAACGTCCTGTGATACGTCACGAGGAGCAAAGACCCATCGAGTCCACCGCGCGCCCGGCCCTTTTTTTGCTACTGCCTGCTGACGACCAACTATCGACGACCATTCTCCGGAACGAGGCGAACTAAGCTTACCGACCAAGGCCGTATCGAGTGGGTGGCTGCCACTGAGCCTGCCTTTCGTTCACAGTTATACCAGCCTCGGATCACCGACTGGCTGGAACCGCATCGTCGGGCTACTGTCACTCGATAGAACTGCAACACTATCGACACCGTGTCCCATCTCACATCTCCTCACATCACGCCAGATCACTTCCATACCCGTGGACAAGCTGGCCTCGAAGCCAGCGAGGGCCGCCAACGTGGATATCTCGTCGCTGCTGGAGCGGCCAAAAGCAGCATCCTCTCCAGGCAATGCTAGCAACAGCTCCAAGGCATCGACAAGTAGCAGAGCCCGAGACGATAACCCAGGCTCTGCTCACACTTCAACAATCACGAGTGCAACGACTCCAGCACCTCATCCAGCACCACCCGTCGAATACCAGCGTCAAGTGCCCCAGGCGTTTCCACCAATGCAGACCATGCATTATCCGCCGCAGCAGTACCCACCGGGACCGCCTCACTACCACCCAGTAGCAAATTACTCGCCCTATCCTCCAACATCAATGCCAGATCCAAGACTTGGCCTATCTATACCCATTTCTCACGTTGCAGGACCAAGTAACAAGCGTCTGGCGCCTCCACATCCTCATCCTTCCGAGACACCCGCGAAGAAGAAGCAGTCCAAGTGGACTGCTGACGAAGACCGTTCGATAATCGAACTGAGGGGCAATGGCATGAAATGGGAAGACATTTCGAAGCATTTGCCCGGTCGTAGCGCCATCAGTTGCCGTCTTCGCTTTCAAAACTATCTCGAGCGACGATCGGAATGGGACGAGGAGAAGAAGAACAAACTCGCTCGTCTATACGAGAGGTGGGTCGCCGGTCACCACGACCAGCCAATGCTCAACACTAATCTGTATGTCTAGATTCAAGAAGGATATGTGGGAGAAGATCTCAAAGGAGATGCAACTGCCATGGCGAGCGGCCGAAGCGATGCACTGGCAGATCGGCGAAGTCGAAATGGCACAAAGAGCGAATGTCCCGGTCTTTCACTTGGCAGGACAGCAAGGCTCAGGAGCCGCACAAGCAGGTCCTGGATCAGAGGGTCGTGCCAGCACATCACCTTCGTCCGGTGGCGGTGCAGCACTGCCCGGCATGGGATATTCCCACACGCACAATCACTCTCTGCCTCAGATCCCGCAATCGCTTTCGCATCCCGTCTCACCGGTACAGTCAAGGCTCCGAAGCAACAGCGACGACGCCGCAGCTCACGCTGCATTGCGACACAGAGCGGACAGCGCAAGATCCGTCGCAGCTTCAGGACCGATGGGAAGAGGAGCCCTGCCTTCGATTCACGATGTCACGGGTCCGCCGCCCAACCAGATACGTTACACTCTGCCACCGGTTCCCACGACCGAGACACTGCGGCGGTGAAGAGGGTTTCCTTTTAAGTTACCAGCATCTGCATAGCGTGCTTTTTCGGGTTTTCTTATGCGCAGCATTCAGCAAGCCAGCGGTTCCTGGTATGAGCTCACGACCAAATCTAACGCCATTGACGCCAACGCTATAGACATCAGACACGACGACCACATCTCAGGGAGATGCATGACTCAAACGCAACGGCCTGGAGGGAGTGACGAAAGAGCACGGCTCATTTGTACCATAGAAAGTTTTGACTTGACGACTGATGAAACGGGAGGAAATGAATTGGGTGTAGAGTATTAGCAGACAAGTGCAGCTAGATTTTAGCAGCATGATGAGCGAAGCAACAGAAATAATGAAGACGGGCGTGTTGCCAATGAGTTGACTTTGCCAGTTGAGTTTGTGACAGTCGACGTTGAGATACAGTTCCCGTGTCGCGTGAGTGCATCCGAGACAGTTGCAGCTGTGCGTCCATGCGGTACGCTGCGACGATTGGGAAAGTTGTCTCTGACTTGCAGGAGGCAAGACACGCAGCAGCTTTGCCTGGCAGGGAATAGGCGGGGCTTGGCGTGACATGGGGTATCCACTCGCGCAGAGGCACAGTCAGCAAAGCTATTGCCAGGCGTGAGATTGTGTTTTTGGTGAAATCTTGATGAGACGCCGGCCAACGCTGCCCTTGCCCTGTCCATGTGTGAGACTCCGCTTCTTCTGCCCACGCGGCCATGACACTTTGACACTGCCATTGCTGCTGCTGCGCCCTCCCTCGAGCAGCACGTGCCCGCAGAGCACCGTAGACGGCGCGTGAACGGAGTGTCAGAGAATTGACGCGACATCGCCCAGCCAGCCAGCCCGATGGCTTCTTCCGACGCGGACTCGCTGGGGGACAGCCTGCTGGCCTGGGTCAGATCATTCGACGATGGGGGCAAGGTGGAGCAGCTGGGCGACCTGAGCGACGGTAAGGTGCTGTGGGGCATCCTCCAGGACGTCGACCCGGCCTACTTCGCTGGCAGCCTGCCAGAGCCGGATATTGAAGCTTCCAGCGACTGGACTCGGAAGTGGCAGAATCTCAAGCACCTCGAGAAGCAGCTTTCGGTTTACTATCGCGATGTTTGCAATGGGCATGACTCTGCTGGCGTGAGCAATGGACCGGATTTGAAGGCCATTGCTGCTGAGTCGTCTATCCCACACCTCGAGAGGCTCATTATGGAGATCATTAGGGCTGCCATGGCTTCGCCTGAGTCGAATCAGAGGATGGGAAAGAGGTTGTTGGGACTGGGCAATGAGCACGCCATGGCAATCGCGTACGAGATTCGAAGCATGCAGGATGCAGAAGCCCCAGATTCGGAGCCGCTGAGCAGGGACGAGTCGGCATATCAGTCGGAGCAGGAGCTGCCCGAGCGAAGGCCTGCTACGGCAGAGAGCAAGCAGAATGGAGGCCTCTTTGGAGACCCAATGCTGGAGAAAGAAGAAGAGCTACTGCAGGCGCAGGCCACGATTGAAAAGCTGCAGGCCAGCCATAAGACCGCACAGCAGCAATTACAAGCGTTGAAGCAAGACAAGGAACAGCTTCAAGAGGCATTCGATGCATACCGATCGGAGATCAACAATCGGGGACGGCCAGCAGGTGCTGAAGATGATCTAAAGAAGCTGCAACGCCAGGCAGACAACGATAGAGCCTACATCGATGAATTAGAAGCGCAGCTGCAGACATCTAAAGAGGCGGTTGACAACTACGAGAGGCAAATACAGCGTTTCAAGGACGAGCAAGAAGCCGGACAGAAGCTACGCGATGATCTCCAAGTACTGCGCGCTGAGAACGAAGATCTGAACCAGAAGGTCAAGGCGAACGAGAATCTCAAGAAGAAGATCCAAGCTTTGCAGGAACAAGAGAAGGCGAATGCTTCGTTGCGGGAAGAGCTCAAGCAGGCGAGTGAGAGGCTAGAGGAGCTTGATCGCCTGAAACAATTCCAGGCCGGCTTGGAAAAGGAGATCATCGAGAAGAAGGGCCTGATCCGGAACCAGGAGTATCAAATCAACGAGCTGACTACGACACGAAAACACGCCGAATACGACGCGCGAGTACTAGCACAAAAGCTCGAAGCTGCTCGAGAACGACAAGAACGCGATCACGAGGTGATCGAAGAACTCCGCAACAAGCTCCAGGAAGCCGGCCCAGAAGACGAAATCGACCACGATCCTCCAGAACCGCCGACAAAAGACTCCGAAGACCCGAAACCCAAACCCACCTCTCGCGAAAACGACCAAACCAAACAATGGGCCGAAAAAGTCGCCCTCCTCGAAAAACAACTCGAAGCCTCCGACCTCCGCCTCAAACAAGCCTCCCAACGCAACGCAACCCTCGAAGACGCAGGCCGTTCCCGTTCTCAAAACGCCGAAGAACAATCCAAAACCGCGCAACAACTCGAAGAACGCGAACAAACAATCGCCGACCTCAGACGAGAATTAGACAATTTACAAAAACAACCGAAAGAAGCTCCGCTTCCGCAGGATATTGCGGCGCTACAGCGCGAGAATCGGTTGATGGCTACTGCGTGGTATGATCTTTCGAATCGGTTGCAGAATAATGGGGTTTCGTTGGGGAGGCGACGGCAGGAGCCGAAGAGTTGGATTGGGAAGCAGAGGGGGATGGTTGGGCCTGGGAGTGGGATTTCTGGTGGCCGACGATAGAGCGAAAGTGCGTTCGCTGTACGGAGTATTGTTCTGCTTTACTCCGGGGTCAGAAGATCAGGTCAGGTCATCAGGTTGTGCATATTTTTTTTGCGTTTTGTGTGGTGTGAATTAGCGAAGATTGACCGCTATATACCCCTGTTTTCTTGGGATGTTCTGCTTATGGGCATGCCCTCTGTTCCCTGAACGTGTTATTGCTTGCTGGTTGTTTTGGATAGATGAATGGCCGGAGAAGGTCGGACTCCTGGGTTGCGTTTGTGTTATCCAAGTGGCTTACTTCTGGGAATGGTGGCATGTCTTTGCCATTCTCGGGGTCTAGTCACTGCCCGCTTTGGCTATGGCAGTTTCTGTAGCTGACGCCTCACTGATAGCAGCAGAGAAGTCTCTTTCATCTCTTGACATCGGACCAGGTACAAGTGTGTACATTTCTCAGATCCGCGACTACATGAGTATATATTACAGCACAGCATCCATAATCTTCTCAAACATCCTCTTCTTCGTCCTTTCCACTTCCCCTTTTGCCACATTCGCAGCGAACTCGAGAGCTTTGCACCGTGCTTTCCAGTCGATGTTTTCTTCGCCGACCTGCCGCGCTCTCGCTGCTGATCGAGCAATGTCAGCCATACTTTCGTCGACCCAGCCGTTCTTATCCAACTTATGTATAGCCTCGATACTCTTTCGCATCATCATATCATGTACCGTTTCGGTGGGGCCGTCCATAGCAGCCGCTCGTCCCGCAAGAGAAAGCCCTTTCATTTCGAAGGCACCTACACAGCCTCCCATACTTGCATGCCACTGTAGATCGAAGACTTCTCGTATTCCTTCCATAGCGCCCTCGTCGGTTACTATCTCTTCGTACCCTTCGTGGTCTGTGCGAAAGCGGGTCACTGTAACACGTTTCCCATGCCCGGCAGCAGTATTTAATGGGACATTCGCTTGGTCACCCACACCCAGCCATGTGGCAGCGCTCAGTCTGGCGATATCGTCTCGTGGGTTAGCTTCTGTCCTGGGCACATTGATTCGATCTAGCATGGAGTCCGCAAGGCGCTTGGCCTCATCACCGCTGAAGCGTTGTCGTCTGCCATGTATTTCGGCACGAAGGAGGTCACTAGTCAAGACGCGCTTCAGTGCCTCAAATGAGAAGCCTGGAACAGGTCTGTCTGCGATAAGTGGTGTTCGTGCAGATCTTTCTGTCGCGAGCTGCATATCAGCAGATGCCTGAGCCAGGAACGCACGATGCGGGTCGTCCGAGTCGCTTCTGGTCTCCAGCTCTTTTGCTTCACCGTTCACTTGCAAAGCAGGCGGTGTAGCTAGACGGACTGGAGCACCTGTATGTGGCGGCACTTGCAGAGACAGCCGTCCTGGTCTACTTCCAGGATGTGGAACAAATTCATAGGACGATGCTTGTGGCGATTGAGGTTGTGAGGTCGGTTGTCTCGTGCTTGGATCAGGAGGTGATCCTTGAGGTTGGCTTATTCCTCTCGTGTTGTTGGGGTCTACAGGAAAGGTTCCAAATGGCCCATCCTGCACATTGCGACTGGCTGGAGGACGACCTCGTGGTTTCGCTCCAGGCGCGTTTGACGACGGCCAGGCACTAGACACCGCAGGCCCGTGCTTCCTTCGCTTGCGAGCTGAAGGTGTTACTGCTGATCGCGGTTCCTGTTCAAATGCAGCATCGATATGTGCAGACATTGATGTTGGTACGGCGCTGAACGGGTGCGGCGTGCTCGGCGTCTGCGAGTGTCCCAGCTGCCATCGTAGACTCGATGATGCTGCATGGGGGGCAGAAGGCTTTGCTGACCACGGCGCAAAGGTCTGCGGCGTCACTGCAGAGGCTATGGCCCATGGATCTTGTTGGCCACCTGGGTGAGCGCTGAAGGGAACCGCAGAGTAAGGGTCGGATTGCTGCTTGTTGCTGGAGTCTGCCGCAGCAGTATCACTGGCGCCAGTCTCGGAGTTCCTGCGTCGTCCTCGTTTGGGTCTGAATGATGGATCGAGTGCTCTGACGGCCAAGTCCTCCTCCGCAACGACACCGTCCCTGCCACTGGCAGGGTATGGGTCATTCGGCGGAGGTAGGTCTGTGAAGTACGGGTGTTGCTTTCCGAATAGGTATTCGAAAAATGCATCAATATGCATGGCCCTCATCCATCGCTTCAGACGCACGGTGTACTGCTGGACCTTTTGCACAGATTGGCCTTTTGAAGTGTCCGGTGCTTCTACACCGAGGTCCAGTGCAAGTTGGTTCCATGTTTTGATCTCCTTATGCTCGAGCTTTCGAATGAGCACAAACAGATCCCAAGTGTTGAAGTCTTTCCCGTCGCTCTTCGGTGGACCTTCAAAGCCGGACCTGAGAGCGGTCGTGTCCACATCTGTTGGGAAATTCGGATTGCAATAGAGTATGAAGTCTACGAAGGTCTGTGTCAGGTTCTCTGCTGTTACGTCTGTGGACGGCAAAGACCGGTCCATTGGTTTGAAGCCGAACACGCTGTCGCGTCCTGGTGATGCGCTGTGCATGCTGGAAGCCTGTGTCGATCCCGCGAAACCGTTGGGCGAGCTTCTGGCATGATTCCCCGTCGTCGGGTGCAAGTTCTGGTGATCATATATCGTAGAGCCGAATTGTGTCTGGCCAAAGGGCGTCATGCCTGTATTGTCACCAAGTTGATATTGCTGTTCAGCTTCCGCACCGCCGCCATGCTGGCGATACATCCTCTGCGCCGCGCGTTCCACTCGCAGCTCGGTGTCGCTGGGACCAGCCCAAGTCGCAGCAGCGGCCAGCGCAGTGGACGTCCAATGCTCAAGCAGTCGACATCCACACGGCACTCAAGGCACTTTGCTGATGTTGTTGAAAAGGGTCAATTAGTAGGATATTGTCGCTGGAGAATGGAGGTTAAGAGCAAAGAGGGGAAGGTAGTCGGGCTAACTTTGGTTCCCAAGGAGGATCTCCACGTGATATTGCCGCAGTTCCCGAGGTTTTGTGGGTCTGCCAACGGCAAGCTTGGTCAAGCATTGACAAGACATGCGCTTCTGGCGCCACTTCTCAGACATGTTGACTGTGTGCCGGACCAGCACAGCATTGAGGACAGAGCTCGAGACACAAGTGGCTCTTGAGAGCTCACTGTGCAATGGCTTTTCAGGCTCGCCATACTTTGCCGCGCCCGGGGGACTTCAAAACCGTGGCGACCTCGTACTCAAATTCAGCCGGAGTGACTAAAATCCTTATCGCCATTAAGCCCACTGTACTCGAGGGACGATCTCCTACATGCGGTTAGACAGTGCAGAACATCGTCATTGCGTTACAGTCACGACTGTGCCCGTGCTCTGATCGCAGGCACAAAAGTGGAAGGTAGCAGGTAGGGCTTCATACGTTGAGTAGATAAGTAGTTTCCATTGCCCCGTCTGGTGGACGAGGGAGTATCAGGAAATGGCTACCATGCTGTCCAGTGCTTGCATTCTTGGGCTGCTTTTCTCTGCCACCGCGAGTGCCCAATTCGTAACGCCTCCGACAGATCTAACGACCACAGCAGGATACCTCGATATTCCAGTCCGATGGAAGGAAGTGCCTGAAGGCATTTGCGAATTGACACCAGGAGTGAAAAGCTATTCAGGATATGTCGACGTTTTCGAAGATCAGCATGTCTTTTTCTGGTTCTTCGAAAGCCGCAACGGAAGTCCAGAAGAAGCGCCCTTGACAGTCTGGATCAATGGAGGACCAGGATCATCTTCCATGATTGGCCTCTTCCAGGAACTGGGGCCATGCGGTGTGGATGCAGATGGAAATGTCTATACGAATGAGCACGCCTGGAAGTAAGTGTTCTCAAGGTCATACTCAATCACTTCTAAAAATGGTCAGCAATGCCTCGAACATGTTGTTCATCGACCATCCTGCTCAGGTGGGCTTCAGCTACTCGACTCCCGTTTCTGGATATGAGACGAAATCATCACAAGTTGCCCAGCTGCCAAATGCGACCTGCTTCGGTTTTGCTGGAGATACATGCGGAACTTACAGCTACCCAAATTTGACCAACACTGCCAACTCAACTGCTGATGCGGCACCGAGCATGTGGCGCACATTGCAAGGATGTAAGTCGAGTACCTTTTCGTTGGAGATTTGAATCTATCATCCAGAACACTGGACATTCTAGTCTTTGTCAGGTATTGCGGCACCTCAAAAATGTGTCTGCAAGATAGTTGTGCCTCGAGCCTAGGTAACGAGTGAGAGCGCGCACTCTGCTTTGGAAAGGTTGTGTCGTTTGGGGAAATTGTGTTTACTGATACCTCTTGTGCTTTTTCCAGTCATGGGAGCCTTCCCGCAATATTCCAGGAACGAGTTCAATTTTGCAACTGAATCATATGGTGGACATTACGGACCCATATTCAACGCATACATCGAATCTCAAAATGACTTGATCGAGAAGTCCTCGTTGCCAGGAGCGCATCACATCAAGCTGTCGACTCTCTTGATCGGAAATGGTACGCATCGCTCACAGCATAAAGCTTTATTCGTATGCCTTTGGCTGACTTCTTCCAAAGGATGGTACGACCCACTGGTACAGTACGCTGCTTTCTACAATTTCACGGTATTCCCCGGAAACACGTATGATTATGATCCATACAACCAGTCCACCAAAAATCAGTTGTACAACGCAATGTACGGACCTGGCAATTGCTATGACCGGACTCTGGATTGCTATAACAGAGGCATCAACGAGGTATCATAACAGTCTCCTAGAAGCGACTTTTGTCATTGACACCCGCTAGATCTGTTCCGCAGCCGATACCTTCTGTGCCAACGAAGTGGAATCCGTTCTCGACAACGTGGCCAACCGCGACGAATATGATATCCGAGAACTTTCTCCCGATCCATTCCCATATTCTTACTACGTGGACTACCTCAATACGCCAAAAGTACAACAAGCCATCGGCGCATTCGTAAACTTCAGCGAATCCAACAGTGCCGTCGGCAATGCCTTTGGTAGCACAGGCGACGATGATCGAGAATCAGGCACGATCGCCGCAGTCCGCAGCTTAGTAGAAGACGGCATCTACGTCGTTCAATTCGCCGGAGACGCAGATTACAATTGTAAGCTTCTCTTTTCTTCCAACATCACGCATTGCATAGCAAATCAATAACTAATATATGTTTCTCTCCTCCTAGGCAACTGGCTGCAAGTTCATCCTAAAACCTCACCCCAGCTAGACATCTCCCTCATCCTCCGAGAATACCCGTTCTCCTTACACAATAACAACCACCCACATACACTAACACTAACAAATCTCGGCTACCAGCGGCGGCCAAGTCATAGCCGAAAAGGTCAACGCACCAGGTTTCTCTTCCGCAGGCTACGAAAACGTCACGACTTTGGATAACATTGTTCACGGGCAAGTCAAATAATCGGATAATTTCGCTTTTGTGAGGGTGTATGAAAGTGGACATGAAGTTCCCTTTTATCAGCCTGTACTCGCATTAGAAATGTTTGAGCGAGCGATTAATGGTAAAGATATTGCTACTGGGAAGAAACATTGGAAGCAGTATAAGAGTGTTGGACCGGCTGAGAGTACTTATCGAGAGGGTAATGGGACGATGCAGTCTGCGGTTCTGCCGGCGAATGCTACGTATAATACGACGACGAATGCGCCGAATCCGGTTAATGGGACTAATGGGACTGCTGGGATTTCAGCTGGTGCTGCCAGACAAGATATGAAGAAGAAGGCGAAGCGGATGTTCAAGCCTTCGTATCAGAACAGGAGATAGAGTCAAGTGGCATTTGGAGGGAGCAGAGGCAGCAAAAAGGACGAAGATTTGATCGAATCATCACGAGACTATCATTTGTCTGTGTTTGAAAGTTGTCATGCTCATAATCTAGCTGGCTAGTGGCTAGCTACTGTTCATATCCATAAATTGCAATGCCGTTGCATGGCAACAGAAAGGGTGTACACCACACTCCTTACTGTGGTCTGCTCTGTAGGCATGCTTTTGCTTTTTTCGAGAATTTGATCCATCTTCGGGAAGAGGCTTTTGCTTAAGCGTTGCCGTCGACCTTGGCAATGTATGCCAGAAGGTCGATGACACGGCGGGAGTAACCCCACTCGTTGTCGTACCAGGAGACGAGCTTGACGAAGTTCTTGTTGAGGGAGATACCGGCCTTGACGTCGACGATGGAGCTGTTGATGTTGCCGTTGAGATCGCTGGAGACAACGTCGTCGTCGGTGACTGCGAGGACACCTGTTTGAGAGCGTAGTTAGCATGACTGCATTCATTGAAGTTAAAATGTGGTTGTTCCGCTTCTTACCCTTGAGCTCGCCCTCGGAAGCCTTCCTCAGGGCAGCAATGATCTCGTCGTAGCTGGCACCCTTCTCGATGCGGCAGGTCAAGTCGACAACGGAGACGTTGGCAGTTGGCACACGCATGGACATGCCAGTGAGCTTGCCGTTCAAGTCTGGAATGACCTTGCCGACAGCCTTAGCGGCACCAGTCGAAGATGGGATGATGTTCTGGGCCGCGGTACGGCCTCCACGCCAGTCCTTGCCTGATGGACCGTCGACGGTCTTCTGTGTGGCAGTGTAGGAGTGGATGGTGGTCATCAGACCCTCGATCATGGTGAACTCGTTGTGGATGACCTTGGCGAGAGGAGCCAAGCAGTTGGTTGTGCAAGAAGCGTTGGAGATGACTGGAATGTCGGACTTGTACTCGGTGTTGTTCACGCCCATGACGAACATTGGCGCGTCAGCAGATGGAGCGGAAATGACGACTTTCTTTGCGCCGCCCTTGATGTGTGCCTGGGCCTTCTCGGTGGTGGTGAAGACACCAGTGGATTCGACGATGTACTCGGCGCCAGCCTCACCCCATGGAATGGCAGCTGGGTCCTTCTCCATGTAGAAGCGGATCTTCTTGCCGTTGACGATCAGGCCCTGGTTGCCGTCGACCTCGATCTTGCCATCGAAGATACCGTGTGTGGAGTCGTACTTCAGCATGTACGCCTGGAGGACATGTCAGCTCATAGCCGAGCAGCTCTCCATCGAAGACAACTTACAGCGTAGTGTGGCTCAATGAAAGGGTCGTTGACGGCAATGACCTCAACGTCACCGTGCTGGATGCTGCTCCAATGTCAGCTTCCGCCCTGCCTTGCACCGAGGCTGTTTTGGCAAGTCACTCACGCATTGCGGAAGACGATACGTCCGATTCTGCCGAATCCGTTGATACCTGCCTGCGGTGTGTATGAGCATGCGTCCATATTCCTTCTCTTCATGTCCCGCTATCGCGCGTTCTGCAATGACGCACCTTGACGACCATATTTGCGGTGTTTCGAGTTGTGGTGTGTGTTGTGGAAGCTGCGTAGAGTCAGTGTCAGTGTCTCTTTCAATCAATGCATCCAGCGCGACGTACAGTGTTTGGTTGAAGCAGTGGTGAGTGGTTGAGTTGGGGAGAAAATATATGGACGAGGGACGTGGGCTGTTTGGTGGGGCAGAGTAAGCTCGGGCCAGACAAGACTGAACACGGTCGACCGAGCTGTGACGATGCGCTCTTGGCGGAGGTACTTACTATCACAAACGCTCTTTGCGGCTGACGACGATAATGCTGGCACTCGACCGCGCGCCCTGGACGAGTGTTATATATACCGCATGAACGCCAGATGCGCCGACGACGGAGATCCGCGCCCTCAGCCGTGGCCCTCATCCGCTGCGGCGTGCCCCAGACCTCCATTGCAGTCATCCGTGACTGCCCGCATCCGCCCTCATGATCCCTAACACTCCCGGCCTTGCGAGACATAACCTCGCCTAGTGTCCCCAGATTCTGCCTTGGCTACTCTGAACTGCATCATTGCCTGCTGCTGCTGCTTGTCGTTGTTCTTGAACGATCAATCTTCCTCTTCTCACCGCAGTCGGCGGGGAGACGGACGCGGGAGCCCCTCGGACCTTTTGCCGGCCATTCCCCGACGCTGAGCAGCAGATGACAACACGTCCTCCATCGCCTGGCCATGACCAATGGAATCTGCTTGTGCGATGATAGGGTGAAACTCCACGACACATCGTAGACGCAGCCTGCCGCCTCCTCGCACAGAGCAGCCAGTCAGCTCTTCAATGCGAAAAGCATGGGGGAAGTTGGACAAAAAGAAGGGCGAAGCATGGATGCTGTGCCTTGGCCAGAAGAAGTAAGGTCGTTTGCCAAAACCGGTTAGACTATTATTTGAGGAGTCTGGCTCTCGAACTTCAAGATGTGATTCTGAGTGAAGAATTTGCAATGTCTCCAAGACCATTGATGGTTCCAGAAGTACCTCGTGCTCGCAAACAATGATTTGCAAGCAAGGCCGACTACGTCTCCTCTCCAGGCTGTCCTTGCATCTTGTCATGTTTTCGCTCCAATATCAAAACGTGGCGCATTATTGTTGCTCAACCGCACTTGTGCGACCTATGCCCGCCCACTGACTTCGGTGCCCGTTGATACGAGTTGAATACAAGTTCCGAGGCCGCATCACTCAGCTCCGGAAGATGTTTCGACTCTGGGACAAGAGCTGTTGATATTGCTTGAATTGTATTGCTACTGACTGCACTGAGGCTGATGAAAGACCTCTCACATAAACAATGCTGCTCTTCCCCCGTGCACACAAAGTCAACGAATGCCCGGGTATCCACTGCATGTCACACTACTCCTCATCGACCTCCTCGGTCTTCACGCTCGTCTTCTTCTTCTGATTGATTCTGCTTAGTCCTTCTCGAAACGCCTCGAAAGCTGGGACTGCTTGCTCAAGGAAACCCCTGAGCTCGTCGCGCAGTGGCTGTTCGCCTGGGTCTTGCTCGTCCGGATCGATCATGCCGTCGAAATGAGCCCAGATCTCCTCAAGTATCGTTGAAATCTGCTTCTCGAGCTGCTCACTGAGCTGCTCCATCTGGCTCTCGATAGCGGAAGCGATCGCTTCGAAAGCAACGTCGAAAGGACATGCTTCGCCCTTCTGCGTCAGGTAGTCATACATGACTTTTTCCTGACGCTTCACGTAACCGTTGCCTAGGACACTGTTAGTGAATACGCTTTTTGAAGTGAAGAGTGCACATACCTTTATCTGCCTTCAGTTGCGTGTAGACAGGCTGCATCGCAATGACAAAGTGGTGAGTCGGGCTTTCGGATCCCGAAGCGTCCATTCTGATATTTCTGGTAACGTTAGCTCAGTGACTCCATTGCTGCTGGTATCAACTTACTCAAGCTCCTTTCCGAAAACCGCTTGATGATCTCTGCGTGCGTTCTTGACACCGGCGATGTGGCCTTTGAGCAGTTCGTAGAAGCTGTCCATTTCCAGATTGGTGACAGCCGGTTGACTCCTTAGTGCTGGTTCCATCGAACTCAGCTCTTCCACGATCGAATCGACCTGCTTCGTGATCGCCTTCGATTGAAGCTTCTTGATATTGTTCCAGCCAGTGATGAGTGAGAAAGGCGCTTTGCCCCAGAACTCCATGTTCCACGATGTTCTGGGGCAGGTTGAGGTCGAGTGGCTGCCTGAGTTCCTGATGAAAGCCCTTAAAGTGCTCCAGTGGAATCGATGGATCTTCTCAGTCCATTTGGTGCCTGCTTCCGAGACGAACCCTTCGATTTTATCAGTAGACTGGGTTAGCAGCTTGCCTGCCACGAGATCGTGACATTCTTTCCGATATACGTTGAATCTGGTCGGCAGCGACTTTTGCGGCTGCCTCACAAGATCCAGCAGAGCCTCGGCGCCTTGGACATTCTTCCGGATTACCCAAAGCTGTACGCCTTTCAGGAATACTAGGAAATGATGTTGGACATAGTCTTCCAGCGCTGTGAGAAGCGCCGGCGCTGCCAGTGCGAGAACATGTTTTCGAAGGGCTGGTATGCCCGTTTGTTTGGCCGAGAGCTGAAACTTTGTTGCCGTCTCTGCCACACCCTTGAACGAGCTGTAGTGTGCGTTCGAAACACAAAAGATCGTCGGCTTCTTGCCCTGCGGCAGGTGACCTTTCAGCTCACGTTCCAGACCTGAACTGACGAATCTGTTTCGAACTTCCACGAGATTGCAAAGTCTGTCCTGGTCGGCCTTGTCTTTCTGTTTCTCAATGTTCTTGATCGCTTTCTGGACTGCTCGGATCTTCTGCTTACGCTCCTTCGTGGGTGCTCCTCGTTCCCTCCCTTGCAGCCCGCGCTTTGCCTTGCTCAATTGAGACTGCAGATCCCGGCACTTTTGCGCAGACTTGTCGTAAGCAGCAGTGGTTCGCTTCTCGTTTTCGAAATGTTCTGCAAGGTTTGAATTGATCTCGTCCTCGGCCCGGGTGCAGATAATAGCAATGTTGTCCTGAAAGCGTTCTCCGTACTTGGCGTACAGGCTATCCACGGTAGTACTGTTCACAGCACGTCCGATGGGGGCTACTATCCACAGGCCATCGCATTGGCGGATATAAGCATTTGCAGCATTGACCTTGACTGCGTTGGTGTCGCTGATGCCTAGGCGCATAGTCAGCAATCGAAACGTACGGCGAATGAGTAATGCGAACATACCCGGTAGATCTGCAATCGAAGCATATTTTAAAACCCGAGACCTCCGGATTCCAACTCGCACAAACATGACTAGAGGCCACAGGTTTGGCTGAGTTGGACAAGATGTGGCCTGGAGAAGGGGGTCAACTGCTTCTCGAAACGCTCGTGCTGAGCTTGTCTCTCGGCGGACCGTCCGCATAGTGTTCAAGTCCATCTGCACGAACAGCTCCTTGCACCACTTCTGCAGCTTTCGAGCAACCTTACCGGAATCCGCGATAGACTGACCGAGCATTTCTTCTGCGCTTTGTAGAGATGACATTTCTTCTTTGTCACAGAAGAGGGCGTGAAGAGTCTTCACTGCCGTGTCTGCACGACGCTTGTAGAGCTGCCGTGTGTCGTCATCCCAGTCGGCCTGGACCTCCGCGTTATGTCTATAATGTGCAAGGTGTTCTCGGAGCAATGCCTTGGCTGTCTCCTCGTCGTAGTACGTGATCTCAGCTGCGAAATCCTCGCGCTGTCCATCGATAGAGCTGCAGTACTCCATAGCAGTCGCCGTACAACTTTCGCCAGAAGATATCTGCGTAGGATTCGTTAGTTTATGGGATTACGTGGCAGCTTGTCTTGAACCATGAGACATACGGCTTTGGCGATGTTCGGCACATCCACGATTGAATTCAGAAGTGAGCTTTTCCCTGTGACTGTCAGCAACGCCGAGGCACTTGGTGTCCGGACAAGCATACCAGCTCCCGTATCACCAAGCAGAGCTATCCGCATCGGCTGGGGTCGTGGAACCGCCCGCAGCTCTTCTGCTTTGGCTCGGAAGTTTTTCACGTAAGTGCTCTTGCAGGGAAAGCGTCCCACGAGGTCGATAATGTGCTCAACGATGCCTGTGAGTCCATTTTCGATTTCCGAAAAGACTGGATCATAGGCAGGCAGCTTGGGGTATGCTTCCTTTGCTTCACAATAGATCGCATCTGGATCGAGCTCATCCTCTAAGGACATGTCATTCTCGTCGAAATGTTCGTTATCGTCAACGAACAAGTTCTCATCGTCGGCGTTGTCGCCTTCGGAAGCTTCTTGTTCCGAGTCTGTGTCGCTGTTGCTGTCGTGCTTATTAGCGCCTTCGGGAAGCGGCGATCCGCTTTTGTCGTCGTCAGTGCCGCAAGACTCGACACTTTGAGAACGTTTACGCTTGCCCAGGGCATCGTAAGGCGATGGCGAAGCGGCCACTGAAGCCATGGCAGCGGCGCCGCAGTGATGTGGTATCTGCTTAAGTAAGTAAGGTAGGGATGGGTCGGAATGGGGTAGAAGTCAATGTTGTTGAAAGTGTGGAAGGATGTGGTGAGAGAGTGCTTGGATGCACAATGGAAGAATGAGTTCCAATTTGTGCCGTGGAAAGTGAGGCAGTTTGCTCAGCGTGAAAATGTTGAAGGAGTTCAATGTGATCACAATTACCTGAGCATGGACATGGGCATGCACTGTGATGTGAATAGATGCGAGGAGTGAGTGGGAGGCGACACTTTTACACTCGCTGAATCTTGCAGGCACAACTGCAAGGCCTGGGGAAGATCTGGCTGACATCGCAGTAATAGTGCCCAGCGTAGTAGCACTGATTCTAAGACGCAATTGTGGTTGCAAGGTTGATCATGCATTATGCGAGTCGTCCTCGAAATCACTCTCCGGTTCTGGTATGTAGCACAGATACCATGGGCGACTCTGGTCCATCCCATCGCATGTTGTCCCGCGGTGGGTACTCTGCTACGTCTGGACTCTCCTCTTGCTCGGTGACAGCTGCATCTGGTGTACTCGGGATGCATCTGCATGCGATATCGAAATAGCAATAGCCAAGATACAGAAGAGATGCATTAGGCAAGAACAGTGAGAAATGGTGATAGTTTGAAGTTCAGTCAACGACGCGTCAACGCGTGAAGTCAGTTGCTCGCTTGGCGGGTGCGTGCTCACGGCAACTCCTGCGGACTGGAAAGTGCCGCGCAACGAAATCAGGACGACAAATTTGCTGAGCTGGCGAGACACGAACAACATGAATTCCTCACAGGTGTCGCGTGCGGGACCTAGCTGGCACCCTTGCAGTCCGGCGGTATCACCACCCTGCTGCATCTGAAGCTCAGGAATAGGAGGCTCTGAGATCTGTGGCGGATCTCACACAAATGTGGCCACTCGCCGTGAGGGGCCCTCGGCTTGCCAGCTCTCCAGCCGGAAGTCAGCAGAACAGTAAAGATGGCACATACTGCACCGTCTAGGCCATGGACAGCAAGGCCAAGCAAAGGAGATCTCGCAAGGTGTGCGAGAACTGCCACGTACGCAAGCTACGCTGCAATGTCGAGGACATTGGATCACCATGCAGCAATTGCGTAACCTATCGCGCTTCCTGCGTGCTGCGGAAGCGCAAGAACAGGTACGAACCGAATAGTTTCGCGATTGAGCAGTACTCATATCACCCGTAGACGAGAGTCCCTATTATCCGAGCATGCCCGAAGACGCAGCCCACCAGTCTCGGTCGCTCAGGCTTCACCTGCGCATGGTGCCATGGAAGTCCTGGGCCCATTTGCACGAAGCCCTTCAGATGACAGAGACAGCACTGGTCCCATGACAGTGGAGTCCTTCGACTATAATCATATGCTTGATCTTGACGATGTCTTCACATTCACTGGCAATAGCTCAAGTATGCCATTGGCAGCTTCCCACAGCTTCAGTGCCAATGCTCCACCATCACCACATCCTGGTGCCTTCGCCACCTTCGCACACCTCTGCAAAGATGATCTTACCTTCCTGCGCGAACAGGGCTGCCTCGATTTGCCTCAGAAAGGAGTCTTCCGGGAGCTCATGTTGCTATACTTCAAATTCGTTCATCCGAATTTACCCATTGTGCCCCAAGAGCTTTTCTGGTCTCGGTGGCATGGAGATGAGTTTGTGCTGGGGACATTTTCTTTGCTGCTCGTCCGCGCTATGATATACGCAGCATCCGGTGTAAGAGCTCCTCCAATTGCCAAGTCTGTCATTGCCTCTAACAATCGATAGTATGCGAACGCCAGTCTCCTGTCCGCCTTGGGCTTCGAAAACAGACGCGAAGCGAGAAATGCATCGTATCGCAAAGCAAAATTGGTCTTCGACTTCGAGGCAGATCGAGACCCAATCTCCAACGCGCAAAGCTGTCTTCTTCTGACCTACGAGACCAGCACTATGCAGCTGCGCATCAACTCGTCCTGGCTCGCTCATGCAATACGCTTTGCGAGAATGGCTCGGGCAGAGTCGTATTATCGGTACCAGACCAGTGACAACCAAGGAGCAAAGTTACTGAAGCGGCTTTGGTGGGGAATTGTCTTCCGCGACAGAATACTGTCTCTGGGTTTGCGGAGAAAATTGCAAGTCGAGATCGATCCTACTTGGGAGGATGCCCATGGTCGACTCAAGGAGGAATATGCACTCTCTGCCGCTGACTTCGACTCAGAGCTAGGCGTGTCGCCCGTGCACAGTCTCGAAACTCAGCTTCGTTTGGCGCAATTGGTCAACCTCACTTGCCATCTGATGCCCGGTCTGAGCGGAGCCCTCGGTATTTGTAAGTGCGAGGTGATTTTGGTCATGCCTGTCCCTATCTCTGCAACTCCAGCATCTCTGAGTGTTTCGCTTTGCTAATAGATGTCTTCTAGTGTACCATCATGAGAGCTTAGACGATCGACTGGAAGCTGCTTCGCGCTCTCTGGTCTCAAGTATCAACAACTTACACCGAGCCGTTGCAGAATTAGGACGGTGGCAAGAGAGTGCCCTGCAAATCTTCCCGTCCCCCATTAGTCTGGACGATAGCGATGTCGATGAAGCGATCTCAATCTACGCCAACATGCTTTTCGTATACCAAGCGTCGGCAGTGTTCGCGCTGCAAAGTCAGCTCATCTTCATCCACGAGCTGGTACCGGCTTCAAGATCACTCATCGATGAAGACACTATTGAAGAGTCCGTAGAGGCACTGGAAGATGCCAACGCCGATATCATGCGACGCATCAAAGAGTTGATTCAAACACGACTACTGGACTCGTTACCTGTCAGTATAGTCCCGTTGGTGGGCCCTCCCCTACTGCTTCAGGCGATCAATTTGGCTGCGGTACGTGGTACGCATTTGGAGGCCACAGAAAGTCGGAAGCTGGATATCTTCACGCGCACACTCGAGAGCTGTCGAGAACGCTTCCGAGGCAGCGAGTTCGTTTTTGACCTTCTGATGAACATGATTGGTTATGCCCAAGATGACGAGAAGTTCATGAGTGCCATGTCAAACTGGCGCCGGAGCTCTAAAGATGTTGACTATTCGACTTCTGGCCACACGAGGATAAAGCTGGACTGGAGTAATCTGGTATGTCAAAGGCCGAAGCTCTTCTTGCGCCTCATGGTACATATGGATCTTGCCTTTTGCACGGGACACCCGCCGGATGAGTCAGATCTTCCTGAGGGACTGCGGAAGCAAGCAGCATGATTCACGGTCAATGGCAGACCGTCTCCAGTCTCAGAAAGCTCGCCAGTGTCAAAAGTGAGTAGACAGGCAGACCCGTCATATTCGGGGAAATGAGGGCGCTAGATTGATCGCGACTGCACAATAGACTCGAGTCCTATTGTGGCGGTCGCAGTTGCCTCATTGTCGATAGGTGATATTGTCCCTGGTGCCTTCCGCAGCCCTACATCAACCCCTTGCCCTCCTCCACGTTCTCCCTCGTGCCGCCCTTGCACTTCCACTTCTGCTTCAACACCGACACCGAAACCATCTTAGTACACCGCAGACCTGTGAGCCTCAACACGCTATCGGCGCTCCTTCTCGGCCAGGCAGGCGCATTCACCCCAGCAAACTGTGGCGCTCTTGGCATCGACGCAGCTGTCGCCTTCCTTATTTGAGCAGCTCCCCCGTCGCGGTCACCACCACCTGTGCGACAACGACATCAACATCGGCATCGACAACGAAGCCGCTCCAGCTTCCGCCAACATCAATCAACAACACTCTTGCGCGCCCGTCGCACGCGCAAGTCTTCGACATCTTAAGGGGGTCGCGCAGCAGCTTCACGCTCCTAAAGCGTCGAGTCGTGTCAACACTTGTCGCGCGACACTTCAGTGGTCCCTTGAACTTCATCGAATACACCAGTATGGAGTGGACCGGTTCTCCCACCAAGAAGATGTCCGCATCCTTCACCATCTTTGACGAGAACGCTCGCAACACCCCCGAGCAGGTTCGCGCGACCCTTCACGCACGCGTCAAACTTTAACTAATGTTTGTCTGTAGTTCGCCTTGAAGCGCACGGCCAGCGCGATGCCGTTGCCACTAACAACATCGCGCTTCGCGAACAGGGGTCCTCCTCCACAGGTGCGCGCACTCTATTTCGTCTGATCTTCCTCCATCTTCTCCATTACTAATCGGACTCGCCAGCAGTTCAACATGGCTCACCACGACTCGCCTGCTGTCGTTGCAGAGCTCATGGCCAAGGTCAAGGCCCGCCAGGAGATGCACTCCCGCCAGAAGCGCGAAGTCGAGGACAGCGAGAACCGCAGCACCTCGCCGACCAATACTGACCCGTACTCCAACACGCCTCCAACCGGCCAGAACTCCGACGAGGAGCAAGCTGACAACGAAGTCTACCGCCTGAAGCGCGAGCTTGATCTCGCCAACGAGCGTATGGCACAGATGAACCTACAGCTCACCCAGTCACGTCTGGCCCAGCACACAATGGAGGAGGCCATTGGCTCCCCGTTCCCAACCGCACAGCATCTTGCTGCCAACATCCCCGGCCACAGCATGCTGCCGTCGGTCAATGGTCTTTCACAGGCCACTGACTTCAGTCGCGCTACGACTCCGTTCGAGAATGGCAACATCAGCTTGCAGCACCAGTCGTAGGTCTCCCACTGTCACGCGAGGCATGTTGTGACATCTGACTGACTTCAATTAGCTTTGACGGCATGCCAATGCAGGCGTTTTCACGCCAACAGCCTGGTTACAATAACCGTGCTGGCTACATGCCTTCCATCACTCCGGTCTCATACTCACAGCCGCAATACGGCCCCAGCGCCGGTGGCATCGCCCACCCGCAACCCATCGGTACGAGACTCTCCCCAACAGCGGCTGAATTCGGCGTCGGTCGCGGTCAGTGGAACGGACAGCAGTCTCATGGCCCATCATATCTGAACACCACAGAGCCGCTCAACTACCGTCGCCTTCTTGAGCGCAACATGAGCTGCAACTGGAAGTATATCGTCGATAAGATCGTCTGCAGCAATGACCAGCAGGCTTCCATCTTCCTGCAGCAGAAGCTCAAAGTCGGCACATCTGAGGCAAAGTTTGAGATCGTCCAAGCCATCATCGACCAGGCCTACCCACTCATGGTCAACCGCTTCGGCAACTTCCTTGTTCAGCGCTGCTTCGAGCACGGCACGCCCGAGCAGGTCATTCAGATCGCTCAGGCCATTCGTGGCAATACCCTCAACCTCAGCATGGATGCTTTCGGCTGCCACGTCGTTCAGAAGGCTTTCGACTGCGTTCCTGAGGAGTACAAGGCAATCATGGTCCACGAGCTCCTTCGCCGCATTCCCGAGACAGTGATCCACCGCTACGCCTGTCACGTCTGGCAGAAGCTCTTCGAGCTCCGCTGGAGCGACTCACCACCTCAGATCATGAAGTATGTCAACGAAGCCCTACGTGGCATGTGGCACGAGGTGGCTCTTGGCGAGACCGGCAGTCTCGTGGTCCAGAACATCTTCGAGAACTGTCTGGAAGAAGACAAGCGTCCATGCATCAACGAAGTGCTGGCTAGCATTGACGTTGTCGCTCATGGCCAATTTGGAAACTGGTGCATCCAGCACATCTGCGAACACGGCGCCATTCCTGACCGCACTCGCGCTATCGACCACGTCATTCGCTTCGCCAGCGAATACAGCATGGATCAATTCGCTTCGAAGGTCGTCGAGAAGTGTCTCAAGATTGGCGGCAACGAGTTCCTCGACCGCTACCTTGACCGCATCTGCGAGGCTCGCCCGGATCGCCCACGTATGCCTCTCATCGACATTGCTGGCGACCAGTTCGGCAACTACCTCATCCAGTACATTCTGAGCAGCGCCGAGCCACAGCGCCGCGAGATCGTTGCCGCTCAGATCCGCAAGCACATGGTCTCCCTTCGCGGCTCCAAGTACGGCTCACGTGTTGCGATGCTCTGCTGCAACCCAGCTGTCACCACCCGTCCTGGCCCGCCAGCTGGTCTCCTCATGAGCCGCGGCAATGGAGCTTTCGGCCAAGGCAGCTTCGGCCATGACTTGTCACGTCCTTTCCCGAGTGAGCGTGGCTTCGGCGGCCGTGGATCTTACGGAGGCTATCGCTAGGCTCTTTCACATTTGTTGACATCTGCGGAGACATACAACCTTCGCCAAGGCTGATCCTGACACCAAGGATTTGCTGCCATACGATCGTCCATCTACGCTGCCACACTGGCTCGCTTGTTCTGCTCGCTTCTACACCAAAGCTACCTTGGGGATCTTTCGGCCCTCTTGTGCTTTTTGATCCGAGGCTGTCTAGCAATGCCGTCACCATTGATACATCGATCATTGGCAGCTCTTTACCTAACAGCGGGCGTTGCTGGTCGGGCTTGCACATCATGCTTGCATCTTAGCCTTTGAATGTACTGGCGATGTTTTCCGTTGTTTCAAAAAGGAGGTAATCGAGGTTGCTTGCACATGGGTGCCGCAGAGTTTCGATATCTTACGCGCGCGATATGGAATGTTTCAGGCTGTAATATTAGTGCTTAGTCGCTAGGTGCCACAAAAGTTGAGTAAATCGAATATGGAAGTGTCTTCATCGCAACCCACTACGTCCATCCCATTGAATATGAATTCCCATCGACGCCTCCAATAATCTTGTAGCAGGGAGTCCATACATCCTTGGCATTTGATGACTAATACCCGACCTACCTCTGGGCTCCCGATTGTGCCTTCTTTCCATGAGCAGTCCACACGACATGATTACCTAGTTGCATCAGAGCCTACAGATTGTCTGGCCGCACGGAACCGCAAGAGACTCAGGAGCTGGTCACGAAGAAGCGAAGAAGAAAAAGAACAAGGGAAAGCACGACCGTGCAGGAGACAATTCAGCCCTCCGCGTTGCCCCAGGCCTTGTGCACACTCAAGACAGAATCCCGGGCTCGCCACTTCAAGTCGAGCTTGAGATGTGTTGGCGCTGGATCAGCAGAGCCGCCGCATGACTTCTCGTATTGATGCTTCCGCTCGACAACTATTGAATCGCCTTGGGCGTGCGGCTCTGCATTAGCCTCGCAGGATGCACGAGCATAGCCTTCCTTGGAAAGTTGCCTGAATCTGTCCCGACGGACATGTATGCCTTCCTGGAGACGATGGATTTTCGGCTTTGGCGATGATATAGCTTAGATCTCTTACCGAGGGGCGGTAGATGCACAACGATGCTGCTTTGCTGCACACGGACGCGGTACCATGGCTGGCGAGGAATCTGTATTGGCTATTTCGAGAACAAGGCTGCGATGAGGTTTCGTTAGCGCAGCCTTGTGCGAAACACATTCCATCTAGGCTTGCAAGATCTCGACTGGTGAGCAACACATGCTCGCGGCCTCGGAAGATTCTGCTAGATCTTTCCAGTGTCGCAGGCTCATGCAGCAGTTGTCACATTTCGGCCGACTAGGTCTCGCCTACGATCGAGATATGTGGTCTCAACGCTCACTTCCAGTCCAAACCAGGATACCTTTGCCACGTGGCGGCAAGGCAACGAGTTGCCTCGTGGAGAGGCTTGGATCGTAGACTGCAACACGCGAAATGGCACCAACTGACTCAGAAACAGATCCCGAACATTACAGAGCTCTGAACAACATCCTAACTTACATGTCCTCGTGATGCTACCGAAGCTCAAGGTGGCTGAATCAGATCCGGGAATGAGTCGGGAAAGCATCGACAACTACCTTTGCAAAGAAGGTCGAGAACGCGAAGAATGTGTCAGTGGGGATTTCTCTCAGCCTCTGGAAGGGCAGCCTTGCTGTTCTCCTCACATGGAAACTCTTAGCAGCGGCGTAACATCCCGAGTCGTCCGGTCATAGACTCGAGGCGGCCCGGTGGCGGCGCTTTTGGCGGACACTGTATAGTCACCGCACCAGGCAGCCCCAGTTTCTCCACTCTGACTTCAGCGGAGCATCTAGGCCTTTGACTGTGATGGCTACTCGACTAATGCAACTGCAGATTGTTGCATGCACAGCGCTAACTGGACTGGCTGGCCAACTTTAAGTGCCACAGCCTTGCAAAAGTGACTTACGCTGTTCTGCAGGAATATAAAGGTAGCCTGATCAGATTACCTTCGTTCCCGCCAAAACACACAATAGTGGAAGTGTCTCCAGCAACATTCACTACAAACACAATAACCAACCCACATCGCTGATCCTTTTGCACTCCAACGACCCAGTCAGAGAAGATGCATTTCATTTCCAGCATCCTAGCCACGGCACTATCGTGCTCTCTCCTGGTCTCGGGTTCCGCTCTTCCCGTGGATTTATCTGAAACCTCCAACGCTCTGGACACACGCGCAGACCTGGAGACTTGCCCTGGAATCGACTATGAGATGGTTCGAGCCGGTCGTTTCAAGGTGCGCTGCAATAAAGACACCCGAAACGACGGCGAAGGTGGCTTCAATCATACGCAAGCGGACGATTTTGATGACTGTATGGGGCAGTGCGAAGGCAAATGGAACAGGTCTTGGTGTAGATATGTGGCTTTCCCGGGCCCGATCAACCAGCGAGGTCATTGCTACATGAAGGGGAAAAACCCAGGAGGCTATGTCAATGTCACAGGGACGAAGCTCGGTATTAGACAGTAGAGTTCCTCGAAAGGCTTTGGGCACTTTAGACAATGGAAATCATCGCTTTTTGGGAGTTTGGGATGCATGTATCTACGCGGACACAGTCTGTACAAAGAACCATTTAGATTCTGCTGACGCTTGGTATCTGTTCACTCATCTCGATCTTCACAGTCACTACAACGCTTTTTCTTCTCCACTCCTTGATGAGCCCTCTGCCTCATCCCCTTCCACTCAAGCAATTACACATTGGCTACACCACACCTTTCGGGCAACTTCTCTGTGTCTCCCTCGCGAAATCATGAAGTAATGAAGCTATGCATGTGGGTAAGAAAGGCTCTACAACCGGGGCCCTTTCCAGTGACAATAGATGTGTTGTAGTGATCTTCAGGTTCCACGCTCGGCGGTCTTCATGCATTTCCAACTCTAAGCTGCGCCTCTACCCCGCCTAGACACACCGCATCCCATCTGTCTTGACTGTCTCATGCGATACATCCGCAACATGAAGCAGTCCTTCCAACTGCCCCCTCTGAAGCCTTCAGTCAGCTGCAAAATAGCTCTCGACAACATCGATCTGACCTTCAGAGTAAAATGGACCTACTCGCTCGGGCAGTGCGCCTCGCTAATGTTCGAAGATTGGCATAGATGGCACAGGAGAACTGGGACTAATGATCTTGCAAGACTCGTGAGTTGCGCTTGCTGTGCGGAGCTGATCACGCTGAATCTATTAGCCTTCGTAGGAAGTACATCGATGTTGCTGCCATCAATGATCCGAGCGTGGACGCACGCGACATCGTCTGTTTGCAAATCTCCATTGTAGAAGGGGCCGGCTAACATGCAATGCAGGCCGCGCTCCTAAGACAATGGTCACCGGAGTTGAAAGACATCGAAGTAAGACAATCAGATGTCGGCGAGAATCAAATCTCGTTCTTACACAACGATCGCAAGCGGACCATATTTCTGTTCAATGAGAAATTTAACGACCCGGTGCCCTGGTCGAAGGCAGGTGTGCTGCATGTCGTTGCGTGTCAAAAGGATTCCACTACCAAAGTCGATACCAGCGCCCACATTCACGCGGATGGCGCGAAGAAAGTCCTCGTCGTGGCAAAAGATACCCATCTCCCGGTATTTGCCTCTTACTCCACCGTCTACCCTTACAAGGCCAGAGTCAGAGCTTTCACCATAGCTAAATCGCAGCCAGGTCTTCGAGATATCTTGGCATCTATGCATATCTGCAGCAGAGACGTGTTGGGAGAAGCCAAGCGAGTCTTGGATTTGTTGAGTGAGTACAGTCAGCTACATGTCAGACATCCACTTGCACGAAACTGACTTGTTTGGTCGAAGCCGAGGTAATTGCTCGCGATGCATGCGGTGCATGCCGTATGGCTTACGGTGAGCACAGAGGCAGCTGGCTGAAGGAATATCATGGAAGATCCAATTCGAGGATTATCTGAATTTGTTCTTGAGTGAAGAGGTCCTTGAAGCGGATCAGTCGGTTCGAGGAGGCTATGAAGGTATTGTGAACTTCGCAGAGCGGAGTGAGTTGTTTGCATTTGTGCCGCCGAAGGGGTCACGGTATCGAGAACAATAGTCTGCAAATGTTACTTCTGTGAAAGTGCACCTGAAGTCTTCACATTCGCTGACTCATCATTGCCAAGAAGCAAGGGCATACCACATCTTCTTGCTCCAGGTCCTGTCGTCAGCCAGATCTAGCACAGCTTCTCTGCTCGAAGGTGATTGTATCATGCCGAATCGATGCGACGATGCGGCTGCAATGGAGAGAGCATCGAATATTTGGAACAACAAGCTATCCCTTCCGAGCTTGCGACTGGTCGAGCACAGCCCCGATGCTTCCTTCCATGTGGTACCATTAGCGATGTCTTGTGCGGCATACATGGCTACCCGTTCAATGCTCACCGGTGAGTTCGCTTCAGTCTCAACTTATAGGTTTCTTTCAGTCTGCCTCATTGAGCTGCCGACTAGAGCTGTTCCTTAGGTTACACCAGCTCCTCCAGCCACAAATCAGCCCCAGGTGGGCAGTGTGTCCAGAACGAGATTGGTCGTGTCTTGAAGTCCAACATTCCGTGCTACATCATGGCAGTGTGCTTCGCCGTGCTGGTTGTTGGATGTGCCACCTCAAGGAGAGCCATCACGCAGTAAGAATAGTAACGTGCGATGCCCATCGAGCATATAAGGGCTTGAATCAAGCGCACGGCAGTATATCCCATCACAGCATCATAACACCACAGAAAAGCCTATATTCCTCAATCTCAGCAACCAATCAGCATCATGACTCGTTTCCTCATCTATTCTCTGGCATACTTCGCCATCGCGACCAGAGCCATGCCCCACGGCGCTCCTGAAGGTCCCAATAACGATCTCGTCAGGGATATTGGCAATGTCTTGCCGCAAGAAAGCGACACCAACCCACTTCTCGTAGCCCGTGCCGCCGGCGAAGTGACCTGCAGCGTCGCCTACAAGTTCCTCTTCGAAGACTTCTCTCTTCGTGGCAAGAACGTGCCCAACTCCAGGCTTGGCGACAATGGCTCGAACTTGCGCCAGCAATTGGTCGGATGCGGCGCATTGACAAGATGGAAGTTCGAATGGACGCCGAATGATGGCAACTACGCATGGCGCGCGACTGGGAGGTTGCCGATTGGGACCAAAGCTTGTGTGGGAAGAGCATTGAACACGGCACTCGGCGCCGGAAAGGGAGGTTGCTGAAGGAGTCGTGATGAGCTGGAGTAGTCCTTGGTCCGTTCGGACTTTATGATCGGAGTCGCTAAATAGCAGTAGAACTGGGGTAGCCGGAGAGCGCGCTCTGAAGGGGAAACGATAGCAAAGTCTTGCGAAGTAGCGGAAAAGATGACCTTCTGTGCAGAATCACCAAGGTGTATCTGTCATTAGGTGACTGTGAAGTCTGTCAAGCTGTGCAATCTATAAGACCTTCTTAGGGAGATGATGCTTCAAACCTCCAACTGAGCCCGCTTCGGCCAGCATTATCCGCACTGCAGCGAAAGGTCTGTCTCCATATCCAGGCAAATGCATACAATGACTCCGTCCATGCAATCATTAGTCCGTCTATTCCGCGCATTGACCTCATATCCGGACTACTACGCCCAGACATTGTATACGCAAGTGTCTCTTATCCAATATGTTCCGTATCCATTCGAATGCGTTTATCCCGTTGGGTGTGCTCGCAATGGAAGCCGGCGCGGCTGTTCCTTCCACTTTTCTTTTCACAGTGTCCAGGGCGACGCTCGTGAGAGAGCCTCCTGTCCCGTTGAGGGCTGAAACAACGAGACCGGCAGTCTCAGAAACGACTTCGGTGAGGGTCGCATTGCCGCTGAGATATGCTGCCGCCGACTCCGATAATGCGCTGGTGTTCGCTTGCCATCGGGGCTCAAACCAATCGGTGCTGCTGAAGTCGAAGATGGACCCGACGAGGACGAAGAGCAGAATGCTACAATAAACGCATGGTCGCTGGATGATAAAGTAGGTCGAGAGGAAGAGAACAGCGTAGATCGGTGAGGCGTTCAGTCTGTATGATGACAATTAGTTGTAGCCTACTGGCTGCGAATGATGGTTGCGTACAGAAAGAGTAAGACGGGGATGAACTGCCGCAAGCAGAACATCGCGGCGGGCAACGGCGGTGAGACAGAAAGGGCCGCAGCGGTGGGATGAAGAAGCTGTTGTTATCAAGCACGCCCGGATGTCGTCGATGCTCGGCGCTGACTACACATTGTGTGGTGTAGAAGCCGGCGCATGAAGTGTCGCGTGCTTTGAGGGGCGATGCATCCACTTCCAACTTCGCGCGTCACGCCAAGACTCGGATGCCTGGACTTCACTTCATTTCACGGTCGCCTATCCGGCTAAAAGCAAGCTCTGTGACCCATGGCTCCCTTGGGAACACCGCCGCACGTTCGCGACGCGTGAGATTACCTGAGCATGACTGGCGGTGAAGCCTAGAACGACAGGCATTTCAGATTGACTTCACTTCCATACGCTCGCTCACTCCCATTTGTTCACGAACACGACTACTACAGTCATGGGAAGCGTAGAGACCGAAAACGCCTTCGAGGCAACTCCTCTATACCAGAACATCTGGGACTATGTCAAAGAATACATGAGTCGCTACGACGCTTCTCACGATTTCAACCACATTCGACGCGTTCTGGCTCTCACAAAACACATTCTCGCCGAAGAGATAAAAGCCAATCCTTCCAAGCAATACGACTACCAAGCATGCATTCTCAGCGCCCTTCTCCACGATGTCGGTGATAAGAAATACGCCCAGCCGGGCGAGAACGCAGAACATCTAGTTTCTGCTCTCCTCAGCAAGAATGGTTGCCCACCGAAGAACGTGGCAAAGATCGCTCTCATTGTGGAGAATGTGTCGTACAGCAATGAGATAAAACGACCGCAGCTCGTCAAGGCCCATATCAATTCACATCCAGAACTTGCGATTGTTCAGGATGCGGATCGTTTGGACGCTATCGGGGCCGTAGGGATTGGAAGGGTATTTGCTTTCGGTGCCGTGAAGGCTTCGGATCGCGGACTACAAGGCAGCATAGACCATTTTGACGATAAGCTGCTGAAATTGGAGAGCATGATGAAGACGGAGACAGGCAAGAAACTTGCTCGGGAGAGGACGGAGAGGCTGAGGCAATTTCGAGAATGGTGGGACGAGGAGAATCAGCTGGAGTCTGGCTTGCCTTGATATGCAACGCTTCAATCTTGAAGCTACAGGGGCCGTAGGCTCGAGATTCCTCTTAACTGTACGAGCTGGACGCTTTCCAGCTGCAGTCGCAGCCTTCGCATTCAGCCTCTTGTTTTTCTGTGCAAATAGGGCTTCTAAGCCCACCAGCGTCCAGATGTGTGCAAACGACATTGTGCCGCCAGAAGGACCGGGAAACAGGGAAGCGGGAATGCCGCCATCTCTCCCGAATCATTTGACAAACACAGCCGTGGCACTACGCCGGCTAACGCCTTCATGATACCTTTGTGGCGATCACAATGCCTACTTGATGTAGTTGTGCGCCTTCAACCATTCCCGCGTGTTCTCGAGATCGCGCTCCTTGTATTGGGCACTTCCCTTGATTGTGTCGGAGACAACTGCCAATCCTCGGTCGTAGCCGGTGTTGTCTTTATCGCCGAAAAATTGTGCAATGTCCTGCTCAACCTTCGCATCTGCAAAGCGCTGCAGAGACATGCGGAGGAATCGTTCCAGCACGACCATGTTTCCGCCGAGCTTCTCACGGATAGCAGGCCACTCTGCCTTAATGTACTCCCAAACAGTGCTGCGTACTTTGGAGTTGTTCGCCAGCGATGCACCGACAGTGTGGAGATCCTGAATTGCCACGTTGCCAGCGAATGCGAATTTGAGGTAATCGTTGGCGAGCTCCTTGGTCGGCACCGAGCCCATGGATGCAAGGGTAATTTCGCGGCCGTCGATGGACTTGGTGTTCAAGAACTCTTTCTGCACGGCTCTGTAGGCCTGTTCGCCTTGGTTCTTGATCGCAATCTTGAAGACAGCAGCTCTAAGTGATGGGTGAATGGCTTGGGCATCGCCGCCGACGAAGGCGTCGAACTGTTTTGTGGCTTCTGCCACAATGGATTCATGGCCTGCAAGGCCTGCAGAGGAGATGAGCAGAGCACGCAGCTGTCCAGTGAGAAAGTCGTCGTTGGGCGCAAACGTCCAGCCGATCTTTTCAGTGGCGGCAGACACCAGCTTCAGGGTGTACGCTCTAAGACCTTGAGATACTTCGTCATCAGAAGCAAAAATGCGTCGAATTTTCCCGAGGGTGGTCAGCACCTCGCTCCAAACAAGGTAGTTGGTTTCTACATGGAAGCCTTCGATGAAAGACAGCACGGCCGAGGTCGTTCCGTGACCAGAAACAGCCAGGGCACCTGCGTCTCCCACCAAACCAATCCGATCTTGGATAGATAGCTTGTCAAGATGTTTTGACAACTCCACCAGGCGTGGTGGAGGGAGGTTTGTGCGATAAAAGCCTGTCTGATTTCCGTTGACCTTGTAGAAGCTCGTGTCAATGTCACGATATGTGTCTTCTCTGGCAGTCAATGCATCACGCTTGGCATCCGTGGCTTGTGGTCCAGTCTTGAGCCCAAGCGGAATCCACCAGGTAGTTGTGTCCTCCTCGGGCTTGACATCGCCGGCTGACAGGAAGCGCGATTGTTGGACGCTGATCTGACCTGGCTCTTCCGCCACAGTGACTACAGGGAAGCCGATCTTACGGACCCAGGGATCCATGAACCCCGTGACGTCCTGCCCAGAGGCCTTGCTAAGTGCTGACCAGAGATCGTTGGTGGTGGCATTTGAGTACTTGTTAGCTTTGAGATAGTCTGCCACGCCTTTGAAGAACGTCTTGTGTCCCAGGTGCGATGCAAGCATGCGAATGACAGAGCTGCCCTTCAAATAGCTGATGTGATCAAAGATCTGATCAACTTCCAGCGCGTTTCGTACCGGGACTTCAATAGGGTGACTGGTTCTCAGACTGTCCAGCTGGAAGGCCATTTGCATGCCTTCGGTGACGAATTGCGCGTCCACGTTCCAGTCAGGATGGAGATGGTCGACGGCATACCAGCCTACAAAAGTCGCAAAACCTTCGTTCAACCAGAGCTCTGACCACCAATCCATCGTTACGAGGTTGCCGAACCATTGGTGGGCCAATTCGTGAGCTACGACGTAAACAACCCGGTTTCGGTATTTTTGATCCGAGTTCTTTTCATCGAAGAGGACCGCGGTCGTTCTGTATGTGATGAGGCCCCAATTCTCCATGGCACCGTGTGACTAGAAGCATTGGTCAGTATGTGACAGTAGAAATGTGGGAATGGAGGACGTATAATGGGCTGATGCGTAGATCAGATGGTCTGTGCGCTGGTAGGTGAACAAGAGACGACGGAACTTACAAATTCATGAACCGCGAGTAAGTCTACCTTCGGCAGCGGGTAGTCGATCTCGAAAATCTCCGAAAAGTAGTCCACGACTTGGTGTGCACTCTCCAGAGCCAGCTGACCCTGCTGTTTCAGGCCTTTGGTGGTGTATACTCTGACTGGCAGACTCTTACCATTGTACTTCCGCCTCGTGAAGTCTTCGATGTACTCGAAGTTTCCCATTGCCCACGCTAAGAGGTACGTTGACATGATAGGTGTTCTGTCGAAGCTAACAATCTTGTGGCCATCCTTGCTCTTACGAGTCTCTTTCTCTGGCATGTTGCTCAACGCAACCAAGTCCTCAGGAATCTCAATTTCAAAGTCGAAGGTTGCCTTGAGGTTTGGCTCGTCGAAGCATGGGAATGCCCTGCGAGCGTCGCTGGACTCGAATTGTGTCGAAAACATGTAGTGCCATTCCGAGTCCCTTGCCACACCCTGCGATGCTGGCACTGTAGGCTTGTACTTTGATCTGTAGAACCCAGCCATGTGATTGTTCATTACGCCTTCAAACGCAATCGAGAGAACCGCTCTTGGTGATTGTGCCAGCTCTTGATCGAATGTGAAGGTACATCGCTGATGCTTCGTATCGTAGGAAATGTCGGAAGCCTTGACAGCTGAAGAGTGCTTGCCTGAGTCTGTGACCAGCTCGGCAGAGTGCACCTTGAGCTCATGGGTGTTGAGTGTGATGGACTTTGTGGACTTCTTGACTTCGACTTCGATGTCGACTTTGCCTTGGTAGGTCCATGGCTCGCCAGCAGCCAAATCTGTCAGCGATATGGCATAGTTGATTGGTTTGACATGGTCCGAAAGGATGTCTCGATCGGAAGCCATCTTGACGAGGGTGCTAGAGGCGTGACTGGAACAAAATCGACTGGCGAGGGCCGGTGGGAAGGAATGCAAGAGTGCAGCGAATTTAGACGATCGAGCGGCGTTTACGGGATTCGGATATCGTGAAGTCGGCGCTCGTCTCGTTGTCACGCTCAATGGTCGATGGCGTGCACAGCTGTTCAAGTGAAAGTGGGATGGTTTTGGTGCCCCGCGAAGGATAACCCGCCTGAAACCGAGCACAGCAGCGGACATGGATTCCCATTGACAGCGGCAGCTGCACTCCCTACAGCAGGCCAAACGACACTATAGCTTGCGCAGCTTCGAACACGAGGAAGCGAAACGAATGGCACGTAGGAGGTAGACTAGAAATTGGCTCTGATGCTTGATGAAAGCCCTACGCGGCCAAGCATCGCGTCGACACGTGCCTTTTTGTCGCATCTTGAGCAATGGCCTTCCGCAAAACGGCATTGATGCTGTACGCTACATGCAATCTAGATGTACAACTTCAGAGTCAAAGAGTGCTTCACTCTCCCAGGGCTTGCGTTGCTCAGAGGGCATTGAGCTCCAGATTGGTCGAGGTTATGCAAACACTGAGAACAGAAATCGCGATATATGCAGCAACTGCCACTAAAGTCCCGTAACGTCCGCAGCGGTGGATGAAGTCAGCAGCACAGAGACGGTGGCCCAGACAGCACGGAAGTCTGTTTGCGCAACCACCGACCTGCCTGGAGCTCCCATCAACTAGCCGCAACACAATCACTTGCGCAACCTGCCATCACGAGAGCACGCGACGTACCATCCTCCAAACAACCACACACCTACCACGCCACCGTATAGTACCACTCGTCGTCAACGATGCCAGCGACCACAGCGGAGACGCTGCAACTCGTCAACCGCACTGTGTCCGTAGCGCCTCTCGTCCTCCTCTCGGCAGCAGATCATTATGGCCGCTCGGCAAAAGGCACGCGGAAACGTGTTGTAGGAGTGCTGCTCGGTCAGAACGATGGAAAGAGCGTGAGAGTATCGAATAGTTTCGCTGGTGAGCAAACATGTGGCGCCATCTGTTGGAGGACCATGATCTGACCACATACAAATAGTTCCATTCGAGGAAGATGAGAAAGATCCCTCAGTATGGTTTCTGGACCACAACTATGTCGAGTCGATGAACGACATGTTCAAAAAGGTCAACGCGCGGGAGAAGCTGATCGGCTGGTATCACTCTGGGCCGAAGCTGAGGGCCAGTGATCTGGAGATCAACGAGTTGTTCAAGCGATACACAGCCAATCCTCTTCTGGTCATCATAGACGTGCAGCCGAAAGAAGTGGGCGTGCCGACTGATGCCTACTTCGCTGTGGAAGAGATCAAGGACGTAAGTGATGGATCAGGTTGGGCCAAAGATTGACGCGGCCTGAGTGCTGACTATCTCTAGGACGGCACAACCACATCGAAGACCTTTGTACACACACCGAGCACGATCGAGGCAGAAGAGGCAGAAGAGATTGGCGTCGAACACCTTCTACGCGATATCCGCGACGTCGCTGTGGGCACGCTCAGCACACGGATAACAAGTCAGCTGCAATCGTTGCAAGGTCTCCATTTGCGGTTACAGGACATCGGAAAATACTTGCAGAAAGTCCTCGATGGCGACCTTCCTGTCAACCACGCCATTCTTGGCAACCTACAAGACGTGTTCAATCTGCTCCCCAATCTCTCCACACCCAAGGAGGCCGGCAAGGACTTGCCCTCACTCAACGGCATTGTGAATGGTGCTGTGGGAGTGACGGGTGGAAACACTGAGAACTCGGAACTTGCTCGCGCCATGAGCATCAAGACCAACGACCAGCTCATGTCGATCTACCTATCCAGTCTGATACGAGCCATTACCGCCTTCCACGACCTCATCGAGAACAAAATTCAAAACAAGCGCCAACAGGAAGACGAGGACGCGAAGAAAGATGAGGACAAGAAGGACAAGGAGCTGAAGAAGGAAGAGAAGTTGATGCTCAACGGCACATCGGAGAAGACAGATGACTCCGCGAAGGAAGGGGCCAAGAAGGATGACAAGGGCAAGAAGAAGGGATGAGGAAGATGTCCAAACATTCACGATAAACGCAATACCGAGCATTAGCGACGGCGTCAGGAGGTTTGCGGTCTGGGAATGCGCAGCTCACGCGCTACCAGCATACCGCAGATGGCCGATCACATTGTATTGAGTATGTACATTACTGCGGAAAGACGAGCCACGATAATGTGATGCAGCTCGCCGCGGAATGACGGTTCACGAATAGAAACGCCGTGCAAATGCTGCACAGCCTAGGTTCGTTACAAAATTGACTCTCTGCGACATGCATTGCGCCGCCCCTGCTGAGTGCCTCTACGATGCATCCCAGCCACCTGCATTAATCCGAGATGCACCGTGCATGAAGACCATTGAACAAGGAATGCAATCGGCAAGCCATGCGACGTGCCACCAGCCTTTCAGTCCCCCCATCCGGCAGACCAACCTGCAACCTCATCCACCGTAGCCTCCCTCTCCTGCACGAAATGCGAGAGCGCGCTGCAATGCTCAATTAAAACGCAGGCAAGCAAATGCTTACATATTGGTATATCCTCCCCGAGAGTGAGACCACCCACAAGCCACTGGCCCTGCTGGGCAGAAGGCTGATCAGATGTTTCTGAAGAAGCAGCGGGAAAGGCAGAGAATGCAAAAGCTGGACAGGAGCAATTCCACGCCTCCAATCGCACTTCGTAGTTATTGACGTAGTCGTGAGTAGAAACGCGAGTGTTTTGCTGCTGTGCTGAATGTACGATGTAGAGAGAGGATACTTGTGCCTGTTGCCCTGCTTGGGAATCAAGTTTGAGACGAGTGACGAGACCGCGATCCAGGAGGTCAAGTGCTGGAAGGACTTCTTTCTCGAACAAGGCGTAAAGCGTCAGGAAGATGTTCTTGCCTTGTGCAGGCAGGTCTCTGAGCGGATTCAGGCTTTGCGAGACATTGACATCTGCTGGAGGAATTGCCTTGATCAGGCTCGTGACCCACTCTCGTGGACTGGTGTTTGAGCTCGCCATGTTGTATATCTGGGCAGGACGCTACTGGAAATGACGTCCGCCAGGCATTCTCATCCTCACCTGCTGATGTCAATGTTCAGGCAATTCGTGACGTGGAAGACCCAGCAAGGCTCGCTCTTCTGACGCTGCTTCAAACAGGCGGTCACAGTAGGCATTGATTTGTCGCTCAATAATGCCCAGACGCCGTGCGAGGCGGTCTCTGTGTTGCGTTGTCCGATGCTCCGCCGTAGCTGCCCAGTCCCCACGTCGGCACAGAGAGCGCCTTGCTTTGCAATGGAGCTGTATCGCGAGGCTTCACCAACCAAGCATGTGATGCCGAGCTGAGTTCATGCCCACGCAGCGTGTAGAGGAGAGAGTGTGGTCGTGAGCAGTGAATGTGAATGACGATGATGTCGATCTCCGGTCGCGTGAGGCTCAAGTGGCACACGACCGTGCACCGATCGGAAGGCGCGTCGATTTGAGTCAAGGACAGCGCACACACTTTCATCCTCCAACCAGCACCGGCAGCGCGGCCGTCGCAGACACCAGCACACCGGGCAATGCATCCCAAACACAGTGGCCCCTTTTATCGTTTGTCGCGTTTGCCGGCGAATGGCAGTCCGGCCCAGCGCAAACACCTTCACATGCGAGCACACTGAGCCAGCTGACCGCCGTCCGGCTCGGTGACTGGAGGAGGCCGCCATTGACATCCCACTCTCGGAGGTCACCAATGGCTCTCATGGGACCCGATGGACAACACGGAGGGGTGTCAGCTGTGCACCATGGCCGCTGCTGCTCAATGGCATCCGCTTATGCGCCCACCTGTGCTCGCGCTGGACGCACACTGCAGCAGCTCTCTCGCCGTCTGAGGCAAGCTCCCGAGCCCACGACGGTGCAGATGGACTGTTTGCCAGCAGCCGGTCCACCGTGAACAGGCGTTCATCTGACGCGGAATGCACGCGGGTCTGCCACCGAGGTACCCTCGCGGCACAACTCGCATAAACGACGATACTTTGAGAGCAGGACGGCGCGCAGATGAGACGGTGCATGCCACCGCTTATGCGCGGGTCACCCACCGCAGAGCTCTTTGTCTCGTTACGGCCGCCTGCTGCGCGTGCTCGGCCGGTGAGGGTGCAGGATGGTGTGCCTCACCATTCGCGAGTGTGCAGCCATTGGAACAGGCAAACAGATGACCGCGAGCTCCTTGTTTGACGCAGCCGTGGCAGCTTGGTCCTATCAGCGCAGCCGGCTGCCGCAGTGTGGCGCAGCACTCGACACTCGACACCCCAATGTGCCAGCAGGTTCTGCGGTGACGACGAGACGCAATGCCAGCGCGTCGCGGCCATGGTCGGACGGCTGACAATTGATGAGGCCCCGGGCCTGCACATTGACGACGTCGCTGGATACGCCCGGACTTTCGACGGTTTAGGGTTCGATACAGCCGCCAGGCGCATTTCGCCACCGTCAGCGTGGGAGGGTGACTCAGACGTGAGCTACCCAACTCGCACACCCTAGGCAGCCAATGTCTACGAACGACGATCGCGGGCGCGTGGGCTGGTGTTGGTGTTGGTGATTCGCCAATTGACTCGCCAGCCTTCTGGCACCTTCGTCGCCTCTCTTCCGACGAGGGCGAAGCGCGCACATGACAAGGAATCGGGCTGCGACATTGGGATTTCCAATCATGGGCTCCTGCCTGCCGACCTGTCTTAGGTCCTGCGCTTTCCTTGTTTGTGTCATCTGTCGCTCGTTGCGGTCACCAGCTGCGGAAGCCTGAAATGCTGCTCTGACCCATAGTTGCCTTTCTGACTCCCGGTGGCTCAGCTTCCACTCTATTCAGCAGCCTAGAGAGGGTACCGCTGAATGCTTACCAACAACCGATCTTTCGACTAAGGACAGATTACATTACCCGACGACGAGCACTGCAGTCTACAAGTACTGCAGCTCTCCCACACCCTCGCGATCCATCCCTCCGCGCGATCCTCCATCTGTCACGGACTTAGACGGACAACGACACGCCAAGCATAGAGTTCACGACGCGACGGACTTCGCCACGCGCATTACTCCGTTGATACATAATCCGCCTGTCGCCTGCCTGTTGGCACACTTGCTGCCTGCTACGACACTCGCACAACCGCATTCGCGACGACCAGCGATGGCATTATCACAACCGCAGCAAGAGAAGAAGAGAATGGGCACGGGTTCACACTTGCTCACACCAGAGGAGCCAACGATCGATAGCTTCGACGAGCCACAACCAGTTCGCGTGGTCGAGCCACGCTCGCCACCAGAGTCGCCAGCGTTCCGACCACTTTCGGCGTTGGACGCAGCATCGCAGGAAGACCAACAGCTCTATCCTGTATCCGATTCAACACACGCCCAGCCTTTGTTCCATAGCAATACCACGCCGAGGACGACACCAGATCGCGACTCCTCTGCTTCCGTCGCAAGCGAGCCGGCCACATCGCCAAAGACCCCAATCTCAGGAAAGGATCAACACTGGTCACGCAAGAACTCGTCTGGTGTGATTGGCATCGTGCAACGATACAACGCCGACCCGCACGCCTGGCGTCAGAAGTGTCTGGACGAGCTGATGGAAATGAAACGGCTCAAACTCGAGGCAAGACAACTGCCGCCACCCACTTCGCGCCCTGTGAATCGCGACTCACATACACAGCGTCTCCTCGAGAGCCTGGGCAAATCGCGAGTTGCGAAGAGCACACCAGCTGCAGTGGAGACCATCGAGAGGCGATCGGAAAAGGTGGCCTCGCCCATCAGGCCAACCCGAGCAAATGCTAGCGACGAAAGCCGAAGGCAACCACCCACAAAACGACACATCAGGCAGACTTCGACACCAACCAACACTCTCGCTGCTCTGTCCCAGGCTTCAGCTGCACCCAAGCCCCGCACTCGGCAACCACCAAGCAAAGTGGTCGAACGCAAAGACCAAAGCTGGACCGAGGTGGTGGATTACTGTCCTCCCAAGGAGTCGCTTGACTCTATGAGCAGGAAACTTTCCGTTGAGTGGACAAACAAGAATCATCAGGATCTAAGCCAAGATCCCGATCGCGTCCACCTCCATCCCCAGGAGCTCGCAGTCGCGTCTACACTACGACTGAAATGCGATCGTTATCTACTCATCAAGCGTCTAATCTTCCAGGAGAAAGTCAAATTTCTCAAGGAGAACAAAGAGTTCAACAAGACTTCTGCACAGAACTGCTGCAACGTGGATGTCAACAAGATCAGCAAGCTCTGGCAATCATTCAACGACGTTGGTTGGTTCGACAGACACTGGTTCGAGCAATATTTGAACTAGAGCCGCCACGTTGGCATATGCGGCATATGCTTCGGAAAGAGTCACTTGAGATTTTACCCTTGCCAGCACTTTGATTGGACACGGCTTCTGCGACTATTGGTCACGACCAGACTTCGCTTCTTCACCACAGACTGGCTTTTCCTTTTTTTTTTCTGCTTGGACACAGCACGGCGTTATTTGATTTTCGGGACGCAAGGGGAATTTGGCATCTGCATGAATCTGGCTTGCTCTGGCAGCACAGGCCTTGAACGACTTGATGATTTGCATGGATGCATGGACATGAATCACAGCGATTAGCACGCCACGGGAATGCCGGACGCTCCCCTCAGTTGCGAGCAGGATGATGGCGCAGCACAGTCATGCATTGGACGACACTTTTGGTTTTGGTTGTTATTAGAGATACCCCCCGCTCGAGCTTTAACTTAGGCTATAGCATGACAGTCGCTAGAGACCCTTCTTTTGAATTCTTTCTCCCATAACTTCCACTTCCGGCAATTTTCTTACTGAGACAGGTAGGCGATCCATTTCGGGATCTGAGGGTTGTGGAAGCCAATAGGCATGCGCGGCGAGTTTGCAGACGTGATGAAGACATCCGCATCCGCGCGTCTGGCGAGAATTGATAGAATAGTACGACCACTTCGTGCCGAGTGAACAAGTGATGCCGAAATGCAGCGCCAGCAATGTCACAGGCTCACGAGCTTGTATCAGACTAAGAGAACGGCATTGTCATTATGCTGTTAATTTGATGGATGGTGAATACTGGTGAACAGTGGTGGAGTTTAGTTGTATTGCTGGGCGTTCACATGAAGCCACGAATTGGTATCCGTGCATCCACACCCTTGAACGCGAATGTCTCGGGGATCCTCGTTTCAAAGTCTAGACTACGCGTGCGTTTGACTTTGCGGCCCTGGAGAACTACAACAGCAGCGTGAGATATCGCATGCGGACTGCAGTCCGGTCGACCATTGCCGCCCATTGAAGGCAGTTCTTCAGCTCGCGTATCCGCAAGCGCCATCCGTGGTGGGCATAGACCACGTTTCCTCAGGTACAGAAGTGGGTTGCGGAGCGAATCCCTTTCCGCTAGCATCCACAAACGGTTTAGGCCGCTTTCCCTTGCGCGAATCTCAGCTATTAATTCACCAGCAGTACGAATCCATCGTCAATATTCGGCTCGAGAGGACACCTACGCAGCAAGCGGAAGGGGCTTGCGTCGACCTTTCTCCACTGTGTCGACGATAACATCGCACCTCGACGATTCTTCACTTCTCGCCAGTCGCTCGTTCTTCACACCTTTCCACTCCCGTTGCACCCTTCTTCGAGGGGGCTGCGATCTCGCCGCAGCATCAGACCACCTCCTCCGCATCACCCGGCATCATGGCCGTCAACACCAATGCCTCTTCGACGGGTGTCGACACCCAGGCGGAGCTGCGGAAGCGCAATGTCGCCGCGCCGTCGAATGGCGGCTACCTGCCTAAAGAGCTCGAGGACAAGCTGGATAAGAAGACCAAGCAGCAGGTACGAAAACTCGTGTTTCAGCTCGGATTTGGAGGAGTTGTCGCGGGCGCTGATCGGCTCAATGCTCTGCGAGAGACGACGAAGCTGGCGATGGAATACATACTGACATGGGCGGATACAGACGAACTCAATCCTCAAGACGATTGACGACTACGAATTCCTTATCGCACCAATCCTCTTCACAGCACTGGCCTTCTTCACGCGCATGTGGAAGATTGGCCTCTCGAACATCGTGACATGGGACGAAGCACATTTCGGCAAGTTTGGTTCGCACTACCTGAAGCGCGAGTTCTACTTCGATGTGCACCCTCCCCTTGGAAAGATGCTGGTCGGACTGTCCGGCTACCTGGCAGGCTACAATGGATCTTTCGAATTTAAGAGCGGCGAAAAGTACCCAGAGGAGCTCGACTACACTTTCATGCGCGTCTTCAATGCGGCATTCGGCGCGCTGTGCATCCCATTGGCATACTTCACGGCAAAAGAGTTGCATTTCAAGAAGCCTACCGTTTGGCTCGTGACGATGATGGTTCTCTTCGAGAACAGCTACACGACCATCAGCAGATTCATCTTGCTGGACAGCATGCTTCTGTTCTTCACCTTCACCACGATCTTCACATGGGCGAAATTCCACAACCAGCGTCACGATCCCTTCTCTGTTGGATGGGCTTTCTGGCTGGCCATGTCTGGTCTGTCCATCGGTTGCGTGTGCAGTGTCAAGTGGGTCGGCATGTTCGGTACCGCTCTCGTCGGACTCTACACCATCGAGGATCTGTGGAACAAATTCGGAGACCTGAAAATGCCCAAGGTTGAGCTCGCAGCTCACGTGGGTTTCAGAGTTATTGGGCTGATCGTCATCCCAATGATCGTCTACATGTTCTCTTTCTACTTGCACTTCCTCATCCTGGAAAACAGCGGACCTGGCGACGCGCAAATGTCCTCCTTGTTCCAAGCGAATCTCAAGGGCACTGAGGTCGGAAAAGACAGCCCTCTGGAGGTTGCGCTGGGATCCCGTGTCACGTTGAAGAACATGGGCTATGGTGGTGGTCTGCTCCACTCTCACGTCCAAACCTACCCAGAAGGCTCGACGCAACAGCAAATTACCTGCTACCATCACAAGGATGCCAACAACGACTGGTTCTTCTACCCGAACCGTAACCAGCCTGCCTACGATCCAGAGGGTGCCATTCAATATGTCGGAGATAAGGCTGAGATTCGTTTGATTCACGCGCAGACAGGCCGCAATCTTCACTCGCATCAGGTCGCCGCACCAGTCACAAAGGCTGATTACGAGGTTTCTTGCTACGGTAACTTGACAGTTGGTGACACCAAGGATCATTGGATTGTCGAGGTCGTCAACGATGCTGCTTCTTACGACTACTCGAAGCTGCGCACTTTGACCACTGCTTTCCGCCTCAAGCACCGAGATCTCGGCTGTTATCTTCGCGCTGGCAACGTCAACCTGCCACAGTGGGGCTTTAAGCAGATTGAGACGACTTGTGTGAAGGAGAACAAGCCGCGAGACCCATACACGCATTGGAACGTGGAATCGCACGTCAACGAGAGGCGTAAGTTGTACCAGATTATCAGATGTGAGAGTTTTACTGACCATGACCGCAGTTCCTCCGGGCGATCCAGGATCATACAAATCTCCTTTCTTCCGTGACTTCGTCCATCTCAACGTTGCCATGATGACATCCAACAATGCACTGGTTCCAGATCCAGACAAGCAGGATGACCTGGCTTCGAAGCCTTGGCAGTGGCCTCTTCTTAACGTCGGTCTCCGCATGTGCGGCTGGGACGACAGCATCGTCAAGTACTATCTGCTCGGAAACCCCTTCGTCTACTGGGGGTCCACCGCCGCACTCCCATTCTTTGTTGCACTGTTCGCTTGGTACGCTATCCGCTGGCAGCGTGGCTACGATGAGCTCACCTGGGCAGACCTGGACCATTTTCAGTATGCGGGCATCTATCCCGCCATTGGCTGGTTCCTGCACTATTTGCCCTTCATCGCCATGGCGCGTGTGACTTACGTGCATCACTACTACCCGGCTCTGTACTTTGCCATCCTCACATTCGGATTCTGCATAGACTGGACGACGCGAAGTCTGCACAAGGGCCTTCAGCTGGGCATCTTCGCTGTGCTCTACGTGGTTGTCATCGGTCTTTTCTGGCTTTTCAGAGCCATCTGCTTCGGCATGGAGGGCTCAAACCAGCAATGGAAGCATCTCAAGTGGCTACCTGGCTGGAAAATGGCAGACTAGAGTAACACGAGACGAAGAGATTGTGGTACGATATACATGCTGGGCAGCGAAGGGGTACGGGGCATTAGGCATGGTATTTCGCTGGCGAGAATCAGGCATTGCGTTGGCGTTTTGGGAGCGACGACAAAACCAGAGCAGATGGAGCAGACGGATTTTGTACCTCATACAGAAAGCGATATTTCCTTGACTTACAGCTTCTTGGGCAATAACAGCACTTTGTCCTGTTCAGGGTCTTTCAATTCTTGTGTCACCACTGATGGCGGAACACATGGAGAGACGTGGTCCAAGCTCCCCCGGCAAAACGATCCTCGGTGTTCCTGCATCTCACTATACATCGTCTCACACCCGTCATCCATTGCGCCCTCTCTTATAATAAATCGGCCTCCTTCCAGCTTTGTGTACCTTTACTATGCTCTCACGATCATGAATCCTGTTCGACCGCCGCTGCTCGAAGCAGCACTGAGATCTTGCTCAAGAGCCCGGCCCTCTGCCGCATACCGCCACGCGCTCCAAACGCAGGGTCGACGATATGTTTCCGAAGGACGACGGCCAGGACCAGCATCGGGCGTGCCGCAGCTCAACCAGGTGTGGTACCCAAAGACACGCATAGCCGTGGGCGTCGTCTTCATCGGGTCCTTGATCTATTCCATGGTCACCGCCGACAAGGAAGCTCCTGCAACTGCGCAAGATCAACCGCCGCAACCTCGCTCCGGGCAACAACTCGATGCACCCTCAATCGCCGAACGAGATGTCTTATTGAAGCGGGAGTCCGGCGTCAGCCAAAGCTCGCCCATGCGGCTGCGTATGGAGCAGTACATCAAGCAAAAGCAACAAGAAATCGTAAGAGCATTGGAAGCGGTGGATGGCAACAAATTTCACGTGGATGAGTGGGAAAGACCACATGGCGGAGGCGGCATTTCCTGCGTGCTTCAAGACGGCAATGTCTTCGAAAAGGCGGGCGTGAACATTAGCGTGGTCTATGGCACACTTCCTCGAGCTGCAATCTCCAAGATGCGAGTCAATCACAAAGCTCTGGATCCCGATGTCGAGAGCCTCGAGTTCTTCGCCTCTGGTTTGAGTCTCGTGCTGCATCCACACAATCCAATGGCGCCGACTGTACATCTGAATTACCGATACTTCGAAACGGCCAATGCCGATGGCACGACCAATGCCTGGTGGTTCGGAGGAGGAACAGATTTGACACCTTCCTATCTCTTCGACGAGGACGCGATACACTTCCATCGAACGATAAAGGAGGCTTGCGACGCACACGACAAGAACTACTACAGCAGATTCAAGAAGTGGTGCGACGAGTACTTCAACGTGAAACATCGCGGCGAATCACGCGGCATCGGAGGAATTTTCTTCGACGACTTGGACGAGACCGAGAAAGACCAAGAATCACTTTTCGCCTTTTGCCAGACTTGCTTGAATGCTTTCCTGCCATCGTACTTACCCATCATACAGAAGAGGAAGGATATGCCATATACAGAGAAAGAGAGGCAGTGGCAGCAATTACGACGAGGTCGTTATGTTGAATTCAACCTCGTGCACGACAGAGGTACGGCTTTTGGTTTGAATACGCCTGGGGCGCGGATAGAGAGTATTTTGATGAGTTTGCCACTTACAGCTAGGTGGCAATACCAGCATGAGCCGGAGAGAGGTAGTAGAGAGGATAGATTGTTGCAAGTGCTCAAGAAACCCGTCGAGTGGGTTTGAGGCTTTGCTAGTGTACAGGCTAAACTGTAGATATTAAGGAAAAGAAGCAGATCTTGACTGTAGCCGTCTCTCACCGGAGAGATTCAGCGTCGACTTCGTCACCTTTGCGGTCAATGGCCGATTTCACCGCCTTTGCGATCATTGGCCGACTTTTTTGCTTGCGACTGGGACCACGAGGGCCTTGGCAAATGCTATCATACTGCCATCTGTTGCCTTCTTCCAAACACCTGGAAGAACACCTGGAAACAATGGTCAGCATGTCTATCCGACGAGGCTTTGCTACTTAGCCATGTTGCCCTTGCGACAATGATGTTACATACCATGCATTACTGTCGTAGTAAAACCTTCCGCCGATCCATTAGCAGGCTTGTATCTGAGCCTATGAGCGCCCGGATCGACAGGCTCGCCGGACCGCGGCCATCTGATCTCGAATGGACCTAAATGCGAAGACGTGATGATCTGCTTGAGCGTGATCGCGGCACTGAATGCTTCTTCGAGATGCAGGATCCAATGCTGGAATTCGAATTCCTCAGTGATGGCGGTGCGGAGGGTCAGTTGCCGAAAATGAGGTTGAATAGTCATCGCAGCAGAGCCGGCGAGTATGCGAGCCTGTTTGGCAACTACAATCGTCTGGTAATCTCGATCAGAGGCCTGCACACACGCAACATCATTCAAGAAGCGCTCGGGATTCGCGAGTCGGTTCTTCAGAGTAGCTTCGAAATATCGCCGGTATGCACCAAGATCAGCATCCAGTTGCGCGCGACAGTCCCACGACGAATCTGACGCCAATACTGCCGTATGGATGGCGGCGCCAAACAGTGCCATGGTCACATAGATCTGCTTGAGGTGTGGGCCAAGATCTTCTATGTCGCCGATTCGGACCTGCCAATTGGTTCCGAAGACGTGCTCGTACAACAATTCGAGCTCTGGTTCCGGCGTGCGAACAAACTTCGGCACTGCCTTAGCGTCCTTGCCTTTTGCCTGAGAATACGCGAGTGCGGCTTCCCATATGCTATCCTCGATAATCGTCATTTGATCTTTTACCCAGTCTTTATGCGGTACAATGACATTCTCGACGGGAATGGCAATAGGCTGCTGCAGGGTTGTTCGCTGGACTGCATCCTGCTCTATGGACCTGCTCTCCTTTTCTGAGCGACCTGCCGGACCATGCCGCTGACCAATTGTGATTTTGACTGTGCGGGATGTCGCATTACATCCGGCTGCTTGTGTATCTGGTCTTATCGCTGCTGGTTCTTGGCTCTTGACAGGCTGTCTTCTGTTTTGCGTACTGTTGGAGTTTCTCAGCAACGGAGGATCCGACTGTGTGCGCAAGACTGCAGTGTCACCAGATGTAGGTGTCACCTGTAGCTGCAAACGCTTCGTGCGTGGTGCGTCGCTCAGTTGAGCTACCGCGTCCGACTGAACTTCGTCTACCTTGCGCTTCTGGGACGAGCCAACATGGATAGTTGAGCCTTGAGTAGATGATGGTTCATCGACGTGTTTGGAGCTGGAGGCATTGGGCTGGGATTGATCTTCCGCCATGGCAGTCCCGATTTCTTCTCCATTGTCTTCTTTATGTTCCTCATCGGATTTGACTTCGTCATCTGCAGGTTTCCAATCAATTCCTAGTCTTGCCAGGTACGTTTCCGGAAATACGTTGAAGCCACCGCAAAATAGCTGACTGAAGGGCGGCGGTGTCCAGTACCTCGGTTTGCCCCATCTCGCTGGCGGCACAGTGCATTTGGCGTTTCCTTTGTAGTTAGTCATGAGCCTCTTCCGAAGCCGATCTGTGGCCTCTTCAAGCTCATCTCCTTGCAGATGCGGTTGCTTCTCCTTTACCAGTCCTCGGAGCAGGTCCATCTGAGAGTTGCGATCATCTCGATTCTCAACTGGATCGTTATGGATGGCCCGCAGAACGGTGGCTGTATCAAGCAGATCAGGCTTCTTGGTGGTCGAAGGCGCCATGTGGTGCAGTGGATTGTGTCAAAGTGTGTTTGTAAGTCGTGAGAAGCGTCGCCTTGAGAATTTCCAGCTTAGAGCTCACACGGCTATCTACCGACACTCACTTGTTGCTCAAAGGGTTGGACGTTCTTCCTTCGGCGCTTCACTTGATTCGCCACTACTCCATCAGCCACAGTTTTGTTTGTGTCTGTGTTGCATCACAACAATTTCTCCACAACAACTGATCCAGCCACTTTGAATCAAACAACGAGAGCGATCTGAACATGGTTTCAAAAGCGCAAAGGCCGAAGCGAAAGCGCAACGCCAACATCAACGCCCAGTCCGAGAATGAATATCCAGCGACCAACCGCGATCAAACAACATCGAAGCGGAAGCGCAACGTCAAAATCCCGCCCGATAACGAATGTCCGACGACCTACCACGACCAAATCGACCTCGCCATTGACTGGGGAACATGGAAATTTGTTGTCGCTTACGTGCTGTCTCGGGACGGTGTGCGAAATGCTCCCGCGCCGCTCATGATCAACGAACAAACATACGAAGTGCGCATGATGGCGACGTGGATAGATGGCCGCTTCGTTCACGGGCACGAGCTGCAGAACGAGGCGACCATGAAAAGTGATCTGAAAATCATCGACTTCCCCAAACTTCCCCTCTACCAAGGACCTGAAACATCAGATATCACGAAACGCGTCATGGACACTCTGGCCGAACTGCCTGGAAACAAAACTCTGGATCTTCTCATTCAAGAACATCTGCGCGCCATCGTTGAAGATGCCAAGTCGGCTCTTCGAAAGACAGATCTCAAGGTTCACTACAGAGATGACCCAAAGCAACTCGAAGAGCTACTGAATAACATGCATGTCCGAATCACCATTCCGCAAATGTGGACACCGGACGCAAAGAGGCGGATGCAGACCGCGGCGAAGAACGCCGGCCTGCGCGTATCTGTTCTTTCGTACGAACCACAATGTGCTCTTGCATACTTGATCGACGCTGCTGCTAAACAAATAGTACGAGTAGGGCAACTTTATGAAGGTGACAGCATCCTTGTTGCCGACCTTGGCTGTGGGACTGGCGACTTCGTTCTGTACGAGCTGCAAAGCAAACTCGGTGTTGACAGCCGGCTTCAGTGCATGAGACAATCCAGCGGTGAGATCTGCGGTTCCTTTAAGGTCGATGAAGCACTATTGAGAATTTTGAAGCTTCGGCGCACTGAATGGTACGAAAATACCAGGCGTCAACTCAATATTGAGCCTCGCGAATTCGAGCGGAGGGTCCTGATTGCGATCGAGGAGGCAAAGCAGAAATTCAGCAGAAACGACCAGAATCACACGACTTGCACAATTGAAGGCATCGGAGGTGAATACAAGACCTTCCAGTTCAAGAGGACGGAATTTCACGAGGCGTTCGATGAAGTAATCGCGAAAATTATCGAACAGATCGAAAAGACTGCATGGGGGGAGCGGCCTACAGTCATCCAAGTCACGGGTGGGTTTTCGAAATGTCGATACTTGATGGAAGCACTGCGCAATCGCTTTGAGCCAGACAGCCTCGTGGTGCGACCGAATGAGACAGACACGGCCGACTGTTTTCCCGTGGCTCTGGGTGCATTGCTCCGCTACGAAAACATCACGATGCCGGCGTTGCCCTCAAAATATGGATACGCACTACTGCAGCGCCAGCCATTTCACGAGGACGTGCACACAGACGCATATGTGGACGAAGAAGGCTGGCAAGGGGAGCTCGAGAGGATTCCTATGCCATGGTTGGAGAGAGAGCCGTATGGTCGTGACTTCGACGTAGTTGATCATCGTATTGTCAACATCATAAGCAAGGATCAGATACTGCGGCCGAACCAAGTGGTAAGGCACCGCAGGGAACAACTATACACCGTTCCCTGCGATGATCCACGCTTGACTGACGAGCTTTGCTACCTCACGACGACCGTCAAAGACGATGAGTGGGCCAAGACTGAGGAGACCGATGACAATGGCGAATTCATGTGGAGGCCGGGAGTTCATTTTTGGACCTCTGTGAACGTTCCACTTGACCGCAGACGGCTCGACGGCAAAGGCTTTGAGGAGATCGAGGAAAACGGGAAGAAGTTTTGGGAACTGTTGGTACGAGTTACACTTCGATACTGCGAAATCGATGTCAAGATCGGGTACGAGATATTGAAACCAGCAGGCTGGGTAGAGTGTAATGCCGGTGTGAAGGACGAAGAGGGTTTGCCTGAAGATATGGCATTCCGGGCCAGGGAGACTTTGTGGGAGGCATCCCATTCCGACTTTGTCTCGTAGTAGTACGACTGCGATGGACTTGAGGTCGCAGAAACATAGCAAAGTCAAATGCTTAACGTCGATCGACATCAATGGGCGTGTGTGCAACCCAGCTCTTTGAGCAGTAACCGGTCCATGACTGCTTCGCCACAGTTGTTGAGTACCCTCACGTCCAGGACTCGGCTAGCATTGCGTCTGCGCACTGTATTGTACCGAGAATGATGTCTCATACAAGTGATACGTCGGGTGAAGGTGAAGTGACTCGCCATGCAGTGGTCGTACGCCAAGCCTCATCTCTCCACGCTTGCTCGCCCCGCAAGCGCGGCCACGCCTCGAAGGGTTTCCCGAGGTGTTTACTCCTGCAAAATGTACAACATTAAACTCTCATAAAGGAAGGAGCCATACAGCGTAAGTAGCGAACTCACAACCATTTCTAGTCTTTCACTTCCGTACCAGCCTTCTCTTTGCAACTTGTCACGATGAACTTTGATCTTCCTCCAGCACTCGTAGACTACCTCGCGCGAATCGACGACTTCATCGAACGCGAAATCAAGCCATTGCAGGAGCAGGATGACAACAACCGATTTTTCGATCATCGTAGAGAACACGCGCGAACCGACTGGGACAATGGAGGACTACCTCGGGAAGAGTGGGAGCAGCTGTTGAAGGAAGCAACACGGAGGGCAGACAAGGCTGGGCTCTATCGCTTCAGCTTGCCCAAGCAATATGGAGGTCAAAATACAGCTTCGGGAAGAGGCTCGAATCTCTGGATGGCTGTGATCCGCGAACATCTGGCAGCTAAGGGCCTAGGCCTCTTCAATGATCTTCAGAACGAGCATTCGGTCTGCGGAAACTTCCCAGACATCATAATGGTCCAACATTTCGGCAATGAGCAACAGAAGAAGGAGCTGATTGAGGGCCGCCTTGCTGGCAAGGTGCGCATCACCTTTGGTCTCACGGAACCTGAACATGGTAGCGATGCTACATTCATGTCAACAAGAGCTGTTAAACAAGCCGATGGCAGCTATGTCATCAATGGCGGGAAGATGTGGCAGACCGGCATGCACAAAGCGACCAACTGCTTCATCTTCGCTCGCACAAGTGGGAAGGATGGCAGCGCGAAAGGCATCACATGCTTCAACGTGCCCTCCAATAGTCCCGGCCTGAAAGTGGAATCGTATGAATGGACTCTGAACATGCCTACTGATCACGCGACTGTCTCACTCACAAACGTTCGCGTACCGGCGTCGTCGATCATCGGACCTCTGGACGGCGGTCTGGCTATTGCACAGGCCTTCGTGCACGAGAACAGGATCCGGCAAGCTGCCTCCTCATTAGGTGCGGCAGTGTACTGCGTCAACCAGGCCATTGAATACGCCGGCAAGCGAAAGCCATTCGGCAAACCGCTCGCCTCAAACCAGGCTATACAATTCCCTCTTGTCGAGCTGGCAACACAGTGTGAGATGCTCCGATTACTAATTCGAAAGACTGCTTGGGAAATGGACAGAATGGAGCACAAGGAGGTTGAGCAAAAGTTGAGCGACAAGGTCAGCATGTGCAATTATTGGGGAAATCGATTGTGCACGCAGGCGGCGGATAGAGCTATTCAGACTTTTGGAGGTTGGGGTTACAGTGAGCTCGCATTGCCCGAAAGCGTTTACGAGATTACTGACACTTCGGAATAGGCCGCCATTACCCGTTCGAGCACATTTGGAGGCATCACAGAAGATATCGCATCACGGAGGGCTCCGAGGAAGTCCAGATGCGCAAGATTGCCGGCTACATGTGGGGATTCACAGGACCAAAGAAGGCAGAAATGGAATTGGCGCCTGCGAAGTTATGATGGAGCTCACATTATCGATGAGCATGTTTCTACACACTACTTTGTGCTGCAGATTAGCTCGCCTTCGAACAAGGCGTTGAGCGCGTGATTGTAAACTCCATTGAAGGTCTACAATTTTGACGATCTCATGCTGTGTCGGCTCGATGAATGCCCAAATAGCGTACAGATCCTGCAGCCGTGCGTCGATGCGAAATCGTTGAGACTGTCACGTCGTTCTTGAAAAGACCAGGGAGTATATACCAGGTTTGCCTGCCATATCAAAGTCGCTCAGCGCCCGACGTCGTTTCCGAGGTGGGGCGCCTGCCAACTTGGCCTTGGTCTGACTTCAGTTGCAACACTTCACGCTTGCTTTGTAGTTCTCAACTTGACATCCCACTGTACATTCACACATCAAACTCCAACATAATGTCTTCTTCACTATACGATCAGATCCTAAACCTGGAAGAGAGCACATGGATAGCACTTCAGACGAGTGGTGCTGCACTTGTCCCATACTTGACAAAAGATGCCATTATGCAATTCCCGATGGGCCTGAAAGTCACAAGCAAGACAGAGCCTTCTGTACAAGATATTCTACACTCGCCTGCCTTTGTGCCGTGGAAAAGGTTCAAACTACGGAAGGTCGATGTTACGCCAGTTGGACCCGATGGTGCGGTCATCAGCTATCAAGCCACGGCGACGAGAGCTTCGGCCGATCCAAAAGACACTAGAGATGCCGAATTCGATGCGCTTTGCTGTAGCGTCTGGCGTAAGGAGGGCGGAAGTTGGATGATGTGCTTTCATCAGCAGACGATGGCGGGTGAGGGGCTGTGAGAGTAGGCGCGAGGGGAGCAGGAAGTGAAGGATGTTTGTGGTCGAACAGCGCGAGCACGCAACGAACCTTCTAGGCGCACTTCTCGTCAGAGGCAATGGGAGCCATGGCAAACATCTGGTGAAGGTCAGGTTGATGAGGGCTTTTTCAATGTACGAATAACGGCTGTAAGACAAGACGCGCGCATGTGCAAAACCGTTTGAGATTTCCTGCAGCTGCGACTTCTCCCACCCTTCACTCCCAGCAGATCGGTCATCATCGAAGCGCTGTCTTTCCCAACAGACAAGATGGCGCAAGCACCCGCGACGACGACAACAGACCAGGAGCCCTGGCTGAGACAGCTGTCAATCGAACTGGCAGCGTTGGCGGCAGACTGCGCCTCGCGCCCTGAGGAGTGGGTGCGAAGTCGACTAGAAGAAATTCATGCGAGCATCGAGAAGATATATATCAGCGTGTGGGAAGAGAACAAGCGTCTTCAGTAAGTACTATGAGAGCTGAGCGCCGCTGACATGCTCTTGCGCATGCACTCGCGCCAGATGTCAGTGGCACTGCAAGCGCCTGTCACTGATAGAGCCACAGAGAGAAGATCCGCCAGCTCAAGGAAGAGAACGAGAGATTGCATCAAGAGCGAATCGATGCCCTCCTCAGCAGGAACCATGGCCCAGATTACGGACTGTCACTCGAGCAGCAGCAGAACATGGCCCAGAGCAACATCGATCGAATCCTTTCTCAGAGCACAGGCAAGGTGACGGGTCCGCCGCCAGGACCTGCTGCACCGAGATCGAATCATCACGCAGCATCGAGCGGTCACGCGATCAAAGTCGAGCCTGCCTCATGGCCACCTAATCCATACCCCATGAGCGCCAGCCTTGGAGTGCCGAACTATCTGCCTCCTTACCCCTACATCTCGAACAACGCTCAGCCGAGTGCTACTCCGCAACTGGAGCCATACCTCCAGCAGAGCAAGAGGGAGCTCAAAGCGCCACCAACAAAGCGGCAGCGCAAAGGTCCTCGTCCGACGCCCAAGTGCAGCCTTTGCTTCATCGAGGATATAGTCTGCGACGGAAATTCCAGATGCCAGTCTTGTTATAGCCGCCAAGATGCCTACTGTAACTACGAGGACTGCGTGTATGGTGATGAGTGTCCGTACGAAGACTGCACGAGGTTGCATCCGGAACAGAAGGCTTTCCAGAATAGGCCCTACTCTGTGTGAAGAGCTGCGGAACGATGTGCGGACAGTAATGCGGGTTCCAGGCTGCACGGCATGACTTGAGGAGCTGCTCTGGGACTGTGCTCAGCTTCGCATGCAGCGAAGATGGCTGCGATGGATGTTGTGCCAGATGCGTGTCTAAGACTTGAGGCCGCGCGCGACATCGCTCGTGCAAGTGGTAAGCTTCTCGTCCTCAGTGGAGGCGGACCCATGGTAGCGGAGTGTGTTACCAAATGCCAGAATAGTGGCCTCATATCGAAGAGAAAAAATTCAATTGCATATATGTTACCTTCCCTCCCTCTCAAATCTGATCTCTTCTCTGACATCTTTAACCCCATCAAGCCAACAACACTAGAAAAGATCTACAAAGCTCTACTAAACCTTAACCGAGCAAAACCAAGATGGCACAACCTCACTCAGAAGCCACAGAGCTTCTTCTCTCACCACAATCCTCAACCAGCGCCACCCTGCACGAAGACCAAGCCCAAATCGTAGAAGGAAACCGGAAGAGAAAAGCAGGGTGCTCATTTCTCACCGGGTTGAAATGGCTGGCCCCCTGCCTCTTGGCACCATACAACAATTTCTTCGATGCCATGGGACAGGTGAACCAGTACGAGGGCAACTTGTGTAAGCCGATAAAGCGGACTTACAACCTGAGTCGCAGCGACACGAAGAGACTTGTGGATGAACTCAACAAGGAGGCTGGAGTCCGGGCCACCTTGGTTCGAACACTGCGTCTGGGAGCGGAGGAACGGGATCTAGAGCGTGGAGGTTACGGAACGATTGATCCTGCTGTTGAGCGCTGGAGGAGTGAAGTTCACATCGAGATTGAGTCGTTGGTGTCCGATGATGAGGAGCTGACCGACTCTGAGTGAATTGGCGTAACCCGCGGGGACGGGGTTGAAGACGGAAGGACCACGACCTTGTGTGATGAATTGGAGAAGACCAAGAATGCACGACTCACATAGAAATGGAAGAAGGCTAACGTTCAACAATTTGTATTTTCATCGCTCTCAACTCTATTTGCTTCCACGCCAACGCTTCCAAAACTTCCACCCTGCCCCGTCGTCAATATGTCTCCTCCCGCTTCTTCTCTTCTTACTCCCAACTCGCCACCAGTATAGTGGCATTCCCACAATCAGGAAGCCGACCACGACAAGCGCTTGCAGAGGCTTGGCAAAGACAGCCCTACTGACTAAGAACAAGCTTACGCAGCAGAAGATGATTGGAGTTGTGATCCAACATTTGTAAGGTCTCTCCAACTCGGGCTCTTTCACTCGTAACACGATCAATCCGATGACTGTAGCGAAGTAGAATAGGTAACTTGCTATGCCGTAAAATGTCGTCAATGTCTCGAAATCGCCAATGATGATGTATACTGCGGTAAGTGCTGCATTGAGGACCATGGCGTAGATAGGCGTGAAGAAGAATCCTTGCTCATCGGCGACGAAGTTGGTGAACTTCTTGGCTCTTGCTCCTCGCCGCGGGAGTCGCATTCGATGCGAGGCATCGTTGAGTCCGATGGTGCCAAATAGTTCCGGTAGGTATCCCTCTCTCCCTGCGCTGTAGACTAATCGTCCTCCAGTGAATGTCGTGGCGTTCAAAGCTCCGAAGCATGATCCTGATACTGCGAGAGCGAGGAGCAGAGATCCGAGAGGACCCAGAACTGTGCCTCCAAATGCCACGGCTATCGTGTTCGATTTGTCGATGATTGTCGTGGGGAGGACGAAGATGTACGCCAGATTCGCCAGAATGTACGAAATAATGACAACCGGAAACGAGGTATGCACCACTCTGGGCAGATCTCGACTCGGATGTATCATCTCTCCAACCACATAGTTCGTGTTGTCCCATCCATCATACGCCCATAGACCCGCATAAAGCGCAACAGCCCACTCCGAGGATGACATGCTTGTCCCTTCAAACCAGCCCTTAGTCTTCCAATCCGTGCTCAACGCCGCTTTGTTGTATGCCAGTCCAGTAGCCGCAACAATGATTCCCGCAACCGTAACAGCCAACAGTGCCGCAAACTTGAAGAACATGAAGAAGTCCGCGCTCCTCGTTCCCAGCTTCGTACTCACACAGTTCAAGAATGTGACAATGATGAGGCCGACCAATGCAACGCCCTTGTTGATCCAAGGACTCGCTTCCGCCGCATCAGGCCCAATTATCGCTCGTACAATGTACTCCCCAAAGATGATCGCAATGATGGCCGCGCTGCCAGGTCGGAGCACAACCACAGCACACCACGTGAACAGGAAACCAGCCCATTCTCCAAAAATCTTGCTCAGATAAATCTGTGCTCCGCCATTCAATGGTATTGCACCCCCTAGCTCTGCATAACTGCTCGCTCCCGTCCAGGCCAGAATCCCACTTACAACCCACACGATCAAGGCAGCGCCGAAAGAGCCAGCATTGCTGTTCACACTCGCAGGACTGCTGAAGATGCCACTTCCAATAATCAGTCCCACGACGAGTGAAAGTCCGTTCAAATATGTCAAGCTCTTATTCCGTTCCAAACTCTGCCCTGCAAGCCCTGGCTGCGCTGCACCGAGATCGAGATGAGGTGTGCTCGGCGTTCCGAGGCTTGTATAGCCGTTACCACTCGCGGTCAAAGGAAACAGGGAGCTATTGAAATCGAATGCGCTGCTGGCCGAGTAAGTCCGGCCATGGCCATTGCTCAATGGCCTCGCACTCCCGTTCTGCGGCGTGACAGGATCGCTAAAGGATAGTTTCCTGCTCGAAGGGAGTCCCGAAGATGAAGAATCGAGTGAGGCGCGTCCGGCGTTATCGTCGTCGTGAGAACTGCTGGCAAGGCTGGCCAATTCGAGCGAGTCTCGCGGAGGTCGGAGTTGACCCATAGCATTAATATGTGGGAAGCACTATCGTTATATCGTATGCTGTCGTAAACATTCGGTCGTGCCTCTTGTGTTCGCGCTCCTTTCCATCGTCAACGGTCTGTAACGTGGCCGAAATCTTTTGAACTTGCCGAACTTACCACCAGGTCGCGTCACGCTCCATGCCAAGCCCTGAGTTGCTTCCGGAAGCGGTGAAAGGGAGGGCGATCACTCATCTCCTACTGGCCCCTTTCAACCTGTCAATTGCAATATTTGACTGAGCACCACTTGCGGCAGGACATCACATGCTCGAAAGGAGGATCAATGAAATGTGTTCTTGTGAAAAGCTTCATGGTTCTCTATCTACAAGACAACCAAAAGCAACCTCTGAAAACACAAATGAGAGTCATTCTCCACGAGCCGTTTTTGATCATTTCATCACTGGAAGCATATCTATTCATCACTTCTCTAGCGGCATGCTCAATGTACAGCGAGTCTGCATCCACAGCCGCTGCCAAAGACGCCCGCAAATGCTCGTAACCGCTCTCCGCGGGGTATTCTCCATTCCAAACCACACAGCACTCTGATCGGCATGCTGTTTACAACTTGTCGTAGTAGTTCTCGTAGCCTGGAACTTGAGGCTTGATACCCTTGCGCTTTCGCATATCCTCGACAATCTTTCCGGGTTGCGAGGTTGGGTCGAGCGCGGATCCACCAGGCAGGATCTGCCAGTGGTCGAACACGGATTGTGGGAAAGCCTGGCCAGAGGTGTTGGAGCGGAGATCTGCGTTGAAACCGAAGGACTCGTTGACAGGCAGGTAGGCCTTGATGTTGAACAGAGGAGTACCAGGACGCTGGGCCTCCTCGAAGACGTGACCTCTCCTACGGGTGAGGACACCGTAGATACCACCCATAGCCTGCTCTGGAACTTGAATCTCGACCAAGAAGACTGGCTCGAGAAGACCTGGGTCGGCCAAGAGGGTGGCGGCGTAGAGCACACGACGCGCGGTTGGGATGATTTGACCACCACCACGGTGGATGGCATCGGTGTGGAGGGTGACATCCATGATGTTGAAGCGAACGTTTCGCATTGGCTCTTCGGCGACTGGACCCTCCTTGGTGGCCCATTGGAACCCAGAGACGACGGAATCCTTGATTTCGTTCAAGTACTGCACAGCCTTGGTCTGGTCAACCAGCAAGTTGGCGCCGTTGGTGTCTGGACCGAAGCACCAAATCTTACGGGCATCCGTGACGTCCCAGCCGTGGTCATCGGCGAGGATACGGGCACGAGCCTTGAAATCGTCACGTGGGCCAATCTTGCCTGACTCAATGTCCTTGGCGACCTCCTCGGCCATTGGGGTGGCAGTGACGTAGAGACGGTTGTGCTTGTTGGGCGACTTGGAGAGCGCAGTCATGGAAGAATCACCGCCAACAGTCTCACGGTACTGGACGACTGGGTCGGAGATGCGGAGTGGCACACCAGCGTGGTCCTCCTCGAGATCCTTCAAGCAAATCTCCAAGTGCAACTCACCGGCACCAGCAACAACGTGCTCACCGGATTCGGAGATGAAAGTCAAGACACATGGGTCAGACTTGGACAGACGCTTGAGACCTTCGACGAGCTTGGGCAGATCGTTGGCGTTCTTGACCTCGACGGATCGCTGCACGACAGGCGAGACAGAGAACTTCATAACCTTGAGGTTGTGCGAGGTCTCGTCGGTGGTGAGAGTACCAGACTTGAGCAAGAACTGATCGATACCGACCAGACCAAGAATGTTACCGGCTGGAACATCCTCGATTGGGTCAGTGTAGCGACCCATCATGAGAATGGTACGCTGGATAGACTTGACGAACAAGTCGGACTTGCTGCCTGGAACGTAGTTTGGACCTTGGATGCGGACCTTGAGACCAGAGCGGGCGGTACCAGAGAAGACACGGCCGAAAGCGTAGAAACGACCCTTATCGGAGGTCGGCACCATCTTGGAAACGTACAACATGAGAGGTCCCTTGGGGTCACAGTCGCGGATACCGATGGCAGACGCATCATCTGGAGGACCCTCGTAGAGAGTCTCCATACGGTAGCGCTGGGCGGTTGCTGGAGATGGAAGGTGGAGAATCATCATCTCCATGAGGGCATCAGCGGCAGGCAAGAACTTGCGCATGACGACCTTGAGCAGGGCCTTGCCCTCAAGATCCTTCTCGTCACCAACGAGCTTGACCTCCAGCTTCTCGAGAAGCTTTGGGATCTCATCCTTCTTGAAGTTCATGATGGAGTCGAAGATTCTGAAGATTGGGTCCAAACAGAACTGGTTGAAGGCACGCTCGGCGCCTTCTGGGCTCTTGGTCCACTTCTTGGTCTTTGCGTTGAAGAAAGAGTCTCCCTTTAATATGGTCAGTTTCGTGTTCTCCGCGAGAGCGCATCATTCGCTGTACTCACCCAAAGACGGTCCATCATCTTGTTCTTGTCAACACCAAACTTCTTGGCGTACTTGACGGCGAATTGACGGATGGTGAAGGCCCAGCCGTGGAGACCGGAACCGAAGGCAATCGTTCCCTTCTGTGGGTAGACCTGGACATCTCCGAGGGCCTTGTCGAAGTATGTGGCGATAACGACGTTAACAGACTCGATGACACGAGAGAAGTTCTGGTACAGATCTTCCTTGGAGAGCTGCAGCTCGAGCAGCGCACGGTCGACCTTGTTGATGATGACGACTGGCTTGATACGCTCACCAAGAGCCTGTCGGAGCACAGTCTCGGTCTGCACGCACACACCTTCAATGGTGTCGACGACAACGAGAGCACCATCGGTGACACGGAGAGCAGCAGTGACTTCAGATGAGAAATCAACGTGACCTGGCGAATCGATCAAGTTGATCAAGAAGTCGTTCTTCTCGCTCTTGTCGGTGGCGATGGTGATGTCCTTGAGATCCTCAACATCGGAGAGGGAGCCATACAGCGAGATAGCTGTTGACTTGATTGTGACACCACGTTCCTGCTCATCGGCACGGGTATCTGTGAATCGAGCAGAACCGGCGTTCTTGGCTGAAATAATACCGGCACGCTGGACGAGCGAATCGGTGAGGGTGGACTTTCCGTGATCGACGTGGGCAATGACGGACATGTTACGGATGTTCTTTGGGTCATCCATGAGCCCACGGATCTCCTCGACGGTGAAGCTGTAGACGCATTTCGTCAGCACTGTGCCCACTGTGTTTCCTCTTGTTCTTGCTGCTCCTGCGCCGCGGCGCCGCGGAACACTGTGGTATCCAACCCTCGAGCGTGTCGAGTCCACTGTCCCAGCATCTTCTCCGTCGCGGAATGACTTACTTGACCATCTTGGCGGTGTTGTAGTGGTAATGTCCTTAGAGGAAAGAGTTTGAATCGTACCCCGCCGCCACTGAGTTGGCAAACGAAGTCCCCGAGTTGAATTGTGCCTGCAGGCGATGTTAGTAGGCGTCGCGGGGGAGCAGGCGGCGGTGAGGATATGTATACCTGTCAAAGGCGCTTGAGGGAGCAGCGGTGATTAGAAACAGAAGGGAAAACTTGCAGGAGCCACGCACTGATGAATTTGCTCTCGAGCGGCAAGAGCGGGGCATGGGCGCTAAGCCGCATTGGTCACATCACGACGAGCCCACATTTCGCCCAACGACAGCGACAACAGCCATATGCACGCACTCATACGCTTTCTTCCTCACCACACGACACCTCACTAAACTCTTCATCTGCCGCTATGCCGCCGTACTGAGATGTCGGTGTGTGTGAGTCACAGCCTGATCAAGTTGTTTCGAGCTGCCCGCCATTCTACCACGTCCTATCACATCGGCTACACGTGCAATGCCTAGTCCACTGCGGACCAGCCGTGCTGACAATAACACCTTTCGCTGAGCATCGTATCGCTCTACCATTTCCTCCAATTTGCCGTCGCCGCAGCAGCTACTAGACTCCGCCCTCGATGGTCCCGCGTATCTTCGCAAGCCCGCACGAGCCCCTCGGGGCCACTTTCAGTCCGAGTCTGAAGTCTGGGCGCGGGGTCGAATGCGCCGATCTTGTATGAGAAACCTAAGGTTACACATCACCAATTGTCAACACTATCAGCCGTGAGCAGTGATTGAGCCTTTCCAATCTCTGCATTGGTGGTAACAGACAAGAGTTGCTAGAATATATAGTATTCATTCTCAGGAATGACATACCCTAGATCGCCCAAAACATGGTCGTACTGTCCTTTGTAGGCCTTTACAACACTAGGCATTATACTGTGGTGGAGGTGCACTCGGAACGCCCTGTCCTCCGGCGCCAGCGAGCCTCTCAAATGCTTCCGCTCGCACCCTCTGCAGCTCTTTCCGCGCCTGTTCCAAATCGTTGCCCGCCTGTTGCAGATTCTGCTCTGCACTCTGGCATCTTCCCTTCTGCTCTTCAATTTGACCCTTCAAATCCTGATAGGCGGCTTTCAGTTGAGCATCACTATCTTTGATGCGCTCGTGTTGAGCCATGTCAGAGAAGATATTATCGAACAGGACATCCGAGAACATGTGTCCGTGATCGATGTTGATCTCCTTGAGCGGGCGGACTTGAGGCTGAACGCGTTGGGCCTCCTCCATATGGCGCAGAGTAGCGTGGATTGCGTTCTGGGACTGCGAGAGAGCATCGCGTTCCATCTATTCACAAAGTTGTTAGCAGAAGTTACAAGTATGTCATAGACGGCTTGCGCGGTCTAGAGAAGCCTTCCAGTAAGTACACACCATATCTGTGAACATTCCTCCTCCGAAGTATACGTCGCGTTGAGACCGGCGATACGCGGCGTCCATCTGTGCCTGCGCTGCCGTAAGGCTCTGATCTGCGCGGCCGAGGACTTCAAGAACATGTTTCTCAGAGCTCAAGGCGCGATTTGCTTGGTCATAGTTGTCTTGGCTCTGCTGCACAGCTCGTTCGAGATCGTCCTCGCCTGGCACGTCTGGAGTGGGGCCCGAGAAGATAGAATTGTAAAGCTTGTCGAGTTCGGTCTGTGCAGTCTCGTGGCGCTTGGTATCGCGTTCAAGATTGACTTTGTCGTTCTGAGCGTGCTCCAGCGCACGAGAAAGCTCGTCACGACTTTCTTTGGCTGAGCGTTCTTTCTGCCATGCATCTAGAAATTCTCGCTCTTCTTTTTCAGCCTTAGAGGTGAATTTCTCTGTACCTTTCGAACCACCCATCTTGTGCATGTAACGCTTGAAGTTGCTGTCGCGGTACTTGACATGGTCCTGCTTTAACATTAGTGGTCGGAATAAAGCCCTCAGCAGGAGCTCCCTACCTTTCGCTCATCCTCAGTGATGCGATGAAGCTTCGTCAATTCCTTGTCAGTGCTCGCAATCTGTGCATTCAGATCCGCGATAAATGAGGCGTTCTGCTTCAGTGAGGAAGGAGCATAATCAGTCTGCCGTAGCTCAGCAAGTAGCTCATTGTTCTTATCACCGGCCTCTCTCAGAGTGGACGCAAGTTGAGACATGGTGGTTGTTGATCGATGAGAATGAATCAAATGAAAAAGCAGTTGTTGCGGGGAAAGTATGACCAACCTTCGCAGACAGTAATGTCTCCTATATACCTACCTGCAATGCCGCAGTGTGGCACAGGCTGTGCAACCTCCACCTCAAGATGTATGCTAGAGAGACGGACTCTTGGTGTATACAAGAAGTGCACCCACCCATTGGTGGACGTGTCTCAAATCCTTCGAAGGATCCTACTGATGTCAGGGCCAAGGCTCTGCTGCGCCACAGCGGCACAGTTCGAGTGAGCCGAACTCCACCTGGGCGGCTGTTCGAGGCTTGTCATGTAACGATAATGTTTATGGCGAGGTTCAAGACGAGCAGAGAGCTTTGCTCAGCCCCAGCGATCTTCCTCATGTGCCACATCGTAGTCCTCGACCTTGGGTGGATCGTCGTGCTGTGCCTCCGCAGTACCGGAAGGCTCTTCGATCTTCATGTCAGTATCATGCGAGCCGTTGCTTGGAATTGGTCCCGTGTGCCACGACAACTCGACTTGACCATGCAAGGGAAAGTCAGTCTTGCGTGTCGCGTCCATGAAAATTTCACCTTGATAACGCTGCTCGAAAGTGACCAAGGCCGCGTCTTGTTTGTCGTGGTGTCGATTGAGCAACGCATTCTCTGCTGCGTTGAACAGAAACCAGGAGCGCAAGGCTCCTTCGTGTGTGTCGTACGTTCCATTCTTGAAGACAACAAGGACAGTCTTGGGCCGGTTGTCCAGACGTTTGACAGCACCACCCCTGCCGACACCTGACCAACCCCCGCGATACGCGCCTCGGCCGCGGCCACGACCTCTGTAGCCACCTCTCCCGGGTGCGTGATATTGCGGCGTTGACCAGGTCGAGTCGATAGGAACGGCCTCAGGATCAATGCCCAACGTGCGCGCTTCGGCCTCCAGCTTGGCCAGCTGTTCTCTCATTTGAAGCGTCCGCTCAGATACGACTGGTTTGCCTTGTTTCTTGGCAAGCTCGTTGGCGATCTCTAGCTTTTTGGTCTCCAGCTCTTGCAACTTGGCGTCGACTTCTTGCCTATTCTTTCGTGCTTCTTCGATCAGCTTTTGCTTCTCCTCATGCCGCTGCTGAGCTTCCTCCTGCCGCTTCCGAACTTCCTCAATGTCGATCTCAGGAGTTTCATCCTGCATTTCTGTGTCGCCGTCCATTTCATGTGACATGGGCTGAGGCAAGCTCTCAGGTGATTTGAACCAATACACCTTGACGAATCTGTTGGAGAAGACAGCTTTCGGGCTGTTATAGGCAGCGCTTGCGGCTTCGTGGCTGTCGTATCTGACAATGGCCAAGCGCTTGTATGGCATCATGGTCACCTCCTCGATGGTGCCGAATTCTGAGAAGAAGTCGCGCACGCTCTGCTCGTCAAACTGTTCCTTTGGAATTTGCTCAACAACGATCGTTGTGACAGTCGAGTCGTGGGTTGGGCCTTGCAGAGAGAATTCGGCGCGTCGTCCCCGACCCTTGCCTCTCTTAGAAGCTGGGCTCTTCTGCTTCGTGCTAGTGCCATTGTGTGCAGTGAATAGCTCGTTGCCAGTATCGAATCCCCCCGCATTGTGGTCGTCGGGTACGACGTAGGCATCGCTGCCATGATCATACGGGCACTTTGCGCCTCTTGTGCAGAAGCCCTTGGTATCAAAGTCTAGGCAGCGTTCCTGAGCAGGCTGTTGTCCATACACAGACGGTGCAGGCATACCGGGTGGCAGCATGCCCATGGCAGCAGCCATGGCCATGAAAGATGCCATGGGGTTGGTCGGGTCGAACTGCGGCATGCCAGCCGGTGGCACAGGCGGCTGTGGGTAGTTGTTTCGCCCAGCACCTCGTCCTCCGCGTCCCGCGCCAGCACCGCGGCGAGCATGCTTGTTGGGGCGGTCAGTCTGTTGATGCTGTGTCTGGTTCTCATCCCGATCCCAGTCGTGATAGCCTCGCTTTACGCCCGGGTTGAAGACTTGCAGCGGCGGATCGATGCTCGCGCGTCGCGGTGGTTGATGAGTCGGTTTCGATGGTTTCGGCGGAGGGCGAGATGGGTCGTAGGACTTTGTAGCAATGGCGGCGAACAGCTCATGGACAAATGCTTCGGTCTTGTCGTTGAGAAAGTCCTGCAGATTCTCGATGCAGTTTGCCTTCGCGATCGCTTCGGGCTCGTCGGTGGTGACCAAGGCGAGCACATAGTCGGCGAGTACATCGGCGTCGGCGTCGCTGACATGCTCGAGTTTGGCTACGGTCCACGTTTTCAGCAGATCGGTGTCTGCCTCGTTGAAGCGCATCGTGTCGTGGTCATCAGCGCCCCGTCCGGACGACCGTTTGGAGGTTGCGAAAAGTGGACTGTTGTTGGTCGCGAGAGGAGCATCAAGCTTCAAGTTTCGCTGGAGAGCTCCGACGTCGACGCCATTCCCTGTTCACTCATGCACTGCACTTGATCACTTCACTCCTCGCCGATTGCCGTATTCACTGCTCCGCTTCGGGTTGGACCGCTCGCACACGCACTTGCCAGACTGTATGGCCGAATAGAGGGCCACGGGACATGCGAACACCATGAGGCGCCCACTCTACCGCTCGTCGACGACTCCCGCGCGCCATGGCGAACCAGCTGCAGGCGCAACCTCTGTCCGACACGGGTCAGTCCAATTGGGTCTTCCTGGTTGAACTGCTGGTCTCCGCCATCCTCGGCCTTTTCTTCCTCTTCTACTTCAATCGCCTGTTCGCGACCATTGTCTCGTACATCATCCGCGTCTACACATGGCGCTACTACAAGGCCCACATCGACATCTCCTCGCTGCAGATCAGTCTGTTGGGCGGCCGCCTGTTCTTTAAGAACATCCGCTATCATGCCCATAACATTACCCTATACGTCTACGAAGGCCACATCACCTGGAGGTATTGGTTGCGCGTGGTGCAGGACGCGGAGGTGTTTCTGGACGATGCTTCCACTGCCAAAGGCAGACCACGATCTGCAAGCGCGTCCTCCACAGATGGCCAGGCCAAGGACAGCGAGAACGAGAAAGGTCGCGCAAGAAGCAGGAGCATTGGCAAAGAAGAACAGGCGGGCGTCAAGCCCAGAAAGGAGCTTCCATGTCGTATCTCGGTCAAGGTGTCTGGCGTGGAGGCCTTCATCTACAATCGAAGTCCCTTCTATGACAACATTGTCGAGGCTACCGTAGCGAAAGCAAAGCAGGCCACAGCAGAAGGTCAAGAAAAGCAGAACCTTGGCAAGTCTCCAACTTCATCCTCTGGAGAAACCGACGAGAAATCAGGTGAGCAACACGGAGAGACCCCTCAAAGGACATCCACGCTGGCGACCAATTCTAGCACGAAGCCGGTGCAGAAACCAGACTTGCCAGCATTTCTCCGCATCTTTCCAATAAAAGTCGAATGCAAACGGGCTGCTGCTGCTATTGGGAACCAGAATACTACGCATATCGTCGTGGCCAAAGCCGAGAAAGCCGGCGGAGTAGTAGATGCTGGCCGAGCAGGACCTCTGGATCTGTGGAAGCTGTTGTTCAAGTTCAGTGGAGAACAGATCAACGTTTCTTTAAAGCCCAATCGAGATTTCAAGGAGTACCAACTTGATGCCGCGCAGAGAGTCCTTCGCGACAAGCAAGTCGGCGCCTCTTCCGAGCCCGAACCAGTCATAAAGAAGGGCGCGCACAAGGCGCATAGCATATGGGCGAGATTTTGTGCAATGTTCAAACGCAAAGCAAAGTCTAACCAGTCAATACGCGCCCCTTCTCTTAATGATAGCCCTGCATCGGGACAGAACGTGCCTGCTCCGTTAGACCAACTACCTGGCAAAGGACAATGGCATGGGCTGAGGAGATATCTCGATGATCATGGACTGGACGAGCACGAAGAATGGCGGAACGTCGAGTATGCAAAGGCCACGCAACTGGTCGACGTGAACAAAGTGACCATGCGCTTCTACTGGGACATGCCGGGCCCAGTGCCACACGGCTCTTTGGACAGCGATACGCTGTTAGGCTCTATGTACGAGGACGACATAAACGGCAGTCTACCGCCCGAATACGGCATGGATATTGGCGTATGTGGCGGCGTCGTAGTATACGGGCCTTGGGCGGACCAGCAACGCATGAACATCCAGCAAAGCTTTTTCCCAGCTCCTTTTGTGGACAACACGCCGGCCAAGACCCTCCAGCCGGGAGAGCTACGGGTTTCCACTGTCATGAAAATCAAGGTTACGGTAGAGGAAGAAGTGGTACTGCGCATTCCCACCCGCGAAGAGTCGAAAGACTCAAAATGGAAAGGTCGCGCCGACAAGAGCAAGCCCACAGATCCTGCTTCCAACCAAGGCGGCAAATCCGGTCATAAAAACTGGAAAAGACATGCTAGGCGACGCAAAGGCAAACAAGGACCTGCAGCCGTAGATGCTCGGCCCTTCGCTTGGCTGGATATCATCGTGGCGAAGGATTCTGTCGTCAATTATACTATGGATATGTTCCCTCGTGCCAAGGGCTACCGCAACAGTCTCGATGTCGATGTCAAAAGCCTCGAAATGAACAGCAGTGTCAATCATGGCCTGCTGTGGCGCTCTGGGCCTGTCACCGTGGAAGCCGATATCTCGCAACCTATTACGTGGAACACTCTCCGTGACTGGCCATTCACCGTCGTGATCAACAACATGGAACTCTTCATTCTCCGAGATCATTTGTTCCTCATCATCGACCTTGTCAATGACTGGGGCTCTCGAGCTGTCTCGGAATTCTATACTTTCGTCCCATACAATTACCAGCTGGACCTGAAATTCAACAACTTTGTAATGTATCTTAATGTCAATGACGCCAACATCATCAACGACCCAGCCGATTTCGACAAGAACGACTTTCTTACTCTTGAGGGCCAAATGCACGCCGTGTTAGGAATTCCCATGAAGCATTACCGACCTAAAACCAATCGCATTACCTTTGACGTCCTGGCAACTGAGATGAGTATGCGAATGCTCAGTCCACCGAAAAGCACGTTCAGTGTATTCGTGGAGGACAAGACCATGGCTACACTGCCGAGACTTACCCTCAATGGCTCGTATACAGCTAACCAGGAAGCCAAGGTCGGCAACGTTGACGCATTGCGTATGGACTTGGTCGGTACGGGGTTGACTTTGAAGGCATTCGGCTTCTTCGTGCGCCAGCTGGTGAACGTGAAGGAGAACTACTTTGGCGATTACATGCATTTCAAAACGCTCGAGGAGTTCCAAGGTGCCAGCGATGACTTTCAGGAAGCTAATGCGAAGACTGCTAGTTTTCCAAAGCCAACGTCGATCAATGAGCTCGATGTCATCCTCTGCATTGTGGCAGAGCAGGCGACAGTTCTCTTGCCGACTAATCTATACTCGTGCACAGAATCCGTGCGGATCGAGTTGCCTCGAGCAGATCTCGATCTACGTATCGTTAGTTACTATCTCGACATGGGGCTGCAACTGTCACCGATCAGCTTCTTGACCGGATCAACATCATCCGATGAGGACGACGACAATTCGCCCGTTGAGGTCGAATCCAGTACGCAGTTGTGGTGTTCACATGTTGACCTCAATGGCCATCGTGCTTTCGGGTTGCCTCCCAACGAAGACGCATATGTGAGCCAATGGGACATCGACATCGGCAAGCTCACGGGAGAGCTGTCAAGTCAATTCATCCGCGATCTGACGTTAGGAGCTCGCGCGATCATGTTCGCCATCGACGACGCAGAGAATGCACTGCCCGTGGTCTCGCCCGCTGTTGCGCTCGACGCCAGCTTCGTCCAAGTGCGGACCGACACAGTGCGTCTGTCGATGCGCGTTGGCAAAGATGCCTTTGTGCTCGACTTGAATCCAGTCAAGGTCGATGTTTCCGGCTGGGCAAGCAAGACGTTTTCTCAGCGTGTAAATGTCCTAGCGCCACTGATCACTTTTGCCTGTATCGATGCACGCAGTGCCTCAAGACACCGTTCAGGAGCACAACGCAAATCACCTGTCAGAACCTATGCATTCTTGCAGTCTGGCGTTGCCATCGACATTGTGGGAAGAAAGGCGCACTTCGAACTGGAAACCAAGCGACAACAGGCTCATTTCAAGCTGCACGACCAACGGACATCCAGAGTCCCGTTCTTGATTCGGCCAGAAATTAATTCAGCTGTTGATCCAGAGGACGAATTACCCTTTGAGCCACCTGCCTCGCCGTTCCCAATCATGCCTGCCCCTGTCACTCTAGGTAACAACGAGCGTCCGCGTTCAATCAAATCGACTGCCAGTGTTGCTGGAAGGAAATCTCTGTTGTCCAAATCGTCACTGTCTTCGTTATCGGGGTCTGTGGGAAGTGGTCGCACGGCTCGAGCGAGGCGCAAAGAGCGGCAGAGCAGAAATGTTGATTCTTCAGAACACACCAATTTCGGTGGGGCGGTTGAATTCCAACCAAGCAGTCGACCTTCCTCCGACCCTCCGTCTTCCAGAAGATCAAGCGTACCTCCAGGAGAGATTGAGCGTGCAGAACCTGGCGTACCATCTACAAGGATGGCATTCTCGAGCCCATATTCAGAACCATACTTTCCGCTAGATGGAGTTGTCCTGGACGAGACACGCGTGCCCTTGTTCACTGCTTCGGCCGCGACTGAGACCCTGCCCAGTTCTAGCGCTTCCACGAACTCAGCAGCCATTGAAGGGTCACATCCTGACCATGATGCCGAGCACACCAGCGTGCTGATCACAGTAGTTCCAGGTATTCGAGCATACATTGAGCCACATGTAGCCTTGACTGCTGCTAAGCTCGTCGATAAAATCATGCCTCGAAGTCCCGAAGAAATCATGGACTCCTTCCAGATCAGCGTCATGGGAGCTATTCAAAGCCAACAGGCTGCACGCACTAGCAACAAATCTGTTCTGGAAATTCAAGGCGCTCTTGCGGCTGCACACATGCGCGTCGTTCTCACAAGCGAGCAGACCGACGCCATCACTGACCAGCTCGACCTCAACCTTAAATCACTCCAATTAGTAACGCGTATCAGGAGCGTACCCTCACGACAGAACCCAAAGCAAGAGCTATCATTACATACACTTCTCAACAGCCTCAATGTGACGCTTTGTCAGGTGCAAGACGGCATACTCTCGAAACCAGCAGTCTCCTTGAACTTGGACGATGTGCTCCTCTGGCTCGCGCTTGCAGACACGCAGGCCTTTCACGTCTCCCTCCGCGATACTAACGCCACGGTTGTGGGAGCTCAAGCTCAGTACCTTACCTTACTTGCTCTCAAGTTGATACCAATTGTCAAAGACATTGAGCACAGGTTCACAAGCACCATCGAGGCGAACACGAAGCGTCTGCATTACTTGACCTATGTTTCAACCCAGAACAGCGATGAGATGGGGGACCCTCCTTTTATGGCTCGCTTGCTCTTCATTCTCCGGGCGTTTCCTGGTCACTTCCGAAACACAGACAGCTGGAAAATCTTAAGCAGATTTCGGTATATACTACGCAATCTGCCCCAAGAGGAAGTTCAGAAGCTAGACGCAATGAGCAAAGCAACCAAGCTCGACTGTCCCGAAGACGCACACAGAAAGGTGTTAGAGAGCTGGACGCAGTGGCGCAACTGGGATGTTCCCTACGTCAATCAGACTACTGCATTCCAGTCACTGTTCGGTGCGGATGAGAAGAAGAACATTGAACCATACGAGCTGCTACCTGTCACTTTGACATTTCGCTCGGAGCTTTTGAGGGTCGTCATCGAGTGTGATGCGCGAGACAGCGATATTGTGCTTGAGGATGTTTCTCTTGGCCTAGAAAACACGCCGCCAACTCAACCTCAAGGCTTGATGCTCATGGATGAGAACAAGCGAATCAGTACCTTGTTGCAAGCGAACGCGCATGCAATCGCCTTTAATCTCGACTGGGCACTTTTCAATGTTGCAGAAGATGTCTTGGCGTTGAAGGACCAGATCGAGGAAGCCGAGATCAAGTTGAAAGGCCACGGAAAACGAACTGCACAACAGGCACTCGAAGACAGCCTGGCGCGACACGACATGCACGTCGTTGTCTCCACTGACACGGGCGTACTTTCGCTTCGGAGCACGAATGCGCGGCATCTGTCCCGTGTCGATGGCATGAAGTTGTCCATCATCGGCACGACACAAGCCAGCGAGCAGTATGGACAGTGTGCCAGTGTCATTCTCAATGTGGACACGGCGATCACGGAAGTTCACGGGCCATCTTCGCGAATTTGGCAGACGCTCTTGACGACACCCAGTCTGTACATCGACCACCTGCAAGCTGCCAGTGGCATCGACATGCCGCCTACGATCACACTCGCAATGGCTTACGAAGAGCTGCGAATATCTGTTGACGAGCAAGTCCCAGGCATATTGCATGTCGTTGATGCCATCATCGCTGATGAGGTGACAAAAATACAAGGGCTTGTGACTACGGCGCAACAATCACTTATACCACGAATAGAGCTGCCACCGTTGAGCCCCAACTCGCAATTGACTACTCACACGACCGGTACAACAGTCGCTTCTCGCACAACTAATTCGAGCTCGGCACCCAAACTACACGTGGCGTTGCTGGCAGGCAACATGCACCTTGAGGTTTCACTTTTGCAAGCGCTAGGATACCAGCTTGACGGAGTTGCTGCCAGCATTAGAGTCGCGCCGAGTCTGACCAAGGACAAGACTTTTGGCATCAATTTTGACGTTGGACGCATGAATCACGCCTTCGTAAACACTTCTGGAGACGACCGACATGTGCAAGGCCTGCTTGATGTGCCTCCAATCAACGGGCATGTTGGTCTGGAAATAGGCAAATCTGAAACTTCCATATCGGTCTCAACCACAATTGAGAGAGTCGAGGTCGATGCCGGTGCTGTTCAAGGTGTTGTTGGCGTCCTCAACCAAGACGAGGTACAGAGTGTGATATCAGCGATCAAATCAGGCGTCGAGGACATCCAGAATCGTCTGGCGCAAGTATATCCCGAGCGACGCGAGGCGCAAAATCGGCCAGTCAAGGATCAACGCATCAGCTTTGATGCCCGATTCGCGTTGCTCGGCATCAGAGTTTCTACCAAGACACCATCTGCGAAGACTCATGGAAGAGCGACTACAGCGGAGGTGGAATTCGGGATTGGTCCTCTACATGCCACTGCGTCCAACAAGACGGCATCAAAGGACGCGAATCCCTTCATCCCCGAAATTCGAGCTTACATCCAGGACATCGGCGCATCTCTGCAGATCAATGATCGTGGCAAAATTCGGCCTTGTGGCAATATCACATTTGGGTTAAGGGTGCACTTCAACAATACTGTCAAGAACGATGGCACCTTGCATCGGGAATTGAAAGTTCACAGCAATGGCGTTTCGATCAATGCCTTCCCAGAGACAGCCTGCACCATCGTGGACGTGATCAATCATCTGCAGGACCGAATCAGGCACCTTGACTTGTCAAGAGAGGTCGAATACCTTCGGAAAGTGAGGGACCAACGCCGGCAGACCGTGATTCAAAAGATCAGTGGCAAGAAAGACTGGACAGAAGAAGAGGAGATACCTTTCTCGCCCGAGGACTTGCTCTCCATCGCCACCACGATCGAGCTAACTGACATCCAAGCAGCGTGGCTCGTGGACAAGAAGTATGCGCCTAAGCAATCGTCTCGGGTAGAGGACTTGGTCTTCTCCATCTCAAGTATCAATTTCACGTCTCGTGGCGACTACGGAGCTCGACTCGCAATCCACGATATGCAGCTGCAATTGGCCAAAGTGGAAACCAGCAAGCAGCGTCGCGCACTCAATTCTGCGCTGCTTCCCGAGATAGGTTTCAGCGTAGCATATTGGAAGCAGGGCAAGACGTGGAGTATGGCCTTCAAAGCCACTGGAAAGCCACTCGACCTGCGACTAGAATCGAAATTCATGCTTCCTGTTGCTGCTGCTCAAAGATCAATCGATGTCGCAATCGAAAAGTTTAAGCAAAGCACGGCAACATGGCAGAGCACTCCAACTGCTTCGGGCGCGCAGCGTAAGATGCCGTTTGATACGAAGCGCATTCAGTCGGTGCTGGTCGAGGCGGATTTTGCAGGCGCACGCGTATACATGCAAGGTTCAGCCAATCGCAACAACAGCCTGGCTTCCATTGCGGCTGCATCCCAGCAGCATGGAGCAAGACATGGCAGGTACGGACAATTTGCAGCTGAGGGTGCTTTGATGCACACGACCCTCACCGCGCCAGGCATAGCCTTCAAGATGGAGTACAATGCCCGCCATCCCCAGCCAACTGTCAACGGAGAGCTCATGATCGAAGCATCTAGTAATATGTTGGCTCCAAATGTGGTCCCACTCATTCTCGAAGTGTCTGACAGCATCAAGGATGTGATGCAAAGGGACGAGAGGGCAAAGACGAGAGCTGCAGAACTCGCCAGTGCACCATCAAACGTCGAGCGCAAACCATCGCAGAAGGAACAAGATTACGGCGATCTCGTTACCACAACACCCGCCAAGCTATTCGGTCAGACCAAAGTTGACCTGGGCCTCCGCGTTGCGAAGCAAGAATTCGGGTTGAGCTGTCAGCCGATTGCCAAAGTCGATGCGAAAGCATCGCTGGAAGACTTCTACATCACAATGAACACTATTGACTCAGACGAGCATGGTCACTTCTTTGCCATGTCGGCCGTCCTCACAGGATTACAGGCACAGGTCAAGCACATGTACTCGCGCGATCCTACCTTTAGCTATGACATGGAGTCCATTGTGGTGTCTGTCATGAATAACAAGCATCTCAGCGGCACGCCTGGCATCTCGGCCGTTCTGAATATCAACCCGACGAGAATCATGATAAACGGCAAGCAGTTCCAGGACCTTCTTCTTTTCAGAGAGATCTGGATACCTCCTGAGATCAGGAACGCGGGAGCTGCGGCGGGACATCCTGCGTCTGCGTCTGCAGCTCAACCGCATGCCGCTGATCAGTTCGTTGTCCAGAAGTATCACAGCATAGCAACTGCAGCCGCTTTCCCCTGGAACGCGACAGTCAACATCACTAAGCTTGCTGTTGATCTAGACTTGGGCCAAAGCATCGGGAAGACCGCTTTCTCCATCACCAACCTATGGGCGAATCAGCAAAAATCTTCTGACTGGGAGCAGAATCTGTGCATCGGTCTAGATGAAATGGCTGCCAATAGCACCGGTCGTATGAGTGGCCTGATCCAGCTCGAAAAACTTGGCGTGAGAACCTCCATCACATGGCCGGAGCAGAGTGCATCGACAGCCAGGAATACGCCGCTCATACAAGCGTCTGCGGGATTCAGCAACCTACGTGCAAAAGCTGCCTTTGACTACCAAGCATTCGCATTCGGCGACATTGCGAACTTCGACTTTTTGATGTACAATGTCCGCGATTCTGCCGGTGGTTCGGACCGCCTCGTTGCTGTTCTAGACTGTGGCAAGGCCTACATCTTCTGCACATCGACAACCCCTGCTCAAGCTGTTGGGCTTTACCAAGCTTTTGATCGACTCATCCAAGAGAAGCAGGCGGCTTACACGCAAAGTCTGAAGGATATCGAGAAGCACATTCGCAAAGAAAGTACCGTAGTGCCGACACGATTCGGACCAACGATTCCGGATTCCCCTGTGGCAGAAAAGCAGCAGAAGAAGTCGATAATCAGCTTGCACACAGATGTTGTCGTGACCATGGGCGCCATCTGCTTTGGAGTGTACCCGGGTACGTTCTTCGACAGCCAAATGCTCAAATTGGAAGCGAACAACATCCAAGCACGTTTCGCCGTTGGCCTGGAAAGGGAGCAGATCACGAGTGGTCTGGGTATGACCCTTGGTCAGCTACAAGTTGCGCTGTCCTCGACGCGGCGCGTTACCGCAGTCCCGAAGGCATTGGAAATCACCGTGGACGAAGTGATCAACAACGCGCTCAATGCCAGAGGAGGCATCATTCTTCGTGTGCCAAAGGTTATTGCCAGTATGCAAACATGGCAGACACCCCGAGGCAACGATGTCGAATACATCTTCAAGTCTTTATTCGATGGCAAAATTGACGTAGGGTGGAATCTGAGCCGCATCAACTTCATCAAAGGCATGTGGGAGACTCACTCGCGCGCTTTGGCTTCTCGTCTAGGAAAGAGCTTGCCGGAGAGTGCAGTCAAGATCTCTGCTTCGGGTGGCGAGGATTCTGCGTCGGCCAACATCGACAACAAAGAGGCCACTGGTCTTGTCTCGGGGCAGCAGCAGGAGAAGATCACAGCAGAGATCAATTTGCCGCAGTCGAAGTATGATTATCATGCGCTCGAGCCTCCTGTGATTGAGACGCCGCAGTTGAGAGATATGGGCGAAGCGACACCTCCGCTGGAGTGGATTGGTCTGCACAGAGAGAGGTTGCCGAATGTGGTGCATCAAATCATCATTGTGAGTTTGTTGGAGGTGTGCAGAGAGGTGGAGGATGCGTATACGAAGATATTGGGAAGCAGCAATGGCGGAGGGGGCGCGGCTGGAGGGACATGAACAGGACAGTGCGAACAGCCTTCCTCTGTTTTGGTGATTCGTTTAGCGAGGCGTTGTGTGGAACTTTTGTATAGAATCAAGAATTTCAGAACCTCTTACGAAGATGTGAACGGAAGTTGTGAGATATTGTTGGCTGAATGAGTGAGACGTATTGCCTGCTAAGCGCCTCGGATTGAGGCTTCTCAGATTTCGTGATACCCATCATGGCGCCGGCTTCCCACTGCCTTTCACTAGTACCGCGCATCAAGTGGAAAGCGCGAACAAAACTGTGACTGCCGAAACTAATGCATGAATGAAGAGCCATCCCAAAATCAGCGTGAACACTTTGAGACGTGGACCAAGATACCGTGACCAGAGAGATAGAGATGCCTGGCGCTATTGACTGCTCGCTCTATTGCCCTTTTGGGTCCTGTTCTATCATCCCTCGCTTCTAACTCTCCCCTAAAGCTCTCACTCCGCGCTGTTCAACTTAAAGATGCCCGTTTGGAGGTAGATGAACACATTCAGCAGCCCTTTGACCTACTGTCTGTGTGTGATCAGCACCGAATGCGATCCGTCATCTAGCAACCCAAGTAGATCGCGTTGGCGTAGAGTGCATAGGTATCAGCGTTCAGGACTGCTTGGGCGCTGGTGAGTCTCTGGGCGTTCGCGTAGCCGTAGCCAAGGTCGTCCGTTCCTGGAGAATAGACACCAGGTGCACTGTAGAAGTAGTCAGTATCGTGTCTGTATGCTTCATCATTGATTTCCCTATGAAATCTAGCCTGATCGATATCTGGCATCGAACGGCTGGATCGGCAGAGCACTTACTGAGTCTCCTCGCTGAGAAAAATGTCAGTATTAACATCCAATTTCAATGTTGAACACGATTGACTTACTGCAAAACAGTGGTAGCCCTATCCTGTCCATGGCAAGTACCCGAAAGTGCTGGAAGGCCGGAATAGAAAATACCACAGTACGCGATGTAGTTGTATGCGGGGAGAGTGTACGCCAACACGTTGGAAGAGCAATAGCCGTAGACGTCTGTGCAGTAGCTTGTGGTGCGTCCAGAAATGGTCGAGCCGCAGTCGCTTGCTACAGCACGGAGGCGCGCTGCCACGGTGCTACGGACAGAAGTGGAAGTCGTCTTGAAGTACTCCTGGAACTTGCTTGCTGATCCAGAGGTCGCGGCAGTTGCAGCAGCGTTTGCAAGAGACTGGCACGAACTCAGAGCACTGCGGAGTTGGGAGAGCTGGGTGCTTGAGCAAGTGCTCGTGGAGAGCACGGTACGCTTTTCGAGACTCTCGGGGGACGCGATGGCGTAAGCGACTCGCTGTGCTGCTTCGCCGTCGATTTCGAGGTCGACCGTATTGCTGCTGTAGGCAAGAGTATCGTCGGTGAGTACCGTGCTTCCAGCTTCGGCGTAACGCAGGAGACCTGCAGCCTGGACGGTGTAGGTATCAGAAGCTTCGACATCGTAGAGCTCGGCGATCTCGACCTCGCTCTCGATGGTCTGGCCGGGAGCGATGGCAAGGAATGCATCCTCGGAAAGGTCCGTTGTCTTCATGCGCAGGAGAGCGCCCTTGAATTCAGCCTCTGCGAGGAAAGCATTAGTGTTTCCAGCAGGATAACCATGTTGAAAAATTGTACTTACTAGCCGCAGTACCGGAGACTGACAGCTTGTCAACAGGAGTCTCGGCATCGAGGAAGGAGCCCTTGTAGAACAAGTTGTACTCAGTGGCGCCAGTGTTGGTGACCGCCACATTGACCTTGGAGTTGCCAGTAGCCGTCAACTTGACCTCGAGAGGTGTATCTCTCTTGGTGAGGTCGACGGCCGTTGCCGAAGCGAGAGACGCAATGGCAGCATTGATGGACAAGATTGAGAACCTCATTCTGGCGGCGGTGCGTTGATCGGGCAATTGGAAGGACCTGAGAGATGATGAGCTGGAGTACTTGAGAGTCTGCAGTCTCTGACATTCATACTTATAGGCCATCTTGACAATCTGACCGTCGATGTCTGATCGCGCCTTATCTCGTCCATATTGCAGTGTGCTGGTGTATGCAGCCTTTCTTCGCGACCTGTGCTAGATCACAGGTATGTGGATGTCAATGTCTTGATCTCCTTCCACAAGCGGTATTATTTTGCTTCTGGCCTCGTATTCACGCTTCCACTGAAGGACATCCAGACTCTACCCCGCCGTGTTTCTGAACAACAACGGCCGTATCTCTGGATCGTCGCAATCGCGTGTGCCATAAGATGTACCTCGAAGCGGAGGATAGCCTTGTTGAGAAGGTGCGCTTACTGTACGATGTCGACCCTAGTTCTTCCACTGACGATTTGTTTGCAAGGCACAGCACTGGACGGACGTTGGAGACCAAGACGGACCAAGGCGGCTCTGTTCATCTAAGGAAGAGCAAGCGTTGCAGAAGCACTCTAATCCGCTTGGCGAAGTGAGGCAGACGTGCAGAGACGCATCGCGTATGCATAAATCTGCAACAAAGCTCCTTCCCTTCTCGGCAGTCGAAGCTTGATAGGCGAACGTCTCGGGCCTATACCGGGGCTCTATGTGCAACATACTGCTGCGCCAAGAACTCTCGAAGCTACTTCATGCTGTCTTGACGGACTTGGGCCTTCTTTTGAGAACAGCGTGCTCGTTGCGAGGCGGGCCGAAGGGTCTCTGGTTGATCATGCGTTGAGTCGATTACTGAGCGGAGCCAGCGACTAGTCAATATCTTCGGAGTGGACAGTCGCTATCTGCTTTGGAGTCGGTCGGAGCCGAGCCGCCTTGTCTGTAGGACGTAAGTGTTGGAGTAGTGGCTATAATGCTGCGACATGGGATCTACCTGTATCTGCTCGCCAGCATACTGTGCGGGTCGAAGAACGCCTGCTCTCTGCTCTGGAGATGGAGATGAAGCCTCCTTGCTTTCATGAAGTAGTTTCGTAGGTACATATGTGTACAGTCGAGTGGGGATGCCCTGGCGTAGTAACAGACTTGCCTGAAATTCTACGCCGATCCAATGCATTGTACAAGTTCTGAAGCATCCATTTCCTCTCAAGTTTGGGTATCACTTACGCTCATCGTAACCAATCAACGCCGGTATCGTCTGTCCATCAAATGTATTGACCCTCCATTCGGTCTTTCTTCGCACAACGCCAGAGCCGGTTCCTCGTGTTTCCTCTTGCCATTGAATTGACCCAACAACCAGTCTGTCACAGACACGACTCGGGTCATGCGGTCATGGTCTCCACCCTCTTCGGTATGCTCAATCGTGTGTTTTCGAATGCGTCCCTCTTCATCAAATTCAAAGATGAAGATCCCGCGAAATTCTTCTGGCTCGTCTCGCGCTCGGGCGTCCCGATCACCACTTTTTGTGCCTGCGATGAAGCCTCTGATCTTCTCTACGGGATCTTTTGCGGCAAGGCCCATGCCTCGATAGATGCCTCCCGTACCATCTCGGTGTGACGTCTTTCCGCAGGTCTTCCACTTCACGATGAGCTTCTCTTCACGCTGCCCCAACGGAACTGCAGTGCCGCCATGCTGCACCATGCGCTCCGCAAGAATATCGAGTTTGACATTTCCGATCAACGGCATGCGTCCCCAAGCAACCGGCGCAGTCCATAAGGCAGCGATGTATGCTATTCGGCCCGATACAGTTGGAAGGTGCGGGTGTGTCGATGGGAAGAGGTGCAATGAGATGCTGGGTGACAGGATATCCGAAGGCAGTGGCTCCTTGAGCAGAGTAGGAAGCCGCTCGTGTAGCTTCCGCACCGTTCTGCCCAGTTTGACAGTTCTCTCGTCTGGTGGTTTGTGGTCGCCCTTCTGATCAGGTGATGTGTATCGTGGAGCAGAACTGGTAAACCAAACGTCGCGATTCCATGGCTCGATATCGTTGACTTGAGCGAAGCATCTGCAGTTGCTGTTCAAACACGAATGCGGATCCCGGCATCCCACAGTCGATGGCGCGGCGATTCGCGAGGTGGTGATGGTCGTGGCATTGGTCGCGCGGAGGCGTGATGGGAAGAGCGAGCGCACCAGCCTATTGGGCGTCATCTGTGATCAAGTGTTGTCGATTTGTCCATGGATGAGCTGATGTCCATTCAGGAGGTTCGCTGTTGACACTTCAAGGAAAAACTTGATCGCTGGTTCGAGAGACCGAAAGAAGTTGAAGCTTGCTCCGTCGAAGCTCTCGGAGTCGGGATCGACGACCCATGACGACACGAACCGCAGCCAACACCATTCACCTATCTTTCGCGGCACAATCAGCCGAGAGAGGCGTCTAAATGTCTAGTCTGATGCCAATCCAAAGGTAGGTTAAATGCTGTGTCTTTAATTTCCCATCAAACTCGAATTTCTGCATCATCTTTCTCCAACGAGCCCAATATGACTTCTCCAAAGCGTATCGTTTTCACCGGCGGTTCTGGCAAGGCAGGACGCCATGTGATTCCAGAACTCCTTAAGCGTGGACACAAGGTATGCAATGCTATCCAATGGAGCAGACAGCACCGATGCTAAGCTTACGCAGGTCCTGAATCTCGACCTCGTCGACTTCCCCGATCCCAATGCCGGCGTCTTCACCCTCAAGACCAACCTCGAAGACAGTGGTCAAGTCTTCACTGCGCTCACAACCCACTACGACATGACCGATGGCTACGAGCAAGGCTACCCAGAACCACCACCAGACGTCGTCATCCACTTCGCAGCCTACGCGCGAAACATGATAGTCCCCGACAACGAATGCTTCAAAGCCAACGTAACAAGCACTTATAACGTAATCGAAGCAGCCTGCAAACTGGGAGTCCGCAAAATCATCATCGCATCAAGCGAGACAACCTACGGCGTCTGCTTCGCCGAAGGCGATTACGACTATCATTCCTTCCCGTTGGAAGAAGACTACGACGTCGATCCAATGGACTCCTACGCCCTATCCAAAATCTGTGGCGAAAAGACCGCTCGAACTTTTGCCCGTCGCTACGGAGCAGATATCTACGCCCTCCGCATCGGCAACGTGATCGAACCTCACGAATACGAGAGAGATTTCCCTCGCCATGTTGGTCAACCGAATACCAGGAAACGCAACGCTTGGTCCTACATTGACGCCCGCGACCTAGGTCAAATTTGCTGGCGAGCAATCGAAAAGTCTGGTCTAGGCTTCCAGATTTTCAATGCAACGAATTCGACCATTACGACAACAGTCCCGACTGAGAAGTTCTTGCAAGAGACCTGCCCAAATGTGAAAATTACGAGGAAAATGGGAGAATGGGAGGCACCTCTCAGCAATAAGAAAATCATCGATGTGCTCGGGTTCGAAGACGTCCATGATTGGAGGAAGTACTACAAGCCATAGATTTTAAGATAAGAAAAAGGCTTATGACACTTCACGCGCATACTCTGACAACATGCACTGCAAAAAAGCTCAGGAATCGAATCATTTTCTTGCTACCTCTCACTCACACGCTCTCTCCCTTCGCCATCAATGATTCATCATGTGAGCTATTGCTATTACATTGCACTGCACTGCACTGCGCGCCCCGAAATGTTTCATGAAGCGCCGTGAAAAAGAGGACTCCGCTGAGACTGGTGCATTCATGATAAAAAACCACACTTTCCTTTGATTTCTTGCCACCCAGGCCTGGCCGTACCCTTTGCCTCATAATCTCATTCATCCTATGTGCATTCCAATGAACTTCGTGAATCTCGTTACCTCTGCTGCTGCTGCTGCTGCTGCTCGCCGCCATGCTGGAAGTTTTGCTGGTTGTTCTGCTGTTGCCCGCCCTGAGACAATCCCTGTTGCTGCATTCCTTGCTGCTGCTGCTGCTGCTGACCATTATTCTGATTCTGATCTTCAGCATTGCCCATCTGGTGATCGCCAGCTGCAACGTTGTGCTCCAGCATGGCATTCGCCATATTGGCACCGTTGGCCGGGTTTTCAGTGGCTGGCGTCGGGGGCCCATCGTGCATCTTCGGAGGCTTGTTGTCCTTACGAGCATGCTCGAGCGCGGCGGGGTTCAGCTCGGGTCCGACCTCTTGAGAACGCTCAACCTCTGCCATCATCTCATTCGTAGTCGGCTGCGACAGCGTAAGCGCTAAGGGATCGCCACCTTGCTCGATGAACTTTTTGCTCTCGCTGACAATGGCGTCTGCTTCAGTAACACCACCTTTACTAGAGGGGTCTCCTTCAACGCCGATGTCACTTTGCTGTTGCGTGGCTTGCAGTTTGCTGTTATCAAAACGCACGACCATGCAGGACAGGTTGTCGGTAGAGAAGCGGGCCAAGGCGTGGTCGACAAGTGCTTTGGAGGCGGCTTGCGGATCTTGAATGTTGCGAACCAGGTCCACAGCTTCTTGATCGGAACAGACATCCCAGAGCTAGCAAAGGTCAGCAAGATATCACATTGTGGCGACAGAAAAGAGACCTACGCCATCGCATGCCAAGATGAGGAACTCGTCCATATCGGGCTGAATCACGGTCTCGGTGGTGTATGGATGCCCCGTCACAAGGTCTTTCATATATGCATCGCCAAGGGCACGAGTGACGGCGAGCACTCCATTGACACGGTTGTTGAGAATCAGTCCACCAGCGCCTGCAATTCGTTTGCCTTCATTTTCGTCGCTACCTTTGTGATCGTACGAGAGGCGGAGCGCCTTGCCGTTGCGGCACAAGACAATTCGGGCGTCTCCCACGTTGGCGGTGTAGAGGACTCGTTGACGTGAAGCTATTAAAGTCAGCGGGCTGCTGCCTTCAGCATTGTGTAGATGCGAATATTTACCTTGTTGAGCTGTGCGTTCAACATTTCCAGACTCAGCCGTCGCAGGAGCGAGCGCTGTTGACCCTGTTGCAGACTGCGAATTGGGTATCCGATCCTCCCAGCGTAGTACAGCAAGTACAGCCGTGCAGCCGCTATTTTTGAGGGGAAGCTTCTCGAGCTGCTGATCGACAGTGGTGAAGGTCATGTCAAGAAGCTCGGGTATGGCGGTATTTGGATTCTTGCGGATAATATCCTCCAACAACAAATGTACCTTTTTGCCGCACCATTCGGCCGCGAACGTGCCCGCATGGCCATCGAAGATGGCAAAGTATCCGTTATCCGTCTCCACGACATCTTGTTTGCTGTTTTGGGTGCTGTCGGACACGGCAGAGTCGCGGGATTGCGATTGCGAGAGCCGTTTGCTCGAGGAACCTTCGGAGCCCAGGAATGGTGCGGGAGTGCTCAGGAAATTGTACAGATACGCGTGCGTATCTTCCATCGTGCGTCTGCATTTCTTATTCTTATCCTCGGTGACGCCAACACGGAACGTAGATCGTGGCCCAGGCACTGACTCTCCCGCCGAATTGTTCAGCGAGCCCGCAGGCACGCTGAGGGCAGGATCGGTGCGTCCCAGCTTCTGCATCGGAGTTTGGTGTGAGGATTTGCTGTCTGGGCTGCCACTAAGAGCCTGTTTGGCGCGGTTGAAGAGGTCGCCTGCGCGTCCGACTCCGCTGCTGCGACGTTTCGCGTTGCCCTCGGGTGCCTCCTTGCGTGTCGGGCTGCGCAGCTCGTTGCTCACGCCATCCTGGCTTTCTTCAGGAATAGAGTTGTTCTGGTTGTTGTTTAGGTTGGGGCTGCGTGGAGAAGCATTGCCATTATTGTTTCCGCTGCCGTCGCCGCCCTGGTTGGCGTTGTTGCCCTGGCTGTTGCTGCCGTTGCCGTTATTGCTGTTATTGGCGCCGTGCGTGTCAATCTGCTCCCGGCTGCTGTTGTTGCTGTCCTTGGAGCCAAACATCCTGCCCAGCAGTCCTCCTTGGCCTGAGAGACTGCGCCGTTTACTGCCGGCCACGTTGTTCGTGGTCTGCGTGTTCGTGCCTCCACTCATGTATCTGACGGCGTCGGAGGATGGAGCGTGGGCGGCTGTCGCAGATTGGGAGGGGCGGGGCAAGCGTCAATCCCGCAGGCTGCAATGTCTCCGAGAACGCGCGCCTCGAGAGTCAGGACCAGAAACAGTGGCGAAAGTAGCTGCGGCCGCTCGGCTGCGATGCGGGTGTCAGTGAGCGTCTGGCGACACCGCAGTTGACGCTGTCAGCGGTGCTGTGACGGCGACGGCGCAGGAGCTGGCGGACGGGTGCGTGCTGGCTGCAGGCGTCGTGCTGGCGGGTGCTTTGTCGCTTGGAGCTGGGAAGTGCTGCTTGACCAAGCCAACAGCTTGCTCGCTCGGTGCTACGAGGCGCGGCTTACCAATAGCAACAATGAAGAAGCAGTCTTTCCGCAAACAAAATTGCAGCGCGATCAATGGCAGGCCTTTGTCTGTGTGAGCGACAAGTACTGTAGCTGGCAAGCGGTCGTCGATGTGGTCACAACCGCCGTGAGGAGCAGAATGACGTCCCTTGAGCCGGCGAACGAGTGGATGTGTCGTTTGAATCAGTGTGCAGCGGCTCGGTGTGGCCCAAACTCCGTGCCCTCCAGGAACTGCCACCGCGCGAGCTGTGCGACACGCAACGACGGACTCGGACAGATGGGGTAGGGGACCTGCCGAAATTCGCTTCGACTGGGATGCCACGCTGACGGATGCGTGTTTCACTCTACAATGCCTCCATGTACGTGGCCGGCGCGGTACAGAACGTGTGCAGAACCGCAGCGCGGCATCGCTGCTGCGTGTCCAACCTGCAGCACCGTTCGTGTGTCGCGGCGCGGCTCCACAGCTCTGATCGGATCGTCTAGGCCCTCACAAGTTATGCAGAATACCCTCTACCTGGTAGCTGTCCCCGCGCCTATTTAACACCACTCCGCACCACCCTTACACGTCCGCGGTCCGATCTCGTCACAATGTCTGGAGAGATCGACTCGGGGCTCAGAGCCGTTGTCAGCGGCCGCGATTGAACACCAAACGGCCCAGAGTAAATATAGAGACCGTCTACAAGCAGTTATGCAGACCCCGCCGCCATAATTCGACCGACCAAAACTACGGGTGCGCCGTTCAAAGTACCTGGCCTGCGGCCAAGCCGGTCATCCATTGAGGTAAGCATGGAAATGGCAGGGTATTGATCATCAATCACGGGACATGCTGCAATCTTCTTGTTGATGCTTCTAGACTTCTCGCGTGATATCCAATCTACAATGCCAGCCGCGGTATTGTGGGAAAGCAATGAGAAATGGCCTACTGGCTGTCAAAGAACTCATAAGTGTCGTTATCTTCGTAGACTGTCGAGTCGTGCTTGGAGATCGTCGTCGCCAGCGTCTCCGCCGCCTATTGCTTCTGCAACTCTACCTTCGCCAACTGCATTTTTCTGCAGGCCCGTGGGCGTCTCACCGAGCTAGGAGGTATCGTTAGCTGTCATGCAAGGATTCGTTCATTCTGCCACATTTCACATACCTGTTGGCCAAGGTCGACTCCGAGCTCATCTAGGACCTGACCCACGACTTCCTCACTCTCTTCTTCATCTTCAAGGCCCGTGACGTCGTCAATTGCATCGTCCATCATTTCCTGTCGCTGGTCCATAATATCGTTCTCCTTCTCGAACTCCATTGCTATTCGTTGAAGCGCCGGAAGATTCATCTGCCTGTTCATGCTACCAAGCAATTGTGTCGCACCCTTCATGCTCTGCATCATCTGTTCGTTACTGCGAACGGTCTGTAATCACATTAGAGCAATCCTTCAGCACGCCCTCAAAAACCGTACCTGTATCCGTAGTGAAATCGCTTGCAACTGTGTCCGCATCTGGTAGAACTTCTGGATGTATCTTCGAGTGCGCACCAAGTCCTTCGCCTGCACCTTCACTGCGCCCATCTGTCCATTCTTTGCATTCTTCTTGATGTCCTGTACAAGCTTCTTTTCCTGATTCTCGAGTTTCGTTCGTTCGCGGTCGAGTTCTCGCTGTGTCTTCTCCAATGCTCGTTGATGCTTGCGCAGACGCTCTGCTGGCGTCATGCGCTTGCCAAAGGCCCATTCAATGACCTATGATTCCAAGCTTAGCGCCATATAGCATCGGCTTGAAGACAGGTCTGCATACGTTCATGTTGGACGGTTACCTCTGCATCAGCGCCCGTCCACTGCCTCCGGTGAGATGTGCTGCAGTATGTCGTCGCTCGACAGTGCGACTGTCAACCGGCCACGCGCTGACCGAGTAAACAGTGGCTGCCTGTTATCGGGAACAAAGTTGGACTGTTTGTTGGATGCCTCTATCGCTGGCCTGGAGCACATGCGTGGAGAAAGAGCCAATCGGACGCCGAGCGGCTGCGATCCGCACAGACATCATCAGTGCAACGGCAAAACAATCCAGCATTTCAGGGAAGCGCAACTACTACTCGTTCAACATCGCCACGCGAGATGACTTGACGAATGCGCGACCTCAACGATGAGCTCGAATAATCCTTTTGGAGATGGAGCCGCCGGGCCTTCAGGAAGCAGAGGTGGCGATGGCGCGGGCAGTCGCCGCTCGCAGCATCGGCCACAATATATGACGGTCGGGAGCGGGTCAACATCAGAGGCGGCAGCGAGGTTACAGGCACTCCTGGACGATGACTCTGGATATGGAGGAAGCAGCACGGGCGGCGATAGCATGGAGAACTCGTGGCATCCGGGACCGACTTCAGATCGTTTTACACCTTCGCTTACGCCAGTGCGGCCTGGAGAGACCAACGCAGAGTCGGAGAATGAGAAGCGTGCATTAGCAGCGCATGTGCATCAGATGTACTATAATCAAAACCGGACCGCACTGGGGAGAGCCATCAACCAGACAGTGCAAACATTGAAGAATCTACAAGAGATGAACACGACATGGCCGGCACACTACCCCACCGTACAACGACCACCGTCACCGCCGCCTGCACGACCAGCACCACGCCCAGGCCTTGCGCACACGCAGACCACGTTCGATCTTGACAGCCTAGATTCAGCGCCTCCAAGGCCACAGCTGCCCAGGCGAGCGGGTACGACGCTTGGGAAGGAGCCGGAGTCCAGCACAGATGCAGCGAGGCGCGAGGGTGCAACAGCAACGGAGCCACGACTCGTGACACCTCAGCTTGCACAGGACTTCTCAGTTCTGAAGATCGAATTAAAGATGGAGGGACTCGCGCAGTCGGACATCGTACATTCACTGGAGAAGCAGTCAGTTGCTGCTCTGCTGGACAATCAGATCAACAAAAGCGTGCGACATCTCTTTGCGCTACGGGAAAGGATTGAGGATACGTCAAGCAAGGTGCTCATTACGGGAGACTTGAACGCAGGAAAGTCCACCTTCTGCAATGCTCTGCTCCGCCGGAAAGTGCTGCCAGAGGACCAGCAACCATGCACAGCCATCTTTTGCGAAGTACTGGACTGTCGGGAAAACGGAAACCTCGAGGAAGTACATGCCATCCCCCATGGCATAGTATACGACCGAAATGACGAGAGCACATACCACGTCTATCAGCTCAAGCAGCTCGAAGATATCGTTGTGGACAGTGATCGATACCAAATGTGCAAGATATACATCAGAGATGCACGATCGGTGGACCAATCGCTACTGAACAATGGAGTCGTCGACATTGCACTGATTGATGCGCCGGGACTGAACAACGACTCATTAAAGACGACAGCAGTTTTCGCGCGACAGGAGGAGATTGACGTCGTGGTGTTTGTCGTCTCGGCAGCCAACCACTTCACATTATCTGCGAAGGAGTTCATTTTCAACGCAGCACGGGAGAAGGCGTACATGTTCATGGTTGTGAACGGGTACGATCAGATCCGCGACAAGAAGCGTTGCCAAGAAACAATCCTGAAGCAAGTTGCACATCTTAGTCCTGCGACGTTCAAGGAGTCGTCTGAGCTGGTACACTTCGTCTCGAGCAATGCTATACCGGTCGGTCCAGCTCCTGGAGGTGCCCCTGGTGATGGCTCCGGTGGCGGAGGCGCTTCTGGAGGCCCGTCCTTTGCCGACGGCGGCGATGGATCAGACAATGACGATGATGGCGACCCTAAGGGCAAGCATGGTGAGCCTGGCTCCCCTCCAGATCGGAAAAAGGGCAAAGGAAAGGAGAAAGAGGCATTGGACGACTTCAGCGAGCTCGAGGCGTCGCTGCGTCGATTCGTGCTCGAGAAACGTGCGCGATCAAAACTTGCGCCTGCAAAGACGTACTTGATGAACGTTCTCGGCGACCTCAGCACACTTGCCTCTGTCAATAAAGATGTGGCACAAGCCGAACTTGATCGTGTGACTGAAGAGCTCCGCAAACTGGAACCAGAGTATGAAGCGTCGAAGAAATCGCGCACAGAAGCGGACGAGACCGTTGCAGGCAACATTGAAGAGACGACTAACGAAGTTTACAACCTGACGAGGAACACACTTACCGACTCCATTAACAAAGTTGCTGAAAGCGAACTCGGCGTCGAATATCCTGGTGTACTGGGCGCATATGGCTACGCTGAAGATCTGAAGACGGCAATGCTGAATCAGATCACTGAGACAGTACGCTGGTGCGAAGAACGGGCACGGGAGAAGACTGTCCATGGCGTCAGCAGCATCAAGTCGCTAGGCATACTACATCTGGGCGACCAATATGTTGACCTGCAGTTCCGATCCGAGAAAATGTTCAAGAGCCGAAGAGACGCGCTCGCGAGACAGGTCGACTTTGAGCCGGAGCTGTGGGACTTCTTTGACTTGGCGAGCCTCTGGGAGCGTCAAGAAAAGGTTGCTGGCACAAGCATGGCAGTCACAGTCGCTGGCGTTGTCGGCTCACGCATGATCGGCGGGGCCGGATGGATCGACGGCGCTCTCACAGCAACGAAGCTCGTCGGCACCAACAACCTGCGAAGAGCGTTTATCCCAGGCGTTATTCTTGCCGTCGCCCTTGGCGTCTCCTACGCTATCTCACAAATTCCCCACTCCCTTCCACGACGGCTTAGCTCAAAGCTTGCCGCACAGTTGGCCGCTCTTGACTACACACACGCCAATTCTGCACGCATCAGCTCTGAAGTCCGGCGAGCTTTGAAGTTCCCTGCTGATAAGCTCCGCGAAGGCCTTCAGCGAAACATGGAACAGCTTCAAGAACGCAAGAAGGAGACCGACAAGATCCGAACAGAGAACGAGGTCGCAAGAAAGTACTTTGGCAACCTCGTGCGCGAAAGCAACGACATCCGGAGTAGAGTCGATCGAGTCGATCTGGAAGGTCCGGCTCCGGGCATTGCGGCAGCTTACGATGCGTGAGTTCTGACCACCGCCATACCTGCTTGCGTTGCTATTATATGCATGATGTCTGGAGCGAGTGAAAAAGAGCATGAGGATGGCGTTTGTTGTTTCAAGGAGATATGGCACGATGAAGTTCAGATTCCCCCACCACACAGAAAGACAGACAGAAAGCGCGTGTTTTTGGGTTGTTCTTATACATACTACTTACTTGTAGATGATTCTCTCTTCTCAGAAGAATGCAGTGAAAGACATCACCGATCAATTCAATACCTTTAATCGTGTCCTCGAACAGTCAAATTTTGCGCTGCGTGCTCTTGCACTATTCTAATGAACGATTGTTACGAGCGACGGCAACAGAAGATTTGTCGAACGTAAAAGTCTCGCGACCATCGCAGTCACAAGGGAATGTGAGCTGCTTGAGTGAGGAGTTAAGTGAAGACCCTGATTTTATCGATACGCGCAAAGCGGACCCGACTCCGCTCCTTCTCTGAGAATTTTGGATCTCAAGAAAGCACGCGCATCTCTTAAAGCCGCACCGCAGTTCCACTCCCGTAAAGTCTCTACCCACACACTCAGCACCACACACAACCGCAACCATGCCCAAATCCAAGCGAAACCGAATCATCCACACCTCAGTCGTGCAAAAGAAACCCGCCAAAGAACGCAGCGAAGCCCTCTACTCCGCCATCCAAACCGCCGCAGACGAATATGGCCACATTTTCGTCTTTGGCGTGGAAAATATGCGCAACACATACTTGAAAGATGTTCGACAACATTTTGCCGATTCGAGGTTGTTTTTCGGGAAGACGAAGGTTATGGCTAAGGCGTTGGGGAGTTCGATTGAAGATGAGCATGCGCCGGGATTGCACAAATTGAATAAGTATTTGGTGGGGAATGTTGGGTTGTTGTTTACGAATCGGGCGCCGGAGGAGGTACTTGAATTCTTTGAAGGATTCATCGAAGTGGATTTTGCGAGGGCGGGAGTTGTTGCGACGAGGACTGTGAAGGTTCCGGCTGGGGTGGTGTATTCAAGAGGTGGGGAGGTTGCTGTTGAGGATGATGTGCCGTTGCCGCATAGTCTTGAGGTTATGGTGAGGAAATGGGGCATGCCGACACGATTGGAGAAGGGGAAGGTCGTGCTTGATCAGGAGTTTACGGTGTGTTACGAGGGCAAGGAGCTGAATAGCCATCAGACGGCATTGCTGAAGCTATTTGGCGTGGCTTTGTCGGAGTTCAAGGTGGATGTGCAGGCTTACTGGAGCGCGGCTACGCAGGAGGTCACCGAGGTGGAACGTAAGGATGAGAATGCGATGGAGGCATAATGGTCTGTGGCCTCTCGTTTTATGGCACTTGGTACCCTGGCCTTTCATTCCCTTCCTACATCGTTGCGTACAAGCAGTGAGCAGCGCAAATGGGACGCTGAGCAGAAAGCATGTAGTTATTTGCACGGGCGGAGTTGGGCGCAAGACACGGAAATGGGGTATGAAAGTCTTTTCTTCAATGCTTGCAAGCGACTTGATCGCTACGTAATGGCACGTTGTCATAGCGAAGGCGCTGGCGGCGTTTGTGTAGACTCGACTGGCCTGAACTGAGTCGGCCTGTCCAATGTAAAAGTCATATTTCCATTGCTCCACAATATGCGCCATGCTGCCTTGTCATCCGATCGCCTGTTCTCATTGCCCGCGTAAAGTGAGACGTCCCTTCCCAATTCCTCTACGACTCAGTGGTGATCTTGGCCTTGCCGTTGGTGACCTTCACACCGAGCTGCTTAGCACGGGCAACAATCTCTATCCGCTTCCTCGAGGAGACGGCGTGTGCGATCCTGTAAATCCGTCAGTATTCCAATGTCGCCCGAGTTTCATTTCTCGACTCGACGTACTCAGCGGCGTAGGTCTTGTTGTGCATGAGGAGGAGATCCAAGTCGCGGGTGTTGTTGACGAGGAAAGCCTTGTGGCCGGAAGGCATCATGTGGCGGGTCTTGATGTTGCTACCGTAGCCGATCTGTGTTCATAGCGCCTGTTAGCCTTGTGCTCTCTGCTCTTGCTTCTCTTTCCTCAAGACCCAATGTCCAGATCCTTCTCTTCAATGTCCCAAATCCACTTCGCAGGTCCCTCAATCTCCATCGCTCGTTCTCCAACGCACCTTTGGCATAGCGGCCTGACCCTTGAAGCGTCTGCGGACACGGTTGTCGATTCCCTTTGGCTTTCTCCATGATGGGTCGACACGCATAAAGCGGTCCGACTGGTGGCGGTTGAAGCGCTTCGTGTGCTTCTTCACGATCGGGACGTGCTTCTTTGCGGCGACCATCTTTGCGAGTACACGTTAGTAACCGGTTTGCGCGCGACGAGGTCGGTCCAAGTACCTTTGCGGTGTTGCTGTGGGTTAGTAAAGTGTCGACGTCTTCGTCAAACGTTAGTTTGGGATTTCTCGCGAGTGGGCTTTCGGCTTGCCAAGAAAGACACACAAATTTGGGTAAGGTCACGTGGGGCTGAACTTCGTAGCTTCCGTCCGCCCAACCCCACGACGAAGCCCTCACCTTATTCGTCGTTCGCGACTAAAGATCGTGCCAATCGATGCAGTGAATGAAGGCATCACTTCTCGTTGGACATCCCAGTCCTACTGCTTGTTCGCTTAGCTTGCACGAAATTCTGGACCAGATGTTGAAAGTGCCTCCTACACATCTATAGCCGCATGCAGGCTACCAAGCCCGCTCATAACATTTGCTCTATCGCTCAAGAAACGTCACCATTCTAATCTAGTCATTCGATCGATCAATCAATCAATCAATCAGCGCAGAGTCCCGCCCTGGGCTGTCAGAAAAGTTCACCAATCCACTCCTCTTCCTCCCTTCCAGACTCGGCCGTTGGTTCCTATCCCTCCCATCAGGCACGATCTCCCTATGCGGTGCAACAGCAGGCAAAGAGAACATATCCCCTCCTCTCTTCCAGTTCTCCAACATGACCATAGTCTCCACCCTCAGATCCTCCACAATTGCATCGACTTTGATATCGTTCCTGTCGTACCCAAACGGATCTTCAAGTTGTGCTCCAATTGCTTCGATACCGTACAGTGTGAAAGACACAATACTGACAAGCAGAATTGACCACCAGCCCATTTCTTTCACAAGTGCAAATGGCAAGACGATGCAGAACAGCGCCAATACTTGCCGCGTATGGATCAGATAAGCAACAGGTAAAGGCGTCAAATGTATCGTCTGCATTGTTCCAAACGCTGCGACAAGAGTATTGAGCTGCACAGTCAATTGCGATGCCTGCGGACTGTGAAACCAGCCTCTGTCGTGAGCCCGCTTGATATAGCTTTCCACTTGGACACTGAGTTGTAGGATCAAAGCAAGACCAGCTTCTTCATGTCCTCTAGTGCCTGGAGGAAGCAGTTCGTCATACTCAGGTTTGTACACCGAGACACTTTCTCTGCGATGTCGCTCGACTTCTGTACGCGGTAAGAGAAAAGGAATTTCTTGTCCCCATTCTGCTCGAAGGGAGTTTTTCGCTGCGTAGATCATGGCGAGGAGTAAGCGGACTGTACGTTCAGTGTCTGCTCGTTCGGCTTCTGTTGGCGGAGCTCCTGCAGCTTTGTATGAACAAGCCAGGAACGATCGCGTGAGGTTTCGGATGTTCGTTTCGATGGTAGTGAAGAGCTGGTTGCCTTGCCAGAAACGGTCGTAAGATGTCGAGTTGCGAAAGACCAGCATGAGACCAACGACTATGCTCAGACTGGGGACAGTGGCTGATGGGATCCCGAGATTCCCATCTTTCGTGGCATCCCACCAGCAAACGATAGCTGCAATGATGGCGTGTAATGCGACTGGGAGAGCAATATCGAGGTGAATGGCGCCTTTGATGAACCGGATCACAAGCGGCCATCTTCGCGGCTTCTTTCTTGAAGAGTGATAATTAGGAAATGTCGGCGTGCGGGTGTCGACATGGCGTCTCGTGCCTCGTAGTCGTCCGTTCGTAGGCATGTTGATCCAAGTCCAACAGGAGGTAAAGTTTGAAGTCCAGGCCCTCAACTTGAGTACGTTTCTTTCCTTTGTGCTTATCGCGACGCCATGTACGTTTTATGCACGACCTGTACCCGGGCCAGAGCCAAACAACCAAGGCAGACTCTCGATCTCAATTCCCAGCTGGTGACCAGTCCGATGCCACGTCTGGTGTTGCCTGGCCCGCTTATCAACTGAGATCGTGAGCTTGAGGAGAATACGAGGCGGTCGTGGGAGGTGCGGAGCGGCTTGCCGAAGTTGAAGCAGGGCGGTGTCGATCTGCCACGACACAGAGCCTTGATCCTTGTTTGCATACCTTCGAAGCCGTCGCAGAGCTAACGCAAGTCGTGAAGACCATACGAGCGTAGTAGCGTTACACAGGGCTATACTTCTACAGCAGCAGATGCCGACGCAGGCAAAAAGAACTTTGATTGATGCGCAGCTCAAGGCACGCAGCCTATGTGCACCACAAGACGTTTTCAATATGCTTTTGATTTGTACTGCAAGCCCTGCATAATAGTAGAGCGTAGGATAGCAGAGCGCAGTAGTCGTTACTGTACAATATGCAAGCCTGCGTTCGCAGGAGCGCCGAGCCGATGTAGCTCCCAAAGCGTGATGTGCGTAAGTGCACCAGCTAGAGTCCCAAAGTCCGATTGCCAAAAGCATTCAGGAAAGTCGACCCATTGCAGCGCTGTCACGCCAATTTTCAAGAACGTCCTTCGATGCCATCCAGCTGGATCCGCATTTCTTCCCCCAAACACTCAATGCGCCAGTCTTGAAGTTACCCTCCCGTAGAATCATTGAAACTCCATGTTCGAGCCTCGTGCCATGGTAACAAACGCCCAATGTTCGCCCAAAAGAAAACGCTCAGAGTGCAAAGCACGCATCTCGTTCTGATCCGTCGCCGTTGCCATTGCCGCCGCCGCCGCAAGTTCATATCTGCACGCGATGAAAGAAGTGTAAAACAACATACCTTTAGACGTTGGCAGCCTTGGGGAAGTTCATGTGGTAGACTGCGTCAACCACGTACTGGGCAGTGAGCATGCGACCACCGAACCAACGGCCGTTGAGGCCCTTGTAGGCGTTCTCTCCACCCTGGACTCGATCGAACTTGACGTAGACCTCACCGTCGTTGTTGTCGAGAGCAAGGTCGATGTGGACCACTTTACCATACTTCTCCTCGCACTCCTGCTTGACGTCATCTTTGAGCTCCTTCTGCCAGTTGGCTTCAGTCTCCTCTTCCTGATTGTACATGTTCTTGATGAGGACGCAGCGAGTGGCAGTGGTCTGCTCGAAGGTGGCCTTCTTAGCCTGGGTCTTGGGAGCGATCTTCTGCTCTGGCTCGTCAACGCGAGCAAGCTTCTTCATCAGGGCATCGCGGCTGTAGTTCGAGAAGTTCACGCCGCCGACGTCCGTATCGTCGAGAGCTGAAGCTCCACCGGTCTTGTCAACATCGCGAGCTGCGGGTCTGTCGAAATTGGCGGTGCCGCCAGCGTGGGAGCCGCGGCCGCCCATGCCGGAGAATTGAGAGCCTTGAAACTGTGCAGCCTGAGCTTGTGAACCAAACCTCTGAAGCAGAGACTGAGTAGACTCTGGAGTGAACTTGTCGTTACCGAGGCCGACGCGGATTGGGCGTCCGGCCAGCTCGAAGCCGTTCATCTTCTCAAGAGCTTCTTTAGCCTGTGCCGGATCAATAAACTGGACAAAGCCGTAACCCTTGGAGCGACCAGCTTCCTCCTTCTGGAGCTGAACAAACTCGAGCTCGCCGAATGGCTCAAACACGTTCTTCAGGTCGTCTTCAGTGATGGAGAAGTGGATGTTGCCGACGTAGAGGCGATGGAATGGGATGCCGTTAGACTGTGTGGCGGTGCCCTCGGTGTTGCGGGCTTGACGATTCTTCTCTGCTTCAGTGAGCTGGGCGATGATCGGAATACCAAGGAGCTTCTGTCCCGTGAGTCCGATAGCTTTCTCAACAGATTCTTCTTCTTTGAACTCAACGTAGCCAACTCTGTGCGATTGTCAGTAGTGGTAACAACAGTGCGAGAATATACTACTCACCCCTTCGAGCGACCGCTGACCCTGTCCTTCACAATCTGAGCGTCAACCACTGATCCAACCTGCTCAAAGAACTCCTTGAGCTCACGGGAGCGAAGACGAGCAGCCAACTGCTGAACGAAAACGGTGCGTCTGTCTCGCTCGTCGTCAGTTGGTTCCGGAGTCTTGCGCTTACCACCAGCTGGCGACCGAGCGCGACGGTCCCGACGGTCACCGTCGCGTCGTCCGCCCCTGTCGTCACGTCTGCCGCGGTCATCACGCCCACCGCGACGTCCTGGGGAGCGCGAACGTGGGAGGCGATCTCCGTTTGGACGATAGTAGTCGTCATTGCGACCTCCTCCGCGGTAGTAGTCTCCACCGGCACGATCGCGTGAGCGGTGGTTGCGGCGACCGTCTGCCCTAGGAGAGCGGCTTCGACGTCTGCCACTGCGGACACTCCCATTAGCGCTGGCTCTATCAGAGTCTTCATCAGCTCCCTTGGATCGGCGTGCGCGCCGCTCGTTATTCTCTTCGCGTTCGGTAAAATACCTGTCGCGGGGTCCGCTGCTTGAGGTCGGGCGGTCTAGGCGGCGGGGGTCGCGCGAGGAAGGTGACGATGGGCGTGAAGTGCCGCCCATGCGGACGTCGGAGTCGCCATTGTTGTTGGCTCCAGCCTTCTGCTGGGCGATCTTCTCTTTTGCCTTCTGCTCCTCGGATTCCAGCAAGTCGGCGATATCTAGATAACCGTCGTCGGTTGGTTGAGTGGCCATGCCTGCAATTCTTGAGTGCTCACAGGTTCTCTTATCGAGCTGCGCTGCGTGGGGTGGAAGTGCAGTTGTCGAGTCGCTTGTGCTCGAGCTGCACGCGCCCGTCGGAAGCTGTGAGGTGGTGAGTCGCCGTGGGGCGTGCGGGTGAGTGAGAGGTGAGCTATACGCTGTGTGCCGTGAGCTGTGCTGTGAGGCGCCCCAATTGCGACGTTCAATATGAATGTCGCGATGGAGGTGAGTGGGTGATGGAGGAAACGAAGTGGGCGAATTCGAAGTTCTAAGTTACCAACACGCCGGCGCTCGGCACAATCCGACGGCCAATCACAAGACGCCGAAACTTCGGGCTGGGTGGAAGGTACCATTTATCACCTTTCACGTTCCTTCTCCGACACACTGCACGTAAAGAAAGAGTAACGGGGAAGTAGACGAGTGTCTGAAATTCTGAATGTGATATGCACATTTCTCAGGACTCGACAAGGTGCCGTCCATTATCATTAATTTGTTAATATATACAACGAGCCTTTGCCATGATGGTATCTTCTTGCCCCAACGCCTACGCTATGCCATGCTGTTCCTTCTTATGCTGTACAATGCCTTATGCTGTCTTCAGCACCTTTGGCTGTGGAGGCGGTGGCAGTTCCGTGCCAAAAATCCGGTCCCAGAAGCGGCTTGTCACTCCAAAGCCGTTCTCGTAGTCCATGAAATGATGTTGGAGATGGTACTTCTTGAGTTCCTGATAGAAGGACGGGAGTCTGTGAAAGATTAGCGCGAATCGATACAATGCGGGTTTGTGGGAGCACTCACTTCTTGTGGTGTAGGAAGTAGTGGGTCAAATCGTAACAGATGTAGCCAAAGATACCACCACAAAACACGGCCGTAGCTGCATACCAGTTGTAAAAGAAGACCGTGTGTGCCAATTTCCAGAATGGTGTTGCAAGAACCAGGAACAAAGTAGGCGGCATCACAAGCCGCAGCCTGTCCATAGGAAGGTAATGGTGAATGCCGTGCAACAGGAAATGAAGCGTGAGAGCAACGCGGTTATCCGGTAGGTAATGGTCGATATGGAACAAGCATCGATGTAGGCCATACTCCACGATTGTCCAGATACAGAGTCCGGTGATCCAGTAAGCCGTCAGCGCCAATGGATTGAGCTGCTGGGCAGAGAGGAAGGTGCCATATCCCACAGGAGGAAGCCACACTGTTGGAACAACCCACCATGGCGTCTTCGAGAGCGGCTCCAGGAAGTTTCCGAAGAGAGGCGCGCTGTCACCGCCTTTGTAGTGGCGCGGTCGATGAACCTGCTCTAGGTAGAAGGCTTTGGTGAAGCCACCATTCCAGACCTGCATCAACAATGGCCTGTTGAGATCGAGAAACTTGTGCTTCTTGTAGTCCTGTACCAGATCCGTCTCTTTGCTGAGATCTTCCTCTGAGCTGAGGCCTGTTGATTCGTAGACAGCTTTCTCGTCCGCTGCCGCCTTGGGCTCGACATTCTCCCTGGCTAGTACCTCCTGTGTAGCTCCTGTATTTGCTTTCTTCAGCTCCTCCATGCCTTTCGCTGTGGGCTCCATTGGCAGCACGCTGAATGGATCATCGCTTTTCTTCGCCGCCTCCAAGACTTTTTCAGTCGCTACGAAGCCTATGAGATGGTCGTCCAGGATCTCCCAGGCTGATTCACTGTGCGCATGCGACGCCACATCCTCCATGATCTCCTTGACATCTTTCCCGCCATACTCCAGGATCAAATCGCCGCCACCTGGATGGTCCTCGAGGAATGGGGTGATGTCGTAGACTTTGGTGCCGACCGTCACGTAGCAGGACTCCTCAGTGTTGTGTGATGCGACCTCCCTCGATGGGAGGGTGGGGAGCATTCGTCCCGGCATGATGGAACGCGCCGAAGGAGTGTTGGCAAGGCAAAGGGTTTCAGGAACCAAGTTTATCGCGCGCAAGCTCACAGATAAAAGTCGACCTCGTGGCGATTGGGGGCAAAGGGTCGTTTGCAGTCTCCCTTGATCCCAGAAATCACGCCGGAGGTCGGGCGATCCGGGATCCACTTGTCTCCTGGTGGTGCGAGTGGTCTGGTGTGATTGGCCTTGTCGGAATTGCACCGACTCCGCCCCTTCCGCTGCTTATTGAAAGGCTGACAAGATTACTTCACCTTTGCTTCTGCCTGTGTTCAATGCGTGATGTTTGTTGTTCAACCGACGCCGAGCAATGGCTCCTGCCGGAAGCTGACCCAAAGACGCGCCGCAAGGACGCGATCACGTTCTGTAATTCACCAGTGGCAACAGGTCAGCAATGGCGCGGGCGGCCGCTGAAACTGGGAACTGTTGAAAAGGTTTACTTTTCGATAGAGTCAATTGAAAATAAGCGGTCGAACGCATCGCTGGCGGAAGACCACATGAAGGCCAAGCTCTTCACACGCACAAGCACGCGTTCAATGGAGTGCGAGGATCGAGGAACGTTGTAGTATTAGGCGTGAAGGTAGGGTCGAGAATGCTGAAGCTGCAGGCGGAAAGAAGGTCGAACGTTTGTCCCATGCAAGATTTCATTCTCATCGCTCAAGCGCGACATACGTTTCGCGCTCCTCACGATGTCGCTCAGTTGACTGGCGACTGCCGCACAAAATCAAGTACAACTCGCACAACCTGCGCAACAACGCGGCGCCTCAATGTCGTCCAATCTCGTGGATGCAGGAGGTACGCCTCTTTGGTACCCGCCAGCTTCCATACTCGAGGAGTCCTCCTTGCGCTCAACACTGGTTCGTCATGACAAACCAGGAGTCGAATCGCGGCGTCCCAGCTCCCTACGAGAAGCTGCTGGCGCAGAGGAACAAATGCTGGCTGCGGTGGCACAGAGGTCACTCGAGTACACTCACACATCCTTCAATCCCATCAACCAGCCGGCAAACCCTCCCTGCGATAAACCGACCAGACACGACTCTCCCGTGCCTCGCATCACCCCGACCACGACCGAGCTTTTCAGGCAGCATTATGGCCGCCAGATTGAGTGTCTCCATATTGACATGTATGAGCTTGGTGCGCACGAAGTGGCCACCATAGACCATCAGGAGAACCGCGTATATCATATCGGTCTCAATGTGGGTGGCGCATTCCCCACGGGGTCAGTAAGATATGGGAAGCTGACAGACTCCAGACTGGAGGCTCCTACTCTGGCAGATTCGAGAACAAACCACTTGTGTCTGAATTGCAGGCGCTTCTGGCAGGAGCTTTGGCAAGCACCGCTGAAAGAGAATCGAAGGTACGAGTTTCGCTATTTATATGTCGCTCTGCTCGATCACTCACATTTTACAGACTCTGCGGTACAAAGAGGGCGCGAAAATGGAACAAATGATTCGTGCCCACTTGAATGCTGGAGGCAAACTCATCGTAGAGCAGACGTCCGCCAGCGCAGAACAGAACGCTGGAATTGAGTGCCATCTTCCGGGATGCTTAGCTCGCAGCAAATCCATTCCGCCCACAAATTTCTACCTCGATCTCCAGCATACCTCTTCCGTACCGGAGCGGGACGAGGAAGGCCGCCATTTCTGCCTGCTCTGTCTCGAGTGGCTTTAGGAAGGTCACTACAACGATGGATCCCTGCAGCACCCTGGTGTGCAACGAAGATCGCCCTCGACCGATGAATCAGTAACTTTGAATGGATCGCCGGTGAAGGAGCCAGGAGACATACCTCAGCTTGATGGTGTCGAAGCCGAGCAGCCTGGATTCAATGGCAATGGTGGACCCGTCCGCAGGGTCCACGAGATAGAAGAGCCAAATGGTCACAATGGCGGTCTACAAGCATCTCGATGGGCACATGCGAAAGGCGAAGTGCCTCAAGCCTCACCTGCACGACTGCCTACTCCTGAGCCGGGACCAGACAAGGCGACAGACGACACCACACCAGATTCACCGGCCTCCATCGATTCAACTGGCCAATGGCAACATCCTCCTCGCCGGTTTCAATACATTGCCTCCTTTATTGAGCCAAGTGCAACTCTACCAGCAGAGTACAGGGCAGCTGTATTCTTATGGAAAGCTGCAAGCAAGACTCAACTGTCCTGGGAGCAGCACCTGCATAAGTTGAAAAGTTTGCGGGTGGACCACACTGGTGACAGCCTGCTCGCAGAACAGATCGAGAAAGATTTCCAGATTGAGGACGATGACTACAATGAGGAAGAGATTAGAGCATACGAGCACCAGACTGGCTCACGCAAGAAGGATTGCTATGGAAATGTGCTGTCGGTGGTGCTTGCTTGGGTCAAAAAACAAGATTGATTGCGTGGATCGTTGTGGCTGCTAAGACGCATTGCATTCGACAACTTGTGCAGTCAGCTAGTTTTCTGGCAGCTCAGCTTGAGTGAAACGTGAGCTCCTTGACGGCTCTCTTGGACGAGGAAGTGACGTCGGGAGCTTTTGCAATCGAGAGGCTCAGGACTTGAAGGCAGTAAAGGCGTGAATTCCACTCCACGTGATGACAGACGTCTATACTACACATTGAATGACTTGTGCGTCTCAGTATTCGAGACTGATCATCCTAGACCAGTACTGCTCCTTCAGTAGGCAGGACCTAGCCCAAAATCGCGTCGAACAGTCCTTCCCTCCGCCTTGATCGAGACAAACCAGACTTTGTACGCATTGAAGATGTAAAGCCCGTTCGGAACGAAGATGAAGTTATTCGATCCTGGTGGGCCAACGAGAAACTTTCCGATCAGCACACCTTCGGGATTCCATCTGCATGAGCGACAGTCAGTAACGCATCGCCTGCGACATTGTGGAAACTCAAGACTTACACATGAACGCCGTCCGCAGCAGCTGAATAGACGTTCCCTTTCACGTCAGTGTGAATTCCGTCTGGGAAGCCAATATCGCTGTATGCGAAAACCTGTCGATTCGCCAACCTCTTCCCATCGCTCGTAATATCAAATCGATAAATTGTCGCCGGATCAGTCAAATTGTCCTTATTCGGAAACGTGTGCGACCCAGTATCCGTAACATAAACATGCTTGTAATCCGGCGAGAATTCAATACCATTAGGAGCGATGAAATAATCTGCTACAGCTTGCAGCACTCCAGTCAAAGGCTCAAACCGGTAAACTTGTGGCCGAATAACGGGTTCGGGGCCAAAGTATTGCCAGTAAGCGTAGCGAGCATCGGTGAACCAGAGGTCTCCGGTGTGAGGGTGTTGGACGATGTCGTTGAGGGAACTGAAGTTTCGGCCAAAGTAGGAGTTTAGGAGGACTTGGGTTTCGTTGGTGGAGGGGTTGACGACTGTTAGTTTGGAGTAGTTGTTTAGGTCGCCTTCGTCGCAGAAGATGATGGATTGGTTTGAGGTGCTGTTTGCTGGGGTTCCGGGTGGGTAGTAGGCTGTTCCGCCGTTGGCTTCGGAGACGTTTGGGTAGCGGATGCTGGTGATTTCGTCGGTTTCGATGTCGATTACTGTGACGTTGATGGGGTTGTCGAGGCTGCCGGCCCAGTTGCTCGTGGCGTAGATTTTCTTGGTTGCTGCGAAGTTTTGTTAGATGGTTGGTGGTGAGTTTTGGGGTTGAGACGAACCGTGGTTGTAAACGCCGGCCTCGTGGAAGGCGTCCCAGGGCAGCTCAGCCACGAGCCTCGAGGTTACGTTCGTTCCGACAACATCGTCTATGAAAGCTTGATCGTATGCAAGCAAAGAGACTTGGTCGGTCGACGCGTTGGCGATGGCGTTGATCTCATTGGCGTAGTCCAAGCTGGTTGCCAGCTGCAGCAGGTTGACGTGAGTTATGTTGACCATCTTGTTTACAATTCTGGCTCGCTGAACGGTTACATGCAGACTTTTCAAATCTGATTGTATGTGTCGAAGGGCCGATTCAAGAGGTAGAAGAGTCCGCCATGCTTTGCCAATACCGCTCACGACGTCACCAAGCACTGGCGCTGTCGATCATCCAGTCGTAGCGGCTAAATACACAGAGTGGCAGCTCTGCTCATTTTCGGCAAGAGAGTAGTTCGTTGTCGGCCTGTCGACAAGAACTTGGCAGTGGTATGCGGCCGCGTGGAATCGTAAGCTGTGCAAGCACGCAAGCAACTTCAAATTCTCCACATCCGACTCCTCAAAGTGGAGACCGCAAAGGCGGGCAGCCATTGGAGTGGACTTGCAATTGCCGACCTCTTCTCGTCAACAGAGTCGTTAGAAAGGCATTCCGAGCGCAGTTTAGCATATCTGCCTCAGTCCTGTTTCGTTCTGCCCATAGTGTTGGCCCGCGTTCTTGTGAGAACCAGAGTCTCCTCCGACTCGTTCCTCTCCGGGTCAGATGTTGACACAATATGGTACGAAAAATCAAGCTCTCCGACAAGCTCTTTGACGCCAGCTACCAGCCGTCGCAGATCTTCATAGATGAATTTGGTGCCAATCTGTATTACCGCGAAACTCGCGTAGCCTGGTTCGGCGATGTGCCTGATACTCAACATGTCCTTGTCCATTTCTTCAAGCTTCTGTGATAAGAAGAATGGTTCTGGCACACGTAGGTAAGGTGGAAGCGCCTGCTCGGACGTAATCGAAGCCGAGAGAAGCGTAAGCATCGTGGTGACCTGCTCTGAAGTATAGTTGGCTTCGCCAATCAATTTTTGAAAGCCATGGAGCCACTGTAAACCATGTTGTGCCTCGCCTTCGGCTCGCAGTTCTTCGAAGCTGTAAGATGCTACGGAGACCAACGACATGAAGTTGAGCATGCTTTGCAGCTGATTGATAAGTCGCTGATACTGCTCTTGTGGGAATTTACCTCCGATTGGAATGTCGTACTTAACGACTTGGGCCTGTGCTCTTAGGCTCGCAATGGTCAAGCTCGCCTTCGAATAGAGCTTGCTGCGGGCTTTCTCCAGTCTACGACCTGGGCTGTCTTTCGAAGTCAAATCGCCTTGTGCATTACCAAGCCTAAGCCGCACAGTCTCGTGCATGACCGAGTAATAATTGGCCAGAAGATACAGCGTAGAGCCGAGCTGCCTCCGCAATTGGTTGTGTTCAGTGATGGGATAGGGAAACCAAGTCCAGATCCAGCCTACGAATAGACCTGCGCAGACGGTCGCCAATCGAATTCCCGCGAGCTCATATATCGGATAGTAGGCCTGGCCATTAGAGGTCGACACCTCGATACCAAGCTTCCTGACCTGCAGCTCGTAGCCCGTAATCAATGCATTTGTGAGCTGGAAGATCACTCCAACTTGAACGTAAGCTGGGTATAAGAGCATGATGTAAGCTCCGAAGTGAGCAAAGATGAAGAAGAACACGATGACACCAGTTGTTTCCTTGTTGACGATATACCAGCCTACCAGAGAAGTAACCAAAGCCAGTGCCGTTCCAGAGACGCGGATGAAGAAGCCCCTAAGTGACTGGCCAAAAGTCGGAGACAGAGATATAGTGATCATGATCTGTGCCCAGAACAATCTTTGCTCTGTGAAGAACCTTTGCGTAGGCCGCAGAAAGCTCACAATCGCGAGAGTCATGGTAGCCGCTACGACACGAAGTCCAAAGGAGGCTGCAGGAGACTGGAAGAAGTGAGCGATTTTACGAAGCTTGTTGCCGAAGCGCTCCCAAGCGTTCGTGGGTGGCAAGTGCTCTGGATCTTTGCGTTTCTTGAAAGCATCTCCAAGGTAGACCTGCGCCCTTCGACCATCTGTGTTCATGTCATTATCGTCTGCAGCATCCTCATCGTCCTTTAGAAGGCTGGCCAGCCACTTCCTTGTTCTCTTGTAGCCAGGCACCACCAATCGCCTTTTGTCGAGTTTCCCGTGGGCCTTGAATGCATCCACCGCCAAGATGAACCTGTGAGTTCGGCGAGCGATGGTTATGAGCAGGAACTCGAAGTATAGAACGAGGAAGAGCTGGCGCCGCAGGTGTCGATGAGGGTCGGACAGAAAACCTTCGTGCATCCATGCCGGAGCGTCCAAATTCGCGATAGTTGGATCGTCGAAGAAATTCTCGGGAAGCTGGATATCATGCAGATGACACCACTCCCGAAGTGTAACTTTCTTACTCTCCTTGAATTCCTGAGCTCGTCGCCAAAAGACTTCTGCGAAGCCACTCTCGCCTGGTCCAGGTTCTGTCGTCCCTTGTTTCTCCACGTCCTCGTTGCCCCTCCTTGGCGGCTTGGGCCCGAGTTGCAAGACGATGCGTGCGTGTTCCAGTCCTTCATCAATTGTCTGAGTGATCTGGTCGAATGGCTCTCGGAGACGTTTCATCAATCCGTGCCACTCATTCACTGCTTCTATCCTCATCATCTCGCTCTCGTTAGGGGCGTCTTCAGGTGCAACGTTCGAAAAGTCAACATTCCTGTTCCAACCCGATTCTTCTGCGATGCGAACAAAGATATCAGCCATGCAACTAAGGCCGACGATTGGCACCATTATCAGACGCAACAGGCGAAAGATCTCTTGGATGTCATCCGGGCCAAGCTTTCCGAGAGCGACCTCACGTTTGGCGAAAGGTAGATCTGTAGCCAATTTGCCGTAGAGAGCCGATAGGGAGTCCATCTTCTGCTTGAAAGCTCTGGCCTCCGAGCTCCGTGGAAGCTTCTCACCATTTGTGTTCGTTGTGGCAGTCGTGAACATATCTGTGCGCTCCAAGCTGCGCATGTAATCTAGGTTGGCCTGCAAAGCTCCTCGAAGCGACGCGATGAACCCTGTGATACCTTTGAACGCTACTTGCCTGCTGTTGAGTGGGAAAATCAGAAGCGAGATGATTGTGCCAATGCCAAAGCCGGTAAGGAATCCCACAAGAAGTCTTCTCGCAAAGGATTCCGCGGCAGCCATTGTCGCAAACTGTGGCCCATAGACCATAGAGACGTTTGCAAAAATGGCCCAACAAATGCAAGGAATGTTCTGCGATTGAATAATTCAAGATCAGCATGTGCCAACAAAACTTCTTCTTCTTCGTCTTTTTCGGTATCTCCAACAGTCATGCAAAATAGCCGGAGAAAGGCAAGTATATCGACAGGCAGACTTACATACTGCGGCAGCTTCGCCCTCACTACACTGATAGAAAAGACCTGCGCGACCAACCAGACAGCTGCTACAGCGCTTGCAGAGGAATCGTAAGGAGCTGTGCTGCCTCTGCGTGCCTTGATGCAGCAGTACATTGCCAGTAATGATAGGGCCGCGCCCAGGCAGAGGAACAGAAGATTGACCAGCATGGTCTGAAGGAACTTGGCGCGAGGCATCATCACCACAGAAAGGATCGTCATCACGACAGCCAGGTAGCCGAGAGTGGTATAGTAGTTGGCGAAGCCGTCCAGCTGGTACAGCGCAAGGGTGATAGTTGGTGCGATGGACGACTTGAACATTGAGCGATAGACCCTGGAGTCGATTCCGGTCTTCTGCCATATCGCAAAGCTTTTTTGGATCAGAGAGCGCTTCTTGGGAGCCGGCTGCGCACTGGCAGTCTGGTCATTACTCCGTACTGTAGACAGTGTCGACTTTCTTCTTGTGAGTCCACCATCGAATCCATTGTCGCGTCGTTCAGTTGTCGGGGTTGTGCTCTGTTCTGAAGCGGATGTGTTTCTTGTCTCCACGCGTTCCATGATGTTCGCAATATCCTTCCCATCGGCACGCGAATTGTCGTCTGCCCTAGTGATCGCGCTTTGGGGGCTTGAGTAATGCTTGAGGAATCCAAAACTTTCAGGCACGTTTCATCTCATTCTGATGTGCAGTGAATTTCAAGACTACTGAGAGCATTGAGGAGGAAAATGTACAGTCAAGCCACGCGCGTCGAAGACAAAACTTCCGTTCTTGCCGAAAGACGATCGGTGGCTGCAGCAGCTCCTACCTACCTAAGGTAAGCCGAATCGCTAGCGACGAGAAAACTAAAGGCCGTAAAATGTGTACAATTGTGTCTTTGTCATAAAAGTAAGTGCTGATGCATCTTGTTGCAGCACAACAGCACCTCATCTCACAGTCACAGCTCGGCAGGAGCCTGGCGACGGTCTTGGCACTAGCCGACAACGAGCGGTTCGCTCCTTTCCACGCGACTTCATCAACACCATCACCATTCTTGCGCGTTGTCAGCGCCAGATTGCCACCACCGGACCTTCAGCATCCATTACCACCGCCTGTTGCCAACGCCAATTGCCCGAGCCGCCTGCCACCACCAAGCGGTGGCCATCGCCGTCGCGCCGACAGCTTCGGCGCACAGGTGGACTAACCTGTGAGGAACAGGGCCTCCGCCTCACCAGCGGCGTTAGACCGCAGCGAGTCGTACTCGCCCGAACCAGACTCCGGCATCGAAGCCATCTCAGAAGACCACTTCACATCCGCGCAGTTTGATTTGCCTGTGCGCCTACTACCAGCAACCATGACGGACCGACTCCCGCACAATCTCCTGGCGCTTTTCCAGCCGCGCCCACCGCTCCGCTACATGCCCCCGGCCGATCACGCGCCTGAAGATCGCAAGACACACAAGATTGATGGCATCGCGCAGTTTCTGCCAATGCTTCAGGCGAAGAAAGAGGAAGCCAAGACAGAGGTTGTGACGGAATGCGGCCTGCAGAAGCGCGATCGCGTGGTGAGGGAGAAGCAAGAGAAGCAGAAGTGGCTGCTTGAGGAAGGATACAAGGATTTGTACAAGCCCGCCGAAGACGAGAATATTCGCGGAGACGCTTTCAAGACGCTGTTTGTGGGCCGACTGCCATACGACTGCACGACTAAGGACCTCGAGAAGGAATTTGGCCGCTTCGGACCTATCGAACGCGTGAGAATCGTGACTGATCGCGGAGAAGCCTCGACGAAGAAGGGCAAGCCTAAAGGCTACGCCTTTGTCCTCTTCGAGCGCGAGAAGGACATGAAAGGTGCGCTTTGACTGGTCTTCACTCATTCTACATTTGCTAACTGGAATCACAGCTGCCTACAAGGATTGCGAGAACCTACGAATCCGCGGCCGTCCGGTCATCGTCGATGTCGAGCGCGGTCGCACTGTTAGTGGTTGGCGTCCCAGACGCTTCGGAGGTGGACTGGGTGGACGACACTACACGAAACAACAGGCCCCACGTCCTATGGGCTTCGGTGGTCCGCCGCCAGGTCCAGGCTTCCGAGGCGGTTTCCGTGGAGGATTCGGCGATCGTGGCGGCTTCCGCGGCGGCAGAGGAGGTGGCAGAGGAGGTGGCTTCCGTGGTGGCGGAGGTGGAGGCTATGGCGGCGTCGGTTACGGCGGTGGTCCAGATGGCGCTCCCTCCGGTCCTCGCTCCGGTGGCGGGTTCGGAGGCAGCCGTGGCTACGACGATCGTGGCCCGCGAGGCAGTGGCAGAGACAATGCCAACTATGAGCCACTTCCACCGAGAGGAGATCGTGGCGGAGGCGGCTACCGTGACCGCGACCGCGACTACAACAGCGGTTCGAAGCGCCCATTCGAAGGTGGGTACGACGATTCACGACAGAGACGACGCTACTAAAGGAAGCACGGAGACTGGTAAGATTCCCCCAACTAACCACACGAAGATCTCGGGGTAAGTATACTGATCAGGCCAGCTCACTGCAGCCGCTTACCTTACAGGCTTCTTCTTACTGGGTACCGCAAGATGTGTCCTACACGTCCTGCACACCACTTCGACATGATTGCTTTCACACACACGGAACACACACAACGGTGAGTCGGACTACCTCCTTAAGGGTAAGGTACCGGCTCGCGCACGACACATTGTACTACGAATGTACGAACAGACACCAGCTGGATGCGCGAGAGGAAAGGGCTGAGTACAAGGAGGCTCCGTTTCCCTATCTTTGCATCACTGCTTCTTTACTGTTGGGTGCCAGCACGCTCTGAATGAGGCCAGCACTGCCTTGCTTGTACGAGCAAGCTGCTGCCTATGTACTTGTAGCAGGTAGGTTCGGAGGAGATTGTACGCTACGGTCACGTTGCATCGAAGCAGACCCGGACCCGGACCTGCGTGTGTACGAGATAGCAAAAATCAAAATATGGAAAGAAATCCAACTTTGCCTCACTCTCAACCCCAACATTGTAGTGCGACACACTCGCTGCTGGAGCCTCACTCTTGGACGTCGTTCTGCTCACCCGAAAGTACCCGAGCGCGTGAAACTGGGCCTTTTTCGGGCAGCCTCAACTGACATCAGAAGCTCCCCACGTCGACGTACCCCTCCAAAACAGATTTTAATTCCTGCACCTTTGGCGAGCCCATTGACAACAGACACACACAAGTCGCGAATAGAAACCACTCCTCACCAAATCAAACACCACAGACACCGCAATCATGGCACGCCAATTCTTCGTCGGAGGCAACTTCAAGATGTGAGTTCCCCGCCAAACGGCCTTCAAGCACTACCAATGCTGACCACTGTACACCAGGAACGGAACCATTTCCAAGATCAAGGAAATCGTCTCTCACCTGAACGAAGCCAAAGTCGACCCTAACACCGAAGTCGTCATCTCCCCACCATCGCTCTACCTCCTCCTAACCCGCGAGCACCTCCGCAAAGGCATTGAAGTCGCAGCCCAAAACGTCTTCGATAAGCCAAACGGCGCTTTCACTGGTGAGATCTCTGTCGAGCAGCTCAAGGACTCCAACATCACATGGACAATCCTCGGCCACTCGGAACGTCGCACTATCATCCAAGAGACCAACGAGTTCATCGCCAGCAAGACCAAGTCTGCTCTCGATGGTGGTTTGGGAGTCATCCTGTGCTGCGGTGAGACCCTTGAGCAGCGTGAGGCAAACAAGACGATGGACGTTGTGCTTGCTCAACTGAAGGCTGTGAGCGAGCAGGTCAAGGATTGGAGCAAGGTTGTTGTGGCATACGAACCTGTGTGGGCTATTGGTACCGGCAAGGTCGCTACGAATGAGCAGGCGCAAGAGGTGCACAAGGGAATCAGAGAGTGGATCGCAAAGGAGCTGGGTAACGAGGCTGCAGAGAAGACGAGGATTATCTACGGTGGTAGTGTGAGTGAGAAGAACTGCAAGGATTTGGCTAAGGAGGCGGATATTGATGGGTTCTTGGTTGGTGGTGCTAGCTTGAAGCCTGCGTTTGTGGACATCATCAACGCGAAGCAGTAGATGCGGAGCAGGCCCATGAGTGCTATATGCTTGCTGCGAGTGAGATGCTTCGGGTTCACGACATCATGAGAAATGGCAGACTCGTAGAGTTACTCAGGAACTGTGTAAAAGGAAAAGCAAAACAGTGGTCAACATCTGTGAGTAGGTATGACTTTCAAAGTGTTTCGAGGTCTTATTGAGCTATCCACTCAACGCATGATTTATAGCCTTTGATGCTTCAGAGACCTCTATTACTTGATAATGCTTCGATCTTTTGAATCAAGCGTCCTCGACCATCTCGATGCCCTGGGGAGCCAGGTCTTGGCGCTCGTGCTCAGCCTAACTTCCCGCAGTTGCTATCTCCTGTGCCATCCCCCATCACCATCTTCTGTCAACGCCTATACCACGACCTCAAAAATGCGAAATCACGTATTTGTTCCTGCGGAAACGTCTAGTATAGGACGATTTGGATGCCAAAACGCCTGCTGCTACTCTTTGCATCCGCAAGGCAGAAGTGCGAGCAAACCTCACCACTTGCTCAATCGCCATCGTTCTCGAGCATTGCAGGACTCGCCGAAAGGCATCTGTGACCAGATTCGGGACTCATCATCTAATGACTTCAAACACCTCACCTAGCAGCTCTGAACACGACTGGGCTCGCCTCCAAGGAGCTTCTGTCGCAGCGATGAATTGTGCGTCCTATATCGCATACCATGCGACGAGACCAACCAGATCCGATCTACATACAGAGAGAATCACATCACTCTCAATTATAGAAGGGCTTGTAACATTGTGCGTGTCTGAGCGTTATAGCTGATTCACGCAAGTAGAATGACGCTTCCCATTATCACATGCTTGATCACAGCTCCATACAGCTGATTATGGTACGAGTTCGCTCACATGTTATTCAGGAATTCACCTCAAGCAATGCCTTGAGCACAAAACTCATTGCAGTTCTTCTGCCACTCCAAGAACTCTTCTTCCACGACCTGACTGGATACACAAAAAGAACGCTCCCGACTGGTATCACTCCAAGTCGGCCTCTCATCCTCACTCGAACGGAGCTTACAGACACTCCATCCGCTCAATTACTACGACTCTCCACTGCGGTGGCACTGTCGGGTGCTAGCGGTCACTTTTTCCCAAGCAAGATGGTGTCCTTCGGCCTTGGTCTGCTTGGAACCAGTCTCCTGGCCCTGCTGAGTCCGACTGTTGCTGGTTCACTCGATTCCTTCGACGACTCTTCTTTGCCAGATGATCGCCCTGTCGGCGCCTCCGTCAATGCGAAATTACCGCCAGGGTTCCCAACTGACGTGCCAGCTTCGACTACGTTCACCTTGCCTCCCACAGCTGAAGCGATCTTGCCGGCCGGTGCCTCTGGTGACTCGGGGGCATCTGCAACACTGTCTTGGGAGCCTGCTGTTCGGACGGAGCCAGGCAACAGACGCATCTCGCCATATGTTAAAGACATTCCTGGCTCTCCTGTGACGACTGGCACTCCGGAGATCTGCACGCCAATGACATGCACGCAATCCTATTTCAACCAGGAAGTCGTGAGTACGGATAAGTGCAACTTCATCTACGAATCGACCAGCTGGCGTTGCTCGAAATCTACAGCATACACGTCAAAGTGTCTGGACTACGCGAAGCCTTTGACCGACTGCCTGTACTACGGGACCGAGGTCTCAGTTGGCTCGTGGGTGGAACCAGGCCCATTCGCTGTTTTCGGTGCACCTGGAAAGACTCTCTACGACACAGTCACTCCCAGAGTAACACTCCATTGTGTTTCACCATCGCCGAACGCGTCACCCACGTGTACCTCTTGGTGTTCCTACAGCACAAAACTACCTCCAAATGACATAAGTATATGTTCGGAAGACAAGAAGCTGGGCTGCTTCCGAACAACTTCTACTTGTGTAGAAAGTCTTCCGGCGTGCCTCTACAAGATGTACGATAGCGCAGGCAGAATTATGTGCGTCCCTCCAACCATGCCGGTAGGCGGATGCTCAACTGCGACTTACTACAGTCCGTCAGCAGTGCACTCTGGCATTACTGATTACCTCACGACATCAATTTGCAGTTATCCCGGCCAATCAATGCCCTCCTGCTTTATTTACAATCTCATTGCTACCTTGGGGTGCATCCCGTTCTCAAAAGCGACCGAGGTACCTTCCACAGTCGTATCGACGACTGTGCCAGCCACGACCGCTTCGTCGTCAACATCAATCACAAAAGCATTGAGCTGCGCATACGGAACAACGACTTTTTCGTTCACCTGGAAGATTTGTTCTGGCCCATCTTGCGCTACGTCGTCTTCTGTTGCAACCCAATGCAAAGAAATCGTCACCTCAAAAACGCACTCGGAATCTTGGAGTCCACCGAGCAGCTCTAGCAGCAGCTCACAGGCACCTTCGATTTCGACTGATCCGACCCGGACACAGTCGGCAACTGTCACTCCAACATTCCGTCCTGATAATCAGAAGTTTCAGATCTTCCTCGACGAACCGACCAAAGGCTTTCTTTCAAGATTGGCAGCCACATATTGTCAAGGCCAGTGGTGCGAGAATGCGCTGATTCATTCCGAGATCATGACACACCTCCATCTGAATGGATTCACCGCAGACAGAATTAGAGGATGGAATCTCGACAACACGAACGAATATGTGCTGGAGGACAATAACGCCACGGAGTGGTGGGCCACAAACGCCATGGCAGATTATGTTGCGCAAGAATACATCCATAACCGTCCACTGAGCAACACCATCATCATTGATGAGATGCTACAAGGTCTTGAGAGTGAAAAGCTTGCAGAGTACAACGAAGACGAGAGTCCAACTACAAGCACTGCCACTGTTCCAGAAGCTCCGACACTTACTCCGGCCTGTCAGCTTTCATCAGGCGAACCCATGGCAAGCGCCGATGTCGTGGCATTGGCGAGCGCTTTAGAGTGGCGATTTGGTCAGATGGTCATGAAGCCAAAGCCAACTCTAAGCTGCGTAAATTTTGTCATTGATGTTGCAAGACTTGGATGTCTCTGCAACATGTCCACCACGACAGGAACTTTCAGCCACAGCACACGCACATATACCACAACCGAAAGAGGATCAGCCAGTGTTGTGACCGATGTTTGTGGAGGCTACACTACTTGGCCAAAAATCAGCACCCGCAGCCTGACTCCAAATCCAACCATTTCTCCAATACCCCTAGAGACAATGAGGTGTGAAACTGCCGAAGTTGGATGGCTATCTCCCTCTTACGACAAATGCGCAAACGCTTTTTGCAGCGCAGCCGTGATTGGCCAGTGGTATGCTCGTGATCCAGAAATGCATGGAAAATTGAGATGGCGCTGCCCTATACCTGGCACAGAGACATATCCTCGCAATAGAGGACTGGTCTTTCTCATCCATTTCGAGGACAGAGCCTGTCCGCCCGGACGCCCGCATGATGTTGAATTTGAGAATGAGGAAACCGCCGACTACGATATCTCTGATGAAACTTGCATGGAAACCTTCACGAGGTTGAAGAGTTGCAAATTTGCGATGAAGAAAGACGGCAAATACTACTTCACTGGAGGTGGCGTGTACTCCCAGTGTCTGTGGTGGCGAGCGTATTGGCCCGGACGCGAACACGATACGCCTGGCTTGGAGAAACTTGCTGGAGACATGGATGAGTTCCAGATGAATCTTACTCGTCACGCCGATGAGGAATACTGGCGGCTTACTGATGCAGAGCAGCATTGGGCCAATGGCACTGCACGACTTGCATCGGATGAGTCGATCAATCTCATGAATGGCACTAGGGGCAACGCGACATCGACAGATCTCGTAACATCCACGAAGGCAGCAGCAGAAAATGATATGAACGAGAGAGTGTGAAATTGCTGAACGAGACGTGGAAGGCTGTAGTCCTGTGCACGAGCGGTGGATGCTTCCACTTTCCGATCACCTGTCAACAGCAATTCCAAGCGCAAGCCACCAACGCATGCTATCGCTCTTTCAGGCTTTCCATGCTAGTAAGTTCATGGCGAATCTTCTCAATAGCGAAACATCTTGGCGCAAAACCGTGGTCATGGCAAGTCAAGAGAAACTACAGATCGCAGACTCAGGATTTCTCCAGATAGCTAGACCTCGCAGTCATACGTACTTCTTACATTAACATCGTAGAGTAACTCGCAAAACACTAATCACAGCCTGCGTTTCCCATGTGGCTGGCACGCTACTCCGCAAACCCCAATGTCGATCAACGAGGCTCCAACTCCGGCTAAGGTTCGCAAGTGCCTGTACTCCTCTCCTTGGCATCTTCCCAAGTACATCCAAGCCGGGATCAGGTTCAGGATTGTCGTTTGTGGTATTCCGTCACCTTGGCTTTGCTCTTGTGCTGTAACAGTGTTATGAGACTACAGCAGGTTGTTGCAAGGATGCTGTACGATATATATGAAGTTGCAGATCTGATGGCGCGTTGTGTTTTGGACATCGTTCTCCTCATTGATGATTGATAGAGCGTTTTCATCGGTCACACTGGTCGACATCTGCTACTATGAGACGCTGTTATGGTAGAGGAGCGCCACTGAGGGCTGGCCTCTACGTTTGTTGTTTATCGGCTTTTCTGTTCTTCGGCTACGATCAAGGAGTTCTTAGTGGTCTGCTTCAGAATCCTTTCTTTCGAGAACAATTCAACAATCCCGTAAGGCAACCAATGCCTAACCGACGCACGAATGCTAATCGTCTGACAGAGCGATGTAGTCACCGGCATCACAGTAGGCAGCTATTGTCTGGGATCCCTGATCGGCTGCGGCATCAACTTCTTCATTGGAGACTATTTCGGACGTCGACGAATGATATGGCTGGCTATGATACTCATTATCATCGGAGCAACTCTGCAGACGTCCGCCGTTAATCTGGCTCATCTCATTGTTGGCCGCATCATCACTGGATTCGGAACCGGAATCGATAGCAGCACGGTCCCTATGTATCAGTCTGAGCTGTCGAAGAAGGAGTATCGTGGCCGACTCGTCAGCTGGGAGATCTGGTTTATCGGTGTTGGCATCGTTTTGAGCTACTGGATCGATTATGGGTTCAGCTATGTGCAGTCTCATGCTGCTTGGCGTACTCCCATCGGAATTCAGTTAATATTCGCGATCATTGTGGTGTTCGTGGTCTGGGGCTTGCCAGAGTCGCCAAGGTGGCTCGCAAAACGCGGCCGAGAAGATGAAGCCGCAGAAGTCATCTGTGCAGTCTGGGACTTGAAGCCGGACGATCCGTATGTGATTGAGGAAATGGCTGTGATTCGTGCTGCAGTTGCTCTTGAAAGACGCGAAGGTGGTCAGTCATACATGTCAGTCTTTAAGCCGGATGCTCTTCAAACTCCACGTCGAGTCGCACTCGCGTGGTTTGGACTGTTCATGAACCAGATGGGCGGAATCAATCTCGTGGTGTATTACATGTGAGTGTCGTCAAGTTCGGAATGCTCGCTCGATCCCTGCTGACTTGGTCTCAGGCCAACAGTGTTGGTTCAGAACGTTGGCCTCAGCCTGAATACCTCGCTACTTATCGCTGGTTTCGTCCAAATGATGTTCATCGTCGGCAACACACTGCCAGCTTTGGCACTGGATCGAATGGGCCGCCGACCAACGATGATCTGGGGCTGCGCCTTGCTTTCGTTCTGCATGATGATGATCACGATCCTGCTCAGCATTGGCCGTCAAGCAACATCTTCCGCGGCTATTGCATTCTTCTTCCTGGCTAGTAAACACTGAGGACCATATCCGATGCTCGCATTACTGACCTATATCACAGTTCATGCTCATATTCGGTGGTACAATCAATGTCGTGCCTTGGGTATACGGACCAGAGATTTTGCCGCTCGAAGCAAGAACCAGAGGAACTTCCATCTCGGTATCTGCTCACTGGCTATGGGTAAGTTGAAATCTTACCGTGGAAGTAACCGACAGTTGCTGACTTGGAGTATAGAACTTTTTCATTGTCATGATTACCCCCGTGCTCATCAATCGCATCGATTGGGCGACATACATTATCTTCACCATTACTAATGCTGCCTTCGTGCCCATCGTGTATTTCTTCTATCCTGGTAAGACTTACTGTCGTGACGCTGACTTCCGCTTGCTGATCAAGGCATAGAAACAAGTAAGATCAGTCTGGAAGACATTGATAAGTTATTCTTGCCTGAGGATATGCAAGAGTTCGCCAATCGCAACTCGATGGACGGTGCCCCAGGATCAGAGAGCAGCAAGGGCGAAACAACCAACGTTGTTGAGAAGATCGCATGAAGTCCTTTGTTCCAGCGATACAACTTTCAGCGGACGGAAAGGTGCGTGAGGCATGAAACAAGGCTTGTAGATCCAGTCTGGTAGTTCAGCGCTTGAGAAGCTCCGCGTGCATTGGGATATACTCTCACAATACAGTGCAACAATCTTGCTTAGTTCGACATTGATGTCAGGTATCATTGCAGCTGCGATGCAGCTCCGTGAGATCTGAACGTCGGGTTGACATCATCCATGACGTGTAGCAGGCACGTCTGTGGATGCGTTGTTGGGACGTGTCAATGAAAGAGCATGCTCTACACCAAATCACTATTAGCTGGTTCGTCGTAAGCTCTAGAGTGAATCTACAGCAAGTCTACGCACCAAAGAAAAAGCAAAAAGAAGAAGACTTCAATCATGCCGTCTCAAGAACATGCCGCGAAGATGGAAAAGGAATACGAACCTAGACCGGACCCTCAGAATCTCACGTACAACAAGGAGAATCCACAAAACAATGCGCCAACTCAAGTCGACTACGAACCTCATCCAGAAAAGTCGATTCCTCTCTCACCCACACGCCAAAAAATCGTCAATGCAATCACAAGCCTCTATTCGGGTTCATGCAAAGAAGGCGGCACAAGCGAAGAAGACCTGAAAGTGTATGCTCCCGAGGCAGTCTACGATGACCCGTGGTCATACTGTGACACGCGCTATAAGATTGCTGGCCAATGGTATGGAATCCCAAAGATCTTCCACTCGAAAACTTTGGCCACCGAAGTCGTGGAGAGTACGGATGCTTCCGAAAAAGATCAGGCCAAGCCAGGTGAGGACGGGAGGATAGTCTTCAAGCTGCGGCAAGAGTATACTGTCAAGGCGATAAAATTGAGCAAACCTGTTAACAGCCTGGTCAGCTTGACTTTGCAAAAGATAGACGGGGAGGAGAAAGTCCGATATCACAAAGACATGTGGAACCAAAATGATTATTCTCACGAGGGCATTGGTAGGTATATGAAGGAGTTGAATGGTGACCATCTTACCAAGATCACTCGACCGCCTGAGTGGCTGAAGGAAGGGGCGGAGTCTGAGGGTGTGCCGTCCTCGTAGACTTGCTGGCATGCATTGGAAAGAGCGTGGCGAAGAACTTCGGACGTTTCTGTTGGTGCAATTCTGGAAGGAAACCGGGTTGCTCTCAAATTCTGTGCATAATGGCATTTTCACTTCAGCAGGGCAACAGCTCTCATAGGCCCTCCGCTTCCACCTCGAATCTTTAATGGGAAACCCATAAAGCGGAATCTGCCTTTGCCCACGACCTGTTCAAGGTTATCTAGACCTTCAATGTGCGTGATATTGCGTTCTCCGCAAGCGTTATGAGCTTGAAAATTGGGCTCGCCTTCTGGAGCAGGGCTTATAGCTTCCACGCCAAAGATCTTGCAGCCTCGATCTGCTAGCCAATGTACAGCTTCCAGGGACAGGCCCGGAAAGTCGTGTTGCCAACGTGGATCGCTGAATGCCACGCGCTTGTTGAAAGCCATGTATATCAACACTGTATCTCCGTCGTGAATCTCCTCGCCAGTCTTTTGTAATGCGTCTTCCATCTCTTGCACACTGATTGTAGCTTTGAGCTCGACGTGAGAGAGGTCGAGACATATTGCGGACTTGTAGAAGTTGTCCAAAGGCATCTGGTCGATTGAGAGGGCGCCTGGCGTAGGATCAAAATGCTTCGGCGCGTCGACATGGGTGCCCGCATGATCGCTCATGGAAATATAGTAGGAGGCTGAACGGAGAGTGGTACTGCCGGCCTTCTTTGGCTGGTGTGTGTCCCATGGTGTAAGAACGACCGGAGGATGGAATGGATGGGCAGGGCTGCGATGATAGAGCTCTCGACTGAGGTCGACAAGCTTCGATTTAGGCGATGCCTTCGTGGCATTTTGTCTTCGAATGTCAAGGCGAGCTAGGTAAGGCCCGACGTCATATGCTCGTGCGAGCAATGTTCTGCGCGTTGGGAAGATCTGGCGTGTGAACATTGTGAGCCTGAGTCACATGTAGGATGAAAGCCATGTATGTGAGCGGTTCATTCCCAAGCAGATCATCATCACTTGACCATGTGGATATGAGAGAGCTATTGTAGAGCCGACCCAACGTCATGTTGAAGCTTCGAGCTTCGTACTCGCAAGCTCGGCTTTCGGGTGTAGTAAAAAGAGCTATAAGCATTGTGAAATCGCCTCACCTCATCGAAGCAAGCACTTCAAGCTTGTTTCTTCGGCTCAATGGTCTAGTGGTATGATTCTTGCTTTGGGTAGCTTCGTGCTCTGCTTGCAAGAGGTCCTTGGTTCAATTCCGAGTTGAGCCCGATCTTTTTTTGGTGTTTTTGTATCGTATTAATGGTATAGAATGGTTGTATGGTGTGGTGTTGGCTATCTCCGTGGGCCAGGTGAATGCCAAGCCATTCGGGCGCCCAAAAATGTGGCAGGCGACCACGTCTTTTTTTGGAGTCAATTCAGGCATGAGGAAAGCTCACTCGTTTCACGACGGGATCGTTTCCGCCCGTCAATTGCACCAATACTTGCATCTGGTCGACAAATTATCAACTCACCAAGTCCGGCCGTGCCGGAGCATTCCGTGGGAATAGAGCAAGACGAATGATGTGAAAGACTTGTAACAGACTATTAAATCGGAAAGGAGCGTGTGATAGATTCAGGTATCGCCGTTGCAGAGTTGCATCGTAATCGCGAACTGGTTCTTTCAGCGCCAAGAAGTGAAGTCAAACATTCAGGCATTCAGGCACACCCGCATCTCCAGCTGTAGCTTCCTCGAACAACGCGCTTCTTGCAACCACAGCAGACAGAACACTGCTCACCCCCACCGAAACAATGAATACAAAATGAAACCTCCAAAAGCAACATGCTCAATTTCATGGACTATGTCCAGACAGCGTTTTATCGCAAATCGCGATGGAACGTCGACAACAGCTATGCCTCCTTGACCACGACCTCGATCAACCTTCTCGACTTCCAAATACCATCTGGTCTGAGACTCCATGTCTCCTCCTTGTCCTCGCCGAACTTCGCAACGTCGTATACGCTGGGTAGTAGAGGCGTGGTGGATGGGTCGTTGAGCTTCTTGTACACGAATTTGGGACTACAAGTTGCGAGTAAGAGCAGTGATGTGCCGTTGAGCAAATTGGTGAGAGGATATAGACATTTGCAGGAGCTGCGGGGGCCAGATGCGAAGGATATCTCACTGGAAGATCGGAAAAGGGATTCGTTGCTTTATGGCCGTCTGTATTTGCCCAACAGCTCGCTCGAAGCATTGTATTTGAGACGAATTTCTCCAAGCCGACTTTTCCAGCTCAAATGCGTGTCGGACGAGAGATTGCCGAATGGAGGCACGCTTCTGGCGAGTTTGCAGAATGATCAGGGCAAATACACGACAGAGTATCTATACTCGACAGATTCAGCTTTGTTGGGCGTTCGCGGACTCTACAACTTCGGCCATGACCCACGCCATGCCCCCGACGATCAACATGCGATACAGGTCGACAAGCTGCCCGCTCACCCGTGGGATCACCAAGGCGGAAGACTCAGCGCAGGCGCCGAAGCATACTTTAGTCCATTGAACAAATCAGGCGGCATCAGCACAGGCTTGCGCTTCACCACATTGCCCTCGCATACTGGCTTTCCCTATACGATGGCTCTGACAGTCAATCCGCTTATGGGGAATCTGTCTTCCACATATGCCGTCAAAGCAGGGCCGAACTTGGCTTTGTGCTCGCGTTTTGATTTCAACGTGTACAGCTATGAGAGCGACGTTGTTGTAGGACTGGAATTGTGGCAGCGGGAGCAGCCTACTGAGGAGAATGTATGGGCGCAGCAGCTGATTCGTGTTGGGTGGAAGAAGACAGATGAGGATGTGAAGGGAGTTCTGAAGGCGAGAGTGGACAATCATGGGAAGGTTGGGGTGCTGTGGGAGTGCCGATTCAAAGAGCTACTGCTGGGTGTGGGTGCCGATGTGGATCTCAAGAAGAGTGAGAGGATTATTGGTCAAATTGGTCTTGAAGTGAGCTATTCTAGCTGATCACAGCCCATCGTGTTGGCACGTCCGTGGACGCGAGGATATTCCCACAGACCGATTGTGGTCATCTGATCCCGCCTCCCTGTGAGCGAGGAACCCGAAATGCGTCGGAAGAACAGTACTCCAGATTCTCAACCAGGCAGAGAAATCTATGAAATCAGAGAAAGCACGCCGACTTGACACCAGCCCTCTCCCTTCGCTCCTCAAGCGTCATCGAATTCTCCTGCTCTGCCGCCACTTTACTCGCCACCGACTTGCACTCCTCCACGAGACCAGCAGCATCTCCGAGAACTGCCTTAGCAGCCCTCAGATCCTTCTCCAATTCCACGGCACGTTCGGGTGCTTTGTCCATGTGCACTCGATATTTGGAGTTGACTTCCAAGCTGTAACTGAGATGACTCTCTGCGCCTGGACTCCGAGGTGGCTCGATGGCGAAGAGACTGGCTGTCTTGTCTATGGCGTTTTCGAGTAGAGTGGAAAGTGTTGGCTTTTCGCTAGTCTCTTGATCAGATCTCTCGTGGCTGGAGGTTCCGGTTGATGGGCTTGGCTGTTCGTCAGAGAAACCGCTGTCGCTATTCTCCTGGTCGGGCGTGGTAGAACTCTCTTCTTCCTCGGATCTGTTGCGCTGGTCGTCGGGTCGCTTGAGTAATTTCGACAAGTCGTCCAGCAGTGCTTCGAGGCGAGCGACTTGCGACATTGGGCTGGCAACTTCTGATGTCTTGGAGGTATCTGAGATGGCCTCGTCCGGCAGAAGTGACGCTCGGGACTAGGTATTGGTCCAGTGTGAAATCCTTTGCGGATGTCCATCTAGACAGCAATTTTCTGTTGAGAATTTGAGGTGTTTTGTTGTTTGCCGCAGCTGCTTGTGCATGTGAAAGTTGTTGGGTGGAATCAACAGACTTCGTCTTTCACGCCCTTTCTGGCATTTTCGCGGTCTCACACGCAAACACAATCATACTTGTCCTGGATATGACTGCTCTTGTCGGGCGTGCAAGTTGCAGAGTTGAGGTTCAGCCATTGTTGTGAATATGGTAATCTCCTCCTGGAAGAGGTCCTGGCTCGGGATGTGTGAAAGCAAATACGCGGGCCTGCATACGTCGAACTGTACCTAAAAAATGAGGATGCGGTGAGCTGGAGAACGACACTTGAGTAGTGATACTGTCAGCCCCTTCGTACGCGAGTACAGACTCGTGATGCACTTGGGATAAAACAATAGCGATCTGTCGACCCGTACAACAATGACTGTTGCAAGTAATCTGAGTACTTTATCTGGAGCACGCGTTGTTGCTCAAGACGTGGGAAATGTACGCGAAATAGATATACGTAACGTGCCACTGAAGTGAGCATGCCCAGACGGTCTTCGGTCACGGCATCGGCTGTCCCATTGCCATGTATAGCCACGTGCATGCTAATGCGGTCTGGATGATAGTGGTAGATCTCATAGATGAAGTGGCCAGGATACGGGACGTCAGCGTCATCAGCATGGAGCATGCCAAGCAATATACTGTACCTCCTGCATCTCGCCTGTGGTCCGAATTCCACAGCGACGAGTGTAGCACCATCCTGGCCTTGACATCGCGTGCATCCATCGATATACTCTGTATCTCTGTATGCGAGCACGGCACGGGAAGGTGTCACGACACACGGCCGGGCTCTCTCTCCCCACGTCGGCTGGATCGCAGACGGCGCACGCTGCACAGATTGGGCTTGGGCAGCACCCACGCCAGCATCAACATCCCACAATCTCGGTACTGCGCAGGCAGGGCTGATTGGCGTCCGGCATCTTGACTCACAGTGCCGGGCAGCGTCACGTCGATTTTCACGCCTACGGCTCACTGGCGCGCGGAAGGCCTTCCCCAGCGGGCAGAGGAATAGCGGTGTACAGGCCGTGTTCCGCGAGCAGCAGGCAAGGAAGTGCCTGCCTGCCGAGTTTGTGACTTGAGCGTGCCATGATGGAGGTGAGGCTATATCCCGCTCGCTCCCTCACGCGCACTACCCAAAACCAAGGCCATGCGGTGCTTTTTTGCGATGACCACCTGTTCCCGTCCTGCTGCGGTGCTGCAACCGCTGCTGCTGCTGCTGGAGGCGCGCGTGTGGGCGATGACCTTGCTCTGAGGGAGATGTGATCTATTCGACATTATCTCAGCGGCTGCCTACCGCCGCAAGGCACCGTGTAAGTCTTGTCTTTTCGAACTCGTTGGCGGCGATAAGCATGTGCGACAGTGGGCGTGCTCCCTCGTGTCGACAGAAGATGGGGTGTGGTGGTGGTGGTGGTGATCGAGCATGTAAATATTGGGCTCCCACGCCGACGACACTTCTCCCATCGCCACCACTTTGTCATTTCTAATCTGACATTCCATCACCACAGTCTCCGCCATGCGCACTCTATTTTCCGAGAACATCCTCTCGCCCACGCCTACCCCTGCGCCTGAGCAGAACAAGAAGAACCCCTTCGAGCTTTCCTTCGCCTCCAGCGGCCCCAGCGCGCACAACAGCTCGACAGCGTCATCGCATAACTCGCCCAAGGAGAACGACTGGCTGACATCGTACTACCGCGAGCAACAACGATTCGCTAATGAGGTCCACATTCAGAGCAACCAAAGTCACGCCACTCAAAATGCATCGACACGGCCTGGCCACGCACGGAGGAAGGGCAACCCAAAAGTGCTCTTCATGGGAATGCGAAGGTAAGCCAAAATCTTCCTGTTGACCTCCTCCACCACCCACCTAACCTCCCTCCCAGAAGCGGCAAATCCTCCATCCAAAAAGTCCTCTTCGAGAAATTCTCCCCAGCCGAAACCCTCTACCTCGACCCCACCAACAAAATCGAACCCGCCACAATGTCCTCCTTCATGAACTTCGAATCCTCCGAAATCCCTCCAAACATCCCCTACCTCTCCCCCGACTTCGACCGCGAAGCCCTCTTCGGCGGAACCACAGGCTCCATAATCTGGGTCCTCGACATGCAAGACGAATACTTCCAATCCATCGACGCCCTAATCAAAACCGCCTCCTTCATAATGGACAACTACCCACGTCTCAACTTCGAAGTCTTCGTCCATAAAACCGACGGTCTCTCCGAAGAATACAAATACGACACCTTCCGCGACGTCCGGCAACGAGTACAAGATGAACTTTCTGATGCGGGTTACGGAGATCGTTCTGTGGCGTTCTATCGAACTAGTATCTTCGATCACTCTGTCTACGAAGCTATGAGTAAAGTCGTTCAGAAATTGCTTCCGCAATTACCAGCCATGGAAGCTCTTCTCAATAAACTCTGCTCAACATGCAGAACACAAAAGGCCTACCTCTTCGACACAGTTTCGAAAATCTATCTCGCGACAGATACAAGTCCGACTTTCTTAAAAGACTATGAAGTCTGTTCGGATTACGTCGATGTCATTGTCGATATCAAGCAGATTTATGGATGGCATGGACCGGAGAACAAGAACCATTCCAGCGAAGCTTCTTCTTCTTCTTCGGCTGTGGTCGGCGAAAGTCTCATCACGTACGATAAGAGCGGGAACACGTATATTTATGCGCGGGAGATTAATGAGTATGCCCCTTCCCTTTCCCTTCCCTTCCCTTTATCTCTTTTCACATTGTAAGACGAAACTAATATATGCTTCTGCTAGATATCTCTCCCTCATCTGCGTCATGGGCCAAGGAAGTACAGCAGACAAACGTGTTCTGATTGACTACAACGTAAGTATTCTGAATGATGCACTGCAGCAAATGTTCGCGTTGTGAGGAGGGAATGATTGGAAGGGAAGGGATAGCGACGGTTGTTGGATTTGTACAAATATCCATTCGGGAACAGCCTTCGGCTCGGCAGTCGGCAGCCGCACATGAAAGCAAGCGAAAGACCGGAAGCAAGAAGGAAAGAGTCAAGCACCTGCAGATACGACGAACTTGTACAGAAATACAGCAGGAACACGACCGTACTGGCACAAAGCAGTTAGCACCTCGAACCTTAAATTGCTCACCGCATTGTGAACCGCAATGGGTGACAAGATATGTCTCAATTGACAGATTATAGACACGATTCTTAAATGGGCAACCAAGTAAAAAAGCTAAGTACTCGAAAAAGAAATCCCATCATGTCCAGATGAACAAAAAAAGCCCGCCAAAACATCGACCCATGGGTACTCGTGCCAAAGATTTGTGGATTCGCATTATCGTCCTCCGCTACGCCTGCGCTGTATACTCAAGCTCGTGTTCGTGGTTTTGTGGTTGTGGAGGTGGTGTTACTGTCCAGCGTCAGGCCTTAGTTGGGTGTCCGTCGAATTGACGCGTGACTGAATGCGTCGCTGCTGGGAATAAGGCGTTCATGCTCCGCCGCTCTGCTGCCTTGTCGCATCACTTCTCGTCAAGAAGTCGCGTCTCTTCGTAGATGTTCGGCCCCCAGTCCTGGCGTTCTCAATGGAAATAGCATACGTTCATCCAAGTGCCCAATTCCCCTTCTAACTCATGCTTAAAGAACCCGCCAGCTCCGATGAGCTCCTCAAGTTCCCATATTCGATCCTGGGACGACGTTTTGACTGCACAATTACCCCCGTAACGCCTCGCTGTGCTGTGCTTCTGCGTGCGTGTCGTAAGTTTATCGGAATCTGGCAGAGCATCGGCCCATGACTTCGCCTTGACAGACTAGCTCTGCGCTGAACTCAGAGCCATCGAGGGTGAGGTAGATGTCAAAGTATACGCGGTAAAAGGTGCCTTGTGGGGTATCCATTCGTTCAAAATCCTTTTCGAGGTTCTTCCGACTGAGGTCAGATGTAAGTGTGACGACCTCCTTGATGCCTGTGAACGTGATTAGTAAGGTCTTTGAGAGCGCCGAAAGTGAGATTGTGCTTACGGGGATCCTTTGTATATTCCGGGCATACATCCTCGTCGCAGGCATACAGAACATCCTCGTACATCAATGTCGCACCGGGCGCGACTTGTCTGAAGAAAGACACCTTGACTGGCTCGCCAATCTTGACCCGTTGTCCCTTTTGCACAAAGATTTGTCGTGTGTACTTGCAGCGGTCCTTACCATCGAGCGAAGGCACACGGTATTGCTCGGGGTGATGTCCTTCCTTGAACGGCTGCAGCGTGGCCATTAGGTAATGCCTTCGTGCCACACGCGACGTGATGACTCGCTCCGTGATACCAGCTGTGACGGCTCCTTTGACAATGGCTGCGACCGAGTCCATAGGTCGCACGACCTTGTTCTGGAATTGCGGAGGCACGTGTAACTTGATCTGCTGGAAGAGATATTCCGAGGCGCCGAAACCTCCAACCACGAGCACGTTCTACCTCACGTTAGCGACGATCAGCGATAACAGACAGAGTCGATCGTCATACCTGGAGCGCCCTGTTCTGTGCTTGAATCGCAATGATCTGGTTCCTGACCAGTTCCAAGATGCGATTGACCACGGGTTCGAAACATTGCAGGATTTCCTCGTTAGTGAAAGTCATGTAACCTTCCTCAATACCCGCCTCAGGGAACTCGGCCTCAATTCCAACATCAACAGCCCACTTCTGGCCATTGTTGCGGAAATCTGCCTTGATTCTGTTCTCGAAGTCCATGATACATTTTGCGTAGACCTTGCCTGCAGTCTTCGAGCCATCCGGCAGCTTCATCTTCCTAATCTTGGCCCGCAGAATATTGGAGAAGTTCCTGTTCAGCGCTGTCGATCCGCAGGAGTCTCCAGAGCCAGCAGTACATTCAGCGACGGTGAACGGCGACTCCTCTTCCACTTCGTATGCGATCAAATCGACAGTGCCTCCACCACAATCGACAATCAGGACCGCATCGTGTACCTTCAGGTTCAGAAGGCCAGTCTTTGAGCAGAACATAGCTGCAGCCTCTGGCTCGGAGATAAGTGTCAACCGGTTGTCATTCTCATCTCGCAGGAAACCAGCTTGAATTGCCGCGGCTCTGGTCGCTGCCTTGCCGGCATCGTTCCAAATGGCCGGAACTGTCAAGAAGTATTTGATATTACGCTCTTCTCGGTTGAACACCTCACCCAGTGTCTTTTGTAGTTGGTTGCGCATCGCCTGCCGCAGTTTGAACAGATAATCGGCGGCGACATCGATTTCGGACTTTCCAGGTGGAAGCGGTGGGAGGTTGATAGGGTCGATATATGTGTTGCCGGAAAGCATAAGCTGAAGCTTGAACCACTCCACTTTCTGCACTCCCGGCTTTGGGTAGCCAGTAGGTGCGAGGGCTTCGGCGATATCTGGTCCCCAACCTACCACCTGCTGGTGCTGATCATAGTACAGTACAGTTGGGATCTGCGCTTCTGTTAGCACGACGTTGTAGGCACCATGCAGCATCAATACTGACTTTCTGCTTCGTCTGCGTACCAGCACCTGGCCATTCGACAATGATATCTTCTTTGGCCTCGGTATTGGTGGCAAAGGCGAACGCTACGCCAGAGAATGTCGTACCCTGCCGTCGCTGTCAGTAACCGACCCCATCATCTGCCTAGACCAACTCACGAAATCAATGCCGACGATGAGCTGCGCTTTGCTTCTAGAATTGTCGCCCTGCACTTCGTGTCGCCCATTGTTGTAGGGGTGCACTGCTTGCGGTCCGTAGCCGTAGCCTGCTTGTCCCGGATGCGGCTGGCCCATGGGGTAGCCGGGTGGAGCGGGCTGACCATACAGCTGCGGCTGATGCTGCGGTGGGTAGCCGTGACCACCGCCAGTGTTGATGGGCGGAGGCATAGGGCTCGATGGCCTGCCCTGGTTAGGATGCCCCGGAGCGCCCAAGTTCCCTCCCTGATTGGCGTACTGGTATGACGGCGGCCGACCCAGAGGCTGGCTGTTGGGGTTCATGGCGAGCGATGTCGACGAGGCCGAGGCAGCCTGCGGCGGAGCGTTGCTGTTGGACTGAGCTGGATCGCGCGGAACGCCGTTCGAGGCAACAGCAGCGGTGCTGGCGGGCGCGCTCGCGGGCGACGAGGTGCCGTTGGTGGTGGGCGCGGGCGCTGAAGTAGCTGATGGAGCCGTGGGGCCGGCGCGCGACGGCGAGGGACGATTGGCGGGGGCGGAGAGGGTGGTGGTACTGCCTGCGTTGGAACTCTGGCTGCCGGCGACGGAGTTGCTGCTGCTTCTGCGTGTCGAACCGACGAGTCGTCTGAAACGCGAGTTCATGGAGGACATAGGAAAGAGCCGGTCATGGGCAGCAGCCTCCCTGACACTTTTTGCCGGAAGGAGCAGCGCCAAATGCGACTGCGACTGACCAGTGCGGGCGTGGAGGGGCGGAGAGTGGCCGCCGAGTGAGCAGACAGGCAGGCAGGCAGGCAGGCACGCGGCAGGCGGTATTGGCTGGTGTGTCTGTGAACTGCTGGCTGATCCGACTGCGGGTTCGCGGTGCTTCGGTTGGTTGCGCGTTCAAGCCGGGGGCGTGAATCAGCAGCTGAGGGTCGGCGTCGGAGACTGATCTGGCGGAGCTGTCACCAGAGCGAAGGCCAAGAGGCGAGAACGAGGCCGAGCAACAGCGAGAGGATTTGCGATCTCAGATGTCGCGCAGCTCATCGACAGTGGGTTGGTGCGCAAGCCATCAACTGCAGACAGCTGGCGACCAGAAGCTCACCACCCGCCCGCCGAGTAGCCAAGCCCTGTGCCCCGGCTCGATCCAGCCTGTCCCAATTCATCTCTCAGCCTCAATCTAGCAGCAGCATTGCACTGCCCGCATCCCAGCGAGTCCATCTCCAACGACCCTCCCATCGGTGCCGCGACGTGCGGCCCTGTCGCTGCGCTCCGAGCTTAATCGCATAAGCAGGACTGCTACTGTTTCATGGCCTAGCATGAAAAGCACTGTCTACGCGCTCTACAGTCCCCGCGTCCGCTGATGATTGCATCTACGAATCTACGACCAGAATTCGGTGCGGGGCGGTGAACGTCCATCACATCACGCAGGGATCCGCTTTAATTCTACTGTATTGCCTTTCTCGGCCACCAATGTTTCCGGCGGCGGAAGCAATGACTGCCATTGACACTCGCGCTAGCTCGCCGCCATAGCTGTCCTCACCAACACGAGCATGGCTGGGAAAATTTCATCCCTGCCTACGAGCGTGGTCTCAGGCGCAGCACCTAGTTTTCAGCTCGTCCAGGGCGTGTCAGCGTGTTGCAGAACCTGGTACCTCGACTTTCGGCTGGTGGCGTCCCGGACTGCACTTCGTCTGGAGCAGCGAAGGATCTCCCCCACCCAACAGTACGGCTCAGTCCACCAAATCCTTTCGCGTGCGAATGACAGACAGCCATTACCGAGTGATGATACTGTCAACCCTCGGCCGGATATGGGCCTCACATGTCAACGTTTCACAGGCGTTTATGCAGCTTCCGGTGGATGCCCAAGTCCAACGAACACCACAACCGTGCCACCAGCTCTACTTGCCCCTTTCAGAAATCGCAATGGCTGCACACTGCGTCGACCTGCTTGGCATCGACCAAATGAACAAGCTCCGCATCACCTATATAACATGACACGGACTGCCCAGGAACCCTCCTGCAGATGACACGATACGCATCTGTCTTCTTACTCGTGCTTCCCGCTAGCGTGGGGAAATAATTTCAACTCCATCGATGTGTTGAGGTTATGACACTTCCACTCATTGGGAAATTGCAGACATGTCTTTGCAGACGCAGTTGCCTCACGCACCGACATCTCCTGGACACAACAGTTGACAGTCTCAGCGCCGAACCGAATGTCACAAGATATTGGCCGCCACCTTGCGAATCTGAGACACTACAACCTGAGACGAGATGACGAAGAAAACACAACACCACAACCTCGTGTCAGCCATGCTCCACCATATGGACACTGCTAACGTTGAGATGTTCCGTCTCATGCACCTAGTGTAACCATCACCCTCACGAGGCACCTTGTTGCACTGAAGCTCCCGATGAAAGACATTGTCTTTCCTGCTGTGGTGGCACTCGAACGGTCAATTCTGACCGGCGTTGAGGTGTTCCGACGTCCCCTCAGCACGTTTCGAACGTCTTCGATGCTGTCGATTGCCACTCATAAAATTTGCAAATGCTGAAATGGCGTGCAAAGAGAATGAATTACTACGGCATGCCCGTGCATGCCTGCTGGCGCATCGAGGAGGGCTGCCAGTGTCGTCACAGCCCCTGCTTGACGATCAAATATCATTCGGACTATTCTCTAGTGCTACCGATCTTATGCGCAGATCTACAGTACCAACCCGGAAACGTCGCTGGCACAAGCGGTGTTTGAGCAGGCGAAGGTAAACGCATCACATTGAGCACTTGTGGTGGGGCTCAGCATCGTTTTGGAGTGTGCCCGAAGTTTTGCTGAGAACCCATCAAAATCTCACATCAAATCTCTACACGCGCGGTAGAGTTGCGGAAGGCGCGCTGGCGCGCTCTTGCCAGCACCACCTGCAGCTTACGAAGACCAGCCATGCGTGTACCTCACACTATCACCTCGGTCTCGAACTACAAAGGCCTTGCCAATGTGGTGCTCGTACCATTCGAAGACAGCCTTGCGCAAGCCGCAAGCCGCTCTCCTTGACTGGACATCCGATCCAAGCGGCTCCGGGCCCCGCGGCAGCCTTCAGACACACGGAGGTTGCTTACGACTGGCACCGCCACCAAGCATACAGAAAAGGGCCCGAAACTCACAAGCCTGCGTAGTCCTATGCGAAGAAGTGATTGGCGCGAGACCTGCTTTCGGACCCGAGTCTAGACCGCGGGTACACGCGAAAGCGAGCTATGGTCTTCAATGGCCTGATCAGTTTGGTCTCTATGCCATCTCATGGCCAGTCTCTCTCTCCCGGTCAACAGCGATGGACATTGATGCATGGTGCTGCTGGCTTTCCAAGTGTGGGCCCCGGTCACTCCGTCATGGGGGACGCGTCTCTTGGGACCCTACTCGGGAGAAACGGATGAGGCCAAGCTCACCAAGCAAAGAGCTTGGTATGCTTGACCCATTCAAAGCAGGCCAAATGTGCCCAGGCTTCACAGAAATCTGGAATTCCGCAGAGGAAGAATGATTCTACGGCTGAAGAGTACGCATGGCATCCGCGAGAATCGATTGAGAGGTGCGATACGGTTCAAGTGACAGGTCGCACATGACGAGAAGTCTCACAGCACGCCGTCTGAATAGCCCACGATGCCAGAGTAGCCTTGCACTGCAAAGCGAAAGGAGCTGGCTTTGAGCATGCTGCACAATGCTGTGAAGTACTCATCATTGCACTAGGTAGGCCTACCCGCATCAATCGGGTTGCGACATCAGTGAGGCTATTCCACTATATTGATCACGAATCCTTCTCGCCAGCAATTCTCAATTTGGACAGTCTCCCTGCAGTGACCGACTCCACGAATCGACCAAGGCACACGGACATCGTTGTCCGTGTCAGACTCTTCATAGTCTAATTGGCGCGTCGAGCTGATGCGGGCATTGCTGTGTCTCCTCGGAGACCGTCCAGACGATACAGTATGTCCGACGTTCGCTCTTCTTCCGAGGAAATGCTTTTCGGACTTCTTTCCGGAGCAACTGCCTGGGAATTTTAGCGCCGCAACAACAAGCACACTCCCGGCAACCAGCCAAATGGGAACTGCGGAACTGTTGCCGGAGGCAGGGAAGCCGTGAACACTTCCTTGATCCATCTGGCCTTCAATTGACTTGCGGGCGAGAAAGACTCAAGTATGGAGCGAAAAGAGTCAAACACTAGGATATGCGTCTCAACGCCCAAGTGACACCGAGGCAGGCTCTGCTGGCAAGCTGTCCTGGCTGGCGGCTGAGGCGCAGAGCTTTTTACCTACAAATCCATTTCTCGCGTTGTCCAGAACGAACAGGGTCGACTGGTTCCTGTCAAAACTGCCTCAAGAGACCGCAGATCGCCTCAAGAGCATTCTCAATGCTCCTCGGACGTTGAACTGCCCCGGGCTCACTCTCTTGACGACCTAGAAGACGATGATCCTGACGAGGCATTCTTCACGACATTGAAGTTTCGCAGAGGTGTTGACCGTGCATCTGTATGGAAGTCTTTCTTTCAGATGGTCGCTGAGATCTCGATATCTTGCCAGCACCTTCCCAATACCTCATTCACACCACCTAAGGGATGCCCTGCTCAGGCCAAGATCGTTGTCGTTGGCAGTTATCCGTTTACGGTCGAAGAGAGCACGTCAGTGGCGTGAATGCAGACGTATTGTTCTGGCCCATTCGACCACAGTGAGCTTTTCATCGACGCGCGGCCTATCAAACAGACAATTCTTGAGCGAAGAACTCCTGAAAATCGTGCGGAGCGGATAATCGGGGCTTAAAATATGGCCAAGATCGAGCACTTTAACAATTGGCTGGTGGCTTCATCCAACGGCAGGTTGAGATTGGCCCTCGGAGCTGAACAGTTCCCATATCAGAAGCATCACATCATGCTACACAACAGGCGTACGTCGAGTAATCGCTGTAACGCTCCCGTTCAGCTTGCCAACGACGACTCTCCCATCTTCTTACCATTGTACCATCCTCAGCACTTCGATCAATCGGAATTGACCTCTGCTGCATTTGTACGGGGCATGCAAGCTGTCATTCGCCTCGCACACGACCTCGTCGATCATCCACCGCCACCTTCAGCCCTTGCTATCGCCGTGAACATCGCTCGAGAGCGGCCCAGTTGGAACGTCGTCGGCTCTTTCCTTTCTGGGGAGTTAGGCGAACCTTCATCTACATTCCCCTGGCCCGCGGTTCCATTCGAGCTCAGGGCCTGGCAGCGAACCGAGATCAATCCCAAGCTTTAGTACCAGAGGGCACAAAACAAGAAGAGCAGTTCAGATGAGCAACAGCCGAAGCAGAGGGGCCGCGACTCTGTGAGGGCCCACAGAAGCAGATTGACCGCGCAAGCGACAAAACTCTCCGGTCCTAAAATGCCGAAAGTCCATCGAGACGAATATGTTGACCAAGCAGCAGCCGCGGCGATCGAGATGCGCCAAACTGTTGCTGTCGACTCTCTTGTGTTGCTCTCAGAGTCCGATGAGGCCCCAGTGGCTCTCGATGGAGCGCCAAATTCACGTCGTTCGGTCACTAAGCCCGTCTCGGATCGAGACTTGGCGATACTGCAGAAGGAACCGAAACACATGACAGGGAAGGAGTTGCATCTTTTGATGCAACATGGACACCCAGCTGGCTTTGTCCGGGCTGTTGTTAATCGGATCGGTATCAAACTCGGCGTGGCAGATTGTCATTTCAGAGAGCAAACTTCCTGGAGGCGACTAAATAACCTGCGCGTCTAGGAAACGTCCATGGCTTACATGACAAGCAATCAATCCTAGAGGAAGCAGAGATCTTTGCCACTGAATGGTCGAAGATGACAGACGATCAGCTTTGTGTGTTAATCTTGTCAAACTAAGGCATACGGATTTCATGACTAGACTTAGCAGGAGCGGTCAGTGAAGCTCCTCCTTTCGATCATACGCCGACAGAGAATAGGGTCTCTATTGCCTTTAAAATCATTGTTCATAGAGACATGCAAGCAGCGCATCCTACTGGCCTTAACGAGGCAGGCCGTTGTACACTATGCTTCTATGCTCTGATTACTTTCCTGCGTTGGCCAAAGACTTACAGGAACCCCGCTGCCAAGTTGTCAGAAGGCTGAGCGGCATATAGCTCAGGGGCCACAAGGCTGAGGTACTTACTGCGAGGCTGAAGTTCCGCCAGTCCGAGGCATCGCCCGACCGAGCGCGGCCGTGTGAGATACGAGAAATTTTACAAGGAAGTCTTGTCCTCGTGGGGAAGACAATGGGGAAATCATAGAAGTATGCCAGTAAATAGAATCTTGAACGCACACAACGCGAATGTTGGGCTTCTGGTCTCGCTGAGAGTCCGCGAGAGGGCTCGCAAACACGATCGTCGGCCCGTCCATTATGCGGGCGTTCATCATGCGGGGAATCGTGGCTCTTGAGTTCGATAGTCCTGCATTGGACACATGTGAGGGTTGTCGTTCTCCGAACTCGGTACCGCTAGTGATGTCGACCGGGGACGATATGACTAGAACCTCAAGTCTGCTCACACTGTCGTTCTTGGCATGAAAATGACAAAATATCGATCAATTTATCTTCATTTGAGATCCGTAGACCTCGTGAATGAACTTCGATTCCAGAACTACATACTCGAGGTAACACTCTAACACGAGTCGTGAGCAGCAATCTGATCACTCCATTATTTCGTTTTCATCAACTTGATTAGTCGCGTCGTTGTCATCTGTCCGCAGTCTGATTCGATCGCTCGCCCCCTACTCTGTCCGTTTTTATCATTTTCTTGTTCCTGTCCAAGTTCTCGCCAATGACTTGGGAGAGGAATACTTTACCTCGCCGCGGAGTGTTCCTATGCCGTCCAGGCCGTTCTGTTTCGTTGAATCGTCGCTGCGCTTTGCGTGTGTCCAAGCGGCTCAAGTATTGAGCGAATCTGGTGTCGCGACTCGTCGCCGATCGGTGCAGTAAGTGAACTTCTGCGTAGCTGCTTCCCGTCTGGCGAGAATGCTGCACTGGCTAGTTATGTTAGATCAATTGTATGCTGCTGCATCTCAGCCGAGATGCAGAAAGGCTCCCACCCATTGTTCATCCAGCAGCTCCATTGACGATTGGTGTACCACTTCCGTTCACAGACGCAGACTGACGGCGCTTAGCAGGATTGTGGTTCTCCTAAGATCGAGAATCAGCTCAGTGAGCTCGTCATCCACGTACGCTGGTAACAGGCCCAGCCAGTCTCTTAGCAGAGCGTGCACTCTCGTCACTCACGTCCAAGCCTGCATTTGTAAAGCTCCGCTTCTTCTCGAGAGGCTCTTTCTTGGCCTTCTTCTTCTTGACGGGTCGGGTCTCGCCCGCTTCGAAAAGGTCCGGTGGGAGCTGATAGCTGCAGCAGCGTCAGTAAGGTTCGAAGTCTTGGGATGCCGCAAACATACTCTCGATGATACTTGATCTGTACCGAATGCACGTCTGGATTGTACCCAGGCCAGGACGTCACATTTGTTTTGAAGTCATTAACCGAATAAGAAATGTCGAGGTTCTTCTCGCCTGCCGAACGGGTTAGCCAAAGACGTGCCACTCATAGCTTTGAGAATCCGACCTTTGTTGAGCTCAATACCGAGATAGAAAGTGGTGGTCCAAAGCTCCAGTTTGCTGTCTTCCTTCTTCTCGGCTTCCTCGCTGGTTGAGTCCAGCCCGTTCACGACGTCAGCATCTCCCTCAGCGGCGGCCTGCTGCTTTACGTCTGCGGTCTCTTCGGTCGTAGTGGTCTTGTCAACCAGGCCTTCGAGGCCGCCACCTAGCACTTTTTCAACTTCTTCTTCATCCTTACACTTGTGATGTCGCTCGATGCCCTTGTTGAAAGGCTGCACAAGCTTGACTTTGTCGGCGCTGTCTTCGATACCTTCAACCAGTTTGTAGCGAAGACGCGATGTGACCAGACCAGACCACGCCTGCTGCTCTTCCTTGGTCTTGGATGCAGTCACGACGACGATGTAGTGCTGGTATGCCGAGGTGAAGAACTCATGCTTCACGAAAAGGTCGCGCCACTGCTTCTTGCCCGCGTAGACTTCAGTCATGATCTCGTGACCTCGGTTGAGCTCGCGAAGAATGACAGTCTTGGTAGACCGCGTGATAGTGTGAGTGGCGTTCATGACAGGGTATGCTGGTGTGATCACGGGCATCAGATGTCGCTTGTCACGGAAGTTCTTGTTGGGGTCCCACTCCTGCTGATTGAGCGAAGGTCCTTTCTCACGCGCCTGCAGGTATATTGGCGATGGCCACTGCCAGCTCTTGACGACCCAGAAGAACTTGGCGACAATCGACGAAGCGGCTGCCTTGGGGTATAGTTGACAGACTCGCGCCACCATCATGGCATAAGCGACACCACCTGGGTAACCGTAGACATTGCCGTAGAGACCACGCTTCTGTGCCCATATCTTGATGGCACGAACGGCCACGCGAAAGACTCGTGTTTGTGGCACTAGAGACAAGATTTTGTTTGTGACCCGGGTTCCGTTGATGCACTTGAGATCGGTCTCGCTCAGGCCTCGGAGCAGTTCTGTATCATCCAGGGAAAGGCCCACAGGGACTTTGTCCTTGTGCAGGGTGCACCAAATCAGATCGATGGAGATGCCGTCGATTTCGGTCTTTATGATGGGCACTGCGATACCAGGTACAGGCACGAGCTCGGTGAGTTGCTCGGGTGGAACACGTTTGCGGATCATGCCTGGCATGAGTTCGAAAAAGTCGTCTCTCGACACGTGCTTTGGCCCAACCATGAGCGTGTCGATATCTGAGCCAGGACCGAAAACGCCCAACTGGTAACTGCCATAAGCAGAGACCTTGCCGCCAGCCTCCTTAAGTAGCTCCGGATTGAGGCCTTTCTTCTTGCCAGCCTCTTGCACGAGCTCGATAGCCAGCTGTTGCAGTAGACCGAGGACCTTTTTCCTGCGCGGATTGTCAGCTCTTTATCCCTTGTTCGCCATTGTACGTCTTGCGTCACCAACCTCTTCTCCGAGCCTTCCTGCGACTCGAAATTGTTCTGCGCCTTCAACTCGGCCATCAACATGTCGTTCAACTCATTGTCGCGGGGCTTTGGCAAATCGGTGGACAGCGGCGCACTAACGCCCAGATACTGGGCGGTCTGTTCCGCCATGGTGGTCGTGGTGTTGCGCGGCGATGAAGGTGACTAGGAGGAGTCGGAAGTGTTGGTCTGCGCGGCTCAAGGTTTCATCGGAGCATGCGTCGCGAATTCTCGAGGAAGTCGCTGGGCCAATGGACAGAAACGGAGACGGCGACAGGGCGAGATATGGATACGAACGCGATCAGACCGACGGTGAGTGCGCGCTGCCGCACAATCGCTTTGAAGGTCGGTCGGAGTGGATGGACGAAGATGAACGGCAAGTGCGCGTGAAAGGCAGACGTTCGAGCGTTAGCGCAGATCCGGCTGCCGGCTGCAGACCCTGGTCCGACGCCAGCCAGCCCTTTACTTTTCAGCCACCGCTATCCGACAAAACACGACTCGCACAAGATCATGCGGCATATGGACATGACACGGCGCACGACACGGAAACATGCACCCGCGCTCACTGAGACGCGTGACGCGCTGCTCGACAACGTTATTCACGTCCGAAATGAGCTCACGTCGCTAGCGAGACCGCGGAAAATGCAGGAAGACCAGATGGTAATATGTGCTGTCATTCGCGAGATGCACTTGCCCATCGACGCGTTCGAAGCTCAATTCGAGGCAAAGAACTCGCGCAGCTGCTGATCTAGCCACTTCACGTCCTCAACTGACTGCCCAGGTCCGCCAGCCCAATGGCCCCAAATGCTTTCGAATGGGACGCACTTTCCGACGCCGGTTCTCATACGGGCGACTTCATCTTCACTGTCCTCGGGAGCTGTGTGCAAGTCAGCGTGGCACTTCACGACATGGTCATACGGCAGGCCTCACGGAAGTAAAGATCAGTCCTGCCTGGCAGCACAAGAGCCTTCGCCTTAATACCTTTCATAGCTGCGTCGAAATCGCCTGGAATGGATCAGTCCTGCCGCAAAAATAGTCCCTTCCTCGCAAGAGCTCACCATTGTAAGGGTCCTGCTTGGAGCAGTCTCCAGCCTGCCACGTGTAAAGCATGGCCACCATATTGTCAGGATCTTTGGATAAGGCCCATTCTTCCCAGAAGTTGACCATGAAGTCTTCGATGTCCTTGAATCCTAGCGCGCTCTCGAACAGCTTTGCGCGGTAAAATGCCTGACTGAAACCCCAGCCGGAGTACACCCTTCCGAGTGCTTTCAGACTTACGATGCGCTCATGGTCGCTCCAGGCCCGATACTGATTGATGGTTGCCTCGCCCTTGCAGACACCTCCCGAAGCGATACCTTTGCCTCCCAGCACAGCTACCTTGACGCCCTCGAGCATCGACTGGTTGTGCAGCGATGTCTTCGCAGATCCACAGAACGGCACGATCAGGTCCATGAAGTCGGGGAATTGAGTCGCCCACTGGTATGTCTGGCCAGCGCCCATAGACCACCCGAGGACAGCACGGGCATGGCGGACATTGAGCTTCTTCGTGACTAACTCATGCTGGGCACGAACGTTGTCATAAAACGTGACCTCTGGCCAAGGTCTAATGTCCTTTCGATTGCTCGGGCTGCTGGACTGGCCGTTGCCAAACAAAGCTACGATGATGATGAAGTATTCCGCTGGGTTCAACGTCTTGTCGCTGCCGATCAACCATTCGTTGTCTGCAATGGCTCCAGAATACCAAGTGGGATAGATGATGGCCGGGCTTCCGGGCTCGCCAAAGGTCTTGTATGCAATCTTCGCATCAGGAATTACGCCTCCGTTCTGGAGTTTGAAATCTCCGAGCGAATAGGTCGAGATGTCGGTTGACATGTTGTTCATCTGCTTTCCCAAGTCGGCTATCTTGTTTGACAAGTCTGGTTGCTCCTCAAACGAGTGACTGCTACGCAGAGTGTCTCCCCGCTCCATAAAGAGAGTTTATGCTTGCCACGCAAGCGATAAGAATAATGCACGTCGTATCTGATAGCAGCCGACAAAATAGTCAGGCCATATTTTCATGGCCGCTGGGTAAGGATCAGGTACTGGACTCCCGCCCATAACCCCGCTATTGTGGTTGCTGTGGTTGGTTCAGGTGTGGGGTCCATAAGACCTCGAAATTGACTGCATCAATCGTGCTGTGCATTGCTTTGTGCCACAATTGTCAAGGTAAAGTCAGGAGGATCAGCTCATCGAGCATATAGCCAGATGCATATGGCATCTAATGCATGAAATCAAGAGTCGCAGCTGGCGTCGTGACTTCCTCCGGAGTAGACACAGCGCGATGTGACGCCGGCTCAAGCTTAGCGGAAACAGTTCCATTTGCCGATGACGTTTGCCATTGCGGGATATGGCAGCTTACCAAATGACAGCAAAATAGTCACCAGCCGAGTTCATTGCCGCATTAACATTGGCTAAGGACCAACTAGACGTTGATCAACTTCAGACCGAGATCGAAGCGCTCCTCTTCTCTCATACAGAGCTCACAAACTTTTCATAACATCACTTACGGCAGAGACAAGAAGTCAACAAGCTTCACCAGGATCTCCAGATACACTTTCCACCTCACAGAGAAAGGAAGAACCGCCCATCATGTCCGGCGAACCCGAACAAAAAAACAACGACACCGCCACCCACGAAAACATGTACGACTCCGAAAAAGCCGTCCAACGCAACCCCCACGGAAACTTCAAAGAAGTCGAAGCCTCCCGTCCAGACTTCGACACCCAAACCCAATGGCACTACACCAAAACCAAAAACCCCTCCTGGAAACCTGGCCAAGGCGCAAACGACAACGGAGCCTCCCTCAAAAAGAAACACATATCCATCGACCCTTATGCCGAAGGCCGTCCCGCCACATTCAACTACAAACTCCTCATAAGCGCCATCATCCCCCGACCCGTAGGCTTCATCTCCACACGCTCAAAAGACGGGACTTCCACCAACTTAGCCCCCTTCTCATACACCCAAATGGTAAACCACGACCCACCAGTCTTCATAATCGGCTACGCAGGCGGCCTCGATCGCGCAAAAGACAGCTTACGCAACCTCCTCGAAACCGAAGAATGCACAATCAATATCATTTCTGAACACTATCTCGAAGCGGCGAATGCCACTTCTGTGAACGCCCCTTATGGAGTTTCGGAATGGGCTCTGACGGGTCTGACGCCTGGAGAGACAGAAGTTGTGAAACCTAGTAGAGTCAAAGAGGCGGTGTTTTCTGTCGAGGCGAAATTGATGAATACGCAAGAATTTGAAAGTCGGGCGACACCGGGGAAGAAGACCGGAGTGTTGGCTGTTGTGGAGGGGGTGAGATTTTGGGCGAGAGAGGATGCGATTAATGAGGAGAGGAATTTGATTGATCCGAATGTGAGTTGCTCTCTCCCGTTTCTACGCTCTGTGTCTGTGGATTGGCTGACGAATCGCCCAGGTCCTGCGTCCCATTGCCCGTCTCGGAGGCATCACTTACGCACGCGTGCTTGAGGGCATCGAGCTTCCGCGACCTGATTGGGAAGAGCTCAAGAAAGAAGCAGAGCCAGCAGGTCTCGTGAAGCCGAAGCGTGATGACCAATGACTGTCTGTACCTCGACAGCGTCTCTGAGACATAGACATAGAGTGAGATGGATAAATGAGAAAGGTAGCGTCCAAATCAAGAGCTTCCGTCCTGTTCGCAGCTAGAAAGCTATTTTCTCTTTTTGCATCTTATACAATCCTTCCAAGCAAAGGCGACCAGTCGGCCGCCGCCGTTCTGCAAATCGCACAGACGGCTGAAGGCTATATACCTTTGCCTCACACTTCCGCGGCTCGGACGCATGCAGTATCCGCCGGAGTGAAGGCAGAAGCCATGCACAGCCTGCTCCGTGTTAAGAAAGTGCGACAGTCGCCCAACTCTTGTGTCCTCATTTACGCCTTTTTCCAAGGCAACCGCACGCAATCTAATCTTCCGATGCCCAACTCAGGTCCATTCGACTCCACTTCCATGCAACTCCCGACAGATGATTTCTGGCACATCAACGAAGCAAAGGGTATCTGGTCTGGTGCTCTAGTCAAGCTTGTCGAAGAGCTCGTCTTAAATGATCCGGCATAAAGTGTGTAAGAGAAGCTTGAGAGAAACGAGGTTGCTCCTTGCATCCTCGAAAGAGCGATTGGGGGCAGTTGGTTTGTGAGTGATCAATCTCGCACGTGGGTGGTTCCAATTCCAGTGTACGTTTGGTCGGCAATGGCTCACGTGCTAAAAACTGGTGCCTTGACGAGAATAGCACGTCCTCGCACAGACACACTAATGCCTGCGGCCATGCGCACGCGTGGCGGCAAGTCTTCCTTGACACCTTGAGCACTTTCAGGGCGACCAAGGCTACCAGACGAAGCACCGGCGTGCTTGCTCGATCTTGGTTTGCCTCCTGTAATTGCACTGAGCATACTTCTCTTTTCCCGCCGGACAGAGCTTTGGTCAGGATTACTGTCGGTCATGTCTGTCACGTCGCTCGCAGCGCTCTTCATGCTCGCACGGTCTGCCTGGTCGTCTGCCACAGAAGTAACCAGGGGTGGGATTCCAGATTCAATCTTCATTTGATCGCTCAAGATGCTGTAGCCGGGCGGGAAGTATTCAATGTTGACGTCTCTGCTTTCGAGTGGGAGGTGTATCGCGATGCTCACCACGAGTTCGATGATCATGTGGACCCCACCTTCCAAATCCGATGGAGGAGGGTCTTGCAGGTGCTGTGCGAGGGCAGAAACAAGACCGTCTTTGAGAGAGTCGGTAAGACGTTGACGGTTCTCTGGGCATTGTGGAGATCGAAGAGTCTCCGCCAGTCCATCCAGCGTTGCCAATCTCCAGTTGACTACCTTTGATGTCAAGTACTCCTCCTCTTCTGTGCTCTGTGCCAATGGAGCATGCCGTCGGATGTTCGCCTGGATGCTCCGGAGCTGCGCGGAAAGGGAGGGCTCGAGGTCCGGATGGAAGTACTTCTGGAAGACTTCGCTCACCAGCCAATTTGATATGAACGCCCTGCCGGCAGCAGTCATCTCTTGCTTGCCTGTTGCAACTGCATCTTTGTTCATGGACGCCACGAGCCATTGCGGTATGCTCTTCCAACTCTTACGTATGCTGAAAGCAAGCTGTGCCACCAATCCGTCCAATCGGTTGAATCGCGTTGTGTACTCGCTATCGTCAAGTGAAGTTCGAGACTGTGCTAATCGCTGATGTGCGAGGCTGTTTTGCAGTTGTTTGACTTGATCCTCCTTTTCGAAGTAGTATTTCTTGACCTTAGTATACTTCTCGCCTGTTTCGATTGTCAGCACGCAGTAAGTAAAGTGATAGTGGGAAGCTGCTCACGAAGCTCTTTGTGGTCCTTGACCAGTTGCGAGACTTCATCATCGTTCATCTCATCGGCAACGGCCAGAGGCTGCGGGGTGGCCCGGCCGACTTCAGGCTGCTGTTGCTGAGGCGGCACCTGCTGTGGCTGACCACCGTTGCCCTTGTACGGCTGGCCTTGACTCCCCGGAGGTACGACTGCAGCGCTGAATGCGGCCATTTGTCCTGCTTGTGTCGAGTGAGACCCCTCACGTGGCCTCATGTCATGGACACTTTGTCGATTGCCGTTGCGCACCGACTTGGTCTGCGTCATGGAGCCATTGTTCGACATGGACGACGAGTCGTCGGTCTGCCCCGAATAGCTTCGCGCTGGGTTCAAGGCGGGGCGGATGGTGTTGTCGGCGACGTAGTGCGAGTGGTTCTCCGGCGGCGAGTATTCCTGCTGGTGTGAATGCGGCGGGGGCGGATTCTGCAAAGCAGGCGATTTCAGCGGAGCGTTCCATGATGTGCTGGGGGTTTGGATAGCGAGGCCTACATTGGGAGCGGTTACGGAACCACTACGTGACGTCTGGTAGGCGCCTTGCTGTTGCTGCTGCGGCTGGTGCAGGGATTGCGGGGGCTGAGCATCAGAGGTGCCGTAGTGCGAGAGGCCACCCGGCTGCTGTATATAGGGCTGATGCTCGTGGGAGTGGGCGGTGGCAGGTGGACTGAGCACACTCTGCCCACCCTGCCGCTGCTCGCGGAAGCCCTGCTCGGTGTTCAGCCGCTGCAGCCGGCGTTGCGACCAGCGATCCAGGGCGGCGGGAGTGTTGCCAGAGTCGGAGGAAGTCTTGCCCGGTGCGCCGCCGGCGTGCGCGCTCATGGGCAGCAATGGCGAGGGGCTGTTGGAGGAGAGGGAGTTGCTGGCGTCGTCGCTGCGCAGCGCGGAGGGATGCGGCGGGTCTATCTCGGAAATGGTGGCCGGGTAGTTTGCGGCGTGTAGCGAATGGAGCGACTGGGCACTCGTGCTGTAGCTAGCAGTGCTGCTGGTATCGCCCGCTCTTCGCACCGTCTGGGAGCGCAGGACACCAGAGCCGGGCTGCGGTGAGGGGTGCGCGAGGTCGCTGGTCGGCGGCGACGAGGTGCGGCGATCTGCGATAATATTAGAACAGCGCCGTCAAAGGATCGCGCCGAGCGTTCTTCCCTGCTGTCGAAATGATGTTCTGCGTGCTGGCTCTCCTATCCAGCGCGGGAGCGGCACTCGATCGGCCGTGGTGGTAGCGCTGCTCACTGTCACGCGGGGCGTCTTGGCTGCGAGGAGCAAAGGGCAGATCTTTTGCACGATCGATTGAGTGTTAGCATACGAACTGCAGCGAGAGTCTATCCGCGCTCAAGTGTAGCAGCGCGGCAGCCAATAGCCAGGATGGCGGGAGAGGGCAGCAGCAGGGATGTGTCGTATGGGAGCGGCAGCAGACACGGCGGCGGAACAGCCAGCTGAAACACGCAGAGGCAGCGGACAGCATGAAGAGACGGGTGTTTGTGTGACACGACCGCCGCCGTGTGCTCCGTCCCATCCCATCGAGCTGTGCCATGCTGTCCTGGCCTGGCCGGCGGGGCCCGTTGTGACAACGCTGCAGCAGCTCTCGATGATCGTAGAGGAAGAGATATAGGCCTAGTACGCACCGGGATGGTCGAAGCCCGTCTTGTTGTTCGACGAGAGCGCTGCTCGCAGCGACTTCCGCATATCCAACCCTGTCTCCGTCTCCCGTCGCGGTGCTCTGTCTCTGCTGCCAGTCCAATGCGTGCGTGCCGGGCGGTCGGTATGCGGATGGGGGGGTGGTGGAGCTCGCGTAACGCTGGCGGACCGCGCCGAGCAGAAGGGCGGAGGAGACAGCGATGCGGCGGCTGCGAATGCGAGGAGAGGTGTTAACAGTGGCAGCGGGAAGCACAGCACGGCGAGCGCGTGTCTACAGAACGGTGGAAGTTGAGCTACTTGCGCGCACCCAAAGCATGTCACATCCGCTGCGGCCATGGCCTGCTGGCGTGGTCACTGGTTCCATCTCCGGCGCGCTCGGCTGGCCTCCACCACTGCCACCCAAGACCTGCAATTGCGTCTGCAATCGATCACCACGCTGCCCAACGAGCTTCCTCGGCGCCGGCGTGTCCCAGCTGCGCTCACGGCGATGTGACTGCGGAGGACCGCTCGCGCTTATTATATGGAGTCGCTCTCATGCGCGTCGTCCGCAGGCGCAAACAGCCTCGCATGCAGCATGCATGCAGGTGGGCGGTGCATGCCGGGACAGGCCCGCGGTTTTGCGGGTTTTGACCAGGGGCCCAAATATAGCCCTCATGGCACCAGATTAGATCCGCCCCTCAACTCCTGAAGGCTCTCGCACAAGCACAAGCACATCAGCACGGAAATGACACGTCCTCATTTGGCACGCCCAAGTGCCCCCATCTTGGCGCCGTATTTGAATCAACTTTCGGCTGAGCTCGTCATGCCAAGCTGCATCTCCTGGCCGTTTCAAAGGAGAGCCCTGCTGCGTCTTGCTTTCGCAGCCCTGCGCTGACGAAATGTACACATCAGATTCGCTGTCTGATGTCGACAGTCGTGGATCACCCCGCTGGCCATCCACACGCAGGCTGCTGTATCAGCAGTTGCGAGAACAGCCCGACAAAGACTGCCTTCTCCGCCCACCTGCCAGACCGCCCGCCCGCGACAATTCTGAAGATCGTTCTTTCCCAGGAAATACTCCACAGATACCTGGCAATATCCAAGTAGACCCTTCCTGGAAGCAACCAATGAAGAACCCCCTGATGTCCATACACTTTCGTTGCTGTTACAGGCTACTCGCAGCAACACGCGATACGCAATCTCTGTACGGCACTCAAAGCCGTTCACTCGCCCAGAGGGACACTCTGCATTGCAATGTTCCCTGCCATAGGCCAATGCGAGCCTTTTCGATCACCTGGTCCAACTCTCCACGTGTGTTCAAAGACGTGCAGTTCGTCCTGTCTAGACCTGCCCGTGCTAACTCTTACTTCCATCTCCAATTCTCATCACAGTGACAATTGCTGTCTTAAGTGTCACTGATCTAACAACATATCCTGCAGCAGATTGACACTCGTTCACAAGCAGGCATCACATATCTATCTTTTCAACTGAGTGGATCTACTGCAGAAATAGCCCCCGTCGCCGAGCGTCACAACAAGCCACAACAACGTCGCCGATTCCGCAACGATGCTCTTCTCGGCCGCCACAACAGCCATTGCGCTTCTAGCGTCAACAGTTGCAGCGGTTCCAGCCTCGCTCACAATTATGGCTGATAATCCCAACCTGGAGATCAGCCAACTGGTAGTCAGCAGCTCTGCCACAGGGAATACATTATTGCAATTCAACGTAAAGAACCCAGAGCCGCTGGCGGCAAAGGGCACTGCAGTGTGCAGAGGAGAATGGGACTCGGTCAAGAAGGACTGGCCAATCAGTGGGAAGGCCGTAGGTGCCATCGAGCACTCTCGAAAACATTACCCTTGACTGATCCTGCTGTGCAGCTTCGATGTGACAAGTCACAATCTGTCACCTGGTACATTGACAGCTGGACGGACGCTACGAACTTCGTTATCGCCATTCAGGATCGATTTAAGGACCACAGGTTGGTCTGACCAAATCGCTTAGATGGGATCATTGCTAACTTGTGAAGTATCGGTGAGCCTCCTTACGATCGAATGACAACCTTCAGCAAGGCCACCATTAATGCATCTGTGGTGTCCTACGACAATCAAGATGAGAAGCCAGACGCATCTCAGGGCACAACCTCGGGCACGAACGCGGCAGGCACGAAAGCAGGCACAGGGACAGGAACAGGCACAGGCACAAACGCAGGCGCTGGCGCCACCGCAAACGCACCCGTGGACACGCAAGCCAAAGGAAGCTCCGATTCAGTGTCCGGAACCCAGATGCCAGACACCATAATATACGCAGCCGTGTACGCCGTCTCTGCTTGATCACTTAATGGACGAGATGATTGACCACCATCCCAATCAACAATCCGGAGCCCCAATTGAATCTGCCCAGAATTCCATATTCGGACATATGGTTTCCCTTTCAAGCTTCCATGACAGGGATGACCAAGCCCAGAACTGGCGATTGCGAGGCTCCCTTGTATTTGTATGTTCAGGACGGATCTGCGAACGGTTTGCGAACGACATGGACTCTGGCACAATTGAGCAGATGATGCAAGATTGGATTACGAGCGCGGATCGATATTTTGAATTGATGCGAACACGACAGAAGAATCATGTTTGACGGGCTACCCGTGTTTTCGAAGAAGCCTATGATATAGCGATGTATTGACTAACACTTAAATCCTAGGCGAGTTAAACTAGACTTCGTTGCATCTCCTCGCCTGTGACCCACGCCTGTGCCGTGCCACTCTTGTGCGGCAAGTCCGTTCTTTCGCTTGTTCGTGAACACCTTCTTTCCCAGAGAAGCACGTCGATGCGTGGCGTGGTAGTCGCAAGACAAATCTCTCTCCTGCCTAGCAGTGGCGAAGCCCGAGCCCTGCCAAGCCAGGTCACATGTCCACGTTCCGGCGTCGTGACTCACACTTCACTCCAAGAAATCCCAACAACGAAAGTTCCTTTCCCAGCGACTTTTTCTGAATCCTGTCGATGACACCATGAGTCTTTGTGAGAGACAATAGAGAACCAAGCTATCGCATAGCATCGGCGTTCCGAATTCGGCGCCCGCCCACCCGACCGCTTGCGTGACCTGACGTGCCTGGCCTGCGTAGAAGCCCAACTCAAAGACTCATACTTTTGTGCTTTCTTTGGTCTGGTTTGGTCCTTGCACTAGTAGTCATCTGATGCGTCGACAGAGGCGGCAGTAAGTATATAGCGCATGTCGCTCTCGGCATTCAATTTGTCTACACCGCATGTGGGGATTACACACCGCTGCTCACATCACAGTCTCTACATCTTCTTTTGCAGCACTCGACACATACGATAATTACAAACAAAAATGCTCCTCAACGCGAATTCCAGCGCTATGCCGCCACTGTATTCATATCAATATCAATATCCTAGTGGTGGTCGTTGCCACCCAGTTTCCTGGCAGGCTTCATCACTGCCACTTTCAACGACGACAACTTCTGTTTATTCGGCGACTTCTCCTTCTTCGCCACCATCAAAAGCAAACCGAAAACGAATCCGACATCGATCGAATAAGTCTCGAAGAATTATGCGTACTGCAGCTGCTGCACAGCAACTACAGCAGTCAACAGGATCGACACACAACTTTCCTCCTTGTCCGACGAGTATGAGTACATTGAATTATCAGCCAGTCTTTCAACGAGAAGAGTCTTTTCATTCGAGAGATAAGAGGATGTTTGGAGGCGAAGATGATGATTCGGCTTCGGCGATGGAACTGAGAGGTCCGATGTTGGATGTGGTACTGAGATTGTTTGATGGGGTGGATTATGATGATGATTTATGAGTTTCATGGGGTTGTACGACCAGGAACAAGGCATGGGCGGTACTTTTGCTGAAAATTGGGGCATTGCAAAACGACCTTTGGTCAGGCGGAAATCTGAATACATCAAACGGCGTGGTCAACAGGTGTTACGGGTGGCGAATTTGCAGCTTCTGGATTCTACGGCGTTGGAAGGCAGCATGATTACGGTTGTGGCGAGTGATTTGGAAACCTCAAAGAGGCTGAACCCAGTGGTGTAAACAGCGACACCACATCATTCATACCATACGCAAACAGAGCAGGCGCTCGAGCGGCTGTGCTATTCTCCGCTCAGTTGATCAGCCATATCTCGCCTTCAAATCCCTCAAATCACCTAACATTTGCTCACGTAGCGTAGGATTATCAAAGAACAATGCCGAAATATGCGTGTTAAACTTTCTGCTAGACTGTCAGCTAACTCATGAATGGAAATTCACCAATGCTCACAATTTGTACAGATCCACTCTTCCATCATAATCCTCCTCAAGAGCCGACACTTGAACGTTTTTGAAGTAAGCCTGAACATACTCGTCGCCGAATCGATTACACACAGGTCTCCACTGCCCGAATTCATACTCGTTATGAGCGTAGAATGAACAAGCATCGAAGACGATGGGTTCCCCTGTGTTGCTGTCGATTCCCGAATTGGCATACCACAGATCGCCATGGACTAATGAAGGTTTCACGGATCTACCGTCGCTTTCGAGTGGTCGTAGCAAGCGTGGGATGATTGTGTCGAATAGGGCGGGAATAAGTTCATCGAATTCGGGATCGTAGCCTTTTGCGGCGATCTCGAGATCGAGAGCCTGCCTCATTGCTTTGGCAAAGAAGGTCTCCCATTTGTCTTCCCAATCTGAGTACTGCGGCAGATTACCGGGATAGGTAGTGACGTGAAAGCGAAATTTGCCATTGGGGGATTTGCTGTTGTGATGTAGATCTGACAGTCGAGCGGCGAATTTGTCTGGATCTGGCATTTCTAGGATCATGTCGCGGAACTCCATGATGATGAAGTGTGTGTCTTCGGTTTCTGCGTATGATCCCCAGGCTATTGGTTTGGGCGAGAAGTCCGGGAGTAGGGTGTAGATGGCTTGCATGGATTCGAACTCGCTGTGCAGCATATTTTTGCCTGTTTCCCCTTGCATTACTTTGACGAAATATGCTTCTTGAGTGCCATTTGACAATTCGACATCGATTCGGCTTGTGCTAGCCCAGAAGCTGACTCCGTGTTGTTCTGTTGAAGTCACCCGGCATCCTTCTGGTAATGCTTTTCTGTACGTTAAAGACCGACTGGAGCAACAAGGTGAAGGGATGCTCACCCTTGGTCACGCTAGGGTCGACCTGAAAACTGCTTCCATCTTCAGAGTCCATTGCAATGCTGTGCAGGTTGTTGAAATACGAACGAGGTTCAAAGTTTTGCCGAATAAAGCTATCAAGCAACCTGGAAGCTAGAAGCGAAGCTCCGTAGGTTTTATCGAAGAATGTTAGCGCCGAGAAGGATGTATGCTGTGCCGCTGGCGGTTACAACAGCTGCGTTTGCATTAGCTGCAGGGATGTAGGCCCACAGCAGGAGTTTGTGGCGGGGCTCGAACACCTGCGAGCTCCAGAGACCACATAACCAGTAGTTAGTTTGTGTCGAGACTTGCTCGCTTAGACGATTGTCTCAATGATGCTGTCAACTTCGTTTCGCTGTTCTTCGTGATGTCGAAGGTATCGACAGAGTTATCTGCCTTCGTCCTCGTGCCCAGTCATTGCTACCTCATAGCACAAGTCGTGAACGTCGTCTACCATTTCAAATCCGACGCCCTCGCTTTCGAGACGTTGCTTGCCGTCGTTATCAACTATGAAGGTGTTGGGCTCTCTGATGCCAACATAGACAACACGAAGCTTGGGTTTGAGTGCAATGATACGATCGCAACATGTCCGATTGCCACTCAATCTCGCATTGCAAGGCTCCATAGTGGTGTAGAGAACAGTGTTGTCGGGCAGTACAGGTGCAATGTGTGCCTCGGCTCGAACAATCGGAAGGCCGTGCTGCTGAGCCACCTTGATGAAGCAACATTGCTCAGCATGCGTGCTGCCCATGTCCCCTTCCATATAACCAGGCAGCTCGAGAGAGTATCCAGTAGACAGAATTTTCCCAGAGTCGCCGTCTGCCAGAACTGCTCCGACGCAGAATTTGTCAGGTCCTGGCGGAGACAGGCGTGCCTGTTGAACAGCATACTTCATGAAGGCACTGTGATCGCCAGGTTGTATCGTTGGATGCTCAGCCATCTTTGAGGATTCGTGTCGCGGAAAGTAAGGCTGTCCAGGTGGTGGTGGTGGAATGTGGCGGAAGGAAGGACGGGAGAGTGGTGAGGAAGCCGACGGACGCGCCCAGCCCGACATCGAGCATCTTCTGTCGCGTCCGACCGAGCCACCTGCATGTGCACAACAACCACGCGCTATCGCCTATCTCTCCGGCCAAACTGGTATTGCATTATGGGTACCCATGTGGGCGTCGGTTCAATGGAGTGGAGGGCCAGCAAAAGACACGACACGCTCCAGATCCCTGCTGGCCAACGCGAAGGCGGCGGCTAGGCCACACGTACATGTCGCACTACTGTATGTTCATGCAATGTACACACCCGGGCGGCACACGGCTCGGTTCGACAACATCATAGTCTGCCGGACTGCTACTTCCCACGTCAATTTGAGACGATTGCACTTCTGCGGCACAATACTCGCCTTTTTGAGCCATGGCCCACGCGGTCGCGAGTCCACTGCGTGTTGCCAAAGCAGCGCGGAGCGCCTACTAAAGAATGTACCTTCTGTTCCAGTCGATCCGGCACCTTCATGATGGATCCAGTCAGCGCAATCGGGCTCGTGGCAGCCATCTGCCAGTTCGTGGATTTCGCAGCGAAGATTGTCTATGGAGCTTGACAAGTCTATAAATCAGATGCTATGATGGCTGCCTCAGATGCCGATTCACTCGTCTGTGCTTCAGAGCTGGATGCGCTGTCCACACGATTAAACCCTCCTGGCCTCTTGGCTCAAAGCCTAGATGATGAAGCACTGTTTCGCCTGGCGAACCGCTGCAGAGTGATCTCTTCAGAGTTGTCAGCGCTCCTGAGGACAACACGAGCGAAAGGACCTGATTCCAAATGGCACTCTTTTGTGTCATCGCTGAAGTCGCAACTCAAGAAATCTGAGCGAGACGATCTGCTCAGGCGGCTAGCTGATTGCCGTGCTCAACTCAACCTTCAGCTAATCCGTATGAACAGGTATCTCCCGCTAGCCAACTATTGAGACACTATGGTGGCTGATGACCTGCAGTCTCGACAGCAAGGCACTACATCAACAGGTCCTTCAGTCTATGCAATCTAATGATGTCGCATTTCAACGACTTCTTGCCGAGATATCTAACATCCGAGCAAACGTCACGATCACATCTCTGAGCAGCCAGGCCGAGCTCCAGCTGCAACGGATATTCGCTCTTCCTGACGATAGCCGAAAGGCACTCACAAGAGGCAAGATCCTCAATCTCTTGCAATATGAGACGGCACACGAACGCTTCGACGATATTATAACTGTGGACCAAGATTGCTTCTCCTGGGCTATCGATGAAGATGCTCATCTGGAACCAATGCAGCAACCGCAGTTTCGGTTGCAACAGTACAGCCAGACCGGTCCCGCTTCACACTCAGAATTGCACCAACATATCGATTTCGAGGCCAGTCCTCATGAATCAATGGCGTTATCCTTTCACGACTTCGATGGGTCTGCCTCAGGCGGTGCAGAAGACGAGTCGAAGTCGTCCTCGGCTCCAGTCAGTCTGGGTAAGAACCAGTTCTGCTCATGGCTACGGGGCGGCGCTGGAATATTTCACGTGGTGGGCAAGCCATATACCGGGAAGTCGGTATTGATGAAAATTTCTGTGCGACCACGAAGCGACAGCACGAATGCTAAACGTGTGGGCTGAAGGCTCAAAGCTCATATTTGCCAAATTCTTCCTCTGCTACGATGGATCTAAAAAGCAGAGAACAATCGCAGGTCTATCTCGCTCGATGCTCCACGACATTTTGGAGCAATGTCCAGAGCTGATCGAGAAGGCACTGCCGGATCTAGTAAGATTGGTTGAATCCCAGCCCTGGCAGCTGGAACTCAAAACCCACCTGCGAGCAGATCGCATGGAGAACGCATTGATTCATGTGCTTCAAATCGTGTCGGGGTCTCTCGAATGCAAGATTTGCATTTTCATCGACGGATTAGACGAGTACAACGACGACTTCCGCGACTTCACTACCTTAAGCGGTGTTTTATGTCATTGGACCCAATCAGGAGGGCAGAACGTAAAGCTTTGTGTGGCAAGTCGGCCAGAGCCCGCGTTTCTCCAGGCGTTTGATCAACGTCAAAGAATCTGGATTGAACAGTACAGCGATGCAGATGTCAGAAAGCTTGTTGGTGAAAGGTTGCACGCGGTTGTTGGTGCTGGTGGCTACGAAAAAGATATCATTGACCAGATATCGGATGTGATTGTCCAAAGATCAGCTGGCAATTTTCCTTGGGCTGCCTCAGCTGCCGTCGCTGTAGCCAGTGTTTTGCAGCGCGATGAAGCAGCAGCGCTGCAGCTGACATCGGCGCACAGTAGGACGCAAGATCAGGACCCGAGCACTGTAGATCCGCTTGCTCTGGAAGAAATGCTACTTCGGCAACATGTCCCAAGCCATCCTTCAATGCCGCAAAGTGCGGGACGTCTACGCTCTATCGCTCTGTCTCCCGGGCCTCCTGGTTTCCTGGAATCCGAAAGCCGGCAGCAAAGTGTGGTGACCCATCGGGAGAGTACCAACGCCGAGCAAACTTCACAGCTAAAAAGCCTTCTGGGAATCACCGCCCATTACGAAGATGATCACTTTGAGGCTGAAGATGCTCGACTTGCGGGGACATGCGAATGGATCAACGAGCGAGCTAGTTATCGAGACTGGGTTAACTCTAAGGCTAATGGTACCCAAGTGTTGTGGCTTGCTGGCAAACCTGCGTCAGGAAAATCGACGCTCACAAGCTACATCATCAGTCAGCTGCAACAGCGCGGCGCAAGCGTTAGTTACTTCTTCTTCAAACATGCCGACAAATCCAAAGCTGTATTCGGAGCTTGCTTGAAGGCTTTGGCGTACCAAACAGCGCTTCGTAGTGACCAAATACGAGCGGAATTTCTAGCCGTGGACAAAGCGCAAATCGAATCGATCGACCCCGGGACTGATGCACTCTCGAGCCAGAACCAAAACGAACGTCTCCTCTGGCGCAAACTTTTCGTTGACATCATTTTACGCTCCAGCCTCGAGGAGCAGTACTGGGTGATTGATGGCTTAGACGAGTGCGAGAACTTCGCAGCGGCGTTCACATCGTTGTTTGGCAAAAGTGTCCATTCAATTCGTCTTCGAATCCTGATCACCAGCAGGGAGACGGCATCTTTGAAGACAGAATTTGACAACGTTGCAGCCCGCATGTCGTTGAACATAGAACATATCTCGGCTGCGGACACGCTCGAGGACATCAAATTACTGATCCAAGCACGCGGATCCTCGATCGAGGAACACTCCGGCCAGCATTTGGTTGAACAGATCCTGAGCAAGTCCAGGGGGTCTTTCCTGTGGACTACCCTCGTCTTACAAGAATTAGTCAACACGTACAGCGAGTCCGAAGTTCAGCGGGTCCTTGAAGAAGTCCCGCGAGGCATGACTGCTCTCTACCAGAGGATACTAAAGACACTCGCACAAGCCGATCGCGACCATACATTCATGAGGGCAGTGCTGACCTGGATTACATGTGCCCCCCGACCACTTTCAGTAGAGGAGCTCGACGGAGCACTCCTGCACCATCTCGGAAAGAGCTTCCCAAATTTGAAAGCTCGCCTCATGGCTGTGGGCGGCCAGCTTTTGACAATTGATAAGGTTGGGCGTGTAAATCTAGTACACGAGACCGCTCGGGAGTTCCTGCTCGATACTGTAGAGGCGTCTGGTTTCTCCATCTCGGCCGGGACAGCACATGCGATTATGGCAGCTGCGTGCTTGAACTGCCTCTCAGGTCCCGATATGCAGGCGCCTCGACCGAGGAAGAGATTTAACTCTAACAAGACGCCCAGCAAGCGGACCTCGTTTTCGATCTATGCCGCTCTTAACTTCTCTTATCATTTGAGGCTCGCGAATCTCACCGCGGCAGATTTGATATTGCTGCTCGATATATTTCTGAAGACCAATGTACTCTCGTGGATCGAATGCATTGCCAATACATCGTCTATTGCGCCATTGGTGGCAGCTGCAGCCGATATGGATCATTTCGTTACGGAACACATGACCACTGCTCCGGCCCATGGAAGAGAGCTACAGAGCATCAGAAGCTGGGCCAAGGACCTCACAAGGTTGTCAGCAAAATTCGCTGATGCACTGCTAACAAATCCAGCCGCGATATTCTCGATCTTGCCTCCTTTCTGCCCCAAGAACTCCTGCATTGCAGGGTTCGTGAGGCAAGAGCGCGGACTTGCTGTTATTGGTTCGCCGGATGTCGAATGGGACGATCGTCTATCATGTATAGACCTCCGATCACGCGCGAGTTGCGTCTGTTTTGGAAACAAGTTCTTCGCCGTTAGTGTGGCCGGCCCCAATGGCGTGATCCACATCTATCGTGCCACAACTGGCCAGGAGCACAAAGTCTACCATCACGGAGAGGCGCTCAATATGATCCGCTTTCTATATGGAACTGAACTCTTAGCCTCATGCGGTAATAGCTCCATTCGCATCTGGAATGTATTTAAAGACCAAGTGCAACACGTACTGCCCATGCCTGGTCGTTGTCTGGACTTAGCCTACGGATCCAATATACTTTATGCTGCATATCACAAGGGCTTTTTGGCATCATGGGATTTGAGTGATGGCGCATGCCGCTTGCCAGACCAACCTTGGAATGCTGACCCGGATGTTCACGACAAGCGACCTCTCCGACCTCCATCCGCCGTCTCAATATCTACAGCTCATGACATGATCGCCATTGCTTCTCCTGGGCATCCCATAATCCTATGGAGCATTTCAGACGACATGTACTATGGTACTTGTGGCAAGAGACTGCCAAATGGCGAAGTCAGCAAGCACAACATAACCGCAATGGTATTCAATACAGATCCAGACAGGCCACTGCTAGCAGCTTCTTACCTTGATGGCGAGTTGGCGATCTTAGACCCGTTCGAGGATGATACGCTCACAGTCGTCCGTGCTGAATGCCCCAAGCTAGCAGCAAGCCCAAATGGGATCTTTCTAGCAGGCGCTGCTGGTTCTGGGACTATCGACGTGTACCACTTCGAGACGCTTCAGCTGATCTACAGGGTTACCTCTTCCAAACAATACATCACCGGACTAGCATTCTCCCGCGATAGCTGTAGGCTGGCCGACATTCGAGGATCAATCTGCAACATTTGGGGTCCGCCAAGACTACGCCAGGAAGACATGATTCACGATCATGGTGGAGACGCATCGTGCAACCAGCCACCTGTGACTGTGGCTATAGCAGAACCCAAGATCAAGATCAGCGTAATCGCAAACCACACGGACGATAAACATATTCTGTGTGGGCAGAGTGATGGCGCCGTCGCACTGTACAGTCTGCGTGATGGATGCCAAGCGACGACACTTTATCGACATAAATCTAACGTGCATTCCCTCCACTGGTGGTCGAGGATAAATCTTTGCTTGAGCGTCGATGCCTCCAATGCAATTCTCGGCTGGAGTACAGCCCGCTCACAGCAAGGCGGTCTCATTGCCCAGCAGCAAATTTTTCAAGGTCGATTGAGTAGCAACAAGGCTATTACACAGCTACTTGTGAGCGAAACAAATGACATTTTCATCTTATCTACCAGCGATTCTGCGCATCTCTGGAGCTGTGACGGGCAAGAATTGAGTTCGCGGCGACACTCGTCCACTACACAGATATGGATTCAGCATCCAACTTCTGCGATGTACGTACTTCGTGTTGAGCCAACTGATGTGTCTATCCACAGTTGGAGCGATCTGTCAGAGATCAAGCGCATCCCAATTGCAGTTGGAGATGGCTTACAACTAAAATCTGCAAGAGTCTGCATGATGGAACAAACGCCAGCCATACTCTTGGAGCTGTGCCAACTTGACGGGAATGCTGGGACTAAAGATGTCTGCTTGCTTGATGTGGAAAGCTTCAATGTTCCAGCAGACCATCAGAAAGGGCCAGACGCACCTATGGAGCAGAAGACACCGCGGAAGATCGAGGCAACGAAGCGCGACCCCATACAACATATCGCCAAGCTCGTCTTCCACGGCATAGGGTTCCTGGAGAATGGCAGATTCGTTTTCCTCGACAAACAGTCTTGGGTATGCTCGGTGCATTTGAAGAGGACTCAGCCTAGCGGCACTTTCCATTATCATCGGCATTTTTTCGTGCCGCACGAATGGTATTCGGGAACGAGGGAGATACTTTGTGGTCTTGTCAAGCGGAATGTTCTTTTCGCTAGGAATGACAAGGTTGCTGTGATTAGTGGTGGGTTGGAGTACGTGCAGGAGGTTACGATGACTGTCAAAGGTGATTAGTTCGATAGTTGGGCATTGATGCACGGTCTTCGTCTCGATTTCCAGTTCCAACACAGTGGTCTACAACAACCCACACTAGCTCAATGTGTGACGAGAGTCCAGCCCCTTTGTCCTTCTTGATCGCGAAATGGTCGATGGTACGCGAATTTAGCGTTCTAGCATCCAAGTGACGAGAGCAAGATTTTGGTCAGTCGTGAGAACTGTGACATGGTCGTATGCATGCAACGAGCGAAGAGGACCCAGCGGGACGGGTACGGCACCTCTGCTCAGCAAACTTTCAGTCAACAATCTCGCCCAGAACAGCATCGAATTGGTTCAAATGGCGTGTCGAGAACGTGTTACGAGACTGCATGTGCGCATCCTATTCTTCATGAGCCTAGCAAGCTATCGATTCGGACATGAAGTCTAGGAATGGAGAGACAATAACTTTCATGGAAATGTGGTGGCGGTTTCTCCAGCACTTGCATTTCGATCGTGACTATATGATCTCTAGCTCTATCCTCGCACCTTCAGTTCGGTATTTCTGTGCCTCCATAATAGATACCGAGGTAAACTTTGCAACACCAACATTTTGAACCACTAGGCGAGTGTCTCTTGCGAAGGTCGATCGTGGCCTAACAACCAAAAGTCCTTGTTCAAGTGCCCGTTCGTCATAAATGGTGTCTGGCAGTAGCAGAAGATCGCCAGGTTCGATATCTAGCCTGCTGTACGAATCATTGACCCTTGTGCTTACTGTAATTACGGACCTTAGCAGGGACTGATCGCCGTGCTGCATATCTTGATTGCCTGTGCAGGCTACCCGGCCTACGTTCCACTCCGTGTGCCACTCCGAGGCTGTCCATTTTGGGGGTCCCTCCGTGTCCCACTCATTCTGACCCTGCATATGGGCGCGGTGGGTAATCACAGCCACGAAAAAAACGTGGAGAGTCAATCTGTCTTCGATAAATTGTGGATCGGTGATCCAGTTAGAAGGACCACGAGCGTAATCAGCAAATTCTATGTCCTTCAGATCAGCTACCCAAGTGGGTAAATCCAGATTTGATGCTTGAGGTAGTGAATTGCCACTTCCTGGACCACCGCTCCCATCTATCGCTCTTCGCGATGCACTGAGACCACTGTTCCCAAGAATAAAGATCCAGTAACCGTCTGCTACGGCACGCAACGAGAATTCGCGATACAGCTCGCCGATTGTGCGATTGTAGTCCACAGCAAGCTCGAATGGGTTTGACAGGCTGAGGAGAGAGAAGAGAATGTCGTGATCGTGCGAACATTGCATGCTACGAAATGCGTGAAGGTGCATGACCAAATTGTTCCCGGGTTCTCGGTCAGCCACAGCGGTCAGGAATGCGACACGATCAATGTGTTCGAAGCCGCGGCCCTCTGAGTTGCCAGCCATCATGCTTAAGCGGTCCAGGTCGGAAACAGTCAACGCAGGTTGCTGATGACACCCCCAAAAGAGTGTTTTCGGTTTCGATGTATACTCCTGCACAATCCACCGCCGAGTCCAGTAGCGACCCCCAAAGAACGAATCGAACGTCTCAAGCAAAGTCTCGGTGTATTGTACTAGATCAGGCATGGTCGCTAGGATAGAACGCCACCTCACTGAAGCTTCTTTCATGTCCCCCACGAGGTCTGGCAGCGGACCACCACATACACACTGGGTAACATCTCGGTGTAGGCAGATGCAGGATTCTGCGCCACTGAAGAAGGTCCTGATTTCGTGAGGTTGTCGAATGTCTTGCAGACGGCCGATTGCGCGAAGTACAGCATCGTTATCTTCAACCGGAGAGCCGTCGTTGAGCGGATCTTCCCCGAGCCACACCAACGTCTCCTCTGCATTTTGATAGATCTGATACATCTGCGCCACCTGCGAACCTTTTTCTTGAATATCATTTTGATCAATGCAAAGGGCATCGACCCAGATGCGAACAACGCCGCGCTTTCTCCGAATGCGTATCAGCCCCTCGAAGAGATTCTGCGTGATCGCGACGTCTGAGTTATGGACAGAAATGACACGACTGAGAGAACAGTCGCCATTTCCCATTGCCCAGCTGTAGGACAGGGCTTTGTACCGGGCTCTTGGCGTACGAAGAACAACTGTGAGGTCACACTTGATCGGATCTTCTAGTCCCAAAGCTGGCTGGATTATCAAGACTCTGATATGTTCCTCAGTAGGGAGTGGGTTGTACAAAGATGCTGAGGGATCGCGGAGAGGTACCCCAGCTAAGACGCTCGGGTCCTTGGGGCGTGCAACAATTTCATCCCGCATCTCGCCCCATCCTCGCTCAGGTCCTGCTTGAGCTCGTGTTTGTGCCATATAAGTGTCGAACGTTTAGTGGTTGCCTGGTATTCTTATCAAGCCCCGAGTTACGCGCGATCAATGCGCAATTGCGGCAACACTCCAACAAGGCGAATGTTCGAAACGCTCTGTTGAAACGGCCAAGAATCTCAGCGCTTGCAATTGCAAGTCAGATCTTGGGCCGTGGCTGAGAGGGGAGGAGATCGGTGGCCGTAAAGACAGATGGGTGTCTTGAGCGCGACACAGCGTACAGCTTCTTTGAGTGCCGTCAGATTTCGACTGTAATCTCCTCATCAGGCTGAAACTCCGAGCACTGGGTAGTGTACGGAAAGATGGAGACAAAGTCAGTATCCCACGAGTTCAAACACACACAGTCTTGTTGGCAAGGCTGTGCTGGGATGCAACAGCGGATGTGGCTGCGCAAGCCGCCACCTTCTTAATCTGGACCGCATGACCGACAGCGCTCGCAAGCTTGAGTGACCGGCGAGAGATGATAGTACGCTGGAGATCACAGGGCGTGAAGCTCTCGTCGGATGAGTGACATGTTCGTGAATGCCTCACGAGAAAGTAGATTCGGCGAGGTGAGACGCGCTTGGCCGTGATTTGGTGCCTCAGGCGCAAATATGCTCTCACAGTCGAAGAGAACACAAAATGGCAGTACATTCAAATACCATCGAAAGTTGTCGCACTTCATAGCCGACTCCCCACTAGCATAGAGATCCCTTCTGGTCCAAATTCAATCAAGACCATATCCACATAATAGCTTCAATCGAGCATCTCTCACGTCTACTCCTACCCAGCCAGTATGATATTTCCTTTGCCTCAGCTACTGCCAGCAACCTCTTCGCACCTCCTCCCCATCTCCTCCCCCATCCTCACAAACCCCACTCCACCCTCCCTCAAAACCCTCTCCGCCTCATTGCCCTCAATCCCCGCATGCCCCATCCCCACAACCACACACTTCACTTTCCCCTTCAACGCCAAAATTCTCTCGCAACAACTCCTCCATCCCTCCTTCGATCTCCGACTACAAGGTTCCATGGTCGTATACAACACACAACCTTCCTCAGGCAGGAAAGCTTCGATATGTAATTCAGCCTGAGCAATTGGAAGATCATGTTTCTGAGCGATTTTCATGAAACAGACTTGTTCGGCGTGTGTGGAACCCATATCTGATGGGGAGAGATCGCCTGGGAATTCGTGGGAGTAGCCTGTGGAGAGAATTTGGCCTGTCGTGGCGTTTGTGAGGAGGGCGGCGATGCGGTGGGTATTTGTGGGGTCTGATGGGGAGGAAAGTGCGATTTCTAGAGCGTAGTTCATGAAGACTTCGTGGTCGCCTGGAGCGATTACTTTCGATGATTGCATGGTTGTTCCTTTCTTGAGAATGGGACTTTGCGGTGCGTTGCTGCTGTAGTATTCCTTGAGTGTAGCTGGCAATTCTATAATCTCCCCTGACCCGAAATACCAGGCTTCGGCTTTGAACGCGGTACCAGATTGCGCAGTTTCTGCTTTGTTCTGTGGAACTTTAAGCAGAAACAGCAGGTTCCTTCTAAGCTTGGCTGCTTGTCCTTCGGCGAGCGGGGTAGGTCCAATAGCATGGAATCATGATTAAGTGTACAGATAGAGCCAAAGTGGTTTTCCAAAATACCCTGTTCATATTCCACTAGAATTCAGGAGTGTTGTGTGCCTAAATCTTTTGTTCCTCATCAGCTCATACACCAATATGGATACTTCTTTCCCGGACCCAGCACTCACCTAATGCTCCAATTGCCAAAAGTCCACAGTTCTATAGCTCAACAGTAAATCTCAGATCCATGACGGGGTTTGTAAGGTCGCTCGAGCTCAGTAGAGGTGTTGGAGGCATCAAGAAACGAGGGCGTGACGACTGGTCCTGAAACCATACGGTCTCTTGATAACACGCGAACGCACTAGACGGCAGTGTACTTGTCGGACTAGAAGCTGCCATATGCCAGGACATATTCGGGAGCTGATAGTTGTGACGGCCTTATGCCACCCGTTTCGAGTACCCTGTCATTCCCTCCAGCTTCGTCAAGGCTGTGTTGGACAGCGGCCATGTTGCAAGCAGACTTCTGCCATCCCCGAGACTCGTACCAGTCGATCTGTTCCTCTCCCACGCTGTCTACCCAGTCCGGTGTTCCCATAGTGATTGCCCCCGACTGGATGTTTCTCGTGCCCTGTCGGTCCTTGTGAACTGACAGTCCATTGCGTCCGTCTCCACCATTGTACGGTGCGCTGCTTCTCGGGGCCGGCGGCGTCGGTGTTGCATCTCTGCCGAATCCGCGTTGCAGTCAGTCCGAGCCGTCGTCGATGGAGCGGACGTGGGGATCGAGACCGTTGCACCCCGGAGAAGGATATGCATGTCGAGCACGGTGTCTCTCAGGATACGCCATCATGATAGCTGCTGCCTTTCCATTGAGGAAGCGAAGCTCGTTGCCTGACCTCTCACGTCTGTGCTGCCGCCGAGGAACCCTCTGTTCCGCTTCCGTGTAGCCCACTGGCCGGAATTTCGTCAGCACTGTGCCCTGATCCTCCCTTTTCATTTCCACACACATCAATTCGCAGCCCACCGACCATCAAAAATGGCCCGTAAGCCTCAATGCATCAAGCGCAAGTCCAGCCCCAAGGGCTCGTCCAAGCCAGGAGCCTCTGGCGATGAGCGTGCCAAAGCGTACGTTACTCAAACGCCTCTCCTAACGCGCTACCAACCGCTGAACTCCCTAGATCTGAGGTCAAGCAGGACTCCCGCCTGCTGTCACTCGCACCAGAGATCCGCAACCAGATCTACGGCTACGTTCTTGGTGGCCACAAGGTCCACGTCTATATCGATTGCGTCCAAGACGAAAATACTCGTCGACAAGGCTTTTGCACCCACTCGTGTGGATCAAATCTCTCGGTGGTCCAGTCGGAGGAGCTACGAAACGTTGGCACGGAGGCTCCCTGCGCGGCCTGTGGCCGCGACCGCTTCACTTCATTGGACCTCTCCCTCCTCCGCACCTGCCACCAGATCTACGCCGATACTGCACTACTCCCCTACAGTACCAATGACTTCTTGATCGAGACCCCGGCTTTCACACCCTTCATGAAGGGCCTGGAAGATACGCAAAAGGCCTCTATCGAGCATATGACTGTGATTGGCCGCGGTGACTTGGCCTGGGGAATCAATTCGTTCGAATTGGAGGACATCCACGGCCTTCAGCGTGTCGAGCGTCTCCGTCTCATCCTCGTCGGTGGGACGCCGTACGATGAGTTTCACGGTCTGGAGAATATGGCTGAACTGCCGAGTTTGGAGGAGGTTTTGTTCACTACCAATGACAAATACTGTTTCTTCCCGGTCTTTAGTGGCGATCTAGACGACTCAGAAGCTGATCGCTACACTGCGGACGAGTTTCGGGAGGAAATTCTGTAGAGTCCTGGAGGAGAGCGCGGAGGATAAAAGCGGCGGAGGAAGAAGGATCAACGCTTTACTTCCAAGGAAGGCCTGGCACGCAGTGCGCTCGATGCTGGAGGTGTGTATCTGGGTGGAATTGGCATAAAAGCGGAGAAGGGGCGATGATTTGCGGTGTGAAGCTCATCACCGCGTGATACCAGCACTTTGCTGTGTTAGATAAACACACAAATGCTTCGCTTTGACGAGCTGCTTCCAGAACACTCCGCTGTATTGCTGTTCATGGCGTCAACAAAGCTGACATTGTGACAGATGAACAATGGTGCTATTCAGCGGAAGGGCTTGGTGAGAAATGCAGCTTGACGTGGTGTTCTTTGCGATCACTGACAATAGCTCAGCAGGGGCGAATAGATCGCCGGCAATTGGCAGACAAATGCTGAAGATCCAGAGATGGATAACCACGAGTATTGTCCGGGGCTCTTGTCCAATGTTATCGTCCTCACGCGGTGTCTATTGCGATCACTAGCACTAGCTCAGCACGGCCAGAGGAACCGCTGACAATGTAGCAGATGATACTGAGGATCCAGGACAAGGTGATCACAAGAGTCGCATGTCGCTTTTGTCCAATAGTATCGCCTCCACGCGGTGCTTTTTGCGATCACTGACACCAGCTCAGCAGGGCCGGAGCAATCGCTGACAATGTGGCAGATAATACTGAGGATCCAAAACAAGGTGACCACAAGAGTCGTATGGATCTGCTGTCCAAGGTTATCATCTCCACGCGGTGTTCTGCGATCACTGACACTAGCTCAGCAGGGCCGAATGGGTCGCTGACAACTGGCAGACAAATGCTGAGGATCCAGAGGTAGGTGTCCACGAGAGCCAATTTGGACAAGTCCTCTCATATCTCGTCCTTCGTGGTTTTCCCCTTCTCTTCTTTCTCTGCCTTTGCTTTGTCCAGTCTCCTCTTCTGTATCCACTTCTCCAGTCCTTCCTTTGGTCTCTTCTTCTCCGCATTCTGGCACAATGGCTTCACGGGTCCAGATTCCGGCTTACGTCCAGAAATATATCCAATTTCGAAATAATCTTTGCCCGTTTCGCCTCTGAAGACCTTCTGCCAATGCTCAATTGTGCCCTTGATCTCTTTAAAGCCTTTCTCAATCGACTCTTTTCGGTATAATCTCATTTGCCCTGTCAATTCCTCATCACTCTTCTCCTCATAAGTGGGTACGTCTTTTGGTACGAATTGCCATTCTACGCCTCGGAGATCAGGATGGTTGTCTTCGGCGAAACAGCCTGTGACGAAGCCACGGGCAGCGTCTCTGCCTGAGAAGACGGCATACATGCCGCCTGGACCGTATATACGCGGGTTGGAGGTTACGTCGTATATTGTGCCATTGAGGGCGAGGTATATCGGGAGAGACTCGTCTTCGCCATTATAGTGCAAGAGCTGTGCGTCAGTGAGGACAACAGGGCCGCGCTGTGCAGACATCAGTCATTGCTCTTCCTATGCTGCGGGTATGCGCTTACCAGTTTGGCCACGAGGGCCTTTGGTTTGGTCCACCATGCGTTGTAGCCCCAGAATACGCTGTCGCCGGTAATGAAATAGCTCAGCAATCCGCTGAGGAGGAGCAGGCCGAAAACTATGCGCAGGCCGTCTACCAAGGTGATGCCAGGATGCGCGTCTGGATCCTCGAATTCGACTTTCGGCTTCGATGGCTTCTCAATTCGTCTCGCTGGCGCCTCGTCGGAAGAGCTGCTGTCAGACATGATGCGTCGTGGTGTGTGTGGGGAGAGGATGCCTGCTGTCAGTGGTGATGGAGATGAGGTGAAGTAAGGTGGAGTCGGAAGCAAGACAAGACGAACGACTTCCTTCCCCTTGACATGAACTTAGCTGTCAGCGCTATTGCCCGCCGCAGCAATCAGGCAGCGACGTTCACATAATCCTCAAGCCTACTGTGATGAGGACAGCTGGCTGTTTGAGGTAGAAGAGACCAAGAAGGATGGTGGATAGGAAGAACGCGCCAGTTTAGACTTCGCCTTTGCGCCGTGACGCAAGGTCGCCGACCATTGCTGATTTCTAACACTCACAGAAGCACATCAGAACAACAACGAAGACCCGTACTTGCATCACGAGGCATCGTGCCCAAGCCAACGATGCTGCTCTTGTCTGCCTCGGCTCTTGTCAAGATCATGCTGTGTGCGGTCAAGTTTACTAGGACATGACCGACAGGAAGCAGCGAAGCAATAGTCGTGCAGTTATGTTGCAGTCCATGCGCACCACTGCCAGCGTCGACACGCTATGAAGAAGCCTAGTAAGAGACGATGATTTTACGCCGCTCGTGTCCAAAGGAGCCAGCGGCCCATGATCCCATTCAGCCAGGACCCCAATAGAATCTGCGCAAAGTCACCCTCGAGGTCGAACTAGCAGCTCTCGAGGACAATGTTGCAGAAAGAGTCTGGAAGACTATGAACCTGTGCAAGATTCGTTTGGTTTATTACGGCTTCGGTTCTCTAATCTCGTCAGACAAGGTCTCACCGTGCGTAGAGATACGCTGCTAGGTCGCCGAATCTGGATCGCTGAGTCAAGGCAGCAACACTCACGTTTGCCATCAGGCCTGTATATTGCCTACATATGGGTCCGGTCTGCCAGGTAGGAGGTCTTCGACAGCGTCTTTGTACTGGAGATGACATCCTCGGCGTTGATGACCAACAAGCAATGATGAGCTCGTGCGACACGTCCTCGGTCACAATGCGACTTCGATGCCGGCACCTTCGAATGGTGGATGTCGCCGCAATAATGGAAGGCGTTCTGCAGAGGTCCTGCAATATCGCAACTGTTGCCATCCTATGGACGCTAATCCTGGTCTTCACTTCAGCCTCAATCAGCCTCACCAGCCTCATGCCAAGCAGCACAAGCAACGATCTAGTATCTGGGCATCAAACTCAAACCGATTGTCTGCGTTTCTGCCACCTCACACCGATGTCTCTCATGAGCCGATCTTCTGTATTCATATGCGGGTATCCTGCAATACCGGAGTACATGTTGCGTTCTCATTTGCGCAAAGTGCACGACGTCGCGTTCGCAGATACGTGTACGTCATGGCGATCGATCGCGGCTACCTTGTTTTGCTGTCGGATCCACGTGCGGGATTGCTGTCAATCCAGGTTTTCCAAACGAACCGCTGCCAGCAAGAAGCATTTCTCCGCAATGACGAATTGGAAGGTCACATTCTACTACGCAAACAGCTTCTTCATGTGAGTACAAGAGCCGCGTCAGCCTCGTTTCGAATCCATCAGCCACTTCTGCACTGCATCAACTGCTCCACACAGGCATCCGCCTGCTCGTGTCTCTAGCCACGCGCGATCGACTTCACACTGGTCCAGGACAATAGCGAATACCTCAAAATGCCGCTCTTCAGTCGTCGCAATCAACCGGCAGACGCAAATACCGCCACTGCAGTCGGCGGCAACCACGAGAAGCATTCTGGTCGTCGAGCCGCTCGCAACGATTATGGCGAAGCCACTCTCAACAGCAGACCATCATTCGGCCAATGGGTCAAGATGACTTGGCCTGACCTCTTGACCATGGTCGTGATGGGCGCAGTTGGCCTGGGCGTGTACGAAGCACCACCAGCTCCATCCAGATCGTTCCCAGTCACGTTCGCAGATGGCGAAGTGGTAAGAACTTCTTCCGAATTATTTCCTTGAACACTCCAGAACGATATCTAACACTGCACATTCAGGTCTACCCCCAATTCGCCTACCCCTCCCGCCCAGAAATCATCCCCATCTGGGCCGCCGCCCTCCTCGCCTCCCTCGTCCCCATCACAATCTTCCTCATCATGCAAATCCGCATCCGCTCCTTCTGGGACCTCAACAACGCCGTAATCGGTCTCCTCTACTCCCTCATCACAGCCGCAGTCTTCCAAGTCTTCGTCAAATGGCTCATCGGCGGTCTTCGACCCCACTTCCTCGCCGTCTGCCAACCCGCTCAAACGCTCATCAACGGCGCAAATTCCGGAAACGGTTTCACGAATATCATGTACGATCGCAAAATCTGCACGGGCGACGAACATGAAATCAATGATGCGCTGGAATCTATGCCGTCGGGACATACGACTGCGGCGTTTGCGGGGTTTGTGTTTTTGTACCTTTACTTGAATGCGAAACTTAAGGTCTGGAGCAATTATCACCCGGCAATGTGGAAGCTCATTGCCACATACGCGCCTATTCTCGGAGCGTGTTTGATCGGCGGAGCTCTTACGATTGATGAGTTCCACAACTGGTACGATGTTTTTGCTGGAGCGGTTATTGGAACTGTCTTTGCTTTCTCATCGTACAGAATGGTGTATGCGAGTGTCTGGGATTTCAGATTCAATCATGTGCCTCTGAGCAGACATGTGCCATTTACATTCTCGAACTCTTTGGGACCTTTCGGTGGATTCCACGACGCGATGTGGACGAGACAGGTTGGGTGGGGACAAGGCGGTGCTGCGGGATTGGGTGGTGCGCCATTTGATGTTTCGAGTGATGGGGCTTTTGGTCCTGGTGTCGGAGCTGCTGGTGGTCTTGGAGATGGTGGACATCATCACTCGGGCATCGCGCGCAAGCCGATTGGAGGTGGTTCTCCTAGAAGGGGCGAGCAAATGGTCTGAGTGAGCGATTGTTAGCGGGTGAACTGCAGCTTTGCATATGCTGCGAGGTCACGGTGACGATGGAAGAGTAGCGACAGTTCGACTACTCTGAGATACCCAGATACGAATGTAATGTCTTGATTATCATGATGCAGCTGACTCTTTCCATTCCTCCTCTTATCGTTGCGACGCTCACGACGAACGGAGATGTCGCAACGAGCGTGGCACCTGCATTGGTACCACCACGACACATGCAAGCATCGATTGGCGTAAAGTCAATTTGCGTATGCATGCCCAGTCTGTCACCCATCTCAATCGCTCTTCTCAACTTGCGCCACGCCGAGGAACGCCTCAATGTCTTCCGTCTCCTCCATCTGAACAGCCCTCGGATCCTCGCTACATCCTTCATGTTTGATAAGCCTCTCGAATTCCTCGCCGAGTGCCTGCTCCTCTGTTTGCTGAAGCTGCTCTGTACTCTGCACAGCACCACTTGGCTCGCTGCCACTGTTGCCATCGCTGACAGTCCCGGATACTGCCTCCTTGACAGTCTCGAAGATCATCGCTCTCAGCTCATCCACAGTCATCGGAATGTTGAGTGTCGCCGACTGGGGTCGCTTACCAGATCCAGGAGGCGAAGGTGTGCTGAGCGCGGGGTCGATCGCTGCAGGTGTGCAGACGCGACTTGTGCTTTGCATGAACGAGTTCTGATCGGGTAGCATCGGGACTTGCGGTCGTGGTGAGGCGGTGTGCTGAGATTGTGGGAAACAGGTCTGTTGTTGTGCCGGCGCCGGTGGAGACATATTCATGTACTGCTGCGGGGACATCATAGGAGTACTTGTCGGCGCATACTGGCGGGCAGGCTGTGTCTGGGAACGATGAACGCTAGGTCGGAAGCCCTGCTGATGCTGGTGCTGGTAGGGGTGCTGCATTGCGTGCGGATAGCTTGGCATCTGCTGTCTGGCTGCCTTGCGGGACAGAGTGGGATATGGTTGACTTCGATTGGCCTTGTGTGATGGCTGACTTTTCAGCGCCTTCACTTTCAGAGGAGCCATCGGGCTGCCCAGGTAGTGCTCATCGCGGTGGAACATCATTGCTGGCTGGTGCGGCATTCCTGGTGGCTCGGAGACAGATCGGCGATGACCATGATGCTCGTGGCGCAGTGAGGAAGTATGGTGCTTGACTCCATTGCTGTTCTCGACAGATTGGAAGTAGGGTGAGGCCGGATTGTTGTTGGTGAAAGTGGGCGGGTATGCCTCGTAGACTGGCGATGGGCAGATAGTCTGATCGAGATCGGTGTTCGCGGTGGTGTTGAAATTGTACGCTGATTGACTGCTGGGTTGTGCTGCGGCGTCACTGCTGAACGTCTGGGAGAGGTCGACCACGCCGCTACTCTGTGGCTCGAAATTGGCATTGAACGCGCGAATGGTTTCCAAATCGTTGCTGCCTGTCTCTGCCTTGAGCCAGCTGTCATCAAAGCCGGAGTCCGCAAAGGGGGAGGATCCCAATTCGCAAGCCATACTGCTGCTGTAGTGGTGTTGTGAGAATTGGTCGAGAGGATGCTGCTGTGCTACCAGTTCGCAGCAGGATGCACGCGGGCGGGGGAATAAATGCCTGCGCGAACAGTTGTTCGCAGCAGGCTTGACCGCCCGTTCTTTGTGGCCTACTCATGGCACGCCTCCAACATGGCTGGCCGCTGCGGAAATGAGACATGCGGCGCAGCCTAGGAGCCAAGTGGAATTGCACGATGCAGCCATCCGTCGGGTATATATCCTGGCGTGCTGCGACCCTATGTCGAGAAGCCAATCATCCAGCGTCTTGGAGACGATGCGGCAGATGGCATGCTGGATTGACCATTGACGGCAATTTGAATTTCTCCATGCCTGCATTGCACGAGCGGCCGTTCGCAGCTGGAACATACGTGCGTCTTCAAGCAGGCGAGACATGCTCGCTCGCCATCCTCCGTGCTTGCGAGCATACTGCATGTCTCAGAGCTACAAGGCCTCAGGTAGAGCCGCCAGCGAATTCCAGTTCGCACCAGAAACATACGGAGCTTGCCCAGGTGTAGGTCGGTGCTGTAGCTCAGCTTCACTTCGACGCGTCCACCAGTCTGTACGCGTCAAGAAGTGGTCCGAGCCAGCATACTTAGCTCAACAGGCGGAAAGCATGTGCTCAAGTCTGTCTCATATCTCCACGAGCATCGCTCTGCTGCCAGCATCCGTCTACTCAATCCTCATCCTCCTTCTTCCCCTTCCCTTGATTCCACACCTCCCAAATCTGATCAATAATCATATCCGAAAAGTCCTTGCCCTCCTCAACATCCTCTTTAATCTCTTTCTGCCTCTCAGCCTTCCATCCAGACTGATACTCACGCCCTAAACGTCCCTCTTTCTGAATTTCTCCCACAACGCTCTGCTCTGTTCGCGAGGCAGGGAATGCTGCAGGTTGCCGCGTCACAGTCTGCCAAATAGATCTTCCACTACGTTCGCGGACCAGATAGTTCGCTGAGTAGCCTGTCGTGGCGATCAGGCCTATTGTGTAAATGTCGAGCTTGCGAGGTGGGAGGAGAGCTAGGATGGGACAAGTGACGAGGGCGGCGAGGGCGACATTGTGGACTGTTTTTCGGTATTTTTCAATGTCGGGTTGTGGGGATTGTGGTTGTTGAGATGACATTGTTTTGGCGATAAATGCCTAAGGCGAGAGTAAGTGTGAGAAAGGAAGGACAGAAGTGTTGTGAATCTCAAAAGTTCGAAGTCGAAGCGTCATAGCTTCTGCTAGTCTCAAGCGCAGACCCCTCACAGCGAGTGGGCCTCGGTCGTGAGACTAAGCTTGGCGCCTGACCTCCTTCTATTAAGCGATATATGTTCACGGACAATCATCATTGCTGTCCATGGTTCTCTTCGCAGACTCTCTATCATTGGCTTCTGAGCGTGCGGTGAGCGTGAGTCTGTCACATGAGCGCGCACTCGGGTCACAGAACGAGAGATTTTGCATGTAATTTTCTTTCGAAGGAGAAAGAAGGAAGCAGTAATGTTCCACATTATCGGTACGCGAGATCAGGCCTTACTACATGTAAATCGCCGGTCTCAGAGAGTCAGAGTGTCCAAGATCGCACACATATCGCCTTATGGTGGCAGTGTCGGCACAATGTCATCCATATAGTCCTCGATTGGCTCGCCCCTGCCCCCGGTAGTCGTGTATCTCAAACACCCAGCATCCGTGCTGCCACCGACACCCTCATTGTTACATCCCGCATGATTCGTCATGAAGATCGCAATGCATGCCGATGCATCCCAGTCCACCCCATGAGGGTTCTCTTTCTCAGGGTACCACTTGAAATCAATCTTCTGCTTGTCAACGAGTTCGCCATTTCCATCTCTCAGCCTGCATCCCGGAATCCACGAGACGACGAAATCGATGTTGATCTGATCACCACCGGATGCTTGTTCTCTATGGATGAATGGCTTACTCTCGGGAGTCAACTCCAAGTCGCCAAATTTCTTACAGACCTTGTCGGCGAACATGTTTACGTTTCCATCGTGAACGTCACCGTGCCCACGGAATTTTGCAGGGTCGTAGCATTTCCGTGTGACGTCTCCCAAGTGTTTCAAGTCTCGGAAATCAGGAAGGGCCGTGGCGGAGATCGAAGGCGCGATGGAAGTCGAGGTGGTGGGATCCGGGACGAAAGAGAACGATACAGTCAACGGGTCATAAGATGTGGTCGAATCCGGGACGTAAGAGAATGACAAAGATGATGTAGTCGTGCTCGATGCCTGCGCAGCTGACTGCGAACTAGCCGGAGCGGCTGTGAAGGGTTCTGGCTCGTCCGGCACTGGCGGCAAGGTGAGCCACGGAGGTATTGCTATGCCAAAGGAGTTATAAGTTGCCGGTGCGTTGTATAGTCTCGGGAGAGCCAGCGGGCAGGCGATGTCGGAAGGCTCTATGATGGAGGACGTTGTTGTAGGTTCGAGATCACAGCAGGTCTCTGTGACACAGCTAGTTGTAGAGCAGATTGTAGTGAACGATTGTGAGTTGGCCACGCTTGTGAGAGATACCGAGCAGCCCACAAGGCAGCTGCTGACAGTCGTTGTTCCGGCTGAGCAGGAGCTCGTCGAGCTCTGTTCTTCATTTTCCGGGTCTTCCTCTGGTGCCTTGTCTGAACCTTTCGCCAGTTCGGGGAGAATTTTGGTGATATCAATCAGGGTATCCAGTATTTCTTGAAGTTCAGCGTGAACACCTCTTGAGATCGAGGTTATCGCCTTCGTGCCAATGTCTATGATGCAATTGAATGCACCAAACAATGAGTCCAGGCATCCTCCGCCTCTATCACCGCCGGTGATTCCCTTCGAAGTTTCCTCAGCCATGTGTGAAATCGTTCTCAACCCCTCGATTATGGGTTTTGGATCGATGTCGACTCCTCTGACCCAGTCTTGGAGACCTGGCGTTGTGCGTCGTAGTAGGCTCACAATAATTTCCACCAGAGCTTTGATATCAGTTGCATCAGGCGTTGATGATGACGTGGGAGAAGGCAATGCTGAGAACGGTGGCACTGTCGGAAAACCCGGAGGCGCTGTTGTAGACGACGACTGTAATGGTGGCAATGAAGGAGACTGTGGTGGTGCAGTAGGTGGCGCAGGAGACGGCAGTGAAGGTAAAGGGGCAGGAGGAGTCGAAGTCCGGCTGGTCAAGGATGGTGGAGACCCAGAAATAGGTAGGTCGGTCTGACTGGATGGTGCGGGGGAAGACTGGCCACCTGTGCTCAATGCGGGCAATGTAGTCGTGCTGCCATCAACAACGACTACTCCGCTTGGGGCGAGTGAGGCCGATACAGTCCCACTGGTGAAGCCAGGGCCACCAGGCAACAGAGTAGTGGTACCAATAACGATCCCAGACGCGTCTTCGGAGATTGTCAGCTCGGGGTCGACACTTATCTGCACACCTGCTTCCGCTGATGTGGTAGGCGAATCATTGGTGATCGAAGGATTGGTGGTCGAAGGATTGGTGGTCGACGAGGCCAGAGTAGTTGAACTGCCGTCGACAACAACCACTCCCCCAGGAGCCAGCGAAATCGTGACAGTACCGCTCGTGAACCCAGCGCCACCAGGCGACAAGGTCGAAGTACCAACAACGATTCCAGAAGCATCCCCTGTGATGGTCCATTCGGGATTGAGGGTGATCTGTACACCTTGCTGCGTTGTCGAGGGCAAAGTATCAGAAGTTGCTGCTCATGTCGTTACTCCGGGTCCATTCTGTGAATTGGTCGGGGCCGTTGTAGTGGCGTTCCCAGAAGTAGGCTGACCTTGGCTACTTGATGTGAACGTGCCGGTACTGATGCCGCTCGTGGTCGTCTGGTCATCGCTCGGAAATCCACTTGAGCTTGTTGCAGGTGGGGTCGTGCTCGTCTGCTGGTCACCTGGAGATGTAGCTGAGTCTGCGGTAGTCCCAAAGCTTGTACTCGTTTGCTGCCCGCTCGAACTCTCAGTTGAATCTGAGGTGGCTGAGCTCAGAGAACCAGCCGATTCTGTGGTAGTGGCAGAGCTTGTGATCACCGGCTGACCGCTCGAAGATCCACTTGGGTCTCCGGCAGTGGTAGGGCTCGTACTTGTCTGCTGGAAACTCGATCCAGTTGAGTCTGTGGTAGTTACAAAGCTTGTGCCAGTCTGTTGAAAGCTCTGCGATGCAGTCGAGTCTGGTACAGAGCTAGTGGCCGCTGTTTCACTGCCCTGTCCATTGGACGACAATGTTGTAGTTTGGGAGTGAGGATCAGCTGGTGCTGTGCTGGTGACCATCGATTCACTTGGTACTGTTGTCGGGCTTGAAGGTACTGTTTCAGTCACAGCTGGTGTTGACAGGATGCCGGTAGTCGTCAAAGTGCCGCCATTTGATATTGTGATGATGATCGACTCAGACTGGGTGCCACTTGTCGACTCTCCGCCAGAATTTGTTCCAGACGTATTGTCGGGTGAGGCTGTGAGAGACGTGTAAGATGCCGGCGATTGTGTCTGGACAGTTGATCCAGGACTGTTGGCGCTGTGAGTAGTCAAGAGGGTAACCGTTGTAGTCACGTTCGTTGAGGTTGAGACGTGGAGAGTAGTGGTAATAGGGAATTGCTGTTCGGTTGTTGTGGGAGTTGTGTACGCTGGGGGTGTTTGGGCAGCTGTGTGGATGGCGAGCAGGGCGCTCACGAGGAGAGAAGTGGAGAACATGGTGGTTAGGAGTTGTTTGTTGAACTGAGATCCCATCGCGAGGAGAGCAAACCTATATACCTACGAGAGCAGCGCGAAGCATTATTCACAGTCCATCTTTGGGACGCGAAGCGCGTTTGCGCTCCGCATTCACGATGGCTCGCAGCTGCATGGTATGGTGTACGAAGCGTGTGGCAAAGGTGATGTCGAGCATTGTACTTTGATGAGACTTGAGAATCGAGAGGGCACAATATGGAAGAGATGGTGTAGTTTTGGTCATTTGATGGTATACGTTTGGAAGGCGCTTCGTGGAAGCTTTCGTAGCATGTTGCCAAGCATTTCGCAAAGCTTGTCTTGGCAAAAGTGGAAGCATCGGAAGGATCTGCTGGAAGCAAGAGCAATCCGAAGTCCTGGGCCCTCCGAGCAACTTCACACTCATCAGGTCATCACCGCCACCCCATCCTCCTCCCAGTCCGTCAAGCTCTCGTCCCACGTGATGCGATCGAAGCCACCGAAGAAGATGCCGACGCAGCTGGCTGCACAGGCAATTGACTGCACCTGCCCATCCTCGAGGATCTTGCACACAAGAACGTAGCCTTGCTCCCAGTACAGCGTCATGTCGAGGACCGCGAAGTATGTCTTGCAGAGTGGCTTTCTCGGTTTGGGCACGCTGCGCAGGAACTCGGCCGCGTCCTCTACTGTCTTTCCTCGAAATGGAGACCGCCAGTTGGGGTCAAGCGGGAGTTTGGTGTGTGGGTTCGGAGTGATTGGCTGCCCAGGCACGCGATGGTAGAAGTCTGGCAAGTTGTTGTAGTCGTCTGCCAGCCAAAGACGTTCGTTGCCATAATCCTCTTGGCTCCTCAAGACGGCCTCAATGTCCTAAAGTCTCGCGGTCAGCTTGGTGCGAGCACACACGACTTTCTTGTAGACTTACGGCCACAGGCACGTCCTCCAGCACGAACAAGGCGTAAATATCGATCCTCTCATCGTCGTCGTGCCAGCCGTGGCGGAAGAACGCGTCCTCCTCTGCGGACATTGTTGCGAGTCGACGTGGATTGAAGCTCAAGGCTGTGGTTCTGGGAAAAGCGCGGCTTGACGCGTTTGTTGATAGCTTTAGGCACAAACGAGGTGTCACAGCCCTGCAGCCTTCACATCTTCACATGCAATGCATCCACGTGATCGGCTCGGCTCACATCGCGCCTGTGCTCGTACCGATTGCGCATAGGCCAATTCTCCTCAGCACGGAGTTTTGGCAATGTACATTCTCACACAAGACTTTAGCTACGCATTTAGTGCTAACGTGATGATGCAGAATCTATCAACCAGGCTGATACTACGATGGTTCGGCCTTGCTTAGCACACAGCACGAACAAGGCTTCTACACTCGGCCACGACAGGATCGATGCCAGCTGCTGAAAATTATGTGTAAGCACACAGCCATCATAGTAATGGAGTTGGCATCACTTTCCCATGGAACTATCATGACTCTCTGCAATAGTGCTCGCGGTCAAGCATGGAGCGCGCCATTGTAACATATATGCTTGATAGCATGTGGCAATTAAAGTCAAGCATGGAATGAGCCCACGCCGTGCCCATACTTGACTGTGCCCGGTTTACGCAGTCAAGTATGGAGAGACTATATTGACTTAAAGAGCCCTTGCTCACTCCAGCAGTCAGAATGCTCACTCCAGAACCCAGCCTGCTCACACCGGAAAGCAAGCTGCTCATTCCAGGACCCGATTCAAGCATTACCATACTCAATACCCACCATGATCTTTTCTCTCCTCACCTTCCTTCGGCTGGTCGCAGTGCAACATGTCATAAAAACAGTTCCACTTGGCCAAGGTCTACCGATCAGAACGCTAGTCCCTGCGACTGTGATCGATGGCCTGAACAATCTTGACTACAATGCAACGCATGGTATTACGGCTCACTTCTCCCACGCGGAGACTTCTGGTAGCATGTACACAAACACACTCGACGACAAAGACGTCGATTGGCCTTTAGCCAACGGCGACATACCCTTCGAGCTGTCAGAGGACACAACGCTCGCGCAAGCAGATTCAAACCTGGTCAAAAGAGTTCCCGCGTATCGAGGAGTCTGCAAAATGGACTGTAAACTGAGTCCCGAAGCATGTACAAACGCTTGTTATTACCAGAATTGTATCATGGCAGGCCAGACCGTGCAATACGTGGAGCCACATGCTGGTTCGGCCGATCGTGTGCAAGCTGGTGTTGCAGTCAGTCAGGGCACGCCCTGCCAACAATGGCCGTTTGGACAACGATTTATGGATCCCAGATTGCAGGCTAATCTTACACAACTCAGGATACAGACGGATGAGTGGCCCATGTACTCGCAGCAAAGGGATGACTTCGACCCGTCAGCTACTAGACCACAGTCATCTCTGAGGTGTATAGGTGGTAGCGATAACTCTAGAGGTGGCAACACGGTCAAACGTTTCCGAGAAGGCACCGGAGAGTGGGGCCCGGGTGGCCGATTCGTGAGCGATCGCCTGGGAAGTCCGGCCAAATTTGATGAGGGTGACTGGTATGATATTGAGTTCTACTTGGGCGATTTCAATCTGAATGATCCCACCGAGCGCGCCATATACGAGTAAGTGTAGAAGGGTTCACTGGAGCAAATGTTATGATGCGCGGATTCTAACTGATCGACAGTGCCTTGAAATATTGTCACCCTCAGCCGGACTGCAAGAACGACGGTTTTCAGTTCCACATGAGCAACCTCCGTCTGACGGACCTTGGAGCATCTGGTAAACTTGGACAACCTTACGACCACGAGAAACACAACACGTACAGGATCACTGGCGAGCCCGCCGACATCAGACAATTCCACATCAGCTTGGACGTCACCGGCTTGACCAACGACCAAGTCTCCGCTCGTGTATACGTGTACGAAAATGGCGTCGAAACCGAGCTCGCGTCAAAGACCGCAGCACCAATGGCAAATGGTACCAGCTTTACGCTCCCTGCTAGCAATACTCTGCCACAGCCGATCAGGGTCGATAGACTGTCGACTGGCTGCCTGGACTTCGCAGTCCTCTACGGCACTCCGGCTCCTGGCGCAATCAATTGGTTCAGCTTCAACTCACGGGATAGTGGATGGGCGAGATGGGCGCTCAAGGAGCGCGATGGGCGATATTGCACCTCAGAGCTCATTCGGGACCCAAATCCGCAAGTGCAAATGAGTGGGATGAGGTTGAAGTGTACATTTCCTGCTTGGTGAGCGAAGAACACCAATGCACCACTCAGATCTCAGTCATCCTACTGTACTCTAGGCATGTTAGCGCAAACAGACAATCTATACACGGTTGGTAGTGTATAGGAGAATCGTGGTTTTGCAGGCTCGTGTAGCAGAGGCACAATCTATTCATCGCAGATCTTCCGCTACGTTTGGCATCTGAAATATCACAAATCTCGAATATCTCTGCTGGCTATAGCACAGTCAACAATCTCTACTCCGTTCCAAGTATTAATCTCCAGACTCACCCACCCTAACGAATCTTCGTCCCCCCATTCGGCAACTTCGCCCTAAACGCCACATACGGCTTCTTCCTCCTATCCACCAACGGCAACCCCTGCCCCGGATAAATCGCATTCAAATAATTCAACTGATTCACCGTGAAATACAAATACCCATCCTCCGCAATCGACATCGTATCAACCCAATTGATTCTCGGGTCCCGGACAAACATGGTCGAGAAAGTCGTGGCGGGGTTATACATCGTGATACCATTATTCTCCACTTGTCCGTTGTAGACAACGCCGTTCGAATCAGTCTCGAGGCCATCGGAAATCCCCTTCTCACCGAGATTCTTGACGGCAGATTGTGCGTTTGCGAGGTTTCCGGAACGGAGAGTGGCGGTTGGGACGCTGTAGAGGAATCGGCCGGCGATGACGGAGAAGTAGAGTGTGGATCCATCTGGAGAGATGGCGATTCCGTCGCTGCCGAAGGTGATATAGCTGGGTTTGATGGCTGAGGTAAGACCAGTGATTTGATACATTGGTTCACCCCAGACGTAAGGAACGGAGCCGAAGATGGCTTTTGTTTCGCGGAGAGGGAGACGGGTGCCTTTGCCTGTGCCGAGATCGACGAAGATTATGGCGTTGTTGCCTTCGACGGAGGAGTCGGTTATGTACGCTGCGCCTTTGCCGCTTGTGTTGGAGAGGTTGGGGTTACGGTCGATGCGGACGTCGTTGAGGTAGGAGTCAGGTTTCACGAGGTCGGTGTTGAAAATGATGGTTTGGACTATCTGGTTCGTGTTGAGGTCGATGTTGACGAGCTTGGGGCCTCCCGGAACTGTTGCTCGGAGCATTGGAGAGATAGGATTAGAGAGATCTTGTACACGACCTGTGTCAAGGATCCAAAGAGTATCCTTCGAGTCCACGATCACGCTTTGCACGCCGAGAAGATGGTCGCGATCACCTTTGGTGACTGGTGGGATGCTGAGTCGATTCACTGCTCCGCCAGGACTCATATTGTATGTTGCATTTGGATAAGCTGTTTCCGAATCTTCAGAAGTGAGCTCTCCCACTTGCATTGTCGGTATGAGGCCATTATAGGTGTTGGCGATATCAAGGCCAGCAGGATAGCATGCGAACTTGCGGCCCTTCGCCGAGACTGCAATGCCTGTAGGCCATTGTCCGGTGAAGTAGTGCACGATTTCGAGTGGTGGGCCAGAAACACCAGGATCGGTTCTGATATCAGACGGCCCAACAGCTGCAGCGGAGTGTAGCAGGGCCAAGCCTAGGAGGCTCTTCATTGAGGCAACAGCCATGTCGTTCACTTGTCAAAGATGTCCTGAAGTCGTGTCGGCAAGTCTCTTATGAGCTGAAGTCAACGAGCCTCGGTCGTGGCTAGCACTGCACATCATTGAACTTGATTGACCTGAATAGGTCAAACGCTTGCCTTAAATGGTGTTAGAAGAGCACGCCTCCGCCTGATCTGCAGGAACTTGGTAATAAAGTTCTCCAAGCTTTTCTTCATCTCACGATCCGATTAGCCAAGACTGAACCACGTTCGCAGCATCTTTCTCTCGCTCCACGTTGTTCTGTAGTAAAGTAAGCAAGCTATCAGAAACGGCAATAGCACTCACAGTCGGGTCCGCAGATGCATACGGCCATGAATTGACGCTTTTTGCACATATGCGTGCTATACATTGTTACATCCTACACCATTCCAAGTTTGTCCGTCCTGCGCTTTTGGTTTCGCCCATGCATGAGTCCAGTACAAATTACTCCTCATCGTCGCCATCACCACCTTTCTTCTCCTCCAGCTTCTGCACATATTCTCTCGCCAGAACAGTGACTCTCTCAGCCTGACTGCCACCAGCATTGCCCTTCTTTCCCTTCTTGCCGCCCACAGGCATTGCACCCTCCTTGTTCTCGAATTCTAGCCACTTCTTGAAAACGAACTTCGCTCTTCTCTTCTTCATTGGCACCTTAATGGTCCTCTCAAACAACGCCCTCGTCTTCTCGATCGCCTCGGCTTTCGCTTCATCGCTTTCGCAGTGGGCTATCCTGCTTCGCTCGATGTCGACCCACATATCCCAACCCGAACTCCATTTCGGATATTCGTCGAGTATGTTTTCGAACATTGTGCGACCACGCTCAGGGTCGCCAGCCGCTGTTCGGAATTCTAGGGCAGCGAATTTGGCTGTCAAGAGACGATGCTCGCTTACGGGGACAGATTGGAGAGCTTTTGACAAGAGCGCGTGAGCTCGCTCAGGCTTGCGAAGGTTGTTGAGCAGGAAGGTCGCGTAGTTGAGCCAGACGTCTGGGGAAGCGCGGAAGTTCTTGTTGGCAACGACGCGTTCAAATATGCCATCTGCTTCGTTGTGTTTGCCCGAATCGATATAGATGGAAGCGAGTTTCTCGTGCATCTCGAGAGGATCTTGCACTTGGCATGCATTTTTGAAGACTCCCTCTACGGTCTCATCGTCGCCATATTCCACTTCGAGATTGATCCACGCGATCCAGATGTTAGCCTTCTCGTCGGTCTCGCGAATGTTGATGGTGCGCAGAGCACGTTCGGCGATGTTACGTGCTTGTTGGACCTCACTGAGTCGGAGCTGGAATGCCATGTACTCAATCCAGAGACTCGAGTTGTTGGGCTCACCAAGAAGTCGCCTTTCGAAATCGCTGTTGCTTTGAGGTCCGTTCTTGTCCAGATCGCCAGTCAAGTCTTCTTTGATCTCTGATTTTCTCTTCTTCTTTTTGACGGTCATGGTCTCCGGTTCGGATTCGTAAGCGGCGCCGTTCGTCTCTGCGTCGAGGCTATCACCTGCCCAATCGAAGCCAGTGGTCTTCAGTCCACCACTTGCTGCCGCAGGCTCTTCATCAACATCCATGGCATCTTCTGCTGCATCCTCGTCGTCGCTGTCTGCATCTTGCACGTCCGCTAGGTCAATATCGATGCCGCCCTCTGAGTCGTCTTCGAGTTCAACACCGCCATCCATGTCGACGTCTTCGTTTTCACTCTCTTCTTCCTCATCCTCGTCGACTTCGTCCCTTTCGTTAGCGAAGTAGCTGGCTTTCAAGCCCAAGCTGATCTTGCGGTTCTCAACATCAACACTCAGCACCTTTGCCTTGACCACGTCGCCAGCACTGTACAACTTGCGAACATCCTCGATGCGTCGAGCAGCCACTTCGCTTCTATGGCAGAGACCAGAAAGTCGGGGTTGGGTGTTGTCGATGTCGATGAAGGCACCGAAATCCTCGACTTTCCTGACCCTTCCAGTGACGTTCATGCCCACTTCAATGTCCGTGATGCCGAGAGGCGGCTCGTAGTGGCCACCAACATGGGACGGCTTCAAGCTCAATTGAATCTGTCTGCTTTCTGTGTCGACAGAGAGAACGCGGCCCTTCACAAGTTGATCCACTTCGAAGATTGACCGCCATTCCTTCACGAATTGGTCACTCAGATCTGCGATACGAACGAGAGCATCCACGTCGGCGCCAAGTGAGATGAAAACTCCCTTGTCCGCGACCTTCTTGACAAAGCCGCGTACGATGTCGCCAGCCTTCACCTGGGAGACATTCGAGATGTGGTGATCCTTGACAGGCAGGCTGGAGCTCAAGACCTTAGATGGTCTCAAACTGACAAAGGCTCGCTTGTTTGGGGTATCGACGCCGATCACGCAGACACGCACAATGTCATTCTTGTTGTACTGCGCAAGGTTGACCTCATCGTAGTCGTCGCTGAGTTCGACCAATGGCACATGACAGATCAGATCTTTCGCGAGTTCAACAGTGACTGCGCGCTCAGTGGACTTGATGACGCGTGCAGGGAGCACCATGCCCGGTGACAAGTCTTTGAGCGTCAAGGCGGCTGATGCTTCATCCTGTCTGGCAGTGAGGTCTAGTCGACCAGTGCTGATATCGGCGGCCTTGACCTTGACACGCAACGCACACCCCACGCGGAAACGATTTTCCACATTCTGCAATTGGCCGACGTCGTTAGACAAGTCCATCAAAGCAACTCGGCCCCGAACATTTGGCGAGAGATTAACCCAAACACAGTTTTCTGCGTGGTTATTGACAAAAGCGAGGTGAGATGAGCCCGCTTTCACGGAATCAAGCTCGAGCAAAGACTTGTCGTCCTTTTCCACTCGGGATTTCTTTGCAGAGAGCTCGAAGACCGGGGTCTTGCCCTGTCTGTGGCTAAAAGGTAGGAAGCGGTGGTTGCGAGCATCATGGATACCCAAGACCTTGACGTCGATCAGATCGTTTTGTTTGAAATTCTGCAAGGGGGCTGCTTTGTTGGCGATCTCTTCCCAAGAATCAAAGACTTCGCTCACATCCACTCGCCCTTGAACATTGTCTGCAAGTCGGACATTGATTTGTGTCGCACGGACGGAAGCAATGCGCGCCTTTGTGATTCTGCCTGGCTCCAGATCTGACATCGACTTCAGAGACGAGTCGATAGGTTTGCTCAGGGCGTCGAGAGTAGCAGGCGCAGAGCTACTAGTTTGATCTGCAGATGCCGCTTGCTCGCGCATGGTCAAGCGAAACCGCTTCCCTGTGTGGTCCATGTCGAGTACCCAGAGGTTCAAAGTTTGGTCCTTGCGCATACCAAATTCAGGCTTGCTCAAAGACTCGGCCAAGATCTGACTCTTGGGTAGCAGACCGACGATGCCATTGGCGAACTCGACATAAACTGCGTCGGCTGTGGTGTTCCTCACGAATCCGCGAACCTTGACTCCTTGAGCGATGTCAGAGAAAGTAGTGATCAGCTTGTCGGATTTGGCATCTTCGACCAAGCTGGGCTTATTACTCAGCAGCACGGTCTGGCTACGATCCTGTTTGTCAAGCACAAGCAAGTTCTGCAACTTCTGCCCGACGCGGATGCGCTTTGCCTCCTTCTCAGCCTTCGCGAGAGAGCCATCGACCAAGTGCATCACACGGATGATACCCTTGAGCCCACTCTCTAGATCGACAGAGATAGTCTCGGAGGACTTCTCAGTTACTGTTCCACTGACAAGCTGTCCGCCAGAGATATTGTTCCAAGCCTGCTCCTGGTCCTCGTCAAAAGCGACGCTATCTTTGCATGTGACCTTCATCTCCTGGGCCTCGGGACTGACAGAGACGATTTTGACGCGGATGGTTTGTCCGAGCCGGAAGTGCTGCTCTGGACGCTCAATGAACGTTTCGCTCATCTCTGCGACTGGCAACCACGCTCTGACGGGGCCATAAAATTGAACGACAGCTCCATTGGGATGCAGCTTGATGATGGTGCCCTTGCTCTCCATTCCTGGTTTCAGATCATCGTAAGCTTTCCAGATCTTTCCGTCGACATCATCCACCAGCTGCTTCTTCAAGGTAAGACGAACATGTCTCTTCTCTGTGTCCACAGATAGGATTCTTGCCTTCACTGGGAAGCCTTCGCGGTATTTGCGTTCGGGGTTCTTCAGCTGCGCATCGCTGATATGCTGTTCCGGCACGAGTCCAGTGATGTTGTCGCTCAATTTAACAAGGATTCCAGTAACGCCTGTGGTGCCTCCCAGAATGATCTTATCCACTGTGCCATTCACGAGGTCACCGACGATGAGATCTTCCAAACGCAAGAAGGCTTGATCAAGCACAGACTGTTTCAGTGATACATAATACATGTTGTCCACCGGACTGTAGCCAATTATGCGTACTTTGTGTGCAGAATCGATCGTGTAGGAGCCCGATGTGGATGACAGTGAGTCAATTCGCTTGTCCGATATTTGCGAGATGTGTGCAAAAGCGGTCGAGACGCGCTCCTCCCGTCCCACTTTGGTGGATATCCTGAGATATAGTCCTTTGTTGGGCGAGACCTGGGTAATTTTGGCCTTCTCAACGATAGACGACATTGGCAGCATTTGCTCCAGCTCAGCCGCTTGAGCCTTCAACGATTTCGTTGCAATATCGGGGAGTCTTCCAGGAGGCGGCACAAGCGACAACGTGTGTGCAAGGAGCGAAATTCCCACCCGCCGAGCGCCATCGTCCCCAGGAATTGCATAAATGATGCGAGCCGAGACTTTGCTGCCGACCTTGTATTTTTTGCTGACGTCCTTGTCTTCCAGTCCGATCACCTGCGCATGGATGACATCGGCTGTCACATCAAGCATGCCCATGATCTTGCCGGCGATGCCCTGTACTCCAGACTCGGTGATCAAGACAGTGACAGCAGTACCGGGGAGAAATGCATCCACTGATGGCGCATCGTTGACAGTCGGCAACTTTTTGTCGCCCAATGCCAGCGACATTCTGCTTGGGTCTGGAGAGATCTTGAGGACTTTTCCATTACTGCCCTTGCCAGTGACCAGACAAAGCATCACCTGTCCGTCTTGTATCTTTTCCAGAGTATACGCCGAGCCCAGCTCTTTCTTGCTCACAAAGCCCTTGACACTGTCGTCCGCAAGACCAAGATCCATGACTAGACCATGATCTTCGACACTTCTGACAGTTGCCTGTACGGTGCTGTTGACTACCACACTCTCCTCTGGTAGACCTCCATTGACTGCAGAAGGGTCCAAGGACAGCTCGATGTGCTTTTTGCTCTTTCCCTCTGCTGGATCTGTGCCAGTGGTAGTGACAACGGCGCGTAGCCATTGGCCGATATGGAACAACTGCTTTAGGTCGATGTCTTCGTCCTCGTCGCTGTCATCGGCGCCAGATTTGGCATCGTCCAGTAATCGCTCGATTCGCGTCGTCAATCGTTCTGACACAGAGGTGATGGGCACATATCCTGTCAGGTTATTTGGAAGCGCAAGGGCGATGTCTCGACCAGTGATTGCTGTTACTCTACCAAGTACAACACTGCCCACAGCGAGTGACTTGTAGCTCAGCCCTGATATTTTGATGCCACTTCCATCCACTTTGGAAACTCCATCGCTCTTTCGTTCGGCCTTGCGCTTTTTCTTCGATGCAGGTGCAGACTCTGCCTCGTCAAACAACTCGCCATCATCGTCCTCAGCACCGGCCTTTTGTCCCGTCTCTTGCTCGAACAGAACATCGCGCTCTGCCTGTGCCTCAATCTGCTTTCGCTCTATGGGCGTCAATACACTCCCGCCGCCTCTTGGGAAGGCAGTCTCTTCCTGCTGCAAGATTGACTTCACAGGTGCCTTCTTTTCTCCAGGCTCGCCGCCACTGCGTGCCAGTCGCTCTTTTTTCTCCTTAGCATTCCGCTTCTCTTCCTTCCGCGACTCGGTCCTGTCCGGTTTGCTGGCGCTCTCTTTCACTTCTTTCACGTCTGCCGGCTTTGCCTTTTTGCTTGGCCGCTCATCGGTGACGGCCTTTCTTTTGACGGGTGCCATGGCAAATGTGCAGGGCAGAGCCGAACAACAGGTGAAGTGAATTGTCGAATTATCGCAAAGCTCTCTCACATCTTTCTCCGCAGCTCGCGCAGCACCGACTTTTTTCGAGGTCGGCATGTCGGCGCTTAGTCAGGCCGAAACCTTAATTCCTCACAGACGCGACTCTGCTCCTCTCTACGCGTTTCTCGCGTCTGCACTGTAAAGTGGCCGGCCACCGCTCCTCTTCCCACCTCTACTCTCTGCCTTCGCGTCTGCAGTCTCCCATCCGGCCTGCAGCATCGCGCCTTGCTCATCTCAAGTTAATCATCATGGCAGACCTGCCGCCTCCGTCATCTCAAGAGAGTCACTACTTCGAGCAGCATCAGATATCCATCGGGAAAGAAAACTTCCAGTCTTCGCCTCCCAGACCGCAGAGCAGAGCTTCCGATGTTCACAGCACCCAGCGAATCAAGGCACTGCCGACCATCACTCCGCGCCGATTCAAGAAGTTTTTCCAACCGCAAAAGTCGGTCTCGTCCAGGCACAGTCGCACGAGTCGAGCTGGCCGACAATTGCGAGACATCACCAAGAATGGAGTCAATCGCAGGGCCGCAGGCGAACTCAAAGTCGACGACTTCCTGGGCGAGTCGGGTTTCGATTCGACAAGACCGCTGAAGCGTCGGAAGTTCTCAATCGATGTGGGTAGTTCGCCGCTGCAATCTTCGCCACTTCGACACGGGCAAACAGTCGAACCCATAGACATCTTCGATGACGAGCTTTCCGAGGCAGAGACATTGCCCGATCTGATGCAGCATCTCCAACCATTTCCAAAGCCAATACAACGACTGCGCCGAACTGGCCCTTCCCGACGTATCATGGAGCGAAGTTTTGGTGGCTACACGGCGACATCGCGAGGCTTCCGAGGCGTCGATCATGCTGGGGACTGGCGAGCAGAGACTTCCGGCTTCGTGACGACTCCCAAGGACTCTCGTGTCTTTCGTGGGTCCGCTTTGCCGTTCTGTACCGTCGCATGCAACACAAACCCGCTCGTCGCGGTAGGCGATGAAGAAGGCTCGGTGCATCTACTGGACTCATCGGAGAGTTCCGACTTCAGCAAGACGCATGTCAAGTTCAAGGTGCACAGCAACGCTGTCATGGACATTGCCTTCAGCTCTGACGACTACATTCTGGCAACAGCGAGTGGTGACCAAACGGCTCGCGTGGTGGACATGCAATCACAGCGGACCATCTGCATCTTGACAGGACACAAGAGCAGCGTCAAGCAAGTCCGCTTCCAGCCCAACGACGACAACATGATTACTACGAGCTCTCGCGATGGTACTATTCAACTCTGGGATCTCCGCTGCGGCAGCAAATCTGCAGTACAGAACTTCCGAACATCTCTTAAGACTCGCAGCGGCGGCACTTCTCCCGAGACACGTTTCGGAAAGTCTCTTGATGTTGGCTATGGACACATGTCTGACAAGCGGCCATACAACATTGAGAACAGAGACGAGCTATCAATCACCTCGTTCCACCACCTGCCAAATGGAAGGGAGCACTTGGTGGTTACCTCTAGCGAAGTGGATGCATCAGTCAAGCTGTGGGATCTCCGCAATGCCGGAATGTCTTGTCGCAAGGCACCGGTCCCTCTATCAAGCACTTCCGTGCCAGCCGTGCACAATAGCAAGCGCAACTTTGGCATCAACTCTATGGCGCTATCGGGCGATGGCAGCAGACTGTACACTGTCTGCAGAGACTGGACTGTCTATGCGTACTCAATGAATCAAATCGTCCTTGGCAATGCACCCGAGATGTCGACTGGACCCAGTAGACGCCGCATGCTGAAGCAGCCGATGTCTGGGATGGGACCACTGTATGGCTTCAAGCATCCACAGTTGCGCCTGGCTACTTTCTACATCAAAGCGGCATTGCGACCTGCAGCGGGTGACAAGGGCGAAATGCTCGCAATCGGAAGCTCCAACCATTGCCCAGTCTTATTCCCGACCGACGAGCGCCATGTGCCTCGTCCTGAGCGCCCATCGCAAGAACAGGACGATGACGATGACGACGAGCTCTTCGTAGCACCGAAGTCTTCGCAGCGCTCGTCAGCTTCAGCCACCGCAGCCTCGGACCTGCCGATTCACAACCGTGGGACGGCCTTGATCGGAGGACACCATAAGGAAGTAACATCAGTAGCCTGGACGACAGAAGGTAACCTTATATCAGTCGGCGACGACTACTCAGCCCGCTGCTGGCGTGAGAATGCAACGATGGCTCGCCAGCTGAGGATGAAAGGCGACTTTGGCGGTGAGAGATGGAGAATGGGTTGGGCTGATGTGGATGCCGTGTATGACCAGGAGGAGTGTTGAGAAACATTAGCATTATGATGGCAAGGCATTGGAAGCGAAAGCGTAGCGAGGCATTTTTCGAGCGAGCGACCTGCAAGGAACAGCTGTACATTGTATGAATTATGAGCGGGATACAGGGTCTAGAAGCGGCATTGATGCCAGCGTGATAAGCACAGAAGAATACAATGGATCTTCAGAGGACAGGGATAACAGCATTGCATAAATAGATGCATCGAACTATCTACCATATGTTACGACTTCATTCGACTCATGTCGATCGCATTTGGCATGGCACAAGCTCGGTTGGCTTCGTTCAAGCTCGCTTGACAACACAGAAGTGAAGTCGTCATTCTCTACGGCCAAGATCACTCGTGAGGTCTACTTGACTTCTGCGGATACCTCTTGGCTGGGCGAAAGTCCGTTTTACTTCGCCAAAGCTCGCTTGACATCGTTAATGTCGGCTTGATTCGGTATAAGCTCAATTGACAATGTCGTAGCTCAACCTACATGGTCAATGCTCAACCGACGTGTCAGTGGAGATCAACCGACCAGTCGACGCAGGTCAACCGACCCATCGCCGGAGATCAATCGACCTGTCGTTGCAGATCGATGGACGCGTTATCGGAGATCAATTGACCTGTCAAAGCTCCATCGACCAGTCAACGGAGATCAACCGACTCATGGTCGGAGGTCAACCGACCTGTCCCCAGAGATCAATTGATCTGTCCCCGGAGATCAACGGACCACCCCAGTGCTCACCCGATCTGTCGAAGATCAAGTCGTTTATCGGAGAGTCAATGACCAAGTGGCTGTGCAACAAGCTCAATCGAAGAAATAAGTAGATCGTAGCGGACATTCCGAAGCCAATGGATTTGGTTGTGTTGGTATCGTGCCTGGGAACCGCGCTTAATCCCGTCAAAAGTTCGCTTGACATCGTAAGAGCAGACTTGACAAGGCAGGAATGCAGATCGACATAGAAAAGCTCAACTGTCCGTTCCAATGCTTAGCTGGCCATGTTGAAACTCAAGTGACCATTTGAAACTTCGGCTGACATGTCAATGCTCAACCCACATTGTGGACAGCTCAACTCACACGTCAATGCTCAGGCCATATGTGAAGAGATGAACCCACCTGTCCACTACCTGTGCGAAGCTCAACCCACGTGCGAAAAGCTCAGCTGACCTGTCAATGCTCAATCGAGCTGTCGAAGTTGAACTCACCTGTCCATGCTCAACCCATATGTCAGTGCTCAGCCTACCTGTGCAGAGCTCAACTCACACGTGAAAACCTCAAGCGATGTGTCAATGTTCGATCCCACTGTCATGCTCAGCCGACCATGCCATTGACCGGTCGCCTTGGCCCTCTATTCGAATCCCGGCTGGCTTGGAGTACAGGCTTGTATCCTAAGCTCACGGGTTGAGAGTTTGGCGACGTTGGCTGATCAAGTGTGAACAGAGGTTTTCCTCCCACCTGGCCCGAGCGCCTGGTGACTGAACAAGCCTGTGCGGAAGAAGAGGACATTTGGAAAGCACATTCTAGTCAGATCAGAAAGAGCGGTTGCTGTCCTCGAGGAAATCTTCAATTCGTTCCTTCGCTTCGCAATGCAGGTAAAGTCATATTTACATGTTACAGATTATCCAACATTAACCACATAATCGTACATACATATGCAGTTCTGCAGGGCGCTTTTGTCTCTGTCTCTTTCTTCTGTTATCCTTCTTATCCACAGACATTGTCCTTTCGATCAATCTCCTGCATTAAATATATCCCTCCGTCTCCACATCCCAAGGTCCCATCAATGACCTAGTACTCCTTAACAGCGGACTCAGCAACCGTAAAGTTGGTAGCCTGGTAAGGGTTGTTGGGCTGAGTCTGGTACTCTCCAAAGTACGCATACGTAACACCATTGTTGTAGTTGAGCGCAGTGTACTGCAATTGCAAGACATTGTCATCTGGGATGTATGCGAGCAATTCCTGAGTCGCGCTGACGGAGCTGCATGGCGTGAAGAAGGTGTTGTTGGAGGAACCCTCGCAGTAGTATGGGCCTGGGAGCGCTGGGTGGTTTGGTGCGGAGCCGGAGACGGCGAGGTCGAAGGACCAGCGGCAGTATTGTGGCTCGCCGATGGCGCATACGTAGTGGAAGCGGGAGACTTCGAAGGCACCTGGGCCGCCTTCGGTGGAGGTTGTGGTGCCTTGCTGGGCTGCTGGAGCTGCGGCTGCGAGGGTTGCGGCGCCGGCGGCGAGGAGGGCGGAGAAGTGCATCTTGATGGTCTTGTCTTGTTGTTTGAGAGATGTGGTGTTGTAGTGCGGTCTTTGATTAGTGATTGGTTTGTTCTGAATGAAGGATTAAGAAGATAGCGAGAAGGATGAGTCGATTTATATGTCGTGGTGATGGTGCACGAACATGTATACTATCTCTTCGGCCCGTGAAACTACTCTCTTGGCCATACGACCCATACGAGGCCCTAGCAGAGGAATCAGAGTGACAAAGGTTTTTCTCGGTAAGTAAATACCGCAGAGACTTTGCATAAAGCGCTGTGATCCATGTTCGTGAGCTAGAATGGTGAGTGATCAAGTCGCTTTGCGCGGCCGAATACGAGGACAAGACGCGGAGCGGCGGAGATCTGGAGACGGTGCTGTCAATGTAGTGTATATGTGGTGTAGGAGATGACGTGGAGATCTACAAAGCTCCGTAGCTGTGGCAATTGTGTGAGGCGGTCAGGTAGAGAAAGACAAGGATGCTTGGGCTGGTGTGGACGACAGCTTTCCAGCTAACTTCTTTCGCTCGAGTCAGTTCCTAATTATAGAGTTATGCTGCCTTTGTAGGTCTCACCTTGATAAATATATACCGAACCATCCGATTAGTCTCTGCACTCCACTCAGGTCCAGAAATTTGAATACTAATCAAGAACGTAGTAGCTGTTTCTCGCATCATCGCATGTCCTGATTGTCCGCATCACGAAGCAGTAGCCCTTGGCATCGAGCTCATTGGGTGGAAAGTGCTGGAAGGAAATACCGCCAGTCAACGGCCTGGATTCTGTTTTTCTCTCTGTGGTGTAGTATCTGTAAACATAAAAGCAAACCTCAACTCCATTGCCTGCTGTCGACAGGTGCGAAGAGGATGCCCATACATGCGCCTACCTTCTCAGTCGCCTGCCTGGAACCTGCGTGCCTGCTCGCTTCGCCGGAAGGGTATATGCACACATAAAACTTCTGTCAGAAAGTGCAACCGAAGCGTCTCAAGGACGTCGGCAGTCGAGCAGAAGTTGCAAAACCTCAAAAAATCAAACAATATCGGTCGTCGTGCATCGTAACAGGTTGGTTGGAACTGCTTCCGTCATCAACATCTTCCCTACCGCATCCGGTAGCTCCTCAGAAGCGGACGCCTTTCCGCTGCAGATAGCTGCCTAGCAACCCATCCAGCTCTCCCATCATGTTCTGTACACCTTTTCGCTGTTCTGTGAAAAGGTCCACCATGAGAGGATGATCTGCAGCAACAGGTTTGATGCCACTCTTGTCGTGAATCAACACGAGCATATCGCGCACCTCGCTACCGTCTTCGAGCCAAGCCTTCAAGCTCTCATCAGACCAGGATTGCTGAGACGTTGCGGGTGACGGGAATGATGAGGGCGAAGGGTGTGAAGCTGACGACTTGGAAGCGGTGCTATCTGTTGATAGGCCACGGGTGGGTTGTGGAGTGGCTGCTTTGGGTGTAGCTGGCGACTTCGTCCCCGCTTCTTCGATCCCTGCAGTTATCTTCTCATGCGGCGTCACTGCAATGGGTGAGCGTGCTGTCGGTGTCGAGTCATCGTCTTCATCGTGCACACCAGACACAGCTCCGCCAGGCCCAGTAGGATGATCAATGATGCTGGGTGAGCTCGTAAGGCTCTCTGGCTCTCCAGAAGTGTCCGTTCCTGGACAGTCTTCGTTGTACGTGTCTGGTATGTGTATTGTCTCGGTGCCGTGCATGAACGTGTGGCTAGAAATTTCGACAGGGCTTTCGGACAGCCTCTCGCTCTCTTTGGTCTTGTCCTGGTCTTCAAATGGATTTGCAGTATCGTCCACTGGCGAGTCGAAATCGTCAAGCTCCACTCGTTGTTTAGCTTTTTTGGCCTTTGCGGGCTTACCTTCCTTGTCGCCAAGGTGCAGCATGTTGGTAAATGGGGCGACAGAACTCTGCAACTTGCTGATGCCACTCGGCTTCTCCGGTTGGGGCGCTTCTTCCGCTGTTTGCGCTTCAGACTCGGCGCTGCTTTTTTGTCCAAGCTCGTTGTCCGGACTTGAGGTACCCATTTCATGAGCAACCCGTGAGCCTTCAAGCTCTGCCACGAAAGATGCCTGAGTCGAATCCTGCGATGATGACCCGCGCTGCCCGTCCTCATGGTAGTCATGTCGGAACGCAGTCGGCGAAGAAATGGAGCTTTTGTCAATGGGAGAAAGCTTGCCACTGAGGTTCGGGCTGCCTCTTTGCGAGTTTTCTCGCGAGAGTTCGGTGGACACTTTCTCCTTTTCGGAATCAGCATCACTCGCCGCTTCTTTGGCCTTCTTGTCTTTCTTCTTGCTCTTAAACAGTCCACTGAGCATGCCGCCACTCTTCTTTGGCTTGTCTTCCTTTTTCTTTTTCTCCTCTTTCTTCCCGGAGGCCTGTTCAATCGGAGATGTGGTTGGTTTGAGCTCTTCAAAACTGCTGCTTCGTGCGGTATCGATTGATGGTGATTTGCCATCTTTCGCCTGTTCCTCGCGTAGTAATCCTGGAGTGAGTGTGATTCGTACAGTATCGATTTTGTCGTCTTTAAGGAATGAGTCCGTGTTTCGTGTTCGTTTTGATTTGAGCGGGGCAGCCTCTGTTTCCACGGTTGGTATGCTGTGCCCATCGATGCCTCTTGGATCCAACTCACCAGTCTTTGGCCCATGAGGCCCATCACCTGTTACACCCGCCTCTGCAAGGGCTTGCGCCGCCATTGCAGCCTGTTCGCGATCGAACGAGGCACGATTAGAACCTGTGCTCGAGCGCCTTTCTGCTTCGGGATGCTCGATTTCTGCCTTCTTGGCCTTTTCTGCCTCCGACTCGGCTTCTTCTTGTGCCGTACTTTCTGCTTCTTGCGTATTGCCATACGCAGGCTCGATAAGATTCTCCTCGTCTTCGGTCGAGTAATCGTAATCCGAGGCCTCGACGTACGTTGGTGCCGCGAATTGCACAGTCTTCGCATTGCGCCGCCGCATTGCCTTTTTTAGCGGATTTCTGGACTTTTCTGAATTGTCGCTGAGCATCGTAGCCGATAACTGTGCACGGTCAGTACGCTTTCAATTGTATGGTGGACAGACGAACATCAATGTTCCTGTGCTTGTTCAACCGCGCTAACCGTTCTGTTGGTGTTTCAATATGTTCGGCGGGCAAGTAACCTATCTTGAGTTAGTGACCTGCAGCAACGTGTGTGTTCTGGAAACATACCGATGCTGCTGTCCTTGACGACTCTGACCAGCCACCAATAGCTGTTGCTGTCGTCGAGCAATACCATCGTGTCGCCCTTCGTAGCATTCGCCTGACCCTCAACAGTGGCAACAAATGTATGCAGTGCGTAAACGAACTCGAAATCGATGTCCTCTGTATCATGTAAGCACTCGCACCCCCAACCATAATCAATCAATTGCGCATCGCGAGCAAAGAAAGCGTCGTCGTCATCATCGTCTCCGTCACTGAAATATCCGCCCGTATCGCTGTGGTCCGAAATGGTCTCCGGCATACTTTCCCAGGAGGCAGTCGAACTCGTGGGCGATGGTGGTGTGTCCAGCAGAGGATCGTCAGTCGGAAGCAAGACGCTCTCCAGGTCGAAGTTGGTCATGCCGGACAAGCTTGGTGGACGCTCATGCACGTGGTATGATACGTCGGTCGTGCTTCGCATGAAAGGATGTCTCCGAAAGGGACTTTCGATGGGACTCCTCTGCGTCGGCTCACACTGGTCGCCGTTGTCGTCAAAAGTCCATCTCCAGTCAGCGTCATGAGAATGTCCGCTGGATTCGCAGTCTCCCGGCCACAACTCGCTGGATATCTGTCGCGCCTCCACTGTTCCAGCTGGCTTTGGATCCTGGCCATACCTACCCTTCTCGAGACGATGTTTTGGCGCTGTAAAACTGAAACTGCCCGTTCGATGCGATTTGAACACAGATGGAGACGACATTTCATCAAAGGGAGAAATGTTGGCTATAGGCGAACATTCCGTCCCTCCCATCGTGGGCCGCAGCGGCATGTGCTGCGGGGTGCTCAAGAACGGCGACGAGTCTGGAGTTATGTCTGCGGTCTGGTTGAAAGACCGGCAGGTCGAGCCTGTGCCCGGGGTGCTTGTCGCAGGAGACAGACTGGCCGAGCGTGGCCGCTCTCCCCCGACGCGCAGTTTGTACAAAGGAGGCCGAAAACGCAGAGAGTACCCACCATCCTCGATGCTCGGCGAGCTCGATATCCTGTCCATCATATCATCGTCCGCGTCCCCATCTCCGTCGGCCGCCCCTTCCTCCCCATTTTGGCCATTGGTCACGCCTTCCTGCGCGTGCTGGGCGTCGGCCGCATCGTTCGTCGCCGGTTGGTCGTCCAGATTGGCGGCGGTATCCCAAGCGTCTGCCAATGTCTTCTCTTCTGAATGCCGTTCCTCGAGCACGTGCTGCACCTGCGCCGCCAGATGTGGTGCGTTGCCGTTCGAAGGAGGATGCTTTGCGTGCTCAGCGGCGGTGGGGCTATTCAGGTCTTGCAAGTCGAGCGTGTCGGCGCGCACAATGTTGGGGCGCGTCATGGCAAGAGTCGTCCTTCGCACTCAGGCTCGGGGGCCCGAAACCGCGCGACGTCGCTATTGGGAAAGGGAGCACGCTTCGGGCGACATGGCAGGGACCAGACAAGCAGAGTTTCGGGGATGATGGCGATTGTAATGGAGATCGATATGTATCAGCGAGTCTCAGGAGCGTCGGAGGGTGGTCGTTGGTGCCAGGAAATGCGGTGGCTGAGGACGTTGGCGATGGAACGTGCTACAGATCGTCGTCCCGTGCGCCTGTGCGTGGTGGTGGCGCGGAGTCTGGGCTGGGCGATAAATGGGCGGGAGCGGCGTGCGGTGTGTCGAGGATGTCGTTGTCGTCGTCACGCAGGTCGGCGCTGGGCACTTCGAGTCCGCTGCTGGCACGTCAAGGCCGACCCAAAAAGTGGACTGAATGTCGAAACAACCCCTAGCTCCTACATGAAACGACCAAGCATCTGGGAAGCGAGCCGCCAGGAAACCCCGCCCCGCTGCCCGCCCGACACACCTCCACCCTCGCTCCGCCAACCCTTGCACCGACAACCACGTCCAGGAACACCGTCTCCCTACACTGCATACATTTGTCTACTCCATCGTGTACTGCTCTGGCAATACTCTCTCCATGACATCTTTCCCGCAGGCGCTGCCCTCCTCTCAAGCAGCAGCACGATCCATGCAACGTTATATTAATCGCCAGCTCGTGCCAGGGAATCCAGAATGTCAGTTTTGCACGTGCTGTCCATCATCCATACACCTGGTGACGGTCGGAAGTTTGGAAATATCGCCGTTGGCGACCAGGAAACTCTCGCGACTCGATCTGCCAAGATTATGGCCTCTTGCATCCTTCTCAGCACCACGCTGTCTTGGTCTAGACACGCTGAGCAGGGCAACATGCGAATTTCGAAGAGATCTCGACTACTTGCTCGGACTTCCGAGGGATTGTGTATCAAGCAGCGCGACACCGGTGGGTCTGATTTACATGCGACACGGCCTTCATCTCATGGCCCCGTCCTTATCGGAGAATGATGCTCTTGACATTCACGCCTGTGACGCCCACGCCATGCGCAGCATTCCTCGGAACGCCAGAGACACGCGCATAGCACAATAGAGCAAGGCATGAGCCCGATATGGCCATCTTCAGCATTCCGACTATGCCTTTGAGCAACGTTACTTCAGAAGCATAGTCGAAATCGAGACGACAGTAGCATACAAGCTAAGTATATGTCTTTCCTTCCACTCACTGTTCACCCAGAGTGAATGCCCTTCATGGCGGGCTTCGAGGTCGTACTTCTGGTCTTGCTGAGCACAAGAGCCTTGGCTTCACCTCAGTGGTACTACTGGGGCAGCCCCACTAACTACAACAACTCATGTAGGGCGGCAGCTCCATACATATCAGCATTACGGACCTACGACGCAGCAAGCTCGCTGTGCTCATCAGTTCTGGGCCTGACCGTGAGTACGCAGAATTCCTCAAAAGACCTGCTCATATTAATGCGATGCAGGCGCAGACTGTCACAGAAACATCTACGGAGCTCACCTATATCACTGCGAATCAGACTGGTATTGCAGTAACGGCGACATATACAGCAAGTGCCTCCACCATCAGAGCGCCCGTCGTCACCATCACTGGAAATAGCTCGACTACAACTGTCTTTTCGAATACCACACATACCATAACCCGCCCGGGGCCGCTGGCCACGGCCCCAACAAGTACTTCATACACCACCCTCACGTCCACTTCAACAATATGTGGGAACTCTAGCGAAGCGTCAAATGTGGCTGCACCCGTGAAACGACAGTTCTGGGGCTGGGGAGGCAAGCCACATTGGCACCATGACGGCCCAGGTCATGGTTGGAGACAGCCACAAGACCTCCCTCCTTCTTTGGAAGATGCCGCTGAATCAGCGATTTCGTCCGCTTGTAGCTGTATGAGCCTGCCCGTCCAGAGAACGACTGTCACTGCACGAACCGCGAGTACGACCAGTGTACTTGGCAATGGCCTTCCTACCGCGTCAGCCACGTACCAGCCAATCGTGACGTGGGCAGATACAACTACTATACGCCCTGTTGTCACGAGAACAGCAACGTCGACACGCACCATCCGATCATCGGCCACCCTTACGCCTGTTATTACATCAACCATCGTCGAAACCACTACGGTCCTGATTGGACAGCAGTTCGGCACACCCACTGTAGTCCTCGCAAGCCCTACACCAATCACCGGTGTTGACGGGGACGGACTGGCGACCCAAGACTTTGACGACGAGCGATATCCCATCGAACTACCATTTCCCATTGAATTATACGGCACGCGGACACGCAGTGTTGTGGTCGCAGTCAATGGCTGGATTTCACTCGGCAACGACAGCGGCACAGTGGACCACTACTCATTCGACAATGCTCAATTGCCAAGGATGAATTCTGATGACGATTGGGGTTTGCCTGATACAGTCTTCTTGCCGTACTGGAACGATCTTTTCATTGCGCAAGGTACAGCGCAAGGACTTTATTACGAGATAGCTGGAACATCTCCGAACAGAAATGTCTCATTTGAATGGTACACCAGTCTTTATCAGCAGCCAACAGGGTACTACCACTTCATAGCCACGTTTCAGGAGTCTACACCAGGGGCGGCAGTCTTCACCTACTACCAGGCCAATGGTGAAGCACCATTGAACACCGGTAAATATGGCACAATCGGCGTGCAGAGCTTCCTGGACGATCGCTCGAGACAATACTCTTACGACAGACTGGTAGCGCCTGGGCTCGAGATTACCTACGAGCCTGCCAAAGATGTCTTCTTGCGCACTAATTCAGTAAATTGCGTGTTGTCGAGTTGAAGTGTGCTCGTAGCCACTAATCATAGACCTTGAAAGAAATGGCCAAGCCTTTGTGCTGGCACAATCCAAACGCGGTGGTCCATTTCACGTCCAGCTAATTTTCTTTGTCACATTTCTCCATCTTCCCACCTAACACGAGTAGGGTTTCCAAATGCACGTTGCTGCATCTCACTGACTCTCGACAATGTTTCGCTTGATAGAATCGCTCAGCGCAGTGCTGCTGATCGCAGGCTCGGCCTCTGCGCAACGTGAAGACGGACAGTTCTGGCCCTGCAACCCCATCAAGAATGCAACAGGCGCCTGCAAACCCAACCCCGGACTTCCAACCACCAAGTACGAAATCGACTTCACCAAGGTCTCATCCATTCCACCCGAGTGGACGATCTCCAACTATGCCACTATAAACTTCGGACCCAATGGAGCCGAGTTCACCTACAACAAACGCTGGGACGCGCCCCAACTCTGGACGAATTTCTTCATCCTCTTCGGCAAAGTCGACATCGAGATGCGTATTGCAAGTGGCGTGGGCATGATTTCTAGCGCGGTACTCATGTCCGATGATTTCGATGAGATAGGTGAGTCCAACTTTCCCCCTATTCCTTCCTGACTACTCATGTGAATGCCTTCTCACCATTTCTCTTTCCCGCAGACTTTGAGTTCTCCGGCAACAACTTCGGCAATCCAGCCTGGTCTGCTGGCGTTGGTCAAAACAACTACTTCGGCAAAGGTCTCACAGGAAATTACGATCGAGGCTCGTATTTCGAAGTTTCTCGTCCTCAGGATACTTTCCATACATATTCATTCGAGTGGCGAAAAGCGTTTCTGAACTGGGAACTCGATGGGAAAGTGATAAGGCAGTTCAGATATGATCAGTCGTCCGGCGATCAAGGGAACTATCAGTATCCGCAGACGCCATCGAAATTGCAGCTGGGGATCTGGGCTGGAGGCGATCCGAGTATGAATGAGGGGACGAAGAGTTGGGCTGGTGGTGAGACTGATGTTAATGGTGGGCCTTATACGATGTGAGTTCTGTTCTTTCCCCACGATTCGTAGGAAGTATGTTCTTGGGGATTGCGGATAATTCGACTGACGATCGATAGGTACATCCGCAAAGTCACAATCCACAACTACAATCCCGCCCACGCATACAACTGGACCGATCAGTCAGGCAAATGGCAAAGTATCCAAATCTCACAAGATAAGAAAGCACCCGTCAGCAACGTGACCGTCACCATCAAGCCTCCGAGCATGGGCACGAACTCCACGAGTGCTTCGGGGCAGAGTAGCAGCACGAAAACTATCAGCAGCAGTAGCACACGTACTACCACGCCTCCTCCTCCCGGCACAACCGCATCGACCTCAAGTCGCAGCACAAGTACAACAACCAAACGAATTACATCGACCTCCACAATCTCCCAAACCTCCACCGTATCTCTCAGTTCCGCACCACCATCCTCATCAAACACCAAACCCTCCACGAAATCTTCTTCTACTTGCAAGACATCAACGCTTACCACAACCCGCTGTTCGACCTACACCGCCCTAGTAGCTGGCTCAGACGGAAAGAAGACTTCTACGACAAAAATTGTAACGTACACGAGTACATATAAAGTTGCGGGGACGAGTACGGTGACGGGTGTCGGACCGACACCGCAGGCGGCGGAGAAGTGGGTGAATTGGGGAGGTTGGAATGAAGGGTGGTGGACGACGGATGCGGATGGAAAGGCGGAGTATGTTGGGGGAGTTGCGTAGGTGGGAGTGAGAGAGTTAGCTTTTCGTGAGACATACAAGTGTACACAATGCCGTTTGATCAGATCCGAAGTGAAGGTGTGAGATTGCTCTGGCTGATTTTTGGATTCATTGATTATGCTCGCATTACTCAGATGGCTGCGCTGTCAACGCTTGACAGACAGCCGTGTGGCACAAATTGAACGCTTCTTCTCCGTGCCGTTGTCTGCCTCCATGTCTGACTCTCCATTCCGTTCCAAGCACAACAGTTCACTGAGCAAGTGTCTAAGTCTCTGCTTGTTGATACAGTGTATCTTATTGTGGTGTGGCGCGACTTCCTTCCCTCAACTTCCTCCAGGATGACCCCTAGCCGGACCATGGCTTGCCTGGGACGAAGCTCTTAACGTCAGCACGGACGCTACCATTCAGGCCGACAGCTGGCTTACCCTTTGGAACGCTCAGGTCCACGAGATCTCCGTGGTTGGTGCGAGCGGGCAGGCGCTGGGTGACAGGAGATGCGGCGGTGAGTTGAGGTGTGATGGATGTGTTCGAGCCGGCGGCGAGCTGTTGGACGGCACTCATCAAGCTGTCGATGCGGGAGTTGACATCAGCAAGCTTAGTGATGATTCCGTCCCGGTCCTTAAAGAGGACGTCGATCTCCTGCTTCATGATATCGAAGGCTTCGGTCGAGGGGCCATTGCCTTGCTGAGCACCATTGGCACTCGTAGCAGTGGCGGCGGTCTGAGTAGCCTCTTTGATCGCGTTTGCAGTGGCAGCTGCTGCTTCGACCTGGTCTTGCTTCAAAGTGTCGAGTTGACCAGTCATCGTTGCCGATTTGCCTTCCACATTGGCGAGTCGGTCAAGACACTCGGCGATCTTCTGCTGCTGCTGCACCAAACGACCTTCACTGGCCGTGATGCGGAGCTCGTTGTTGCTATTGGCCACTTGTTGATCCAATTTGGCGATGCGAGCTTCGATGGCGTTGAATCGACCGGCCTGAGCAACAATGTCCTCCTCCGACCGAGCCAGACGAAACATGTGAGCGTGGAAGAGACGCTCCGACTCACTCTGGCGCTGCATCTCGTAGAGAAACATGGCCTGAACGGCACTTGCCGGCGGCAGACGGTTGCTGCACTGCTTACCAATGTGGATCAGGTCCTCCGGCTCATACTGCTTGATGGGAGCTGCATCGTTACCTTGGCTGGGCTTGAGAGGAGCGGCGTACTGGGCAAAGGAGCGCGCGGCAGTTGGCGCAGGAATCTCAACGTCTTGTTCCATCTTGATTGACGGAGGTGCGTGAATCGAGGCCGCTAATGGGACCGAAACGCTCTTGGAGGCGGCTGCGAAGCCGCCCGGTGGTGCTTCGAACTTGGGCTCGAATCCATCGTCCATGTCGACGAACTCGGCGGTTGAAGGTGGAGATGAGGGCGGGAGTTGGACGCCAGTGCTGTTGCTTCCTGGCGTCTCTTGGAAGGAAGCCGTCTCCTCACGGTAGTCGTCGAACGAGAACAAAGGCACCGGGTGAGGAGCACCGATGTTCGTCGAACCATCTGCCCCCTTCTTGCGAAGATGTGGCGGCGTCGCCTCTGCCAAATAGTCAGTGGTGGAATCAGCGTTGCTGGACTCAACCTACTCGCGAGCGATGACGGGTTGAAGGTCGCGGTGCGGACCGACATTGTGTTGTTGCGGTGTGTGTATGTCGAGTGGTGTGAAGAAGTGGAAGTCTTGCTCGAAGCTGAGCGATATTCGTGTGTGCCGCTAGGCGTTGCTGGCTCAGAAGGAAAGAGCAAACCCGTTGATTGACTCCTATCTCTGCAGTTGCCTGGCTCCACCCTGAGCTTCACTTGACTTTTTGGCAACGCTCGTGCTACTCTTCACGCTCTCAATGGCTGCCATTCCCGCCGGCGGCCTTCAGTCGACCATCGTGATCAGTTGGCAGAGGTGCCCAGGTCATCGTCTTCGCGGCCTTCAGGAGATCCGTTTTCACTTGACTGCTCGTTCGAAATTGTGCAAATGGTCCCCGCGCTGCCCGGACTGACAACTGAACTTGACTATGTCTCCACGATACGTCTTGAACCGGATCGCGTGCAGGAAGGTGAAGTCTACCAAAAGATATACTTGATGCGGAGTCGCCGCTGAGACCTGGCCCGTGGCAGAGTACAAGTGAGTGCCATCTTCACTATCTTACAGTCTGATTGTAGCAGCTCACTATGCTGCATTGACATGACAAGGCCGCAGTGATAAAGTGCCTGCAGACGCGACTGTATAGCGTGAGGACGTGCATACTGGACTCGCTGCCTCGCTGGTGGGGATGCTGCCTGCTAGCAGATGAGCCGGCGTGAGGGAGACATACAACACTGACCTCAGAATCGTCCGATTGTCAATGCACTCGCGTGTCTCCATCATCATCGCGTGGGCCGAAGACCGGAGATCAGAGATTGAGCACAGAGCGTGGCTGGAAGACGCGTTGGTGGGAGAAACGCGGCTTGGCAAAACATCTGTGCACGCGTCGCGCGTCAAGCCTTAAAGTCTTCCTCGTCTCTCGCGTCTTTGTCTGCTCTCACCATCCACGACATCATCTTGCCACGCTCGACTACGATCCATTGTCTTTGTTCTTCGTCGTCATCACTCCGAGCACATCTACACACATCCACCATGAGCGTGCAAACAACGCCTAGCAAGAAGGTTCGCACAATGACGTTCTCGCCGCCGGACCCTGATCTCAGTCTCTAACACATCTCTCGCAGGCAACTTCCGCCCTTGAAGCACTCAAGATGGAGTCTCCAATCAAGAAAGTGCAGTTCTCCGAGGCCGACAAGGAGAACCGCGAGTCGCAGTACGCGTCGGACGAGGTCGCCATCCCAGTCAAGGGCATTCCCGATGACCTGCCTGAGCCAGTGGCTAAGAAGATCGAGGCCGAGACGGTCAAAGAGGAGGATTCAGAGATCGAGCCCATACTACAGGAGAACCCACAACGATTTGTGCTGTTCCCAATCAAGTACCACGAGGTAAGCCAACGCGACGCGACTCGGACGCGTAAAGTGGTGGGAGGAACGCGTGCTCACGACTTTTCAGATATGGAACATGTACAAGAAGGCCGAGGCATCATTCTGGACTGCCGAAGAGATTGATCTGTCCAAGGATCTTCACGACTGGAACAAGCGACTCAATGACGACGAGCGCTTCTTCATCTCACACGTCCTTGCTTTCTTCGCCGCATCCGACGGCATTGTCAACGAGAACCTGGTCGAGCGATTCAGCGCCGAGGTGCAAATACCTGAAGCACGATGCTTCTACGGCTTCCAGATCATGATGGAGAACATCCACTCCGAGACATACTCCCTCCTCATCGACACATACATCAGCGAGCCTAAGCAACGAACATACCTCTTCAACGCCATCGACAACATCCCATGCATCCGCAGAAAGGCTGACTGGGCACTGCGATGGATCTCGGACAAGGACTCGACTTTCGCTATGCGATTGATCGCCTTCGCTGCTGTCGAGGGTATCTTCTTCTCCGGCTCATTCGCCTCCATCTTCTGGCTGAAGAAGCGCGGTCTCATGGCTGGCCTCACCTTCTCCAACGAGCTCATCTCTCGTGACGAGGGCATGCACACTGACTTCGCTTGCCTGTTGTTCTCTCATCTCAAGAACAAGCCCGCCAAGTCTGTCGTGCAAAGCATCATCGTGGAGGCCGTCGCCATTGAGCAAGAATTCTTGACCGATGCCCTGCCTTGCGCACTGCTCGGCATGAACGCTAAGCTCATGTGCCAGTACATTGAGTTCGTCGCTGACCGACTGCTGCTCGCTCTTGGCAACCAAAAGTTCTACAACGCCACCAACCCCTTCGACTTCATGGAGAACATCTCCCTCGGCGGCAAGACCAACTTCTTCGAGAAGCGTGTTGGTGACTACCAGAAGGCCGGTGTCATGGAGGGCTACAAGAAGCAACAGGCCAAGACCGAGAGCTCAACAGGGCCTGCAGCTGATGCGCCTAAGATGAATGGTGACTTTGCTTTCGACGAGGACTTTTAGATGTGTCGCGATGTACGATGTGTTTTTATGAGAACGGCGCATGGGATATGGGAATGATGATACGGCATGGCATGGCCACAGGCGTTCAGGCTGGATGATACCTGGTGGATTGAATTTTGCTCTCTCGACTCGTCTAGAGGACGATCGGCAATACAGAAGATAAAGAATACGTACAGTGGAGCGTGCGAGACGCGTCGTTGGATGAATGCGAAAGAATGTGTCAAATACGATAATGCATGAACTGCAGTTCTCCTCATCATCCTTGCCCGCCCGCATTATTCTGTCGGTTTAACTTCGCGAGGCTCGGGCATTTGCTGGCGCGGCTGAATTGAGACATGTGCCTGATGATCCGCGTCAGTCATTTCGATACCAATGCATCGCGCACGTTACGTTGTGCCACCTGAGCACCGAAATGTCGTTTCCAGCGAGTCTACGGACGAAGCGCAACGCTGCGCGCTCGTACGGCTCGCTTCGGACGTCGCATCTGACTTTATTCGCCTCTCGTGGCGCGCGCGTTGTGCAGTTTTTGTGCAGATGCGCGTGGATCCGAGTCGCGAGGCGATGACGTGACGCTGGGAGGAATCTCAAGTTCATCTTGCTCTCGTCCGGAGAGATGATGCTCTCAGCCTCATCAGCCATCCATGGCACTCAGCTTATCCTTGCTTAGCCTCTGGATCCGGTCCAGCCAACTTGCATGACGCGCGCGATAACATGATCTGAATGCTCCTCGACCACGACGATCCTCCCAGTGCGCGCTCGACATTTTTCAGCCCTCTGCGCGGAACACGGCCTGCTAACTCCGACGCTCCTCCGGATCGCGAGCAGCACAAATATCTGGCACCTACGAAACCGGCGCAGATTGGTTGAGCGCGGGGGAGATCTGGCCGTTGGACTTGATAATGCGACAAGGATCTCACAAAGTGTGCTGCTCGAGCTCCAGTCGCAGATCGCACGACGTCGACTGCCTTCTCAGGAGAAGCGGACATGACCGACTTCTTTCATGTGCCCGCCATCACTCTGACCGACCCGCATAACCAGCATGGCATTCCCAGCCCGGCGCAGAGCCCCGTCAAGGACGGCGGAGCCTTCGCGGAGGGGCTGAGCGCGAGGGTGGTGGGGGGTGGGAGACCGAGCACGCCTGGCAAGCATAATGGTAGGGACAGCGCAAGAGAGACGTCGCCGGGCCTTGGATAGGCTTCCACGCTGCGACACTGGAATGCGGAGGCTGACCAGCGACTATGAGTACAGGCCGACCCGAGTCGTCGTCGTCTTCCGCATGGGCATCGCCCGGAAGATTGATACGCACGCTCTCGACAAACGCGTCCGCAGTCGCATCCAACGGCCAAGCACGGCACGACGTCAATGCGAGCAAACCACAGCAGCAGCAACACCCCGAGCAAGCGACAGAATCCCCGGCTATCGATCCTTTATCGCAGGTAAGCGAATCTGGTTTCTCGCGTCCTCGTGCTGCCCGCAACTACGTACTTATTACCCACTTGCACTCCACTTCAGCTGCGCCGTGTCGTACTGCATGTGGTAAGCAAGGCATCTTCAGCCCGGCCTGATGCTGACTGTCGCGCGTCCACAGCATATTCTTAGACGAACTAATGCGCCACTGAGTCCTCCCAGCAACACCTCCAATTCCCCCCGACCCAAGACAGTGGATGGGCGAGTCCAGCGCGATGATGGCCAGTCACAACCTGGAGCTGAGGAGAACCAAGCCACATCGCCAGGGCCAGCTTTCGACCACCCTACCCGAACCGATACGAACGACACGACAGTCTCAGACCGGGACCGAGCAGAGTTGCGCAAGGACCTGAAGAAAGGCGTCAAGGCTGCTTCGTTCCTAAGCAGGCTCATGGGTGGCACAAAGAAGAAGGATGCTACTGAAGAAGAAATGCCCGATGAAGAAGACAACACGAGTGATGATCGACCCGAAGGCAACGATGCTGAAGTGTTCACCCAAAAGGTTGATAACATGGGCTTCAACCCACGGCATCCACAACCGCCGGCTTACATCAAAGTGAGGTCGAAGCATAAAAAGGAGAAGGATTTCGATCGATTATTCCTTGCGCAGGAATTAAATTGCGGGAAGAAGTTTGACCTGGCTAGGCAGAATACAGCCAATAAACTGAGGCGAAAGGCATCCACGACACCCGATGCGTGTGACACGGTATGGGCCATGGAATTTAGCCGCGATGGCAAATATCTTGCCGCAGCTGGGGCAGACAAAATCGTCAGAGTTTGGGCTGTGTTGGCCAGTCCGGACGATCGAGCAAAGCATGAACGCCAAGAAGCAAAAGAGAGTGAAGCAAAGGGATTCGATGCGTATGCCGAGCATCTCAGCGCTCCTGTTTTTCAGAGTACACCAATTCGCGAGTACGAAGGCCACTCATCAACAATACTAGATCTGAGCTGGAGTAAAAACAACTTCCTGTTGTCCTCATCGATGGACAAGACTGTTCGGTTGTGGCATGTCTCGCGCAAAGAGTGCCTTTGCACTTTCAAGCACAACGACTTCGTTCCATCGATAGTGTTTCACCCCAAAGACGATCGCTTTTTCCTGGCCGGCTCCCTAGACTCAAAGCTAAGACTGTGGAGCATACCGGATAAGAACGTGGCATTTGCAGCACAAGTGCCGGACATGATCACTGCTGTTGCCTTTACGCCTGATGGGAAATCTGCCATGGCAGGATGTTTGAGTGGACTATGCATGTTCTTCGAGACCGAAGGACTTCGATACCAAACACAAATACACGTTAGATCTACTCGAGGACAGAACGCCAAAGGTAGCAAGATCACTGGCATCCAGGCGTTCAACACGTCTGTCGGTGATACCAAAGTGTTGATCACGAGCAACGACTCGCGGATACGATTGTACAACTTCCGCGACAAGAGTCTAGAGCTTAAATTCCGCGGAAATGAGAACAATTGCAGTCAAATTCGAGCGAGCTTGAGTGATGATGGGACGTACATTGTCTGCGGCAGTGAGGATAAGAAAGCGTATCTTTGGTCGATGGAACACAATCATGGAGACCGACGGGACAAGACTCCTGTGGAAATGTTCGATGCGCACAACTCGATCGCCACTGTGGTGTGCGTTGCACCGACAAAGACGCGACAGCACCTGAGCAAGTCTGGAGATCCAGTCTATGACCTCTGCAACCCACCTCCAATCACACTTCTCAGCCATGCCGAACGATCTGGCGCGGAAAGCATTCGCTCCAGCTCGCGACCGCCGTCTGTTACCGGAAGTATAGCACCATCTGAACAAGAAAAGCAAAATCTCCCAGCGCACTATGTGGCTAGGACCGCGCACAAGGACGGGAACATCATTGTGACTGCTGACTTCACTGGCAAGATCAAAGTGTTCCGGCAAGACTGCGCTTGGTCGAAGCGACAGCGGGACGATGATCGGGTCTCAGTGTTTTCTAAGAGAAGCACTAAGACTGTTGCTCGTTCACTTGTGTCGAAACCAAGTCTTACAAGCTTGCGCGAGCCAAGGAGGTCTACATCAACCACAGTTGGCAGTGATCGGATCATATCCTGGCGACAAGGAATATCGGGCATGACGCCGATGAATGACGCGCGGTCCTCGGCAAGGACATATCCGCCTTCGCAGGCTTCCACCAAAGTCTCAAGTCAGGACCGAAGCGTATCGCCGAGGAAGTCGACAGACAGTAAGCGAGGACGAACAATGCCTGCGACGAATGAGCGGTCCGATAGTGTCCGCTCACCTCAGACTCAACACCCTCTGGCGGCCGACGTCATGGTTCGCTCTCCTTCACCCATAAGTCGACAACCGACAAACGGAAGTTCCAATCCCAGCAGGCACGCTGTCGAATCACCGAACACAATCCCTTCGCGATCTTCACCGCAGCAAAAGGAGCATGAAGAGAAGAACCCTTTGAATATGGATACCAATGGACGATCTTACATGTTCTACGATCCCAAGGTCTGGGAAGAACACGCGAAGCGCATCCACCATACACCTCCTCCGCAAGATCAACAGCATGCCGCTCCTCAATCGCAGCAGCAACCTTCAGAGGACCATCACAACGGAGTTCTTCAACCCGGCGGACTGCTTGATAAGGACCCACCCCATCTCGACAAGGATCTGGAACTGTCTCGAGCGCATACCCAGGCGTCGTATGTCAGTAAACTATCTGATGAATTGACAGACGAAGAACTCAGCGAATATGAAGACGCGAGGGAACATGAGGAACAGTGTCGCAATTGTCGCGGGAGGAGCTTTAGTGCGATCAAAGGAAAGGATGGGGTCCGCTTGGTTTGTGTGGGGTGTGGGAGGGAATCGTGAGGCCATCTCTTCTTCGGCCATGCGACTTGGGAAATGGTGGACGAGTGGATTCTTTTCAACATCACTCACCATGGCAGGTGTTATTCTCATGTGTTATGATTAGAGCGGAGGGAAGAACAAGGCAGGCAAAGCATTACAGAAGAGACAGATGTGTATATATATTGACAGAGAAGGGTTCAAGAGATGGCGCGTATTAGGGAACTGGTTTGCTTGCGTGGGATGGGCATTTGCATGGGAAGGAAGGGATTGCATATATACAAGGGCGTGTAGATGATGACTTTCTTTTCTGTACAATGCATTTTTACCTTTCAATATCTTGCTTTCATCTATGGTTCGTTTGGACGAGTGGCAGACGAACCAGCCGTGCAGTTTATGAGTCTTCATCGATATGTAGATGACGAAGAGGCATAGGTTGTCAGGACTGGCAGTGTTTCGATCCTTGGCTTGACCGCAAAAGCTGGCTTGACCGCGTAAAAGTTGACCTGACCTCGTTCGCGGGGTTCCGCTACCAGGCCAGCTTTTTCGTTTGTCAGGTCTCCTCTTCCACTGTCAGTTCAGATAATTGGACCGCGACTTTCTTCGTACAACACGTTCTTGACACTTCGTATTTTCGCTCGAAGAAGAGAAGTCGCAGAAGGCTAGCAGAAAGGTGGCAAAGCGATAGGCAATGAAAATCGATACAATACGGACAGACAGAGGTTGGGTTCTTCGATTCTTAAGTTGACCTTGAAGGACTTGGCTCGACCGCTTGAAAGCTGACCTGACATCGGGACCCCGCAGACGCGGTCAGGTCAGTTTTCAAGCGGTCGACTTAGCTTTCAAGCGGTCGATTCTGCTTCCAAGAGGTCAGGTCAGCTTCCAAGCGGTCAGGTCAGCTCCCAAGAGGTCAAGTCAGCTTTCAAGAGGTCGACTCAGCTTCCAAGATGTCAATTCAGAACCATTGAAGAAGTCGAATATGCTTTGCAATAGCCCCAAAGGAGGTCAAATGGTAGTGAGTTTGCATACGTTCCAGATGAGTTGTGGTATTTCTCGAATGCTAAAGAACTCATGAGGCTTGAAGCAGTTCGTCGGGCTTGTTCGCTGACCTGACCGCGCTCTCTCTCGACGAGGTCGAGCCAGCTCTTCCGAAGTCGACACAACAATGCCGACAGCTTATTGGCCAGGTGACCCAAGATCACAGTATCTTTGTGCTGAGATGACTATTTGGGGCAGTCGCCGTAGCATTCAAGTGGTCGCCTTGGTTTTTTAGAGGTCGCCTCAGCGACTGTGAGACCTCTGACGTCGGAGAGAACGAAGCACATTGCAAAAATCGATTCCACGTGCATTCGATGTTGCTTGTCTCTTGCTGCGGTATCCTTGACCTCTTTCTCATCTATTCATGTCTTCTCGCTGCTCGCGTGAAAACCAAGTCACTCTCTACTTCACTTTCGCAGTCTTCCGGCGCCCCGTCCTTCAATATTGCCTTCGCTTTCACGAACTGCACATCCGCGATGTCGACGACAGTCTCGAAGCCTTTCTTCTCCACAGTTTGAATACGACTCACGCTCGCAATGCCGCCCCAAAGTTCCCACTCTTTCACCTCAGTCGCTCCGTTCCAGCTAATGTACACTCTTGTGCCTTTTGGAGCGTCCATTGCGCCAATGTATTCTGCCACGATTTGAGGCTTCGTAATCTTGGGACATCCGACCCAGCGACGCTTGAAGCCACGATAGGAGAGCGTGCCACGTCCACCGCTGAAGTAGCCGCCTCCAGGACGAAGGGTTGCGTTACCAAATTGGTAGGTTGCGACTGTGGTGCCGTTGGGAGAGAATTCCTCGAGAACCGGGATCCAGCCATTTCCAGTGAAGTAGTTCCCGTTCTGCATTTCGGAGAATGACCCTTGAGCAGTAGGAAAGATCGGTCCTGAAGCGTTATAGTATTTGGATCCTAGGAGCGCGACCTGCTTGTTCTTGAAGTTGACTTCGAGGAATTTGCCGGAGGCAGGAGCAGTATTGTTGTCGATGGGACAATTGTGATTGTCGTGCAGGCGGATCACAACACAATCGTCAGTCTCGTTCGCCACCCGAATGTGATGCTGATAGCGGAAATCAGCACCCTCACCCAACGTGAAACCATTGCCCTCGAACCCTTGCACTCGCCAAATCACTTTCCCCGACTTGTCCAGGGCGATCGCGCTCGATAAGTACCTTGAGCTCAAGATATATCCTCCGTCTCCGAGCGGTGCGACAGAGTTGATGTGGAAGTAGCCCCAGGCCTTCTTCTGCTCCGAGCCATCGAATTCTTCACTGCCCAACGGATAAACACTCGCGCTGAATGGTAACTCATCCAGATGATCGAGACTCTTCCATGAGAACAGCACCTCATTCGTCTTCACATCGATCTCGTACACCTGTGCCTCTACAACCCAACCTTTCTCGCCACCACCTACACTTCGCAAATCCGCCTGCGTGATATTATTCCCCAAAACCAGAATCGTCCCTTTCTCAGTCAAGTACATCTCGTGCAAGTCAATATTACTCTCAAAGGTCTGACCTTCCTCCAAATCGACAAAATTTCCCGGTAAAGAGACTTGCGCAATCTCTTCATAGTGCTTATTCAGAATGTGGATCGATCCATGTCCGCGTCCAACTGGTTCGGGAAAAGAAGTTCCGTTCCAGTAGACGAGAACATCTTCATCTTTGTATCGTTGCACATCGAAGCCAAACGCCTTGCCTTTTGGGCCATTCCAGATCAGATCGCCAGTTGAAGTCGCAATAATGGGAGCTGCTTGGAAAGCTGTGCCGCCGTCGGGCGCGAAGAAGAGGTAGCCATCTTTTGCTGGATCTGAGCTTGGGGTTCCGGAGATCTCTATCGCCGGTGGAGTGAAGTTCACAGTCTTGAAGGTGTGGTAGGGCCAGGAAATGTTCTTGGATGCATCGGCTGGGATGATGTCGCCGTGGACACGGTTGGCGAGACCGAAGAGAAGTGGTATGGCAGCGGCGAGAAGAAGCATTATGACGGCGATGACATTGCCTGGGTCAAGTCGTTGATTTGGTTGTGTTGGCATCACACTTGAGATGGAGCAGGAGTCTTAAACCCATTGGCGAGCGGGCTAATGTCGCGGAGGCAAGATCGACGCAAAGATGAGGTCGCACTGCAGGTGCGAATGATGATCCATGTCGAGAAGGTGGCGGGGATGTCGCGGCTGCACGAGTCGAGTTGAGCACTTGTGCAACTTTTGTGTGTGTTTCGCTTCCAACCATGAGACTCACTGAGCTTTTGTTGACTGTTAGCTGCTGGCCTGCTGCTTGCTGTGCTGTGTGTTGCACATGCCGCAGCACACGCACTTGCAAGTTATGATAAGGCTTCTCTGAAACTTCGGTGACCTATGGCGAACCGGTTCATCCATTTCGTGTCTATTGTCTTATCTCTTTCTCACGTAGACTGTTCTGCCAATCACTTTCCGAGTGTCAGATACAGTCTGTCCCCAATGTCACCGAGACCCGGCTTGATCATGCCACGCTCATCAGTCTCCGCATCCACCCCGCCCACCCAAAGCTCAACACCCTCCGGCCAAGCTTCCGCTGCTCTTTGTAGACCAGTCTGGCTAGCCAATATCGAAATAGAGATGATCCGCTGCACGCCCCAGTCCTTCAGCGTCTCTATCGCAGCGCAGACAGTCGAGCCCGTAGCGATGATCGGATCCACGATGATAGCTAGAGGAGGCACACTCGATGTCTCGCCCGCTTTGTGATATGGCAGATTGTTGTAGTACTCTACGGGCTGCAACGTGCTCTTCTCGCGGTACATGCCTAAATGGTGAACGGACACGGGGTTCGGAAGGAGGTTCTGTACCGCTTCGACCATGCTCAAGCCGGAACGGAGGATCGGTACGAGCGAGATGTTCGAGGGTGAGATGTCCTCGGCGTTGTACGTGTAGCCCAAAGGCGACTTATCCTACACAACGCATACATGCACGATCAGCGAAAGCTCACCTGCTGCGTACTGGGTCAGCCTGTGCTGGCTGAACAAAAGCTGGTTGGACTTACGGTGCCCACATTCTCAACTTCGAGGCCTTTTGCCAATGCTTCCACTCCTACAATGGTAGCAATCTCGTGGACAAGTGTCTTCGTGTCGCGGGCATTGGTGGAAGCTGATCGGAGCTGACTGAGTTTCGCGCGAACGCACGGGTGTGACGAGACGTGAATGGAAGATGCCATGATGATTGGTAGCGAGACTGTTTGGTAAGACAGATCTAGATATATAGTCAAGTAGTTTCTTCACACAAACACAATTGATGAGAAACGGGTGTGTTTGCAGCAGCTGCGTTGCTCACTATCAGAGAGCTCCCCTCCTCGAAGCAGGGAGATAGGCGGCGGCGGGATCCGACGAGAGTTGCCCGCTGCAGCAGCGGCTGTGGCTGCAGACTTGCGGACCTCTTCCCGCGCCGCGAACGCGTGAAATAGATGAATATTGAGCCACAGGGACAGATCGAACCAGATTTTGCTTCTTATGACATGGCGCAGGGTCGCATCTCAAGTTTCCGCAAGAGCAGTGAAGATGAAGGGCTGCTGCTTGTCGAGCTCCGCTACATGTCGGGCGCGCGCTCTACTCACCCCAATGCCTCCTATCCAAACGAGTCAGAAGCCTTCAGTAAGGTTCTGTCGTCCGAGATTAATGTGTGCCGCGTGCACAAATCCCCTGTGGCTACGGCCTGGCCTCTAGCTGATGTGATTGTTTGTCGCGCCTTGCGACCTTTGCTTCGTCTTCTCGTCCACTAATTCCACAATGAGGACCTGCAGCGTGTAGGAGTTGCTGCTCCGGCGCAAATGTTGTGCAGCGTTGCCAAATCAAACACCGTGAGCAGGGACCGGGGGAGTCGATGAAGCGGACCGAGACCGTTGCACAGATTACAAACGATGCCTCAATCATCCTGGTCTGGCTTTCCCGACGAGGCCATCTCACCAGACGACGAATATCGAGTGACGGAAATTCGACCGAGGACAAATCGCAATTCGGCAGACACCAGCAAGAGCCGCAGAGAAAGCTACTATGATACACAGCGAGGTGGTGATGGGCCTGCGGTGCCATCAGTTGGGCAGAAGTCACGACCAACATCAACGGCAAGTGTCCTGACGACGAGGTCAAAAGGGAAACAACGGGCGAGCTACGCAGAGCCATTGGAACAAGAATCCACGAGCGATGCAGCTTATCCGCACCCCGTACCAACCTTCGATGACAGGCCGCCGACTTGGGCAGACGCGCGTGGAGAGGATCGGCAACCCCAGCCAGATGCCACAGGGATGCACGTGAGAAACTTCAGTCGAATATCAACGCGACGAGCAACCAGCGAGACAGACCGCGAAGCACAACTTCCATCAGACGTCTCTGCTCTGCCGCCACTTCCAGCTCCAACACCAAAAAGTAATCGTCTGTCAGCCGCCAACACGGCGCGACCTACAACGCAGCCGACCAAGAGGTCGGGCGACTTTGACCATGGCAATGACGCACCTGACATGCCGCGACCATTCTCGCAACGACAGCCGGAAGAGTATGCGAGACCAGTAGAATCTGAATCCCGATGGCTCACAGAGATCTACACCATCTCCTACTTGATCTTCTTCGCGATATTCGGAACATTAGCAAGACTCGGCGTGCAATGGATCACGTTCTACCCCGGCGCACCACTCGTTACACCCGTGGTATGGGCCAACATGGCAGGCTCTTGGTTCATGGGCTTCCTCACGGAGGATCGAATGCTGTTCTGTAGCCATGCAATGAGCACGAGCAGCCAATCTGAGAAGGAAATTGGAATGGAGCAGCTGGAAACGAAAGAATTCACCAGGCGGAAGAAGGCGATCCCATTGTACATTGGACTCGCCACAGGCTTTTGTGGCAGCTTAACTTCGTTTTCCAGTTTTGCACGAGATTTCTTCCTGGCGCTCTCGAATAATCTGCCTGCACCGATTTATCATGAAGGCGCTCTGGCTTTGAGAGACACGCCGTCTTCCACGATTGGTCGGAATGCCGGGTACTCTTTCGAAGCTGTGCTGGGAGTGATGTTCTCCACTGTCGCGCTTTCTCTGGGTGGCTTTTACGTGGGCACACACACTGCTTCCGCACTGGACAAGATCACTCCTTCCTTGCCAGTACATGTCATTCGCAAGATATTGGATCCGGCTTTTGTCGTTCTGGGTTGGGGATGTTGGGTAGGCGCAATCATCATGGCGGCTTTGCCGCCCGATCGACCTGGAGGTCCTGCGTCTCGAGGCTCGTGGGACAACGAAACTTGGCGAGGCGAAGTCATTTTTGCACTCGTCTTCGCTCCCGTTGGCACCATCCTCCGCTACTACCTCAGTCTCCACATGAATGGGCTGATCAAGTGGTTCCCTCTCGGCACTTTCGCTGTCAACATGTTTGGCACAGCAGTCGAGGGAATGTGCTACAATATTCAGCACGTAGGAGTTGGGGTCATGGGACAGATCGGCGGCGGTCGCGTAGGATGTCAAGTTTTGCAAGGCATCATGGACGGCTTCTGTGGCTGCTTGACAACTGTGAGCACCTGGGTCGCCGAGATCAGCGCCTTGAAGCGAAAACATGGTTATTTATATGCATTAGCGAGTTTGGCGGGTGGTTTATGCTTGATGGTCATCATCATGGGAAGCGTGCGATGGACTGTTGGCTTTGCGGAGCCGGTTTGTTCGACAGGATACCCCAATAAAGTTCATGGTTGAAGAGTTACGAAATGAAAAATGAAAAAGATGTATGCATTGATATAGACTTACGACTGAGACATACAATCTGCACCAACACCATCTCATTATTTCCGAGCACTGATAGCTCACAACTTCGCCCTCTCTCCCTCTTCCTTCTCCAAACTCTCCACCCTCCCCTTCAAATCCCTACACAACCCCTCAAAACTCCCCCTCGTCTGCCCTCCCATCGCCCAAGAACTCATCAACCACCCCAACGCCCCCGAAAAATTCTCCTCGTTCACAAACGTCGTCCCTCCCTCATTAACTTCACTCTTTCGAAACTGAAACGAATGTTCTCCAGTGAAAATATAAGGAATACTACCTCGCCATTTAAGTTCGTCGGGTGTATTAACGAGGATCACGGGCTCGAATTTTGTGGACTTGTTGAGTTCGTTGATGAGAATGTCGCCGGGGGCGAGAGTGTAAGGGTCGGATTTTGTGAGGGAGGGGTCGGTGGGGTGTGGTTTGATGGAGATGGAGGTTATGCCCGGGCCGGAGAGCCAGGTGGAGGTTTGAGGGAAGTCGAGGAGCTGGGGGTGGGTTGTTAGATGGATTGAATAATGTAGTTGCCGGTACAGTGTATGGGTGAAGCTTTTGCTCTTTTGAGAGGATGACTTACGACTGCTCGGACTTTCTCTGGTGGAGCTGCGATTTCGATTTCGGTGTGTAGGTAGACCATGTTGGCGATGCTTGATTTGTAGGTGGCTTTTGCGATGTGGTGTGTAGCTATGAGTGAGGCGAAAGCTATCTTGGTAGGGCGTATATGATCGAAGCAGAATCGCAAGAAATGGGTAGATGAAGCTTTGCGGGAGACTCAATTGATGTCAGAGCTATCGTAGAGGTATGTCTTATCCAGCACAGCTGCTCTGTTGCCTTTCTATAACAAGCTCCTTCGTCCTTAAAGTCGACGTCGTTCGTCCGAGGTCGTCAGTCTCACAAGACAGCTTCCAGAGCTACGCGCTATCTGTCAGCATCCCTGCAGAAACACTGAATCCTACCAAATCGCAACCGAGCTTCGGGCCAGTCTCCATCGGCTACGCTCGTCCTTTGTGAATCGCTTCACGGAAGATGGTGATCATTTCGGCGCCGACTCGTCCGAACGATGATAACCGTACGGGTTTGAATGATGTCTGGTGGAGAGCCTGAGCTCTGGTGAGCTGGAGGTGTCCAAGGCCACGGGTCTGGAACTTCTCTCATAGTTTGACGCTGGTAGGAGGTGGACTCAAGAAGTGCTGATCAGTAATTGGTCTCGGGCTCGACCGGCGCTAGGTTATGTCTGTCGACAGGCATATTGATTTTCACAGTTGGCTTTGTCGGAAGATATGCATATGCGTTGCTACTGCTTCAAAAATACTGTTTTGCTGTTGCGCTGTCAAATTTCTCTGCTAGGGTATCATTCATCAGTCTGACAGCTCTTGCTCCTCAAAACGCCTCGCTCCACCGCGATAATGTCGCGTCCTGTATTCGCTGCTCGAATGATATGCGCTCATCAATAATTCCTCCTAGCGTCCGATCTGAGCTCTGTATCCCTGTTACCTCGCTTGCTCTTGCTGCCTGAGAAGAAGCCACCTCGAGGATCACCACGATCACCACCGCGTCTGTCTTCTGGCGCTCTTGTGGGACGAGGCTGTTGCACGTTGTCGTCATGTCGCCTTGTGTCCTCCTCCGAATCGCTATAGTCGAAGGCTGTGGCTGGTGGAGGATCGTTTGGCGCGTAGATGCCGCTCTTCCTGTTAGACCGCCTCTTCTCACGATCTACCCCGGCAAGGTCGCGGTCGTCTTTACGAAGAGCGTCCGGTTTATATTTGGTATCGAGATGTTCTTCCAGCAGACGAAGGTTCTTGGTGTTGGCCTTGAATGCAGCGTCCGCCAAGTCGCCAATGAAAGGGACGAGTCCCACGAGGAAGTCGACGGCAATGTTGATGAGCATGCGGATCAGAAGCGCGTTTCCGAGTCCTCCTTCTACTTTGTTGCACTTCCTGACCACCATGAGTGCCAGCGCCGATCCAATCGCGTCTCCTGCTGCTGGGATCAACCCGATCACGCTTTCCCATCCAAATCGAATGCCGAAGAGGGTGAACAGGCCGCAGTCGAGGTGGTACGCTCGCTTGCGAACGCTGGCGAGAACCATCGCATCGTGCTCGGGGATGTAGTTCGGGATCTGCTTCTTGACCTTCTTTAACTTGCCAGGCCGTCGCGGGTCTTCGACCATGGCGAAGTATGGGTCCTGCGTACGACTGTCAGCTGTCGTTGCATGAGTCCTGTCATTGTCGTGTATACTCACATTTCCGCCTTCCACCTTTTTGTCCTCATACTTGCTCATGTGCTTCTTCAGGAACTTGTTCGCTGCATACTTTCCCACGACTGCCGCCATTGTCGCAACTTGTTGATCTGAATCCTGGTGTTGCTGTAACTCGGAAGTCGAAATTGGCGACCTCTAGGTCTATATAATCGACCAGAGCAGACCGGCAGGGAGAAAATGTCGTGAATGCCAACAATAGATGTTTGGGCAATGATTGGTGTCGGGCGCGTGTTCAAGCCAGGTCTCGCGACAATCGAAGCTCCTTGAGCCGCGGGCTGGGCGCTTCTGCTGGAACGAGGCGCGCCTGTCGCAGAATGAGTGGCAGAGAGTGTGTCAAGAGAGGCCTTGCAAGCGGCCAGCCAGCGAAACAATCTTCCTACTTATTATACTGGTGATGATGGGCCTATGCGGTCACCCGACCTGGGTTCAAGCTTCTTGCTTGCTGGATAGCGTCCATCGACAAATCTGCGGTGAGATTGCTGAAACAACGTCATGCACAGCCACAGAAGCTCCAGTTGACGAGGCGATCGGCGGGAGAGTGTGGCGACCAAGTGTCTGGAGCAAGGAAATCGAGAAACTCAATGCCGGAGGCTTGTGGCTGTGCATCCTCTGCAGCTGGCTCGACCATGTGCCTTTCTCGTTCTCGCGACATTGTTCAATGATGGTACTGGAGCGATGGCAAATGGGAGATGGAAGAAAAGAGAAACGGGAAGAGGTTTTGAGGTGCCAAGACGGCAGCCGACCGTCGCTGTGCGCCTTCTGAACTTGCGTAAATCATACCGAAGAGGCTCTCTTCAAGCATCGTACTCATTTCATTATTCATCAGGCAGCTCTGCGTAGGGTCGAATTTATTGTTACCACTAGCTTTTGCCTCGAGAGCTATGTGCCTCGTGTGTCGGTCCTCCATCATTCTTCAATGACACTCCTGCTGACCCCAGCCGCAGCCGGTTCTTGCGATTGTGCCGAGACTGCAACATCGTATTCCACATCAGTTCGAATAACGTATTTGGCGCCCTCCACTACGCCCGTGCCTTCGTGAAGCAGTGCGCCCTGAGCCTCTCCGTGCGGAAAGACTGCCACGCTGCCCATGATTGGTTTCACAGGGTACGCATTCATCACACCCTCTTGCACGCTGGGTATGAAAAATGTAGTCTCGCCTCCTTTGAAGTCGTCGTTGAGGTAGATCAAAAAGGTATACAGAGATGACTGCCGTGCATCTGCAGGTGAAGCGTCGTATCGGTAAGCATCTGTGACTGGATCGATGCCGGATGGCGGCCATGCTCCGTCTGAGAACATTGTTAGTAGGTGAACCTGTGACTCGTTGATTCGCATGATACTCACCAATGTGACAACGATACTCGGCGCCAGGAACATATCGATATACACGGAACCTTCTGTTAATCCCTCGAACTTGCCTCCCTGTCACTGATTCTGGCACGAATGGTCTGACCCTCTCCCACAACTTGTCGTGAAAAGCCTGGTCCACAATCCAGTAAAAGTTGTGTGCCAATATACTCGTGTCTTCATCTTGCCGGATAGGTGCGTCAGGGATGAATTCCATTGTTTCACCCGCGGCGATGATGGAGGAGCACTCTTCGGGCGACAACACGTCCTTGATCAGACGCAAATTTGGCACGACTGGGTGCTTGTGTACTGTTGTCTTTGGGCCGTTCCGGAGCGGCACTGTGTCATTTTGTGATGCGAAGAGAACAGCGGGATGTAAATTCGGAGGCTTGCGTTGTGGTCCAGGAGTGGTTTCTATGATCCGGAAATTGTCTTTGAGGTTCGGCGGACACGACTTGAAGATGCTCTTGTCCTCTACGCTCGCACGTGTTGATCTCGTAGGCTTTTGCGCCTGTCGTAGGTCCCAGGTTGCTTGTAGAGCGATCGTGCCCGGCTCAGTGGCAGCACCCAAAGCTGTAGGATCTGTTGGGCCGGTTACGCGAAGTACAGCGTCCAGCACTTGCCGCAGTTCTTGGTCTCTGGGAGAAAATCCGGCGACAGTTTTCGTGGAGGGCTCAACATGTATTGCCAGGCCACTAATGACATCTAGCACGCGTACCCAGCGACAGAGAGCGCCAAGTGAGGGAGTCTCCTTGCGGATTCGCATCTCTGCGAGCAAGACCATGGCATCGGTATACTTGGCGTCAGATAAAGCGGCAGATATTCGAGCTGTCAAGCTGTTGCCCTCTGTGACTACTGCTTAGCTCGCATTGGGCAATTGGTTGTGGTTACGACATGCTCACCAACAGCATTTTGTCCAGTTGTACAAGCCTGCCGGAAGTTGAACACGGCTGTGCGGAGGTCTTTACATGTTTTTGACTTGATTACACTGGGATGTTCGGTCAATGCTTGCAGCGTCTCTACTGTGATCTCGAGGTCTTCTGGAGGCACTACGGCTGATGCACTGGTAGGCTCCGCAGATGTCTCGTAGGGCGGTGTCCGGATGCCAGTGCCAGCCGCCTGCTTTTTTGAGGCAGCATTTGCCTGAGCATTATTTCGCTTCCGTTTTGCCATTTTGTTTGTCTGTATATCCGGTTGGCCTCAGGTGTGGCGTTTTGGAAGACGAAAATGTGAAGCTACGAGATTGATGCCTGAGGCATTATGCATCTTGCTTGGCAGGACCATCCATCGCGCGTCGTTGCCTGGACGGGCGCGTCACTGCCAAACACATTCACCACAGGTAGGTAACTCGACTCTTTCCAATTCACTCGCATCAGCCTATCTCAACATCAGGCGTGATCTCTTGTTTGCACGTAGAATACAGATGACTTGCTGTACATCGTCTCTGGCAACTCATCGGCATCATGATGGAAATCGACCAAGATGCAGACGCGAAACGAGAAGAGGAGATGATGTATGGCCATGGCGCCATGACAAAGGAGGAGCTCAACGAGAAGTATCCCAATCGACCTCATAATCACTCGAAGACACTGCCTTTCCACGACTTGTATCTTGACCTCTTCAATCCATTAAACGATAACAAGAAGAAGCCGACCGGCGCAGCGATTGCTCGCAAGAAACTGGGACCTCACGGCGGACCTAGTCAGGCCCCGAACGAGATTCGGCGACAAATCATAGATCGATTCATTGGTCGCTGGCGCAAAGAAGTCGGCAATGATATTTACCCAGCTTTCCGACTCATTGTGCCAGAAAAGGATCGTGATCGGGGAATGTATGGACTGAAGGAGTTGACTTTGGGGAAGATGCTAATCAGAATCCTCAAAATTGACAAGAACAGCGACGACGGGTACAATTTGACACATTGGAAGCTTCCTGGACTCAAATCGACAAGCGCCACTGCTGGTGACTTTGCAGGACGATGTTTTGACGCGATCAGCAAGCGACCGATGCGCTCGGAGCCAGGCGATATGTCTATTGCTGAAGTGAACGAGCGACTGGATCGATTATCAGTGGCGCAAAAGGAAGAAAATCAGCGACCCATTCTGGAAGAGTTCTACAGCAGGATGAATGCCGAAGAGATGATGTGGCTCATCCGGATCATCTTGCGTCAAATGAAGGTCGGAGCTACCGAAAAGACCTTCTTTGATCTTTGGCATCCTGATGCTGAGAGCTTGTTCAACATCTCGAGTAGTCTACGGCGAGTGTGCTGGGAGCTCTACGACAAGAACGTCAGACTTGAGGGCGACAATCGAGGCATCACCCTCATGCAGTGTTTCCAGCCTCAATTAGCCGCCTTCCAGATGAAGTCCATGGAGCAGATGGTGGCGAGGATGAACCCGACTGAACAAGACCCAGTGTTTTTGATCGAAGAGAAGCTTGACGGAGAGCGCATGCAGCTGCATATGATAGAGGATGACAGTCAACGGGGAGGCGTACGTTTCGGCTTTTGGTCACGAAAAGCCAAGGACTACACGTATCTATACGGCAATGGGTTTCACGATGACAATGCAGCTTTGACAAGACACATCGAGGATGCCTTCAGACCAGGTGTGCGCAATATCATTCTCGACGGCGAGATGATCACTTGGAACATGAAGGAAGACTGTGTCGTTGGCTTTGGCACTCTCAAGACAGCGGCGATCGAGCAGCAGCAGAACCCTTTCGCTGACGGAAACCGGCCCCTGTTCAGAGTGTTCGACTGCCTGTACCTCAACGATGAACCGCTGACACAATATACGCTCAGAGATCGCCGAAGAGCGCTAGAAGGCGCCATTCAACCTGTGCATCGACGGCTGGAGATTCACACCTATATTGAAGGCAAAACAGCTACAGACATCGAGCCCGCGTTGCGTCTAGTCTTGGAGGAAGGCAGCGAAGGTCTTGTGATCAAGAATCCGCGTTCGGAATACAGGCTCAACGATCGAAATGATGACTGGATAAAGGTCAAGCCAGAGTACATGACAGAGTTCGGCGAATCGCTAGATTGCATCGTAGTGGGCGGCTACTTCGGATCTGGCAAGAGAGGCGGTTTCCTGAGCAGCTTTCTCTGCGGCTTGTACCTCCCAGAATATCACCGCAAGCATATCGAGCCCAATGCGCATCCACAGAAGACGTGGTCCTTCTTCAAAGTTGGCGGAGGTTTCAGTGCTTCAGATTATGCTCAGATTAGACACTTGACTGATGGCAAGTGGAAGGACTGGGATCGCAAGAAGCCGCCTACTGAATGGATCGAGCTCGCTGGCGGTGATCGACAGTATGAAAAACCTGACATGTGGATCAAGCCCGAGGACTCTGTGGTTGTCTCTGTCAAAGCTGCACAGGTAGGTGGCACAGATCAATTCAGGACACAGCGAACTCTTCGTTTTCCGCGCTTCAAAAGGCTTCGGACGGACAAGAGCTGGGATCAAGCGCTGTCTTGGGACGAGTTCGATGCACTAAAGGCCAAGGCGGACGAAGAGCAGGCGGAGAAGAAACTGAAGATAGACGAGACGAAGCGGCAACGTACATCCAAACGACAGAAACGGGCGCTAGTGATTCAAGGACAAGTGGACAGCCTTGCCAAACCTTATGCAGGACCAGCAACAAGAGTCTTTGAAGGGCTGAGCTTTTTCATCATGACTGAAGCTGGGAAACCGCTGAAGAAGAGTAAGGCTGAGCTCGAACAGCTTGTCAAGGCCAACGGCGGCAAGATTGTCGCATCTCAGAAGGATCCGGACACAATCCTCATCGCGGACCGCAACGTGGTAAAAGTTGCCTCGATAAAGAAGAATGATGATCGCAATATTATCAAACCATGCTGGTTGCTCGATTGCATCAAGCAGAGCGAGCTGGACGTTGGACGTCCGAACTTGTTGCTTCCACTTGAACCTCAACACCTGGAATACACACACACAGCAGATCGAGGCAAGTATGACGGTAACATTGACGAGTTTGGCGACAGCTATGTCAGAGATGTGACGCCGCAAGACTTGCTTTCGCTGTTTAAAAACATGCCTGCCAAGATCGAAGATGGCTTTGAGCCTTCGGAGGTTTTGGAGCAATTCATTGAGCATGGCCACGGACTCGACGAGATGGAAGCTCTCATGTTCTCTGGCATCACGGCTTTCTTTGAAAGCCCAGAGCCGTTCACGAAACGCTTGTTCGAATTCGCAGGTGGTAGCGTTGCAGATTCGCTGCAAAGCAACGAAGTCACCCATGTGATCGTCAAAGGGGGTAGCAAAGCTGTACCTGGAATCCGGAAAGACATTGCCGCCAGGCCTCGGTTGCCCAGGATTGTTGTGGATGATTGGGTCTTGGAAAGCTGGGCAGAGGAGACGAGACTTGATGAAGAAGGTATGTCTGTCACGATCCAAGACTTTTGGTACTGTACAGAATGCTGATGAAGAAATAGGTTTTGCTCCGACTTGAGACGGATCCATAGCGTCGATTCGAAAAGCCTGGATGACCCGGCCCATCACCGTGTTGCCTTGGTATCTCAAGCGTTGAGCCGCAGCACTCTCACAGCATTGCTACCAAGAATGTCTTGTTCTGTCGCTGTGTCATCCTTCAGCGCCGCTTTGATAGCACTCATGTTGGAGGTCACGCTCAACCACTTGTCCTCATCCTCATCGAGTGGCGGGAAAAAGGGATGATCAGTCCCGAACATAATTCTACAGGCAATCAGTATCAGAAAGAAAGCAACAGCCGAGAATAGACTTACCTATCAGCTCCAGAAGCATCGATGGCAGCTTTTAGACCGACATCCGCGTAGACCACGGCGTCAAGATAGATGTTCTTCTTCAAGACATCCCACACACTTCTCCGTCCATCGATCTTGCCTTCCTTCTTGAGATGCGCATCGTGCGCAATACAACTCTCGATGCGACCTGCCAAGAAGGGCAATGTGCCTCCGCTATGCGCAAGCAACAGATTCAAATCCTTGAACCGATCAAAAATCCCAGACAAAATCATCCTCGTCACCGCAATCGTCGTCTCAAGCGGGAACCCCATCGCCAATGGCAAAATATGCCCATAATCTCCCTTCCGCGGCCCAAAAACCTCACTCGGAAGTCCGTAATGCGGATGCAAGAAAACTAGCAATTGTTGCTCCTCGATCGCCTCCCAAATCGGATCCAATTTCGGATCATCCAAGCCTTCTCCAAGCCCACTCGTCCCCATCACAATCCCGCGACAAAATTTCAACCCTTTCAACCGCTTCACCTCACCCACCACATCTTCCACATCCGCACTCAACGGCAACGTCCCGAAATGATATAACCTCCCTTCATGTTCTCTACACATCCTCTCCACATCATCGTTCACAACTCGCGCCATTTCTGCAGCTTCCGATTGATCGACCCAGTCTAGCCATGGATTTGCGATTGAAATTACAGAGATGTCGATGTTGTGGGTGTTCATGAATTTTATCTTTTCGGAAACTTCGTAGTATTCGGGTCCGATGGGGCGGCCGCGTGCTGTTGAGCCGGATTCTTCGGAGGGGAGGATGACGAGACGTTCGCCGGAGGCAGTGTCGTCTGGGAAGAGGCGGACGTAGGGGACTGCTTTTCGGTCTCGAAGAACGGACATTAGGGCTGGAGGGTACATGTGTGTATGGACGTCTACGGTTGGCATGGTGGGCGATTTTTTTCTTTGGTTCTTGGTTCTTGCGATGATGGATGTGGATGTGGTTGTGTTTGTTGGTTAAGGTCTTTGTCTTGGCAGCTTGAGGTTTTGGTCTCTGGATATATCTGGCAATGTGGAAGATCTCCAGATGCAGCAGGTCTCTATGTATGCCAATGAATTGACCTTCCTCAAATGGTGTCGCGAACGATAGTACTTGCTCGTTCCTGCCTGCCAATGGGAAACGTTGCACAAAATTCACAAATAGAGTAAAAGAATCACCTTTTACCCCACCAAAGTAGCTGGTAGCTATGCTTGCCTATCAACCAGCTGATAGGCATGCCCGCCACGCGCAAATCGCCTGTCTTATCTCCAGCGGCGCGCGCCTCGAATCTGGAGTGCAGCGATTTCTATATCTAAAGTTGTGTGGCCAGACGCCCATCACAGGCATCTTGTTTCGACTTCACGGCATCTCTCAACCTCACCTCTGCGACACGAAAGGGCTTCACCAGAAGCTATAATCGCGATAATCATGCAACCCTCGGCCGTAACCTCCGCCGTCTCAAGCGACAACCTCGAAATCCCCCTCATCGACTTCTCCGCCTACCTCTCCGGCGACACCTCCACAAAACGCACCACCGCCCAAGCAATCCTCTCCGGTTTCCAAAAAGCCGGTTTCATATACCTCAAAAATCATGGAATTCCTCCAGAACAAGTCCGAGAAGCTTTTGCGCAATCTGCGAAGTTTTTCGCGAGATCTACAGAACAAAAATTGGAATTAGGTTGGACGACACCGAGAGCGAATAGAGGCTATAGTCAACCCGGTCGCGAAAAAACCACAGACGCGACGGATCCGGCTGAAATTGAAAAGATCAGAGAAGCTGAAGGTGCGGATTTGAAAGAGTCGTTTGAGATTGGGAGGGAAGGAGAGGAAGGGTGTCCGAATCAGTGGCCTGATAGGTTTGGTGATGCGGAAGGAAAAGAATTCAAAGCTTTCATGTTGGAATTCTTCGATCAGGTGAAAGAGTTGCATGAGAGGGTTATGCAGGCTATTGCGGTAGGGTTGGGGATTGAAGAGAGTTGGTTTGATTCTTATACGGATCGAGGGGATAATAATTTGAGGTTGTTGCATTATCCGGAGGTGAAGGCGGAGGTGTTTAGGAAGAATAAGAATACGGTGAGGGCGGGAGCGCATACGGATTATGGGAGTATTACGTGTTTGTTTCAGTAAGTGAGATGTGTTTCTTTCTTTCTCGTGGTGTGTTTGGGTTAGCTTGGGTTTTGGATTTTGCGGATCGAGCGATCGGGGCGTTTGTCGGGCTTTTGAGCACGTGGTGGGTTGTGTTGATGGCGTGCGTCGTCACGACACGTTGACAGAGGTGCATCGGAGTTGGTTGGCGTGCCGTGTGGTGGTCTCAGTGTTAATCCCGGACCGGGTGTTTTCGAAGACCGCACGGGACTGACTTGGCGCCGACTCCATCTCGTCGGAATTGAAAGCCGTGGACATGTTCGCTGACCAGATTTCTTCTGTAGGGATATGCGTGGTGGCCTGCAAGTGCTTAGTCCGAATGGGAACTATATCGATGCGACACCCATCGAAGACACCATTGTCGTGAATGCAGGAGACTTGTTGGCCCGGTGGAGCAACGATACGATCAAGAGCACCAAGCATCGTGTCGTTGAGCCACCTTCTGCAGCTGACGTGCATCCTGCACGCTACTCGATTGCGTATTTTTGCAATCCTAATTTTGATCGGCTAATTGAGGCAATTCCTTCGACCTATGGCCCAGACAGGCCGAAGAAGTATGCTGGGGTGAACAGGTGAGTTGCACATGGATGCCGGACCGGTTATACATACGCTAACGGGCTGCAGTGGTGACTATTTGGAGCAGCGTCTTTCGGCGACCTACTGATGATGTGTCATGCCAATGCGTGCAGAACGACAGTACCTGCGCACGAGTTGAGGCTCTTTGAGCTGGGTCAGGGTAGGATCGGGAATAAGCCTCACTGGAGTCTCGAGTTTGCGCTTGCACTTGGTGAGGCTCAACATGAGTGAGGTTGACTAGGGCGTGTTGTGCCGAGCGCGCCGAGGCGTCAATGGCTCGTCAGCTTGTGCAATTGCTCCATCGGCATGGCGTAGCGGAGACACGTGGAAAATGGAGGCTTTTTGCATCCTTGAAAACAGGAAAAGGTGTTCGGCGTTCGTGTCCGCTGTGCCAACTCCGTATCGGCCCCGCCCGAAATATTTTGGCGTGCGCTGGGAGGTCAACACGAGACATTCCCAGCATCAGTCACTCTCTGTTGAGTGAGAGCGCCAATTTTCCGTGATGATTTGCCAGGGCGGAGCGACACCGCTCGCCGACCGGACTCCAGCAAGGTCAACGAGACCTTGATGTCGCGTGATGACTCAGGATTTGCGCCTTACGCCCTGTGCTGTGATCCTTGCGTGAGCAACAAGACGGGAAGTTTGGTATAGGAGAGAGTGGAGACCTCCTCGCTTGCCGTGGAGATGTCATGCTCAGGATCGGAGGAGGCGTTTGTAGCGATGTTGTGCGACTGCAAAATGGCGTGTACAGCTCATCAGCAGGTCAACTCCATGGGCGGGAAGCCCGCTTGATCGCGTTCTCCCGCAGAATTTGGCGTGCTCCGTAGGCGGTGGAAGGTGTAGACGTGGAGTATACGGTATTGCTCGGCGTTACTGCAGACGGGAGGAGAATGCGAGCAGCTGACCAGCTCGGGAGTCATGCTCTGCCTTTGAACCATGCTTCAGCGATGCTCGGCGCTGCGATGTCGCACCCGCCAGCATCAGCCATGGCACGAACAATGGCCATTGCGTGAAACGGGTGCAACTGAGACGTGCTCTGCGGTATGCCGTGGACAAGCGGACTATTCTCTGCCTGTGCGTATTGCTGGTGGATCTTTTCAGCAGCGTCTTAGCTGACGAGAACCACAAGTCGCAACTTGGCAGGCAGACGCTGTACAGACGCGGACGAGCGTCTGCAGGTTTTGGGTTGGTCGGGCGATCGTCGCGAGGCACGCGGCGTGATCGTGTCATCGGCTGAAGGCACTAGAAGGAAACTTTTCATGGGCGGCCGGCCATGCGCCTGATCGTGTGGTCATTGTTGCAGCGCAGCTTGAGCTCATTACTCGATCATATCCACTCTGCCACAGCCGGGCTCCAGTCTTTTTTTCATGTGCGAACACCTGGAAAGCACCGCAGTGTCCAACCGCAGAGGTCTCGGCCCTTGCGAAGAATTTCATCAATTCGCGCGCACATGAACTCATCCGCGCCAGTGTTATAACAACAAGCCGTGTTCTCGCCAACCCCGAAGCTGTCCTGAACTTGGCCGAAAGGCAAGCTCACCCAACATTTCTCGCGTCTGCACCCCAGATCTGCCCTTCCGCGCTCTGGCAGTCGTCATTGCCATCAGCTAGCGATTGCTAGAAAACTTCTGCTGCTTCGGCGAAGCTTTCCGCCAGCATGCCGTCCAAAATCTTTGGCATCTGGACTGCGCCCTCCACTCCGCAACTCTTCGACAATCTTCCCACATACCAGCAATCCAACACAAACAACAGCAATAACACCAGCAACAACAGCAGCGCGACATCACTCGTTGAAAGTCGACGTCCCAGCATGGAGCACATCAAGCGTCCGACCTCTCTTTTCAGCAAAAAGCACAGTTCGCATGACAAGTCAAAATCCAAGGAACGATCATTATCCAAGGACAAACACGCCCGCGATGGACCACGCTCACCCACCGCACCGAAGCCAGTCCAACTGGGCTTGCTCATGGAATCACCTCCGGTACTGATGCTCGACCCTCCGAACCAATCTTCAGGTGCATTAATTTCTGGACGTCTGCAAATCACACCCAATGTTCCCGAGGCCACGCTTTCCAGCATCACCATGTTTCTCGAATGCACAACAACAACCAAAAAGCCCGTGCACGATCGATGTCGCGAGTGCATGACTCAGATCAAGGATTTGTTCGAATGGCACTTCCTGACACACCCAAAGACCCTCAAAGCTGCCGATGGCATGTCGCAGATGCCATTCTCATACGTTATTCCGGGCCACATTCCTGCAACCACCCACGGAACAGTAGCGAGCGTCGATTATCAACTGCACGTGCGAGCAAAATCAATCGATGGCCAGGAGATTGAGTTTCGACGAGAGTTGATCATCAAGCGCGCATTGCGTCCTGGAAACGACAAGAACAGCGTTCGCGTCTTTCCTCCCACCAACCTTACGTTGTACGTCACGATGCCAAATGTGGTACATCCCACTGGAGAATTCAATGTGCAGTGCCGTATGACGGGCATCACGACACACCGCGAGGAGACTCACACCCGCTGGCGACTTAGGAAACTCAGCTGGCGCATCGAGGAACACGAAAAGGCCATTTCCCCCGCATGCTCTACACACTCCGCCAAGATCGGCCTAGGCAAAGGCATCGAACATCAAAACACGCGGGACATTGGTGGCGAGGAACTCAAGCAAGGCTGGAAGACCGACTTCTCAGATGGAACAATCGAAGGCGAATTTGTAGCTTCACTCAATCCCTCTTCGAAACCCAACTGCGGCATGGAGGCCAGCAACGGAACTAAGATTACCCACAACATGGTCATGGAGCTGGTGATCGCAGAAGAGTGGGCACCAAACAAGAAACCCGGCAATGCCACACCTACAGGGGCTGCGCGCGTCCTCCGAACACAATTCGCATTGAACGTTACCGAACGCAGCGGAATGGGCATCGCATGGGATGACGAGCAACCTCCGCTGTACGACGATGTGCCCGCCAGCCCGCCACACTACCCCAGCTCGTACCAGTCGAACGGGTGGCGAGGGCCTTCAAGTCTCCCACCTGCTTTCGGCGCTGCCGGTCCATCATCGAGACAGCCCGAACGCAATGAGACAGCAACGCTTGCGAGTGGACAGAGCTCGCCGCATGGGACGGAGATGTTGGAATATGAGGGTGATGAAGATCTATTAAATCATGATGTTGAGCATTTGACGCTTGATAGCTGATTGCTGATTTGGATGCGTACTGAAGAAGAGATCTCGTTTTGTAAGGTTTTTCAATTTTTTGAGCATGGCGATGGGAAGGAACGGAAAAGGAAAGCGTTTTTGTGGTCTGATTTGAGATACCCACGTGTGAGGGAGGTTGTTTTAGTTTTTTCTATTATTTCTACAGCGCATTGAGTGAGGAGGGAAAGCATCTCTGGCTGGAAAGCGTCGCATTTTGGCAGAGCCGAAGAAGAGAACAACAGTGTATTGTTCACAGAAATGAGCAACTGATTCTCTGCTCAGGCAGATGCAACACTCGATGAATGTTCCTACCAGAAGTCGTTCGATCAATATTTGATTCTGCTTTCACGGTTTGTCGTCAATTCAAGGACCGCGCCCACCGATTACTTGCTTTCCTCCTCGTGAGCAAGCGCGACCTTTTACACGACGCGTCTCATTTCAGCACGCGCCAACATGTTCCACTGCCGCCTACGGCAGCGTCGTGGCGGCCTGATGAATGGGATTTGATTCCGACTGGAGTCTTCCGATGACCAACTTCGCGTTGAAAGCGGCTTCTTCTGCTGATACCAGATAGAATGAACATGACGCGTCGAGAACATTTCGAGCATGGCCATACTGGACCAGTCAGACGTGTTGCCCAGTGCAATCGAGGTGATGCATATCGGGACACTGTACTCATAGTCACCACGAAACCGACTGGTAGCCAGTATACCTCCCACAAGAACGAAGCAAAGCACCGGCGCAAGTGGCATTGGTACCTTACCAATCATGCTGCATGTGGCACGATGTTCTGCAATCCTTCACCTGCCTGCCATCGTTCGATGATCAGATAAGATGTCCGCCTGGAATAAGCGGGTCTCAAGTATCCGCTCTAGGCCTTGAGAATGGTTCATTGGTCGCGCGGATCGCCCAAAGGATGCAGAGTACCAGTAGCAGAAGGTAGGTGAATCTGATAAAGACTATAGGATGTGCCTTAGTCCTGAGGCTTGAGACGACAAGCACTGTTGAGGTCGGCTGTGCCGCGCGACGCGACGACTCCATACCCTCGTATCTGCGACAAGTCGAACCACGACTATGGAACAAGCAGATCGAATTGCTCTCGATGAGATGCAAGCTAATTGTGGAATCGGTCCAGATGAAAGCAAACCGACTGAGCATTTGGAGACAACAGACATCGAACGAAACGATGCGTTCCTCGTCACATTTAGCTCTGGAGATCCCGAGGACCAAGCTACCTTTGCATTATCGACCCAGGGCTTCAATCGAATCCTGATCTCAACAGTGAGCGCAACAGTCAGCAACGAGGCGTCTACTTACTAATGTCAGCTGCACTAAGATCATGGCTCCAGCTATCCCTACCATCGCAGTCGACCTGAAGATGAGCAATATCGAAAGCACCATGGCTCTTTCAGCATACGTCCTGGCGACTGCGTTTGGGCCTTTGGTTATCGGGCCACTGAGCGAGGTATATGGGAGAAAGACCATAATTCACATTACGAACCTCTGGTACCTCGCTTGGAACCTGATCTGCGGCTTTGCCAACTCGAAAGGTCTCCTCATTGCCGCACGACTGCTCGCAGGTTTCGGCGCCAGCGCAGTCTATACTGTCGCATACGGCGTTCTGGCTGACATCTGGCCTAACGAGCAGCGAGGTCGCTCACTCAGTCTCTACCTACTGATTCCACTGACCGGCGCCGCAATAGGACCCATCATAGGTGGATTCATCGTTGAGTATTCCACATGGCGCTGGATGTTCTGGGCAACCACCATCTTTCAAGCTGTTGCAGAGATCGTCACCTTGCCCATAATTCACGAGACGTATTGCCCCCTCCTGCTTCAGCGGCGCGCCACAAAGCTTCGCCTCGAAACCGGCGACTCACGATACCACACTGAAACCGAGATTCGATCCCAGGGCCACTCCACTTTCAAGATCCTCTCAAATAATCTCACACGTCCGCTACGTCTCTTGGCTTTTCACCCGACTATTCAAGTCCAGGCGCTCCTTGGCGGCATAAACTACGGCCTGCTGTACTTCGCCCTCGCCTCCTTCTCCAGCCTCATCGTCAGCAACTACGGTCAGTCCGTCTCGATCTCTGGCCTACACTACATCGCACTCGCTATTGGTGAGATCGCTGGTGCACAGCTTTGTGGCCCGCTGATGGACTACCTCTACTGTGCCCTCACGCGCCGCGCAGGTGATCGAGCTGCTCCTGAACTCCGCGTCCCGCTTCTTCTACCCAGCGTCATTCTTACACCAGTTGGCTTCCTCTTATATGGCTGGGCAGCACAGTACAAGTTGCACTGGGCTATCGTTGACATTGGCGCCGCACTACTTGCCATGGGTATGCAAGTCTTCAATACAACGCTACGTGCGTATGTCATGGATGCATACCCGGAACATGTCAGTTCTGCATCGGCGGCGACGCAGTTTCTCAGCAGTATGCTGGCATTTGCTTTCCCGCTGTTTGCAGAAGACATGTATGCAGCGCTAGGTTATGGCTGGGGGAACTCTTTGCTCGCATTCTTGTCGATCGGTATCGCATTGCCATCGACAGGTATTCTCTGGAAGTATGGCGCACGACTCCGAGCGAAGAATGATTCGAGCTATTGATGGCATTGATCATACGAGCCATGCCCCGGACTACACGCTTTCATTGCGGCGTCACAGCGTCTTCGAAGATCCGACATTACTTCCGCTGACGCTCAACCAACGCAATCTGAAAGCACAGGCTTTTCAAAGACTCTTGCACGTCACTGGCTACGATCGCGATTCCATTTGCTCGACCTACTGTGGTGCCAAGACGCTAAGACGTTGTGATTCTCACTCGGAACATTAACAGCTTATAGCTTTCCAAGAACGTCCGAATACCGCTACGTCCCGAAAATCCTGCCTTTCCCTCTACCGGCACAATCGCTTGCATAGTCCTGTGCCACATTGCCCTCACGATGCCCTCTTGACAATGCGCAAGCTTCTCGGACCGTTATCAGAGGCATCGATGAATCACGTGGCATGCTGAGTTCCTTCTCAGCGAATCGCCCGAACTTCTGGGTCGTTGTTCAAGAAATGTCTAGCTGTTCATAAAGGAACACTTTTAACTCTCTGATGATAGATTGACTAATACTTGCCCAAGCCAGATCACTACCTTTGCTAGAAGACTTCCGACAAAGGGCATTATCAATCATCATGACAACTAATCCAGAAGTCATCATCGTGGGCGGCGGAGCAGTCGGCCTGGCCGCTGCATGCGAATTGGCCATCAAGAATGTCTCTGTTACGATCTTGGAGCGGGAATCTGGACCTGCAGCGCCATGGAAGAACGAGAAGCTGGGCTTTCGCGAGCTGTTTGTGCCTGCCATCGAGCACTTGTACCGCCGTGGCCTGCTGAACGACATGTTCCGCAATGAAGAACGACCACAGACTATGCCGGAGAAGAAGGGTGGCTTTGAGTTTGCTGGTCATTTTGCTGGTATGATGATCAATGGAAACGATGTCAACTATTCACACTGGGACGATACACACCTTCCCGGGCCTGCTTGTGTACCTGGATCTTCGACACTGGGTCACATTGAGAATGTTCTGCGTGCACGTGCTGAGCAACTCAAAGTGCCTATTCTTACTGGCAAGAATGTGACTGGCATCGAAGACACAGACAGCGGCGTCAAGGTGTTCTGCGGCGAGGAAACATTCGAGGCTCAATATCTTGTCGGATGCGATGGTGGTCGGAGCACCATTCGCAAGAAAGCTGGGATTCCATTCATCGGCACAGAGCCCGAGTTCACTGGCTATGCTGTCCATTGCAAGCTCGACAACCCCTTTTTGCTCAAGCCCGGCTTCAATCGATGCCCAAATGGCGGACTCTACATCATGGCCGGCCCACAGCACATCTATGCTGTAGATCACGACATCAGCTTTGACCGAGACCAAGAAGTAACAGCGGAACACTTTCAAAAGGTTCTGAGAAAGCTTTCCGGTACCAACGTGGTTGTTGAGCAGGTCGTTCTCGCATCCGCTTTCACCGATCGCTGCAGACAAGCTGAGCAGTACCGCAAAGGCCGAGTCTTCCTTGCTGGCGATGCTGCCCACATCTACCCTCCATTCAGCGCCCAAGGACTCAACTGCGGTTACATCGATGCAGTGAATCTCGGTTGGAAGCTCGCTGCTTTGGTCAAGGGCTATGCTACTCCGGGCTTGATCGATACATACCAGCAAGAGCAACACCCAATGGCTGCGCGAGTACTTGATTGGGTGCGAGCACAAATTGTTACCCTTCGACCTGACGCTCATGGCCGGGCTGTGGGCAATGTTATGCGCGAGTTCCTCTACACCGAAGCTGGTGTGACATACTGCATCGGTCGACAATGGGGTCTTGATGTGCGGTATGAGATCGGAGAGGGACATAAGCTTGTCGGTCGCAGCGCTCTGGATTACGAGCTGGACGATGGCTCTCGACTGGGAACTAAGCTCGGCGCCGCGAACTTCACACTCGTGGCATTTGGTGACTGCAGTTCAGAGCTCACCAGCTCCGTCAACGAGCTTAACCCAGTGCTCGGATTCTGCAGAGCGAAGGGCGAGGAGAAGTCAGGCCTCCAGGGCGTCCTTGTACGTCCTGACGGGATCGTGTCGTGGGCATCTGCAGATGCCCTCAACATCGAGACGATCAAGGCCAGCCTCGAACGCTGGGTCGCGCTGCCAGCTGCTGTTGAGAAATTTGAATCTGTGTCTTACGAGGCCAACCAGTTGTCCAACATTCAGACGCCATTGACGACTACTGTTCGATCGAATATCGGACGTGTATTTGGCAAGGATGGAGAGAAGTACACTGGCCTTCCGACAGTGGTGACGGAAGTCCCGGCAACGGCTGATGCATGAGGAATTTAGCGAAGCAAGAATGAAGCGTGGATGAGAATATTCTTAGCAGAATTATAGACCATTGAGCATCTGATCATTGAATCGTGTACAACAATGACACAGCCATCTCCGATCCATTAACATCAGGCATCCTTTGAAGAAGCAGTTGTGGTGATCACTTGTCATGAGCAACGATTCCAATTGAGACTCTTTCACTCGCGATCACAACCGCGACAATGATCAGGTGCATGCTGATTGGTAGCATTGATGTCGTCGAATGCATCGAGGAGTGTTCAGTGGATGAGCGTTGCGTCTCGGACGAGAAGCTGCGAAATGCCCCGAACCTCGCGAAACCCGAACTTTGCAGGGTCTGGGAGATCGTCGTCTCTATCATTCAACCGGTCGACGCTAGAGCTATGGACAATGCTCGTCGTCATGCCAATGCGTGATTGATGGAGATGAGGTCTAATAGACACTTCGAGGATCGATCATACCATTGACATGCCCATCAGTCCGCAATCATGTCAAAATCCCTCAACATCCTCGTCTCAGGAGCCGGAATTGCAGCAGGTGTCTTCACGAACTGCATACGACGAGCTTTTCCCAACAATGCTCGCATCACAATGGTCGAACGAGCACCTCAGCTCCGACTGACTGGTGCGAGTGTCGACATTCGGAATTCTGCTGTCGATATTATCAAGTGGATGGGCGTTGAGCCTGCTATTCGAGCACATAGTACTGGCGAGAAGGGACTTTCATATGTCGATGCCTATGGACGTCCATTCGCAACTATCGCCACGACTGGAAGAAGCGATGTTCAAAGTCTTACATCAGAATACGAGATTTTCCGTGGAGAGCTGGCTAAGATATTGATTGAGCCTGTGGAGAAGGATATCGAATTGGTTTTCGATGATCATGTTAAGGACTATCAACAAAACGACAATGGGATTCTGGTCACATTTGCATCAGGTCGATGTGAGAGCTACGATCTTCTCGTGGCGGCTGATGGAATGCGATCGATCATTCGAGGAATTATGCTGGGCGAGGATTCCAACAAGCATGTACATGATGAGGGTGTCTTTGCCGCATATTTTACCATCAATAAAGATCTCTTGGAAGGATCTCAGGTGGCCAAATGGCGGAATATGACTGGAGGTCGTACGATCCTACTTCGCCCTGATCCTTCACCTACCGGTCGTACACGAGCACATATCATCACTGTCATCAAGAAGAGCGACAAGGCTAGAGCTGAGCGACTGCGGAATGCCGTACGGAAAGGCAACGAGAGCTTCATGCGATTGATGGAGGAATGGTACCGCGATGGAGACTGGTTGACGAAGGATGTGCTTCGAGGGATGCGAGAAAGTGACGACTTCTACTGCTCACCCTTCGCGCAAGTCCGCACCCCAAAGCTAGCTGACTCCAGAGTCGTCTTTATTGGCGACGCAGGATATTCATTACCCGGATTCGGTACAAGCTTGGCCATTATTGGTGCATATGTGCTTGCTGGTGAGCTATTATCACACTCGGGCAATATTCCACGCGCTTTGACGAGTTACGAAGAACAAATGCTTCGGTTCACTAAGCCAAAGTTGAAGGATGATGGTGCTATGCAGGTGTTCAATCCTCAGACGAAGTGGGGACTTGCTGTGCGAAATACGATCTTGAGGATTGTGACGAGGACAGGCATAGATCAGTTGGGGATGCGGGCGGCTGTCGCTGTGGGAATAGGAGATGCGCCGTTTCCATTGCACAAGTATCCTTGGCCAAACGAACAGGAGCGAGAGCGATGAGGTAGCAATACTCCTTCTATATGTCCTGATAATCTTGTTCGCTACAGCGTCTCAGACAGAGTAATAGTCTAGGTCCATGACTCCACAATGTACGCACGCAGAAGAATGATCCCAGCCACAAGAGGCAGAGCAGCACGTATGATGTGGTAAGCATTCCAAAGCTTCAACGAATTGTGGAATTGCAGCTGCTCCCTGTCTCTGAGCCAGCTCTCCTTCGGAGGCAAAGAATGCTTCATATCGACGATCGCTGCACTGAGTGGGGTTATAAGCACGCCCTCCCACCATCCAACCTGCAACAAGACGAAACAAGCCAGAGCAGAATTCCGCCAAGATAATGGCCCGGTTGCTACTTCAGCGTCGGAAGATTGCCATGATAGAGTTGCTGCTCCTGCAAGTACGAGTGCGCAGATGATACTTGCGGGCTGGAGGGTGACACCGCCGCGAGAGACGAGCTTTTCGAATTGATCGAGGGCCGAGCGAGAAGGGTTCGATGGAAGTCGAATCAGTGGGAGCACAAAGATAGAGAAGCCCCACGCGATGCCTGGAGGTTAAATGAATATGTGTTAGACAAGAAGTATTGATTGAAAACAGTGGCATTGTTGCCGAAACGCGAACCTGATATCAATAGCAATGCAGTGATGGCTGAGACTTGTAGGATATGGATGGCATCCGTGGTGGCGACAAGTGAACTCATTGTCGCGGCTGTGTGGGAGGTTGGAATGGATCTACGAGCATCATTGCGGCGAGGTAGCTATTTGTTTGAGCTGAAGTGGCACCGGAAAATTGTTTTACAGCTTTCGCGGTATTGACGTTCTGGACATAGGGAGTGTTCGTCACCTCGGGCAATTTGATAGCAATCTTCCGCAAAGCCTTTTCAGCGCCTGGTAAGCCGGATGCCAACCCAAAAATCTCCCTTCTACATCTCTTATTGGGAATTCGTCTTAAGACCGGGTAGCCAGAATGAGCGTGACCGGAACGTAGCCCTGGATCGCATTCTGTGTTCCACAATACTCCTCCAACTCTTCCATCATCTCCTGCAGTTCCGACGTTTCGGGAGCAAGAAATGGAAACGATGCGACATGCTCCATCAAACCGCTGAAGTTCGTCGTGAAACGCCATTCAATGTCGTCCTCGTGGATCAGCTGGTCATCTTCTCCCGTGTAATCTGGCTCCGAGTGCAGATTTGCTGTTTCTGGAGGTAACATGCCCACAATGCCACCCTTGCTCATATTTAAGTGGATGCGCTGCGAGCCCTTGTCAAACAAAGTAGGATCCAATGGCGCTACGTTGTAATGGTCCTGTGTGCGTGACATGATGCCAATGGTCTCCTCAACCCGATCGGATTTCGACAGCAGCGTTCTTCCGCCTTCGTAATTCATGCGCTGCCACAAAGATTGGATCCTTGGATCCTCAAAACGAGCGGGTCCGAATAAGGCAGCCGCGAAAGTTCCTCCTGGTCTGAGTTGATGTGCAATGGCCTTCATCGCAAGTTCTTGATCTGGAAAATGCATGACATTGGCAGCGAATACCAGATCCATCTTGCCCTCTCGGAGATCGCTGGCGTCTTCGAGTTTGGCGGTGCGGTAGCTGTACCCATTGTCTCCAAGGCGAGCTCGGGCAAGTTCGACATTGGAGGTTGCTATGTCAGATACGAGGACATGGTCGAAGCGTGACTTGAGCTGATGCGAAAAGGGCCCATTGCCAGCGCCAACATCGTGAACGTGATTGAAGTGGCCATTCTTTGCCTCGTGGTAATCGAATATGCGCGCAAAGAACGAATCCGGTGGACTTGGTCGACCACGCAAATAGTTGTCCCAAAAGCCTTCGTCGAGGTTGAAAATGTCTTGATTGACTTGGCCGTGCATGATGCTGGAATGCGCTGAAACTTGTTGAGATACTAGGAACTGTGATATTTCGTTGGGACTGACTTCGTGTTGTTTGTCGGTCGATTTAGTCGGCCCTCGCAGGATCGGTCGAATGTGCCGACCTTTGGTCGGGACGCGGATGTTGTCAAAGATCACGGCTTTTCGGACCCGCAACATTCTCCCGCGCAGTGTATAAGTCAATCGATTGCAAGAAATTTTGACTGTCCTCACGAGGTTGCCATTCATAGATATCATCTCGCAGAAACTGCCATACAAAAGTTGATCAGCAAAAATGACAATCCTTGCCACTTCCAGACTGCACATCGAAGGCGACTTTCACGGATATGGATCTCTTGACAAAAGTCCTCCCGGAGCACTTGAGACGCTGAATCGATTGATCCAGAATAATCACGATGAGTTCGACATGTTCTGGAGGCCAGACGCTGGCCACAACCATACTGCACACTCCCTGCTGAGCGTGTACGCACTTGGCGGTAGCTCCGCTGACCTAGAACGAGCATATCGGGACGATGACCCGCACCAAGTACCGATTGGCGCAGTGGACCACTCTGTTGTCGCATCTCTCAAAGACCCTCGGATATTCATACACCGTATGCAACGGCTAGATCAATACTCTAATTATTTGCGCTTCTTTGAAGAGAGAATCGAAGCCAGAGGCTGGAAGGCTGTAGTCGTGGAATATCTCTTCAGTCGCTCTGACGTGGCGGAAGCAATGCTGGGTCAGCTATTCGAAGGCGCTTATCATCCACTCATTCAATTGGGGTTCGGAATCGAATTCGAGTTACCTGGACTTGTGGCCGAAGGGCTCGCCCACTGTGCCGCACACGATGCCGCGAACATTATTCCGTTCTTCCAGAAGGCAGAGAAACTGGCAAAATCAGGATCAGTCGCACCCGCGCCGCTTGTTGAGCTCTATAAGGAGGTGCGCGATACCGAAAAAATTCGACTGGCAGCAAAGATGACGCAAGGACCTGTCCGTGTTCGTGACGGTGTGATGGGCGAAGCGCAAGACGACATCGCGGCAGTAGCAGCCAAGTTCCAAGTTGGCCCTGATGGACTGAAACAAGCAATCATTGAGACGACGAGTTGCGCAGCCTACAGCTGTGGTGGTGCTCAGAGGCCTGGAAAGGTCGCCAAGGTGGACTTCTTCTTCATGCATATGGTGACGAGCTCCATCTTTTTGAGTATTCTTGCGCGACAAGACTGGCTTGAGACGGAAGATAAGATCAGACTTGTGGAATGGAAAGGCCGCCTAGACTTGGTGTGGTATGCCGCAAGTTCAGCTCCAGCGTTGGACAGGAAGTGGCTTGAACAGTACCAGCCTACTTTGAGCGCGGGCATGGACTGGCGAGCTCTGTATCGTGCAGTCACCGTAGAGCCTGATGACGGCCATCTGGCCAAGATTGTCCGGTCCTTGAAATGGGCTGAGGAGGAGGCAAAGGGCGTGGAGACCTCAGAAACGATCCCTGTTGCGGGATCTGGATGGTTCAAATTGGCACAGATGGCTTACGACTCGACCGCCCATCTTCCGATTCCCGCCAAATGGATCATGGGCGCTGGTTACGATTTCTTGTGGACGCGAGTCGACTCATTGCCAGCATATTAGCTAAGGGCAGATGGAATTTGTGAGAAATGGGTTTCCAAGATGAAGTTTGATGAACATGACGAAGCGACAGAAGATGGCATGGAGGTATGTTTGGAAGTGAGTCGGGCGACCATCCAAAGCTGACTAAGACGTCAATATTTGAATGAGCCTTTGAGTGACACCGTGAATTTGTCATTCTCCTTTCCGCCAAGCAAATGAATGGTTAGGACATACACCTCACTTCACGTCCTCTTTTGCGTTCGTTTCTCCATCGCGCTTCTTCACCTGCCATTCATCGACCTCGCTGCACGCTCCCTGAGCGAATCTGTACCGACAGACACCAGGATGATATGGCAAACAGATCGTTTGAACGCCGTCCTGTTCTGCCGACGTCGTCTCTTCAGTATCTGTCGGCCGCGTCATGATTCGAGCAGAATCATCGGTATGCAGACGCTGCCATCTCGATCGCTTGCTCAGTGCAACATATCGCTAGCACGTCCTGACCTATGAGATGTGTTCGATCTCTGTCCTGCTCGGACCATTGCGGTGTAGATCCATCGCATCTCGGGTCATTTGGGCCGCCCGAATGTGTTCTCGGGCCAGCCGAGCCTGAATAGGAAGTATCAAAAGGACAACCACGTCCTTCTTCGTTCTGTTGGACGACGTCAATACCCTCACGAGTCAGTATCGTAACTTCTGGATCAGGCCCAAGTCGAGACTTCCTGCCATGTTCGAACACCGGAACGAGAGCCGCGATGCTTCGGAGGAAAAGCAGAAGGGCGATGGTGATGAGCTCCCAGTCACGCCGTCTGACAGTTCGTCAGAGACGCCCGAACGCGATCAAGAACAAACGGAAGAAGATGACCAACATGTGTACCCCAGTGGTGTTCAGGTCTTCATCGTTGTCGGTGCTCTCGCGCTCACTGGTTTCCTTACTGCTCTCGACAGAACCATCCTGTCCACGGCAATACCGAAGATCACGGACGAGTTCAACGCATTGGTAAGCACTACGAGATATGAAATATCCCAAGCAATCAGCTGACCCAATTCGCACTCTTAGGGAGACACTGGTTGGTTCAGCGCGGCCTATCTCCTCACATCTTGTGTTTTGATTCTCTTCTTCGGTCGAATCTACACTTTCTACAGTCCGAAGATTGTCTTCATCGTGTCACTCCTGATCTTCGAGATCGGATCTGCCATTTGTGGCGCCTCACAAAACTCTGCCACCTTCATCATTGGACGTGCCATTTCCGGAATTGGCAGCGCGGGCGTCACAGATGGCAATATCGTTCTCCTCCAGTACACTGTGCCTTTACGCCAGCGACCTGCATGCAATGCGGCATTTGGCATGACATTCGGTGTCGCAAGTATCCTCGGACCGTTTCTCGGCGGTGTCTTCACCAGCAATGTGTCATGGCGCTGGTGTTTCTACAGTACGTCTTCACGCTTACCAAATTGGTTCTTCGCTGACCATCAATTTCTGCTTAGTCAATCTGCCCATTGGCGGAGCGGCACTAGCTGCCATATTTTTCCTGGTCAAACCGACTCCGATCAAATCAAAAGAGACTTCGCTGCGCCGTCAAGCTCTTCTTCTGGATCCAGCGGGCACTGTGTTCAGTGTCGCGTCACTCACATGCCTGATCATCGCCTTTCAGTGGGGTGGAACCACCTACTCCTGGTCAGATGCTCGTATCGTCGCTCTGCTCGTCGTCTTCGGTGTGCTTTGGATCGCCTTCGTCCTGGTGCAGGTGTTCTTCCAAGAGACCTCCTCTGTCCCGGCCCGGATAATTAAAAATCGCGATGTATTGGCCGCCATCTGGTTTGCTTTCAGTCACGGTTCTGGCCTATTCACGATGATATTATACATCCCGATGTATTTCCAGGTTATCAAGGACGCCAGCGCCATCAAATCCGGTATAATGACTTTCCCTATGGTTATAGCGCTTGTCATCGGCATCATCTCTGGAGGTGTCCTTACCGGTCAAATTGGCTACTATGTTCCTTTCGCGTACATCTGCTGTGTATTGACCTCGATTGGCTGTGGCTTGATCGGGACATGGGATCCGGACACTGCCCACCCAGCATGGATCGGCTACCAGGTGTTGATCGGCTTGGGATACGGATGGGGCTTCCAGGTTGGGATCATAGCGCCACAAGCAGCATTACCCCGGGACGATGTAGCCACCGGCACGGCTTTGGCACAATTTGCGAGACTCCTGGGTGGTACAATCTTCACCACCCTGGGGCAAAACCTCCTCACGACACATCTTGCTTCTCGTCTGCCAGCTTTGATTCCTGGCTTGACTCGGCAACAAGTAAGTGATTTGGGCGCGACTGAACTTCGGACGTTGGTCTCACCAAGCGACCTACCGGAGGCGCTATCGATCTACAACGATGGGCTGCGGTTGCCATTCTATGCTTCAGCTGGCATATCAGCTTCCATGATCTTTGCTACTGTGGCATTCAGGTGGCTCAGCGTCAAGGATCCGGAAAGACAGGGCGGCGTGACAGAAAAGGAGAAGAAAGCACGAGAAGAGTCGAAGCAAGAAGCTGCATAGAATTGATGCCTTCATACCTATTCTTCGGTGACATGCATTATATCAGGAAATATCATGATGTGGAGATGACAGACAGATTCGTCGATTCATGGCCAGTGGAACACTTTCTTATTCACGCTTTGGCCCTACGCTAGACTATAGATCATGGAAACGACCTGTATAACATTTCCCTACATTCCCCTCTCGAGAATCCAAGCCTTCCCGACATAGAAATCGCCCAAGACCTGCTTCCTTGCTCGCGCCTTTGCGATGTCACATGCATGACCGATAAAGCAGACCTTGTCCTGGAGACAAGAATCGCCCGCAGCCCAACGGAGACTGTCCTGCTCGGAACAAATTAGGAAGCTGTAGGACCGAGAAGCTCCCATCACCGCAACTAATGTTCCGAAGCACTTCGTCATGAACACACTTCACGTCAGATCTCAGAGACGTAATCGCATCATCGACATCGTCAAGATCCTGAGCATCATGTCTATATTCGAGAGTCTACCTCGGCCGACCAGAACATTTCACAATACCAGCTATGAACGGCTTACACAAGAGCATGGCTTCGATGGCGCAGGGAAAACTATTCTCGTCGTTGGTGGTACTGGCAACGTGGGATCCAGCATTTGCAGGGCCTTTGCTGCCACTGGTGTGTCTCGAATCGCCGTCGTTTCACGGACCCTCAAATCTCAAGTTGCAGCTAAGGAGGAGCTCGAACAACTTCATCCTGGAACACAAGTCCTCACATTCGTCGGGTCCATCACCGATCGGAGTCGTATGAACGAAATACTGGCCGAGTTGCACCACGAAATCGATATCCTCGTGCTCTGTGCGGCTATCGCTCATCCTGCTGTGCCGGCCTTGGGACTTTCTGAATTTGATCTGCGGGAAGCTTATGAGACGAACTGCTTCGCGCCCTTTGATCTTGTAAAATCTTTCTTGTCTTCGAAGCCGAACACGCCTGCAAGATCTCGCACAATCATCAGCGTCTCCTCTGCAAGCCTTCAAGTCAGCCATACTCGACGCAGTGGTTATGCTTCAAGTAAAGCTGCCTTTGCTCAGTTGCTCCAACACTTTGCGTCTGAGAACGCATCATCTGAATCTGATAGGAAGATAAAGATACACTCTTTCCATCCTGGTGCATTTTATTCACCTGCTGTCGCGAATCACTTTCCTCCGGATACAGTGTGGGATGACCTCACGTTGGCGGGAGATTTTGCAGTCTGGCTGGCAGGCTCACAGAGCGATTTATTGAATGGGCGTTTTGTTTGGGCAAATTGGGACATTGAGGAGATGATGGCACTGAAGGAAAGGCTGTCGAGCGATCGAAGCTTTTTGACTGTTGGGCTGTGTCTGTAGGCCGAAAAGCGTGAGATATCTTTCATGGAGATATGAGTGGTATGAAAGTTCGCGATTCGGGCTGCGTAGACATGGCTGGTTCTAGTTCGTAGCTAACAGAATCATGCCACAGGCCATATCTGACGCAAGAGAATTGCTTCGATGCTTCTCCATGACCACCATCGACTTCCACAGCGTCGTCATTTGTAGATACGATCTCGGCCCATTGAACATTCCTTTTCGTTGGCAATTAGTTTGTCCGCAAAGGCCAGGCAAATGCGAATGAAATTATGAATGGTAAGCCAAGAGTGATCGATTCCCAGAGTCAAGTACTATGCAATATCTACCCGAAGATCTTCTCATAATTGAATTCATACCACCGCAGGTCAGGGCCCACGCCAGCCAACTTCCAAACTCCGCCGACTTTCTTGTACCGCGTGAAGGCCCATCCGTGGACATGACCCTTGTGTTCGACCTCCTTGCATTCATCATCCTTGTATCTCGCATGTGCCACGCGCATCTGATGATGAGCTTCAATGTCTTCCTCGGCGGTCTGCTTCCACTTGATGCAACCACCAACAAAGTGCTGGGTCTGAATGCGTGGGTTGCCAAGAAACCCAGGACTGGAACTAAAGTCGATGAACTCTTGCTTGGGCATGGCCTCCCAGATCGCAGCCGGACCCATGTGATCTGGGCCCATAACTTCGCGATAGTCGACCTGATATTGCCATTAGTAAACAAGGCTTGAGCATACTAACATAGGACTTACATAAAGCGTTGGGGCGAGACATTCGTCTAGCCGTTTCCAATTCTTGCTATCAAAGCTTTCAGCCCATTCAAATAAAGCTTCCTGACACCCCAAGACGTCTATCGACTGTATCAGCATACTTTTGTTGCCGCTCTATTCGAATTGAGCATTCGTACCATTGTAGCTGGGGTACGCTGGGAGTTCTGCTGTGGCCATTTTTGCGAGGACGATGGGATTGAAGGGTTATTTTCTCACTGAAGTTGACAGACGAGGGACAGCAGGACAAATCGAATCAAGCAATGTCTCCCATATGAATTCAGCTTTGCTATGCGTCGGGTTGAGGACGGAGAATAAGCCCGATACCGAGCGTGAGCCAAATATCCCGACATAAGTTCTCCGAACGGTAACAAGATAAATCCGTGCGCAATAAGCCGTAAATGATAAATCCGACTATGAGAATATATGGCAATGATGAAGATGAAAGAATTGCTCCGTCACCCATCTTCTGTCCACTATCGAATCACCAACCTCAAGCTTGAACCTCCTCAATCGCCAAAATGTCGCCCCCAACACAAGACTTGCACATTCCGGGCCGCCTCGATGGCAAAGTAGCACTTGTCACTGGGTCCGGACGAGGGATCGGTGCTGCAGTGGCAGTCCATCTAGGCCTCCTGGGTGCCAAAGTCGTTGTCAACTACGCCAATTCTCCTACACACGCACAAAAAGTCGTAGACGAGATTAAGCAACTGGGATCCGATGCCATCGCAATCAAGGCTGATGTTCGACAAGTTCCCGAAATTGTCCGCCTCTTCGATGAGGCAGTCGCACATTTCGGTCAGCTGGACATCGCGGTCAGCAACTCGGGCGTCGTCAGCTTCGGCCACCTGAAGGACGTTACGGAGGAGGAATTCGATCGTGTATTCAGTCTCAACACTCGTGGCCAATTCTTCGTGGCTCGCGAAGCTTACAAGCATTTGAACAACGGGGGCCGAATAATCATGACATCGTCCAACACTTCCAGGGACTTCAGTGTACCCAAGCACTCGCTGTATTCCGGGTCCAAGGGTGCTATCGACAGCTTCGTTCGGATCTTCTCCAAGGACTGCGGGGACAAGAAGATTACAGTTAATGCTGTGGCTCCTGGAGGAACGGTGACCGATATGTTCCACGACGTCTCACAGCACTACATTCCCAACGGAGAAACATATACACCAGAAGAACGCCAGAAGATGGCGGCACATGCGTCACCTCTTCATCGTAACGGATTCCCTGAGGATATCGCGCGTGTTGTCGGCTTCCTTGTCAGTGCAGAGGGAGAGTGGATCAACGGGAAGGTGCTCACTGTAGATGGTGGTGCTGCATGAGTGTGTCTCGTTTTGTGATTGAGGTTGGCCGAGTACATAGAGTAGGTTGCATTGGCGAGATAGATCCACGACAAAACCATACGTTTGTTACTACTCTATGAGTGGAGAAAATGAAAGACAGTCCTTCGAAATGCATGTCATCCTGTCCTGGAGTATGAGCGAAAAGCTTCGTCCAATGTCAAAGCTATCATCGAGCAAGCACCATGTCGTACTTATCTGTTGTAGCTGATGAGCAGCACCTTCTTGTTGACCTTGGCAGACTGCAGGCCGCTCGCATATTGAGATGAGTGCGTAGTATGACAGAAGGTTCACTGTCACAACACCACAAGTCTTGACAGTTCCCAGCAAGAGCACGGCTCAGCCGCTCCTCTCTTCAGGCTCACTGTGCATGCTACCAACTCTTATTGGTTACCAGCAACCGGAGCATTCAACGCAGAATGTCCCGATCACCAGGTGAGGCCTAAAATATGACCCTGAGAACAACCCGTAAGTATTCGTAAATGCATCTCATCAGTCTTCCTTCATCTTGACGCACAACAATCATCCATTGATTCCCTTGCTCTGCAGCCTTTTTGATAACACCAAAGCACTTCGTTATCACAGATCCTGCCTGATTGCAAGGTACAATTTGCATAAGGGGGTCGGTAGAGCTCAACGCGTATCGATCTCTCAAGCCCAGGCTGCAGCCATTTCAACAAAATGGACGACGATCAGGGCGGGTACAGACAGATCAACAAATCACTTAACATTGGTGCCTTTGGAGATTATCTCAAAAGCCAGATCAAGAATCTGCCCAGAATACCAAATGTCGAGCAAGTGTCTCCTCGAGTTCTTCGCATCTTAGGACAGAATCCGGGAAAGGTAGCCGTCCCATACTCAGCGCGATATCTGGACATTGAGTAACATTAACTTGCAGATGACGCTACAAGGGACCAACACGTATGTTATCGGGACTGGAAAGCATAGGCTCATGATCGACACCTCTGGTGGGGAGCCTGAATGGGCCTCACTCGTTGAGAGCACCCTGCAACAAAGGGGCATCACCTTGGACCATGTTCTCCTGACACACTGGCACGGTGATCATACTGGTGGCGTTCCCGATCTTTTGCGATTATTCCCAAATCTCGCTGGTCACGTCCACAAGAATTTGCCCGTCCTTGAGCAGGAGGACATCGATGATGGCCAGATCTGGGAGGTCGAAGGGGCCACTGTCCGGGCGCTTCACGCACCGGGCCACTCGGAAGATCACATGTGTTTCATTCTCGAAGAAGAAAATGCGATGTTCACAGGAGACAACATTTTGGGCCACGGATCCAGTGCACTAGAGGACCTTGGCCTTTTCCAGCAAAGCCTTCAGAAGATGTACGATGAACAATGTGAGAAGGGTTACTCCGCCCATGGAGTCACGATCCAGGACCTCTCCGACAAGATTATGCGAGAAATGGAGCAGAAATGGCGACGAGAAAGACAAGTCTTGGATGCTCTTCGAAAGTCTCGCAACAAAGGTGCAAAGAATGTCACCCTTGAACAGCTCGTTGGTGAAATATATGGATCGGCTCTTGACAAGCAGACCCGTTCACTTACGTTGGAACCGATCATTGACGAAGTGCTCCGTAAGCTCGCGGGAGACGGCAGTGTTGCATTTGCAAATCGGGGCGGAAAGCGCAGATGGTACGCAATTGGTGCCGCGCATAATGTGATGCACATACAAGAGAAGCTCTCATCGGTTATCACTGTAGAAGAAATTGATCTTTCAGACTAGTCTGCCAGGTATGCTGTATGGACAAATCCAATCCTTCAAAGCGCCAGTCTGCCATTCCATTTTGAAACTGCGAAGAAGGCGCGCATGGTAGAATCGATCTATGAGCCCAACCAGCCACGATGTCTTCACGACTGTTGAAGCACAAGGCTGTAATCGATATCGTCGATGCTCCAATGTTGTTTTCGTCGGTCATCGGAATATTGCCTATTTAGGCAATTTAATCGCCCGATGGGCAATGTGGCAATAGCACGAGACACACTTTTGTAGTTCACAGATGGCATAGAGTGCTCTTGAATCGAGGGCAGCAGAAGCGTGCTCTGCAGTGGAATCGTTGTGCGTGAAGATTCAAGCATACCCACGAAATGCCGACCACCACAAGACACAGTCGAAAGACGCAGCACCGGCTGCAAAAGCGAGCCAAGACAGCTGCTTCCGCGTCGTCAGAATCGGAGGATCAAGTCAGAATTGAATCCAGATCATCGAATGGCGATGTCAACAACAGATATTTGTGTTTGACGATCTGTGGGTATCGTAAGCCTGGTATGAGCGAAGAAAACTACCGCAATCACATGATCAATGTATCAGCGCCGATGACCAAGGACCTCATGGTCAAGCATGGTATCCGAAGGTGGACACAGGTACGATCTTGTCTCTGAGACACTGCAATCTGTTGAAAATCAAGAGCTTCAAACTTGACGTTGCGGGTGTTGCAGATCCACAATCAGACCGTGACCAGAGCTCATATGTCACGTCTTTTCGACCCACAAATGACCCAGCTGGCCGGTTTTGATTGCTTCAGTCAAGTCGTATTCGAGAGCATCGAGGACTACGTTCGCTTGAAGCAAGACCCAGTGTATAAGGAGCGCCTTATGGGCGATCATGAGAAATTTGCCGATACAAAGCGAAGCATGTAAGTGGAGCCCTGCCTCTGTTGCGGGCTGTGAGGACTTCCGTATGGAACTTGATCTGACGTGTAGCAGGATGACCATTGGGTGGGTAGAGGAATTTGTTCGCGATGGGAAGGAGGTAGACAGTTTCTAGATATCAGTATTATTGAAGCCTCCTCGTTGTATCATCTGTTCATGTATTTCTTCTAGTAGAGGGCGTTCATTGGTCAGTCTCCTGGTGCATTCTGAAGTCTCAAATGTGATCTCTTGCCATCTTGCTGTGTCGGATCGATTTCCCAGCGCCTAATGAGCCGACCTCTTTTGCTCCGGCAGGTCCTAAGAGTACTGAGGTTTGCCGCGGATTTTTGCCAGGATGCCGCAGTCAAAAAGGCTCCAGGCCAGAGACTGTCTGAGTTTAGAATCAAGCAGCTCCATCTTGATTCAAACGGGAGCTTCAGTTGCCGAATAATTATACAAGCAATATTCGTGAGCCGCCCGTCAATCATTAAGCCAACATGTCGGCACCCACGAAGACTTACGCAGTGCTCGGCGCCACTGGCAATTGTGGTTCTGCATTGATCGAGAACCTTCTGGACCGACCTGACGCCAATGTTCACGCCTATTGTCGCAATAAAGCGAAGCTTCTCAAAAGATTCCCAGACTTGGACGACAAGAAGGATCGAATTCGAATCTTTGAGGGCAGCATTCAGGATACAGAATTATTGACATCATGCGTTAGCTCTTGTCAGGCTATCTTCCTATGCGTCTCGACAAACGACAATATTCCAGGATGTCGCATGGCTCAAGATGTGGCCGCTGCCATTGTGGGGGTCCTCAAGCGCCAGCGTGATGAGAGCATTGCACGTGGGCAACCAGTTCAGCTGCCCAAGCTTTTGCTGCTGTCATCGAACACAACAGTTGAGCATTTTGCGAAGCAACTTCCTCAACCTTTGGTCTGGGTGCTCCGGCAATCGGCATCTTACGTCTATCACGACCTGATCGAAACGGAGAAGCTTCTCCGGGCAGAAGAGTCGTGGCTGACCACGATCTACATCAAACCTGGAGCTCTGTCGGTTGACGCTCAGCGCGGACACTCCCTCAGCCTTACAATGTCCGATGGTCCGCTATCATATCTTGACTTGGCTGCAGGGATGATTGAGGCTGCTGATAGTCCGCGTGGAGGATGGGACCGCCGCAATGTGGCTGTCAATCCAGTTGCCGGAGGCAAAGCGAGCTTCCCAAGCGGTACGCCGATGTGCATCTTGCTCGGCCTATTGAGGCACTATCTGCCCTCTCTGCATCACGCTCTGCCAGCAAATACTGGTCCTTGAGCAGCGAACGTAGGGCGAACCTTAGATATCAGAGCGTTGTGGGAGCACATAGAGATCGTTGTCGATCATAAGTACGATCATGAGTACAATCAAATCCGCAAGCAACGTCGCCATTCGAGCTTGCGTAAACTTCTCCACGATAAATTTTTAGAGATCTGCTATGCGTTGTGGTGTCTCTGGCTGTGATAGTGTGTAAGAATCCGGACGGAGGTTGCGCTGACCACGTAAAGCCCCGAAAACCCGAGGTGTAATAAGGCGTAGGCAGAAATATAGACTTCTAAGTCAATGACTGCTCTAATCATACCAGTGCCTTCTTTTTACTTTAGCCAGCCTAAACACTGAAAGGTCGCAACATCATGGTTCCAGCAGCCGAGATCCAGGCAAAGACTCTCCAGAAGTACATCGACGGCTGGAGAGGCTGGACTGTTGATGGCTTCCTAGCAAGCTGGTCTGAGAAATGCACACAGCAAGCCTTGCCTCTCAGCAGCGGCAAGCCACTCATGACACGAGCCGAAGCTACAAAGCTCTTTCCACATCTCATGTCTGTCATGTCCGACTTCAAAGTAGGCCGACATGTCCGCCCCATGATGCTCTTTCAGAAGCTGATACGCCGTCAGGTCACCATACACAACGTTGTGCATGATGTGGCACACAATAAAGCAGCTCTGTATGCGCTGTCCGAGTCTCAAACGCCATTTGGGCTATTCAAGAACGAGCATGCCATATTTCTGTATTTCGACGCCAGTGGAGAGTACGTGGATCGGATCGAGGAGATGTTTGACGCGTTGGCGATGAAGGAGGCGCTTCCGAAGATCAGCGCATATGTGGCGAAAAATAATGGCCTACTTGCTGGCGCGACAGCAGTCCAAAGTCCACTGAGTGAAGTTGACGGGGTTGTGGGAGCCTCAGGCATGTGTAGCACCTATTCTTAGCTACGATTCATTTGACACCGTCAATTATTGACGAGCTGCCAAAATGCCAAGCCAAACATCCTGCCACAATCGTCCGACTTGCATCAACCACATGGCACTCTCGTGGACAAGTTCATCGCCATAGCCCCATCCTAGCTTAGTAAAGCTCAGCTTGACGGAGTCACTAGCACTAAAGACGATGGATCGACCAAGACCGGGCTATTTCGTGCCCAGATCCGCTCCCGTACTCACACCTCGCGCCATTTTCTGCCAACATACCGACAGCCGATACTATGCTCTTTCGCAAGGCGGACCATTCGGATATGGGTCAGCGCGAAGTACAGTACATAAGAAACAATATCGAGCTGTCCCGAGTCGACCTTCAACCCTGATGAGCTTCAGGTGGCCGACAAGATGAACCTTACCACCAACTTCAATGAAAGCCTACTGGCGGCTCCCACGATTTCGGCCGCTCTGCCCCTGATCATTGCTGACAAAGGCACATTTCCTATCGCTTTGACGAGTCTGGTGACAGCCCTGGTGGCCTTGCTGACTTACTACCTTCGACCGCCCGGCGTGCACCCCAAATCTCCAGCTTTCACGTCTGACACATCCCCTATAATTGGCTCCTTTGGCTACATCTCTCGCCAATTGTAAGTGTTCCAACAAGGAAACAGGTGGATTATGCTAACATTTCGACTCAGGACTTGGTACAAGAAATCTGTCAAGGAGTCCACCTCCGGCCATTTCAGCTTCCGCTTGGGCAGACGCCATGTCATCGGACTTTCAGGCGTAGCCGCACGCAAATGGTTCTTCGAAGAACCGCTTTTGGATCTTGTCAGCGGTGCTGTCATTCTGCCTTTCGGAGTACACTTTTGGCCACCCATCCACGACATCTTCAAGCCAGATGGCAACCGTGCCCGCAACAATACTTTCTTTCTGCGCCGTATGTTGGAGATGATGAAGACAGACAAATTGGAGAAGCAACTTTTCCGATGTATTGGAGACGCTCGCGAGTGCTTTGAGACTATTCTGGCCGACTCGCCCACCGGTGTCATCAATCTTCCAGAACTTTGGAAACCAATCCTGCGCCAGAATTGTCGCCTATTTGTCAGCTCAGACATTGCAGATGATCCCAAACAGTTCAAGAAAGTCTCCGATTGTGTCGATACTCTTTTACACACATACAGCGTCTTCAATGTCTTCTTCAAATGGCTTCCATCCCCAGCTTACTGGCGACGACGACTCGCGCGCTACGGCCTTGTACGCTTCTTTCGACAAATGTACAACCAGCGCCTGTCTATGACACCAGAGGAGGCCTCCCGCAAGAACGACCCCTTCCAGAGCCTGATCAACAATGGCGACTCAGAACCTTACATCAACGAGTTTTTCACCAGTGCCGCTTTCATCACTACGACCAATGCTCACGTCATCTCATCTCAAATGCTGGAGAACATGGCAATCCACCAAGAATGGCAGCAAAAATGCTTCGAGGAACTACAGACAGTCGCCAACAAATATGCTGGAGGCATGGACGTCGCTCTAGTGGACAAGATTCCTCACATTCCGCTCAAGGCTTGGGAGACTTCTTTCCCGACTATGCATATGTGTCTCAACGAGCTTATCCGCAGCTGGTCCTCATTTGGAGTCATGCGCTACAACACATCGCCCAATGCGATACCCATTCCTGGCTCAGATGAAGTCTTGCCTGGTCACACATTTGCTATCTACCACACTGGCGAGCCGCAGTTCAGCGCCAAGCTATATCCTGAACCTTCCAAATTCGACCCAACTCGCTTCCTGGAAGGCCGTGAAGAATTCAAGCAGGAACCTTATGGATGTGAGTAGACGGAAACGTATATCTCAAGAACACAGAAACTAACGATTCCTTCAGTCTTCGGCTGGGGAGGCGGCACTCACCCTTGCACCGGCATGCGATGGGCCAAACTTCAGCAATACATAATGCTTGCCAATGCACTGGCATTGTGGAAGTTGTCCAGCTGTGACAAAGATGGAAATTTGGATCCTTATGCCAAAGAGAGGCAAAGAGGCTTGGACGTTGATCTCGATTCTGAGACGCCTTTCAAGCTTCCTCCGGCACTTTGCAGATTCGAGCCGAGAGAGCAGGTTCAGTAGAGGCAGCGCCCGCAGTGATGAATTATTCGAGACGGTATCGCTGACCGGCAGCGTACAGATGGCAGATTTCTGATAAGATCAATGAACTACGGCTTCGGCTTTTCGCCTTTCCAACACGAAACAATCTTGCTATGGCCCAATTTGACGATGTCGTGATTTTCTCGCCTTTCTCTGTCAAGCTCACCATCGCTGACTTCTATTGCATAAAATTCGAAACCTTATCCGCCTGTTCGACTCACAATTGGTCCGTGTTGCAGCCACAGTGTCAATGAGGGTCATCAACGACGATACTTCGATGTCCAACTTGGTGCTGACTCCACACGTTATTGGTATGCACCAACAAGAAACAAGCAAAAACGAGACTGACGTACTCAGGGCGCAGCGTTTCATTATTAGGCATGTACGATGCTGTTCATACAAAGGTCAAGCGGTGTGTTTCTGAAGGATGGCCGCAAGGCTGTGTTGTCGGAAAGCCACCACGTCTTGTCAAGAAGCTTCCCTGGCGTCCTGCAGTCGCACACACTCGGATACTGATTTTGAGTCTCATATGCACCGGAACTAACTATCATGGAGGCTAGAAGTATTACTGAAACCATCAAAACTCGCATCAGATTGTTCATCTGCTAACGTCAGAGGGCTGGTCGTGTTGTCAAAACGCCACAAAGCGTTCCCAAGACCTTGGCTATCAGGCGCAGTTGGTACATAAGGCTGTGTACACTTTGTATACACTGCTTTTTGGTATACACTGCCTCGAGACTTGCAGAATGGCGATCGATCTTGTGGGACGGTGGACCTGTATCTGCTATTGGATCCCTTGCAGTATGGCTCGTTCAAGATTACGACAACTGCCGTTGTCGCCCATGTCATTTCTCCCCCTCAGTAACAAGATTGCCTCCAGCTCATGTGCGGCTTTGAAGCTGTAGTCATTTCGAGATGACGGTGATATATCATGTGTTAGACCAGCACGCGCAAGTCAAGGACGAATTCGCAGAAGAAAATAAGATCGAGAGTGGCATCCGCCGAAAGGGGTTTTCGAGATGGCAGTCCTGGGGAGTTACCATCACCGCAGGAGCAACAACAGCCGCCATCGTGCTCACCATCAATATATGGGTCTTCACCTACGTTGCGCTCCAGTTCAAGATCGAGGATGGAATTGCGACGATATATAGAGGTATTTGGTGCAGCTGGGCGAGACCATTCTTCATGTCACGCAAACATACAACTGACAACACGTGCAGGAACATGCACCGTCACTTCCAACATTTCCACTTACGGTCACCTGCTCATTAATATCCTCGGCACCCTTCTTTTGGGTGCAAGCAATGCTGGTGCTCAGCTCCTCTCAGCCCCAACACGATCCGACGTAGCCCGCGCGCACTCCAAAAATCGATGGATGGACATTGGAGTTCCCAGTCTTCGCGGCTTACGCACAATACCGCGATGGAGGAGATCCGGATGGGTTGTTCTCATGATGAGTTCGATTCCTTTGCATCTGCTGTACAACTCTGTCCTGTTCACAACATCCGCCAGGCACGACTACGTAGCTTCGCTAGTTGCACCCGACTTTTTCGAGACATCGCGGGGTTTCGATGATATGAAGATACCAGAAGAAATTAAGGGAAGTACATCATTCCCAGACGAAAGCGTCGTAGACGCCTTCTGGACCACCAGGAATCTAGCTCTACAGGGTAATTTGACACGACTGAGCAAACGAGAGTGTCTGATTGCGTATGGCGCCACAAACGCCGCCGAGAGCGATAAAGAAAACCTGTTGGTTGTGACAAAGCCAATAAACGATGTTGAATTTGGCACACTTATCCAGGGAAATAAAACGTTCGCTGTGCTGCCACTGCTAGATCTGTTCATACACAAGGCCGAGGACCAATTTAATGACTTGGACTGGAGATGCGGAGGGTCTCTTGGTTCGGGAAACGCTATAAACACCACGTGCGGGGAGCATAAATTGGTGCCTGCTTATAAGGATGATGCGGGGGAGTGGCCCATAAGGACATACCTGTACCAGTGCAACGATGGGTGGAGAACTATTCCAGATTGCATAAAGGAAAACTGGTCTAGCTGCGTCTCACCCTGGATTGATCGTTGCAATATGACCAGAACCACGGTAGAGGTGGACTATTGTCTTGCGGCGCAGAGTCCAGGAAAATGCACTGCGAAGGTCAGCCTATCGCTTCTAGCGGTAGTGATGGGTTGCAACGTGGTGAAGGTTCTGGTACTTTGTGCCATGGCAGGCATGAACCTCAAGTCCTTCAAACCTCTGGTCACGATAGGCGATGCAGTAAAATATTTCCTGGAAGAGCCAGAGGATTCCGCGAAGGGTCGTGGTCCAATCAGTGTGATGGACGTTGTTGCTCCGGGGAGAACGCCCACAACCTGGCAAAGGCCTGGGGTTCGCATTGTTCATGTCCCAATTCAAGATGAAGGTGGTGGCGCCGGAGCGGTCTCTCGAACGGGCGAGGTAGGCACTTCAAGATCGAAGCCGGCTCCATTCATTCAAGAGAGCGACCACTGGTGGCGTACCCCAAGCGTCGGACTCTTCAGTCCCTGGAAGATCTGCCTATTTCTGTAAGTCTTTCTATGAGTTGCCAAGTGCGAGAAGGCTGACTTGTTCTTATAGCTGTGTCATCATGTGGCTCGTCGCCGCGTGTATGATTGCAGTGGCATTCTTAGATGATGGGATATCATCAGAGTCAAAGCTGAACTTCAAGGACTTCAACTTCAGCTCACTGGTCGGTCTACCGGAAAGTGCATCACTTTCGCTCTACATCATCGTCCCCAATATTCCTCAACTGCTTGTCAGCTTCGCTTATGTCTTCTACAACAACTCTCTTACATGCATGCTTCTCACATACGAAACGACGCAATTTGCCACCAAACGGAAGTTCCTGCGCGTGAGCGACCCAGAGGGCCAACAGAAGAGCACATACTGGTTGCAACTTCCGTACCAATACAGCATCCCGCTTCTATCCACGATGGCATTGCTGCACTGGTTGATCTCACGAAGCCTTTTCTTCAAAGCGGTGGAATACTATGACCCTGCGGGAGAAATGAGCGAGGAGTCATACACGGCTTGCGCGTTTTCGCCCTTGGCTCTGATCTTGTCATGCTCGTTAGGAGCTCTCCTCATCCTGGTCTTCTGTGCGCTATCCTTGAGAAAGGTGCATCGAGGAATGCCGCTGATGGGCTCTTGTTCGATCGCGATCAGTGCTGCTTGTGCGAATTGTGGCGAAGGAGGGGAGGCAGCAATGAAAGCGTTGATGTATGGTGTTTTGACAACCGGAACAGACGAGCAGCAGCAAGGAACGAAGCGTGTTGGATTCTCCCAATACGAGGTTGAGCCTCTCCAGGGAAGGACCAAGTATCTGTGATTCATAAGCTCGCTCGATGAGGTCAATATACTATACGCTTCTCATACCAGCAATTGTTGCGTGGTAATGCTGTTCTGCGATGTGATATTTCTGTGTCACCGCGAAACCCCACTAGTTGGCAGTCACACATGTGGTGTGCTGTGCTGCGCGAATGCACCTGGCACCAGCTGCTCTCCAAGGGGCTGAGAAGGATACATCTAATACCTCCCCTCAAAAGTATCAATCCTCCCCTTCGCAACCTTCTCCACCGCCTCCTTCACACTCAACTCATCCCCACCCACCAAATCAAACGCCAACCCCTTCGTCCCCTCATTCTTAATAACCTCCACCACCGCTCTCGCAACATCTTCCCTGGGAATTGTCCTGTTTAGATGCACCTTGCCGGCATCAATTTTCCCCGTCCCAGCATCCTCCGACAACCCCCCAGGCCTCACAATCGTATACTCCAATCCTCTCCTCCCATTATTCTCCACCAAATCCTTATCAGCCGCATACTTGGCTCTCATATACGGTCCAATGGCATTCCAAACTTTATTCGACCGATCACGATCTGCGTCATCGTACCATTCTGGTTCAGGTTTATTCTCGCGATCTCTGATATCGAGGGCTGAGATGATGATGTATCGTTTTGTTACGCCTGCTGCGGCGGTGGCATCTGCGGCTTTCACTGCGCCTTCGTAGTCGACTTTTTGTGTTCGTTCGGGTGATCCGCCGCCTGCGCCTGCGGCCCAGATTACGGTGTTGGGTTGCGTGGATTTGATGGTTTGGATGAAGTCTTCCACAGAGGAGTCTTCGATGCTTTGGACAATGGGACGGCCGCCGAGGGATTCGATGTCGGGTTTTTGGGAGGGGTTGCGGATGATGCTGTGGACGATGCCGCCTTCGGAGGAGAGGATGCGGGTTATGTGGCGGGCGACCTTTGGGGAGAGGTGGGATTAGTGTTTATGTTGTGGTGTCTCTAGTGGTGTCTTGTATCTGCTCACCTTGCCAGATCCACCAAAGATCAATGTCGTAGCCATGGTGGTTCTGTTGGTTTAGTACTGGTTTGCTGCTGTTCACTTGTTCTTAGAATTGTGATGTCTTCTCGCTCCACTGTTGCAATGTAGTGTATATGAGCTCCCCACCTTCAGCTTATATGCTCTGAGATTCAATGCTTAGAAACAATCCCATGCCAAATGACGTCTAAGGTGTCTAGCATAAGCTAAGTCTCTGCTGAGGTCATTGTCATCGGCTAAGAGGCGGTTTCTCTCGGATAGAACCCGGATAGAATCATCGGCAGAATTCTGTGACTGTCTCTTCGAATGACGCCTGCCATGACAAGTTGGTCAATGACAGAACGGAGGCTTCGCTGACGTCCTCGGGCCTCGAGTGAAGTCGTTCAATACGGCGCGCGGTGCGAAACGTCGTCGGTCTATCGCGCTGAAGCCATGGTGGATAACGAAGCCGTCGCAGCTGTGTCCTCCATAAAACACAATTCTAGCCACAGCACTTGCGATGTCGGTGCCAAGTCATCGCCAGAGTTGATTCCCAAAGACACAATATTGCCGTGGCCTCACTTGTGGACGAGGCTCGTCGCGTAAAATGAAACTGAGCCTCCATGGCGTGCTCGATGAGCAAAAACTAGAAATGCATAGCGTGCTCGCAAGTCACCGCCTGTTGTCGTTTTCATTCTGATCCTCATATTTTCCTCCTAATACAATGCCTGATTCATTGCGTGCAGAAGACCGAAAATAAACAAAAAAAAGCAAAGCCACGCATTGCGCCATTCGCAATATCCAGCCAGTCTCTCACATGATCGAGACTGGAATGGCCGTCAAGGTCGTCAAGAATATGTGCTGTCAAAAAGAGCCCAAGGTCGCACAGTTTACCGCCGAAAATCAAATTGCGAGGCATGAACAGATGTTTGACGACGAATCGTCTTAATCGTTCATGACCTCGCACCACGGCTCCAGTAGTCACGCGATGGAATCGCGGCGCTTCTGCTTGACGGCGAATTGCTTCAAGTACTCATAGTCCGCGACGTTTGCGTCGACGGTCTTCTTGATGAGATCGGCGGCTTCCTGGCCGAATTTCTCGACCCATTCAGCATAGAGCTGCTCCTCGCTCTTTGGTTTATGCTTCTGCAAAATAAATCAGTATGCAGCGCTAATCGAAGAGTGACAGGACGAAGACTTACGTGAGCGCGCGGCTTCAAATCAGTCGAGTTGATTGCATCGTCGTGGAAGCCATTCCACTTCTCGAACTGCTCTTTGGCAAAAGCATGGCTCTCCTCGGAATCCCACTGCAACATTGCCTGCGAAAAATCGAGCCCGATCGAATCGCAGTACTGGCGCAGAATGCCCTCGGGATCATCAAGCATATCATCGGCATCGATCACGCAAATCTCGACCTGACCTTCCTTCAATTCGCCATCGCGACCCGCAATCTTGGGACCGACGATACCCTCATCCTTGAGGTAGTCGAAGAGACGTCTCAGCTCGTCGTAGCCAGCCTCTTCGGGCATGAAAGGAGTGAACTGCGTCCTCTCGACAAGCGGTGGAATGCAACACCTGTAATAAGAAGGAATCGCGCTTCGAGGATGGCGAATCAAAAACGTGAAGTGGAACTTCTCCAAGATCTCGCGAGGCACGACGGTTGGGTTCTTGCCCTCGGTCTTGCTGTTCTCGTACGGGAACGGAGCAGCTTTGGAAGGAGAGTTGGGACTCTCCGGGCGGCTGTTCGAGGGTGTGAAACCAACCCCCGAATCAGTATCGGCAGCGGCATCTCTGTCGCTGCCGACGCCGCCGTTAATGGAAGCGTTGTTGGTGCCGACGCCGCGCTTGATCGTCTGCAGAGAAGGTGCAAGACGGGCTTGCTGGTGATTCGGCGGCAGCAGGTAATGGGTGATGTCTTTGATGAAGACACGCTTGCCCTGTGATGGAGTCAGTACCTTCCCGTTCGGTTTCGCTTTGCCGTGCTGGATATTGTGGGCATGGCAATCAATCTGGGATCCGAGGAATTCGCTTGCCGTCATCATTATGACGCACGGAAGCCATTGGAAAATTGCCTCGATTCCACCCCGCGACACGAGGCAATGGAAGGAGTCGAGTTCCTGTCGGCCAATGCAAGGGACGAGAGCGCGTGCTGGAACGCGCCCGGTGTGAAGGAGACGAACATACCTCGGCGGACTCCCGCTCAATGCGGTCCAGAATCGTCTTGAACGTCGACTCAGCAAACCCGCTCTGTTTGCGCGCTTCCTCGTCGTTCTCGAATCTGGTGCCCATTCTCTCCGGGCCATAGTAGAAGGCATCGCCAAACGGTTCATGGATCGTCTGGATGCTGTTGCGGCGGGTCATGAAGACCTGTTTGCATGATCAGTCCGGGTGGTCCGAGAGTCGTATCAAGCATTGCGTGTCGACATACCCTCTCGAACGCCGTCGAGCATGCTCGTGGATGGGTGGCGACGAAGACTGGCTTGTTCGACATGGTTGTAGTGACCTGGTGAGATATCTTTTTACTCGACGGTATGCCCAATTGGGATGATGGTTGGTGGCTGTGTGACAGCAGAACACTTAAATAAGGTAAGTGGAATGTAGGTCGTCAGTCGTTCTTTGCGCAGATTCTGCGTTCGGGTTCGCAAACAAGTAAGCGAGTATCGGCGCGAAGTGAAGGGTGGTGACGGGTGGTGGGCGGGCGGCGGCATCCCAAGCGTAAACCTAGCCTCGTGGCTCAACCCACAGGTTGAGGGTGCCTCGCCCAGGAACGACGGAGACACGCGCAGGGAACGTGCTGCACTGCTGCACGATCTGTCTTTTCGTTTGCCCTGTGAATGGCCAGAAGCACTGCTTCCCTGGCGCCCTCCATGCTTCCTGTACCTCCTGTGTCGCGCGCCTGCGCCCCCGGCAGTCGAGGGCGCAAAGTCAGTTCGCCAACAAGTCCCCAAAACGAAGAATGGCCCACTGCTTCACGGCTTCCCAATGATGAAGGTGCGGACTCAGTGTGGGGCAGGGTCCCGCTATCGGCCGAGCCAACTCCATTCGCATCGGCCATGTCATGTCATCTCATGAGACCGAGCAGCGCCAAGACCCGTAGTTGATGGCATGGCTATGTAGGGTGCTGATATCAATAATGTCGTCGCGATACATGCATGGGATCGATATAGCATGACGCACGGGGAGCTTGAACGCATGGTCGAATGTACGTCTTTCTCGGTGATCGCCACGCTTGTCTGGGTGATGGTACTGTAGAGAGCTATGGCGTGCTCACAATCCGAGCCTTCTGTTTGGTCGCCATTCCGCTGCACCTCTCGTGTGCTTCCTACTCGAGCTGGCAGATCTGCTGCAAGATTAAGCGTCAAATACGTGACGGCCGCAGTGCTGCCACGCAGTTGCGGTTCCAGCGCTTCTGCCCTGTCCGAGATCTGCAGAGCTACAGGACGGGCAGAAAAGAAGCACAGCATGTGCTCGGGACCACGCTCAACGCACGCATGTCCCACGAGTAAATTCTGCTCTCTTATTCCATTTGGGCATGAAACCGAGGCCAGAACTGTCCAGCCTTCGGTCGGCTCGTGTCGGATTCCCAGCGCTGGGCCCATCTGCGTTGTTCGCAACGGATCGTTGCCGGTGCAAGAATCCCACGTAGTTGGGCCTAGACATGCCGACAGGCGATTTCTCCTGCTCGATGATTGGCAGTCATCCCATTGCTTTGGACCGTGCAGCTATGCTAAGCTTCTTGTAGTTCGCTGTGAGTGCCTGTGACCTACGAAGGCGCACGCGACCAGCTGCAGGCGCAAACATATGCTGCAGCGTATCTGCGCTGCGGGATATTTTGCTCGTCCGAGAGCCGTCGCCTGGGATCGTTGCTACCCCGGTTGTCGGACTGTCTACTGCTGCTCACTTCGAGGGTTCCACTTGGAGTGCTCAGGAATTTTCCAGTTGTTGACACCCCTAGACTAAGTCAGCTGGATTCCGTTGGCGGTACACATGGTTTCTGAAATATGGGATCAAAGCAATGTGGTGACTAAAGGAATCCGCCATCGATCACAAAGCCACCGATGTTATCCCACAGCGAGGCCCAAGCCCTAGCCTGATGCGTGGGCAAATCGGACAATACTCCCTGATACGAGTGATCCTTCACTCCCAGAACAGTCGTCGAAGACAAGGCGTTCTGCAGCCTCGAGACGAGCCCGTGAACAGACACAAGGGGAGATGCTGGCCAAGTCGGAGAGCAGACATTGCGACTTACCACCACCATCTCCGTATCTTAGCGCCGATTGTCTGACCAGAGAACTTGGCAGAAGCGTTCCAATGCCGCCACCTAGTAATGTTAGCATCCAGTCAACGCCAAAATCAAGTGATGAGCATACCCAGCCACGATCAATGACCACGCCAGGCCTTGAACCAGGGGCATGAGGACCTGCAATATAGATCAATCCAACGCTCTCAATCAACAGTATGCGAACGCCTGACCTGATCCTTCATTGTGATGTATACCACCATTCTCCAATCCTCAGCCTTCTCGATGCTCTTTAGATAGCTTTGCTCAAATCGAAGATCGGGCAATTGCAAATGTCTCGGCGCATGTCTCTCTTCATCGGGCAGTGGGCGCAATATGCTCAAGGGCACTTCGTCCTCGCCAACGTCATCGGCGACAGAGGCAACATCACCAGAGCGATCGAACTCGACGGGGATCTTGGAGTCGACCGAGGTTTGTGGTGCGAGGTCGTGCCTGGTTGGGTTGTGGTTGATGTGCGCGGTCTGAATCGTCTCGGCCGCCTGTATGGCAGCGTCCTCCAAGTGGCCAGACATGGTCGTATAGTGTCAAGTAGTCTCCGCAAGCTCAGACGTGCTGTCAATGTTGATGTTGCTGGCGGCCTACACACCCATGCTCGATGACACTAATCTCGGCTAGATCGTGCACGAAGCTTGGACCGATCTGGCCTCAGGACCCCATTTCCACTCCCCGCTGCACAGCACATACATTCACACCTCCGCCACCACTCAATACCGCTCCGAAACGACGGCAAGATGGGCAACGCAAACAGTGCGATGTTGGAGAACATCGTCCAAGGGTCGAATTGTACGACTTTCCGCGCGCCGCATATTTCCGTGCCCAAATGGAGGCCAGCTGAACACGGCGCTGACTATACATTCGCATAGTCGACCGGGACGAAGTCGACAGACTGCGTAAGCGCTTCATGAAATTGGACAAGGTATGCCAAATGCACTCAATGCGTTGTGTCAATTTCTGACTCCGCCTAGGACAACTCAGGCACCATCGAGCGTGACGAATTCCTTTCCCTCCCCCAAGTCTCCTCGAACCCTCTTGCGACACGAATGATTGCCATCTTCGACGAAGACGGAGGCGGCGACGTCGATTTCCAGGAGTTCGTCTCTGGCCTCAGCGCCTTCAGCAGCAAAGGGAACAAGGAGGAGAAGTTGCGGTTTGCCTTCAAAGTCTACGATATCGACAGGGACGGCTACATCAGCAATGGCGAGCTCTTCATTGTGCTCAAGATGATGGTGGGCAGCAACTTGAAGGATCAACAGTTGCAGCAAATAGTGGACAAGACAATTATGGAGGCCGATCTGGACCGAGACGGGAAGATCAGCTTTGAGGAGTTTACCAAGATGGTGGAGAACACGGACGTGTCGATGAGCATGACTCTGGGTACGTATACGTCGTGACAAGAGGATAGGGAAAACTTACTGACGATCCGTGTCTGTAGACCAATTCTAAGTCCAGCATGAGACCTACGAGATACCCGGCATTGGGAAGAAGCCCGGCGCACAAAAGCACGACCTAGACGACCGACCACGACAGAACGTAGACGGCACCTGTGGATGTCACATTTGCAGCTCTCGGCCCTCCCTCTTTGGCCCCTGGAGAAGAGCTCTTCCGGAATGCTTCGATGTGGAACTTGACCAAATACGACGACTGGCGCCCCGTGCGCAGCCTTGCCACAAGGACGCGGCGCAGGACGTGCCTGATTTCTCGAGCGAAAGTATTGCCATCCGGCTGGCCATTCATACCCAAGAGAGACAGGTAGAAACTAACTAGGGTATTTGCGACCAACAGAACCAGACAGCTTCGAGAATGAAATGGGTTCGCGGGCGACCACTGACTGCTTCTCTCCCTGTGTTCACCTATTTGCCAATGCCCTTTTCACAAAGACTCTCTTCTCCTGTCATGTTCATCGCCTTTGTGTCGCCTCCTCTAAGATTCGATGACTAACGTTCGTGCAGTGCCTATGCCGACAAATTCATCGCCATTGCCACGCCGTCTCAAGTGATGTCACGTGCAGCTTTTCGATCACAAAGCACTCGGTGCGCAGCTGAAGCAGTGTCGCAGCTGAGTGCAGCTGCATTTGTACGAACCGCGTCTCGTCTGGGAGTCGTGGTGTTCTGCATCACTGTGCGCGAGACAGTCTTGCAGCAGTCAAGTTCGAGATCATGTCTGGCTTTGAACTGTTGTTGTCTAGTTTCAGAGCTGATTCTTCCGAGCGCGTCCAGGACAGACAAGACTCTGCAGATTGTGTATCGATGTCGCGAGGCTGCAACCAGTACAAATATGAATCCAGCCATATCCGCCACACGAGCTCAAAATCTAAAACTTACCAAAGGAAGCACCATGGCCCTGGAAACCCCTCGACCCAACTGCTCCTTCGACCAACACGAACTTTACAAGACCGAGAGGTTCTGGACGTCCGGATGCTGGGAATGCGGAAAGCCGCTCTGCAATTCGTGGTATGTCTGCGACCGCCCTGGCTGCTCGGTCGACATCTGTGCCCAGTGCGCTGCTGAGCAAGAGTCGGATTACTGGCGGGCGGCGAAGGAGAAGGACGCAAAGTATGATGACGCGAAGGTACCGCGATGGCTGTGATACGCCGAAGAGACTCTTAAGCACAACGTGACTCAACAAAGCATATTGGTAAGTTATGGACAGAGAGCTTGGCAGGACCCAAGTTCTTGATATCCGCAACCATTTTATATCACTGGACCCGCAGCCTGCAGCACACCTCAAAACTATCTTCATCACGAGACCATCGAGCAGACACTGATTCAGAGCGTCCAATCGCCCTCGCATACAACATGGACAGACTCAGCGCAAGGATCAACTACCTCTGGCGAGACTACGCGGTCGCGGCCTCAGTAGCGAATAGAGACTGTCCGCTCCTCGCTCTCCCACGCGAAATCCGAGACATGATATGGCAATACGCCATCGTGCAGACGATGCAAGATAACCACGACAAGCTTCTGCGCAACAGGAAGCATGACGAAGCCGAATGGGTCGAGCTTACCGACTACACTTCAACGAATAGCAGTCCAAGTCGCGCTTCCTTACCACGTCCCAGCTGGGTCACCATCGAATCTTCACTCGTATTTTCACGAAGACCCGAAAGATCCGAATCCATCTCCCTCCTTCCAGCACTTTACCCCAAAAATCTCCTCACCACTTGCAACCTCATGCGAACGGAATGCGGATCTATCTGGTACAATCTCATGCGCTGGGAAGAGTACTCTCACAACTGGGAGGAGTGGACATCACATAACGGCGAGTTCTTGACTACACTTTTGCACTTGAAAAGATGGGACGGGAGGTCAGCGGTGCATGTGTATTTGCCGGAACCGGATGACCCGTCGACTGCTTCGAGAACGAGAATCGAAATGTTTGCGCTGCATGATGTTCGGACTAGGAGGAGGAGGCAGAGGATTGGACGGGTTAGCTTTTCGAAGGAGTTGGGATGGGAGGCTGTGGTTTGGGTGGAGAGGGTGAATGGCAGGTGGTGTTGTGTCGACATGCCAAGCGTTGTACCAATTTGGGATCTTGGTTGCGTATGATTGTGGTTAGGTTTTTGCGCAGTATGGGTTGACGTGGTTTGGACTAAGCTGCCTAGGTTGAGATGTATGTGAGCCCTAGCTGTTCAAGCGGAAAGGCTAAATCTTACTGTAATAGCCTTTGCATGCTTATATAATTTGATTACTGTCAGGCGGTCTTGTTAGTTTGTCAACTGATTGTCTCAGCAGGGACTTCCATTCTACGTTCTAGAGTATACACTGCTATCCGGTGCCTCGGGTAATAATAGTTGCACAGAGTCTGGCTACCGCTGTGCTCAACTCACTTCTTCCTCGTCAAAGCACCCCGCAGACAAGCGACCGACAGGACAGAGTACGATGGATCCGACGCTCAGCGCCATTTTAGCGCGCAAATACGAATGTATCCGACTCAGTGGGCCATGAGCGTCGAGCGGTTAGCCAGAAGCAGAACGGCGACACTCAAGCCAGTCTTCCGTCTCAATATCTATATAACAACTGCTCCAATCATACCAGAGATGCAACAAGACAGCGACTCGGCGACCACTACCACTCGAATCATCATTATTTCCAAGCCACAAATCCAAATAAGCACCGTACCAACACAAATATGAAGTCCTCAATCATTTCCTCCCTCAGTCTCCTCCTCGCCTCATCCTTGGCCTTCGACTGCTACCCAGATCCCTCTAAACCGCCCACGAAATGGTGCGCGGACGGAGTTTTCAAATGCGATTGGGACCAGAATCAACGATTCTGCGAGGATGTGAATTACGCTTATTGCGGTGGTACTGGCACCGCCAATGACATGTGAGTGCAGTTTTTTTCCTGCTTTTTGCTATGCGCAGTTCGCTGATAAAGGTTACAGGGCATGGCTGGATAAATTGGCTGGAGGTGATCGGTGTTGCTTGGGTCATGGCACAATCGAGAAAGGTTCGACCTGCGATGGAGGGATGTCTCCTTCAGCTGCTGGGAAGAAGGCAGTGAAGCATCCGCATGCTTGAAGTATGACGGTGCGGGCTGGGTAGCGCCTCTGTCTCCTTGGGACGTTCTTGAGGGAATGTTGAAACTGGGAAGGAGCAATGTGTTAGGCGCAACGCGTCTGTTCGATGTTCTTAGTTTCCCAGTTGCAGTCGCGAATGGAGGCAGCGGTGTCTACCGCGGCAGGACATTGGGCGCCGTATATTGTCGTTGCGGCCGGAGTCAGGGATTCGACATCTTTGTACTTGCTCCTGTTCACTGCTTCAGTCACCGTCGGTTTCAATCAAGCAAGCTGCAAAGGTCAAACGCGTCTTTGTTGCGGCATTAAGTATTCCGGCGTCCGTATCTGCTCCAGAGCGTAGTCAGAGTCGATGGTTCCTTCTAGAACTGCGATGAGAGTGTTCTCGTGCCAGTGGGAATGTCACTTCTCCGCACGGGCAAAGAGACTACCCCTTTTCGAGCTTGTGCATCGATGTAGCCATATACTTTCAACTGATGTGCAATGTGAAGCGAGAAGTGAGAATGTGGAGCGCGGCTGCGTGCTTGCATGTGATTGTCACGCTAAAATGCTAGCTGCAGAAACTGAAGCTTGCCGAAACCATTTGCGCCAGCGGCAACTGCTATACACTCAACTCTACCAAGTCCTTGCGAAGTCTGCCAGTCAAGCACATGCGACGGCAGGTAAGACGTTGATTGCTTTCGTCCTCTTGCACTCGCTGATGACATTAAACAGCCATGGCCGCCGACTTCATCGCTCAGCTGCTCGCCTCTGCCGACGCTCTCAGTCTCAGCGAACTGGAGACTGCCTCGTGCCGCCTAATCGAGATCCGGAACTCCAAGACTCCGCTCTTTCGTCTCCCTGGAGAGCTACGTAACCGCATCTGGCGGATGGCTCTGATCGAAGACATTCGATCTCAACATGAGACATTTAGGGACGAAGCCGTGTCAATAGCACAGGAGAGAAAAGAGAAGGCCTTGACAACCGGCACAAGCACAGCTGCCATCCTTCGCGAGGTCGCTGATCGTCGTGCCTTCGGTGATGATCACGTTGGCAACATTTTCAAAGACATGATGTTCCAACGAGAAATAAAAATCATCGCCTTGCCCACGTTTCACAACACGACCCGACAGATGAAGACTGAAGTCGAATCTATCTTGTATAACGAGGTTATGATATGGGACGAATATGACCATTTGTTTCGGACATGGAAACAACTGCTGCCTTACCAGATGGGAGGCCTATTCAACATCCGCAAGCATGGCGTGCCATTGCTCAAACTCCGCAAGGAATATCGCGCGAATGACATCAAGACATTGGTAGTCGTGGGCTTTGGAACTACCCGGACTTTCGATCCACGACGGTACCCACCAGCGAGAAGAGGCGGCAGAGTTCGCTTTGCGGAGGAGCTCAAGTTGGAGAACTTGGGGTGGTCGATTGGAAACCCGTACCTTGTGACGGAAGCAGCATCCACAGGAACACCAATTCGCAACGACATGTTCTTGGTATGACGATAGAGCTCTCGCCACAACTTTAGGCTATTGACGGGCCTGGACAGTTAAGGCATTGCTTTCTACGACACATGGTCATGGCTTGCCACCCAACGGAGACCTCGACACAAGCCGAGATTGATTTCTACGAGCAGTAATCAGAGAAAGACAGGAGATGCTGCGACTGCTTCAAGCAGAAAACAATACACTTTCTATACGCTGAACAAATCCAATGTATACACGAGCAACTCAGTACTCAGCAGCGCGATGACCTTGTTCGTATGCCCCAAACCATACTGCTTACGGGCTCTTCGGTATCGGCATTGATTTCGGAGTGAATGAGCACGGTGAATGATGCCCAGCAGAGAGGTGAATGCAGGCTTGGCTCTTGGGGCGTCACTACTATAAGACTGACCAGAGTCTTGCTACTCTTATAAGCTTGAAACTCACTACTCCTCCTACAGCCAACTGTACTTACAGAGTAGCCGCTATCGACGAGCTCCTCAAGTCGGTATGATCACAGCGCCGTAGCCTGTTCAAACCCGCTGACTAGTTGACAGGCTAGCATGAACAGTTCAGGAGTCGCACAGGCAATCGCTGCCGCAGCTGGCCTGACTATCACCGAACTCGAATCCCTTGAACTCCGCCTGTCGTCACTGAAGAATTCCAAACAATCACTTCTTCGCCTTCCTGCCGAGCTACGCAACCGCATCTGGTACATGGCGCTTATCGAGGACATCAAAGACCAAGTAGCCAAGAAAGGACATCTCAGGACGGACAAGACGCGCGATTGTGTGGCCTGGACCGATTGCTTTCAACCGTTAAAAAGAACCCTCACCATCACACCACCGCAGTTTCTGAACACTTGCCGCCAAATGAAACTCGAGATCGAGTCCATCTTGTTCACCGAGATCATGTTCTTCGAGGAATACGACGCCTTGTTCAACAAATGGAAGACCCTCAAGCCCTACCATCTCGGCTCACTTTTCAACACGCGAAAATTCGGTCTACCGGTCTTTGCCATGTACCACTTGTGCAGAGGCGAGAAGAAAGACAATACGAGAGAAGTCATAGAGCGCGAGGCGAAGGCCGGGCGGTTCAAGAGAGCTGGTATGGTGAGCTTCAATGAGGAGCTGAGCCTGGGCAGTTTGCAGTGGGCGCTGGGGCAGTCTCACCATCACCCTTCTGCGGTTCCAGTGACGTCTCGTACCTTTAGGCGTTGGTAGCCTAGTCACAGACGACAAGCATTGTAGAGGCGTTTTTGGTGACTGCAATGTCTCCAGAACGGGTGGAGAAGCGCGCGTATCGGAGAAGAGACTTGGAGAGTTATGATATGGAGAAGCACCAAACAGACCGCACGACGTAGAAAAGCGGGAAGGAAAGATAGATCGTAACACTCGAGCATGTTGCGACTATGCTAGCCTTGAATCGATCACAGTTCAAGAGATGCTTCAAGTAACCTTCCACCTTTTTGTTCTACATTCAACATCAGCAGAAGTTCTCATTTCCAATCCTGGGGTGAATGGACACAGTGAATGACACCCTGAAAACAGGTGAATGGAGGCACAACTTAGTGAATGAGATTCTGGAGACAAGTGAATGGAGGCACAGCTCTTCGCACCTGAACAGCACCTGAATACTACAACTATGACCCAGGTTCTGCCACTCATTTCGATACTCACCACCCCGATCGCAGAATACTTGGATCCATAGACTACACAGCGAAGAAGGTGCCTCCAGTCCGTATAACCACAGCGGCAATACCTTTCTGACCCGACTAGCTCTTCTACAAAACAAGATGGCGTCAGAATCAACTCTCGACAAACTCGAGTCGTCGAGTCCCCTTCCAACTCAACTCGAGAACTCGCAATCACCACTCCTGCGCCTCCCCGGCGAGCTCCGCAACGAAATCTGGCGCATGGCCCTCACCAAAGACATCGAACACCAAGTCGCCACTCTGAGCGGAGGGAAACCAGTTCGTCTCTCCAACCTCCAAGCCCCAAATCCCTACACCTGCACATCATGGAGTTGCGCCAGCCAACTACACGGATCCCTCGATCGAATCACACCCCCTGAATTCCTCATCGCTTGCCGCCAGATGAAGCTCGAAACCGAATCAATTCTCTACAGCGAGATTATGGTTTTCGAAGAATACGACAACGTCTCAAAGAAGTGGAAACTCCTAGAACCATATCAACTCGGCTCTCTCTTCGACACTCGGAAGTTTGGGTTGCCGCTCTTTAGTACCCATCACGTATGCAAGACCCGAGACGAAATTGCGAGACAGGTGATCGAGAGAGACGAGAGAGGTGAGCGCTCCTCTCTCATGCATCTGAGGAAAGGCATGGTCAGTTTCGCTGAGGAGTTGGGCCTTGAGAGTTTGGAGTGGAGCCTTGGGCCATCTCATTTGATCGATATTGGACTCGAGCATCCTGCTTTTCCAAAGCGGGGGACGGACACTGCGCGGGGACTCTAGTTTTGAGGACGTGCTGGGTTTGTCAAAGGCGGCGTATAGAATGGAACGGTGCGTAGACTGAGCTGAGAGAGGCTCTGAAAGAAGCGTTCAACCACGACAAGCATTAGAGACGAAACGAGCAATTCTCAAATCAGTGTTCGCAAGAAGAAGAAACCCCAAGGTTTGCGACTTGAAGGTGCTGAACATGCCGTGGACTTCGCATATTCAGTAATAACCAATTCCCAATGTAACCACTTTTCTGCTCTATTTCTCCTCACATGTCTCCACAGGACGTGATGAAGTTAGACCACGTGCACACTACAGCCCCGATCCTCAAGAATCACCCTCAATTTCGTTCAGGCTTATTCCAGCCCCACGATGCCATGCTTGAATCGATGAGCCAAGCACCTTGACATACAGAAAAGTTATGAAATAAAGGGGTATCAAAAACTGCATCACACAAACCTCCAACACAATCCCTCCCCTTCTCCATTTCAACCCGCCTTCCCAGCCACCGTCGCCAAAATATTCGTACTCCTCCCTCCCGGACAAAACACAACCTGCCAATTCCCACCCCTCGCCACCCCAAAAACACTCTTCGTATCATCATGCGGATACGAATATGCATCCGGACAAACAGCCTTGGCCGCTTTGGCATAATAATTCGGATCACAATTCCCACGATCGTATCTTCCCGTACAGCAGTACTTAGCCCTCCCATATTTCTGACACGCCGAATTGCAAGGGCTGAAATCCGGTCTCTTGATATTCCCGTCAGGGTAAGGGTAGACGCCATTTCCCGGGACTTTTGGTGGGGTGACGAGGAGGTCGAAGGGACACCAGGAGCCGATGAACTGGGCGGTGGTTTTTGTTTCGAAGGGGAGTTGGTCGGTGTTGGATGTTCCGAGGAATTGTTGGTTGTTGGAGTAGGGGTTGAAATCTGCGGCGGAGGCGAAGCCATCGATGCTGCCGACGCAAGAGGGGATTTTGTCGCTGAGTTTGACGTTTGCTAGGGTTGGGACGTTGTTGGGTTCGAGAACGATTGCCATGGGCAGGTTGTAGCCGTCTACGAGGCTGATGTCGTAATAGGCTTGTTCTGCTGCGCCGTACATGTCGAATTCTGCGAGGGTTGCGGGTGGGTTGCCTGCTTGACGGCATTTGAGGGCGCCGCATTCTCCTGTGAGGCAGTTGCCAGGCAGGTTCTCGCCGTTGGGGAACGTGCAATTCGTTCGGCCCCAGATGCGACCTTTCCAATCTGCAGCGACGGATATCGTTCTGTTGCTCCCGGCTGCCAGTTCGAACCCATCAGATGATTCGCCGTCGTTCTCCGCGATCCCAGGCCAGATGATATCAGGACATTTGTTCACGATTGCGATTTGTATGCTGCCGTTACTCTGTCGTGTCTCGAGGTGGCTGTTGAAGTGATGAGTAGTAGCGGCTGCTGAGGCGCTCAGACACAAAATGAGAGGACGCATGATGAGGTGTAGATGAGGGCCGTATGTGAGGGTATTGAATCAGGTCTGGCGGCCAGCGCCAGGCTGCGGTCAAGGATGAGGTGTGATGTTGGTGAAGGATGACATGGGAAATATTTTCACTTATCTCTGCAGCCGCAGTGGCAGGGCCATTCTCACGCTCGTTGGCGCCTGCGAAGCGAGGGTGTTGAAGCATTGGCGAAGGCGGTCGCTGGAAGTCGCATCCTGAAACATCGCTTTCTGGCTACGTCACTCCGCCGGCTAAACTTGGCAGGCACCATGCTATGGAATGCATTAGCATCGCTTTAGAACAATCATGCAGTCTTCCATGCTTCTGTAGCATTGCGATTCATCTTCTTCTTCGTGGCTATGTACAAGTTCTCGTGGTCGCAGATTATGCTGGCATCTGCTCTAGATATCCTCCTGGTTGAACATGCTGATTGTCCACTGTCCTGTTTCGGTATTGTTCGTGATATTGGTCTGCCTAATAGATCCTCCCTTCAAGCTTCCGCTCTCGGCAATACCTCCTGCAATCGGCCTCTGCAGAGCATTCTCCCCAGTCTTGACAGTGAAGTTGGCCAGGCCGATCTCCAGTGGATTTCTCGTCACAATTGTAGGTAGTCCGAAATAGCTCGCGTTGACTTCATCGTAGCTGATGTGCAATTCGAAGTAACCGCGATAGTATACGTCGTTCCAGTGAAGCTCAGCGTTCGCCGCTTCGAGGGCATCGGAGTAGTTGTTGGCTGATAGCTGTGTGATGTTCTGGCCATAAGGACATGGCGATGATACAGCTGAGCCGGCGAACTCGACTCCAAGGGCTCCAGCACCGGTGTCAGCGGAGTAGTTCGAATGGTCCAGCCAAGCAAGATCTGAGACCCAGCTAGCGTGACTATCGCCGCTTATCACGATATTGTTGCCAATGTTGTTCTCAGTGAGGTAGTTCAAGGTCCTGTTGCGGTTGGCTTGATATCCGTCCCAGGCGTCGTAGTCAAGTGGATTGACGTTTCCGTAGGACACAGATTCGTTGATGCGCGAGAACACTGTCTGCGATCCGATGATTCGCCATCTTGCCCCTCTGTTTGCAGACTCGCCCAGGGAGTTGTAGAACCAGTTCTCTTGGCGAGAGCCCATCATGGATCTGCCGGCGTCATTGGAGATAGAGTGGATGTAGTCGCTGCCACCTAGTCAGAATAGAAGATCTCGGTGTTGATCGATCTTGCATGACTTACGTGTTCCAGTACAAGTCGGTGATCGAGCGATCGTACTGTCGAGTGTCAAGCATGATCAAGTCGAACAGCGAGCCAATCTGGAAGCTACGCCAGATGCGAAGATTGTCGTCCATCTCGACTTGTCGAATTGGCATCCATTCGAAGTAAGCCCGGACAGCATTCATCTTGCGCTGGTCAACAGATACACCACCATCCTGGACGAATGAAGCCTCAGTGTTATTCAGCTCGGAAGCGCCGTCGCGGTATGTATTGTCGGAAACCTGACAGTCATAAGTCAATGAATCATGGCACATGGTCGCTCAGCAGTGCATACCTCGTGATCATCCCAGGTCGGAATCCAAGGATACGTTTGATGGGACAGCAGCAGATCCTCGTCAGTGCGATAAGTGGCGTGCCTTTGTCGGTAGTCATCAAGAGTGTATATGATGCTTTCTGGCTTCGGCACACGTCCAATGGACTGTCCATATCCATAGTCTCCGTCTCCAGCGTACTCGTAAATGTAGTCTCCCAAGTGTAGAACAAAGTCCACGGAATCTTTGCGAACTGGGTTCCCATAAGCATTGAAAAAGCCAAATGGAAAGTTGCTGCAAGAGTACACCGCAAGTCCGACGTTGTCCACGTAATCGTGCGGATATGGTGTTGTCTTGGTACGGCCTAGCGGACTGGTATTGTTGCTCCCACAAACGTTGAACTGATAGTAGTATCTTGTCCATGAAGTCAAGTTGCCAGCTTCAACCTTAATCGTGTAGTCAATATCGCTGGAAGTGTATGCCGTGCCGCTACTCTCGACATGCTCGAAGTCCGGTGTTCTGGCCATCCTCCACTCCGCACAGACGGGAGCTGTAGACACTTGCTTTGGGCCGTGATTGTAAAGTGGAACATAACCGCTGACAGTCGCGTTGCTTGCGGTATCGTTCGACGCTGTGATGGGCGCGAGTCTCGTCCACAAGATCACGCTGTCTGGGTATGGGTCGCCAGATGCTACGCCATGAGTGAAATTGAGCTGCGAGGCTTCAAACGCCTTCGATGGGCTGCCCCGGTCGTTAGCTTCATGCTAAGTGTAAAGGCGGATTCTGCTCACGTATTCCGTTTGTTGACCTTGTGCAGCGAGACTCCGAGACCTGGATGGTTGTGCGAAGGCGATCTGTAGTTGTGTCCTGCTAGCGGCAGCCGATCTGGCTGTGAAGCATTGTTTTTAATGGCAAGCGAGGTGTTGATGGCAAAGCGGAGGTCGGCGTCGGAGGGAAATTGGGCAACACGTGCTGCGAGGGAGTTGCGTCGTTGGCTTGCGCCGAACATCAACTTCGCCTCTTCCCACCATCCGCGTGCGAGCCACGAATGCACGCGTGCCGGACATGCCGCATCGCGGTGTACGCTTGCGACGCGGCTGGCGATACTGCACGAGCCTGAGACCGTCATCGAGACATGAGATGCCTCGCCTAACTAGCGACTCCGTACGCGGACGAAAACACCCGAACCAGCTCAAGAAGTACGGCCTCACCATGGCAAGCTCTTGACGATGAGCGGGCACTCAGGCCTGCGGTTCCGCGAGCTGTGTCTCGAAGAGACGGATACATCAGCGAGGCAGTGATCTGAACATTCACAGGCGAAACGGTGATGAAGCGCCATGCTCTCGAGCTGCGTGGTGCAAAAGACGCATTGCATTGGGTGCGTGCAGAAAGCACCCTCAACCTCGCGTACCGCGAGCATAGCATTCAGGTCGCCCTGAAGCGAGTCGCAACATACAGATGAACCCAGCCTTGAATGAATGCTTGGTGCAGACTCGCTACGAGCAAAGACAGCATGCAGCCTATGCGGCGACAAGTGCAAGAACAAGAACCGCAATATCGGAGTGATGGACTTAGGGAAGGTAGGTGCAGCAGGAGGCCTCGATGCTTGCCCGGAGTGCAGTCGTGAAGAAACCTCCGCCAGTTTTCCAGCGTTTTGCATGTTGGCATGGCGAGGCACTTATCGAAAGCAGGCAGGTAAGGGTCGAGTCAATCCGTGGTTTCCGGCCTCGCCTCAAGGGACTGCTTTCGAGTCTAGACTCAATAATGACGAAGCGAGTGAAGTCGTCAGCGGGCAATGGAGCTTGCATGAGTCTTTGCTCTTGACGCCAGCATCTTGCCAATCGCTGACAACAAAGCCAGTGCCAATATATACATCTGACCATCTCCGGGACGGAAATTGTGCAAATTGCATGCGTAAGCTGAGCCCGCGCCTCCTTCAAGATCGCCAGACGTATCATACGGCGTTGTACAATTGGATTCTCAGCTCCGAACGAGCCCGCAGAGGATAAATATGTAGATCTACCAATGGTAGTGGCTCTTCAGCGCGAGAGCGGCATGCTATTACAGCTAGTCGGCGAATGGAAATCCACGGCAACGCTCATGCGTGATGCGTTGCAGCTGACTCGACGCGAGGACCGAAGCACGACAGTACGGCAGCGGGCGACATCAACTGAAGAAAGTGGGCACATCTATGCCTGTTCCTTGCAGTTTGCTGAGCTGTTTGCGCAGCAACTGCCGCCGAACGAGAACTCGGGCCCAATGCGCGTCATCACGTCTGCGTCGCCCACCAGCAATGGGCTTCACGGACAGATCTCAGATATGCAAGCTGGAGCAAATGAGGAGACAATGCGCATAGCAAAGATCAGTCAATGGCTGTGTCGTTCTCTCTCGCGTTAGCGGGCAGGTTGGATTGTGATACTCAATTTGGAAAGCGCTCTCTTCAGCAATCTCACCAACATCGCAGTAAGACGTGCTCCGATCTTCGAAATTCGGTGCATGTCGGAGTTGTAATTTGGATCGCGTGTGCGGCACCAGACCAAACCGAAATATGTGTCACCCTCATATTGGGCAGTTTCACAGAACTCCATGCAGGGATTAGCCTTCACGTCTGGGCTTCCGACACATATGAGCTGGGGTAACCCATCGATCACACCCGCTACCAGCTTCACTTTCCAGCCATTGCGATCACTCGAAACACACAACATCGACGACATCGTGAAGCCCACACACGCGGCCAACCCTGTGCGCATCTACCCGGATACTCCCTACGAAGTCTATTGTTGGCCACGATGGCTGAGCATCGTGGAAACTTGGACTCGTTCGTCTGAATGCCTGGATGATGGCCTGCATTTACCACAAAACCCCACGACATGATGTCACGCCTGTTCGTGTCCACTAGCAAGCCACAATGGTCAAGGTGGTAGCATTCGACTTCCGCCCGAGGTCGAGATAACGCAGCCAGCCCCCACTGGCGGGTTGGCTCTCCCAGATCTATAACAAGTATCGTGTCGCCCGTGCGCGTCGCAGTCATCACCCGAACTCACCTCCAACTCTCGTCGACTTCACCTTCTTCATGCAACAACAACTTCGCAGCGATCGCCAATAGCCATGCCCGAACGAGGAAGAGATCCAAGAGACCCATACGTGAGGTCGAGACCCTCGCCATACCATCGGCAGAGCTACGACAGCGCCTACTCTAGCCGCGATCAGCTGTCCAGGTGAGACCCTACCCTTCCCATCTTCCACCCGTATACGTACTGCAGTACTGACGACACACCCACCCAATCAGAATCTCCTCCTCATCCTCCATGTCCTCCCGGTCTCCCTCTCCCCGTCGAAGATCACGATCCCGCGGCGGCCACCGTCGCCGCCGAAGACGCTACTCCTACTCCCGGTCCCCTTCTCCACGGGGCCACCGCGCCGACCCTCCACCCCCTCCACCGCAAGAAGACATGCTCATGCCCCTAGAAGACAAACCCTGGTTCAAAAAGAAAACCCTCTGGGCCACTCTCGCCTCCGCCGCAACAATCATCGCCGTCTACCCAACCTGGAAATCCGCCCTCGCATCCCAATCTTCTGCCAAAGGCTCTAATCGCTCTGCAGACGCTTCGCATCGGAGTGCGGATGCTGCGGAACGCGCGGCGGATGCGAGTTTGAGGAGTGCGAGGGCTGTGGAGAGGAGTACGAAAGCTGTGGAGAGGAGTGCGAATGCGGTTGTTAATACTGCTGTGGCGAGCGGGCATATGGATCATCATGGACGGTATTGTGGGCCTCCGCCGGGGACGAAGAAGAAGGAGGAGGAGAGTGGAGGTGGAGGAGGTGGTGGGAAGCAGAAGAGGTTGGAGTATGGATCTGACTCTCTTAAGCATATTTTGCAGAGTGCGAGTGTTCCGGCGGGGTTGGCTGTCAAGGCGAGTTAGAGACTGTGAACGGGATGGAGCGACGACAAGTTGGCGGGGGAGATGGGCATCACTGCCCTTGCTACATGGTCAACAGGTCGCGGCTCGAAGTGGAACAGCGGGTATCGCGCCTCTGCTCCTTGGATCGATTGTTGGCGTGCTCTTGCTCGGGAGCCGCACATTCATGTTTCTGTGCGGCATTGTGCATAGCGTTCTTGGGTGTGTAATCTACTACTTTATTTTGGACTGTTCTTTATCTTTCTTGGATCAACGCTTGCAATTGCTTGAATATCGTTCCGTTTCTAGCATGTCGCAATCTTAATCTAGACTGCATGCGAAGTGTGAAGAGGTGAGAGGAAGGGGAGGGAGCAGAGAGAGGAGAGGAGAAGGAGGAGAGGGGAGACTGTCATTGGGTTGAAAGTCATGAGCGCATACTAGTGATATTCTGCGAGAGCGGTGTACATTATACCCCTACCGAGGAGAGGTGAGAAGGGGTGATGTACGGAAATAGCGATTACTGATCCTCAAAACGAGAAATGCGAATCAAGCCAATTGTTCTCAGTAGTAAATTGTCGTCTGGTATCGACATATATACAAGACACTCCGAAAGTGTCTTCGCTTTATCTACAGAAAATGCCAATCCATCTCTTCCTGTTTCATCAGACGAACAAATGTCGTGAAACAAAACACATGTCCCACTCGCTCGTACGAGAAGTTCCAAATTTTGCGCGCCGTCATATAAAAGCCGTAGCCTTTTTCCGCCGTCCATGAAATGCCACAAATATCGTTCCGAAACCTCATGACCCCCTGACCCAGAAAAGTTGGGTGAGGGTATATACCGCCAGCGCCACGCTAAATCAATAATGAAGAAGTACATCAACCCAAAGCCGTGAAATGCGAACCCGATGACCCGCTCTACGCACCATTCGCCGCATCGTTATTGTCATTCGATGGCGTGTTCCTGTTCGAGCCCGAGGCTGCCATGCCTGAATTCCTACTTGCACCATTTCGTATAGGTGGTGTATTTGTCTGAAGTGTAGGTGTTCGCCGCGGAGGTGCTGGGACTACAATAGTCCCAGCATTCCGCCCATTGACTGGACTGATATCGTCCGCTCTCGGAGGTCCATTCCTGCTGGGGGACACGTACTCCACAGGCGACTGCGTCGCGATGACAGCGTTGGCAGCACCGTGGTCGCCTCGCTGCACGGCAGGCCGTCGGGACGATCGCACAGGCTGACTGTTCGCCGTCAGAGTTGTCGAGCCAGTATCGCCCGACTGATCAGAACCGTGCGATGCTGGCGGGCGTTGATCTGTATCAATGGGTCGCAGTACGTTCATCCTTTGTGTGCGGTCGGCAGGGCTCCAGGTGCGGTTACTGCCTCGGGGCTGTGCTGGAATTACGGTCACGGGTAAATCGGGCTCAGGCCGTCGTTCCGTCTTTTCTCGCACTTTCTCCCCTGCCTCAGAAGCCATTGTACCCAACCGGTTCCTGACATCCCAACGAGATGACTCCTTACCAGGGGTTGGCACTCTCTGACCTGCGGCCTGGCGTGCCCTTTGCACTTCGGTGGGAGGAGAGGTGCGTTTCCTCTTGAAAGGATTTGGCACCACGTTCCATAGGCGGTTCCCTCGGTTAATGTTGGGTTGCACGTCTTCTTCGCCCTCGATCACGTCCTTCTCAGAGTATTCTTGGTTTTCTGTTCTTCGCCGCTGCGCGGCTGGTCTCGTCGTCGCACTTCGTTCAGGGTTCGCTCTCCTGCGAATAGGCTGAGGCACATCGGCTATTGGATGATATCGTACGACATAGACCGTGCTTGCTGCACTGGTAGTGTCTGTCCGGCTCACAGGACTAGCAACCTGAGGAGGTGGCGTTGGTCCTCCGAGTATCGCAGTGTTTTGACCTGTGGCATCGGTGGGATCTCCAGGTCTGATATTATCGCGGCTAGTAGGCACAGAAGCTGAATGTGCCCGTCCAAGAGGAAAGTGGGATGGCGATTGTTGGTGTCGTGATCGGAATCGCTGGGTGACTCCGTGGAGTCCATGCCCTCGTTCCATGGCGCTGGACGTATTGCCACCGCCGTCTGGTCCATCGTCACGCCGTCTCCGGAAGTTTCTTCTGAGATTGCGGCTCTCAGTCCAGGCCACATCTTGGTCGGGAATCACATCCAGCATCTCGTCTCCGTCGAAAATCTCTCGCCCCAGAATTCCGTCCTTTTTGTCATCCCGTTCTAGAGCCTCTATTCGCTCAACCCATTCCCATACGACCACACTTGCAGCTGCGGCGCCGACCCAGCGAAAGTAATCTCCCCATCCAGCAACGTCCTGATTGGACACATCCGTGATGAAGAAGACGACCGGTGTCAGGATCGACACGATGGACAGAAATGCCACCAGCAATATATTACGCATTTTCGGGTGGTAGAAGGCGTATCTTCGTTTCGTGAGGGAGTAGTACAAGACCCATGCCGCGTATAGAAGTCCAAGGGCCAGTTCGAATAGGTATGATAGTGCAGGTATCGCATCCACGATATTCCGTCCTTGGAGGGCGCTGTTGATCAGGAACGAGTTCAGACACGAGAAGATCGTGTCGAACATGATGAGAACAAATCCAATCCATTTGATCAGGACCTTCTCTCGGTGTCTCGGAAAGAGGCGTATCAAAGTTTGAACCTGTGCGAGCCAAAGGAAGATGTCCGATACCACTCGTGTGATGCGTATTTCCAACGAACCCAGCACTTCTTTCCGCAGCAGGTTCGCGTCTGAGTAGCCTTTCCCATATTGTTTCTCCGCCACGTCGAGCGTGTCGGCCGTCGCGATTGTGAGGGAAATCGCGACGGCCAGCGCCGCAATCTTCTGTAACCATGGTCTTGATCCTGTTCCTGTCACACCCATGACGCCTCCGTTGGCGCCTCCGATTATGCCATGCCCATTGCTAAACGCTGGTGCTCCCGGTGCGCCAAAGAAACCGGTTCTCGGCGTGATTGTAAGCATGATCACCAAGACCCATGCTATGACGGTCGCCGCGCTGACGACATAGACCATGGGGATGGTCGACGCATAGAAGGGGTCTCTGAGGTGGTCGACGGTGAAGACATCGCCAGCCTGGGGCCCGCCAGTGCATTCGGGCTGGAAGATGACATCTGTGGTGAGGGTGATGACGGTGTCGTCTCCCAGCGACAGCACGCCGGCGGAGGGCAGGGTGAAGGGCGTGCAGTGCGCCAGGCTATTCGTCGTCGTGATGGTGGGCAGATTCCATAGCTGGCGCGGTTGGACTTGGGCCACATGGTGAAACATCGCTCGAGTCGCGCTCCGGTGGTATTGCAGCGCTTGGCTTGGCGCCGTCGGGTCCTCTCAAGGCGGCCACATGGAGCGCAGCGGGGTGGAGAGCGGTCGCGGTGTCGGTGTGAGCGGAGTGTCGAGCGCGGTGGCGAGGAGAGGGTGCGTGTGTCGGGGCGCGGTGCGGTGGCGGCTGGTGAGGTATGTTTGAGGTTGGTTGGGTGCGGGTGGGCAGGAGAGTGAGAGGAGAGCGAGCCAGGCGCGGGAGCAAGTCTCGACTCGTGGGAGCGACCGAGAGGCGCTGCACAACTGGCTCGCTGTCTGTGCACGCCGGCGACAAGCTTCGGTCTTGGAAACCTTGCTGTTCTTGTCGCTCACCAGTCACGCAATTATTAATGCACAGTGAGCACTATGTACTCCCAACGAACAGAGAGCCGACGGATACGAGACGTGCAGACACGCGTTCACTTGTTGCATTTCTTCGCACGTCGGCGCCCACCCGCCGTCGACCTGGTTGGGCGGCTCCAGGTAGCCCAGCATCGACAGCGATGGTCGGCCCCCGATGTGCTGGACAAACCAGACTTCGTGGACGCGCATTCTCCGCTGCCCATGGGCGCGTCAATACATCCCCTGCTCACGATGGTTATGCACGCTGTCTGCTGACCAGTTGCACCACCGTGCCAGGAGACACTCTCCGCGGAGTGTTTGAGACGGTGCAGCAAACAGCAAACACACCTACTTCACTGAACGAAATTCCAAACCTTCGAGCGACGCAGGGTCTCTTTTGGGCGAGCGCACTTGCTCCCCCACAATTTTCGGGCGAAAGCATTGAACTTCCGATTCAGTCCGAAGAGCCGATCGACGACGACAGCCGCGTCCCCAGAGTGTAGCCGCCTCCATACTCCGCTGACAACACTAAAAACTACACTGGATGCTACAGCATGTGAGCTTTGTCGATGCGCTGATTAGTGTTCCACTGCCGCGGTGACTGTCGAATGGCTGCTGCACAGTCCAGATCCACCCCGCCCCAATGCTTAATCATACAGCTGTGTCGTCATGTTAGAAGAAAGCACCCTCTAAGCTGCTGAAATGTCAGCCACGCCCGCGGACTACACTCTGTCAACAAGCTTTGCTTCCTATCAACTCCAAAGCGAATACTTGCTTCTTGAAGAGCCGCGGACAATCTCCCGATCATGGCAGACCAGACACTGAAGACGCTGCATCCTTTCCTGCAAGAGAACACCTCCACCGTCTCCTCAGGCGGCCATGTCAAGAGCTATTCCCATGACCTTGGCTCCGGTCCTATCTTCGTATGCGTCCATGGCTGGCCTCAAAGCAGCTACATGTGGAGACATGTCGTCTCTGAACTGAAAGACACCATCTCTCTCTTCGTGCCCGAACTCCCCGGCTACGGCTTCTCCTCCCTCCCTCCCAAACATGACAAGCGCACAGTAGGCAACCTCATCATCGAAGCTCTGCAACAAGTCTTCTCCAAAGATCGCCCCGTAATCTGGTGCGGCCACGACCGCGGAGGTAAAAACAACACTCTTCTCCCCAACCATTCGTCAAATCAAAACCGAACTAACTCCCTCCAAAAGGCAGAATCGGCCACCGCCTAATCGTAGACAACACCCCCTCCCACAACATCATCTCCGCAATCCTCATCGACATCGTCCCCACAAAAGAACAATGGGCCGCCTTCTCCAACCCCGCCGCAAGCGCAGCCTACTACCACTGGCCTTTCCTCGCCTTACCCACAGCCCCTCAAATGATCGAAGCAATGGGTAGTGGCGAATTCACAAAAATCAACCTCGAACGCGCCAAAGGCGCCGCCGAAGCCGGGGTATCCAAATTTAGAGAAAATGACGCGGTAGGGCATTATTGTCATCAATTCTCGAATCCGGAATGTGTGGCGGGGAGTTGTGGGGATTATTCTGCGGGGGCGTTTGAGGATGTGGAGGAGCAGACGAAGGATCAGGAGAGTGGGAGGAAGGTGGGGATTCCGTTGATGGTGGTTTGGTCGGCGAGTAATTTGGGGAGGATGCATGATGTGCCTAAGGTGTGGAAGGGGTGGGTGGAGAGGCCGGAGGAGGTGAGGTTTGAACCTGTGGATGGGGGATTTGGGCATTATTTGCCGGAGGAGTGTCCGGAGAGGGTGCTGCCGTTGTTTAAGGAGTGGATTGAGGGGAGTGGGAAGTAGTGAACGATACGTGTGGAGGGTTAGCTCGGTATATGATGGCTTGAAGCATTTTTGAGGTGCTCAAAACAAGAGTCATTAGCTGTCGTTAGACATCGGTCGACGCATACAAGATATTCTTGCACGTACTCATTCTGTTTCTTCTTGTTAGCCAATGTCGGAACTCGACGCGCCGCGTCGTTGCTGAACAGAGGCGATGTCGACTACAACTCATGTTTCTGCTACTGGTCGCTCTCTAACCCTAACCCTGAAGTCAATGGCCTTGCCGAATGGAACACGTCAATGTTCACATTCATGTTGCTCCTCATTAGTGCTTATACTGCAAGTGTGCACTCGAAAGCGACAGTCGTACGCGTATAGTATGACCGGTTGTCGTAATGACACATGGTCTACAGTAGTCTTGGTGATGCCACCGGAAAAGTCTATACAGGCGATTGAGCTTGTTGGCTGCAGTAGGCCTGTTGCGCAGGTCACAGACAAGTGACTGAGAACATCGCCCGATTATAGCATTTTCTGCATGTCAGCACTGGCACGATAGTGGTATGGAAATACAATGGATGCGTGACAGACGGGCCGGGCTTGGGGTGCTCGAGTCGTCTTATTTTGCATGTTTTTGTGCTATTCGTCGTCTTTCTGCAGGGAGCCCATGATGCGGTCCTTGATCTAACTGAGCTGGAGCTGCTCAAGCGTTTGCTAACGGCTCCGAAATTGCCCAGTATGGCTCGATTAGGCTTCGTGTGCGTTTGCAGCACTGTGTTGATTGCTGGCGCAATTGCCACTTGCTCGAGGTCGTGCTGCTGCAAAGCGTGCCTGCACAGCAGTTCGTTCCTTCCCCCGTTGCATGCTTTGCAGAATTTTGGGAGACGCCTGCCTGGGCCTCACTGATTGCTGTGCGTTCATTCGTCTTCGTCGGCTTGCACGAAAGGATTTGCGATTTCTTCGCTGCCGTCCACGGGGCTGATGAGAACGAGAAGCGTTCCACGTGCGACAAGCAGACCGAGATTTCTTGTGCTGGTATTGCCCTCTTCGTCTGCAGCGGACGTCAGTAGCTGAAGCAATGTACGTTGGTGGTGTGCTCTCACCTCGCGTCGTCTCCTTCACGTCATCGAGAACCAGATTCATGAGCTGATCATATCCTTTCAATGTCCCCGTGACTACAATCAACATTAGTCAAATCAAATTTCTTCACCAAACAACAGCACACTGACCTTCTCGACCACCGCTGAATTTGACAGTAATCCCCTTCTCAAGATACTTGGACAAGTCGAGGATGTTTTCCTTCTTTCGCTCGCCGCCTTGCGCGTGACCACCACCTCGACCTCCGCGATCACCACCACCTCTGCCACGCCCTTCACCGCGACCGCGACCTCCGCGAAATTGGCCTCGTTCTGCCATGATGTTGTGTTTGCGGTGGACTTGGCATCAGGTTTCGACGCTGGCCGGACACGCGATGCGGCTCAAAGTTTGTCGTCCGTGCGTCTGACGGGATGGAGCGGGGAAGGAGCAGCTCCGCTGTCGTCGTGGCGGTCTGAGGCTGTGGTGTGGAGCAGGCGTGGACTGGACGCTGTCGAGACGCCGTGCGGAAAGTCGTGGGCCTCCGTGCCAGCCACCGCCTCCTCTGTGCTGCTCCGAGCAGGCCGCGGTGTGTTGATGGGTATGTGTTTTCGAATCCGACTCACCGAAAGGACCATGCCACGGCAGCAGACATCCACGCAGCAGCACCGGGCAAGCAGGGCGGACGTCGCTGCGTCAGGCCGGTGCGTGATGGCGAAGGGCCGCTGCTGGCTGGCTCGACCGGGGTCACGACGCGACAAAGCGATTTGCCGACTAGTCCTCATGCCGCCCACACCTAGCGGAGGAGGCAGCTCGCTTTCCGCTGGCCAAACTCGCAGCTGCTGCTGTCGCCTCCGGGCAAAAAGGCGAGGGGATCGAGCGGCGACAGGCATCCCGCGAGCCTGCTCGAGGGTGCTGCAGCGCGGCAGGCCAGTGGCGGCTCATCCCCCAGGTAAGTCGTGCGTCCGCAGCGGCCTGGCCGCGCGCTTTTGTCACGCCGCACCAACCCTCCACCACGGGCGCCGCGAGTTGTTGGGCTGTGGGCAGGGACGACCAGCTCTCCCGGCGTCGACGCCCGCTCCGGCGCTCCCCTCCCTTTTCCTCTACGTCCTCCTCCTCCTCTCCTCCCCGTCTCCGTCACATCCTCTCCTCCCCATCGTCCTCCCCTCTGGCATGCCGCAAGCATGGACACCAGCACCCCCATTTCGACCGACGCCGCTGCAGCCGCCGCCAAGCGCAAGCGGAGTCCCTCCACCGGCTCCGTCTCTGCGCCCGTCGCAAAGGCCGCGAAGACGAGCAGCCAGCTGAGCATCAACTACCTCGCCCGACAATCGCACGACGACTTGCCTCTCATCAACAAGGACGACACTCTCCCGAATCTGCTCCACCTACTCGGCGCTTACAGCAACATCCTCGATAGACACGAGTCATTGGCCTCCAACCTTGGTGCGAGACCTCTCGGACCCATCCTCATCAAGCGCTTCGAACGCTGTTTCGATGCTCCGCCCAAAATCGTTGCCAGTCACCACAAGAATGCGACTGGAGACCCCGCCGAGACGAGCCACACCATCACCTGGCTAGAAGTAATTGAGTTTGCGCGCGCCCACCCCAGCCAGTTTACGCTCAGCACATTCTCCGAAGGCCGCAGGGTGTGCCAATTCTACTACCCTCAGAAACAGTTGCGCGTGCAGATCAGCGAGGAAGACTTTCTCTTCATTAATAGTGGAAGATGTCAGGAACTCATCCCGCCTCTGCCAATCTGGGAAGACGAAGAGAAGGAGGTCGGCACGTGCGATGTGCTGGAAACGAAGCTCAAGGAGCTGACCAACGTGGCCGACATGGTTGCGGCTCGCACGCGGCAATTGTCTCATAGGTTGAAGGGTCGCCGAGCAGCCATACTTGAGCGACGAGCAGAGGGCGGTAGTGGGACACCGGCGAAGGCAACTGCACCTCAGACTACCACGGCGCCTCCATCGTCTTCGGGTTCAGGATTTGTCGCTGTCAATTCGACCCCGGCCAATGGCAAGCCTGTTGCTGAGAGCGTCGAACCAACGTTGGGATCGAACGCAGCTATTCGGACTGAGCTCCTGCGGCACTTTGAGAGCTTGCCTCACAATCAAAATGCTCCGAAACTGCACGCCCGGCACCAGTCCACAACCGTCGATCCTCAACAGACGCCGAAAACATTGGACTTTAGCGGGACACTGCCCAATGATGGCGTCACATCCAACAATTCATCATTGTCGCCTGTGCCAACAAATGTGTTGGGTGAAAGTCTACCTTATGCTTCCGATAGCAACCGAGCAAGCGCGAACACATACACACATCGCCCGTCTCTGAGCACAGGGAATCCATATTCATCTAGCCACACACCACTCAAGCACAATTTCAGCCGCCCACTCCCCCCTGCACTGGAAAGTAGCCAACCCTTCCGACCACTCTGTCAAGCCCATATGGACAGCCTTCCTCGAGGGACTCGCGTCATGCCGCCCTGTGATAGATGCCGGAGGTTGCGCATGGACTGCGTCAAGAACCTAACGTCTTGCGCTGGATGTACCAGGAAGCACGCTCGTTGCCACTGGCGTGACGTGTCGCGCGAGGAGTTGGGTGCGCTTGACCACCTCATGGACTCGAGCTACCCTGGCCTTGCGGGTTCTCCTACCAACGGCGCACATCCATCTAACGGATATGCGAACGGGGCAAGTGACAATGGGGACAGCGATGATGACGATAGCAACCCTCTCGAGGACCTCGAAGCCTTGGACGAGAAGGAAGAACAGGAGAACCAGATTCGAGAGGACGAGGAAGGTCTACGCAACGCCAAAGAACTCGCGAGACAGGGCTTCGAAGACAGCATGCGTGATGGCCAGCAACAACAGCCGGGTCCAAACGAACCTGGCGAGCCAAATCGCGGTCCAGGGGGAACGATACCGGCCTATGTTCAAACTGCAAATGTCGAAGTGTCCCAGATTGCCGAAGAGCCGCAACCTGTGGGCAATCTTGCTACCCCACCAAACTCAGCGCAAGTTCAAGAGAGGCCGCTGGATCTCCCGTTCCAACTTCATGGCAACCAGCAGCGCGAGATCCTCTTGCAGAAAGAGAATGCTCCTGTGGACCGTCCGCCTTCCACGGATACGGCAGCGACTAATGGCGGCTTCCGCCCCGTGAATGAGACTATGAATAATGGCAGCGCGATTGCTTCGAGTGGGACTGGGTGGCGAGCGATATGATCTTGGTCACGTGTTGAGTGGCTACCAAATTCTTAGCTTATGACGGATGGATGAATGGATTTCTAGAACAGGTGCTCAGCCTACTGCACGGCGACACACAATGCACCAGAATTTTCTTGGGCACTCTCCTGGCCAAAGTCTTATCCTCCATTCTTCACTGTAAATGCGACACGACTGGGAGGACCACGTGATAGCAGTCGACTTTTGCCTGTGGTGAGTTACATGCAGTTTGAAGGTGGCTTATCGCTGTGTAGATTAGCAGACACCCCCAAAGCCAAGACTCTTTACGAATTCCATATCGTCTCGTCTCGCCATGCTTGAGGATCCCAATTCAGGCAATACACGATTCGTGCTCTCATCTTGTCTCGATGTCTGCAGGACGACATACCACTGTCATATCCTGTATCACGACAGGCCTCAACTCGGAAAATACCAGGCAATTGGGATTTCAACTTTCGCAAAGAGCTGATGTCTTGCATAGTCCTGCGGCTGGCGCCTTCCGATGGCCAGTCAATCGAATGATGCGCTCGTTACACACACAACAATCTGCGATGTAACACAGCCCACTTCAGGAACACCGCCATTCAGCGTCTGGCCCGCACCGACGATATACATTGAAATGTGGGGCGCAGTGGACTCGGAAGCGCCCAGATTGTTTCCCCACAGCGTTGCGGCAAATGTTGAGTGTGCAGAGATGCGCGACATGGGCCACCTGCGGGTCATGAAACAACAGCGGAGAAAAGAGTCGACGCAGGCCAAAAGCACACACGGCACGGCACGGTATGGAGATCAGGAACGCGACAGTAGCGTACCGCGCATTCGTTCTCGAGAGCCGCCCACTGTCGCCCAGGAACAGCAGCCGCCAGCGGCATTGACGCCGACGGAATCAATGCCACGGCTGCGCATGAACGGGAAGCCATGCGATCGGCCGATTGCTTCGTGAACGAACACCTTCCTCGGATATCGAGACCGAACAGCCGCCAGACGGCAGTCACGAGGCGGCGATAGATTGAGCCAGATGTCACCCATCTGTTGAGAGCACATGCCTGAGTGGAGAAGTCGTCGCTACAACTTGACCAAGTGTCTTTCGACCTCCCGTTCACCGACCGCGGTCTTCCCTGTACGACGGCCTACTTGTACGACCTCAGAGGACTCCGATCCACACCAACACCAGCAACCTGGTGCAGAAGTGGCATCACTGTCAATCATGATCAGCAGCACACTCGTTTTTGTTGCTGCTGCGAAGAACTTCCTGTTATGCGAACTGTAAGCTGCCAGCTCGCAGCACCTCATATGCGATGCGGCGCTGCTGCGACACGGCTGCTGGCATTGACATCTGCCATTGCGATCAGATCTCGCGTGTTGCAGCGCATGGCTGCAGACCTGCGCCACCCATATTTTGGCGCGGCCAAAAGCGGATTCAGTGTGCATGCCAAACAGCACGGCAACACTCGAGAGTAGAATGGAGAAGAGGTCCACTTGCCTACATGACAACTCATAGGATCGCCCTTCATGTCGCGCAACATTGCGTTATGCAAGTCCTTGTATAGTTGCGCAGGACTTTCATCGCTGGACCGTCGAGATCAGGTGTTCGGCGACCTGGCCGCCTACATATACAGGCCATTCAAGGGTCCAATCGCTGCTCGATCATCCTCTGAAACAGTCTGTGCCCTGTCATCGATAGGCAAGCACAGGGGAGAATCTACTGACCGCCTCTGCGAACATCCAACAACATCATCACAATGTCTGTCGAGCGGGTCTTTTGGACGACAAATGTTGAGGAGAATATCGAATTCCCCATGGCACAGCGTTCCCTGAGAGCTTGTTCATCGATCGAGTGCACGCCATACGTGCAGGCCGTCTGCCGGTAGAGTTGCATTCCATCACGGGAGGCGTTCGTTGACGGCTGACGTTACAGTGAGCAGGCCACCCTCCGGTTGATTGCCTCTGCGACCTCTTTTCCGAGAAGCCGGATCTTCTCAGGCTGTACAAAACGGGCTTGCCTGCAAGGTCACGGTCCTTGATTTGTTCAAAGTCGGTGGCTCTGCACGAGATACTTATTCCCTCCGCAAGGTCGCTCGAAAATTTCTCTGAAGTTGCATCTTTCTTCACACCATCCTGCAAGTTCCCAGGTCCAGGGACAACGTTCCCGATCGTTCGCTTCTTGTTGTTCCTGAAGAAATATTCCGACCCCTTGCAGAAGGGTTTCAACAATCCAGCGCTCAAAGTTCGGGAAATTAGCGCCGCTTGGTCTCTGCAGTCCTTTTTGCTGAAGGTCAGTGTAGACGAGCAATAATTCGTGGTCGGGTACGGTGGTACCTGGCATTTGCCTATGCATCTCGACGTTGCTGACGGAACCAGTGATCGCGTTGGCCAGACCACCTTTCCGCGCCACCCTGACATAGTACTGTCGTCGATCGTCCCACGAGCACTGGAGAGACAGCCTAGAGGATGCGGTTGTACAATGGTGAGTTTGCTCAGTCCGTCTGCCTCAGCCATTTCACCCCCAGGCAGTCCTACTGCATACCGTGGAGACGCCTCAAACTCTAAAAGCCACACACGTTCCTCATTCTGTCTCCTGAATGACAATTCTCCCTTTGTCGATCCTCCAGGTCACCCGTGCACACTGTTTACTTTGGAACTTGTTGGAGGTGTACTGTCTTGTGTGTGTGTTCGACTCACCTGGGGCAACAATGATTGTTTTGGGATGGATATGCTGACCATTTGTTGCAGTCTACAAGATGTCTAGCACGTCGACACCGACTCGCCCTGCCCGTGGCTTAGTCGTCCCGGGTATCGATACGCATAGCGTGTTTGATCAGAAGCCTTGTCTGCCACAGCAGGCGCAATCTTTCTCAGGATGGGGACCGCTGACGCCTCCCTCATCGGCGCAAGATTCGAGGAGACCTTCGCTGGCCTTCTCCTCAATGTCGGACACGACACATCATTCCGGACCGTCATCGATATCAAGTTTCTCGCAGCCTGCGGCACCAGTCCATTCAATGCTCAATTCCGCAGACAGCTTTGTCCACCAGTGGCATGAGACATCGGAGATGCATGCTACACTGCCTGCTCAGATGGAAACGGCGTGCACGTTGACTCAACAGCAGCCCATGTGCGACATGTCCTACCCGCACGGCCTGCCAATGTCCACCCAGAGCATGCCGATGCAGATGCCGGATTCTTCACCCATGCGGAACGAGATATGGCAGGATCCTCAACACAGCTCCTTCGGTCCTGTTCTACAGCCTGGACTGGCGGACACGCTCTACCACAGCGTGCAGAATCTCGGACACCAGCATGCGCCGCATGCTTCCATGTATGCCAACCCTTCGGCCTCCCTGAATGCGTCGCTGGAGCAGTCAGTGTTTCCCAATGTACCAGCCGTCCCATCCTTCCATGCACAGCCACGAGTGGTCGTTCCATCTCAACTGGGTCCCCAAGATGACTACCCGATGGATCACTATCCCCAGTATGACCAAAGTGGGACCGACTTTGCGCAGAGCTTCGACTCCAACATGACAGGAAGCAGTGGCTGGGAGTCTGTCGGACCTCCAAGCCCGATGGAGCACTACATGAATCCATCCGAGGAAGATTATGTGATGGTGAAAGAGGAGTTCATCAAAGACGAGTTCGCCGGCACACCCACGAAATCGCAGGTCTGGCGTGACATCCACTATCCAGGCTCACCCAGCGCGTCTCGCATCCAGAGGCGACCATCCAGGAAAACTCGCAAGTCTCAGGCGTCGTCCAAAGTGTTCTCTGAGTACGACACAGGCATCTGCCACATCAAATGCGAAGGCAAGAAGTTCTCAGTGGTGACCGACAATCTCACAGGAAAGACTCTCGTCATCCCCGAAACACCGCGCACAGACAAGCAAAACCGTTGCACTCACAAGAAGGACAACGGCACAATTTGTAATGCCAGCTTTGATCGCGCCGAACACCTCAAGCGACACATGCTCTCACATAGCAATATTCGAGCCTTTCCGTGTCCTCTCCCAGGATGCACCAAAAAGATTGGTCGTTCCGATAATGCGCTTGATCATTTCATGACCCATCTTCGGGAGAAGTCTAAGGGGAAGCGCAATCATCATTTTAGTTTGGATAAGATTGAAGAGTATCTTCGTGGTCACCATGCGTGGGATGACAAGAAGGTTACGAAGATGATTGAGAAGTTGCATAGGAGGATGGCGAATGAGATGGAAAAGGCGAGAATTGCTGCGATTGAGAAGGCACGGCAGGAGGCTATGGCGGAGGCGTATGGGAAGCAGCGAGCACGGTTGTGAGGATTCATTCACGGATGGTATTCGGACATTGACATCAACGGCGCGACAGATACGACTGGCACAACAGCACTTCGGCATGCGATGGACAACATGGACGGCGGCAAAGACTCTTCAGCAAAGACGACGACAACCACAAGAGAGGCATCACTCCTCTCCAGGCTTCTGGGTAATCACGGACGGTACGGCGGTAACGATCTCGGATCTTTTGTTTGACAGTTATACCCCCTCGGCAGGGCCCATTCGGACTTTTCGTCGCAAGGAAAAAGAACATAATTAGCATTCAGCATTACTGTACTTCTGGTATGGCGGTACGCAGTACACACGGGCGAGGCAGCTTCCGGCTTTTGGCGTTGGTGGAATGGGGTCTGGACGCGTCTACGGCCGCGAACGAAAGGGCAAGGTTTAGGTTAAACCAAATAGTGTAACTCTAGTATGTAGTATGTATTAGTTGTAGTGAAAAAGAAATCGAAAGCGATAGGTGGGCAGAGTGGGTGTAAGAACACGCGCTCTACTCTATGCTGATTTCGCGGAAAGAGGTCTCACTTCAGATCCATAAAGGTTATCCACTGCGTGAAAATACAGCGTGGTGGACCATCGAGGCTCCAACTTCTCATGCCAGTCCCACCGCAATCCATCTCGTGCCCAGTGATGTCTTGCGTGTCGCGAAATGTACTGTAGACAGCCCAAATTCAGGTCCTCGAGTCAGCTATACAATTGATAAGCGGGAGACAGAGGGAGAGTATTAGCATGAAGAGCGAGACAGTGCCGGCGCATTTATAATGCTCAAGTTACACCCCTGCTCCAACTCGCGGGAAAGGCGCTGTGGTCGACGAAGTTGAACTCGTGCAGCGGCAAGTAGGGCGCAAGTCCATGCGACAGCAATTGACATTTATATAATACTGGCAATTGTGCTTACTAACAAGTCGATTAGCAAAGCGTCGAAATCTCGGCAGACCACATGTATAGGGTGCGGTCGACTTGTTTTTGCTTTTTTGCGCGCGGAAGTTCGCAAGACGCGCGCAGGTCAGGAGTGCGAATGTGTGTTTGGTGCATTCGTTCTTCTCCCTTTACCTTTTTTGCCTTTTCTTTTTCACTTCGCACTTTTGGACTCGAGGTCTGACCAATGCGCGGCGATCGCTAAGGTTCCTCTGCTTGTGAGCTATTGTTCGGATGGCATTGTTGACATTCATATGTTGCTGGCAATTGTGCTTACTCAGACAAGTTGGTAACTCATCGCCGATTCTAGTTCCGGTAGATCCCCATGAGCAGGATTGCCAACTTGTCGTTTTGCTGTTTTGCAGCGCAGGTCGCGCAGGTCAGGGGTTCGAACGCCGGTTGGTGCTCGGTGGACTTTTTCTTTTTGTTACGAGTTCTCTTGATTGACTCGAATCTACGCGATTTTGCCCTTTGCCTTTTGTTGCACTGCGACTGACTATCAGGACAATAACGAGTGGCCGAACATGCTTCCTTCAAGGTTCAAGTAGGCGGTGTTATGCGGAGGCCCACCAGTCTGTCGAGCTACTTGTTGAGCACCTTTTCGCCGTCCATCTTGATCTCAGCATGGTACGCTCTCTACCGAGCTGTGGGATTTGAAGTCCTCGGCTCATGTCGTATAGCGAAACGACTTGTCTTCCTTATCCGTGACATCGGCCCCCTCAATAAACCTCATACTCTCAGCCTCATCACACTGCAACCTGTTCCGCACTCTATTATCTCTCCAGCACAAATACCAATAACTCGGAATAAACACATACACCAAACCCCAATCGACCAACGCACAAATGACTCCCGCTCGATACCTCGGCGGTTCCGTCCAAAGGTGCGGCGCCGCGATACATCCCGTACTATAACCCACGAAAAATACAGCATTGACGAAAGCTTTCTTAGTATTTCCGCGGACATTGCTCGCAGACAGGGACATGAGAATACTGAACTGCGAACTGATGACTGATGCAAGCCAGCTCGCAACGATCATCCCCCAGCCTGCGGAGAGCGGGAGAATGGTGAGAAGAATGCACCCGGTGAGAGGTACCACGCACAGAATGAGGACGATGAGGCTCCGTCGATTTGGAAACCAGAGACATCCGAGGACTCCGATCCAGATGAAGGCGATTTGTATTGCACCGGAGGGAGAGCCGTAGAGGAGGGTTTGCGGGGATGTGTAGCCCAAATTCTTGATTACTAGGCTTGCAAAGGTTAGGACGGGAGAGCACATTGTGACCAGGATGCCAAACATGAAGACGTGGAAGGTTTTGATGTCGAGACAAGCTTCTTTGAATTGCTTCCAGGAGAACGAAGTCTTGTCTCCGCCGTCATGCTGGGACGCGAGGCGTTTGGCTGCGACGATGCGCTCGTCTGGAGTGAGGAACCAAGCTGTGCCGGGCCCAGCAGGCATGAGTAGGAAGAATATTATGCCAGCGAATATGGTTACTGCGCCACAGAGGAGAAACATCAGGCGCCAGGGAGCGATGGAGAGGTGGGAAAGATTTTCTCCAATGCCGTACATCATGAGGGAGCCGACGATCTGGGCGAGACCGTTGCAGGTGACCTGTGAGCAGATGCATTAGTTTATTTCTCCAGTGCTTATGGTCCTCCGATGTTTGCTGCAAGATCGACGCTAAGCATCGTATCAGCTTCACAGCACTTACCCACATGCCCACTCTCATTGGATGCTCTTCCTTCTTGTACCATATACTCGTGATAGTAATGAATGCCGGGCTGACTGCACCCTCGGTGAAACCGAGCAGACATCGAACAGCCGCGAAGCCTGCAAAGTTATTCGGAGCAGCAAGGCACATGCATACTCCGCCCCACAGAATGACAGTCAAGCCCACGAATTTTGCAATGGGAAACCTGCTCATAAGGTAGATAAAAGGCCACTCGGACGCCAATTGCGCCAAATAGAAACAGGACGTCAGCCAGCTGTACTGTGTCGAGCTCAGGCTCAGATCTTCGAGTAACCCGTAGATTGATGCATAAGAAAGACTCTGCTTGTCGAGGTATTGTGTGAAGAACACGAGGCACATCTGTTTGCGTCAGCTGTGTGATCTTGCTATGTTGTAGCTGGATGACTGACCATCGGCAGAACTATGAGGTCGGATTTGCGAAGCACGCGTCGTTCCGCATCGGGATTCGTGATGTCAACGTGAATGCCATCCTGTATGTCGAGCTCCTCACGGGGCAGTTTCTTTTTCATCATCATGATTGTGAGTAGCCATGCCTCACCAAGGAGGGGAGATGCCTGATTTATTGGCGATTCATAGCCCGGAGTGTGGGCACTTGTGACATTTGCGGCCTGCAGTGTGCTCGTGCAGGCGATAGGGCAAGCATCGGCAGCTCTGGACACCGATATGCTCGAAACAGTTATTTGCGGCAGCTTGGGAACAGTGCTGGACCGAGAAGCTGTAGCGTCAGTAGTACAATAACCGGCCTATCTTTTGAGGCAGCAGAGTATCATTGTCGTCTCTCATCTTTTAGACATGCCACAACCGACGTTGGAAGATCTCAAGTGGCACAGCTTTGTGATAACCGTGGCCGGTGTTCCCGGCCGTTCGGCGGACGGTTCAAGTACTTATCGTTGGCCGCATGCAAAAGACATGCACTCAACCCACTGGACACTCATATCATCGCCTTCCTGGAACATTCTCGAGCTTGCGCGATTGATTGTGCATTTGCAGACGTGAAGGAAAGAGTCTTGAAGTCGTGACAGAGTTTGAGCCGGCGCAGCGCACGGGCCAATCTTCGAACGCACCTTCGCCCGACAAGCCATGACAAACGAAAGTCCCGACCTCGACCTCACGGTCAACGGAACAACCTCAAGCACAAATTACCAAATGGCCAACCCGTTGAAGCCTTGGACGAAGGTCCCCCAGAAGCGCTATCGCCTCATCGACGCCCAACTGATCGGTACCAAAAGCCTCCACCACATCCTCCACAAACCCATCTACTAGTAACTAATCAATTTCACAGACCCCAAAGATGGCTCCCTCCACTCCCACGTAACAATCGACATAAAAGACGGCCTAATCCACCGCATGACAAAACTAAACTCCAGCCCCACAAGCCCCAACGACGAAGTCTTCAAATGGACCGCCAACGAAGAAATCACAATCATCAACCTCCAAGGCCGCTACATTTGTCCCGGCCTCATAGACTGCCACGTCCACCTCGCAACTCCCCCAGGCGAAGATGGTCTCAAAGACACAATGACTCAACATGCCGAGACCGCCTTACTAAGACAACCATATCTAGCCCGAGAAATTCTCAAACGAGGTTTCACCACCGTACGCGATTGTGGAGGAGCGGGTCTGGCGTTGAAAGAAGCTTTGGCCGAAGGACTTTATCCTGGTCCACGATTATTCATCGCAGGACATGGGATTTCGCAGACGGGTGGGCATGGGGATATGCGGAGTTCCAAAGATGAGGAGTATGCGTGCTGTGGCGGGAATACTCGAGGTTTGGGTCGAATAGCAGATGGTGTGGAGCAATGTCTTCACGCAGCTCGTGAGGAGCTGCGACAGGGCGCCGATTTTCTAAAAATTATGCTATCTGGAGGGGTGGTGTCTCCGACTGACAAGCTGACAAATCTGCAATATACGCCGGAGGAAATCCGAGCGTTTACAAAAGTGGCGAGTGATTCCGGGACTGTGAGTACTAATACATTTATTTTGCGCGCATCCCGCGGACCGCGGTTGTGGCCTTCTCATCGATCACATGCGCTTACTTTTACAAATTGCTGACCCCTGACTGTGTGTTTGTAGTGGGCGACAGCACATGCGTACACTCCAGCTGCGATTCGCAATGCGGTCGAGAATGGAGTGCTTGGCATCGAACATGGCAACCTGGTCGATGAACCAACAGCCGAGCTGATGGCCAAGAACAACGTCTTCTTGACACCGACGCTCGTAAGCATACTCTGACCACATCCTTGGTGCACAAAATAATGCTGACCCTCACAGATCACGTACCAAACCATGGCGAGCAAAGAGTTCGGCAACTTCCTTCCCCCTTCAATAGCCGCCAAGAATCTCCAAGTCCTGGAAGCTGGTCTGCGGAGCGTCCAGATAGCAGACAAGGCCGGGGTGACCATGTGCTACGGCACTGATCTGCTAGGGCCGCTCGAAGTTATGCAAGCCAGTGAATTCTCTTTACGGAAGCAAGCTGGCTTGTCGAATCTCAAGATCCTGCAATCCGCGACTGTCAATGCTGCCCGAATGCTCCGGCAAGAGGATAAGCTCGGGCGCATCAAGGAGGGGACCATCGCGGATCTGATAATCCTGAACGCCAATCCACTTGAAGACATCGAGGTCTTGGCGCGGCCGCAAAAGCATTTGTTGGCCGTAATCAAAGACGGCAGAGTGCTCCACAGCAAGTGGTCCAAGCTGTTCCCAGACACGGAGCAGAATCCTGTGCTCGAATGAGGTTCCCTCCAACGCGTGTCGGAGACTTCGTATCGAGATACAGCAGTACAGTGAGAGAGTGTTCACTTCGTAAACGGCGCAATGGGATCCACGCTGATGTCGAGCGTATCCAGATGCCAGATTTCGAATTTCACGGCCTCGCCCTTATCAACCATGGTGATTTGGCGCTGTATTTCGATAGTGCCGTTCTCTTGCGGGACCTCAATTAATCCTCCAATCTTGTAACAACAATCGGCCAGACAGATAAACTCGAGGTGCAATGGCCCACGCGTCGCGAGTTCATTGGCCATTTGGTACATGCGTTGCTCGTGCGTGTACAGAGCAAAGTGCTGTCGAAGCTGCTCGTTCTCCAGAATGCGGAGACATTTCAGGTTTGGTAAGAATGGGCAGAGGAGGCGAATGGATTCGTGTTGGACGTCGTCAAGTGCGAGGCCAAGTTGTTCGAGCTGGGTGCATGTGCGCACGAGATAGGCCAGATCCTCTCGTGGTACTGCCCACACGTCGCTCAGAAGTAAGTGCTTGAGGGTGCTCCCGTGGTGATCCCCTATCGTATGAATGTATTCTTTCCCAAGCGAAATCCATTCTGGGTCCTTGTTCGGGTCGTATGGGGAATGCGCCGCGTCGCCATTGGGTGTGGGTGGTTCACCGTTACTTGCGTTCGACGCTGGAGTGTAACCTGTCTTCTGGCGCTTTGCGTTGCTGATCAGGTACAATGCTTTCATGTTCTTACTCTGTTTGCGCATTATTTCGACATGACGTGGCGAAATCTCGTTGACTCGTATCCGGTCGAAAGGCACATCAAGATCATGCGGAACGGCGTTCCACGTTTCGTCGACAAATATTGTGCGAGGGTCGTTTCCGCCAAACGTATCGATGAAGGTGGCACTGGTGCAGGTTTGGTCATCAAATATTTGGTCAAAGCTGAGCACATTCTGGCCAAACCAATTCTGTAGGGCGAAATGCTTCACCTGAAGCTTGTAGTCTGCCTTGTAGCATCGACCGAAAAAGGCGCCCAGACTCATCGTGTTTTCTGCCTCTGCGCGCATGCGTGGAGAGAAGTGCAGGCGCACGTCTTCGAGCTTCTTCGATCCTAGGAAGAGCATGCTGAGATCGTCCGGGTAGCATAAAGGGTCGTAGTCCAGTAATTGAAAGGCGCGCAAGTTGGGCATGGGCGGGATTATCACCGATGGCCGCGGGACTCGTATCGTAGGAAATCGCAAGGTCAGAGTGGTGAGAGTGTTATGAGTTCCGAGGCCTTGATACAAAGTCTTCAAAGGTTTGCAATCAAGCTCCCAGGAGAACGACTTGAGCTTGGTCATTTTGTCTGTCGCGGCTCGAAGAATTATGTTCAGCATCATCGAGGTGTCAGGCACCCTGCCTTTGGCGAAGTCATCGATGCCCAACTCTTGCCATTTGCCCTACCGCAATATCAGTGCTGCTCTGCCCACCTGTCAGCAGTTTTATCCACTCACCCAAACTTTCAGCTCTTGAACCAGTGTGGCATGACCTTTGGTGCACAAGCCATTCAATGCCATCATGAATGGGCTCCCAGCGCCAAATCCTTCCGGCCTCCCATTGACATATCTCATTTCTCCGTACGAGTGGAGATTCACACGTTGGTATAGTTGCGGTAAGCACATGTAGTACATGAGCCTACTTGTCCGCGCGATCCGCGCCATATCCCCTACGTCGTCGAGGTACGACATGATGTGTGCGATGAGGTTCAGCGGGAGCGTTGTCGCAGGTCGGCGTCCTCCATCTTCGTTCAGGGGAATTGTACTCGTTGCAGGCGACGTATATGCCATCGCCGGAGGCATTTGTTTCAGCGAGGGCATGTCTTTGAATGTGCGTGCTGGCACACTGTCCCTGCGGACGTCCGCAGCCATGGTGACGGTCTTCGTGGGCGCATGCGGACTCCTGGCGCGCTTCATGGCAGATGAACGCGTGCTCCTAGACTGAGCAGAATCATGTCTGTCCTCTAGGAGACAAGTGAGACGAGGTTGAGGGTAGTCAGAGACAATTGCATCGGCTCGAGAGAGGATCGCCCGGAAGCAAGCCCTACCTTGCAGGCACGCCTGTTACCAGTGCACTGTCACGACTCATCAAGACCGAAAAAAGTCTAGAGCAGCCCTAGAGGTGATTAGTCGACCTGTGGTGTCGATGGCTCATGGCTGCCCGGTTCATGCGGTCTGATTATGGATTCGGGGAAAGTAATCGGACGAAAGTGGGCGGAGTTTAGCGTGACCGAGAGTCCGCGTCGTACCAGCACTTGCCTCCCCCCGTGTTTAGAGGTCTCGTCGCACAATCGGCCGTACAGGAGACTTCCACTAGTTACCCTGGCAATATCCGACCGTACAGTACGCAGCACCACGCAATTCGTGCGTGACTCCCTGCTTAAGGAGACCGGTTCTCCCGGCGGGATTTAGGTCGCCCCGAAACATGGCACAAGCCGACGAGCGAGAACATCAAGACGTTGTGCTAAATCTTATCGAGACTTATCACGAACTCAATGCTTGTGTAATCGATGAGCTCACCGCCCAGCCTACGGCGCTGCAGTTCGCGCGCTACGTGGGCAGGAATCGACCTTTTGTCGTGCGGAAATGTGCTTGTTCTTGGCGAGCGGTGCGGCAATGGGACGCGTCGTATCTGCGCGAGGTGATGGGCGATGCCGCGGTCAATGTGGCCACGACGCCGAAAGGGTAGGTGGTGTGTCTGGTCGTTTCTTTCATTCATTGCTGAGTGGTGCAGAAATGCAGATGGGTTGGTGGAGGTTGAACATGGGAATTTGATCCTGGTCGAACCATATGAGAAGAAAGAGAGCTTTGGCGACTTCCTGGGCTATATTCAAGCTGAAGCGCATCTATCAGAGCAGGAGCGAAGTGGCAGAAACGTCAAGTACGCGCAAACACGTAAGCACTTACAGTCCCATTTCTGGTTCACATCTGACCTGGACATACTGTAGAAAATGATAATCTCCGCGCAGAGTACTCAGCACTGTTCGCAGATGTGCCTGATAGCATTGACTTCGCCAGCGCGGCCTTAGATGCAGAACCTGACGCAGTAAACTTCTGGCTGGGCAATGAGAGATCTGTCACAGCCTTGCACAAGGACAATTACGAAAATGTCTATGTCCAGGTCCGGGGACAGAAGCACTTTGTACTTCTCCCGCCGATCGAAATGCCATGCGTGAACGAAGTCCCGGTTCAATTCGCGAGATATCAGCCAACCGGTGACGATGAATCAAAACTGGAGCCACAGACCTACGAGGGTAGCGAACCAATTCCAACACCAATCTGGGATCCTGACGAGCCGGACGCGCGAGCCTCGCCATATTCGAAGGCGTCTAAGCCGATGCGCGTCACCCTGGATGAAGGAGACATGATGTACCTGCCGGCGATGTGGTACCACAAGGTGTCGCAGAGCTCTGGTGAAGAGGCCTTCTCGTGCTCAGTCAACTACTGGTATGACATGGATTTCAGTGGAAGCTTTTGGGCGCAGAACAACTACCTGAGGGAAACTGTCGAGGCTACTGCGAAGCACGTGAGGTATCCTGAGCTCGATTTCGGCGATGAAGAACAAAGTCATCCATGATCCATCTTAAGCAGATTGCTAAACCACGTCCGCGTTGGACATAGCAAAGCGTGTGTGGCGAGCTTGAGTTGGTCCTGCCGTGTCAAGGTCAAGCAAGCGATGTAAGGTTTATTGAGGCAGGAGGTCTCGCGACTGCCTGCGATCAGACGACCGTTAAATCGGGACTTTACCTCGACTTCCGCACTTGCCCTTGAGTCAACAACAAGTTGCACAATAACGACTTGCGACAACCCGCATCCGCCCGACTATGCCTGTCATCGCCACCAACCTCCAACAGGCAGCCGCCTTACTTAAAGGGATGAGCGTTGCCGAGCTCTACACGCTACAGGAGCTTACTGCAAAAGAGCTGGAAGAGCATTCAAGGCCATTTCCTTTCCTCGCTCTTTCAGCCGAGCTGCGCAATGAGATCTACGACCTTGTCGCCGTCAGTCAAGTCTTCAGCATAACTGACATTGAACGTCAAGAGAACGGACTGGCCGTGGTCAACAAGCAGATTTCAAGCGAGTACCTCAGTGTTCTGAACAGTAAAGAAATGGTCCGCGCCAAGTACTTAAGAGATGTCACTACAATGGGATGGGAGGACATCGACGTACGCAAACTGCTCACAGCCCGATCTATTTTTGCACACGAATTTCCTGAGGACCAGGACATGTGGTTTCGCTCTTTCCACTCCTCCGGCTATGCTAGTGCCGAGAAAAAGGTGGTTGATAAGACCAGGCTTGACGATGCACATTTGGCGAAGAGCGGTGATCCGGCTCAATGCAGCTTCTGGGGCATGCTCGAGATAGCCGGTTCCAGTGAAGGGTACTTTGTCTTTGCGATCAAGGTCAAGGAAATCGACAATTATTGTCCAGACGCACAACAGAGGGACAATGATGATGAGGTGTGAAGGCAGCAGGCACGATGAAAAACGAGCTTGAGAGACGTTGATATCATTCTGACCACGCTGGTGCTGAAAAGGCTTTCGTTAGCATGACGAAGAGAGCGACGAAGAGCCGCATGTGGATTTTGGTGATTCGTATTTCTGGGAGCTCAGAGATTGCGGGTGGTGGTGCGAGCTGCAGTATCCTAGAAACCAAAGCCACGAGGTCGATGATTACATTGAGCGAAGGCTGCTGACCTTCATCTTGGCGCCGAACGAATCCCATGGGTCGTAAGCATATTGTACCTTTCTCGGTGGTCTCAGTCTGGTGGCCTCAAACTGGTGGTAGCGAGCGAAGTGTAATGTAAGTTCAAGCAAACTGGCCTTTTGCGTCCCAAGCCGCCCTTTCGAACCACATTTTTTTTTCATGTTCATAATCAAGGCGCCCACCAAATCACCTTTGGTGCCTAACCAACACGCGAGGAACACTACTGCGAGCTGGCGATAGCGATGCAACCCTCCAACCTAGAAAAAGCGGCTGCGCTACTTCATTCCATGACCACCCCGGAACTCGAACAGCTGCAGGCCCTCGCTGCAAGCCAAATCGAAAAAAACGTTGCCGCAGAACCTTTGTTCCTCGCACTCCCTTCCGAGCTGCGGAACAAGATCTATACACTTGTCGCCATGGATCAAGGACAACGAAACGGACTAGCTGGAGCGAATAAGCAAATTTCCCGAGAGTACCTCAGCATATTTAATAGCAAAGAGATGCTACGGGCCAAGTACATGGAAGATGTCGACACGACGAAGTGGATTGAGTTTGACAAACGCAAAATCCAGAAAGCGGTGGCCATCTACTGTCGGCGCAATCCTCACTTCTTGAGGAAAACCTGTGCATTGCCCGGTGATGTCCCATTTACGCTGAGGCTGAAAAGCACGTCATCGAACATGAGGAACAGAGGTCCTATTGTTCCTTGGTCGTGAGACGTCCGACAAGTTCGGAATCCTCGAGATCGCATGCCCTGCACATCGTTGCTTAGTACTCGAGAAATTGGGCTGCGAATGTCGTCGACAACATCTTACAGCACAGCGGGAATCCTGACGTCGGTAAGCCTGAGGGATGGTTGGTTAGAGAGGATGAAGTCGTGCGACAAGCAAAGAGATGTCCAAGAAATCAGAGGCGAGGATGGGAGGCTACTGTACTTTATGCACTCGGGTCGCTCGCGAGGAGCAGATGGCGCTGGTTTTGCGAGAGAACTGGTCTAGGCAGCAAACGACTTGGGTATGGAAATTGAAAAAGAAGTTCATATGGTGTGATAGATGTCGATGCTTCTTCTGACGCGACGGGATGATTTCGGTCTCCGTCTACTTCTCACCTGTCTGGCCGCGTGGCCGTAGCTGCTGTGTCTGTTGAGATCCTCGCTCGTACCAACATTGTTGAACTCCATATCCTGGCCGCGGTGCGCCTCATGCTTTTGTCAATCCACTAGAAGCTCCCTATCTCAATGATCCTGATCTGCCTCCTCAGTGAACTTCTTGTACTCCTCCGCAGTCTTCAGCTTCTCCAGCTCCTTGGGATCCGAAAGCTTGATCTTCGCAAGCCACCCTTCTCCTTCGGGAGACTTGTTGATCGTCGCAGGCTTATCTTCCAGCGCACTGTTCGCTTCGACAATTGTTCCGCTCACAGGAGTCATGATGTCGGAAGCCGATTTTACGGATTCGACAGCGCCGATGGTGTCACCTTCGGACACTTCGAGGTCGGCGGTGGGAAGCTCGACGAAGACGACATCGCCGAGGGCGTTGGCGGCGTAGTGGGAAATACCAATTGTGCCTGAAACGCGATTAGCATGTGAATGTGGGGTGTGGTTGGATTGGAGACAAGTGTGATGGGTTGTTTACCTGTTGTGCCGTCCTCGGAGAGTTCCACCCACTCGTGGTCCTCAGTGTAGCGTTTCTCCCATACTGTAGAGCATCAGTATGCTATCGTCCGCGTTCCGGCGTGTTTATCGCACCTTTCGCGCCTGCGGTGAAGCTCCGCACAGCGGGCTTCGCGATCTGTTGTGTTCGGAGTCGGAAATATTGTGGTTTGCTGCTTCGCACCACGCTCGAAGCTCCCAATGAGCGCGCAAAAGCTCGTCCTGCTACTGCTGAGGCCATGACTGGTTTTTTGTGAGTTGTTTAGAGGGAGAAACAAGAGAAGACGCTTGAAGGCGGCATTGGACGAGGGTCTTTGAGGTTGGTCGGGTAGTGCGGCGATCAGCTGTCACCGCGGACTTCTCCCGCCTTGGTGCCGAATGGACTTCAGTTCCACATACAGATGTGATATCCCCGACTTTGCACACATTTGCCAATAGCCATGTTGTACGAACTGATAGGCGTGGTACGTATGGTGAGGCATGATGGAAGGCGGCGATACTGATGAAAAGCGCAGGTACGCCCTGGGCGCAGCGTCAATGAAATCAAAGAGTTTGTCTCTCTACAGGTCGGCGAGTTTCGCGATCGCGAACCATCTGACAGCAACGTAGAATCACACGAACAACAGGAAACATCATTCTCGGAGCAGGCGGCGTAGTCCGAGGGATCACAAACTGGGGCACATTCACACTACCCAACCCGGCGCGAAAACAAGGCGCGACATATCGAGAGGGCCACTATTTCATTTTACGATTCGATTCGAGCGCAAAGACACAACATGCTGTGCGAAGAACATTGGGCCTTGATCCGCGAATGATCAGATACAGCGTGGTGAAGATGGGGAGTAAGCTGGAGGACATCAAAGATGTGGCAGGGAAGGCCGACTGGGGAAAGACGCGATCGAGCGAAGCGATTTGAGATGCATTGGCATATGAGAGGTATTGGAAACATATGCCAGGAAAAGTTGTGTACAGATACAGAAATGCATTTGCGGGCGTCTGGTGATGGAATCTGGACAGAACGCGGTGCATTATCAGCAGGAGGCGAGCATAGAGCTGTGGTCTATATATCACGGACAGGAGGGTTTGTACAACAACAGGCTTGAACACCCACCGAGGTGTGCCTATGTGGGAATGAAGGCGACGCGCGATCACGGAGCCATAAGATGCACGTGAGGAGCTGATTTGATATGGCAGTGGCAGCAACCTTGTTTCGACAGCATGTCGAGATCTTTGCAGGCCATGTACACTATGGAGAGAGACTAAGCGGCCTGTAGTTCGAAGGTAGTCCGCAGACAACTTTCTCAGATCTCGCAGTGCGTATTGCAACTTCCTCCTTTTGGTAGCGCCGAATCGGCTGCTCCCGGGCCCCTGCCCTTCAGATGAAAATCCTCCAACACTCGGTATATTTCGCCACATCTTCCACAAATGGACCGCGACGTCCGCTATGAAGTCTTCAGACGATCACCACAAGACATTGAGCTAGTGCACAGGCAGCAGGCGAACCGAGGCTGTGCGATCCTCACGCTGCTTGCTCGTCCCGGAAACATACAGCGTCCTGAATCGCCCTTCGACAGCCTGGCCACATCAGCTCATCATTGACTCCCACATCCTTGGAGCTGGGAGAGGCCATGCTATTGCACGTGGCCTTCCTCGCCATGCCGGCTACGATCAACTGCGAGTGCGGAGACAGCTGGCTCCTGCGACGAGACCTACGGCATCATCCCGCCTGCCCCGCCGTTTATGGCTTTGGTTTCTGCAGCTGCTGGTTGTCCGCTCGATCAGGAGCCGATTGGCCAACGATCATGGGGCGCGCGCGTGCTCAGATGAGCTCAAATTCGACGTCACGCGGCACGCCGTCCTTTTAGCTCGCAGCTTCTGGGCATAAGAATGTGCCGACCGGGGTCTGGTGTTCCCCTTTACCTCTAGGACGACCTGCCGTAGCGGGTGCTTTTGAGGAGCAGCGGTGCCCTTTATGCGCTCTGCCTTCTTCTGGAGGCCTTGGATAAAAGCTCTCTCCCGGATTTACTTGCGCTCTACCGCGGCTCTCAACTACCGGAACTTCTTCGTGCTTGACCGGCGACTCTTTAGCTGCTTTTTCCACATGGAGCATGACACCGCGGGACATGAACACCACGCAGCCACAGGACGACCGCTACGCGACAGGACCCAGGTTGCAAAAGGAGACTGTACACGACTGCTGTCCTTGCCGATTGATTAGCTTGCAAGATGGTGTTAACTGGAACATCGAGGCTAGACGGCGACCAGTCAGACTTTTGGCACAGTAAGCGGTCAGAGCAACGTCGAGCTGGCTCTCCTACGCCCTTGTTCAGCAACTAGCTGCGGATAATTTTAACGTCGGCAAGAGAATTGACTCGCACCAGCTCTGTTGCTCTGTCGATACTATACTTGCTCACTGAGCGGCCCGTATGCCATCCGGTTCTGGGCATCGAAGCGATATGCTCTCGCCCAAGTCATCCAAGCAAGCCAAGGCACAAATGTCCTTTCTACTCAATCGAACCTCAACATCACAAATACGTGGCCGCATCATCGAATGGGCGACATTGATCACGATGACTTGCTTGGCACAATCAGATAGCGAATCGACACTGGCTTCAACATGAGGTAATTCCAACAAATGGAGCCGCCTATACTGAGTGCGCGATGGGTCTAGATTCAGCGCTAGATATCGCGGACCCACTCCAGCTGGAAGGACCTAAAGGCACATCAGCTCTGGCAATCTCGTGTTAGATCTCTGATTTTTGGCACGACACCTTCAGCGCCACAGAGTTGCATGTAAGCGCTACCCTTCGTCGCCACGCAGTCGTCACGACTCCAGGTATCGCCGCAATTATAAAAGCATGTGGAGAACGAGTGACCGAACTCGATAGCAGAGCTTCAATGACGCTCTACGAATATCATGCATTCAGCCTCTGTACGGTTCTCAGGGACCGCGACACCACCACGAGAGCGACAGAGACAGCTATGGCGAAAACAGCGAACAGACAATTACGAGACAGAGCATGGCAAACACTGCTCAAATGCCACCTCTAAACTTCAGGCATCTACGTTACGATCACACACAATTCTCGCGATCATATCGCAAGGCGGACACCGAAATCCTGCAACACCAGAGTTCGTAGCTGATCCTCCAAGGGGACTTTCCTGCCTCTGTTCAGCTCGTTGGGGCATCCCTCGACGGCGACGTGAGTGTCCGATGGTAATGTCCCGGCAGAAGAGGCCGCTTGGGAACTGAAATTATTGCTACTGGCGACTGTAGACGAACGATTTGGCATACGATTGGACCTTCCCTGTACAGTACGTGTGCATAAAGATTGGAACCCTTGCTAGCGTGTCAACCCCTGTTGGTTTCACCCCTTTTGGCAGTTGTCTCTCTCTCTTCCTCTCACCTTCTAACTTCTTACTACAATTATGCCAGGAAGGAAGCCTTTTACACCCTTTGAGAAGGGTGTAATCTATGGAGTCTACCGCTATGGACACTGGTTAATGCAGCAGGTTGCAGATACTCTTAGCAAGACGGAACGATTCAAGGGCCTATCAAAGAGTACTGTCTTAAGGATTGTCAACTATATTGATAGCCCGCCAATAACAACGATTCCACTACGCAGAGGCAGACCACCACTTGTAACTACACGCAAGCGAAGGCGGCTTATAGATAAGCTAACAGAGAACTCAAGAACAAGACGGCTACGGTTTGATCAACTAGCCTACCTGTCAGGCTTTGACTTCCACTCTTCGACGATTAGGCGGGCTCTTGCAAAGGAAGGATATCGACGATATTCAGCAACACGGAAGCCTCCGCTTACAGAGGCACATAGACAAGATAGGCTACGCTGGGCTTATGAACATGTGGATTGGACAAGTGAACAGTGGTCAAGGGTTCTGTGGACAGATGAGGCGTCATTTCGCTGTGGATACTACGGACAAGTCTACGTTACGAGACTAGCTAAGGAGCGATATTACGAAGACTGTATCATTCCAAGACTACGCAAGTACTCAGCCTGTATGATCTGGGGCTGTATCAACTCCGAGGGCAACTGTTACTTCAGAGCCTTTGACAAAGGCAGTATTAATGCGGAGGTTTACTGCAGAGACATTGTTCCTTTGATTACTTAAATATCAGAAGAACATGGTGGAGACGCTATTCTTATGCAGGACAACTCATCAGTTCACACAGCTAACCTTACTCAGAATACCTTAATAAACCAAGGTATTCTGATTATGGAGTGGCCTGCAAGATCTCCTGACTTGAACCCAATCGAGAATCTATGGAGCCTGTTGAAATGGAGGGTTGGGTTACACAATCCAACAACAAGAGAGGAGATTATGAGAGCTCTTGATATAGAGGCTTCTTTGTTGACACCATTGGACATAGGCAGCATATGCAACACAATGAGAGAACGCTGTCTAGCAGTAATTGAGGCCAATGGTGGATACACAAAGTGGTAGGAGGCAGGCAGACAGGCAGACAGGGTAGTTACTCCATATAGTTTAGCGACCTAGCAAGGGTTCCAATCTTTATGCACACGTACAGCCAAATAGCCCGACAGCGAATTCGCTTATGCAGATGCCACACTAGAGGGTACCTCGCTCCATCGCGCGCAAGGCGGCGTGGACCACACAAAAGAACCAACATGGCCAACGTGCATTCGTTGACATCGGGCAGACATCGTGCTGGCGCTAGAGGATTGCTTCCACATCAGTGATGTGAAATCGCTGGCTGATGGGCAATTGCAAACGAGGATCCAACTCTACCAGAGACAAGAATGACCAAGACTCTTCCACAAAGCTTGAGGGGTACCCAGAGAATTCCTGCGACTCCCACACCATAGGGGACGCTAGACGCCGAACGCATGATCCGACGCGAAGGAGGCGACGTTGCATCGCCGGAGCGAACGCGGTGTTGAAGCTAGTAAGTTTCAGGCCGCATAAATGTCGCGAACGCGAATGCGCGATGAGGGGAAGCGCTAATACTGCAGCTGCAATCTGAGACTGCGAATCACTTTAACACGCTACCGAACGACGGGAATCGAAGGCATTACTTCGACAGTAGGATGTTGTTGAGGAAGCGGAGATACAGTCGTCCAAGGAAAACGAATGGTGGACCACAATGGCGCAATGCTGGAAGGATGCATCCTGCCCCAGGCAAGACAAGGAGTGAGCGAATCGGAACATTGTATGACGCTTCTCTGCTTCGTCTGTTCCTCTTCAAATCCTCCGCTTGCCACAGACGTGATTTTGAATCCTCCGCATCCTACAGGAGTGCTTGTTCACCCTCCGATGTCAAGCCAAGAACTAGAGATGTTTTATGCTCAAGTGAACAAGCGTGTTGACCCCAGGCGATCATCACACGTACGGAACTGTTGTCGAGCATCCACCCGTGTCCGTTGTGCTGGCATTATGCAGAAACACAAGTTGGCCGCTCTTCGCTCTGCGGGATGGTAATCGCAGACTAGCGCCTGCGATCCCAGATCTGAGTCTGACAGCCTGTTCCAAAACGTGTATCGACGCGCATCCTTGCATACTGGCCTGCACACGATACGATTGATTACAGGTTCCAGTGCACAGCTCTTGATCACCGACCAGAATTGTGCATGTACGTATACGACCACGACCGAGTTGTTGTCGCGTTCTCGTGTCGGAAGGTTATCCTTTCGGCTGAACTTTAACTTTACCTGCATTAGACTCAATGCACGCTCGGCTATCGTAGGTCACTTGCAGCGGCCAACGGCTGAGGCGGCGTACGCACTGTACGTATTCATGTGGTCGCAAGCGAAACATGTGGCGTTTTGCTATACGGACTGAAGCTGTTGCCAAATGTCAATAGCTCGTGAACGTCGGAACGAAGTGCTATTCCCTGGCCTCACAGGAATATAGACAGGGTATGCCTGTACATCTCTTAGTCTGGTAAAGCGTCACTCTAGCATTGATCGACGTCGCACGTCCTTCTTGGTGCTGACATAATGCTCGACTTCATGCTATACCACATCTGTGGTACCTACGCCTCTTGGCGACTCCAAGCTTTACGAAGTCCAGAAATTGCTACCCTAGCAGAATAAGCATGATCAACCATACACACGCATGGCATGGCACTGGGCAGTCCAAGTTCGGAATGCGTGGTCGCCAAAACATGCCTCCAGGTCTCGGAAACGGAATGCGGCTCTTCTCAACAACGAGGATGGAGATGAAGAGATACAGAGGCGAGAGCCGAAGCCCTGCAAGGTTGTATCATATAACACCCGAACCCTGTAGAACTAGATCTCAAAGGCCCGAGTCCCGACCTCACACATCGTCCTCAGCCCCAGACTCTCTCAACATCTTCGGCTACTCCGACAAGTCATTGATGGTTTACTAATCTTTGCTTACTTGGCCTGCTGCTTCGATGGCTGAGACATTATTGGCAATGTGAGGTCTTCTGCCAATGCTCCGACTCCCAGTACTGCACCCAGCAGTGGGAAGCATGAACGGGCGATATGCATCCAGCTCCATCGGACCACCAATGCCCGAACATCTCCCGAGACCAGAACTTCCTTCGTTCCATCGACACGCGTCTGGCGGTCTAAGCGGAATAAAGTATCATTGGTGGGAACCATGATGGCCAAGGTGAAGGGAATCATCGTAACGGTTGTCGCTGCTGCCAAAGCGTATCTTCTCCACTGGGCATCGGTTCCGGAACTGCGTCGTTGCACGACAACGAAGGTGTACAGCAGGAATGTACAAATTGCCAGGCCTGGCATGAGTAAATGGCCGTAGTGATAGAGGCGAACCCATTGTTTCAAGAGCACGGCTGTCTCCGTGTTGGTGTCCAGCATGACGGGGACTGAGACCAGTGAGAGACTAAACATTGCACCTGACGGATGGGTTGCTAGGTCAGTGACTGGACGCGGCCGCGCGAGAGATAACCTCAGGAAGACAGACCTGCTAGGAACGCGCCAAGCACAATCGCGAACGCACTTGGAATTGAGGACCGCTTTTTTGATGCCATATTGCCGGTAAGACGTGGTTGTTCGGATCAGGCAGGTGGAAACAAGAAGGGCTTAGTAATGGTACCGAAGTCTACGCTGCTGCTCGAACGTATTTTGGGTCTACTGCTGGGGACGTCTGATCCTGATTTAACTTCTCATTGCTCCGAGAAGGCTTTGGTTGGTTGAGAGCTGCTTCATTGATATTATTCCGAAGACTCCGCAGTCGACCGATGTCAAGATTATACGCGGCGTAGCGTTCGCCTATGTTGGCCTGAAAGGAATGTTGCAGTTCGGCGTTCAAGCAGCCTCGTTCCTTCGTGTGGCCATCGCCGAAGACAGGGCTGCTGGGAAACAGCCCTCATTCGATATTGCGTAAGAGGCGCTGCGGTGGAGAAAGTGCATGGAGAAAGTGCCGCATAGGTGATCCAGTAATGGCCCGACAACAGCCATGCTGACGAAATGGTCCGATTGTTCCAGGCTTTCATAATGTTTCATTGCAGCTGAGTAGATTAAATCTGCAGGGTCCAGCTGCTTTAGACTTTCGATCTCATGCGGCATGTGTTTGCGCACGCGAATGCGCGCGAACTCTGTGCATCCATGTGTACGCCATGCATGCACCAAGCTCTTAGCACCAGTGCACTCTTCAGGGTCCCTCTCCAGTTGCGTGGAGAACGCTCGGATGCGAGCGTCGTTGCGGCGCAGTCAAGAGATCTCAAGAGATCTCCAAGACTCCCAAGAGAGGCGTTTACCTATGCGGACAGAACGCGACTTGGTGTTCCTAGGCGTGTACCAGTCATCGGAACGCACGCCGTACACTGGTCGGGAGATTGACATACCAGTGCAACGCGAGCTTGTTAGCATGAACCGGAAAATACGGGTTATCGGTCGTAGCAGGCTTAGGCGTGCCGCCATGGTGGCACCACTTGGCTTTGGGCCTGTCTGCCACGTGCAACATCCCAGCGTCCATGGCGAAGATTCCAGGGAATAGCACATGTAGACGAGCATGGCAGACTAAGAGCCGCAGGTCCGCGTGGGAACGACTCCCGGAGCCAGTTGCGCATTTTCTGCTCGGAACATAGTGATTGAGTACCTTGCTGATTCTCCCCATTGGGCAAGGTAGCGGTGCGGTGCATAGGGTGGACGAGCCCTAGGACCTTATCTCGAAGATCTGCAGTGCTGTGAGCAGAAACGTGGGCGCTGCCTGCAGACACGCTGTGACACCCGACACGCCAAGCATGATGAGCTTGACCGAAAGCAGCTTGATGTCAAAGCTGACACGAAACTACGGGTCATTCGCAAGAAACTCAGTTGAGTGGGCTAGTCTGCTTATGGGGTACGACACGCAGATTGGGAGCGGCGTGGGCTTTAGTCCAAAGCTATGGTGGAGCGAGAGACCAAAATCCTACGCGTTCGATTGCGAATCCCAGGCCTTGATTAATCAATGTTCCAACGTGCACTGCATCCGGTGCAGGCAGGTGTCAAGTATCGGCAGGTAAGCTTTGCGGGGGGCTGTAACCTCGTCTAGTTAGGCAAGCGTAGATAAGCTTTACGGGGCCATCAACTATATTTGCGCCTTCGCACCGAGGATCCAGCACAGGTCGAGTCGATTCTCTGCAAACGCACGATCGATCACCGATTTCCATCATGACCGCCGACTTTGAAAGCCGTAGCGACCTCGTTGCTGTGTTTGACCCTAAACAAGACCCACAAGTTGCTGGAGTGCAAGCCGGCCAGATCACACGTCGACACGATCCAAGCATCGGGGAGACCTCGTCGTTGCGAAACAGCTGCGATGCTTGTGCACAGGCCAAGCTGAAATGCAAAAAAGAGAAGCCCACATGCTCGCGGTGTGCGAAACGGGGGATCCCTTGCCAGTATCTGTACAGCAAGCGTGCAGGCCGGAAACCTTCGAAGCCCAACAATAATACAGGCAGTGAACAGCACGAAGCTTCCCAGACTTCCCAGAATAACACTCCACTCCATGCGGATGCCAGTTACGATTACTTTGGCACTGGCTTGCAGCAGTTCGTATCGGCAACAGGTGGGACAACTCCATCTGTCCTCTCAGACCTGAATCTCTCCGAGCTTCTCGACTTCAGCACTGTTCCTGGCTTGGAGCTTGGGAAAGCTGAGTTGTCCTCTGAGCTTGACGGATCATGGGCGGCAAATCCTGGCAGTAGTAGCAGCAGTGGAAGCAGTCTTGAGGACCCAGGCGGAGACATTCCAATGGGCGATTTCTCAATGGATGGCGATTTCTTTGCGAGCAATTCATTACCGGACCCTTACAACCTGTCGACCATATTCTCTGGTTCAGGAGATCGCGACTTGCACGATGTCATGAGTCCTGAGGCAAATTGTCCCTGCTTACAGCGCGCTCTGCAGGACATGCAAAGGGTATCAGGCCTCACGTCAAGTGTGGGCGGGGTGTGGTCCGGCACCACCGTCGATGGCCGTGCTATGCTCCGAACGTCACTGGATGTCGTGAAGGAGAACAAAGACATCTTGCGAGGGATTCTCCACACTCTAGCTTGTCCAGGACCCCACAACGGCCACCTGCTCGCACTTCTGACATTCGTCCTATCCAGCGTCGTCAATTTGTACGCCATCATCACTTCATCAAGGCCACCGCCTGCATCAGGTCAACAACCACCCGTGCCGAACATGGACCGCTCAAGTAGCGTGAGCTCTTTGGCTAGTCTGGGAGACTACAATGCTGACCAGGAAGATCCCGTACATGCGGCCGCATACATCGTCTTTGGGGAGCTGCAGCAGCTTCGCAAGTCTTGTGAGCAGCTCGCGCATCGACTCAAAGATCACGCAATATTGCAAGATGGCTCGGCCGCAAGCCGATTCGGCGGGAAAATCCAGCCGTCGTTATCGGCTAACATCTGTCGTACGTTAGAGACAGATCTTAACAGACTTTTCAAAGAGCTGGCTCTTGCAGTTATCCAGAAATTGACATGATTGTTCTCGAACGATGGCAGATGCGAATATAGCTTATGTTACCAGGGAGCGAGAGGGTCTCGTTGGTCGAAATGGGCTCGGGATGGATGCAGACTACGCATCGCGGTCGGCAGGTGTTCGTGGTGTAGCGTGTGGGTGGAGCTTGCTGTTGGCAGGCTTCCGTTATACATTGAGCCATCGCATTGACGATACAGCGCAATGCGGCGACTTCGAATTGATTGCAATGAGTGCCAACTTGTATTTCCCAGATTGAGGAGTGCTATGCTCCACGTATCCTTTGCTTGGTACCAGTCGATGTACACAGTAGGACCGGTTGGTATGGAATGCTCAGCCATAATTTTTGATCATCTGCTCCCAGGCCGTCCAATCCATGAAGTCAAGGTCCAAGTCCCCGGCGACGACGTCCTCCAGTGTACCTTGTTGCGCCACGCTGGCGCCAAGAGCAAGGTTCGATGCTGAAGGATCGGTTACCTCGTGAGAGGCGTTGCTGGCACGAGGCTTATTCTGTGACGACCCGAAACTCTCTCTGATGGTCGTAACAAAACCTGGCTCGACGAGCCAGCCGCCTGGCGGACTAGCTTCCCACGCTTTCAAGGCCAATCTTCCGACTGCAACATGCAAAACTTGTCTCCAATCACACAGATTGCGACTTTCATACAGCTGCTGGATTCGGAGCCATGCATCTTCGCGATCTTCCTCAGCGAGCATGTTTGCCTCGCACAAGCTATTCAGGACGAAGATGAGAGACTCCCACGACCCCCAGATTGCGAACGTTCGTACGTTCCATAGATACTTTCTCACGCCTGCATTGCTATGCATGGCAATATTCGCATCCATGATCTTCTGTGTCAGCCCGTAAATCTCTTTCTTCTCTGCATTGGACGCCGTGGTGAAGCTGAATTTTGACAGGCGTAGTCGAAGGCGCATCGCGTGAATCGCAGCTCGAGCAAAACAAATGGTTTGGAAATGGAGGCAATCGACAACATCGCAAAAGCGTATGTATCTGTCCTCCACTTCTGATTCTGCCTGTTGGATAAGACCCTCGACGATCTCATGACCGGCGCCATTTGCTGTTGCTCTCGAAACTTTCAAGAAGCATAATCCGAGGTGGGCGCGGGCCAGACAAAACATCATCTCTGTAGCTCCTCTTTGTTCGACGAGTGGACCGGGCATTCCGGGCTGTAGATTAGCATCAGAGATGTTTAGGGGCGGTTTGCAGTCCCAGCTCTCGGGTATGGGAGTGATGCCAGCACCTGATGCGGCACTTGCAGCACCATCAAGCGGCAATAACTGGTAGTAGAGCCGTCGCCTCATTTCGACCTCGAACGGAGGCATACCAAGCCTCTCACCATCGCGATGTACACCAAGCCGTTGTCCAATCCGCATAGCAGCTCCCGTTAAGATCCAGTATGAGTTGGGGTCATGCTTGTGCCTAGAAGCAAGCAAGAACAATACCACGGCCTGAAGGACTGTGAGGTCGGTAGTTGCTAGCCACCCGACGTTTACAAGTGCTTGCTCAGTGGCGAAGCTGAACCGCTCCAAGAGCACGTCGCGTTCCGTGTGCGGAAACTGGCGTCGACATTCGTCGTCTGTCAAAGAGTGAACCGCAAAATGGTAGATCGCAAAAAGCAGACATTCTTCAGCTGGCGAGAGCAATTGCGAATTCTGAGAGCGAGTAAGAATCAGCTGAGCTGCAGTGGGTATATGAAGCAGTCTACAGATCGGCTCCACGCGGTCCAGATGGGTCTTCCAGAGGTACATCGCTTCTTCGTGAGCAGGATGAAAGCGAAAGAGGGGTTGATGCGAAGGAGTGAATGCTGTGGCGCTCAGCGGATCAGCGAGAATTGCTTCAGCATCTGATGTCTCCCTATGCCCCGCAAAAGCTTCTTCAACGCCGCGTGCAATTGCATGACCGCCCAGGCCTACCCAGATCCGATCATCGATGTACCTAGTGCCGCCCTGGCCGCCAATGAGGATTCCAGCATCGGGCTGTCCTTGGTCGGGGGAGCGGCTCTCCTTTGCTTGTGATGTTCGCCCAGATTCGCTCGCAGTGGGCGGGGAGTCCTCGAGCAGACCATGCTCCGAGAGGATGCGTTCATACCGTTCTACCTTGCGCTCCGCGCTTTCCGCACGCCGTTTCCGCCGAGGCCGAGGCGGAATTCGCTGGTAGACACAATCGGCACCGCGTTTCACGCAGGTAGAGCACTTGGGAGAGCCTCGATCACAGCGCACCCTGCGAGACGCACAGCTCATACACGCGTGAGGCATCACCAGGCGCGATGAGTTTCGCTCCGTTTCTGATGCCATGGCTGTTGTGGGCAAGTCTTGCATGGGCGGAGGTGGCCGCCGGTATTGTGCTTGTCTGTTGGAGGGCGGAGCACCCGAGAGCTGTGAACTGCGGTGACATTGTCACGTTGACGACACGCGAGTGGGCAAACAGTAGTGTCAGATCACAACAGGACGAGGCTCGGGTTTCCCGAACGCTCTTCGGGCAGTTTTGATGAAAGTGGAGACGCGGCAGGTCCCGCAATGCTTACAAGCTTACGTAATATCAAATCAACATCGTGAACCTTCTCACGCCTCGACGGCCAGCGTCCTGTTCAGATTCATCATCCTCTCGCGCTCCTCCGCCTCCACCCCCAGCACATGCAGCGCCTCTGCTTCGGGGAGCACGCTCGCCGAACGGAGACCAATCTTGCCTCGCTCGATGACAGCTGCGAGGCCGTTGATGGTATCGCCCGCCAATGCCTCAATATTGGACGCGTGCAGCGTCAGGGCTTGCTGCTTCCCGGCAATGCCCTTGAGGATCTCAACCTCGTCGTCCGTCAGCTTCTCTAGACCATTGACATCGTGGCCAGCATCCTGAACTTTGTCGAGGACCGCTTTCTGCTGTGCGGCGGAGATCTCATTCACGCCGAGAGCGAACTCCACGCCTGCCGCCGCCTTCCGCTGGATTGCAGCGTCGCTCGATTCAGCATCGGCAGTGCCTTGGATCACTGGTAATCGTCAGTATCACGTTCAGATTGCACGATTTAATCACCTACCGGGTTGTATGAAATTGAAAGCCCGCTCGAAGCCTTCTTCCTCCTCTTTCGCCAGCAGAGCACGCGATTGCTGCCGCACTTGCTTAAGAACTGTCATGACAACGAGCAGAAAGCGAGTGTAGCCTTCGGTCACTTTGCCAGAGTGCCATTTGGCTGCAGCAAGCTCGCTACACTGGCCCTTCCTGGCTGCTTGCACAGTCAGTGCAGCGGAAAGGCCGCTGACGAATGCCAAATGGACTCCAGATGAGAAGTATGGGTCAATAAAGCAACCAGCATCGCCTGCCAGACGGAAGTGAGGTCCAGCGTACGCGGAGGCACTGTAGGACCAGTCCGCTGCTTGTTTGATGCCGCTAACTATTTGCGCGTCCTTGACCAACTCCGAGATCTCTGGGCAGAGCTCCTTGAGACTGCGCCGGTAGAACTCCTCACTGGGCAAACCTGCAGCCTTTTTCTTGGCGTTGAAGATATCCTGACGAGCAACGATGCCAATGGATAATGTCCCATCGTGGAGAGGAATCGCCCAACACCAGCCACTCCCGTCTGCAAGCAATCAGTACTGCGCGCCACTCGCATGAGGACAAGACTTACCCTTCAAAGCCTCGAAGAAGGGCGAATTTTCGTTCCTCTCACCCTTGGCATAAGGCGCTGCACCCTTCCAGTATGCCCAATTCGCGATGTTCTTCAAGGCTTCGTTCATTTTGCGATTCTTGAGATACTTGGTCGATATGATGCCCGCCCGGCCGCTGGCATCGATGAGGTAGTCAAATTCAATACTGCCACCAGATCCGTCCTTTCTTGACCAGCTTGCGGATACAGGACGGCCAGGATTAGCGACTCGCGCATCTGAAGTGAAGCCATCTTGCTCATACGGCACGAAAGTTATATCGTTAACTTTGGTGCCGTCAAATATTTGTGCGCCACTCTTTCCGGCGTGTCGGAAAATCATCTCGTCCGCTTCGGAACGAACGACGTTCCAAGTATGACCTTCTGGCCCGAGCGAAACAGAAAAGTCGGTATCTAGTATGGAAATCAGGACCGAGTTACACATGCCAACGAACGGAACTCACACGCGGCACGCTTGTCCGTGATCTTGAATGTTGCCCCAAACTAATCTGATGAGCCTCTTGCAATGCGCAATTGGAGAACACGGCCCAAAGTCCTACCTTCTTCGTAAAGCCATGCTTGTCGAAATCTTCCTCTAGGCCAATGAAACGAAGGAAGTAGCGCATGGACGCGATCATACTCTCGCCGATGTGATATCTGGTATCCATGAGCATCTGTGCCGCGAAAGTCTTTAATGCGCTTCAAAACCGTACCTTGGAAAGACGTCTGCCTCCAGCAACACGACATCCACCGACTCACGAGCCAGCACGGAAGCTGCATATGAGCCGGCTGGACCGCCTCCAATGACAAGCACGGAACATCGCGTAGGAACGGACATCTTTGCGATCAAGATTACAAGGGAGACAATGATGCTGAAATTTAGTGATGGGTCAGCGCATCATGGTATTAGGCATTTCTACTTCTTGTAGAATGTTGCTCGCCAGGATGCTCTTCAAAAGCCAGCTTTGCACCGAACCTCTGCATCAATCGCAGACACGTTGATTATGCCGCAGTGCTGTGCATCACCGCAACCGGATCATTCCTGGTCGAGCCGGGCCATTTCGTATCTTCCGGCTCGAACAGTTGCTATCCTGTCGTTATGATCGCCTATCCAGCCGCTAGCCGACGACCGGGCCTTTGGAGTCTTGGCACGAACTTCGATTGCAGCCTGAGACTTCCCTACTCATGCCAGCGACTAACGATGCCACTGCATGCGACTCTAGAATCTCATCTTGGTCAGTGAGGGTCATACCATCAGTCGACTGTACTATTCAATCATTTGCAGTAAATTGGTCTCCGACGTCGCTGGGAGAGAAACTCGTTCCCATGGGGTCAATAGGTCTCGAAGAGAAGACGAGGGATTACCTCACTCATGGCGACCCAGATGAGTTCAACCCGGAGCTTTGGAGTTCTGGGAGATTGCCTGATCGCCAGCCAGAGACCCATCTCAATGTACTCATCGTCGGCGCAGGGCCAAGTGGACTGATGACTGCGCTTGAATGTTGGAGGAAAGGGCACAATGTGGTTGGCATTTTAGAAAGAAGCAAAGGCCCTGTATACACAGGTTCGTTTCTCTGATATTCTCGCACTTGCTTCCTGTGCGAAGCTAACTCATCGTGATAGGAGATCTTGTCATCATAGCGCCGTCGGCGATAACTGTCTTCAAGCATTGGCCCGATATGCTCGAGGATCTTGAGGCGGATAAGCGTGAAAGCTCGCAGTACTACTACAAGCACACTGGAGAGCATATCCTGGGACCAACACGATTCACGTTCAACGAACCTGACGTAGAAGCCGAGATCAGGCGTGCCGGGAACCCAGTCCCTGGACCCAACCAGATTCGAAAGCAATTCTTTCGGACTTTGCTAAAGCAGGTAGCCCGGATTGGTCTGAGGGTCGAATATGACACAACGGTTGCCGAGTACTTTGAGGTAGAGGCGGCCGGTGTGGCCGGTGTTGTTCTCTCCGGCAGCAGAGCCGTACGCGTCGCAGACCTGGTAGTCGCGGCTGATGCAACGCGTACTCGCTCAGATCTCCTCATCCATGGACGCCACCAACCAGCAAAATCCAGTGGCATGTCAGTCTATCGCTGTTCAATGCCCCCAGAAATACCTCTTCAGGACCCTGCGTTCAGAGAGAGATGGGGCGAAGCAATTGAGAGAGGAGAATCGTCACATGAATTCTGGCTTGGTCGCGGCATGCATCTCAATATGGCCATATCACCAAAGATCGTGGCCTTTGGACTTACTCCGCGAGACAGCACGCAGATGGAGGGCGGCGTTGCGCCTATTGAATCCTGGCAACCTGATGTGGACCCGGAGCAAGTTTTAGAAGTACTTCGTCGCACACCAGGCTGGCCAGCTGCCGTCGAAAGTCTCATCAAGTCCGCGCCCAAAGGTAGCGTAGTCCATTGGCCTCTGATGTGGCGCAATCTCCAAGAGAGCTGGACATCGCAAGGCGGCCTAGTTGTCCAAGTGGGCGATGCTGCTCACAGCACTATACCGGCGTCGGCAAGCGGTGCGACTTTGGCATTGGAAGATGCTGTCACCCTTGCTTCATGCTTACAACTTTCGTGTATCAACGGAGGCAAGCAAGGTGCCTCATTAGGCGCTCGAGTGTACAATATGCTACGCTATCAGCGCGTTGCTTGCTCGCAGAAGGCTGCATTTGTCAATTCGGAAATTCTAGCCCGAGCCAACATGGAGGAGATTTCCAAAAATCCGGAAAAGGCGAAGATTCACTACCCGAAGTGGCTATTCATGCATGATCCGGAAAAGTATGCGTACGACAACTATGGCTCTGCTGTTGCCAACCTCTTGTCTGGCGCGCCGTTCCAGAACACCAATATTCCTCCGGGACACAAGTTCAGTGTCTGGACGATGGAGGGCGTACTTGAAGAATATCGAAGCGGCAAGAAGGCAGCTGATTTCCTTGATGGCGATTGGTCATGAAGTCAGTGAGAAAGCAGAAAAATACAGCCGCTTTTAACAGATAAATTGAATCAGTTTGCTCATATGTGGATATTCTACGCAGTCTTTGAGGAGTGTACCACACTAGGCTTCTTGATCTTGCATCTGATGCTATGAAAGGCGTACACAACCAGATCAGCGGCCTCTTAAACTTCTCTGAGCGACAGAGGTACTATGGGTGCTCCCTTTACAGCAGCATAAGACCAGAGAAGCGCTTGACGGAGAGGCAATGCGAGTAGCTTCATTGGTACGTACTCTGACGAGGACACACGCGTATTGAAAACAGCTCGATGCAAGTCTTGCTAGTCTTTCAGCCATGTCTTTCCACAAGAAAGAACGATCGTGCGGCTCGGATAATTGAGTCTGCCGTGATGTGGTTCGGGCAATTGCAAACAAGGATCGACATCATGGCCGACACGTGGGATGCACTGGGGAGACACGCGCCATCTTCACGTTCGCATGTGCAAAGCTCCATGGATGCAAAATGTGGGCACAAGCTGATAGAGCCGAATATGAAGAGCATATGTTCCGACAGAACAACCAATTCGGACTATGCTGAAAAGATGTGAGATTCCGGGAAGACTTGTCGATAGTGACCAATCACTTCCGTGCATCGGGCTCCTCCACGTGGAATGAGCTCAATCTAGCAGCTGTGGACTGTACTCGGAGCTCCACATACTGTTCTTCGCGACAATCGGAGTTGTCATGGAGCGTGGAACGAAATCCACCGGGGCGACTGTCTATCCGGTTCACTCGCATCTGGCTTGCTGACCGTGTTCAAGCACTAGCAACATCCCTTCGGTCTATTCGTTCCATTGTTAACATCGATCTGAAGCCTCTCATCAATGGTCGGTCTACCCTCGTCAGCTCCTTCTCAACGTGTTACGTGACTGCGTTGCTGAATGTGACATCCTCCATGCGATTCACACTCCGTACCTACACATAACCGCGAACGCCTTAGCTGCGGACGTCATTGCCTTCAACAGCATGAATCTGGTATACTTTAGCAACGAGTATCCCAGGGGAGAACTTCAAGATACGTTCCGTCGATTGCACAACCTCTCCAAGGACCCGGCGCAGATATGCCTGCACCACTTTCTTCGACAGGCGAGCGAAGCCGTGAAAGATGAGATCAAGCGTCTACCTACAGAAGAGAAAGATTGTGTACCTCCATTTGATGACCTCTTGCGATGGGGAGACGAACCGGAGTTCCGAGAAGGACCTCTCTGCGGCGCCATAGAGGGCACTTTGCTTGTTTTTCTGCAAATGGCAACGCTGATTGGGTACGTTGACTCAGATGCAAGTCAAGACTTGAACTAACCCCGAGCACAGATATCTGAGCGCAAATCCTGAGCGACTGAAAGACTTACAGACTGCCGCCCTAACGGCTCTAGGTACAGGCTTGTTGACCGCAGCAGGGTTGGCTACGTCCGCTACACTTGCCGACCTCCCTGGAGCTGGTGCTGATGCTGTCCGTCTCGCATTCCGACTCGGTATTCACGTGAAGCGGGTGTCCAACAATCTAGAATCATATGCTGAGGATCCAGATACATGGGCGTACGTCGTTCATAAAGTCGACCCAACACTGGCACAGGAGACTTTAGACGACTTCAACCACAGAATTCAGGCATCTGTTCCGAACTACCTCTTCCTCAGCGCTTTCTCGCCAACTTCCATCACAGTCAGTGGTCCTCCCGCTCGACTTCGATCTCTCTTCAATCGAAGTGAGCTTTTCCGAACCTCGCAATACATTCCTTTGCCGGTATACGGTGGTCTCTGCCACGCTCCGCACGTCTATGACTTGCGGGATATCGCCAGCGTAGTTCATGGTCCCACTGCATTGAATGTGCCAAGCTCACCAGTGAGCGCCATCTGGTCTCCAAGCACCGGCTCTCCATATGATGTGGCTACTGCGACTGACCTTTGGGAGAATGTCATTTGTGAGCTGCTCACGAAGGCTATCACATTCGATCGTGTGGTCGAGAGTGTCGTGGAAAAGGCGCAAGAAGACTCGCAGCAAGATCTAACAGGAGTGGCGTACTGCTTCGGCAACTCCATACCTCTCAACGACATGATCACAGCTCTGAGTGCCGGGTCCGGATCCAAATTGCCCACAGTAGACCTCATGTCATGGCTTGGCAAAACCAGTGTCACCAGTTCTGCGTCACATTCTCTCGGACCATCACAGTGCAAGCTTGCCATCGTAGGCATGTCCTGCCGTCTTCCTGGTGGAGCCACCGACAATGAAGGCTTCTGGAAGATCTTAGAAGAGGGTCTCGACGTTTCCAGGCGTATACCTGCCGATCGATTTGACATTGACAGCCACCACGACCCCACCGGCAAGCAGCTGAACAAGACCAAGACTGCATATGGCTGTTTTCTTGACGAACCAGGAGCATTTGACGCATCCTTCTTCCAGATGTCTCCTCGCGAAGCTGAGGTTGTGGATCCACAGATGCGTCTAATGCTCGTCACAGCCTACGAAGCTCTAGAAATGTCCGGCTACGCTGGCACTGGTCGGACCCCATCGACTGCTAGCGAACGCATTGGCACTTACTATGGCCAGTCGGCCGATGACTACCGTGAAGTCAATCAAGGCCAGAAGGTTGGTACTTACTACATCCCTGGTGGATGTCGGGCTTTCGGACCTGGCCGTATTAACTACTTTTTCAAATTCGCAGGACCCAGCTACAGCATCGACACAGCCTGCTCGTCTGGGCTCGCAGCAATTGAGGTCGCGTGTAAGGCCATCTGGAATGGCGACGTGGACACAGTACTTACTGGAGGCGTGAATGTTCTCACCAATCCGGACGGCTTTACTGGGCTTTCTCAAGGTCACTTCTTGACCACAGGTCATAATGCCTGCAAGACATGGGATGCTACTGCTGACGGTTACTGTCGTGCAGAAGGCATTGGTACGTCCCGCAGACCTTATGATCGTGCCCCAATATTCCCACGCTGACCTGGCTATAGTCTCACTCGTTATCAAACGCCTGGAAGACGCCGAAGCAGATAATGACAATGTCCTCGGCGTCATCTTGGGAGCAGGCACCAATCATTCCGCAGAGGCTGTGTCAATCACGCACCCTCATGCCGGCCACCAAGAATATCTTGCCCGCCAAGTCCTTCACCAGGCGGGAGTGGATCCTATTGATATCTCCTACGTGGAGCTTCACGGAACCGGTAAGTGCTGTGCTATTCTCCTCTGACTGTCAAGCTGACGCTGCATGTGCTCCAGGAACACAAGCCGGTGACCATGAAGAAGTCCAAGGTATACTGAACGTATATGCGCCCAATATCAAGAAACGTCGCAAGAAGGATCAACCTCTTCACATCGGGGCGGTCAAGTCAAACGTCGGTCATGGAGAGTCGGTGGCTGGTGCAACCGCTCTTGCGAAACTCCTCCTAATGCTCCAGAAGGAGAGCATACCGCGCCATATTGGCATCAAAACCGAAATCAACCCACGTCTGCCGACTGATTTCGATCAGCGCAATGTCCACATACCATTCTCGATGACGCCTTGGCCAAGGGTGGAAGGCAAGAAACGTCTTGCAGCAATTAACAACTTCGGTGCTGCAGGTGGCAACACAACCATGATCCTCGAAGAAGCTCCCTTCCGTAGTGCGACCACAGACCTTGACCCGCGTGGAGCCCACGTAGTGACCGTCTCAGCCAAGAGCAAGACTTCGCTGCGCGGGAATATTGAGCGTCTACTCGCATATATTGACAATCCCTCCAACGCGGAGATGAGACTTGCCGACCTTGCATACACGACAACAGCACGCCGATATCAGCATACCAACAGAGTGGCTGTCACAGGAGCCTCCATTCCCCAGGTTCGGAAGAAACTGGTATCACTGCTGGACGGTGACCACATTGAAAACATCAAGCCTGTCGCCAAACAGCAAAGCCCGTCGATAGTGTTTGCATTCACAGGCCAAGGAGCCTCTCTGAAGTCCTCAAACCTGGAACTTTACCGCGACTCGCAAGTCTTCCGCGATCAAATTGCCCAGCTTGATCGGATCGCTCAAAGTCAAGGATTCGAATCATTCATTCCAGCCATAGACGGCTCACATCCCGCAGACTATACTGGACATTCACCGGTTGTCACTCAACTAGCATTAGTCTGTACGGAGATTGCTCTTGCTCGATACTGGTCATCACTTGGTGTCAATCCCGATGCAGTTATTGGCCACAGTCTCGGCGAATACGCAGCAATGCACATTGGTGGCGTGCTATCAGCCAACGATACTATCTATCTCGTTGGTAAACGGGCACAGCTACTCCAAGAAAAGTGCCAAGTCGGCAGCCATGTTATGATGGCAGTCAGAGCGGATCGAGAACAGATCAAGCAGGCTGCGAATGGAGAGCCATACGAAGTAGCTTGTGTCAATGGTCCCTCCGACACCGTCCTGAGCGGGACACAAAGTGAGATGGACAAGCTTGCTGAAATTCTTGGTGCTGCTGGGTACAGATGCATCAAGCTTGACGTCGTAAGTTGTTCTCACTTCCAGGTCTTGACCCTCTTTTGCTGACTCCTTCTTCCCTACAGGCCTTTGCTTTCCATTCCGCGCAAACAGACCCTATTCTTAATGACTTTGAGGCTCTTGCTAAGTCGAGTGTCATCTTCCGCGAACCAACGATGCCCATCATATCTCCTCTCCTGGGTAAGCACGTTATCGCTCTTGCACTGTTGAGTATCTTGCTGACGGCTTCCTCTCAGGCCGAGTAGTGTTCGATGGCAAGACCCTCAATGCAGAATACCTCCGCCGCTCGACACGCGAGACCGTTGACTTCCTGTCGGCTTTGAGAAATGCCCAATCTATGTCTACAGTCGATGATGAAACAACATGGCTCGAAATTGGTCCCCATCCGGTTTGTGTCGGCTTCATCAAATCTACGTTCGCACCCGAGAAGCCACTTACAATTGCATCGATGCGCCGTGGAGAGGACAACTGGTCGACTGTCAGCGATGGCTTGGCTGCCATGCACCTGGCTGGCGTCACCATAGACTGGAACGAATTCCATCGACCGTTTGAACGTGATGGTCGACTACGCCTCCTCACCCTACCAACATACGCCTGGAATGAGAAGAACTACTGGCTACAATACAACGGAGATTGGTGTCTGACCAAAGGCAACGATTTCTACGCGACGATGAAGCCAGCTGCTTCGACCCAACAGAGCGGAAATGTCAGCTCTTTCCGCACTTCATTGGTACAGAACATCATTGATGAGGAATTCACTGATGTCACTGGATCCGTTGTCATGCGATCTGATCTCATGGAACCCGACTTTCTTGCTGCTGCTCACGGACATCGCATGAACAATTGTGGTGTTGTCACATCTGTAAGTGATCTCTCCTACCGGAAGTGAGCTGTATCATGAGTACTGACCTGCTGGCTCTAGTCAATTCACGCTGATATATCATATACACTCGCTACTTACATTTACAAGAAGCTGCATCCTGGAGCCAAAGATGCTCCATTGATGAACATTACCAACATGGCCGTGACCAAGGGCCTGGTAGCCCGATCGAACACCAGTCTCCCACAACTCATCCAGGTCACTGCTGAGACGCAAGGCGCTTGGCAAAACGGAGTCACGTTGACCTGGCAGAACGTGGAAGAAGACAACAACAACGAAGTTTCTGAGCCATTCGCTACGGCCACCGTGACTTTTGAGGATAACTCAGCCGCACTTCGCTCCTGGTCATCTCTCACACACCTGGTGCTTGACAGAATGGAGACCTTAGACCGTCTGGCCCTCGAAGGTCAAGCGAATCGTCTGTCTCGCAACATGGCCTACAACTTATTCGGTAGCAACCTCGTCAACTACGCCGACAAATACCGAGGAATGCAATCCGTAGTGATCAACGGCCTAGAAGGCTACGCCGACGTCCAACTAACAACACAATCAACAAGCGGAACTTGGACCGTACCACCATACTTCATCGACAGCGTCGCACATCTCGCAGGTTTCATCATGAACTGCTCCGACGCTATGGATACTCAAAAGAACTACTGCGTAACACCAGGCTGGAAATCAATGCGATTCGCCAAGCCCCTCGTCGCTGGAGGCCGCTACAGATCCTACGTCCGAATGATCCAAAGAGAAGGTGGCGGCTATTTCGGCGATGTCTACATTTTCCAAGGAGATGAAATCATGGGCATGGTCGGAGACATTGAATTCCACAGCTATCCTCGTATCCTCCTGGATCGATTCTTCTCTCCACCAGACAAGGCTTCCACGAGCCATAGGGCTCCGACACGAACCGTCATGCCACCAACACCATCCTTAACCAGCTCCTCAAGCTCCGAATCTCTACGCGAGTCACCGACCCCACCATCTACAAAGAGTCATCAAGCTCCTTCGAAACTCCCCACGAACATGCCGAATGCTACACCAGCGCCGCCAAAGCAAAAAGCTCAGCCTGCGGTGGCGGTCGCTGTGGTCGCCCCAGTATCGCAAGGAGGTGGTGTAACAAGCAAAGCAATCCAACTCATCATCGACGAAACGGGCCTCGACTCCACAGCTCTACGCGACGACGTGAGTTTCATGGACGTAGGAATCGATTCTCTAATGTCACTCGTCGTTTCCGAGAAATTAAAATCAGAATTGGATGTCCAGGTGAATGGGAGTTTGTTTTTGGATTATCCAACGATAGGAGATTTGAGGGCGTGGTTGGAGGAGCAGTATGATTGATTGATGTTTGATATTCGATATGGTGTTTGGCAATTTTGATAGTAGCATGTTGTAGATTGTGAATCGCAAGAGGGTCCCTTACTATACATACATCACGTTCTCTCATCGTCCCTTTACAAAGCACAGATATCATTGAGGCGTCACTGCTCATGACCGCAGCACGAGAGTATCAGCGTACTTGTGCAGCATGTTACCACACATTGGGAAGGAGAACAGGTCGATGAAGAAATGTCATTAACGCAACGGGAAATGGGTATATACCTCTTCTCTGCTCTTCTCATTCAGCTCTCCCTTTCGCACGCGATGCAGATAAAATCAAGCATTACCGCTTCTCTCCTTCGCACTCTCCTTCCTTCCTATGCTCTCTCCCTCTATACCGCAATGTTGCGCTCGCTCAAAAAGAAGAATGCTTCAAATGACAAAAACGCCCGCTAAATCGTCGCACAAAACAGAATCATCCCCTCTCTAAATCCCTCTGCTCCCTTCCCCTCATGCAACATCAATCATTAATATCTCAACTTCCCCACCAGCCCGAAAGTATAAGCAGCATCCCTCTCGCTCTTCATCTGAATCATATAGCAAGTCGTGCGGTTTGGCAAAACACCGCCCGAGTGACCCACGTGTTCGCTCACTTCGTAGACACTGACAGCAATGCCAGTTCGGGCGATTCTCTCAAAGGCGCTTTCACCCAAAGTGACATCAAGTAAAACTTCGTTTTGACTCTTACCAGTCACAAGTACCCGTTTCTCCAGACCAGTAGTCCTTGGATTGGCAGGAATACTTGGGTCAGCTCGCGGAGGGACCATGACCGTCAATCTTGCGGAGCCAAGGTCTCTCCACTTCGATGCCGACTCGCGAACATAAAGTCGGACTTTGGTGCCGGTGATGCCAAGTGGTGTTCCCATGGAGGGATCAAAAGCGAGGTCCGGAGTTGCTGCTCCAGAGTTGAGGCTCTCACTGTTTGTGCTCTGTGTTCCCTCTCGACTTGTGATAGTACTCTTGGCCAAGTCGAAGAATTTGTTGCTCCCACTGAAACGACGCAACGCTGAGAACGCGGTGTTCATTGTACCCACAGAGGATTCTGTTGCTGCAGTGGACAGCGGACGGCTGCCGTTCGAGCGATAAGATGTGCTCTTTCGCGAGCCAAGATTCCACCACGAACGACGTTTGTTAAACTGGTCGTCTCGGTTCTGATCCATGATCTCGCCCCAGTTGCTCTCTTTGGTTGGTCCTCGAGCATTTTGCAGAGCAACGTATGTCGGGTTATCGATTCGAGCTCGGTTGAGCAGGGTGTATAGCTTTTCGCATTCTTCGGGACTCCGTGATCGGAACATAATATTAGCTCCAGGTTTGTACAACGAGTTTGCTGACGGTGGCGAGCGGACTGTGATGTCCACGGCAGTACCTCTACGCAAGGGCACAAGTGGGGTGAGCTCCAGCGCGACGAGTGGTTTCACACCCTGGGCAGAGGGTGTGGTGTATTGGCCATTTGTCTGCGGAGATACGGAGTTGGCTTGGGTCAGATCAAAGGCTTCAATCAGGCCAGGCGTTACAAAAATCTGGCACTCTTCCATGTGCAGGCTGTCCCACGTCCCGCGCTCGGACCAGGAGAATATGTTTGCGACTGTCTTCGCCGGCTCAACACCTGTGTCTGGCACAGTGCGATAAGGTGCTTGCGAAGCAGATTCCGATGGCGCAAGACTTGTGGCTGGAAGGCTTGGGCGTGTCTCTGGATCGGTAGCTGGAGACGGTGCTGGCGGGGGCGATCTCGGTGGCGATCGTCTTGGTCCTGACTTTTGATAATCACGGAATCCTCTGAGGTCTCCGACGGTGGAGATGTCTTCATGCAAAGCTTCTTTGCGCTCAGCCTGGTCTTCAATTGTTGATTCAGACGTCACGGAGGCATCATCGTCGTAATCAGTGTAGTCACTATCAGACAATGAATCGGACGATGAAGACGGCGCATATTCGTGCTTCAGAGGCGAGGAAGGCCGACGATTCTTCCTCATAAAGGCTGGCGTGAGAGAGGGAATCTTGTTCGTAAGGCCCAATCCCAGCGACAATGGCCTAGACTTCTCCTTGTGGGCCGGAGGAGGCGGAGGCCTGTCCCGCTCGTCACTCTTCCTCCTTATTGAAAGTCGCTGCTGTAGCTGAGGCGCCTTAGAGGAAGGATCATCGGCCCTGGGCGCCTCGTGCGCTCTCTTCTGTGACGGCAGACCGTCCCGGTCTGATGGAGGACTTTCAGGTCGACCTGGCTTTCGGACCTTCTGAATCGATGGCAAATCCATAGTCGGAACCGAAGAGGTACGTCGGTGCAGTCTCGGACGTAATGCTTGATGCTCTCGCCGTCCGATTGGGTCTTCACCATCGCTCGAATCATCTGAGTAGCGTGTAGACGCGTCCTCAGATGGCATCCAGACGGTATAGTCAGTGGTGCGATCAGAGGATACTGTTGAACCAGTCCACTCCGACTGTGAGCGTGTGTGGAGGGAGTAAGGTCGACGCTGCCCAGGTGCAGAAGAGATGTTGTGCGGTCTGTCGTAATGAGGCTCTGCAGCATCATCCCGGGACCTGTGATGAAGTTCGTCTCGCCTATCTTGAGATGAGAGGGTATGACCACGGTACCGCGCTGGCTGTGTTCGTTGCCGTGGTCGCGTGGAAGGTAGGGATTGTTCATCGTCCAGAACACTATTGACCTCACTGCCGTCCCAAATCCGACTGCCATTGGTGACTCGTTCCCCAATCGGTACTTCGATCTCTCGCGGCGAAGGATCCCTGCTCTTGTTCGCTGTTTCAGCAGTCTCAGCTATGGTCTTTAGCTTTGGTTCCTCCGAGTCTGCAGCAGGCAGACTTTTCTGCTTGTACATATTGAAACTCGACTTGCGGGACAATTTAGGCGGCATCGGAGATGATCCGAGCATCTGCAGCCACTCGGTCGCGGTCATGTCATCCTCAGATCGGAGCGAAAGGACCTCACGCCACTGTCTCGCGTTGGACATGAAGCCGCGGATCATTACGACAAGCTCACCGGGCTTGTCGCCTTTTCTTGCTGACACCAAGGCATGCGGAAGAGGCGGAAATAATAGCCAGCGTCCAAACGACGAAACTTCGCAGAACAGGACATCGCCTGCTTTCCCTCGATTGGGTGCATCGTCTCTGTAGATCACTTCGATCTTGCAACCTAGTTGTTGACCACTGGAATGAACCAAGTCCATATCGAAGTAGTCTCTTGCACGCACAGACCTGGTGTGATCTATGCTCACTCCGGTAATTGGGGCCAGACTTCGTGGATCTCGTGCCCTGGTGGCATAAATGGCTGCAGCTGCTTCATCTTCCAATCGAGCTTGCTCATCACTGACACGCTTCTTCGCGGCAGCGATCAAATCCTGATATGTTTTGGCCATGTCCTCTGCATTTGCTGAAGGTTGGAGCTGGTTGATGTCTTTCAGAGTCTTGGCAAGGTATTTGATCCGGATCAGAGGTCTCTTGAGGAGGTACGCGACATCCACACGTTCACCTGAGCTATCCACGAGGTCACCATCTTTATTCCGAGGCAGGTCGTGGTCCCAAGAGGATGAGCCGTTGCGCTGCGGAGTGCGCTCCGCGCGTGCCAAATTGACGACAATGTCTTTGAAACCCAAGCGCCAAGCTTGCAAGTAGGTGTTGTAGTCCTTAGACGCGGATTGTGCCCATACAAGCAGCTCACTCGGTTCGTGCAAAGGAATGTGCTTATGCGTTGTTTTCAGCCTTTCCAAGGCCACACCCATGTCCACGATCGGCCGCGTCACGGATGGGTCAGATGTGGAGCGGCTAAACACCCGGGAGCCAGGTGACGAGCTGGATGTCTCGGAAACAGCATGCTTGAGCAGCACTGGGATGACTCCCTCGACCAACGTCCTGAGCTCACGTTGGTATTTCAGCTCGTCCGTAGAAAGCTCGTTCATGATCTCGGCAACGGTACAAAATCCAGGTTTCCGCCTGCTTCGCCGTATGCTCTTCGCAGGAACGACGCGCCGTTCGTCGTCTTGAGGCATAGAAAGAACGGATATCAGATCATCGTGCTTCGCCATCCTACGCCGAGTCGACCGTCTTCTTGGCACATCGCCGTCACTGGTCCTAGTAATTGTGGTCGCATCGTCCGAGTACGCGCGGCCATGACCGCGATCACGAGTGCTGAGCGTTTCGTCAGATGCAATGGTGGTCAGTTGTCTGAAGCGATCATCTTTCCGCTTCGATGGAACGCGGCGGCCGGGTCGCATGGCGTCCGGGTTACCACCGCTCATCAACGCCTCATCCCCACGAGACGAGTCATCCAGAGTATCTTGCGACATGCGATTTTTCAGAGGGGACTCAGCGCGGTGCTTGGCTCCTCGCCGTCTAAGCGTTGGTGTCGTTGGGCTTATTGGCGACATCGCCGGTATGTCTTGCTTTGAGTCGCGCTTCCCACTTACTTCTCGCCGATGCTCTTCTGGAGCACTTCGCTGTTTCGCGCTGCTCTTGCGGCTCTCGGTGTTCTTCTCAATATCAGTATCGAGGTGAAGCTGCTTAGACGACTTCTTTTTGGGAATCTTCAGGGGTTCGGGCGTGTCGGATGACCTGGTCTCGTTGAAAGGATCTGACATGCCATCGAGCCATCCTTCAATGCGGTTGCCAAACACTTTGGGCAGGGGTGTCGGTGGCTTGTCTGGATTATGCATGCGCTGAGTGATACGTTTCGCAAAAGCTTCCGCAGTCGTTGAAGGATGCCTTTTGGGGGCATTCTCTTCCACCGGAGTCTTGCTCCTTCTCGCAGTACTTGGCCGTGGTGGTAATTCATCACCACTTCGCTCTTTACGCGAACGTTCCCGTGGCGCTGATTTCGGTCGCGGTGGGGAAATGCTTGGGCTCGTGATATCTGTGGTCGCTGTGCTGGGCTTGTCTGTCGAGGAAGGTGCTGTAAAACTGCTCTCTGACTCGTTCTGTTTTGACCGCTTTCGTCGTTGCACGTAGACCTTGGTGCCTTTGCTCTCGTAGTCTGGCGTGCGTTCTCGTCCATTTGGGGACCTCGATCGCAGAGGTCGCACTCGTACTGGTTCGGGTTCTGGCTCGGATTCTGTGAAATCTTGGTGCGATACTGGCACCTTCAAGCCCACGTTTACCACGCTCTTCCGGATGTACACGGGTTTTGGTGTCTTCGCCTTGTCGTCTTCTTTCTCGGGACTCGCCTGTGGCTGTGGTTGAAGCTGCCTGTCGCGTCTCCAGTGGCCATCACTTACTACACGCTTCTTAGGCGCGCTGGCTTCCTTGACATCTGGCGGCACTTCAACCTGCGGCTTGCTTTTGCGTCTGACCCATGCTTTTCGTTCGAAGTCAATCTCTTTTCCCGTCTTTTTCTCTCCTGTGAGAACTGCAGCCAGTGGCTTTGAGACGGCCCTCCCGGGAGATCGTGAGTTTTTAGGAGTTTCTGGTTGCGACGTAGGTGTCACTTCGATGATGTCTGCCGGGATCGTAGATTCGGTCTCCACCACAATCATGTCGTCTTGTTGGGCCTCGGACGCGGCATCGAGAACCACCACCACTTCATCCTGTGACTGCTCTGGCTTGGGCTTTGGCTTGGCCTTCGGCTTCTCGATCTCGGGCGTGACAATGCCTCCACCTAGTTGGTTCCATCCCGCGATCTTTGCAGCGAAGTCCTGCGACTTTCGCTTCGCCAGTCGCTGTGTCGTCAACTCGGCCACTTTTGTCTTTTCCGGCGTCTTCTTCGTGGGGCTTTTGCGGGTGCCATCGTTCGCATCGGGCATTGGGCCTGGGACCTGCACATTGGACAGCAAGTCAGAGACGGTCTCGATAATGTACTGGGATCCCACCGACGTCACATCGAACATTGCACCGGCGGCGTGGGAGGAGGGAGAGGGAGCATTGTTGACATGCTGACGGGACCCGCAGCGTTCACGGTTCACCACTCTCCGGGTGGAGAGAGCGAATCCTGGTTCTGGGACGATAAGATAGCTCATACGCACCTGCTATGACCCGCACGTTCAGCTGCACCGGTTCTTGTCGTCGTCGTCGTGACCATTCGCAATCTGCCGTCTCATGCGACTCTGCATTGCAGTCGGGGTCGGGCGCGGCAGCGTGGGCTGAGGATGCGATGCGGTGGCAGACTCGAGGCGTGGTTGCTAGGTAAACGGTCTCGTCTCGGCTGGCTCAAACAGCGTCGGATGGGCCAGGCAGCTCCGCGATGTCTCTGCGGCGTGTGCAGATCGATGGTGCGAGGGTACAAATAGAGAAGGATTGCGGTAATGCTGCAGCAGATGACCTGCTCGTCGTTGTTACACGCGCGGCACGAGGAGGAAGAGGTGGCAGCATGCAGTGCCAAGGTATAAACACAAACAAAGGTTGGGCACAAGCAGCGGTGATGCTTGATGATCCCGGACTGGCGCCGACGGCTCCGTCACACTTCTTGCAGATTCAAGGCACGATCTTTCTTGCTGCGACACCCATCTCGCGGACGCGCAACTTTCGTTATTATCTACGCACAGTACGCGTCCAAAAGCGAGTGGCTCGCAGCGGCGGGTTCAATGCTCTCATAGCTGCATGCTGTACCATCGGCTGCGCCCGCTGGCCGTGGATGTCTTGCATGCACGCGCAACCACCTGCAGGACCGGAGCAAGCACCATTCGCTGCGGGAACGGCATCCAATGCGACCTCAGTCTCCATCACTTGGAGCTCACATGCCATCGCCGAGACTTGGATACAGCATCGTGCCTGGAAGCACTGCTCACTCTCACCACATGGCTGAAAAGGTCCAGACGGATGGTTGTACAACCAGCCACGAGCACGAATTGTCCCAGGTTTCACCGCCACGCTTTCTAGAACACGGCTGCGGCACTCCAGCGTTGTCTCGGATGGACTGCTACCCGACCCAAAATACCACCGGTTGTTCTGCCATCCCGAACTCAGCTGCGACTACACGTGTGTATCCTTTGACTTTGCTTCGTGCTTGCCCTGCTATACCAAGATATACAGGCGAGCGCGTTGCAGTGACCATCGCAAGGAGTCTGCTACCCGACATTTCTAGATCTGAAATGCGATTTGCGAGCTTCGGTAAACACCGTTGCGACTATCACGTTGACTGCCTCCCGTTCAACCCTGGAGCAAGGACTACGCCGTTGACTGTCGCAGCCCCTGGACAGTGACAAATATCCATCGACGCTCTAACACTTTCGACGACCACGAATGCTTGGCCGCCGGGCGTTGCTCAGCTCGCAGCTCGTGTTAAAGCTAACGCAAGGTGATGATGAGACTCTCATAAGATGGATTTCCACAGACGCAGCAACAAGCAGTGAGCTTCGGTCCCGCTACAACTGAAAGACTGACATACGCAGAAAATTGCTATATACAACCTGCGAAAGCTCGTTCTCAAGATCTGCCAGTGCATCAGGCCCGATCAAGACTCTTGTCTTGCGAGAGTAATGTCTAGACATCACCAATCAGACAAGCAATATCGAATCTTCCAAGCATGGTACATCCTCTGGAAGACTGGGTACCTTTAGTTGCGCTGCACATTCCCATGCCCAGGTAAACTGATCTTTTGTTCTCGCCGTGTTTCTTACACTTACTATAAAGCCAAATCGTCTCGGGTTCGCAGTCAATCGAGCGATACGAGTGGCCGCCTGGCCACCTCAAACTGCCTGGGGGCATAGAATGTGCAGCCAAGTGCCGACACAGTCCCGGTGAAGTTTCGAGCAGACGGGGCTATCAGACCGCAGCCGACTCAACTATCACCCTCGCCAGTGCAATCGAGACGAAGGAGGCTCGCAATCGGAGGCGAGCGGACACCAGCATCGTTGAGAGTGGTTTCTGCAATCTACCTGCAGACGCGGACTCACCGCGCCTGCACTTCCTCGAACGTTGCCAAGCGTCAGTCGCTTTATCAAAACATCGAACAGCAACTTCTCGCAGCTTCACCTCCACTTGAGCTCCAACGCACACAATATTTCGAGTCCTTCGTCCCGCATCAATGCAATGACGAACAAAGGCAGCGGAAATGGTGAGTAGGTCTACGAACCCCGTACGATGCACGCTGACAATTTCGCAGCAGCGACAGGAGCATCATCAGCTCAAGATGCGCTGAGCCTGCACGACCTTGACCAGCAAAAGCCGCCCCTACTGCGCTTACCACGCGAGCTTCGCGACCAGATCCTCGGATACCTCTTCGCCCACTCGCCACCAAGACCTATCCTCGGCTGCAGGCTACCCGTCACGATGCATACGTGCCAGCAATTGCGCGAGGAAACAGCACAGCTCTACTACCCCAAAAAGACGTGGATCTGCTTGTCACACGACCTGGATCGTCTCGCTACTGCGTTCGACCCTCAGCACAAGCAGTATCTTTACGCTGTCAGCTACGCTTTCTACATGTTCAAAGTCGCCACGCCGCAGGACGCAATACTGCAAGCCGATCACCTGGACAAGCGACATGGACTGGAAAAGGGTACCATTTGGGTCCGTTGCTTGAAGCAGAATGGGGGCATGCGCTCATACAACGCGCTTGGAACTGCAGTCGACTAGGACATACCACGACTGCGGGGTGGAAAAGTAGCAGACGGAGCCTGCGACACACGTCCTTGCCGCGTGTGCAATGCCGCCTGAACACTGAATCGGGCTCCTTCTTATCGATTGTCGAGGGACCGCCACCTCGAGCAACCAAATCTCACAAAGTAACGAATATGCAAACCTGGTCAGGGTTCCAAGAGCTAGTTGAAGCGAACGTCGCGCAGTTTGGCGATCCAAGATATTGCAGGCGCAGGTGGCAAGCCCCGATGAAGAAGGTCCCTTGCAAGCGGACCGCTTGAACTTCCTTTACTGGCACAAACAGATTCTCACGTCTGCGACTCCAGTATCTTCACTACGTTTCACTTATATCACGCGCTTGCACATGAAATGTACATCTCGCTGATCATCGGCAGCCCCACATCGCTTGCTGGTCTCCCCATGGTACGACTGGAGGGGTACCGCGGCATACCTATTTCCGATGCCGTGTAGCATCGCGTGCACGCGCGAACAGCTTAAGATGTTGTGCTTCCCAGATGGCCGATGCCGCGTAGTTCTCCTCTTCTTCTCGCACACTGATTCACTATATTTGTACAGACGGACCTTCAGCATTCGAAGAAATATTCAAGTCTCCAGCTGATCTCACAATGTTCGCCACTACCGCTGTAAGTATCAATACTCCAGCATCACCGAAGCTCACAGCTATGCATATGAGTACTCATGAATACAACAGATGCTAGCAACACCGTCTCAAAATCACGACACAACTCTCACGAACGCATCACAAGACCTCCGGTCCAAAGGATCCAGATCACTCACCACAATCTCACCCGGACCCACCACGATCTCCACCTCTCCGGACCCATCCGCCGCGAACACGAACCTCGACACGAAGCACAACTCCACAATCGACTCCATTCGCCTCCGAAACCTCGCCCACTCCCCTCTCCTCCGCCTCCCCCGCGAGCTCCGCGACATAATAACATCCTACACCCTCACTACCTCTCCACCACCCCACCACTCCTCCCTCAGCATTACCTCCGCCCCCACAAAACCAACTCTTCCACCTCTTTTACAAACCTGCTCCCTCCTCCGTCCCGAATGCGCAGAAATCTACTATTCCACGAAACTTCTCCTCGCAGGTGGAGCGCCGAGTCCGAAGTATGAATTGGGATTTTTTGAGGGGTTTGATGAGGGGCATAAGAAGTTTTTGAGGAGGTGTCATTGGTTGTGGGATGCGTATGGGACGAGGGAGCAGGCTATGAGGAGGGCGGGGGAGTTGGATCGTTTGACGGGGACAAGGGCGGGGGTGTGGACGGTGGGGTTTATTGATGTTTTTGATTTTGAGGGACGGGATGTGGGGAGGTTGGGGAGGAGGAGGGGGAGGGCGGTTTATGTTAATTGTCTGGGGGAGGTGAGGGAGCCGGGGAGGGTTTGAGAAGTGAGGCGGAGAAGAGGAAGACATTTTGTGTATTTGATGTGTAAGAAATGATTGGAAGTGCTGTGAATTTGGAAGTGAGTGCGTTCTTATTCTTTCCTTCACTGCGCGTGTCGCTAAACGCGGCCGGAGCATTGCCGCGAAGCTTCATTCCTTCTTGGTCTTGACCCTGGACAACGTTCTTGCTTTCTTCAGACAAGCCACAACACGACACGCCCGTCAAAATTTGTCAACATGGCGAGTCCCGATGTACGTCTGCGAGATGGCTTCTGCCACAGCTTCTTACTTCGTGCTGACTCAAGCATATCCAGGCCTTGAGCGACCTGAAATCGCGGAACCTTGCTGCCGCCCTTGCAGCGCTCACCGGCGACGAGCTCACAGAGCTTCGAGTGAAGCTGCTGCCCGACCGCCTTCGTGCCGTCAACACAGAAACCTCAAAGCTGCTGCAGATGCCACAAGAAATTCGAGATGCCATCTTCGACGAGATACTCGGGTTCGAGAAGAAAGCCGGAGTGTGGATCACGAAGAAGCCGACTGTCTCCATAGTCCCAAAGATCTCTCTGCCCTCGCTGTTCCGAGTATGCCACCAGCTACGAGAAGAGTTCGCTATGAAGTTCTGGAAGGTCATCTCTATCTGCCAAATGAAGGGCGAGGAGAACATCGAACGTCGTGTGACTAATATCGACCCGAAACACAAGAAGTTCCTCACGAGGGTCGAGTACGACGCAGGTCCGAGACCCCATTTCTTTGATCGAGTTGTGGAAATCGAAATCAAAAACAAGGAATGCGCTATACTGGCTGCGAAGCGCCTCGAAGATCGGCTGGATCTCAAGCCAGGTATCGTACGGGTCGCATTTCCGAATCGATTCGATAAGGAGATGGCTTGCTGGTTCAACCATGCGATGGTGAACTCGCTCGGAGAGGTTGAGGAGAGAGATTTCGCGTGGGAGTGATGTGGAGAAAGTCAGTGGTCGAACGTGCTTGATAAGGAGGGAGGCGAGGAGAGATTGAGCAGCGAGCTACAGGGCGGAAGTTATGGTGAACGGCGGGGACTGGAGAGCTTTTGAGGTTCTACTGTCTCCTTCTAGCCGCTTCTCGGGTGATTAGAACTTCGGAAGGAACAATGTAGTGGGTGCAGCGATGGAAGGTGGTAGGCGCGACGTTCCGCGGAGTAGTCCACATTGTTCCTTCGGTCGACAAATTGCCGGATTTGGGGAGGTGCAGTCTGACATGGAGGCAGAGGTTCTCAAATATCCACCGCGCGGTGATCTGGCTTGTTGGAACACGTGAAATAATACGCGAGCGGCGATGCCGTGCCGTTCACCTTTCATGTGCCAGGACTTTCCCACGCCGCCTTCCCTTCATTTACAAATTCGGTCGACTGTTCTTGACCTTTCTCGAACAGGTCACAACACAGTCAACTTGCCGACTACCGCCACTATGGCGACTCTGGATGTACGTCCCCGCCTTGCCTCTGCTACCTGTTTCCATTTGCTGATCGTCGAGCAGGACGATGCCGCGACCGATGCCGAACTCGAAAAGATCGCCGCCGCACTATCATCGCTCAGCGTTACTCAACGCAAGAAGATTCAAGGTGTATTGCTGCCTGAATGCCTCCGCGTCGCCAACTTGAATGACTCGATGCTCCTCCAGTTGCCACAAGAGCTTCGAGACACGATCTACGAACTGGTTCTTGAAGACAGACGGTACACTCAACCCGGTCTCACCCTTTATCGCGCCTTCTACCCCGCCCCACCCGTGCTCTTTCGAGTCTGTCATCAGATCAGAGAGGAATTCGCTCCGAAGTTCTGGGAGAACATCTTCTTTGCGGGGTCGATGGATGAGTCTATGATCAGAAACCGCATGTCCTCAGTCGAGCCACTGCACATCAAAGCCATTCGGAGAATTCATCACAACTACTACGCGGACCGGCGCGGAAGCGAGAGCAAGAGACATGCTGTGGAAGTCGCGGAGGAGTTTGAACTTGCTTTCGGGCTCCAGAAGGGGGTCGTATGGGTGACTTGTACCATTTATTCTGAAGACGGGAGTGATCGCTTCTTATACAATGGGATGGCGAACTCTCTCGGAGAAGTTGAGAAGAAAGCGTACACGGAAGTGCGAGTGCTCTAATGTGGTCAATATGCTGGTAATGAGCTCTCGGCAAAGAGAACCGCGCGCAAAAACTTGAGTCACAAGTAGGCCTCGCTGCTTGAGCTTAGGTTTCTCCGACGCTGCAGAGGCTCATCGATCCTGCACTGTACCAAAATTGATGCTTGCATGACTTACTGCTACCTCTGAATCTCGGATATCACCTTTGTCCCTGTTGAAGAGGCACAAGTAGGATGGAGGGTGTAGGCTTGAGACATACAGGTTTATTCAGAGCAATTGAATGCATGCTTTACACATTATAGTAGCTCGATTTGCTAAGATGTGCTTCGTGAGTGAACGCAGTCATTCACTCGACTTCCAAATCTGGCACTAGCGCAGCCGCTGCCGTTGCTTTGCCGAATAGCTTCTTCTCGTCTATAAGTCCAGCCGTTTCCTTGCTGCCTTTCCCGCACACATCACACACGAGACGCTCGCCAGACTTAGCCAATATGGCCGATCCAGACGTAAGTCTCCTGATTCGCTGCGCCTTACTTCGGCTAACTCCTTGATCAGGGCCAACCCCGGAGCGACTTTCGACTCGAGAGTCTCGCTGCCGCGCTAGCGCAGCTGGATGGCGACCAGCTCAGGGTGATAAGAAGAAAGCTACTTCCGGAGCGCCTTCGCGCCATCAACTTAGACGACTCGAAACTCCTACAGCTTCCACAAGAGCTTCGCGATCAGGTTTACGACATGGTCCTCGAAGACGAACGTCCCGCCTATGAATGGCTTACGAAGGAGCCGCCCACTGGCCGTTGGAGCCCCGAACCACGTCCTGTCTCTCTACCTCCTCTGTTCCGAGTCTGCCGTCAGCTCAGAGAAGAATTTGCTGCCAAATACTGGAAAGAACTCTTGGTGTACCCGGTGATGGACTTGTCTGTTGCTGCAAAGTGCATGGCTCAGATGGACCCCAAGCACAAGAAACTCATTCGCAGAGTCAACTACGATGGGCACTTCGATAGCAGGAAGCTTGCGAAGGAGCGTGCAGAGCATTTGGAGCTTCGCTTTGGACTTCGGCGAGGAGTTGTGTGGGCTTTGTATCAGGACCGAGGCGGCAACGGGAGATGTTCCAGGGGGTTCATCTTGAGGGTGAACTCTCTCGGACGCGAGGAGGTCTTGCATTTGTCCGAGCGTTTCTGAGAGCTGGGGCCGGCAACGGGATAATTCATCGACTTCGTTCATGCTGTCCTGTACGGAAATGCCGTGCTGGCGTTTGGTGGAGGTTGTATCTCGCGCCGCGAGCAAGATTCTTCCTCTATAGGACAGCAGTCTGATCTGGTGGTGTAAGCTAGCTGATACCCTCAGTCAGTAACATTGCCGACTGCTACTTCTTGGGCTCAAAAGTCTAGCCTGAGTTTGGAGAAGAAGCACAAGCTCCACTGTTCAGGTGCAAACAGCCACTCTGCTTCCGGCATGCTGCTTCCGCGTAATCTGTAGACTCTCTCTCTTTCATCCGCCGTCGCCAGTATGAAAAGTGAATCGTGTTTCACTGCCGTTGGCAAGGCATTGAAAGATTAGCGCCACTTGTGTTCGAACACTGACAGATGGACTTGCTGGTCTTCGTCGTGGACATTTGGCTGCTTGGCAAAGGCAGCAGGCTGAATCTCACGCAGAGGAGCAGGGTCACATAATTCCGAGACTGCCAACTTGTATCCTGGAGGTGTCAGAAATCCACAAAACTTGGAAGAGTGTAGTCTGTTTTGGAACAGAAGTCGGTGATCGGCAATCGCGAACCCGATCAAGCCAGTGCGTGATGTGCATCACCAGCCCAGTGGACCTCAACGTTTGCTCATCAACATGCAATGACGAAGCACTTTCTACGGATATGCCGGTCGACTGCCTTTCTGCCATGACGCTGACAATGCGACGTTCGATGGTTATGTTGTCACAGTCGCAGAGTCCCGATGGCGGCAGTGCTATTGTCGCAGAAGGAATAAGTCCTTACTTCTTCAGATCCATTTCCTACAGCATTTCACACTTACGAGTGGTTCAAGCTGACGACACAGACCAAACGTAACATCATTGGCAGCTCAGAGACGAGTCCCGCGATATTGCACAGACAACAGAGCCAACCACGACGAGATGTTCGAGACATCATTCCAGCACGCGACATCCACGCCTTTGCCAAAGGACGTGTCCTTGAACACTGGCTTGCAGCTACTCCACGATTTCGAGACGGTGATACGCTTGAGCCCTGACTGCAGAGGCTGCAAGCCCATACCTCCTCCGAAGGACGAGGAGCGCAAGACGAGAGGCAATGGAATCGGTGGTACAGCGGATGGTCAAGAGCAGGAGGAGATTCTCTACTACGAGGTCGAGGATGATCTCCCATTCATACCCAGGAGCCTCTGGAGCGGCGGCGTGAAATATCAAGCCGACTACGTGCCACGATTGGATGGCTGCGACATTACCGTTCACGCGCCAGGAGGCTTCACATCTACGAATCACTGGCGGTTACTGCGAGGGAACGAACCAGCTGGCAGACCTTCCGAGCTCGCACACGAGAAGGATCTAGCGAAAGCACAGCCGAAGAATACGCTGCATGCTGATCAGACTAGCAGTGGCTGGTATGTGCAAATCGTCAGCAACGCGAAGGTCAATAGAACGTTCGCGACTTTCGTCAAGGGCTTCCTCAAGAGCAGTCATCAGCAATTACAAAATGCTTTCATTGATAAGCTGAGAGGGGCAAACGAGCAACAGGACAGTACGCGACCGACACTAGGTAGGCGGAAGAGCAGTCACCTGTAATTGAAGAGGCTCAGATCGCTCGATCTGCGTGGCGTTGACGCTCGCATACTGGCTACAGATCAGTGAATCTGGAATGAGTGATGATATTGACTGCGTACCGGAACTTCAAGAGATCCTTACACGTACAGTACACAGTGTCGCCCAGATCTTCTGTATCGATGACAAAGGACAAGGGCGAAAGCTCATTCGATCTCAACTCCGACATCGCGAGACTTCAGGACGCCGCTCGTTCTGGTACGCGCTCTGCTACTTAACTTGCGCGAATCGCTCTCTGAGGACAAGCAAGGCCGCATATACTAACTTTGATGCGGCACTTAAACCTTCGGGCGCTCACTGTCAGAGTTGACGATAATGTGGCCTCGAGAAAGCATGATGAAAATTCGGGAAAATCATGTCTTCTACAATCTTATCTGCATTGCTCGCGTCGAACATACACTTTTGAGACATTCCAGCTCGATCGGATTGCTCAAGTCTCACTCAGCGACATACACTGCCCCAGGAGCTTTCTACTCCAGTCATAAGAACATTGATGTACGCCTACAAGCTCCTCATCTACAGCTACGACTTCACCTCCCGAACTCTACCAGCTACACTGGACACTGGGGAATAAAGCAACATCTAATATCCACACAACATTTTCCGACGCTTCAACGTCGATTATATTCAAGATATCATACTGAAGATGTATCTCAGTCTGCCGTTGCAACAAGAGAGCTGGGAACACGGCTGTCTGGTGCTGCTGCTCGTCTTTTTTATTCCGGCACTTGGGGTCTGGCAACGCGCTCTCAGTCAGTACAAGTCCGCCGATGATACGGATCAGGCGACGAACGTTCAAAAATGTTCCAACTCTCTACGGAGCAGAAACCGAACAGCGATGAGTTTCTCAAGTAAGGGAATCAGAGCACGAGGGCTCCATTCTTCACCACCTAACGGGAAGCGGTATGGCGCGACACGCAAATTGTGAATGCTAGCAAGTGAATCCGTGCATGGTGATGCACATTCACGCAAATCTCTATTGTTCCTAGAGGTCTAAAGACTAGCATCTCAACAATTCTCTCTTGCTTCAACCGCCTCCGCTCCGCAGACTCTGAACCTCAACATCAAATGGCAGCAATTACCATCGAGGACCTCCCGGTCGAAACCAAAGTGCACATCTTATCATACCTATCGCCAAAGGAGATCCAGAGTGCCCGGCGCATTAGCAAGGACTTCAATACGATTATCGATAACGGACAGAACTTGACGCAGATCAGCAGCGTTGTTCACAAGCGTAACTTGCAGAAGCTGGAGGCCGAATTCAACCAACTTTTCCATGTCGATCGTACAAACAAAGAGGAGTTCTTTGAAGTGTTCTCACGCTTTGATCGACACTTTCGTCGAATTCGAACCGGATTCTCGGCGGCAGGAACAGCATTCATGGCGGCAGACCACTTCATGCGGGAGTACCAGACGAGTTATCCTGAAGGTGTGGCGGACGATTTGTTGTCAGGGCTTGGTTTAGTTGCTATCTTCTGCTATCAGCGACGTTTCAGCGACTGGAACGACAACGATTCACATGTGGTCACTACAACAGTCGAAACAGATCTCATGCTTTTGTGGACTGCAGAGGAACTCCTTGCAAGACACCCGCTGATGGAAACGTATCTCGGAATCGGAGTCGAGACAATACACAACTGGTTGAGGAAGGCGAATGAGCCAACGAACGAGTGTTTCACTAAGCACCTTAGCCAGGAACTTCCGAAGTCAGCGATTGCGGAGCCGAGTGCATTGACATCCCTTAGCATCGGGAGAGTACTCCTTACGCAAACTGAGACTCAGATTAAGGTTGTGCAGCCTCTGGACGATGGAGCACTCTGCAAACTCTTCGACCTGCCTCGCATGGCGCGATACATCCGACCGTACATTGCCTGGTGTATCAAAGACGGTCCAGCCGTGGAGTACGTTGAAAAGATCGCGAAAGGTGAGATCAACAATCCGCTGATGAAGGCATGGCTGCTGGAGGAGATGTACTTGTACTGAGACCAGGCTTCGGTCACGATCAAGGAGAACGCAAAGAAGGATACACAATCATCGAAGTTGACAAGGTTTCGGGTGCAGACATCGTAATCGCTGTCATCAGATGCACGATACCGGAGTAATGGCTAAGAACCGAGCAACGAGCAGAAAGAGTACGCACATAGGATGTAGAACAGAAGCGGCTGAAGCCAGACCACGCTACTGGTAATCCACTCCGAACCAAAGGACTCAATCCAGAACAGGGGCTACGAAGGGCAACATATTTGTAAGGTGCATGTGAGCGTCTAGCATATGCTGTCGACGCCCAGGGAAGTATTAAGGCCTTTTGGAGCAGAAAGCGAACAGCGATGAGTAAGTTCAGCAAGGGAATTAGAACAAGGAATCGCACTGTTTCTCGACGCCAAGAGGAGTGCCCCTTCCAAATGAACAAGTCATGAACACAAGCGAGCGAATGTGCACCGGAGTGATTAGACAATAAGACCATTCACTCTTCGTGCGTATTCATTCACTCTGTTTAGCACAGGATCGGCCCGGAGCCTTGCAGCCACTCATAAGTCTAAAGTCCTGTACTGCCGCCACTCCCGATTTCGACTTACCTGGAAAGCTGTCTTCAACGCACCCATCACATTCGCAAGTCCAGCAAATCATCAGCAAAAAATGGGGGCAACTATCGAGGATCTTGCTGTCGAGACCACATTGCAAATCCTGTCGTACCTGTCGCCAAAAGCAATACAGCGCGCTCGCCGTATCGCCAAGAACTTCCAAGCGGTCATCGATACGAATATTGCTCAACTCGGCAGGTCAGCGCGTAAGCAGAACCTGCAGAAGCTCGAATGCGATTTTAACCAACTGTTCACGATCGAATATGGGAACAAGGACGAATTTCTTAGACTCCTTTCCCGTTTCGACCTCCACTTCCATTCGCGTCGATTCGACTTCTATGCGGCACAGATATCGTACGCTGCCGCAGCTCATTTCATGTCTCACCACCCAAACTTCCAGCCGGGATTGCCGCCTCAATCGCTCGATAATGCGCTAAGGGGCTTGTTCGTCGCCGGTCTCTATTGCTACCGCATGCGCTTCGACGACTGGCTCGAGAAAGAACCGCATTTGGTCAATTCAACAACAGTGCAATACTCTCCCACGATGTCACAGCAAATACTTGATCGTTTCCCTTTTCTGGAGACAATACTAGGACTCGGAGTGGAGAAGCTGCGCTACTGGTTCGAGATGATGGCTAAGCCGGGGAACGTGTAATTTACCCATCATCTGGGTACATCCAGTACAAAGCCAGCCGACACAGAGTTGCGTGCACTCACTCCGGGGGCACTCGAAAGCCCATCTGACCTAAAGCCTAAGATTCGGCCTGTTCGGTTCACGATCTTGCCTCGTATTCCGAGCTTAATGCCAACGGATTATGAAGGGTGGTGGAAGAACAAGGTACCATGGAAGTTTGAATGGTGTGTCAAGAGGGAGGCGGCAGAGGTATACCTCAATCAGGTCACCAAGCGCCAGAACAAGAACCTACTAGTGAAAGCTTGGGTGCTAGAGGAAATGTTTCTGTACTGAGCTAGAGCAACGGCCTGCGTGTGGAAGATGCCTGAACAAGAGGAAAAAGGGGAGATTCGACTGCTTGGGAACATTGCACTCTTCTGAATTGCACGCTTGCGCGAAAAGGAGGGTCGATCAAGACACAAAGGGCAGACTAGCGACTGGAAGCTTGCAGTACATAGAGACTCCTGTCACAACCACGCAGATCCAGTACAACAGATCAAGATGAGAAGCAGACAGTGGCTGCAACAATCTGCGCCGCACTAGGGCGTGGGCGATGAGCAATGAGTGAGAAGAGCACGCATACAGGACTTAGACAAAGACAGCTGGAGTCGAGCCGGGATTAGGATAGTCCGGCATCGACCAAAGAATACAATGCAGAAAAGAAGTTACCAAGGACGACAAGTATGCAAGGTACATGTAGGCCTCTGGCCCGCTCTTTCTATGTACAAAGCATGTTCAAATCTAAGTTTCAAAATTGAGGCCACGATGACTCGCATCAACTGTCCACTGGTTGTACCTGTCTGTATGTCCTCAGTCTTTAGGTTTTGCTGAGAATGTGGTAAGAACCGGCCAAAAATGCGCTGTGACCCATTCTCCTCACTCACGCCCTTAAATGCTCGCGCAGCTTCTTAAATGACGCGCTTACTCGACGCAAATCGCTCAAAAAATCACTCGCTCACTGGAGTCTCGTCAACCACGATGCCAACTCCTTCCACCAACCTGCGCGACATTTGCATGTCGTTTGGCACGCGCTCTCGCGCTGCTACTCTGAACAACCCCTTACCAGAAAGGTTAAGAAAGTCGAACAGCGGCGACATGAAGGATCGAAATCAGGCCATTATCAAGTCACAGACTGACCTTCAAGTCGAAGCTGTTCAAACTACGATGTCGAACGTTACTCTTGAGCCACCGAGCAACAAGCCGCAGGCTACTGGCCTGAACCTTCCAGTCGAACTACAACTCCAAGTCTTGTCCTTGCTTCCCGCACGCCAGATCCAATGTGTTCGTCGAGTATGCAAGCAGCTTCGAGATATCATTGATCTCAAGGAAAACTCATCGCTGGTGACGTCCATACAGGAGCGCGAGCGTGATCGGATCGCCTCTGAGTTCAAGCATCTCTTCAGGGAGACCGATGATCACCGAGACTTTCTGAATCTTTTGGCCAGATTCATCAACCATCGTGGACTGGCCAAACGTGCTACTGACAATTTCGACACCATCAAAGCCTTTGCAGACTACTGGGCCGTCCTTACCACCAAGGCAGACAACCACACAATCTTCGGAAGTAAGAGAAAATTCGCCCAGCATTTGGCTGGGTGCCTGGTTGACTTGCACATCAGCAATCATCGAGCGGACCTGTATCGCGAGCACAAGTACTATGGATGGACGCTAGCACATGGCGTGTATCACCATGTTCCAATCGCGAGCATCATTTCATTATTCCTTTCTCCAAGCAATTTCGGCTCACACTATGGTATCACCCTGCAGGACCTGGTCGACTGGATCGCTGCAATAATCTCACCAACCGAAACGATCTTCAATGATATGCCAGCGGCGGACGAGCATCTCGTTGGGTACGACGAGGCGATGGGATTCAGCTATGAGGGCGGTGAAGATCAAGACTCATGCTTAACGCAACAAATCATTTTCCGTGCGCTGAGGCTACCAATGGCCCCAAAAGCGGTGCGCGAAAACATTGGCTACCACTTTCGTTCAAATTGGAAAGCTTATAGGATGCTTGAGTCTGTCAAGTATGGGCGCTTGACCGAGTTGCAGAAGGCTTCGCTTCTGGAGGATGTCTTTCCTCGCGTGTGCCAAAAAGGTAATTCACGCGCATTCTGGAGATACATCGCATACTTTTAGCGTGCGAAGTGCCAGAGCAAGGGATTCAGGAGCGCGCTCTCCTTGACCCGACCAGAATGTATCTGAGCTGCTGCAACGGCCGCAATTATTCGAGAAAAATATCTGCGCGTTATCGTGACAATGCTCGTTCAGGCCGAGTAACTCCTTGACGAGTTCGATGGATGAATGACAGACCACTAGTCTTCTCGAATGTATTTTTAGAAGACTTGATCGAAGGAGTCCTCACTCAGGCGTCAAGCATTGGTCGAATCTAGGCCAAGGCCTTGATTGGCAAAATACATAGCGTCCATAGCTGAGAACGCCCTTGATGAATATGAATACTTTGTCGAATGTTGCTTTCGAATGTGTTGTTCCTGAAAATTGAAGAAAGCCGGGTCAGCTTGCTGCAAACTGATTCAGAATCTTCGAAGGCGCGACAATGCTTTCTAAACATTTTTCTTCGCCGTCCCTAGATGATAGTAATGCTGACATGTCCAAGCCTAGCATACGCGGAACCAGCGTGACGTCCTCCAAACCGAGTCTGTGCAATGACGGCCTCACTTCGGTGTCAGTGTGATTGGTGCCCAGCCTTGCTACGCCGACGGGTGGAGATCGGAACATGGCTTGGACACAACACCATCGCGGTCCGGACTGGGATGAATTCAAGCCATACTGTAGCGTTTCCGCAGAAGATCCATTGCAATATCCTTTTGGCCAGACCACCTGAACCATGATCTGCCACGAAGTTGTTCCTGATCTTCAAGATCACTCACCAGACCGCCTGACATCTGGAGAAACATGGCCTACCACGGAATATCCTACGAAGAATGGAATCAGCTCGTACAGCAGAACCGGCCGTTGCCCCCAACAGTAAACCTATGCATCCACGCCGAAATCGAACGTCAAGCAAGAATCCATCCCAGCAAAGTCGCTTTCACAAGTTCAGAAGAAGATCTCACCTATGATGCTCTCAGTCGACTTTCCGATCTGGTCGCCTATGATCTCGTAGACCGAGGCGTCATCAAAGAAGACATAGTGCCACTATGCTTCGACAAATCACCTGTCATGATAATCTTTATGATAGCAGTCATGAAAGCCGGCGCCGCCTTCTTAGCTCTCGACCCGGAGCAGCCTCTATCACATACGGAGTCCGTCTTGCATGAGATGGATGCAAAGATGATTATTACGTCTGAAACATTCCAGTATTCTTTCCCTTCCGACTATCCAGTACTTGTCCCGCCAAGCTTGCCACTCCTGGTGGGGCAGCTAGGGAGAGCAAGTAAATGGAGTCCACCCGTTGTGTCTCCGAAGAATGCCGCATATTGCAGCTTGACGCGAGCTAGTACTGGAGAGCCGAGTGGTGTAGTGCTGGAGCACCGTTCGTTCGTTTCTGGTATATTCTGGAACGCCCCGGCGCAGATGCTGAATGAGAAGTCGAGAGCGCTGCAATTGGCGGAATATTGGCATGATGAATGCATTACAGAGATTCTCACGACGCTTTGTGTTGGAGGAACAATCTGCGCGCCGAACGAGGTCGAGATCCAGCATGATCTCGTGGAGTTCATCAACCTAAAGGAAGTCAATTGGGCGGCATTGACGCCGTCCTTCATCAGCACGTTCCAACCCGTTGATGTGCCGACGTTGGAAACATTGGTGCTCGACGGCGAGACAGTACCACAGTCGCTAATAGAAACATGGTCCGAGCACGTAGTGGTTTTAGGCAGCTACACTGTTAGCGAGTGCAGTGGGACCATCTCGGTTGGTTATAGAGTCGAAAATGGCTCGACTGCACGGAATATCGGTAGACCAGCAGGCGTTGCACTGTGGGTTGTCAATAAGAACAATGTTCATGTCTTGATGCCCGTTGGTGAAGTAGGCGAAATCTTGATCGAAGGTCCAACCGTTGGGAGAGGTTACATCAACAACCCACAAGCGACAGGTGCAGCTTTTGTCAAACCTCCTATATGGTTGCGGCCCATTTTATCTCCGAGCCAGAAGGGCAATCGACTGTTTCGAACTGGAGTTTCAGGCCGACGGACTCTCACTGGCACATTCGAAATCATATCTGGAGAGGACTTTCAGAAGGCAATAGAAGACGCCGGGGATGATTCTGCGGTCCAAGTTGCTCATGTTGCAAGACTCGTCAGATATGGACGGATTGATGAGGAGGAGAGCAAAGAGCCTGCTGCTGATAATGTCCATTGATCTAGCTTCATCGTGCCAGTCTGATTGAGATCGGAGCATCATATCGGGAGAATTGCGACCTTCAAAGTCGGACCAGGGCGCTAGGTGGCCGGCAGCGCTTTTGAGAGCATGTTCGATGCAGGTCATCGGAAAAGGCGGTGGGATAGAGCAAAGCGGCAGCGCCCATGATGTTGATAGACTCGCCAGACTAGGAAGCAGCCGCGCCGATGACCTCGCAGGAGCAATTTACGGCTTCGTCCCAGATCGCAAAGCTTCCCACGCCTCCGGCTTGTATCCTTGGGTCGGCGGAAAGATGGTCGTTTTTCGAATTGTACGTGTTCATTGCTTGTCATGACTCTACGAGAGCAGCAGCGACTGGAACTTTACAGTACGTGGTGGCCTCCAGGTCGCGCGTCGAACCGCCAGGAAGTATGCGACTGTTGTCGAGCAAAGAACTTTCGAATCCACTCAACTACTGTGGCTGTCTCGTGGAGGGACCTGCCAAATCAAGAATGTGCTGTCATTCAAGTCATGATATCTAGATTTGCTTCGCATCACAGACGAGACTGTGTGCGTGAGCAACCTAGTCTACTTTGCTGTTGTTGTACGCATACCACAAAGTCATACAGTCTGCACGTCTACAGCTCCGACTTGGCGCTCTCAGCAGCCTCCTTGACACTCTCTGCGCCCTCGGCAGTCTTGCCCAAGAAGACGCTCAAAATGTTCTTCCTGCTGGTCAAATCGTCCAACTTCTCCGGTGCGAGACCGCCCTTGGTGATGAGGTTTGTGAGTCTCGTCGATTCCTTCTGCGCGTATTCGGTGTTCTCTTGGAGCTTCTTTGCCACCTTGGCGTAGTACTCGGCATACTTGCCCTGGAGCTTGCCGGCCTGCTTGACCAGCTCGTTGTATGCTGCCTCACCACCGGTTTGGAGGCTGGCGACAGTGGATTCGAGAGATGGGATGACCCCAGCAAGAGCGTTGAGGGTACCACCTGGTGCGCGGAAAGTGCCGGCTTTCTCGTTCAAGAACGAAACCAGATCCTCCTCGCTGCGGCCACCGCTGTATGGCTGCGATTCGGTGGAGCCCTTAGGGAAATAGAGAATGGTTGGATATGACTTGACGCCGTACTTCTCAGCGGTGGCCTTGGCGTTTGGTGCCTCGCAATCGACCTTGCCAACGAGAACGTTGTCCTCGCTAGCGAAGTCAGCTGCGACCTTCTCCCAGGTAGGAGCGAGGGTCTTGCAGTCTGTCATTTGTTAGTAATATTCAATTGTATCGTGCAAAGTTGCTACTCACGTCCGCACCATGGAGCAGTGAAGGCGACAATGGCTTCCTGGTCCTTGCCAATCTTGTCCTCAAACGAGGAGTCGGTAAGGTATTCCACCTGGCTAGCCGCAGTCTTCGACTTCTTTGGCTTGGCTCCGGTCTTCTCAGTGATGAATGCAGTAAGGCTGTCCAAATCACGGCCACTCTTGTAGTCCTCAGGCTTCGACTTGCCCGTTCCATCGAACCATTTCAATGTAGGGAAGCCCTGAATCTCGTACTTCTTGCCCAGCTCTTTGTGCTCATCGGCGTCAACCTTCGCAATAATGACCTTGTCCTTGGCTCCCTCGAAGCTGGCAGCCAATTCCTCGTAGACAGGCGCAAGACTCTTGCAGTGACCGCACCATGGCGCAAAGAACTCGACGAGTGCTGGCTTGCCCGACTTGAGGATTTCCTTGTCGAAGTTCTTGGGCGTCAGATCGATAACAGCGCCTGCGGAGACGGTGCTCACGGCGGCCAGCGCCGCGGTGAAAATCTGTGCGAATCGAGGCATTGTGGTCGATTCTCGTGTTTGGATTGGAGTGGGAGAAGCAGAGAGGCGGGCGTCAGAAGGTCGATTTCAATAGCCCAAGCTCCATTTCCAGGGTCCAAACTTGCGCTGCTGACAAAAGCGGCAATGCTGCCACCTGTTCACCTGTGCACGAGCATCATCATCACCGCCACCAACACCGCCACCGCGTCGAATGAAAAGTTGGCGTTCTACATCCAGTTTACTGATCATATCACATATCAAAACTGATTCGTAAGCTTCGCGCTCTGGCGGGCCATGCGCATTGTATTCCCCGCTGCTGCCGTGTCTTGGCAACAAGAAGCTTAAGGGCAGTGCCAGATCTCCTTGCATCGATGAATGGAGCAAAACTATTGGAGGCAGCCCTCTGTTTTCTGTCATTTGCCATTGGCTATAATCTAAGCATATTTCTTGATGTTTCTTCCCTGTTGAACGCTCATGTATACTGCTCGAACTCCTCCGTGTTGAACTGCATGCTAATAATTCATAAAGCGAAAAGGGTGAGACGAATGGCGTCCGCGATCTCAGTCCTTGTCCTCTTTGTACGTCTCCTGCCCATATCCTCCCTTGCCTTCGAAACTCTGATATGTCTTACCATCAGACCGCGGAGCATTTCTCGGCCCTCGCTCCTGCAGGTCCTCCCTCAGCCAACCCATGACCAGCTGGCCTAGCCGACTGTTACCCTCTTCTCCACCATCCGTTTTCGGCACCTCGAAGGTGTCCAGCTCACCCCACTTCTTCACCTTGCCCAAGCTCATGTGAACCAGATGCGTGGGCCACTTGGCCAAATTATCCAGGATGTGTGTTGCATACACAATCGTGCATTGTCTACTCTCCGTCTCCTGCTTGAGGAATTGCAGAAAGTTGTGTCGAGAAAGCAGATCCAAGTCAACAGTGATCTCGTCCAGCAAAAGAACGGTCCAAGGACGCAGTAGTCCCATGCACAGTTGCACACGACGTCTCTCACCATCCGAGACAGCGTGAAGATGCCACGAAAGATCCACGTCCAGAATTCTGACCAATTCATCACGTCGCTCAGGATAGTGATCTCCTCCAACACTCTTCAGTAGTTCTGGCACAGCAATATCGCTGCGAACAATAGGATTGAGGACCCACTCCAGACCGAGATACGTCACGCCTTCGAGACCAGTGGCGAATGGATCGATGTCTGCAACGTAGACCGTGTCTGGAGGTGCCATGCGCTTACCGCTCAGGAGACGGAGAAGCGTAGTCTTGCCCGCGCCGTTTGCTCTGTGGGATTTAGCATTCCATGTAAACAAATGGGGTTGCTTTACGCAGAAGTTGAAGCGTACCGCCGATGAGCAGACAGCGAGCGCCGGCTGGGAGGTCAAGTGTGACATCTTGGAGACCAGAGCTTCCATCTGGGAAGGCATAGGATAAGTTGTTGACCTGAACCGTGTACATTAGTCCAACGATCGTAGTGTTCCAATGTGTTGTTGAAAGTTACCGTGATGGTCGGAGGCTTTTGTGCTGGCATTCTTGCAGTTCTTGATGTTGATCTGCTCGAAGAGAGACTTGATAGAAGAACAATAGAGTTCAAGGAATCTGGGCTTCTCTTTATCTTTGTTCCAGGGTGGTGACGAATTTATGCCCAGCCATGAAGTCGAAGTGTCATGAGCCGAATTTCGGCGCTAGCGTGGTCGACAATTTCCAGATCACGCCTTACAACTACAACCCCGAGCGGCCGCACCTACTCAACCCAGTCATGGGCAGATTAACCGGATGCTCACTCGTGGCATAATCAGGTCGCTGTCAAAAATGACACGCTCGCCGCCTAGGAATCCGCTGATCGCTGTCATCGGCGCGACAGGCACCGGGAAATCACAAGTAGGTGGTCCGTGGCAGCAGGACTCGCTACTGACCGAGAACTAATCACAGCAAGCAGCTGGCCGTCGAGCTTGCGAAGCGATACAATGGCGAGATCATCAATGGCGATGCGATGCAGCTGTATGCCGGACTGCCGATCATTACGAATAAGGTCACCACGGAAGAGCAGCAGGGCATACCGCACCATCTGCTCGGGTGTATAGGATTGCACGAACAGACGTGGGTGGTAGGTACATTTGTGCAGCATGCGCTCAAAGTCATTGAAGAGATACGTTCACGAGGACGATTGCCGATTCTGGTGGGCGGGACGCACTATTACACGCAGAGTCTACTGTTCCATGACCGGTTGGCAGAAGCAGATGAGGACCGAGAGCAGCGCGAGTTCGTGGCAGATACATCGGACAAATGGCCAATCTTGAAAGAGTCCACGGATGTGCTATTGGAAGAGCTGAAGAGAGTCGATCCCGTCATGGCTGATCGATGGCATCCGAATGACAGACGGAAGATACAGCGCAGTCTTGAGATCTATCTGCAGACTGGTAAGAGAGCCTCCGACATATACGCTGAGCAGCGAGCACGGAAAGCAGAGGCTGCCGAGAAGGAAGCGGACGATCCTCGGATGCGCTTTCCAGCACTACTGTTTTGGGTGCATGCAGAGAATGACACACTACGAGAGAGACTGGACAGGCGCGTTGATAAAATGCTTGCCAATGGCCTTCTGGACGAAGTTCAAACGCTCGATGCGTCCCATGACGAACAAATAGAAGCCGGCACTCCGGTAGATGATGGCAAAGGCATCTGGGTAAGTATTGGCTACAAAGAGTTCCGCGAATATGCTCGTGCATTGCGAACAGGATTCGCCGACGGTCGCGAACTCGAAAAGCTCAGATTGACGGCTCTGGAGGCTACCAAAGCCTCAACTCGGCAGTATGCAAAGCGACAAATTCGCTGGATTCGCGTCAAACTCGTTAATGCCTTAGCGGAAGCCAAAGCATCACATAGTCTCTACCTACTCGATGGCTCTGAGGTGGCGAAATTTGACGAGACTGTTGCGAGTCCTGCAGTGCAAATCACTGGACAGTTTCTAGGAGCAGAGGACATGCCTGCTCCTTCCTCATTGTCTGCGGTTGCCACTGAGCAACTTCAACCTAAGAGAGATGACCTCGCGGCTGCACCAGAGGCATGGGGTAAGGAGTACTGTGCGGTCTGCGATGTTACTTCTGTTACGCCGGCACAGAGGAAGGCACACATGGAGAGTAAAAGTCACAAGAAACGCGTCAGCAAGGCAAGGCAAGCTGAAGTGTTTAGAGGAGAGCCTCTCGGCAATGATTGAGATGACTCTAACACACTCGAGAGCTGTAGAACTACAGTCGACGACACGCAGCTATGCCCGCTGTTGCCCAAAGCTCGAGCCAGACTATGCGACAAGAGACTTGACGAATTCGCGCCTTACGCTCGCCGGCAATGTCCACACGTACGGAGAGCCTTTGGAGCAAATCGACAGACTGTTTCTCTACACACGCTGGATGAACCCGCGAATTGACAGAAATGTCGATTGACCGTGTGCTTTGAGATACCGAGAGCGAGCTCGGAAGATACTTGTTCCAAGTAGGTGTCGATATCACAAATCAAGCGCATTTGCGTGCTGTCAAGGACATTACGCCCAAGCTGGAGCTCGTTGAGCAGACTGCTGCAGGTTGTGCTCCTCCAACGACTTCGGGCATATCCGAAACCTTAAAGACGTCGCAGCACGACAGTGGCTTCGCGAGTGGCGGCTCAGCCTTGTCTGCTCCGAGCCCCACCTCAGAGGAAGGCAGTGCAGTGACTATAGTTTGGAAGGTGGCATCTTTCGCGGCTTCATTGCATCCTTTGATTTCCTGCACCGAACCTAGACGCATAGAAGAATCTCATGTGAACAGCAAGGACGGAGATCAACGACCATGGACCCCGGCACGGCCGTGGGCGTGGCGTCTCTAGGAATACAGCTTTGCGAAGGAATACTCAAATACTACAGCAAATGGCGATCTTACGACAAGGACATTGAAGACACCTACCGCCAGATTGCTGAGTTAGCAAAGATCTTTGCACGCTTACGAGTATCACTCGACAAGATCAGCTACGACAGGAAACAGCTGCAACATGCAAAAGAGGCTCTTCAACCATGTGAGACGAGTCTACTTGAGCTACAACAGCTTCTTGTGGAGCTGAGACCAATCAACGCACCTTCAGGACGAGCTGAAAGAGCTTGGGCTCAGTTCCGAAGAGCGATGTATCCACTGAAGGCGAGCACGCTTGCGAAACTGCGAGAACTTGACGAGGATGTTCGGGATCAACTATCGCTGGCGCTTCAAGGGACTCAGATCGACATTACGGCCGTGATACAGGGCCAACTCAGTGATATGAAGCTGAGTATCGATGGTATCTCTACCACGCTGAGCCAGGTCTCGCTCCAGTCGAAGGTTACGGCGAACGATGTAAATCGGCTTGGTGCTTCAGTGAAGCAGATGTCGGTCACTGCCGACTCCACAGCAGATGGCGTAACAGCTTTGCTCAAGGTAAAAGATAAAAGAAGGCTTAACGAGATCCTCGCATGGCTAACACCCGATCCAAACTTGGATCCGTGGCTCGAATTCAAGGCAGCCCGGAACAAACATCAGTCTGGTACGGGCAACTGGCTGCTCACTAGTCCGAACTATTCGTCCTGGAAAAGTGGCCCGACACCTCATCTCTGGCTCCATGGCAAGGCTGGCTGCGGAAAATCAATTCTGTGTTCGACAGCCATCGACGACTTGCGCACGAGCTGTGAGCATGCAGCTACCATCGGATTCGCAGTGTTTTTCTTCTCTTTCGCCAATTAGAAAAAACAGTCAGTGGATGAGATGCTGCTCGCTTTGATTGCACAGCTGGCTCGTAAGCCGTCTGGTCTGGCTGTCCTTGAAGCAGCCTACGAAATTCACAAACATGGCACGCCCTTGAATGCGCCACTACAGGAAATCTTTCTTGACCAGGTGAACGCGACGTCGAGTACCTTCATTATCTTGGATGGCTTAGACGAGTGTCCCGCCGCATTTGATGCTCAACGCCAACTGTTGGAGACCTTGGAACGCCTCGCGGCGAAGACAAAGACAATGAAGCTTTTCATGACAAGTCGAGACGAATTAGCGATCCGGCGTGCCGTTCATGGCAAGATCCAGGCAGAAGAGATCGCCATCGATGCTCGCCAGACGAACTATGACATCGAACGCTACGTCGCGGGTGAGATCGAGAAAGACACGAGACTCCAACGATTCAGCGAAAAGAGCAAGTCGCTCGTCAGGACCAAGCTAGCCGAAAAGGCTGACGGCATGTAAGTTCCCAGACCCCACCCAGTGCGGCGCTTTCACGGGCACCAGGACGCCTCTGGGCCGCTCATGAGAACTCAAAGACTTTCTTATCTTTCAGCTTCCATGCGTACCTTCGCCGTTAGTCGTCAACAGACGTATCGATGTCTAAACCAGATTTTTCCCATGCAATTGGTGTGCAGGGTACTAGAGAGGTGCACGTCGTTGCTCAGATCGCAATTCTTTCTCAGCATTGTTCGTCAGCTTGGACGGCATGATGGGCTGGAGAAGCTCTCGAAATGGCAACTAATACGACTTGCAGGTTCAGATGGGCCTTCTGCCAACTCGAAGAACTAAAGAAGATCAAGATGAGCACTCCTCAAAAGGTGGAACAGGCTCTCGGTACACTACCCAGTACCTTGGATGAGACTTATGACCGCATGCTTGCTCAGATCGATGATATGGATCGTCGCGAGGCGAGAATAATCCTCCAATGGCTCGTGGTGAAAGGAGAGGGCATGAGCTTACGTGAAATTGCGGAGACATGTATCATCGATCCGGAGCTCGAGACGGTGAACATAGAAGACAGAGCCGATCCGGAAGATATCGTCGATCTGCTAGGAAGTCTGGTTGTACGATACAGCACTCTGGCGGACATTGAGCTTACGCTAGCTCACTTTTCTGTGCAAGAATACCTTTAATCGGCTCGACCATCATTACGTCGGCCGCGCGCCGCGTTCTTCCAAATTGTCGAACAAGAGGCACATTCATTCGTGGCTGACAGTTGCCTCACGTACTTGGACTGGTATAGCTCGGAAGTGCAAAAGCATACTGAGAGTACTGTCACCAATTCGCAATTTCCGCTCTTCGAATATGCGAGAGACCTTTGGCATTTTCATAGTGAACACGAGGCCGATGAGCAATTCGAGAAAGAGGTACGCTTATTGGGCTCCACCAAGAAGGCACAGCAAATCTGGGATGGACAGACTGGCATTCAGCAGGCAGCAGCGCACAATCTCTCTCGGCTTGCACGAATATTATGTAGCGACGGTGCATACCTGGATTCCCTTTCTGGTACTAGATCCCTTGGCAGGGCATTGGACCTTGCGATGCGCAACCAGAACTTTGAAATGGTTGTCACTCTGCTTGACGCAGGAGCTGATATCAATCATCCTCGCCGTGATGGAAGATCTGTCTTGGAATACGCTGCTTCTGAAGGCCTCGACACGATTGTCAAAGTACTACTCGATGCAGAAGCCGACAACGAACGAGTAGTTCTGCGTCCGAAACGAGCATTCATTATTGAAGCCGACGCCATCACTGAACAGCGCGCTGCAGCTAGAGAGTTCCGGTACGACGCTGAAGCCGGTCTTCTGTACGCCTCTGGGGCTCGCGACGATATTGAAGTCCCACGCTTCGAAGTACCTGAAGATAACGACAAAGCTCTAGATGACGTCGAACGACATTGGCAAGATTCACCCTCAGTGGCAGCGCTGAAGGCAGCCATAGATGAAGGTCACTTCAACGTTGTCAGATGCCTGGTCGAACACGCAGCTGACCTGCACCTTGTCCTTCACCATGTTGCGAAAAACGCCAAGTTGAGCACGACCTCTGGCATGATGCGCTACTTGATCTCAAAGGGAGCCGACCCAGCAGAAGTCGATCATCAAGGATGCAGTGCGCTGCATCGTTTGAGTGAATCACATGTAGACTGCGTTGAGCTGCTGGTAGACTCTGGCGCCAAAGTAGCAGCCCGCAACGGGCTTGGCTACACCCCGTTTATGATGGCCGTAAGGGATGCCAGGATCAGCGTGGCACAGCAACTGCTTGCATACGATGCTGATCACCTTGGATTGAAAATACAATGTGCTCTGCAAAGCATGGCGCGCGATGCGTCACCAAGGTCAAAAAAGAAATGGCAATTGTCTGTGGACATCCTGCTGCGTGCCGGTGCCGTTATCAATTGCAAAGATGAGGAGGGTCGTACCGCTGTCCATAGTGCAGCTCTATTCGGTGCTGCAAAGTTCTTGGAAGCATTGGCTGAGAGGGGAGCTGACTTGAACACGAAGACTGGAAGAGGAAAAACTGCATTGGCGATAGCGAAGCGTCGTCTCGCAAGGTTGGCAATTGGATTGCATGATGTGAACTGGAGATATAGCGATCATCAGCATCGCGAATACGCTATGCGGAGACATGGCATGATGGAGGGTGTCCAACAAATTATAGACTTCCTTGTGAGACAAGGCGCAGCCGATGAAAATGATTTCGTGGAATGTGAGAGGATCAAGGAAACTGGCTAGATTTGGCTCCAAGTGATGCCGGTCCCAGAAGTGATTGTGCCATCGATTCTATGGGACTTCTCGCAAAAGCAAGGACACGGTTGAAGTGAAGCATTGCAACCTAAACTCCAGCTCGAGTTTGCTCGACACATTGTCGGAATGGAATCTCAGGTCAGAAAGGAAGATGGCCATGATGTCGAAGTCTAGTGCTTCGACCGCCGTTCTCACTTGTCAAGGCTCATATCGCTGATCCTAAAGTCCTGATTCTCATCATGGAAATTCTTCCTTCAGATTGATCAATCCTTCTCCGTACCCGAACAGCGTTTAATCTTCTCTTCTTCACCACGACAAATATCCACAACCTCACCTCTCCCAAACAAACAAACTACTACCTGCACGTGTCTCACCCACGCACGGCTACGATGTGCACTGCGTCCTATGTAAAGCACAGGGAGGAATGCGGTATGATACTCGCACAAAGCGTGGCGTGTAGGACATCACGAGCGCTTCGCACCATGCCGCATAAGCCCTTGAAGAGAACAGCCCTATCCCGCTTGCTGAAGTTAGCATTCAGATGGCTAATTATACACACGTATAGACAAGCATCCCGGTCCATCCGAAGTATAAGGTCCAGGATCCGGTGTTCGTCCGAGACCTGCTCCTATTCAAATAGGCACAGACGTCTAGTGGCGACGATATAGTGCATATATAGGCCGCAGCACATTCGAGAGGACGCCTGTACGTCCACAGCAGTCCCCACGCATCCTTCCGAGTCCATCAACACCACAATGAAGTCCTTCATCGTCGCCGCCCTGGCCGCAAACGCCGCCGCTCAAGCAGCCACAAACTTACCCATCCGCTACAGTGGAATTGGCCAGGATGCCTCGGGCGTCACCGTGAAAGACGGCATCATCAACGCCTCTGACAAACGCTTCTGGCTCGGCAAACCCGCAAAAACCTATTGCGGGCCGCCGCTACGGGATCCCGCATCCGTCGTTTGCAAGTCCAATGACGAGAACAACAAGACAACCCTCTTCCTCTACGTCCCTGCTGATGGCACCTTCAAACTCGATTCCACCGATAATGGGCAGTATGTCTATGTGGCCGTGGATGGCGCGCTGGGCTTTGCGTGGTATCGAGATCTTCCCAAGGACGGTGTGATAGTGGGCTTCTCGAATGGCAACGGCGAGGTCCTGACATTCGAGGGCAAGGAGTGGTTGTCATGTCCGGTGGAGGGTGAGGAGGCGTGGCAGCTTTTCGCGCAGAGCCGGTCGAGCAGGACTGACTGCGTGGGCACCACGTTCAAGCTGAAGCAGGAGAAGGAGCGATATGAGGGCGGTCCTGCTGGTGCGGCTGAATACATCTAGATTGGGGCAGCGTACCAGCGACCTCGTGAGGTGGTACAATTCTGGGAGGGGAATGGTTGGCGGACGGTAGAGCATGGCGAGAAGGAGTATGCACTGGGTGCCTGTAACTATTGTCGAATGTCAATAGAGTCGTACATGCATTTGCAGCATGAAAGACATTCGAACTCGTCACTGATCAACAACATGATCTCGATGAGAAATTGATTATGTCGATAAGGCACAACGACTCGATTGCCAATGCCATGTGAATGTCTTGCACATGAGACTGCAAAATCAGGCAACAGTGATCAGTCGCAAAAGTGTTGATGAGGTGTTTGGAGGAGATCAGCAAATCGGAAGACGGAACAGTCCAATCTCCGAACACGACGAGAGAACCATCGAGACGAGACCCCTTCCCTTCTCTCTCGAATCGCATCACATCGCAATTGACTTCAACTTTCTCCAGCACACGCGCGCGTGTCACTCCTGCGCATCGCGTCGACAGCACACCTCGAACTTCCGACCAGAACTTCTCATACGACATCCACGCATCCGCATACGCCCGATTTCACGAGAGTCCTCGACACCCGGCGCATCCATCTTAACCTCGTCCGTTCCCATCCTCACGCGTACATACAAAACCGCAACTGCAACAATGCTCGACCTCACCAACCCCACAACGCAAACAACTCTCCTCCTTTCTGTAATCGCCCTCCTCCTCAGCTTCCTCCTCTTCCAACCCACCGGCTTCGTCAAATGGCTCCAAAAGAAAAACTACCAATACGAAGTCACTTTCTCCTTATACATGTTAACGCCGACGGAGAAATTCGTCTTTAGTAAGTCCCCCAAACATCCCTCCAACCTCCCCCACTCCGTGAAATTGCGTAGCTCCGCCTAACGAGAGTCAACTCGCTGACGCTCGTAGACTCCATCCTCTTCCTAACATTCTCCCTCTTCCTCATCGCCTCCGTAATCTACCTCCCCAACCACATTCTCACCATGTCTCGACGAACATACTACTACTTCGCGGGGGATAATGTCAACAACACCTTGGCCGGAGGCGCAAACGGTGTAGCAGAGCGAGTCTACGGAACAGCGAGTGAATGGGCGCAAACGGCGTATCAAACCGCTTTTAACAGAACGGGTTCAGCAGGAGTGGAGAAAGTGGTGGAGAAGGCGAGTGAGGTGGTTTCAGCAGCAGCGGAAAGCAGTAGTGCGGCTGCGGTGGTAGCGGAGGGGGCGAGGAATGCGGCGCAGCAGGTGGTGGAGGGAAATTGAATTGATGGGGAGGCAGTGGTAATGGCAAGAGGTGGGGGAGTCTTTTTTGTTGATCGCGTTCTGAGCGAGGAGTTGGGACCGAAGAGCATGCATAATGTGTTGCACATACTATTTGAAGAGCGGACGCAAAATGAAAAGCACGGCACGAAGACGAGCGTGGGCATCCAGGACACGATATTAATTCGATTCATGCATATCTTACAGCATGTTGGACTGCTGAGCCAATGATCCACTAGAGCAATTCTGTCGCTCTCATACAACTACGCTTCCAACATCGACTGCGGAGTCTCGCGAGGCTCGTCTGCTGATCTCGTAACTGAGAATTGAATGATCAGCATACATCAGCATGAGCCGCCATCGTCTTTGGTCGTCCAGCAACCGCGCGGTGCCCTGCTGAATGGGCGAGGCCGCAATGCCATGCAGTGGCTGAAAGGGGCGTTCGAGTGCCTCCTCCTGCGAATCAAACGGCAAGATATGCTCAATGCGCATGGCATAATTTGTCTTCTTTTCAACGTGGCCATTCTTCATCTCTTCAGGATACTGCGCACGTTTGGAAACCTTAGTCAGCGATAGGACCATGGCTCGACCCTTTTGCGAGGCCAGGACGACTACACCAATGGCTGGAATGTAGCAATGCAAGTTCAGCCGCTCAAACGCATTCAACCAGCCATGCTCACCCTGCACAAATTGGTGCAGTGCATCGGTAAAGCCGACCATGGGCGTTTCGAGTGCTCCGTTTGACTTTTTCTTTGGCTGTGGTTGCAAAAGGTACACACTGCGTACGCTGCAATGCAAGATGGGACATGGCAGGCCGTTACAAATGCTCTTTTCCGTATATGCTGTTCGAGGTTCGTTGCCGTGGATTCTGCGACCATCGTACAAGCTCCGAAACGATAGCGAGTCTTCTGTGCCTTCGTCATCAGAATAAGCGTCCGCCATGTACGCGGATTCACCAGAATCCGAGTCGTCTTCGAGCTCCTCGTCAGTTTCATCGCTCTCCATGACCATACTTGCATCCTCGTCCGAAGGCAAGGGTGAGCTCGCAGGTTGCCGTGCAGAATGCGACGTATTATCCAGTGTCGCACTGGATGTGGCACGTCTTCCGCCGTCTTGGCGAGCGTTCCTCCTGCTCGCAGAGAACTTGTCCGCGGAGCGCGGAACATATGAAACTGTCTGGCCAATGTCCCAGATGCCCGGGTTGCTCTGCACGCCCGGTAATCGGTCGCCGTCCTCAAGGCCAAGCGCTGCATCTACGCTATCCTCGGGTATGAAAGACCTCTTGTCCAGGAAGCTGATTCCCCAACCACTGTTCAAACGATCGTGGGACAGGTAACTCGAGAGGGATGAAAAACGGAACGTCTGATCGGGTTGCATAAGATGCAAATCCAATGAGCGACAGTTGCCACCGATATCTGTTGTTAGCAGCCATCGTGCTGTAGGGTCGTCTCCCGTGTTGCAGAATGCAACGTGAGGGATATTGGTAGAGCCATTAATGATTTCTACAGTCACATCGTCTCTGTCCTCTGTGACATGCGGGCCGTCGTCATCGGAAGCTGTGTCTTCGTCGTCAGTCTCGCGTGCCAAGCCGAACTTGAAGATGGTGATGTTGTGCGTATTGGCGCTCACGGCGATGATTCTCGCCTGCGAATGAATGGCCAGACCCCATGCACTCAATCCGACATTGCTGTGAAAGAAGGGCTTGATCTCATCGGCGATAGGACCAATCTTGCTGTCGGCTACCGCGCGTCTCTCGATGGCAGATATGATGTGTCGGACAAGGAACGCATTGACGTCGCCATCGTCGCGCACAGCAGCGACGACCTCCTCGTTGCCGAGACGCTGTACGACGAGGTAGTTGATCGAGTGCGGTTGTCGGAGGTCGACGGTGCCTCGCAGCCCCGGACTGGATGGCTGCGAGGGTACGATCAGTGCAGGCTTCTGCGGCAATGCTTGGGTAGGATACTGTGGCACGTAGACGTAGATGTCGGTACTGTATGCGATGAAGTAGAGGTTCTGGCGCTGCGAGAGGGCCGTCTGGAGGTTGCGTCAATGACAATTAAGGTCCGCAGCGTCGCATTCTCGAACTCCCCCCGGAGGCGGCACCTTACCAGATTACAGCGCCAGTGGGAGGTCGGCGGAGTGTCTCCGAAGTCGTTGCCGCGGAGTCGTTTGCCAAAGCGAGCTTCGTAATTCTGTACGCCCGTAGAAAGGATGGAGGCTTCTTCGAAGCTGCGCTTGCCCATGTCCTCTGCGCGAGAGTGGAGCTTGCGCCTTCTGGTGCAGATTGCAGAGGGAAGAGCGGCTTTCGACGGAGAGGGAGGTGCGTTGCGAGGTGAGAGTGTGCTGTGCTGGCTGTGCCACGAGCGTGCCTGCCGGCCAGACGAAGTGTCTCAGCGGTTGTGCAATCGACGCGCTCTGTCCAATCAGGAAGGCGGGATGGAGATGACTCCTGTTTTTAGCAGTGGCCTTTTCCCCGATTGTCGACCTCACTCCTTGACATGACCACCGAACAAGGCGACGGCGATGCTCAGGCGACGGGCGAGTGGCCGCATTCAGCGCCGGTCGCGTGGCCCATCCATGTCTGCTGGTCACCGGTCGCCTACGGCTCAGCCCTCGAGCGTGCGCGCGGCGCAACCCAGGGGCACCGCACAGAGCTGTCGTTCTTTGCGAGAATGACGCGCGAGCCGACTGCGGTGTAACGGGCAACCTCTACTCCCAGTGGTCGTCGTCGGCAAGCTGCCTGCAATTGAGATCCGCTATGCACCCCGTCACTGTCGCACGAATGCGATGGTGCTGATGGCCAAGCCACGGCCGTCCGCTGACAGGCAAACCAGCAGCAGACTGACAGACAGGTGCCTTCTCGTACAAATGGAACGATGCCTCCTGCCGCTCGTTTACGGACATGGCCGCAACTGCCGGCACGAGCTGCAGCCAGACTTCTGCTCGAGCCACACGGATGCCCGCTGCTGCTGCTGCTGTCGACAATCATCGACGACCGGCACCGTCCAATTCCTGCCATCGCCGCCGGCTTGCCGCTCCGCCCGAGCTTCCATTGCTGAACCAACTTCTCCGCTGTGCAACACCACCACGGCCGGGGCACGCGGCGGAATGCGCACAGCACGCCCCCCGTCGACACTCAAATACTGCGTCTGCCTGATGCACCTCGACGCATAGCCCACCCTTGCCTGTCACGCTGCGATCCGCCCTCAGCCAATATAATTGTGTCACTTTGCTGCTGTGCGCCCAACCATGTCTCTTCAATTCGACCATTTCTCTCATTCATTGCTATTGTTAACCGAGCCCACCACGGGCACAATTGTGTCACCACAACTACGACGCTGAACGCTATCGCGACCGGGATCCATTGCAGCCTCCACCTGCTGCCAGTCCTCACTGGTCGTTGATGCCATTCGACACTTCGGACAATCCTGCCCTCCCGCCTACTAGCCCGTTGACCAGCCCTGCACAAGACCAAAACAGGACTACACACGTCTCCAGTGTCACCCAAGACTCAGCGCATACTGCCGGCTGTGGGAGACGTCGAGTAGTGCTCATGATTGCGCAGGAATCGGCTTGTCGATATTAATCCCCGCCTCCAACGTCCGCATTGGCGAGGCAAACCAACATACATATGCCTCGCCACTTCCCTCTCCCACAATGCAAGCTTCATCATCCACAAACTCTCCTGACACCAAACAACGGGCAGTGAGACATTGGCTAGACAACATTCCTCCTACCTTTCCCAAGACCACAACATCCCAGATCCCTATATCGTCAGTCATCAACGAGGCCACGCCCACAGAGCTGTGCACAATGACTCGTTCTTCAGCTCAAGGTTTGAGTGCCCTGACCAGCTCGAGCACCATTGTGCTCTTCACGCCTGTCATTGCTGCCAAGGCATTCCCCAGCAAGACTTCATCTGGCAACAACACCGATCCGTTCGAAACCCTAGGCCGCGCTCTCAGTCGACACCACAAGCGTATTCGCCATGTGCCATATCATCCCAAGATTGGCTTCACAGACACCCACGATGCATTCCTCAGCCAAGCCGATGCCGTCGTGGTTGTTATATCTGAGCCAGTATCCAACAAGACCGAAAGTCTTGGCGATCAGATCGAGTTTGCGGAGAACGCCAATGCGGCGTTGAAGGAAAGCCTGGGTGGGAGACCACTCAAGCATCCTGTCACCTTGATCCAGTGCGGCAACTCTGAGGGAAATTGGTGGCCGGACAGCTCGGCATTCGACACAGTCATGAAGTGTCGTTCGTACGATGTGGAGACTGCACAACAGGTGGCAAGGAAGCTGTTTGAGGGGAGGAAGTGATGTTCCTCATTTGTCAACTCAAGCGGCTTTCTCGACAACCCACGACTGATCATGCCCGTCACGACCAACATTCTTACTCGGCGCATCAATTATTCGAAACGGCCTTGCATGTCATCGATACTGGACGGGACGAAGCAAGCATATGCTGTTCTTGGCGTCTTCAACGCGACTTTGGACAACATGTATTATCATTGCATCGAATAAAGGTGGGCGACTTCCTAATATTGGCGGAATGCAATCTGGAGGATCGAAGTGCAATTGAGAGATACCCCCTGGTGTGGCTTGCCTGTAGGAGGAGTGGGCGACATTCATTTTCCTGAAATTCGAGCAAATCGATTGGCTGTTGCGTTCTGGTCATATATCCTTTTCTGTACATTGCTTACTTCACATCATCTCTGTTTACTTCTTGTTGACATCATTTCAGATCATTGTCATCTATGCTCTCCATCTTCCTGCTTGGATATTCTTCTACTCCAACCCAAAGCAATTCGCATAATAAGTACTCGTCCCCGGCCAATCACTAAAAATCTTCGTAGCACCGACCTGTTGGGCGATGACGTCGATCACTTCGAATTGATCTCCATCATTGTTAATCAAGTTGTTCACAGAAGAGTAATAATATCCTCCACCTTCCTCCAGTGGTCCACTCCTCTCAAAACTCCACGTAATAATCTCCAACCCCGCATCCTTCGCCGCAGTAGCATACGTCGAAGGAATTATTGACTGTGTCTCATTATCCGCAGTAATCAATTGCCAAATACTCGGCGCGATGATCTTGACTCCACGTTCTGCAAGACCTGGAAGAGAAGCAACTGCTTCCTCGTAACCTGTAGCGTTCAAATCTGCGCGTTCGTCGAGGTAGACGGCTTGTTCGCCATATGCGGGGGTATTATCGATCCAGTAGAAAATATCCGCCGGGAGGAAAGATTGTAACCAGACACGTGAGGGGTCGATGTTAGCTTCATCGAATGTATCGACGATTTGTTGGACGAAGTTTTCTTGGGTGTAGTTTCCTTCGAATGGCATGTCAATCTCAGGAGTTTTGGCTTCGGCTGTGAAATTTAGGCCGTAGCTGTCGACTAAAGCGATTTGTTCTTTGAGGGAGACGGGTTCGGCACAATCTGCGGCGTAGAGGTTTGTGCGCCAGTCGGGGGTTTGGCCTAAGCGGCCGTTGTATTGGGATGTGTTCAGGGCGTTGAAGGTTCCGGATTCCATTTCGGCGCAGAGGGTTTTGTATTCGGCGAGGGTGATGTCGGATGTGCAGCATTTTGCTGTGGCGAGGTCGCCTGTTTCGGGGTTGAAGGGGACGAAAGGTTCGGAGCATTTTGCTGCCAACTCGGGAATTGCGAGGATGTTGGTTGTGTAGTGGAGGTCGCAGTTGGAGTGGCGGCAGACGAGTTCCCGGTCGGAGGTGAAGCTTACGTCGCATTCGATGATGCCTGGAGGATGTCAGTCTTGCAATTCTTTGATCATTGGCTTCAGGAATTGTTGCTCACCTGCTCCCATTCGTGCTGCAGCTTCATAGCCTTCTCTCGAGTGCTCTGGGAATTGCAATGCAGCTCCACGATGCGAGATGGAGAAACTGCTGGTCTGGAAAGGGCCCTCAGAGCAGCTCTCCAGCTTCTCCTTCAATGGACCATCGTCCATGTTATCCACGAGGTACCATGGCCTCGGTCCAAGCTGGACATTCAAGCTCTTCTCTGGTTGTCCTTTCGCATGGCCGCGGTATGGCTGAGGCGACACTGGCTGCTGGCTGCCTCCTCCGCCATTGCTGCCACCACCTGGGTATTTGCCTGGAGACCACTTCCCATCATCATATGGTGTTCCTGCTCCTTCGTACTTGCCAGGACTCCACGATCCGTCGTCCTGTCTCTTTGCTGGCGCGGGAGCAGCGGCTGCCAGTCCAACGGCCAGGGTAACGGCCGCGAGCTTGAGTGTGGAAGGCATGGTAGGTAGCTGTTCAGCTTTCGTAACCGGCTAGATAGCTGTTCGCGTTCCTACTGGACACCGCAGTGAATGAATCCGGACAGCGAAGCTCAATGCTGTGCTCCAACACGACACAGGACGAAGTTCCAAGGAACAGAAGATCACCTACCAGAACAAAAAGCCCGAGCAGAAACAGAAAAGCAAGGACCTCGTTCCCAAATAAATAAGTAAGCCTGCAGCAAAAGCACCACTTTCTTCTTTTCTCCGAACCGGCTCACCCATTCCCAATGCGTGCACATCAACGTCAATGGGAGGAACTAGCTTCGCCGATAGCAGCGGATAGCTTCACACGCTTCATGCATGTGAGCTCCGCTTAGGGCCTTTACCCGTTCCTGAGACAGCATGGAAGCTAGTAAGCTAGCACGTGGAAGCATAGCTTGCAGCGTGTGGACTCGCGTAGCAGCGCGTAGCGGCGGCATCTGGTGTGAAAGAAACAAATTGGGGCTGGGGAATGATGTCGTTGGATCTGAAATGCCCAGACTGTGGTGCTTCCGGGATCCTGGAGGTTGAGCTCGAATGGGGAAGGGGCGACTTGGCGCAGGGCTTGGCGGCGTGGTTCTTATCGTGGGTGAGACACGTGCGGACGAGGAGGAGTTTGTGAGGGCTCGTACTGTAGTAGTTGTTGGCGAGCGCTACACGAGAGACTCAAGTTCAATGGGACAAGAAGAACCGTTGGAGTGCGGTAGGATATGTTCTCCCAGGACGAACATCTGAGCACTTGTTCCCGCTAACCCGAACAAGGGAAGGTTCTGTGGAGACTTCTCGTTCCTGAGGCATGCCACTTCGACTTCATCTGCATGTCTGCTGAGACGACGCTTTCCATTGCCAAGTCATCATTTGCAACATGTTGAAGCAGGCTTCTGTGGTACTGTGTCTTGCTCTGGGCATCTCCGCTTCTAGTCCACACGTTCACCACCTGCCCAGTTTACGTGAGCAAGCAAAAATCCAAGATGGCTGGCGTGAAGAGAGATTAGCCACGATACCTGCCATTCTGCGTAAACACGGTGTCGATGCTTGGATTGTACATTGCGCATTCAATTAGACTCACGCGAAGTCTTCAGACTGACTTTCTTTTCCAGGTCAGCCAACGCGAATATGGCGAAGAAACCGTCTTCTGGTCCATGAAGCAAGCAGAGCAATTCTCAGCACGACGTAGAACGCTTTCCATATTCTTCGCAGATGACGGCTTTGAAGGCTGCGAATCTCACACGTGGATCGATAACACTCCAAAGCTCTGGCAAGACCTCCACAATGTACTTCGATTTTGCGATCCACACAGTATTGCACTGAACATCGATTCAGAGATCGCATTTGCTGGAGGCTTACATGCGGGAGAATACAGGAAGCTACTTGAAGAAGTTCCCGCACCATGGAACGAGCGTTTCGTATCGAAGCCATTGGTGGCAGTGGAGTATATTGCGACAATGCCTAAATCGCGCCTGCACTGGTATCGTAAGCTCATGGAGACAGCATGGGCAGTCATAGATGAAGGCTTCAGTGAGCGAGTCATCACCCCCGGCAAGACAACGACCGAAGATGTCGAATGGTGGTTTCGAGAGAGATTGCAATCACTGAATTACACGACTTGGTTCCACCCCGATGTGACAATCCTCCCAGGCTGGTTAACAGCAGAAGACAAATCACAACGCTCTAATGCGGAAAAGCAAAACACGATCAAACACGGCGACCTTCTGCACGTCGACTTCGGCCTCACAGCCCTAGGTCTCAATACAGACACACAACATCTCGCTTATGTACTTCACCCTGGCGCTTCAGAATCGGACATTCCCGCCTCTCTCCTCGCGGGTCTGAAGAAAGGCAATAAACTTCAAGACATCGTTCGCTCACACATGGTCCCCGGCCTTTCAGGAAACGAAATCCTCCTCAACGCTCTCGAGTCCATGCGCGAGGCCAACATTTCCGGAAAGATCTATTCGCACCCCATCGGCGACTGGGGCCATAGTGCTGGAACACTGATCGGCATGACGAATTTGCAAGATGGCGTTCCTGTTTTGGGTGATTTGCCATTGTTGAAGGATATGTATTATAGCGTGGAGTTGTATGTGGAGCATTGGGTTGAGGAGCGAAATGAGACGATTGTGTTCCCATTGGAGGAGGATGTGTATTGGGATTCGGAGAAAAAGAGCGGGGAGTGGGTTTGGGGGAGGCAGGAGAAGTTTCATTTGGTGAGGTCGTCGAAAGAACAGAAGGAGGATTTATGAAGATACGAACGTGGTGAGAGAGGCTGAAATCAATTCACGGGTGAGTAAAGCGCCGGAGACAACCATATATGTCCTACTCTTTCTCGACGCACGAGAGTCTGTCGCTGCTCTTCCCGAGAAAAGCCTGTTCAACCAAGACCCATCCGGCTGCCTCCTCCTGAATGCCATCGTCAGGCTCAGCAAGAATGATCGTCGCCTCACACAGGACCTGCCTATCAAAGCCTATGCCGGCGATCTTGATCTCTCGCACCATATCCGCCCCGTTTCTCTCAGTGCTTGGTGGAAGAACGAATTCCAACGCATAAGCCCTTCCCAACTCCTTTCCATCAGCAGAAATTCTGAAATGGGCGCAAGGTCCTGTGATAGGACTATATGGCATAGCGGTGTCATCGTGACTCTGTCCAGGGTCTGAACTGATCTTCCAATGTAGCCTCGAGTGACGATTCATGCCAGTCCCTCGCTTCTCCAGACCGAGATCGGAAATGTCACAACGAGGCCTCTTGGCGGACTTTGTTAGAACTGTGATGGAATATATCTCAAGAATATCAGACTTTGCCGCCTCAAGTGACGAAGAGTTCTGGTCGAACTCAAAGCAGATGAACAGGCTTTCGAGGAAAATTGGTTGCTCTGTCTGTGCGATGGGCCCCATTTCGGAAGCGTTGATGTCGAGTGTCCACTCTAGCCTCGCGAGCTGTTTGTCGGTCACGACAAGTGCTTCACGCCTCGACTGTCGTTGGCCATAGCTATCTTGGAAGTCGGCCTGGAGCCAGAGATCGCGGTGAGCGTAATGCAAGATACGGTATCTCATCGTAAGCTTCAGTGGCTCGAGAGCAGCCACTGCCATTTTCGCAAGCTGAATTCGCGAGCGTGACATGGCGCCTTGGCTGAGAGGCGCAATGGACAGAACGCATCTCGAGGGAGAGTCATGGACTTTTGCTTGAAGTTGCGCAGCATGAGGACGAGATTCGGTCTCGAATGGCTGAATATTTTGAAAGCCTAGAAAGGCATTTACGACTCCGTCATCGTTTCGCGAAAAAGCGCGCTCGAAGTTGGTGTGGAAGAAAGTGGAAGATCCAGCTGGGAAAGCTTTCGCATACTCAACTACTCCATGTTGCTGATATGGCGCCGTATCGTGTGGTCTTTGCGGGTCGCAGTCGCAGGCCAGGTCCTCCGGCAGCGGAGTGCCCTTCCATATTGCTCCTTCCACCGCAGAGTTGTGGTCGCTGAAATGCTCATACGACCAACCCGGCGCGAAGAGGCCAGCGTTCAGACCCAGCTCCTGGAGGACCTGCACGCCGAGGCCAGTGCCTGTGCCACCACCGAAGAGCCTAGGCCACGTAACGCGCCTGTGCTTCCTGTCTTGCTGATAATTCTGTGCCCAGACATCGATGCCAAAGTACAAGTTATCAAGACCCAAATCGCTTTCCAAGGCACGAGCTTTGCCGCTCTGAGCCAGCTCTGGATCCCATTTGTAGTTAGTAAGCATAGAGCCTGCCGCGATGGCGAACTGTAGATTCATGTAGTTCAATGTGTTCTGATACCAGATGAAGTTGAGCGTCGTGAGTGCATCGTACCTGTAAAGTGATGAGTCTGTAGCGAGAGCGCATTCTCGGGAAATAAGCTAATGGAACAAGCAGACCTACCACACTACCTTGCTGTTCACGCCGAGCTCATCTCTCAACTGCCGCAGGAAGCCTTCCAGCTTTGCCGCACTCCAGGATAGCAGCGGGAAGGGAGTTTCAATGTTAATCAGCCAGCCATCGAAGCCATAACATTTGGCCATATTGGCGAGCTTCCGAGCGACCCAAAACGAGCCGGACTCGTCCTGCTGCAATATGTATTCAACATCATTAGATCCAGGCTCGACGATGAAAGTCCCGAGTACAATGACACCATTGCGATGGCACGTATTCGTCCAAGTAGGAGGCGGGACAGACACAAGACGATGAGAGAAATACACGAACGTCTCCACGAATTGGAGGTGATTGCAAGAGTATTGTTCCTTGGGCACAACCTGGCCCTGACAGGATTCATAGTCGTTGTATCCGCCTTGGTAGTCATGTATGAGCATCACTTTGGCGCCATGATCGCTGTCCGATTCTGCTCGCTGGAGGAGCGGAGTGTTGGACTTCTGCAGGGCGTCGGCGTCGTCTGGTGTCCAAGCCAGTAGTTCGTCGAACGTCCCGAAGTATGTGAAGCCTTTCAAGGCATCTCGAGTCCTCTGCTCTGCCCACTCAGCATCAACACAAGACTTTTGGGAGGAAGGTTGATCCATTTGAGTGGTGGAGTGTGAGGTGTAGGAAAGTGGGAAGCAGGGAATGGCAGTGGGTGCGGGAAGGCGGGAATGGGCGCTGCAGGGGTCGGCGATTCACAGCTGCTGCTGTGTGGAGCTGAACCACTTGTTTCGAGGGTCCTCGTCGTTGGGAAGTTGTGGCTTTCACTTTTCTGAAAGCTGTCGTCAACAACACAACACACACATGCGCCGCAAGGGGCCCGCTTTGCATTGACTTCACATTGGAACACACGGTCTTGCCCATTACCATTTTGCGACCTGACGCTCCACGAAACGACATCTGCTGCGGCACGGATAAGCAGCCACCATGAATCTCTTCCGGATCTTGGGTATGGATGCGAGAAAGCATGTTATGGAAGTCGCGGACAGCAACTAATTGAGACAGGCGACTTGTCGCATTTGGCATCCATCTTCATACTGCTTGCTAAGATGAAGTCGTCAAGTGTATGCGATCCCCGCGGCGGCATCCACGCATTGGGTTCTTCGAGCTAATGGCTGCCTGCAGAGCGCATCGGGTATTTCCTTCAAATCACAATTTCTCTACCTCGTGGTCTACGTTACGAGATATCTTGGTCAGTTGGAAAGAGCATCAGGGTATGTGAGAGGGCTGGCTGACGGAAGGTGGCAGATCTGCTATGGACGAACCCAACAAACAGCCTTTGGAACACTACCTTCAAAATCATCTTCATTGGCGCGCAGGCCTACACGATATACCTCATGCTCAACGACTACAAACCGACGCACGACCCGAATCAGGATACCTTCAAGGTGGAATATCTGATTGGAGGAGCGGCCGTCATGGGGCTTTTGTTCCCTTACCGATACAGCTTGACAGAGGTAAGGAGAAAGAGCATGAACTTGGCCTGCGGATGGAACGCATAGCTGACAGGAAGGCGGCAGATGCTCTGGGCATTTTCGATCTGGCTGGAGTCCGTTGCCATTCTGCCCCAACTCTTCATGTTGCAAAGGACAGGGGAGGCTGAAACCATCACAACGCACTATCTGTTCGCTCTCGGTGCCTACAGAGCGCTTTACATTCCCAACTGGATATGGCGATTCTTCACGGAGAACCATTACTGGGACCCCATTCCGGTGATTGCGGGTATCATTCAGACTGTGCTCTACTCGGACTTCTTCTGGATCTACTACACCAAGTACGTCTTGCAGGAACACGTGGGATATGCCGCATGGGTAACAAGGCTGACGCACTTCACAGGGTACTGCAAGGCAAGAAGTTCAACCTCCCAGTCTAGAATACGCGAAACCGGAACATCTCTCCGGTGTCCCCAACGCGCCGTAGCCGAACAACGCGCCCAATGATGTGCATGCTGCTATGTCTGCACACACTAGTATACCTCACGATTCGCGCGCAGATTGTCCGTGCTCAATTAATTGAAATCAGGAAGGACGAATTGAGATGAGCAAGGCAATATACTCGCGTTGGCAGAAGAAATCGTAGCTCGACTGCGGCGAATGGCAATGCGATGTTCGATCGTTGGAACAGGCATGATGAGGCGGCATAGCTGTATGTGTAAAGATACGAGGTCGGTTGTGATGAGTGAGAAGGTTTTTGACCATCATTGCATATGCAGACGCTCGCATTGTAAGTTGATGAAAATAGCCAGCGATGGCATAATGAACTTCGATTTAAGAGTCGGGTCCTCGCGTAGTACTTCCACAAAACGTGATGATTGCGCCTGCTGTACTTGAATTCTCGGCCACGGCATCGTCGTTGCGAACTGAGCCGAGATCCACGTAGTCCAGATTCGCGATCCAAGTGTGCCGATGCAAGTGAAGGAAACCGACTCGTGTGGTTGACATGCTGGGCATCAATGCACCCAATGCTCCTCCGAACTTGAATGTCACGGTCGAATAGAAGCACACCGATGACGCCGACGGGTGCTTCCGACGACGCATAAAGCTGTCTAGCTTCTGGCAATTACTCGCGACACTGACACCCACACAGCCGGGCAAACGACCAGCCACTCCTCTACGCAATTGCTTCTGCGGATCATTCATTTGTCGATCCTGATTGTTGCAATATAGTCAGCGGCGCGCACACGCGCAACTTCGCCGGACCATGGCCGACCTCAGCGAGCTGTTCTCGCGCCTCAAACAGCAACAGAGCTCCGACGCACCAACTTCTTCGCAACCACCGCCGGCGGCATTGTGGGCACAACCAGCGTACGAGCCGCCGTCAGTGTCATCGCCGTTGGTCTCACCACCTACCCACACGCCGAATCCACATCACGCATCGAATATCATCAGTCCCATCAACCCGTCATCGAACGCCGGCACCCCGAATCAAGATCCCAATCGCACCAACAACTTGCTAAACCTTCTCAAGTTCCAAGGGCAGTCGGGGCAACAACAGCAGCCACAGCCACAATCAGGCGCAATGGCGGGCCTCACCAATGTGCAGTCGAATCGCCACACCTCGATACAAATCCCCGCGACGCAGCCTCGCGAAGGCGCATCCTCGCGCAATGCACGGCCATTGTCGGCAGCGGACGTCGTGGCTAACCTCCAACGCTCCTCCTCTAGTTCTGCCGTACCTCAGCGCAACCTGAGTGGGCTAGACGACGAGTTGAGGTCTAAGTCAAGTGGCAACCCTCAGGACTTGCTGCTGAATTTGCTCAAGGGCCCGAAGGCTCCAACGCCTGCACCAGTGGCGAGATCTGAGTCGCAGAACAGCAGGACGCTCAAACAGCAACCCGATATCGATGACTTGAGCAAGCAATTTGGACAAGCTTCAGTTGGCTCGACAGGCTCACAGGCGACACGCGAATCGACCGCTCGTCAGTTTGGCAGTCCCGCTGCTGGCAAAACCCCGTTTGAGGGTCCAGCTGCCAACAAGGCATCGATGTTCAACTACGTAAACCCATTCGACCAACTGCACACATCGTCGCCTCTGAACAGAAACCGCACACCGCAGCCCGCCGAGCAGGCGAACGTGCCCAAGAAGATCGAAATCCTGAAACATGATCGCAGCGCCTCCGCGCAGAATGTTGAGCAATCGCAGCCGAAGTCGAAGAGTAGGAAGATCGACGATGATGCTTCCTCGGCATCGACTAAGAGCATTTCAAAGGAGAACGTGGAGAAACAGGTCGCACATGCTCTCAAGGCTGCTGACAGCCGTGAGCCACTCAATAGCAGGGCCACCACGGATGATGAGCGCATCAAGAAAGAGACTGCAAACAACGAAGACGTTGAGTCAAATTGGGAGAGTGCCGAGGATGATGGTAAGGCGGATTACAAGGTGGAAGTGTACAACTTCCCAATGAAGCCATTTGTCTCGATCCAAGTGCGCCCATTAAAACAGGCTCGCTCAATTCGGCAAGATCACTTCATGGTCATTGCGCAGCTTAAGAAGGAGTTCGATCAAATCGACCGCTCGCTCGTCACTGCTAGCCAGACACACATTGTCTACGCGCAAGTCGCCACGAAGAAGGACAACGGAGGGTTCCGAATCATTCGACAGGACTCTGGCGACCACAAGCAAGTTTTCAGGTCGAGCGGCGAGCGCCTCTTCAGCGTCCAGCTCTGCAGCAACGTTGCTACAAAAGACAACGATGTCGAGACTGTGCTTGGCACTGGAGTGCATGGTTCCGTCTTCTGGACATCCCTCGTTAAGTCCAGAGGAGATTCGTTCCAGGATGACGATGTAGAAGCTCATGGTTTCATTTTGCCTCCAGTAGCTACTGTGGAGGAGAACACGAGCGGCTCTCCGGTGAAGACTCGTGCCAAAATGAGCGCCCGTCATCCCGACTACTTTGCCATCGCACGCGGCAAACACATCTACATCATTGCACCAGACACGGCCAGGAACAGCGCATACACTGACCAGAACACGCGCCGTGTCAACAGTGAAAAGTACTTTGCTGAGCAGACCCTCAAAATCAACACTGGCAAAGCGGGCAAGGACTTTTGCTTCTCCGAAGATGACACAGTCATTGTCAGCCTTGATAAGAACGGGCGGTTCAAGTTTTGGGACATTCGTGATCTCACAGCACAAGCAAGTGTGCGCAGCTTCGAGCCTCGCAAGCACGAGCCTGTCGAGCTGCGCGAACCAATCATTCAGCACACTGCAGTCACATCGGGGAGCAAGCCCGACGAGAAGCCCTCAGTGTCTTCGATCATGTTTCTTGATAAGGAGAAGCCATTTAACAAAGGCTCTGCACTTCGTTACATGCTTGTCGGCTTCAAGCAAAACCATATCCTGCAGCTCTGGGATCTTGGTCTTGGCAAGGCGGTGCAAGAGATTCGTCTGCCCCATGAGAAGGACAGCGATGGTATTTGCAGCGTCACCTATCATCCCAAGACTGGTATAGTGACTGTTGGACACCCAACTCGCAACAGCATCTACTTCCTACACCTTAGTGCACCAAAGTACAACCTTCCGACCATGGAGCAGGCCAGATTCATGAGAATGCTGTCGACGAACGACCAAGCTCTACCAAAGCCTGAGAGCACTGCTATCATGAGTGGACTTAGGGAGTTCTCTTTTGCCAAGGTGGGCCAGCTCAGAAGCGTGGACATGCTGAGAACGCCGGTCGAAAATGCTAGCGAGAACGGGACGGAGGAGGAGACCCTCTTTGAGCTGTACATCATGCACTCGAAGGGCTCTGTCGGCATCAGCATCAAGCGCGAAGACCTGGGCTGGGATAAGCAGAGCAAGATGATGAACCCTAAGGAAGCCCTGAAGGAGGGTGTCATCGAAGTGCGCGAGCTCTCAATACCAAAACAGTCGTCCTCATCGGGAGAGCGCACTGAGGCGGACACCACTTCGAGGCAGTTGCCGAAGTCGACCATTCTCGCGAAGCCAGAACCAACCAAGACTCCATCGCCGCTAAATGCCGTGAAGCAAGAGACTGCCCGTTCGCCAACACCCCTCTCCAACGGACAGCAACCTCGTCTGCTCTCGCCGGAACCGCCTACCAAGCCATTGCCGCAGATTCCTGCTGGCAACCCGCCCTTCATCACTGCCGATTCTTACAGTCATGCCGCTTTGCGCACCAAGTCTCCAACTGGTAGCAAGTCGAGTGACGAGGTTCAGCGCAACGTGATCATCTCGCCAAAAGCAAAGGGAGCTGTTCTCGCTACCGCGTCTAACGCTTCCACTCAAGCAAGTGCCCCGATTGCAGGCGCGGGAGACTACCAGAGTCTGCTGACGCTCCAATTCGATTCTTTGTACCAGCGCATTGAGTCCGACAAGCGCGTACAGGATGCGGCTGCCGGTGCGAAGCAAGACGCTCTACTCCGCCTGGTATCGTCTACGCTCACTGAGAATGTGGACCGTAGCCTTAGCAGCATCATTGCCACCCGCATCGAAAAGGATGTGATTCCTACGCTGACTGAAGTGACCAGCAAGGTTGTGGATCGCAAAATCGCAGAATCGCTTCCACCGCAACTCAATGCCAGCGTGTCCGCAGCGATGAAGGCCAACCTTTCCAACACACTTCAGCAAGCCCTTCAGGACAAGGAAGTGCACAAGGCTATCTCGGATTTGACTGCCAACCAGGTCGCTCAGCGCGTGCAGCAGCAAGTGTCAGCTATGCTTCAGCAGCAGCTGCCAGAGATGACTACGAAGGCTGCGCAGAAAATGGTCGGCGATCTCGAGAGCAAGTTCACTCAACATCAGCGCTCCTTCGAGGCTCAACGCCAGCAAGACAACGCGAAGATCGAAGAACTGTCTGGCATCGTTCGCAGCTTGTCGACTACGCTGCAAGGCATGGCTGCCAGTCAGGCTTCCTTCCAGGAGCAGATTCTCAAGCTTCAGCGTGAGACAGGTTCCGGTCAAGCGGCGGCAGCGAGATCCACCTCTACTTCTCCCACAGCCAACCAGCAAACTCCTGCTGAGCCAGAGGATGCTGATATCCTCAACATGACTCAGCTGTTGATGGATGGCAAGTACGAGGATGCAACTATTCAGGTATGTCACCATCTTCCCGTCACTCTGATTTTTACTAATCTATCGCAGTGGATCTCATCGGACCGCCAAGCGGACATTTTCGACAAGTTGTTCGTTCGCGTGAACCCAACATACCTCTCCCAATTATCCCCACTGGTCGCTCTCACCGTCTCGGCAGCCATCACTTCAAGCTTTGACTCCTTCGTTTCTGAGCGTCTCGACTGGCTCACCCGAGTCCTGCAACAAATCGACGTTCGCAACGAGGATATCATGGACGTTGCACCAAAGATTATGGATGTGCTCACGCAGCGTCTGCAGGGCGCTTACATGGCCATTTCAGAGGCTAGACCATCGGACCCTGCTTTGAGAACCATCAGCAACCTCAGCCGCCAGGTTCACGAGATCCGACGTGTTGCTCAGTGACTCGACGCGGCTTCGCGGAAGGGTCTGAGCATGCTGATTTGAGCGACCAAGCAACAAGCAGCTTCTAACGGCGCTCTCGAGGCGTCACCATTATTGCGACTGTTTATGGCATGGCGTTCATTACCCGGAGAACCATGCACTCACGTTCCTGACGCTTACGTGCAACACGATTCAGTGTATTCTACTGTAGCAGCATTCGGCGTAGCGAGCGGTGTAAAAATTGGACATGCTTTGTACAGTCTGGCTCCAAGGCAATGGAGCTAGCACATTCAATGTATCACACGAAAGGAACAAATTGTCACTAATAATGAACATTCGATCAACAGTACTCCAAAAGCTTTCCTTTTCTTTCGATACTTCGCTACGTATACTTCATCCTCTTGTTGAAGTCATCCACAATCTTTCTTGCGGCTTTGACGATCTCTAATGCTCCAGGACTGTCACTGTGACAGCATAACGAGACATCGTGGTCTCCGACTGGTAATTGGACTTCTTCACCTGTGACTGCTGTCACGGAACTATTTTCAACTTGGCTCGAGACATGTTTGTGCACATCTTCAGATGTCCAAGGTTTTTTCTTGCGATCGATGACGAGTTTTCCATCTGAAGAGTATTTCACATCGCCGTATCTGATTTAATCACAGGAAGCTGTCAGCAATGCGACGAATTTGTGGCAGGATGGGGAGACAGAGAACGTACAACTCCGCTGTAAACGGCAATCCCATTTCTTTCGCAACTTCTTCATGGAAAGTTCCTGCGAGTCCGAAGACGCGGGTTCCGGGTGGTACGCCAGCATATACTGCACGACAGATTTCTTTGTCGCGGTACATCATGCCGTATAAGACGCCGTGGGGTTTGACGTGGTTGAGCGGAACGTCTGCGGCAGTGAGGAAGGCTTGGAGAGCGCCGACTTGATAGCGGGTCATGGCTGTTAGTTCTTCGGGGGACATTTTGATTTCGCGGCGGCCGAAGCCTTGACTGTGGAGAAGATCTAGTTAATGAGAGATTGGAGAGGGGTTGGAAGTTAGTGTGGTATACTTACATATCTGGAAGGCCGGGATGAGCGCCGACGAGGATGTTGTGTTCTTTGCATTTTGCTACCGTTTCGGACATAATCAGCGGGTCGCCGGCGTGGAACTGTCGTGCCTATTAGAACGATTGACACAACGCAGGGCTGCTTCAGAGATGTGCTTACGCCACAAGCGACATTGGCATGATCGATGAGTGGGATGAGTTCATCATCAGGACCTGCTTTGAAATTTCCGTAGCCTTCGCCTAGATCGACGTTGATGTGGACTTTCTTTGAGATGGGCGGCATCGTGCGATCACTAAAGTCTGCGAAGCTCTCTTGGAATATGGACACAATGGGGTGTGAGTGCAGAAAAGGAAAGGGTTGCAGAATTATTCCCGTGAAGCAAGAAGAGGAGGTGAGGTCTCCAGGTACAGCGTACAGCTACCTTTCTAGTGCTAGACTCGCGTGACGATATTATGGATACCCCTCGATGCCAGGTGAGGAGGTTATGATGCTTATCAGTGAGATAGCTCTGGGACCTCGCTCGTGTTGGTTGGAAACCTGGATGCGTGCGGAGAAGTGGCAGTGTGCAGCTGCCATCCTGGGCATCAGGAAGCATAAGAAGATCTGTTGTTACACGGCCTTCTGTCTTTTGGCGAAAGCTTCGCACCATTGACAGAATGGAGAAATTGAAGACGTTGCTGATTGCGAACAGAGGAGAGATCGTGAGTGCCCCGCGATCATGAAGAAGTCGAGTCTTGGCATGCTGATGCAACTTCCTTCAATCTCGCCAGGCTGTCCGTATCATCAGAACTGCCAAACAACTCGGCATCAAGACAGTTTCTGTTTACACATCGGCAGATGCTGCATCGTTGCATGTCTCAGATGCCGATGAAGCTGTCCTCCTGCCGACCCTCCAAAGCTATACCGATGGCGATGAGCTTCTTCGAATCGCAAAGGAGAAAGGAGTCGATGCCATAATTCCTGGATATGGCTTCCTCTCTGAAAATGCAGCATTTGCAAAGGCCGTGAGCGATGCAGGCCTAGCTTGGGTTGGGTATGATTCTGCACTCACCTAGACTTGACTTTTGGAACGTACAGGAAATGCTGATCATGACCACGTGGGTGCAGACCACGCGAAGATGCGATCAAGGCTTTCGGAATCAAGCATACCGCTCGTGATCTGGCGAAGCAGTCTGGCGTTCCCATAGTCCCCGGTACAGAAGGTCTCGTCGAGAGCGAAGAAGATGCTGTCAAGCAGAGCGATTCGCTTGGCTATCCTGTAATGCTTAAGATCACAGCAGGAGGAGGAGGTCAGTCAATTGAGACGAACCCTGTCGTTGTGTGATATTGACTGAAAGCAGGCTCCGGCTTGATAACATGTCAGAACGCAGAACAAGTCAAGGATGGATTCAAGAAAGCCCAATCTCGTGGTCAAGCTCTTTTCAAGGACTCCGGGGTCTTCATTGAACGCTACTACCCCGAAGCACACCATATCGAAGTACAGGTCTTTGGCAACGGGCTCGGCCACGCCATCCACTTTGGAGAGCGAGAATGTTCAATTCAACGCAGACATCAAAAAGTCATCGAAGAATGCCCCAGCCCATTTGTGCAGAACCATTCTGGCTTGAGGGAGAAGATCTGCAGCGCTGCAGTGAGCCTCGCTCAGTCGGTCAAATATGGTTCAGCAGGGACTGTGGAGTTTCTGGTCGATGACAAGACGGCCGATTTCTTCTTCCTGGAGATGAATACCCGTCTACAAGTCGAACATCCAATTACAGAAGCTTGCTATGATGTTGATCTTGTCGAGCTCATGTTGAAGCAAGCGGATGCGCAACTTACTGGTCAAGGTGGCCTATCTGCTGAGTATTTGGATTCACTACAAAAGCCCGGTCCTTTCGGAGCTGCTATCGAAGCCCGCCTGTACGCAGAGAATGTGCTCAGAGACTATGCACCTTCGCCAGGTCTGTTGACAGAGGTGTACTGGGCAGAGCGTCAGAACGCTCGCATCGATACTTGGGTGAGGACTGGCCTGCGGATCTCACCAAATTATGATCCGTTGATCGCCAAAGGTAGGTGTGACACTGGTCCTTCCATTCACGCACTCTAATGATCTTTTTACAGTCATCAATCATGCGAAGACACGCGATGCTGCACTGAAAGGCATGGGAATGCTGTTAGAGCAATCAGTGGTTTCTGGCCCACCAAACAACCTGGATTTCCTGGGCGCTATCATCAAAGATGAGACTTTTCAGTCCGGTCGAACGATCACCTCGTTCCTGCAGAGCTTTGAATACAAGCCGAATGTGATAGATGTAGCGACCGCAGGCGCTTACACTCTGGTACAGGATCTGGAAGGCAGGCCAAGCGTGGGCAAAGGCATTCCTCGAAGTGGAGCCATGGATCCAATCGCTCTTGCTGTGGCTAATGCTCTTGTTGGCAACGAACGTGGCCAGGAAGGTCTTGAGATCACACTCTCTGGTCCCGAGCTGAAGTTCCATGGGCCGGCAGTTATTGCGGTGACAGGAGCTCCCATCGAGGTTGCGCTGGATGGCGATTCCATTCCGATGTGGACCCGCAAGCACATCAAACCTGGCCAGATTCTGAAGATTGGCAAGACAACTGCAGGAGGATGTCGCAGCTATCTCGCTGTATACGGCGGCTTCACTTCCGTGGCGGACTACTTTGGCAGTAAATCGACTTCACCTATAGTTGCTATCGGTGGATATCAAGGACGACAGCTTGCACCTGGAGATCAGCTCAGCCTTGTCAAGGAGATTCCATCGAACCTACACTCTCATCCTAGTGTTCCAGAGTCACTACGACCTGACTACAGCTCACCGTGGACGATCAATGCTCTTCCTGGACCACACGAAGAAGGCTATCTGACCGAACAAGACATCGAAATGCTCTACAGCACTGAATGGAAGGTCTCTCATAACGCTAGCAGGAGTGCAATTCGGCTGATTGGTCCCGTACCGAAATGGGCACGAGCAGATGGCGGAGAAGGTGGCTCACACCCTTCCAACCTAGTCGAATATGGATATTCATGCGGATCACTCAATTGGACTGGCGACGAAGGCTGTATTTTTGCCTTAGATTGCCCCAATTTTGGTGGCTTCGCAAGTTCCGCGACAGCCATTCGTGCAGACTACTGGAAACTAGGACAGCTCAAAGCGGGAGATTCTCTGAAGTACCAACGTGTATCTCTAGAAGAAGCTCTTTCGCTGCGAAGGAATGTCGAAGACTACATCGAAGGCATCAGCAAGGCTGTACAGACAAACGATTTCAACAATGTCAAGCCACTCGCTTCCGACTTCAAAGCCAGCGGGAACTACAGTAAAGCTGTGCTATGGGAACGTCCAGCCTCAGGAGCTCAACCTCAAGTCCGTTATCGCCAAGCAGGAGACGCCTACCTCCTCGTCGAATACGGCAATGAACAGTTTGACCTCAACTATCGCTGCCGCGTCACAGCCCTCGAAAAAGCCATCAACGACTCTACCGCTCCAACCTGGCTCAAAAAAGATCTCATCACCACAGTCGGGTGCTGCACATCCCTCAACATCCACTACGATGGCTCCCAGATGGACCGCGCCCAACTCATCGCTCATCTCCAGACTCTCGAAGACCAAATCGGTGACCTCAGCAAGACCAAAGTTCCCAATCGCCGCTTCAAACTCCCGCTATCCTTCGAAAGCAAAGAACAAACTGAAGCCACAGAGCGGTACATGTCGAATCAGAGGCCTCATGCTCCGTACCTGCCAGACAATCTTGACTTCGTTGCGAAGAACAATGCTTTCACGGCCGATCAATTGAAGCATAACATGTTGACTGGCGAGCTCATGGCCGTCGTGGTGGGGTTCTACTGCGGCAATACCGTATCGTTGCCCGTTGACCCGCGAATGCGAATGAGTGCTCCCAAAGCGAATCCCTCAAGAGTCTTCACTCCTGAAGGGACATTCGGATGGGGTGGAAGTTGCGCATCGATCTATCCCGTGGATTCTCCAGGAGGATATCAGATGTTAGGACGCACAATTCCTTGTAAGCTTTCCCTTCTCCCCTTCTTCTCCCTCACACCCATTGAACAATCACTAACCTCTCTCCTCCCTCCTCCCAACAGGCTTCGACTACTACGGCTTCAAATCCGGCTTCACCCCGACCCGCCCCTGGCTCTTCCAAGACTTCGACATCCTAACCTTCCACCGCGTCTCCGAATCCGAACTCAACGCTCAACTCGAACTTTTCCGCTCTGGACAATATGAATTCACGTACGAAGACTCCGAATTCGATATGGCAGAACATAATAAACTTCTCGAAGCGACGAAATCCGAAGTCGAGGAGATCCGTGCGAAGCAGAGAAAAGTTCAAGAGGAAATGATTAGAGCGGAAAATGAGAGTTTGAAGAGGTGGAGAGAGGAGAAGGAGAAGAGAAAGCCGGATTTGAGTACGATTGAGAGTTTGTTGGGTCAGGAAGGGGTTGGGGTTGTGGAGGCGCCGGTTGATGCGAATGTTTGGAAGGTGGAGGTTAAGGAGGGGGATGAGGTGGAGGGGAATCAGGTTGTGGTGATTTTGGAAGGTGCGTATCTGGATCTGTTGCTTTCATGCTTTTTTCTTGTCCTCTTGTGCTGACGATTTGGGCGTGATAGCGATGAAACTTGAGATCAATGTGTATGTGCCGGAGGGGTTTGCGAGTGGTGGGAAGAAGGCTGTTGTGGAGAAGCTGCTTGTTGAGCCGGTAAGTTGGGTAGATGTATCGAAGCTAGACGAGGCCGTGTTTGCTGACATTATCGACTTGATATAGGGAGAGACGATCAAGGTATGCGTAACCCATATTTCTTCTATGAGGAGTTCTTCGTCTTCGGAGCATTTTGCTGACACTCTGGCAGGCCGGCGGACGCATCGCGCTCATTCGTTCAAGTTGAGTCGTGTAGGCAGTGCGGTTTATCCCGTCACTCTCTGGCAGAAAGAGAAAGCTCGGTATGCGATATGTTCCAATGCGTTGTCTAATGTATTGAAGTCGTTATTTCTTGTCTCTGTGTCACCTGTCTGCGACGCTGCTCCATGCACGGCACACGCACAACCGGCAGGCTAGATGAGCGCAGAAGCCATGAGTTCACGTTAGTCACACGATAAAGTCGATCACACCACGATTTAGCTAGTCCAGTCTACGGCCGTACAGTCTTCGCTTGTCTCAGATCTGTGACCTAGTGTAGTGCACTGCATCCTCTTGAAGAAAAAGCTTCTGTTTGCAAGATATTTTCTTTCCCTTACCTTGCATACTGTTCCGTGACGTATACGCCTGAAATCTGTGTTCATCATGCAGCACTCGCACTGCTCGCTTCAACGTTGGAATGGTCAGCTATACGCAGCAAAGCGAAGCATCGGTCCCGAGTCGCTATGATATCAGTGTGTCAGGAATAGTATTTGAAAGTGAGTCCGAAGCAGGGTCCGAAGAATTTGGAGCTTGCCGCGAAATAGGTCAAGGCTTGGAAGTGAAGATCTGGGCACTTCTAGACAAGGAGATCCACATCATTCTCGCCCAGGGCTGCAGCAGCGATGGTGCAGTGCACATCTGTGGAGAAGGACTGTGGCTCGTGTAAACTGGGTCCCAGTTCAGTCATAGGCCAATGCCACGATCGTCGCACGTAAACTGTGCTAGGGTGGTCCGCTCCAGTGGTGTCGGCAAGGAGAACTATTGGAGATTTGCTGCATGCGGCACAGCATAGTCTAGTCATAGCAGAAGATCCTTTTGGCTTCGGCGGAGATGGAGCCTTCTGCCGACATATCGCCAATGAAGAACGACGTCGAGGCGTCGAAGACGTTGTCGGTGCCTGCTCGGTGTAGTTTGTATCTGTATATTGATTGATTGCTGCTGCAATATCGCAATACCGACTGCTCGTCACAGCGGGTTGATGCCATGGAGCTTGCCTAGTAGAGGCAACAGGCAGGCAACGGGAGATCCACTGCATAGGTCATGCTTGATCCTTCTCGTATATCCTCTCGAGGAGTGCCGGTCTGCTGCTATTAGATGGGGTTTTGCATAGGGATAGCTACGTCTGCAGGTTGCACAGAGAGCATCATTCGGGGCCTAACTTGTGCACGAAGCGAACCTTGTGCCCGGATTGCCCGCTCGTTCGCTATGTTGCTCGCAGCGGCCAGCGTCCGCCAAGGCCTGTCAGGCAATCGGCATAGCCGGGCCGACTCCACTCTCGCCTAATGAGAAGAGTAAGTCGCAATGCGGAAAACGATGTGGCCCAGGCAGGCGTGACTTGGCCTGTCAGAGAGGAAGGTACTGATTGCATGCAGAGCAGGAGCGAGGACGGTCATGGTGTCGTTTGAGGAGGTAATGTCGATTGCGGGATCCGACAGGCGAACGGGAAGCTGCACTGCTGCGTGATGATGAATGCTTGGGCGGCCAGGGTGCACGCGCTCGAGTTTCTTCCCCGTTCCTGCGGTGGTGAAATGGTCGGCGTTCTCCGCGGACGCGACAACCAAGATCTGGCAGTGGCCGCTGCTCGGGGAGCTGGGGAGGTGGAGGTGCGATAGGAGAGGATAGGCAGGAGGCCATCGTCCATATAGGCAGTTCGAGATAAGCGTGTCCGGCAGAGCAGGTCAACGGCAGCCGGCGGGAGGGCGTGTCTGTCGATATAAGCAGTACCACAGGGTCGAGGCGTCGCACGCTGGAGCGCTGCAGGGATGTCGGTCGGTCGACGGTGGGGAAAGCAAGCTGCACACGTCTGGAAGCCCTCTGCGGCGCCCGTCTTGCCCTGCCCTGCCCTGCCTCGTCCACGTCGGACTCGCGGTGGGATGTGCAGGCGGAGCGAGGGGCGCTGGAGTAGACGACGTCGGCTGCTCTTTTCTGCGCTCGCTGCTATTACCGGAGCGCATCCATTATTGCTACCACCGCACATGCAGTACATGGTACCTATCACTACAGCTTACTGACGACAAGGTTTGAACTTAGCGGGCTAGCTTTGCCTTCAGCCACCGCGCTCGTCTGCTAATTGCGTGCTTCCTTCTTGGGACTACCGGCTCTGCGACGACGGCGACAGACGCGTCGTGCACCAGCTCTTGTCAATTTCCTCCTCCTCCGCACCCACGTTCGCGGCGAGACAGTCGCGGCCAAGAGACGGCGGTGGTGGGCGCACGTTGCGGGAAACGGTATGCAGCCGTTGGCGGCATCCTAGACACACGCAAGGCCAACTCTCGAGGCGCCGTGCGGTGGCTTGCCAGTGCGGAGTCTTCTTCGGCGCCCGCTGGTGTGAGTGAGCGCTCTGTCTGCTCTGCTGCCGCGTGCTTGCTTGTTGCTTGCTGGCTTGCCTGCTCCCACGTCGTCCACGCCAGCGCGGTGAGTCGTAGCGCGAGTCGGCACCACCATGGACTCGCGGAAAACGGGGAACGAGTGGGAGGACATGGACATGTTCGGCACCACCGCGCCCACCGGCTTCGACACTCCCTCTGGCTTCGATGCCTTCAACGACTTCACCAACCTCGACGCGCAGTATGCCGAGTCGCCTATCGGCCTCGCCCTACGCACCCCGTCCAAGTCGGGCCCCGATGCCTCCACCTCCGCCGCCGCGCAGCATGCCAATGGCGGGGCGGCGCTCGCCATGACCTCTGCGGAGACCTCGAGCCAGGACTCCTCCTCCGACACGTCGAGCGGGCGCAAGAGGAAGACGGGGCAGTCAGAGTCGCCCGTGTCCATGGACGACTCGATGCACCATCACATTAAGCAGGAGGACAGCAAGATGGACATGCAGCAGGTGCGGAGCTACGATCACTTCTCCCAGCCCATGCACAATCTGTCCCTGGAGCAGCAGCAGAGCCAGAACAACATGGGTCAGCAGTACTTCAATAGTGCCGCATCGAGCCCGGTGCACGCGAGCGACTTCAACTCGGCCATGTCGCTCGATGCACAGGTTGCCGGCAACATGGCTGTCCAGTACCAGCAGGATTCGCCCGTGCAGACCATCAACCCTGGTATGTTCTCCATCGGCGGCTCGCGAGATCAATCTCCTGCCACGAATCTCATGTTCAATCAAGCCTCGCCCACTGCCATGTTCTCCACGCCCTCGTCGGACAGCCCTGAGGCCTTTGCAAACACCCAGAATTGGCCGGCATCACTCGCACAGAACCCACAATGGCCCGGCGACTTTGCAGGTCAGCTAACATCACCAGGTGGCATTGCCTTCACCCCATCACCTGGCGCGAATGGGGCAACGCCGGCGAGCACGACGCGGGGTGCCGCTTCCCGCGCTCTGCTGGGCAGGTCACCACTGCACATTGCCCCCATCTCGACCAAGTCGCGTGTGGAGACGCAGATCAACGTGGTGATGACTTTGGAGAAGCCGCCGCCTGGCATTGAACATCTCCACCTCCCGCTTCACACCATTGCCAAGTCAAAACTATTAGCAAAGGAGGAATTTGACCCCACAAAAGTACTCGAGCTCCACACCATGCTCGTGTGCACTAGTGCAATGCACAACCCACAGACCAAGGAAAAGGCGCTGAAGCGCGCCGCCGCCCAGAATAATGCAGAGATTCAAAGGCGAGCGGAGCTTGCCCGCGATGTGCCGCACGACGAGGATAGGAATGATCAAAAGAACTTGCCCGAGGACGAAAGGGTCGTCAATGGGGGCGAGGTCAAGATCTGCAACAACTGCATACAGCGGGAACGGAAGCGTGCAGGTCGCAAGAAGACAAAGCGCGAAGAGGAGCAGCAGCACTGGGAGCGTTTCGAAACGGAACGAGTGGTGGTGTTCAACTCAAACGAATACCTGCCATTTAAGCCGTGCGATCCGTCACAATACCCGCAGCGAGATACTAACGCTGATGGTGAGCAATACATGCCTCCCGATGGGGCCCTGCACGTCACCGCTGCCATGCGGATCGCATGTTACTGTAGGCACCAGAGCGAGAAGGAGGGCTTTCAAGTCATCTTCACGCTCAAGGACCACCAAGGCAACGTTGTCGCTCAACAGTTATCCGACTCGATCCTCATCACGGACGATCACAAAACACATCCGCAGAGTTTCTCGGCCACAGTCGGCAATGAGGGTTTCTATCAGAACGCGGCTTTCCTGCCCAATGGATTACCGATGTCGCATTCGATGGTGGACATGTCTGCTCACGTCCAACCATTTACATCCTCGCGCTCGGCAGGCAATCTACCCGCGCTTGCATACAACGCGCAGTACAACCCACACAGCCATGTGCACCAACTCCCCGGGTCGGGATACGCATCAGGAACGACATCTGCCACCATGACGCCGACCAGTCTTTCGAGGCCGGGATCGCCAACTAATGCAGGACAAGCAGGTCCCAACAAGAAGCGCAAGTCTTCATCGTTCCACAGGAAGGTCCCGAGCGGCTTGACGATGACTCCTCGAGTGGATACCAGTCAACCACCATCTTCCAACATGCCATCTGCAGTTTCCATGAACACACCGTTCTCGCCAACAGGGCAGTTCCCAGTGAACCAGTCGTACATGACCATCCCGAACAATAACGGTCCAGCACAATATTACAACAGTGGCCCGCCGACTCCAAACGAGAACGCCCCTTTCAACTTCAGCCAGCCACAGGTAGATATGTCGCGCATCCAGCAGAATCTGAACAACCAGGCCTATTTCTCTCATCCATCATCGGCCGTGCCCAGCCGTGCATCGTCCCCCGTATTACAGCAGACCCGCGCCAATATGGCCGCATATGCCAGACAACATCCAATCCAGACGTCCACCAACACCATGGGCAATCGGGCCCAACAGCAGCAGCAATTTGCAGTTCAAGTACCTCCTGGATCTGCTGGGCACGATGGTACAATGTCGTCTTATCCTACGATTGATCGCATCACGCCCAACGAAGGGCCGATGAGTGGGGGTACAGAGGTCGCTATCTTTGGACACAACTTTGTCAACGGCGTCCAAGTCCAGTTCGGCGACCAGGTGGTTTCTTCGCAGGTCCTGTCTCCGAACTCCATGATTACAATTTCTCCGCCTGGCAGGGTAGGCTCCGTCCATCTTAACCTCCTGGCACCTCCAGGCGCAGCGCCATACCCTCAACTCGCGAACCGTCCCATCTTCAGATACACCCAGTACAACGAACAAATGATGGTCATGGCGCTCAAGTATCTCAGTGAGCAGCAATATGGACAGACGGACAATTGGCAAGCGCTGGCGCAGCAGAGCGCGACTCAATACGTGCAATCGAATGTCGTGCGTGGCGGACTGGGACAGCAAGGAACGTATCGCATGGCTGCAGAGTATGGAGATGTCGAAGGAGCGATAATGCAGATCTCAGGTGCTCTTGATCAACACCGGCCTGCTTCCACACTTGCTTCCTCTCATGCAAGCGCAAGCGATGATGCCTCCTCGCTCGGCATCCACCATGAAGCAGAACGATTGGTGGGCCGAGGTGCAAGCTTGACCTGTAGCGACAACAACGGCTACGCGCCTTCGCTGCACGCAGCCCTGCAGGGACATCGCGAGATCTTCGAACGCCTTGCGGCACCCAACGGGCTTCCATACCTGCGCGGGCCACACGGATCCGACATGCAAGCAACCACACGCACACGGCTCCTACGCTATACCGAACATCTGCGCGGCGTCAGACGCTATTCAGGCTCTTCACGATCATCCATCGACGATGAGGGGAAGCCTCTATCGAGAGCGTCAAAGACCGATGGCAGTAACACGCATGTTGCTGAAATGCAGGACAAGGCAGGACAGCATATCGCATTGTCGTCTTCAAGATCTCGACAAATGGGGATTGTTCCCGTGCCAATCGCACACGTACAAAGTGTCCCGTCAGCGACAGATCGTGCGCTCTGCCGTGACAACAGCCCGGCGCAGGCACAGGAGACGGCGGCCAACGCGGATTCCCAGTCCCAAGCACCACCGAACGTGCCCGAAAGCTCAAGTCACCACTGCTGCACCTCCTTTGCCAACGCCGCTGCGTCTCCCAAGGGCAGACGATTGTCGAGGACGGCCACGCCCGCCACGCTCACCGACCTCCTCACGGCGTCGGATCCGGCTTGCGCAGCCCCGGCCTATCACAGCATGCTGTCAGAGCAAACGCCAGCTGAGCTACCAAGGACAATCGCACCCAGCAATCTGGATACTGTTGCAGGGCAGAAGTGCGCGACCATGTTTGAGACCCCGAGTGCAACGGATCACGTTTCCCGTTGTTCAGGTTCTTCCGAGGACCCCTCACCGAACATGTCCGCCGAAACGCTTCGATGGCTTGTCACGACCGGAACTTGGGTAAGTCGTTCATTCGTCCCGCCTTCCGGCCCGAATGATACAAGTGACATCCTTGCTAACCTTCTTTCTCTCTTCCAGGTACCGGGTTATGCTCTCACGACAACGAGTATCATGATTCATGCCATTTTGCCTCACATCAGGCCATCTATCACGGATATGTCTGGCAGTATGGCCATTGCAAATTTGCCTGGCGCGTCTTCTGTCGTCTGCGCTGCTGCTTGAGTGTGTGGATCCTTGAACAGCAGTAATGCAATGCGATGAACCTATTTTACCTTCGAGTCCCTCTTTCAGTACCTTTGAACGAGCACGACGGTTGCAACAGCACGGCGTTCTCTCTCGCAGAAACAAATTCTGTGTTTTAATTTTGCTCGTTTCCTGACCTTTGCGGTCAGGGCTTTGTGATATGAGGCGAGGCGAGGCGAGGGGGCACGATTCTGATTTATGGGATCAAAAGCAATTGATTCATCGGGGTCAAGGCGAGAGGGAAAGGCGACGATACGGGTGGGATCTGTTGAAACGGCGAACCTGGTAGGAAAGGCCGGCTTGCGAGCATGCAACGAATGATGGCAGTGAAGGCACTGTCTTCTTCTGGCCTCGGAATTTGATGGGAGGCATTCTCGTCGGCAAGGGGAGATGAAAATGTTTGATGATGATTGTACATTTTGAAGGATGAAATATACCACACACACATACACATACGAAGAAAGTGATGTTTGTGCCAAGGTGCTGCAATTCATGTTCTGATCCACTGAACGCCACCGCCTTTCACATGTGAGGAGCTTCGATCCATGCCAGTAACGCTAGTCTAGTCTAGTGCGGAGTGAAGTGAAGGATTGGAATTATTTTACATGTTCTTCTTCTTGCATGAAGGTAGACTGAATGTTTGAGGAAGCTACTCCACTGGCGCAGTTCACTCGGCGCAGTTCAATACCCTGTCGCAGTGCATCATTGCAGTGCCTTATTGCAGTGCATTATCGCAGTGCATCAACGCAGTCCATCATCGCAGTCCGTTATTGCAGTGCCTTATTGCAGTGCCTTATTGCAGTGCCTCATTGCAGTCCTTTATTGCAGTGCATCATTGCAGTTCGTCATTGCAGTGCATTATTGCAGTGCAACAGCGTAGTCCATCATCGCAGTGCATCATCGCAGTCTCATTGCAGTCCATCCATCGCAGTGCATCAACGCAGTGCATCAACGCAGTTCGACGGCGGATAGTAGACTGTCGGAGCTTTCGTCGAGATCGACGCCTTTTTGCGCGCCCCGCTGCGCAAGGCTGAGGATTGAAGTCCTTGATCTTATTGGCGATCGAGCGCTGTAGTCAATCGATTGGACGTCCTTCGAATGTTTCATGGCAAGGCTGTAGGAGTCACAAACCTAAGGCGGCCTCTTTCTCTCCTTGTCTATTTCAGGCCATGATTGGAAGTCTTCTCGTGGTATGAAACGGCGATGTCGAAGGCGCAGCGTATGCTGGCGATTCTGCACTGCCGTCTGTGTTCAGCCTTGTCTCAAGCTTGATGTGTATAAGCATTCGCCAGTTTGTGGGTGGTTATGGGAGTTGTGAAAGAAGATATCTTACCTTCCAGCGCTGCATCGTAGCAACACAAGAGCCAACGCAAAACAATTCCTCAAAATGCACGTCTCAGTCCTCTCGATCGCCGCAGTCCTGCTCAGCTCCATCGCAGAGCTAGGCACAGCCTTGCCTCAAATCCCCAACAATCCCGCCGCATCCGTTCTCGCCGAAGCTGTCGCAACCTGGAACAACGAACCCACCACTCCGACGATAAACGTCAACGGCATCAACGACCTCATCAGCGCCGTAACAGCAATTATACCTTCACCAACTCCTCCTCCCCCTCCACCAAAGCCCCCAGGACCTCTCTGCCGCTACATCCTCACCGGCATCAACTCCTACGGCGGCGGAGGCGGTGGCGGCGCCTACCAATCCCACATCAACATTTGGGACTTCAACTTTTCCATCGAAGACTCCAAGAGCGGCAAAAAGCGCTACACCAAAATCTTGTCCGGTGATCTCAAACCCTACGCGTTCTCCGTCGGTCGCGCAGATTATAAGGGCACGCACAATATGTGCGTGAGCGCAGACTTTTGGCGCGGAAGTTATAAGTGGAATAGCTGTCGCATTTCGTTCGATGGGGGAGAGTATATTGAGGGCAAACGAGAGAAGGTTGATATTGATAGTAATATCGTCTCTGTTGTAAAGAGTAGGTGTGTGGTTGAGTATGAGTGTTGAGGAGGAATGGGAAGCTTGGTGTGGCAGCTCGCTGTGGCAGCTTGCTGTAATCTTGATGGCAAACTGGATGAAGCGCATCTCTCCACTCATTGTTAGTGTGTACTCATACCGTTTGATGATGAGACTCATGTGATATGATGTCTCAATGTTCCGATAATATCACGTTAACTCGTTATGCCGCTCGTCATTCATACTTCGTATCCCGTAGATCCAGGAATTACCTCGCGATCTCGAGGTGAGACTTCAATTCCGATCACACAGAGCAGAGCACAGAGCAACTCCGCACCCACACAACGTCGTCCGAGTCCAGGAAATTCTTGTTTCAGGTACGCAAACCATCACACCCACTCTCTTCAAAGCTTCTTCACACACGTGCGTGTCCGACTGTGTCGTGTGCTTGAAAGGCTGACCTTTTTCTTCACCGGAAGAAGGATGCCTCTTCTGAAGCACCGTGCATGGATATTCAACAACAATCCAAGCCACTGCTATATTACTGATCAATGCATTCACACGTTCTTGTGTTTGATCAGCAACACCACAATCGGAGTCAACACCGAAAAGACTTAGGACAGAAATAAAACCCTATCGTCTGGTCAGTGCTTTCGTACGACGCTTCAAGTACGGTACTCTCGAGCACAATGAAATTGTGATGATCAGAGTCGTCCCAGAGTACTCGATCTCAAGGACAGAGAAAGCCATAAGTGATCTTCAGAAAGCAAAATTCGGCAGACGTGGGATGCCAAAATCCCCTTCGCCATGGATCGTTGGTACGGGCGTGCGGCCCTGCTTTTCCATGGCGTGAGAAGTGGTGATAGAGGGTCAAAGCGGAGGTAGCGGTTGACCCTGCTTCTTCTTGTGTGCCGAATTGAACGTGTCCCAAATTTTCTTGACTCGTCGGAGATAATTTGCGTGGGGTAGGATAGAACTGTAGTATGGGGCTCTGGCGGAGATGGCATGCCGACGCCGAATCCTACTTTTCCAGGTGCCCAGGTACCTGCCATCAGCAGGTGGAATTGTGCACTCGCGCTGGATGGCATCATCAGCAGCATTGCGGAGCTTTAGCGAACTGTTTATTGCATCGGTTGATCGAAGCGCTGAGAACCTGTCGAGCCGAGTCCGCTGCGCTGGATAACGGACCGAGTACAATATCCATTAAACGATGAGAACATGATTCAGACTTCCCTCCTCGGCCAACACGTTGCCACCAGGTGAAATTTGTCCGCTTGTTCAGCTGTGATTATCAAGAATCGCCAACGAACGTCATTCATTGAATGTTTGCTGTGTTGACCCGTTGCAGGGAACTTGCTTCAGGATAGAGAGGAGGTGCTGCGTAGATAACGCCATCTCCTTCCTTGTCTAGCGCACTCGCTAAACGTCGTCGATAGACTTGCGCACCGAAAGCGTGAGCAGGCTATAATCGGGCTTTCGGGTATTGCAGCTAGAGGGCAGCTTATGCATGCACGCATATTCTGCATAACATTTTCCAGCAGGCCTCCTTGACACGACGATACCATTACGTTCGACAGCACGAAAAGCAGGTCGTTTGCTGTCGTGTCGGCGAGGAATATAGTTCAACGGTTCCACTCCGCCACGGTTTCGTGAAGAAAAGGTGTGATGAGTGCTGCCACGTATGGAGATGGCCCGCAGAGCGGTGTCTCTAGCCACCCTCATTTTCCTTTCTTTCCTTTGTGCATGAGTGGCGCATTGAAACGGTCTTCACACCGTGCATGCCGTGTGACATCAAATCTGATCCCTGCTTGTGCGCCGTGCTTGACGAAAGGCTTTCTGAGAAAAGTGGTTTTCGTGGTGGCAGACACAATGGCCTGTTGTAGCTGACCACGCAGGCGCCGCCGGCGAGAAAAGCGACGAGCGCCAGATTATGCTGCGGACAATGATCTCGATCTCGAACGTCGAGGTCAGCGTTTCTCTCCCCTCGCTAGCTGAAGTATGCAGTCCTCCGGAAGCAGTAGTGATCGGAGGCAGGTTCAGACGAGTGAAGTGGAGGATACTCTGCTGGTGCTCCAAGATTGCCAGCGAGAGGGCCGATCCGGTAGCTTGCCGCGCGGTTCGGGCGACTGCATTGACACATCCAGCACAGAGGTATTAGGTAGAGGTCGTTAATTGAGCCAGAGTGTGGAGTTTCTAGCATCAACGAAGAAGAGCGGCGTCGTCCCTGCACACAGAAGGAGCACCAGTTCCAGGTTGAATTGCATGGTCACACGGTACCGAAAGCCGAGCGGATAACGAGTACCGTTGGTTCAGCTGGCTGCATCGGGTGGGCTCCAGCAGCACGTTGTCTAGATCAGTCGCCGACGAGGTGATGCGACGGTGGGCGAGACAGATGGCATCAAGGCTTGCTTATGCAAATTGCGCCGGTGGTGAAGCTCAGCGGCTCGTTGTTGCGTTGTACGGAGCCGACATGGGCTGGTGGGGCGTGAGCATGGGGACCTGGTCTCGCTTGCGGTATGTGGCTGCCCTGGTAGAATGGGAGGCCCCAAGCGAACACGCAGCGGTGGGTGACGACGGGCATGCATGAGGCAGCGGATTAATCCGTGCACGGTGGCGATCAGACCGGCGCTTCCACGTGTGCTGCTACCGGGCGCGAGCCTGCTTCGGGCATGAAGAGTGGCCGTGGCAGCAGTGTTGTCGCTACTAGACTCGTCTGTTTCATGGCTGCGTGTAGAAACACGTCCAACATGACTCGCGCCGGCGGCCATCCCGGCGCGCGCTGCTGCTCGCAGATGGTGAGATGACGAACCTTGCCCGTAGCACGATTGAGTTTGGGCCGCCTGCTCGGTGCGCGGCGCGTCGAGCGCCCGCGCGGGAGTAGCAGTTCGACGTACAGTATACAGTCCACACTCGCAGGAAGACGCAGGACAGAAAGTTCATTGCTCCGCCGAGGGTGCGGTCAACGGTGATGATGCCGATCGTCTACGGACTGCAGTCTGCTGCAGCACTCAGCAGAGTGCAGTTCGCCGGCGTTTCTGGTTGGCGCGGCGGAGGGCCATCTGCGCAAGCCACAAGCGGGTAGGCGTCCAGGCGAGGGCTAGTGTAGGATGCCGCCGCGCCCTTGTTCGCTCCCTCGCGCCGTCTTGCTCTCTTCGCACGCCTGGGTACCCCTTCCCACTTCATTCATCACTCTCCCAGCCCAGCGGACGCTCTTCTGCTGCGGCTCCAAACCAACTGCTGTCACGCCCAGCTTCATGCCTGGGACACTGCTCGACTCTCTGCCTGCGCTGCAGCTGTGATTCTGGCCCTCGCAGCTCAGCAGTTCAGCTTCACCACCCACGCCCGGTCGCTAGCGACACTCGCTCTTCTTCCCTGCCCGCTCCCACTCACTGCCACTGCGCTCTGCGCTTCTCTTCCGGTCACTCGGTACCACGCCCCAGTGCGCGCCTTCCTCACCTCTGCCAGCGCAGCTTCCTTTCTCACGATCCTTCGGACGACGTTGCCCTCCTGGAATCGCCATTCGCGCGACCGCCGATTGTGAGTGAGTCCCTTGCGACACTGCGCCGTTCCTGCCCCGTGGGCCGCAATCCAACCAAATTCCAGGCGTTTGGGAAACGCCGCTCGCCAACACACCGGACTGGTTCTTGCTCTTGCATCCTTCCTACCACGCACACCAACCATCAACCACCGCGCCGTGACTGCCATTGTCGCGCACGCGCAGCGAGTATTCGCCACTGACCACGCAGTGCAGACAGATATTCACTGCCCACTTTGGATTCCGTCTTCATAGTCCTCGGACGACACGCCCTCCGCCATGGAGCGTCCGACCATCATCCCAGTCGACAATGAGACCAAAAGCTCCATTTCCCGGACCACGGCCGAAGGCAGAGTCCTCACATACGAGATGACAGTGCTACAACAGCCAGTCCGTGCCAGAGCATGTGGACAAGGCGCCAAATGTGAGCACGCGTCACATCCACCATCCAATGCGCAACACTGACAATACATCTAGCCTCTGCCGACCGAAGACCTGTGGATCCACCCCCGATTGTTGAGTTGAGGATCTATGAAGGCTCTGGCCGCGAGCGCGCCGATGACATTACCTTCACAATGCATGCCAATTATTTCCTGTTCGCCACCCTGGAGGCCGCCCGCCCAATTGCACATGGACGTGTTTCTGCCGACCGCCACACCCCACCGGTTCTCACAGGCACGCCTGTGGCAGGAATGGTCTACCTGGACCGACCGGACCCGGCTGGCTACTTTATTTTCCCAGACTTATCTGTTCGTCACGAGGGAAACTACCGCTTGAGCTTCAGCCTGTACGAGGAACTCAAGAATGTCAAGGACGAGGACAAAATGTCCGAGGACCCGAAGGCTGCCGGCGAGGGAGCTCCAGTAGTGAATCATCGCCTCGAAGTGAAGTCCGAGCCATTCCAGGTCTTCAGTGCGAAGAAGTTCCCAGGCCTGACGGAAAGCACTGCTCTGAGCCGGATGGTCGCAGAGCAGGGCTGTCGCGTGCGTATCAGGAGAGATGTGCGCATGCGCCGCCGCGACCAGAAGAACAGTGCCAAAGATTGGGATGAGTACGAGGACGAGACTGCCGCCGCTCGTGCGCGCATGTCCAGCACGCCCGAGTCGCAGTCGCAGCCATATCCAGGCATGATGCATACTCCGCATAGCTATATGGACCCAATCCCTCGTCCTCGGTCGACCAGTAACACCAGTCACCAATCCCTTGGGCAGCCCATTTCACGTAGACCATCTGCTCAGGATATGGCTAGTGCGTACCAAGCCACCCAATACGGCAATGCTCCACAACCTCCACAGCCCGCCTTCAATCAACCTGCACAGTATGGACCCTCACCAACCCAGACTTACCAACAAGGCCCGTACGTGCAACAGGCCCCTCCAATGCAGCCTCCACCGCCCCAATACCAGCAAGGCTACGCAGCTCCTCCTGCACCTTCACCGGTCAGTGCATCACAACCAGGCTACTATGGTTATGCACCAGCACCGCCGCAAATGAGTGCTCCGCCACAGGCATCCTACGATACTGCCGTTCAGCAGCAACACCGCGGTAGCATTGATTACTCCGCGCATGCACAATCTGATACCCGTCGATACTCTGTGCAGCAGCCGGCCTTGCCTCCGCCGCCACAGCCTCAAGCTACTCTCGCGCAGCAACCGCAGCATTCGACGTACCCACCGCAGATGTCCTCGCAACACCAAACTTACCAACAGCCACCTTCATTGCAGGCACAGCAGTCCGGTCACTCACATTCGTCCTCGATGGACATGTACAACAACAGCAGGCCACTTCAACCTCAGCCCATGCAACCTCAAAGCCGCTCGAGCGCGTCTGGGACGCCCATCTCCGGGCGAGCGTTCGACTTGCCGCCTCTTCAGACGTCTTCCAATATGCTGGCGAGTAACAAGTTGGAGGCCTCGTCGCCCAGCTCCGCTGCTCCCTCGCACTCCTACTTCAGTGCCACACAAACACCGGTGGACACCACGCACAAGCGCAGCTATGGACACGTCTTCAGCGAAAAATACCAAGACCAGCCACTTCGACAGGGCGCCCGGCCCGGAGCCAGTGCAAGTGACTACAGCTTGGTCGCTGGCTCATCCTTGTCGGCAGCTGATGATGATGACACGAGCGGTGAGCTTGACCCGGATACATTGAGCATGCACTACAGGAGAGCAGACGGTCGCGCAATTCGAAGAGCACTTCCTGGACATGCTTGATCGGGCATGGATGTCATGGCCTCCGAAGTTTGCACGGCGGCGATTGGACTGCAATCATCATACCATACCGGACTTTTCGGGCGCGATTGCTCCGTGGCCGGCTCGACCCAAGCGACACCGTATCTCTTGGGGCGACATTGCCTAAGTCCACAGGCCTCCGCACCCGCAATCCAGAAAGTATTTGTTTCAGACTACAGAACTACACGCCGCTATAGGCTGGAGAGGTTATGATCAACGAACGCACGGCGCTGTCGGCAAACCATGACAGCGTTCTTGCGCGCGAGACTTCTTTTTTGACACGCACAAAACTTGTTCACTTCCTTTTGTACGAACCTCATGGCGCAGCATGTGTGGGGAAAGAAAATTTTGGCAAAGTTGTGTTTCTTTTGCCAGGCTTGGTCTCAAAAGCCAGGACTTTAAGCCTAATCTGATCGACTCGATCTCTTTGTGTGTGGGAAGAACAATCTCCTTTTTCTGTTTGGGGACTACTATTGGGAAGGATGGACGGAATTGGGTGGTCACAGTCACGTTTACACGCACGTTCCATTCGGCATTCTCTACGACTTTTTACGAACGACAACAAGATTGATCCTCGTGCAGAGGGAAAACTCGCGCGCATCGAAAGGCCTTGCTCGGTTTTGCTATGAATTGACCAGGGTAACTCTGGACAGGAAAGAGCAAAATGAAGAGGAGGACGCAAAGCGAAAGCAAAGCTCTCTGTACGTAGGAAGTATCTATTACCTCTTAGACGAACGAAAACAAACTATCGAAAATTGAAAAGAAAAATTGAAAAACATTGCAAGTTGTGCCTTTACCGGTGTTACAGTGGGGTGCATGTAGGTGCGTGTGACTTTGCCATCAAGGTATAGCTGGGTACGTCTTCTTCTGTGTCGTGTTTCACAAATTGCATCTGACAGCTGCCGACGGTTCTTTTCTGACAAGGGAGCAGTAGAAGTTGGTGTGTACAGCTGACCTCTCTGTATCTGCACTGCAGTCTGCACCTTGAGCTAAGGTGCCAAGAGTCGAGCCGGTTCATGCGTCACTCGTCGCTGCTAGCTAGGTGCTGGGATGGAAAACCTGTTTGCTTGCTGGGTGACTTTTGGTGGCCAATGTCATTATGATTGTCTTAAGTGGCTAAGGGTTGTGGTAGTCACTGGTTGGTTTCTTCTTCGACTCGTTCGCCAATCATGCATTGTGTTTTGGGTAACTTGTTGTTGCAAGGACAAGCAGGTTTGACTGACAGTGCTGGAGGAAGGTCCGGAGTCTGGAGAGATCAGCACCTGACTAACTAGTGCCACACGCTATGAATTCGGGTGCTGCTTGCCGACTAACTCATGCACCATTACGAACAACCACACGCAGAGTCATAGAAGCAGTAGAGAACTTCTGGGTGGTTGACTTGTTTGGGTTGGATATGACGATGTCGGCGTGTGCCAAGCTGGCATCTCTTTTCCACCTTGAATGGAGACCGTATGCAGAGGAGTGGCCAATAGTATTGGAGGAGTGACAAACGACCAAGCCAAGGAAAAGGATTTTGGACATGACCTTGGACTTGCCCCACGACTCCAGAAAACAACGTCATTGCTGGAGACACATGGTGTTGAATATGGGACTGCACCTCTCGACTGTTGTTTCTGGTTCTTGTTGCCTTCTCTTGATTGTTTGACTGATTGACCTACCTGCAACTTCTCAGAAACACACTTGGTCACTGAGCAAATTTCCATACAAGCAAACGAGAATGTCCACCGGAAACCCCAACTACGGCGTCGGCGGCACCGCCCAAGACGGAGGTCTCTCAACAGCTGACACTGTCCGCGACGGAGGCCCAGATGGCGGAAACCGTGGCTCAGACGATTCTTATGTTCCTTCCTCTGAAGGTGGACGTCAGACGAGGAGTAAGACGTAAGTCCATACAACAATATTGTCTTTGTCAGTGTCAACGACGGAGAGCTTGGACTAACGTAAGAACGCCGTTTCGATGATCAACAGTAGCGCCATCGCATCCGATGTCTCGGCCCGCGAGGGTAAATCCTCCAACGAAGTTCGACAGGCCGTTCTCGATGGGAATGCAGCGAGTGGAGGGAATGGAGCGCATGTTGGGAATCCGAATCGGAATGTTGGAGGGACTGCGTAAGTGGTTCCAATTCCTCAGCCCCTCTTCTCCTCACGGAGAAGGTGTGAGGTGAGGTCGTGAGAAGAGATTGAAGCTAACTGTCAGAGTAGCGGTGACGGAGGCGTGAGTACCGCGGACACAGTGGCGGTGAGTGATTTTCTTTCTCTCTTTGGAACGTTTCGTCCCTGGTTCTTTTACCTGGGATTTGGGTCCTCTAGCTCGTTGCTGACTTTTGGGATGTTACCGATAGGATGGGGGACCTAATCCGGCGGAAGAGGACTCGACATACAAGCCTTGAAGGACGAGATGTGTTCGGTCTGCGAATGGCTCTCTGAGGACTTTTGTGATATTCGTCGGAATCCAGCTGTACGATATGTATCAGTTCAACTTTGCAGCAGAGCTTTCTGCTCCTTCCCATCACTACTCATTACCTATTCCCAGCCTCGAGGTGAAGCTGAAGTGCATGGCAGCATGGAATGCCTGATACCACGAGTCAGACCGCACGGTCCTCTGAAACATTCTCAGCGTTTCATCGACAAAATCTGCATGGAAGGACCTTTCCACTTCTCAGTTCCCAAGGACGTGTGCACGACGTAAGTTACCAGTGCCGTGGCTGGCAAACTTCGTCATCTGTTTGGGTCAGGGCAGGGTTCCAGTGATGATCATGCCAAAACCACAGAGGCGGTGAAGTGAAGCGTGGTTGTTTTGAAGAACTTTTTTTTGCGAGGTGGGCTTGGCAAGCGGTTTCTGACGTCGTTCCTTCTTTTGCAGCGTCTGGACACAATGCGTCTATCTTTGGCAAGTGGTGTTCGCGAACTTGCTGTTTTGCGGAGTTGGTGATATGTGTACTTCAGTCTCTTCATCGCGGCGTGGAAACTCTGCTCCTCGGAGCATGTCCTACTCAGCCAGCGGCCAGGCTGTGTCAGCAATCACAACCACCTACTTCACCTTCTACTGCACAACACGGCTTCGCAAACCAGACATGTTCACATCTGGACCTTCCTCCGACAGTGGGTCGCGACATTCTCCCAAGAAACCGGTTCGGTGGCAGCACCGCTAGCTTCACATGAAAAAAGCCCAGCAGCCTGAACATGACGTCGAAGTTCCCACTCTTCACTCATGACTCGCGCCCATGTCTCACACACTCGAACGAACATAATCCGAGCGATTGCCTTCAATCGCCGTTCAACATGCCTGTCGAGTCGCCGACGTGCTGGGAATTCCGCTCGCTCCGTCCGACGTTCACGCGGCTGATGTGCAGTAGCCGGACAACGCATGGTCAGGGACCTTAAAGCAAATCATTTTAGTGAAGAACTATGAGCTAGAATGTCTCGGGAGAATGGGGTGTGGCGAGTGTGAGTGACCCTGTCCGGGACTTTGTGGCCGGATGGCTGGTTTGGCCTCTTGTTATTCCTTTTTGAGAATTTCACAGGGCTGGAATTCGGCATCTGGACTTAGTGGGAGGCTAGATTGAGATGAGTGAGAGCTTGAGCTGCATGGTGTGCTGGTGTGCGGCGACTGGGTTGTTGAAGTCACGAATGGAATGCAGAATGGTCGGGCGAATACAATAACATCAGGTGAGAGGTGTTGTGCATTAGGCTCAGAAATGATGTGGAGAGAGTTGACAAATTGCCAGAGAGGGAAGTTGGAGCGGATGTGCGATCTTTCCGATCCGCGGTATGAAGGAGCAAGATCAGGCGACCCAGCTTCTTACAGGCTGTGTGAATGAGGCATGAATGCTCACGATCACTACCCAGGTCATTTCAGGAGAACGAGGATCCTACAGCATCTCGACTGAGATTGCTGTTTCCACGTTATGCGGAAATGCACACGCGAAAGCAAGACATGTCAGACACACAGTACATGCATCCGAATAGACCTGGTTTCTGGAAAACGTTATCCGTATGTCCTTGCAGCATGTCTTGGAAATCCCTAACACACTTGCATACAGTCAGAATGAGGTCTCATCCCTTGGCATTCAAGACATCTCCCACGACCAGATGCCCAAAGAGGATTGCGTGTCACGCAAGGCAAGACATCATTGCATGGCGACCAGGACGAACTCTCCGCGACGGGCACGAACGAATGTTCCGCCACGTCGACCTAGGCAAACCAGAGCAGTAGCCAAGAGTTCATCGCTTACCCATACCCTATCGATCGCACGCCATACCACAAAACAACAAGGCGAACAGGAGAAGTTTCGAACCTAGCAGATCAAACATCCAGACTCTGGCTTCTCCTCATCACGCCTGGCCATCGCCAAGTCTCGAAGTCCATGTGCAAAGACCCCAGTCTCTCACTCTTGTCCAGATCTCTGTGCCCTTCCGAATACCCCAAGAAGTAAGTTCTCCGGAGAATCCTAGGAGGGAGCAGAAACTCTACTTCCAGAAAGGAAACCGCATTGCCCCGAGTGGCCGTCAGTCATCATCATCCATCGATCGCGATGCCATGCCATTGCCTTGCCATCTAGTCTCACTCTGTCACAGTATCACAGAGTCGCCTGTCACCAGAAGCCGAATGGGACCACACTTGTGTGCGAGCGATGCTCGTGCTAACAATGCCGGGAGAGGTAGTGGACTAGGGACAACTCCCTGGTTCCTTGTCCGCGATGGCGTCGGTCCGTTGCCCATCATCACGGGAAATCGGTGCCGTTGTGCTGGGGTGAAAGGACGGGGGCGGATGATGATAAGCTTAACTGGGGTCCTTGTATGCTTATGGGGGCCTGGGAGGTTTGTTAGCGAGCTTGCTGGGGTGGCTTGTTAGGGCTTTGCGGTGGGTGATGTTGGAACTGATGTTGTGCTTGATCCTGGAGCGGCGGAACGGGAGGGAGGGAGGGAAGTAGCGAGCGAGGAAAGAAGTGTGGCTGGAGAGCTCGTGGGTGCCAATACGAGGTTGGAAAGTAAGAGAGGAAAGGTATGGTATTCAGAGCAAGTAGGTTGTTAATGAGGAAGTAAACAAATCCTCGGCCAGCAAATGCACGACCCCAATTGCTGTCAGGACTATTACGCCCGCCTCGCCATCGTTACTGATGTCCTTGAGGACTGTGCTCTCTTCTCACAAGCAGAGTTATGAGACGTCTGAGACCGGATGCATTTGAAGCAGCGACTGGGTGAACTTATGCGGCTTGACTGGGAAGATAGGCTCAAGTACCTTGTTCGTGACGAGAGTTAGTCTATCTACTGCGATCGACATAGTCACGGTGTTGCAGTGACCACTACAAGTGCTGTTGGGGACGGTATCAGGATCAGAGAGGGGTGGCTGGATTGCGAGGAGGTGGGATCGTAACTGAGCGTTGATGCGAAAGAGACGGTGTATTTTGTAATGTTGATCAGCTGATGTAATTCAATGTTATTGTATGGATTTCTCGAAGATCACAACCGTCTTCACTTCGCAGTCGTCCAACAAGCTCGGCTTGGGGCCGGTCTCTGGTCACCTTTCTGGGTGCGCTGCTGCAATAGTCCGGCTTGCCAACTGTCCCAACTCCAGCTCTTGATGTTCTTCGCAGCCAGCGCTTTCACGATCTTCCGCCCCTCACGCGTCGTATCGAGCATAGCCTGAAGCGATTGAAGATACTTCGTGTCGATACTACTCCATTGAGCAGTATATGTGACCTCGATTCCAGTATGCTGACAGGACTCAATCCAGTTATACAGGTCCTGCTGCTGCTTCGTTCGAAGACTTGCCATGCTTTGGAGGTTGACAAGATTGACGACAATATTCCCATTCCGGCTAGCAGTTTTGATTTCGTGCGGTCGGAGTGTGTTGACGAAAGATATAAGTTGAGAGAAGTCGAAGTCGTGGACGGGAACGACAATCTTCGTGCCTGGCGTGAGGGCTGCTTTGCGAAGAAGATAAGAGTATTCAGCTTGCAGTTGTTTGCAGGTCGAAGCCAGGCCGGAGGAAGTGTTTGAAGAGAGCCCCGAGGTGGATTTGCCGTTCAGATGGAATGCTTGGTCGTTGTTGTCGATGATGACGATTGACGAGATCACTAGTGAGATGTCAGCGATCATGCTTAAAAGACGGCATGCCAACTGAAAGAACATACTATCTCGGATCTCCCTTGGCAGTTCCAGAAGCTGTGAAGCCATTGTGATGGGATGGGAATCTTTGGTTCGTGACACCTCAGTGTTATGGTTCTGGGCCGATCTGCGCCAGGGCAATGACAGGTGCTAGGAAGGAAACCGAATGCCTGTCGCTGTTGTGTCCAGTGCTGTGCCTTTCAACTCAAATGACAAGCGATCACGCCTACTTTATATCGATCGAGTGTCCTTCGAGGTACAAAGTGATCGAGCGATTCTGTTACAGCTGTCTCGCTGTGGCGTTGGCTAGTCGCTTTGTCTCGCCTCAAGGAGCGCAACTTTCGAAGATCGTCCCAGCCTGGCCTCGTGTGTGCTTCCACAACTCGAGAAAAGAAGGGTCCTCGTCGCTTGGGCCGCGCTTAGGAATGCTATCCGACGCTATTGCTACAGTGTGACGATCGGTGCGTTGGCCGCAGCTTCTTCGTTCCTTCCAGAAGATGGGACTTTGCGCTGTAACTGCCTTTCTGAGCACAGCTAAGCGAATTGGGGTGTTGTCGATGGTCTAAACAGGGCAGTGCAAGGTAGTACTCGAGGGGCGTTTGAAGAATGTAGTAGGAAGTCCGCAACACAATGCCAGCGGAGTCCGCCGAAGCTGTGTAGTCTTTGCTGTTGGCAGGCGAGATCTCCTAGCGGCTTTTTCAGTAAAAGGCAGTGCAGATCAAAACCCAGGTACGACTGCTTGAGCCTCGAAGAACAGCCATGTGAAGCGATTGGCCGTACTCACATCTGTTGCGAGCATCCACGTGTATCGACTCTCGATCCTTGAAGTGCCCAACCTGTTACAGTTGTTGTGCTTCAGTTTTCGTGCTCGTATTCACTTGGACTGGCACTGATTGCCTTCAATTTTTAACGTCGCCGCAGCCGATGTGCTCCAGACCTCACTGCCGCGGAAAAGTCCAGGTAGCACCCAGCAAAGAGAAGCTGGCAGCACAGAAAGGCGTTCCAGACCTACCCAAAAGTTCAGCCCAAGCACGCGACGACGAAGCACACGCCGCTTTCTACGTGCGAGCGCGTGGCCGCCACCGGCGCTGCTCTGTCAACTTCCCACGTGGTGACCGCGAGCGACATCGAGACAAAGGCTCGCAGCTCTCATCGCAGCCGTTCTGGACGCCACTCTTCACCTGAAACCAGAAAGTTGGGCGGTGTCATGCTGGCAACTGGAGCTCGAACTTCTGGTTCGCTTAATTCATAGCTCTTTGGTGGTGGACTTGCGCATCTGCTCGTGCCGGATGCGGGGAGCACATGGTCTTCATGCTCCTCCTTCGCTTTGCGGGCCAATCGCTTCAAATGTTGTCTTTGCTCACTGCAGCAGTCAGCTATGTCGTGCAGAGCGGTTGCTCAATCCTATCATGTTAGATGATGCCATAAAGGCTGGTTGAACTTGGAGGTGCTTCAGCTCGACATTGGTGTTCCACTTGTCGGTTCAGTGGCTGCCACGAGGGACAGCCACGCTTCATTCTCACCTATGTGCAATTGCCCTAATCAGCACTCCTCTCTCACTGCGCCGGATATGCATCTCTCCCGCATATTTGTTTGTTGTTGCCGCTGTTGTGTGTACATTCTATCATCTCATTCTTCGTGAAAAAAGTATCCGATATGCAGCTCATTTCAGTGTAGCCATTTCCCTTCCAAGCCCTGCCTGCCCATCCCGCAGGCTCCTGAACGCCTTGCGAGAAACATACCACAAATGCTCATCATGTCGTTAAGGTTCTCTCTTTCATAAACTCATTTGATCCGTCGATATCCGGTCGGAGCTCTTGTCTCGTTTTACCATGCTCAGCTTGTAGTACCGCTCTTCGCCATTCGAAGTCAGCCCTCCGATGAACCACTTTTCGCTGCCATTTCGCACTTCCCGATACCCTTCGGTACTGCTGTCGCTCCCTCGCCTCGATCGCCGCACATCCTGCACCGAAGGGTAGTTTGGCTGAGATTTGTTCTGTGGACCAGGCGAAGGAGGTGATCGTGGTAGATGAGTCAACGGACTCACGCTGTGCTCGAGAGAAGGAGGATATGCTACTAGTTGTCGGTCTGTCGTATGTGACGTGGATGACTGAGTTGTGTACGGGTTCGTCTTGGTGTTGATTGGCTTAGGACTCGTGACTGTCGTCTCGGGCCCGGGTGAGGGATTTCTGGCGGGTTGTGGTGCTGCTGTCCATATTGTTGCTGTGCCCGCAACCGCGGCCGCTGTGTTCAAGGACGAAGCTTTATGCTGTGGGGAGGAATGCGCTCGGAAAGCTGTAAGGAAGCCACCGAGGAAGGATGGTCTTTGTGTAGGCATGGCGGTGGATGTGTGACTCTTTCCAGTGGTGTCGTCACTTGGGGAAACGCATATGTCCTCGACCGTCCAGCAGCCGAGGGCGTGTGGCAGATTTCGTCTTGTCCCGGTCGGCCGCCGGCGATTACTCTCCCTGTCGCTGCGGTCACTGGGGTGCGCTGATGAGGTTGTGGTGATGTCGGGAGCGAGTCGTGAAGCGGCGTGTGGTAGTGCTAGTCGATGTCGTGCAGCAGTGGCAGAGTTGCGGCATGGAGAACACAAAGTCTCCAATCCGCGTTTCGTCAAAGGTCACTGCCGTCTGTGACTGCAAGCTTCCGAGAAGGCCCGAATCGGCACGCGATCGCTCCTTGCTCCGAACAAAGACGTCGTTCTTTCCCTCTCAATCACAAGACTCTTTGTCACGACAAGACATGTTCAGCAACACGACCGCCGAGCGACCTTATACAAGTATAATTCATCTACCATGACTACGCCGCGGACCACCTTGGTAATGCATCATTATTGCCGCGAAGGCGGCTACTTGTCGTCGAGCTACAGCTCATTGCTTCTCGCGTCCCCCCACCATCTCATCGCGCCGACCGCTGCGAACCAATGCCCACGCGATATAGCCGAGCGCGTTACGGTGATGGCGGACGCCATCTGAGATCTATGTACCCATGTATCGCAACTGGACGTAGCTGCCATCTCCGTCAGCGGAGAGCATGATTAGCAGCAGCCTTGCGCTGTCCCTTTACATGCTCGCTTCTACTGCCGGCGAGCTACCACACTGGCGTCGAAATCTCTGATGTGCGGGTGACGAGGTAAGATTTGTACAGCTCTGAATGTAGCTACACATTGAACGGCAATTTTGTCTTGCTACCCAAGTATTATGAGGCATTCTGCATCAAGCACGCTGATCGCAAGTGTTACACAGCCTGCCGATCACGAAGTCAAGTTGGACGTCAGCTCAAGCTGAAATGGGCCGATTAGAGGACCATCCAGAACTCGCCACGAGATACTGACCTCGAGTGGTCGGCTTACATGGCGCAGGTATCCTCACGGGATACACAATCGACTACACAGAACTATCAGAGAGGAGAAACATGTCTGGAGAGTTTCTAAAGGTTTGAAGAAGAGTAATCATTATTCATTGCTGCAAGTCACCAGGACCTACATTATCGTTCACATCTAAATTTCGAATCGGGCAATGTCTTTGCTCACACTACTCTGTCAGCGGCACCTCAAAACTTCTCCCAGCTGTCCCGCGCACGCGAACGCTCAGGATGCTCCTGTCGCTGGACGCCAGCCGGAACTTCAATCACACTACCTCTGACCGGTGCCTTCTCGAAGCCAGTGTCCATCTCAGCATGTCTCGGTCTTGCCCATTGCCGTGCGTGACTGGCACCAGGCTTGGTGATCACTCCCATATCGTAGGATTGTGGAGTACGCTGGTTGCCCAGATCATAATCATCTGGATGCGGGAGTTTCTGTCCAACAAAGGCTGACTGCACAGGCTTCTGCTTGGCCGCTGTTCGTGGATTCTGCATCTTGCGAAGCGATCCGGATTCGAGGTGCGCCATTTGTCCTCGGACTCTGCGACTCAAGCGACGAGCTCGAATCTTGCTGTAGATGTAAGAGACGACTGCGATGAGGCTGAAAATTACTGCGAGTGCGATGAGGACTTTTCCGAGGATTTTCCAGGTGGGTTCTTCCTTGCCTTCGCCCGTCTTGGGCATGTCGCGAGTCAAGATTGAGGACTGGTAGAGCTCCTTCGGGACGGAGTAGTAGTCGCTGCGGTGCACAGCGTGGAGATGCATGTTGGTCTTTTTCTTCGTCGGGAGAAAGTGGGAGGCGGAGATGATTTCTCTCAAGCTGTTAACCGGAACTAGCTCGAGTGTGTCGTGTTGTGGTTCAGGTAAAGATCGCAGGGCTGAGTGTGCTACTCGGTTTGGGAATTTGAGACACGGTACTGCGAGCGCAACAGCGTGGGTGCGAGAGTGTTCCTTATACCGTGGTCACAGAAGGCATTGTGGGAGAGGATTCTTTATCTGTTGGAAGAAAGAGGAGGGAGAAGAACAAAGCGTGTGAATGGCGCATTCGTGAATAGCATTGTCGGCTAGAGGTAACGATGGTGTACAATAGAGCGTGAATGTCGCTTCGCTTTGTTCAGTCTTGAATAGAGGTGGATTCATTGTTCAATGTCGCGCTTTCCGTGAAACGGGTCTCTGCCGTGTGCGATGACGGGGTATCTGAGTTTCTTGGATGGGAGCGGTCTGCGGTGTTGGTAAAGTGTATATGTTTCCCAGGAGCTTGCTGTAAAATCTATGTCGTCTGTGTAGGTGAGTTCGTCAGTATGGCCTTGCGAAGGCATCAACGTGCTGAAGGTGCGTGGCTCGCTCAGTCATCGCAACCAAGGAATCGCGATTTCGGCTTCACACTCGCCGGGTGCGGACATGCTTGAGCTGAAGATGTATCAACTACACCGTCTACATCTTCGCATCGCCAGAATGTAGTCTGTAGTGCTTGATGATATTGCAACGCTGTCAAGAGTTGATGGTCAGGAGTCAAAGATGGCATGTAATCGAGTGAGGCTTGGATTTGCCGAGCCGAGGTGAAGCCCAAAAGTTTCCCGACTTCAGCTCACTTCACATGTTCCTGCTTCGTCTCTCACTTTCCCACAAATCTCTGAAAAGTGCGTTGGCGAAAAGCGTTCTCCTTCACAATGGGCTGGCTGGACAAAGTGCCGCGAACAGAAGGTGGCGGCCTCTGGATCGGCGGCTATGCAGCGCTGTATTCACAGCAGCCGCTGTTCCAACAGTCGAAGATCACGCATGTAATCAGCGTGCTGGACTACGAGCTCTACGAAGCAGAATACCTCAATGCGTACAAGCGCATGCATATTAAGCTCGACGATGACCCGAACGAGAATCTCCTGGAACACCTCCCGAAGACCACAGCATTCATCGACGAGGCACTAAGTAAAGGCGGCGCCGTTTTCGTCCACTGCGCAATGGGCAAGAGCCGCTCGGCAACTGTCGTCATCGCATACCTCATGTGGAAATACGCCCTCACTCCTGATGAAGCTCTCGAGCAGCTTCGTGAAGGGCGAGGTGTTTGCGAGCCGAACCCTGGATTCATGGAGCAATTGGATGTATACCAGCGCATGCTCCAAGCAGATAATCAGGAGACAGCCAAGCAAATCTACGAGGCTTGGGTAAATGAACGCGATGTCTATCGTGACTGGTATTCTTTCCGCTCATATCGCCGCCAAGCGCCTGTGCCTAAGCTCTGAAACAAGCTAATGCGCGCTAATTGCTCATTTTTGCCCGAGCTGGCAGCTGAAGTTGCAGCTGAGGATTGGGTGAAGCACGGCGCTGGGAGAGGTGTGATGAACAATCGGGACAGGCTCGGGACATTGGTCGACAATAGACCTGGGCTGTCTCAAGAACAATATCACAATGGCTGAAGATTTTGCACAGAAGGTCATGGTATTGCAAGCTTATTCGCCATTGGGCTGTCTATACTGGCAATCGGATTCCCGGTCACGATGGAGGTATCTGGGAGTGCTCAGCCAGGCCTCCCAACACAGGCCCGGCGGACTCCCACCACGACCTCAGGGCTCCCCCGTTTGCTCCCCAACCCCATCATGCAGGCCACTGGAAGTTCTATTCTTCACTCTGCCACATGAAACTGGTAGCGCCACTGGTAGCAGGCAGCCAGCTGGCATGCATGGCCATCCACCCCATGTCTTCTGTTGCTCTTCTTGCTGCCACTTGAACCACAATCTTCTTACAACAACAATTCGTCACTCACCTTCAGTCATCTACCATCTATTGCGCAGCAGTGCCAGTATTGTTGGCACACCAGCATCCTAACCACCGACGTGAGGCACCGACCACCAACGACTCCTGCCTGAACAATGGTAAGTCAATGTCGGCCGCACGTTCCAATGACACCTGGTGCCTTATACTGAGTTACGTTCAACGTAGGACCGCGTCACCTCCAAGCAACTCTTCGAGAGCAGGCGTCGGGTCACTCGCTTCCAGGTCAATGTCATCAAGAAGACCTTCCCTTTTCTCCTTCTGCCACCGGAGCTCCGCAACATGGTCTATGCCTTCGCCATAGATCTCACGACCCTGAACCAATTCTTCGACAAGGATTTAGAAAAAGCTGTCTGTGTCAAGAAGACCAAATCGCCCCGCAAGCAACGCGCGTCGCTCAAATCTACGCCTCCGATCTTCTTGGTCTGCAAGCAGATCTCGAACGAGGCATCGTGGGTGCTCCAGAAGCAAGGGTTTGTCGTCCTCGAACCTGTATGACAAACACAATGGCTAACCCTATACAGTGTCACTTTCCAGCATGGACTCCTGGGCCACAGACTTGAGGATGTCATCTCTCCCAACGTTATTCGCAAGCTATCCAGCATCGAGATCACAGATGCTGGCCATGGCACGACCGACCACTGGGGCCGAACGGTGAGCTGGTTTGGGTACATCAACCTACTGAAGCAACTCGGTGAGCTTTTGAGCACCGGCGAGCACAAGCTTAAGAAGTTGACCGTAGAGCTCAACGCTCCTGGGCTGGTGGAGCACATGACAATTTGTCACGAAAGCGGCAGATTCAAGTGTGGCTTCCGCGACACAATGACTAAAGCCCTTGCGACTTTGAGCAAAGCACGAGGTATCGGCGAGGTGATACTCCGCGGTCTCAATGTCGATGAAGCTGCTAGAGCCAAGGAGCTCATGGAAGGTCCGGCATGCAAATTCTTCAGCCTTCCTCGAGAGATCCGCGACATGATCTACGAGCACTCCCTCGACTGGTCAGACGTGTCCAACAAGCTCGCCGACGGCCTTGCCGACTGGCCGGACAGGACCGCAACGTTTCCATTCCCACTTCGAACGACACCCACTGTCCTCGTCGTCAACAGGCAGATGCATGAAGAAGCCGCCGAAGTCCTTGCGAAGAAGCCTCTCAACATCACTTTCCCTGCAGACAAGACTTTCGACGACCAAGACTGCAAGATCCCAAGCGTCCTCGGCCTCATCCCTCGTCGCACTCTCGAGCGCGTCACGACGATACATATCAATATGCAAGGCTGGTTCTGGGTCTTCAACTTCGAGCCGCGCTTCATCCGCGCTCTCGCGAATAGCCAGGCGCTCAAGCATCTCAAGATCACCTTCAACGACCACAAGAAGCCCGACTTCTTGGGTTTCCCAGGTCAAGTCTACCCAGATAACGTCCTTGCTTCTAAACTCAAAGCTTTGACTGAAGTTCGCGGGCTTGAGACTGTGACTTTCGAGGGCGATTTGCCGGTCGTCTACACAATTCCACTCGTTACCATCATGACTTCTGGACCCGAGGTTCCTCTTCATGACTTGCCTCGCCCGATGGGTATCAACTCTGAAGGCCATGTGCTTGATGTTGATGATCTGGAACGTCCTTGAAATGACGCAACGCTACGACTCGACATGATCTAACACGAAACGACGCGATACGATATGAAAGAAGCAAGCGCTTCTACGACCGAGCCACGAGCCACGACCGCTTCTTATCAGACCTTCACCTGCTACGAAGTACGATCCCACCCGCTTTCACGCGCATTCTCCGCATCCCGGCGCATTTGAATGAGCTATCGATGTTTCTAAGAGACGTGTAGCACGGCAGGTTCTTCACCTCGCTATCTCTGCCACTTGACATGACGCTTCAGCTACAGCGGCACCACAGAACACAAAAGAAACGATACAAAGCAACGCTATGACTTCATTCATGTATCTCAGCACCAGACGCAGCTACTGACTGCTACGATCACCACCACGACCGGCGAACTAGAGCAAACTTGCAAACCACAATTTACCTGGACTTCTTGGCAATTTCTGAGCAGCACTTCGCTCATTATTCGGTCAGATTGAGAATTGGCTAGGGCTGTGGCAAGAGGAACATTTGGATGAAAGAAGTACGACAGAGTATGAAGCAGCGAGAAATTTGTTTTCGCAGCATATGAAATGATGAACTATGATGCGGAGGATAAGTAGACAGAATTCCGTCGAAATGCAAAAGTATGATTGATTTCTTTCAATACCTTCTCCTCAGCTCTGTCGTCCTCAAAGGTTCCCTCTTGAAAATTAATCTCGTTCCCAGTACATGTGTTGACCAGAGCGGCCCGAGAATAGACCACAAGCTGACTGTTGCCGTCATTATACGAGATAAAACATGCTCGGCACAGGCGAGACGGTTAGCGAAACCGTGGTCGATGCGTGGTCGACGGCACACCAACATTCTCCTCTTGCATCTAGCGCCCGATACGCAGGCTTCTTTCAATACCTGGCGCCAAGAATGTGATCCAGAGTGTGATCCAGAGTGTGATCCAGAGCGCCGTTGGGGTTGCGATTTAGACTACGATGAAGAGTGTGATTAAGAGAAATGACCATTGAATTAAGGCAGATTAAGCAGCTCGTTTGTGTGAAGGTAGACGAATTAAGCGCAACTAAGGCAAACTAAGGCAGACTATGGCGAATTAAGCGCAAGTAGAGAGGATTATAAGAGCACACAATACTGGAAATATGCTGTTTGTTCTCGCATAAGATTGCTCAGTGCTGGTCTGCCTCTATTTAGTATTCAATCATGATGGTCCACCTGCTCCGTCTTCTTGTCTCCAGTCTCTGCGTCTGTCGAAGCCACCCATTCAGCCAATTTCGGGGCCATAGGGAAGACCTTTTATCGCATTAGTACATTGATCCGAAAGGAGTTCCAACACATCTCAAAGCTGAGCTGGTTGAGCTCGCGGCACTCACCTTGTCCTCCTTCTGCGGCCCTCGATCCCCCACTTCCAACCACTGCTCTTTTGACAACTTATTCTTCGTTTGCCAATTCTTCATCTGCTTGTAATCGATGCACTTCTTATTGATCGCAAAGTCTGGGTAAGGGTTGATTTGTGTTTCGACCCACTGATATGAAGTGTCAGCGACCACAGTAAAGCAAACATGCGAAGGGTACTGAACTTACATTCATAGTAATCAAATCAAACGAAGGTTTACAAGTCAGCGTCTGCAATAAAATATGTAGACAATGACTAAGATGTGCTTCAGCCAATGGCGAGAAAGGACTTTTGCCAGGAGTGGTCGAGGCTGTGAGGTTCGGGTAGAAGTATTCTCGATAAGCGTATCGACGGAGAGTGTTAAGGCAGTGGATGGCGTGTTGGCCGTCGAGCATGGCGAGATGGGCGTCTGGGCCGTAGCCTATAGATACAAAAGATTGCGTTAGGATGTCTGTAGAATCAAGCAGTACATGAACGGGAGAGTACGAACCGAAATCCACGGGTGCTTTCACGGTCGTGCTAGGGTCTTTCCCAAGTAGTCGGACATCATCGGAGGAGATGATCAGAGTTCCTATTTCTTCGTACTCATCCCATAGAGCTTCGGTCTCGGGGGATGGGTAAGCGCGGAGGAGTGCCTCTTCGGCTGAAAGGCTGTCTTCGTTGAAAAGTGGTCCGACAACAGTCTTTTGTTGGAAGTCTATGTCGTAGCGGGAGAAGATGGGAGCTGTTGGAAGAGCGTCTCAGCAATGGTGTCCCTCTGAACCCAGTGGATTGTCTTACAGTAGAAAGAAGTCTTTTGCAGTAGCCAATTATTGCTGCGCTCTGGGGTGGAGAATGATAGTGTGAAAAGTGTGCATGATATGATGAATAGGCAGAAGTTCAGAATCGTTATGCAGTGGCGGCGGCAGAAGGTAGGCGAGGGAGAGTGCTGAGGTGAAGTCGCAGCCTTCTCCCAGGCTACTCCGTCGAGTAACCGCGCTTCGCTGCTGGAGCTTGGTGCATCAAGGTCATCCGAAGAGCCGCGTCGACTGTTTGCCGTCTGCATGGGATGTGATTGCGATGCTTCCATTAGCTCTGTCCAACGATCACTTTACAAAAGGTCGCACTGCTTGTCGGATTTCTCTTGAGTGTCTGCGAAGCCATGTGGTAGGGCGATCGTGTCTGTCTCGTCAACGGCGTCTCTTGGTTGATTTGAGTTATGCATATTCATGCACGTTCGCTTAATAGCACTTCACCTGCCGTTTCTGCACAAGCTTAGAGGCTGCAGCCAGCCACTCGCAGACGAGCTGAATACCAAGGCTACGGCTAGGTTACTTGGCACCACTGGCACTGCACGCGTCCACCTTTTATGCGGATGCGACTATACCAGAGTACCGCCTCGAGATGTGATGTTGAAACAGCAGCTGCCACGATAGTATTGTGCGGCATTGCCAGTAGGCCATGTTTCAGCGGTTGGCGTGTTCCAAAGCGATCGCCAGTCGTCGATAAGCATGGGAGGTGTGTCCGCCACGGACAGGTCGAAGGCTCCAGACGCAGAGGAGGAGCTTCGACTGTGTCGAGCTGTGTCGATCTCATGCCGCCTCCCGAGGCTCACTATGCAGCCCAAGGCCCTTGCATCAGCCACTTGAGATGCCTCGTACAAGCGCAAAAAGCACATGACGCTGGAGGTACAAGTAAAAGGACCTGGCGTCCAGACTCTATCGAGCCGCTCACCAACATCCTCTCAACAATCTTCTTACCCCCAGCAACCATGCAATTCCTATACTTGACCGCGGGTCTGGCCGCGATGGTTCTGTCGGTGGCAGCAGCACCTGTGGCTCCTCAGGCATATAGCCGTCCAACCAATTTGATCGCTGCGGAATCGGCTGCACAGGCCTATGGCAATGAGAAGGCTCTCCGAGTCCCCGCCGCGAGAGATGCGGGTGCAAAAGCTGCCCAAGCATACGGCAATGAGAAGGCTCTCCGAATCGTTGATCAGAGAGACGCTGGTGCTGAAGCCGCACAAGCATACGGCAACGAGAAGGCTCTTCGGATCGTCGATCAAAGAGATGCTGGTGCCGAAGCCGAAGCTGCACAAGCTTACGGCAACGAGAAGGTGTGTCCGTGTCGTTGCGTACCGTGCCACGCGTCAACTAACACCCGAATAGGCGCTTCGCATCGTCGATGATGCTTAAGGTCATGGCTTGAAAATGTGAGCGAAGGGGTATTCGACGCCGACTACGTTTCTTTCGTCTAGATGGAAGTCGCTAGGAGCAGGGTGTGGAAGCCGCAACAAGCTATATCTTGAGCATAAGCAGAGAAGATCCGTTCGAAATGTAAAGAAAGGACTTGAGTTTGCATGAGGTTCGTTCTGTGCTTTCCAGATGCAAAAAACATTTAGTTGAACAGAGCATCAAAATCTAGGTCCGCGGTGCTATTGTTGTTGTTCTCATCATCGCCCATGTTTCCGTCGAAGTTGGCGAGGTCCATGAGGTCATCGAAAGTGGTGTCTCGTGCTTCGTCACCACCGGCAGAGCGAGTCGTCTGTTGTGATCTATCAGCAATTATTCTCTTTGTGTTATATCCTCTCGGGCACGGTTTAGACCGCGCGCCCGTGCGCTGGCGACTCATAGCGAGGGTGATTCATCTGGAGATGGAGAAGCACAAAGGATCTCTTGGTGTGCTTCCGAAGAATTGCTGCACCTCCATGGGATCGATGTTCATGTTCCACGGTACGGCGGTCTTTCGGAGAACGGGAACTCGGCCCTAAAGGTTGCGCCGTGATTCGGAATCTGGTTTACAGATCCCGAGTAATTTGCTGCAAGCATATGTGCATATGCATATGCATGTGTACAGCACCGTAGGAGGTTTCTGTGGCAGACGAATGTGTTTGCCACGAAGTTAGGGGAAAGACTTACATTGTTCTGCTCGTTAGTGTTGGTGAAGAACGAGTTGAGATCCAGCTCTGCGCCACTAGTGTTGTTGGATTGTGTATTAGCATAGTCCTCGAGGCCTGGGAGTAGAGATGAGATGTTGTCGTTGTCTGCGTTCTCGCCGTTGAAATTCCCAAAATCGCCGAAGTCGATCTCTCCCGTGGCGTTCTCATCAAAGCTGAACTCGTTTCCGCCATCGTTGGTATTGTCGCCGCCACCGAACAAGGACTCAAGGTCATTGTTGATGCTTTCCTTGGCAGTGTCGGGTACTTTCTCATCTTCGCCGCTGGGCTTGCTCGGAGCTGTGTCGACTTGAAGGCCGGATTCTGCTGACTTGGCATCATTTTGAGGTGGAACTGGGGCGGGCGGCTGGGTAGGAGCTTCGGATGTCGTTGTCGTCTCGGGAGCACTGGCTTCGGGCTGTGTCTTCTGATCTGTCTTTGTGACTTCCATTTCCGCTCCAGACGGCTCGGCTTCGGCGCGTTGCTGTTCTGGCTGTGAGTCTTCCATGGTCACGTCCTCGTCTGCTGGAGCTGTGTTGATAGTCTTCTCGGTCTCAGGCTCTGCTTCCGGTTGTTGCTGATCAAGTGCATTGGCAGAGTGCGGTCCTGGAACCGGCTGCTGGACAGATGTGGCCGGGCGCTCTGTCGGGATTCCTTGGCGTTCACGAAGCAGCGCGAGGTCGCGTCGCATCACCAATTGCGCCAGTTGCTAGCACGAATATTAGCATGCCCACTGAGTGGTGGTAGTATTTCCAGGACTTGCCAGTTCCTCTTCCAGCGCGTCCAGAGCATCTTGGAAATTGGCCTGAGCCTTAGGCAGGATTTGTTTCAGCTTGTTGACTTGAGCTGTTGGCGCTTTCTTGGAGTTTGGGTCGACGGCGGCAAATACTCTTCCAGTTTGCTCGAGCTGGAAGGGTTAGTAGGCGCTCATCACCAGATGATTGCGATCGTGCATACGACGAGATTGACTTGAGCTTGCAGCTGGTCCAGCAGCGCATTTTGATTCGCAGTCGCCATGAGTTTCTGATGCTGTCGATAGTAATGCAAGTGTAATTTGTATGATGGAACGTGGTTGAGCGCTTTTACCGCCGTGAACAAGATCAATGGCTCGGATATGTCAGAAGATGGTGAGAGGTGGATGATCAGGTCACAACGAGTCGTGGTATGGCGCGCAAGCAGCACTAGCGCCGTCCCGCGTGCAAGCGGCGGATAGGATAGGGTTCGGCAGGAGCAGCCGAGCCGGCGGTGGTGCTTCCCCTTCCCTCGAAAGCGGCTGCTGGCTTTGACCTCTTCTGGTGCTGCTGCTCAGCTCTGCACTCGCCAACTTGCGCATTTTCCGCGCCCGTCTTTTCTTCCATCTGTCTCCTTTGTCGGTCTGTTCCTTTGCTGTACGACTGCTGTGTCTGCTGCTCGACCGTATACTCGCGCCCGCGCACTTCTGGACGTTGCCGCCCCTGGCTTTTCGCACCGCCGCCGACAACCAAATCTCTCGCGCAGCCGTAGCAAGCAGAAGCCCCACCTGGTAATCACCATCTCTCCACTGCGGTGTAGGTGTTGATTCTCCCACCGTCCATCAAACGGCCGCTGCTCCTGCTGCTGTCTGTCTATCTCCTTGTCAGTCTCCTCACTCAGCCTCCGCACCGCTCTCCTTCCCCGTCCCCGGGGATTCCTTCTGTACGGCGCCTAACCGCTCCGCTTCAGCTTTTTCCCACTCTCGCCCTTCTGCATTGCGACTTTCTGCAATCTGCTTCCGCCCCCTCTCATAGCGCTCTGTCTTCGCCATGGCCGATACCACGACTCCCTCCGAATTCGCCCAGCCCACCGCGGGCCAAGCGCCAGGCACACAAGGCCATCAGAATGGCTCTGGCAGTCACATGCCCCCTCCGCCGATGCCTGCGCTCAATGTCAGCATCCCTATGAACTATCAGCCTCCACCCTCGGAGCTTACCGACATGATGTCGCCGACAAGCGCCGGAGGTCAGGTGCGGCGTGCGGCCCCGGAGCCCAACAAAAGGGCGCTGTACGTGGGAGGTCTTGACCCGCGCGTCACGGAGGATGTGCTGAAGCAGATATTTGAGACGACTGGGCACGTGCAAAGCGTCAAGATCATCCCAGACAAGAATGTGAGTACAACTTCCTTCATGTGACAATCTGGCGCATTCAGGCGCAGCACGTGGGCGCCTGCTTGTGCTTGCTTGGGTCCGACCATTGTCGCAACAGCGTCAATGAGACTACTTTCACACTGCGACAGCTCAGTCATGCGAACAACAACCAGCACTGCTACCGTTCGGAACCCATCACTGACAGAATCAGTTCCAATCAAAAGGTTACAACTACGGATTTGTCGAGTACGACGACCCGGGCGCCGCCGAAAGAGCCATGCAGACCCTCAACGGAAGGCGCGTGCATCAGCAAGAGATTCGCGTCAACTGGGCATACCAGTCCAACACATCGGCGAAAGAGGATACCACGAACCACTTCCACATCTTCGTCGGCGATCTCTCGAACGAGGTCAACGATGAAGTGCTCTTGCAAGCTTTCTCCGCATTCGGCAACGTTTCAGAAGCACGTGTCATGTGGGACATGAAGACTGGACGATCTCGTGGATACGGCTTTGTTGCGTTTAGGGACCGCGGCGAAGCCGAAAAGGCACTGAGCTCGATGGATGGCGAGTGGCTCGGATCTCGTGCCATTCGCTGCAACTGGGCAAACCAGAAGGGTCAACCGTCATTCTCTCAGCAGCAGGCTATGGCTCAGATGGGTCTGACGCCGACGACACCTTACGGACACCACCAGTTCCCCACTCAGGGAACTCAGTCCTACGAGATGGTCGTGGCTCAGACGCCGCAGTGGCAGACGACCTGCTACGTCGGCAACCTCACTCCTTACACGACCCAGAACGACCTCGTACCACTCTTCCAGAACTTCGGCTACGTGACTGAAACGCGCTTTCAGTCTGACCGCGGCTTCGCATTCATCAAGATGGACACGCACGAGAACGCCGCAAATGCGATCTGCCAGTTGAACGGATATCAGGTCAACGGTCGCCCGTTGAAATGCAGCGTGAGTTTGTAGAATGACCGAGAATTCTTATCGCATCACTGACAACTTGCAGTGGGGTAAAGACCGTCCTCCGACCGGCCAATTCGATGGCTTTTCGCCAGCAACCGCCCAGACACCAGGCTCTGCTTTCTCTGCTGCGACGCCCCAAGCCTTCTTTCCACAATACGGTCAGCCGGCTGCAATGTCACCTCAAGGTATGCCTTTCTCCCTTTTTGTTGCCTTTTGAATCGTTCTGACGGGCTATAGCAGCCTCACCAGCAGGCTTCCAGCAGCAAGGTGCAGCAGGCTGGCAACAGCAAGGCATGACACCTTCGGCCATGCATCCAGGAGCGCCAGGCTGGCCAGGCGCTCAGCTTCCTCCCAGTGCTGGCGGCTTCAATCCACAGTCACCTGCTGGATACGGCATTCCCCAAACTAACCCTCAGGCTGCTCCATTCGGACGCGGTTACGGTGGCTTCCAAGGCTAGTTGCGGGAGGCCAGGCGGATACCATGCCGAAGGTCACGAAGTCCACTCCGCGATTGCAGCCGAGGGCACGTTCTCTTTTCTTGAGCTGATTGCACTTTTGGTTCTGCTCATGGCGATTTGCATTGCTTTGGATACCCAACAAAAGCCTTCCGTACCCCTTCATCCGGCCACGACTCTAGAGAGCGTCTGAAGTTTGTTTCTGAAAGTACGATCTAGCGTGTATCTCTGACAGTTTGTTTTGAGGGCTGAGGCGAGGACGGATGGCATAGCGTAGCTCTACTCACTGATATTGGGTATGAATTGAGATTGAAATGTTCTCCGTCTACTCGCGTCTCACTGGTCGCGCATAAAGATGGAACTGCTAATGGACACCAGATTTGAGAAGATTGGGAAGTCGCAGCCGTGCGGTGTGGAAAGTGCGCGTCTACTCCTTCCACAACCAAAAGCCCGATACCCGACCACAATTCTGCTCCTCCTCGTAAACCGACAACTTCGACCTCACATACAGCGAGTGCAACTGCATGCATTGCCATCGCCATGTGTCCCCTTCAGACGCCGGCTCCCACCTCGGAAGCATCTTCAGCACTTGTGGCGCGCCTTCCCAGCAAGCACACGATCGCCTTCGCCATGACTGTCGTTCGTTACAAGCCTCCAGAGCTCAGTATTCAGGGCAAGTGCATGCCATATGAAAGTCGACACCGGATCTGACGTGCAGCCAGAATACATCAAGTTGCTCAGACAACACATTGCCAAGGGACGTCGAGAGAACGCGTTGAGCAGTGTCTATTCTCATCTGGACCGCTCTGCGTATTGGCGATCCGAAGCTGAACGGGGGCGAGCTGCTCTGCGCTCTGCAGAGAAGGAGGCTATCGACTTGCGACGCGAGATCGCCACGTTGAAAGGCAAGCTGGACAATCGCCCCTCGAGCCCGGTGAAGAAACGAAAGAAGGTAGATGCGGATGTCATTCTCGTGCCTCGAAGTCCGAAGAAGGCCAAGAGAACTGCTTCACCGATGCGAAATGGTCCACTGGTCACTGACCTGACTATTGAAGAGGAGTACAGCCAAGCTGGAGAGATTGGTCAGTTGCTATCAAAGGAATGCTTGTGCTTTGCTGACCTCCACAGGCACCAAGCTGCTGCGGGCCGTCTTCCACATCTTGGAAGCCTTGAAGCCAGGTCGGCGTACCGAGACAGACGAATTGGCATACCACATCGAGCGAGCGTGCTCAGTCATTCCTTCGATCGTGCAAGAAGAATTAGACAAGCTGATTGCAGATTCAAAGGCTGGTGAGGAGCAGTCCAAGGCTGCGCTTACCATCGCTACTCGTGCGTTGGCTACCATCCTGGCCGGCTATACTCGCCTTGGGAAAACGCAGCCGCAATCTCCAGGCTCCTCAGTGCCTGGGAAGGTCACTTATGCAATGGTCGTCATGTTCAGGAAACTGGTGGAACAGTTGACTGTTCTGTCTGATCGAGGGGCAACGAAGAAGGAGAATGTTGATGATAACGTTCTTGCTTCGACCAACGCACGACCATCTACAGCTCGACCGGCTAACAGTCATGCAAAAGGCGGTATATCGAGACCTTCAACAGCACGACCGTCTTCTCCCAAAAAGGCAAAAGCCAAGACTCCAGCCCGCGCGAAGAATCCAAAGGACGAGAGGGTCAAAGAGAACCCAGTTCTTGCGCTCTACACCACATTTCTCGGTAAGGTCATCGACATGATCGACCCGAAAATGGAATCCAATCATGCTCTCTTCGAAGGTTTCACTTATTGCGTTCTCAACCATTTGGGCAAGAGGCTTTACACCATCGTCTTTGGGAAGAGCAGAGCGCCAACTCTGGAGGCTGAGATCAAGCAAGGCATCGATGGGCACCCCGATGAAACTTCACCGGATCCTATCTCTGCGCCAGAACTCACACACGAGCAAAAGCAAACCAGACTCGAAGCTCCGTATCTGCTTCATCTCCTCAATCGAGTCATGATCGCCGTGCCAGCCTTTTACGGAAATGTGCACGGCATCAAGAACAGCGGCAAAACGAAGAATGTGAATAAAGCTCCAGCGAAGAATACGCTTGCCATCTCGGCGAAAGAGTGTCTGCAGAGAACCCTGGTCAATTGCATGTTTGGCACGGAAGGTGTGGTGGACGACCCATTCAAAGAGTATCTGAGAATGCCAGGTCCTGGCGAGGCAACGATGACGGTGCCGAAGATCAAAGAAGTCGATGTAACGAAGCATTTCCAGGAAGAGGTTTGGCGTTGTCTGGGGTGGGATATTCTGGCGAAGGAGGGGGAGTGGTAATCTGCTTGAGATTTTGGAAGAGAGGCGATGATCTGCGTTTACTTGAAAATGCTGGAGTTGCTGCTGAAATTTTCGAAGATGTTTTGTTGCTCTTAGCTGCCTGTTACAACATCGCTAATGTAAATGTTGAGTGTATGCCAAATCTCGTACATTCTATTGACATGGAACGCTCCAAACTCGCTTTCCCAACGCCCGGGAATGCATGAGAACAAATCTCAATTTGTCGTTCAGTGATTTTCATACGACAAATCAATCGCCTGGAATTTCTAGCTCAAGTGGCCAAAGCTTCAACCAAAAATCGTCTGCCAACATTTCTCATGCGCAACGTCGATCCAGTGAGCCCCTCCTCCTCCACCCGCGTTTCCATTCGCTGTTCCAGGGTTATCAGCCCTTTCCCAAACTTCTTTCACGATATCGAGCGCACACAATTGTGGCCTCTGGGCATATTTCCTTGATAGCACTAGCATTCTTTGCTCGACGAGATATCGTGCTGCAACAAGGTCATCGTGTTGTTGTGTGGTGTCCGGGTCGGCGTGGTCCGAAGTCCCTCCTACTCCTGCTGAGATTGAGGTTGTTGCATTTTGGTGATTATGGTTGAGGTTGTCAGGTAAGCGTAGTTGAGATCCGGCTATAAGCATTATGAGTGGGAGGAGGCGGCACGCGCCGGAGGAGATGGGGATTGGCTTTACGAGGTCGAGGGTTTGTGTGGCGAGCATGGTGAGGTGGTAGTCGAGGGGAGACTTGTAGCTTTTGGTGCTGTCGCTATTGGTGTGGCTGGATTTTGTGTCTTCAGAGGAATGTCCGGGCAATAGGTCTGAAATCGAGGAAGTTTTGGTCCTTTGCCAAAAGATGTTGGGGAACGCGCGATAGATCTCGAGGAGACCTACGAGGCGGTAGGCCTGAGAGATCAGGATGAGATCGGCAAGTGGTGTGCGTTTGTCGCCAGGATCGTTGATGGAAGAGGCTTCTGGAGGAGACCAGGTGTACAGCAATTTCTCGAGATGAGTTGCCCACTCTTCATCTCCTGTGCCTAGCACACCATTTCGCACACGGCGACGTAGAATGCGGCCAACTTCGGCGAGGACGAAGAATATTTCGCTGCTGATACCTGTCCATGGGTGAGGGTTGATGGGCACTTGACGAACGGGCATCGCTAGGTCGGGAGATTTGAGACCTTGTAACGCGGCCATGGGAACTGGGTCGATGAAGCTGGCAAGCATTTCCCAATACATGATGGCATCCAGAAGGAATTCGTCGTGGGGTGAGTGCTCGTTGCGTTGGAGTTTGACTTGCACTAGATCCCGGGCGATGAAGAGGTACTGTAGTCCGAGGTTGGAAGCTTGGTGCCACGAAGACGACACGCCCAGTAACAGTAAACTCAACAGCACGGTGTCTATTGAGCTTTTGCCATTGCGAAGTAGTTGAAGATCTTGTTGTAATGATTTCCACGCTCGACCGCGTTTCGCATTTCCCAGGACTGCGATGTGAGGGTAGAAGTTGGCAAGGTGGCCGATTGCCATGCTTTCAATGGTAAAGCGGACTGTGCTTGATGTGGCGCAGTGTTCTGCAACTAGTGTGCGGAATTGGTTGGCTTCAGAATCGAAGCAAGAGTATATTGCGCAGACATGATTGAAGTAGTGGCTGACAAGATCGTCTTCAGAGAACCCGGGGACCTTGTTGGGCACTGCTAAACGATAGAAGGTCTTGAGCAAGCTGGCAGGTCTGGACGAGTCAGCCTTCGGTGGCGGTGTTGGCAGCTGCTTGGCGACTGCATCGTCTTTGATAGCATCGTTACCCGAAGCAGTCATGCTGCTTCCACTGATGGGTTCCACGCCGTTGGGAATGAGCTGCGATAGCCCGCCATATATGCCGCCTAGGAATGGTTGTGTGTCGAAAGGCGCATCTTGTGCTTCCTCAGGTGAAGGTCCCGGAAATAGAGTTGAGAAGGTCAGGTCCTCAAGCCCATACTGCTCCATATCTGGCCAGCCATACATGTCCAAGGCACTGTCATCGTTGAATCCCAAGGTGGTCGCCACTGGCGCTTGATAAGACGCTCGATCACCGCCATCGCTGGTTGGTGGTCGAACAAGATCACCATCAGGTACATTGCTGTTTGTCGGGCTCAACGATGTATCTTGTGACGTTCGCTGCCGTTTCTGGGGCGGGCCAGTCAGAATCTCATGCTTGCTTGACCATCGTAACTGCTTGGTATATCCAGGACACTCGGCGCCTTGAGCGATGCATATTTGGCAGGCAGGCTTCGTCTCGTCGCATTTTATATGCTTTGACTTGCATCGCTGGCATCCTCCGCGAGATTTGGACGACTTGACAGTCCGCTTCATGATGTCGTGGTCGGAGCAAGGTGTCGGGATGTCTTGGAGGCTGGGATGACCCGCCGGGTCTGTGCTGGAAGTGGAGGCGATTTCCACTTCTGCCGCTTGCTCTCCTTCCTTCGCTTCTCCTCTTGACAATCTTTCTCACTCTCACAACGCTGACCTTGATGAAGGAGAGAACTGGCGTGATGGAAAACGACGACGAACGCTGCTGACCTACACGTACACTGACCGCCGTCAATTTGCCGCTGGTCACCACCCCGCCTCCACAAACACACGATGGACTCATTATCCTAAAATGGCCAACCGACTCACAAGCGAACCTCAAACACTCAGATATCGGATACATTGCAACCGCTGCATGCGATGAGGATTTATGCGATGATTCGTCCTTACGTCAATACTTATCAACTATCTTCACAATTTTGGCCTAGCATCTAAACCGACTACATTCAAGACCTCCTTGGCAACGTTCTCGCCAGAGCACAATGCGCCTTCCATGTACCCCTTCCACTCCGTGGCGTACTCTGTGCCGCAGAAATGGATGTTCCCGACAGGCTTGCCATACACATCCGCATGCTTGGTCAAGTCGCCAATCTTGGTGATGGGGACCAATGCGCCTTTGGAGTACTGTTCATGCTTCCAGATCTGGTCGAACATCTCGATTGGTCGCCAGACTTCGGAATCAGGACCTGCCTTATAGATCTTGGCCAGCTGCTTCAGGATAGTGGCGCGTCGCTCGTGAGGTGGTAGCTTGGACCATTTGCGGCCCAAGTCGCCATTCACAAAGCAAGTCAAGCAGTACAGTCCGACTTCCTCCACACTAGTGTCTCGCGCCAGCGGGCTAGGGCCACTGTAGCTCATGAAGAAGCCATTGTAGGACGTCTCCCGCCACCAAGGTGTGTTGTAGCATACAATCATCTTGTTGTAGTCTCCCATCGTGGCATTGTCGGCAAGCTCTTGAAGACCAGCAGGCAGTGGCGGAGATATCGTCAGGTCTTGGTACATTGTGCTTGGTATCGAGATGATGACTTTCCGCGCTTTGAAGACCTTTCCGCCGACTGTGGTGACGACCACATGAGTGCGATTATCCTCGACGGATCTCACCGGCGATGAGAAATAGACGTTGTGCTTGCCGACGAGCTCGTGGAGGCCGTTCGCAATGGATTGAGTGCCTGGTTGGAAGTCAGCCCTCGTTCTGATACCAGGTTCTGCACACTATACTCACCACGGTGTAGACGCTGATAATTGCCACCGGTCTTGTCATCAGCACGAATCGACAGAAGTCCTTGGTTCTTCCGACAATAGTCGATGAAGAAAGCTGCTGACTCTTCCGTAGATTCCACGCCATGCATCACTCTAGCCCAAAGGTTGACCATCTTGATTGTTTTGTCGGTAGCGCCAAGATTCCGAACATACTGATCCAGACTGACAGCATCATCTTTCGATTCCGGTCGTCCAGCCTTTAGTGATTCTGCTTGAATATGATCACGAACAACCCCCAGATTCTTCTTCTCCTCTTCGCTGAACTGTGTCTTCGTCAGCACACACGCTCGCAGGAACAATGACTCATCACATACCTCAGGCATAATACCATGCGGGAATGTTGAAATGCCGCCCTCACTATCCTGCATAATCGCGGTATGCCCCAACCGCTGTTCCACCCTCTTCAAGTCCCATCGCTTCAGATACTTCGTGATACGCGGCTGCAACTGATCATTTACCCACGCAGCACCCAAATCCACCACGCCTCGACCAGATGCCAAAGGGACGCTCCAGACTTTGCCTCCGACTCGATTTCGAGCCTCTAGGACAATGACTTGTAGCCCTGCCTCTTGCAGAGAACGCGCAGCTTGTAACCCGGAGAGCCCGGCTCCGATGACGATCGCGTCAAGCATGGTCTTGATTCACCTCTTTCGTAAACAAAAATGGTATGATAGAAAACGTACGAAGCAGAAGTAAGAGAAGGATCAAAGGACTTCAGAAACCGAAACGTTGACCGTAATAATATCACCTCTACCCAAGCACCGTTTCGCATCTCGCTCAACCCTCTCTTACTCAACAGAAACATAAGAAAGTAATCCTCGCACCACCTCCAGCTACAGCACGCGTGCGAGACGCGACCAACTAAAGACCTCGCATCCCGAATTTACCGCACTTGTTTTCTCGGAAAGTAAGCTTTTGAGAATTCTTTCTAACCACGTGGTCATGAGCCGGCCGTTCCAGATTCGTGGCATGATGCTTATAGAATGGACCAGAGAAGTGTGGGACATGGAAGTAGTGCTTCGTTGGCTGACTTGCCTAATGTGGTCATATTTCACATGGAAGTGCGCTTTCGCGGGAAGAGGCTAGCCGGATGAGGAAGGAAGTGGTTCTGGTGGGCCTCTCGTTATTTGACTTACTACTGATGATTGTTGTGTGAGAGACGGACGTGTACAACGAGATCGATGTGTCAAAAGTGCGCATGTGTGCGTGGAATGATTCATAAATCCGAAGAGGGGCGCCAAGAACCAGAAGTCTGAGATGCAAAGTATCAATGGATGCTTGAACAGTCATAGACCTGGTTCTATACACAAGTTGGGTATCTTTTTGAATATACATATCGAATCTGCTTCCCTTTCATTTAGTCCGCACCGTCCTAGTAACTCCACAGACCATTTCTGCTTCAAAGGCACAATCAGAAAAGAGGGAAGTTGAAGTTGTACTTCATGTCCACGTTGTCCTCGATAACCTCGATTCTCCTTCCACAAGTTCCAAAGATCTTGTCCCATAATCGTGTTTGTTTGCCATAGTTGCTGCTCTTCCTCCATCCCTTGCGGTGATGCAGGTCATGGTCCTCGATGACGAGCTCCATGCCAAAAAGCTTGAGGAGAGGCGAGTGAACGCCCGGAGTGCAGGAATAGATTCGTAGTCCACTGTGACCAAAAGGTTCGGCGAAGATGATGTATTGATGGCACAACCACCAATCGTGGAATCCCATGGGTAGCTGGAAGACATACTTCAGCGTTGCCCAGGTCAGGAATGGGATCAAGGCGATCTCGAGGAACTCTTGCTCTTCGTCGGCGTATGAGGACAGAAGTGGGTTTGGATGTTTGGTCAGGTGGTGCGTGCGGTGGTATTGCCACAGTCTATCGACCTCGTGGCAAGAGCGGTGGTAGAGGTAGAAGAATCCATCGAGGACAACGGAGTAGAGCGCTAACTCGAGAGGGATCCACCAAGAGAGTTGTAGTGCTCCGCGACTACGCCATGAGAAGAAAATGGCGAGCATGGGTCGGATGGTAGTAGTAAGTTGGAGCGAAGCGAACGTTTTGTTCACGCCCACATCAGGCACTTCGTCGCGCTGATGCTTGTCACCGTCCAGGTAGCCATATCGGTATCCCAAGCGTCGGAGAATCTTGACTTCGTGAATCGCGTTGATTTGCATTGCAGCTGTGTAGAAAAAGAATGCAGCAATCGGGTGCATATCGTGGCCAGTGTACCAGATGTACAGTTGCTGTAGCGCCATCGGCCAACCTGCGTGGGCCAGAATCCACAGGTGACACGACAATTCATTCATGTAAGGTACTTTATCTGTCTTCGCGAAGACTGGTGGCGGCGTTTGATCAGTTGCGGTGTGAAATGCGTCGATCAAATTGAAAAACTTGTGTGAGAAGCCCCATTGTGATTTGTCGCCACGCCAGGTGGACTTCATCGAGTCTTGCGGTCGTCGATCGCCGTGCATCTTGAATGTGGCTCAAAGAGATGAGTGTGGTGTTGTGAATGACTTACATCGATGAAAGACTGGGCATATATGTATCGCAGCTACATGAGGTATCAGTATGGCCACTCCGCATCTCTTGGAAGACCGAGGACGCATGTGAAGGCGCTGGGTCATGCCGTCGTTATCGGACAACGGTTGTGCGGAGAGCATCGTCATTCCGAAAGTAAGACGATGCTAACCACAAGCATCTTGACCTGTCGATCGCTGGGTTCTCCGCATATCTGATTGGGTGAATCGTTCAACTCAAATGCTTCTCCATTCTTCTTTCGGCGGTAGGGCAGGTTCCAGCTGCCATTTCAAATGTCAGGCACCTCAGGCAACAGGATGCTGTCCAGTGAGAGAGGTTGTCCGTCTGTTTGAATAGATGAGGTCGGTTTCCACGCCAAACGACTGTTCTCGTTGCTCGGCACTCCTATTCATAGCCTGTAACTCTTCACCTCTGTCTCCTCCAGGCTGCAATATACCGACAGCTGCGTTTGGTCCCCTCGCTGCGAACCTGCGCATATGAAAAGAGGGCACCCCAGAGTCTCCTCGGCGGTCAGTAATCACGAGCACAGAGACTTGACCTATACAGCATCACGTCACGGTCAAATCAGCGGCAGTTCACACCGACTGTACCCGGTCGAGGAGATTCTTGCTCATACGATCGCAGACCTTGGACAACCGTAGCCGTGATCTCGACCTGGCGTCGAAAATCTAGATTTCGGTCGGAAGACGTGATCTCATGGACGAGGTCATCGGCCTTCCTGGCGCAGACTGCAGCTCGATGTCATTCGAGAGCTCGCTGCCACTGACGTCCATGCTGAAGGCCGACGAACGTATAGTATGATTGCACGAGGTTTTGCAGCCTCGTAGCATATCATGAAAACATGCGGTCTAGTCCACCATCAGACCAGGAAACTGCAGTCCGTGAGGCAGATGAGCGTATACGGGTAGAGATTCTTATTCCGTCTCTGTGTTGCATACAAAGCAGCCTGCAACGACCTACCATAGCCGCGACTGGCGTACTTGCGTCTGGGATGTTCCGACGCTACTCATTGGTCGCTTGCAGGATCCGATGATGGATAGATTGGAATCTTCGAGGGTCCGTTTAGTCGTGAGATCATGAGCCGATCTAGAAGACGCGAGCTAGCGAAGACCAGCGGCCATGTGCGTGGCGCCGTGGGATAGTATGCCACTGGATGTATCTTGTGCGCACGTCTAGCAAATGTTGTGCTCGATGCTGCCTTTGGAACCGACCAGACCGTGGCGATGCTCCGACTGCCATCTAGTCTTGCTCATCTCCGTCATTTAGACGAATAGCGAGACCATTCCGGCCCATTTGGTGCTGTTGTTGATGATGTTGTTAGTCTGCACGAGTGCAAGACCTTGGAGAGGAAATGGGCGGCAGGCAGGAACGTGGGCTGAAACGGAAGCGCACGTGTGATCGGCGCTAGGTTTCGCCGATTGTGTCACGGTCGCTTCCAGAAAGGAAGTTCAGAGACGCATGTGAAGCAGACCAACAACGCGATCCATCCTCACACCAGCCGCCATGGCTGCTCCCAGGCTGCCGTTCCTCTGGCCCGTGCTGGCAAGAGGGTTCGAGAGCACCTCACCCACTGTCCGCTCCGCCAGAGCTGCCCAACGCATCCAGGCGTTTCACTCAACATCCCGACGAAGACGACCAGAGGTAACACCGCCTCAGCAACAGCGTTATGGCACGGCGAACGAACCTCTGCCTCATCTCGCAAATGGGAAGAAGAGGAGCAAAAAGAATGCTCCCGCCGAACAGCAGAAAAGACTGCCCAAAATCGGCGAGAAGCTCCAAACGGCAGGGGAAGCAGAAGTGAAGGCCGAGCGTCAAGAGTTGCAAACAGAGGATGTCAAGAAAGAACCCAAACCAGAAGACGTACCAGCGACATCAAAAGCGCATTCAGACCCGCTTCTAGACGGAGCAACCCCTATTCAAAAAGCGCCTGGTGCGCCAGAAACACCGCCTGACAAGCCCCTAGAAACGCTGTTGGATTCAGTGCCTGATCCAGTGGAACACGCAGAGGAACAACAGGCAGCATCCTCGAAGACCCAGCCTGAGGAACAGCCAACGCAAGCTTTTGACGAACACGCTCCTTCGACGAAAGCTCCTCACATCAGCACACCTCGCCACGTGCATCACTTTGACACTTATGGGCTGGTGAATCGCTTAAAAGACGGAAATTGGTCGGAAGCACAGGCAATAACAACAATGAAGGGCGTACGTGTGATGTTGGCTGAAAATATGGATTTGGCCCGTGAAGCGCTGGTCAGCAAGTCACAAGTGGAGAACGAGACCTACCTCTTTCGAGCAGCTTGCGCAGAGCTGAAGACGGAAGTGACAAGTCGGAGGAGAGCGGAGCAAGAGAAGATGCGAACCGAGCGGGCGCAACTACAGCACGAAGTCGAAATTTTGACGCAGCGACTGGGTCAAGAGATCGCGGCCATGAAAGATGACATTAAGGGTACCTTTGATGACCGCAAGATGGCTGTACGCAACGATGAGCGCTTGATGGAGTCGAAGATTCAACGATTGAACTACCAGATCACAGTCGATCTGCAAGCTGATGCGAAGTCAGAAGTTGAAGGGCTCAGATGGGTCATGACCCGTCGCGTCATCCTGGCCTTGGGTGTGATTGTAATCATGGTGGTGGCATCGCTGAGAATATATTCCAACGCCGTGCACGAGCAAGAATTGACAGCAAAGCGACTTGCTAGGATGAGATCGGGAGGCACACAGACGGACTCTGGAAGTGGGAGAGGGGGTCCGACTGGTAGCGATTCACCTACAAGTGGTCAAGGAATGAATGGCGGTGAGATGCTTGTCGACTCATTGCCTACTGGGTAGTAATGATAGCATGTGAAGTTGTGCATGGCGAAGCTAGAGTTAGACTATGATACCCCTATCACAATGCATTCGTCGATTTTCGGCCGCTCCTTCCAGATGGAGATGGACTTCGTGTCTGGCTTCTTGAGGCAGCCGCTATCGACAATTTGGCGACCGATATGCGCCCACGACACCTCATTCGACAGCACTCGTATAATGCTGTACAAGTCCCCAGAATATGAAGAAACATTCTTTGCGTGCAGCGCATTGCACTTCTGGAGTGGGTTCCGGCTCGTGGTCGGAGGACTTCACTATGATGTAACAATCTCCGTGGACATCATATCTTCACCACACCACCTACCGGATGGTCCAGGCGCTCAACCACGTTATCTACACGAGCTGACGTCAAAAGAAAGAGGCAAGCGACCATGGACGTGTCATTACCTCTGGCCGGAGCCCATGGAAAATGGAAGGTGAAACTTCCTCTCACATCCTCCGCTATCACTCAATAGAGCGTGATAGCGACAATCCCACGCAACGATGACCGCAAACAACCCCCAAGCAAACGGCAACATGCCCAACCACCACGAACTCGACGGCCATCAAGAAGACCACCCAAATCACGACTTCACAATCCCCTACGAACTCTTCTACACCAACCTCCACGACGACGAAGAAACCGAACAACACAAACGCCTCCGCGGCCAAACCCTCTCCAAACGTTCCATCCGGCACTACAACCACGCCACCACAAAATGGGGTTCCCTCCTCGAAAATTTCTCCCCAATGTGGTTCGCTCTCGTGATCTCCTCTGGCGGATTAGGCCTCCTCTTCGCCGGAACATTCCCCTATCGAGCCCACTGGCAAATCATAATCGCCACGATCCAATACGTCCTCGAACTCGTTCTCTTTTTCACATTCGGCGCAATATTATTACTCAAATGGATAATATACCCCCACGTCGCAGTGCGAAAAGCGATGAACGATCCAGATGAATTAGGAGCTTATGCTATTCCGCCGATTGCTTTGATGACGATTGGAGCGCTTACGGCTAGTCAAGTGAGTTTGGGACCTTGGGGTGGACATGCTTTTACGATTGTGGCGTATGTTTTGTGGTGGATTGGGATGATTTGGACGTTTTTGACTGCGGTTGTTGTTCTGACGACCCTCTTTTACACTGGAAATCAGAGTTCCAGAACGATGAGTCCTGTCCTCTTCATGGCCCCCGTAGGACTCGCGACTGCTGCGACAGAAAGCGGATTCATCACAATATATTCAAAGGAAATGTCCGCGAGGATGGCAGGACCGATGCTAGTTGTTGGGTATTTTGCTGGAGGTGTGGCGTTGTTCATGGCGATTATACTGTATACGATATATTTCCATCGATTATTGGCTGCGGGTTTCTCGCCTCCGGCGAAGAGACCTGGTTTGGTGATTTTGATTGGACCGGCTGGACAGCTTGCTACGGCATTTCAGATGATGGGACAATCTGCGGCGGGATATAATCGTTTCGCGGAGTACAAGCATACGGCGTTGCAGCCACCTACTTATGGGACTTTTTGGACGGCACAGACGGCGCAGGGACTACAAGGAAGTGGGATCTTCTTTGCGTTGCTTATACTTGGATTTGGGTATTTGATGCTTTTTCTTGCGATTGTGGGTGTGGTTGATGTTTTTGTGAAGAGGCAGGTCAAGTATAGTTTGACATGGTGGGCTCTGGTGTTTCCTTCTGTGACTATTACGACTGCGTGGATGGAATTGGCGAGTTCGATGGATTCGCCTGCATTCCGGGGCCTGGTCTGCGCTATGACGGTGCTGTTATACGTGGTTTATTTCATCAATTGGGGATTTACGATTTGGGGAATTGTGGATGGAAGTTTGATTTTTGGAAAGACGCATTTGGAGACGGAGATGGAATTAATGGCGAAGGCACAGGGCCAGAGGAAGAAGGAGGATATTTAGGTGTTGGTTACTGCAACAGGGCTGGCAAAATTACAGGTGATCTGAGAAAAATGCATTCGCCATCGAATCGAGCCATACTGAACACATCTGGAAGCAACTCATCTCTACACAGAATTGACTCCACGGAAACACGTCCATCCGAATCCGTACTTCCCGACCTGGCCTGCAGCCATCCAACAGAAGACCAGCACCTGAGACACATACCTGTCCAGTCTAGACTGTCTGCGAACGAACAAGTGCTGTCAAGGCAAACATTGAAATCGTTCATGCATAACCGCTTCTCCCGATCTTGCATGACATCCTCGCCCTCGTCGGAGCGCCTCAGGGCACTCGAAGCAAAACTGCTCGCCTCACGATACGCCTCCATGCTCATTCTCATCTGGGTCCTTTTCGGTTTCTGCACAGATCTCATGATAGAACTGTTGAAACTCAACTTTTCCTCTTCGTTCAGACAAAAGTCGGTGATATCTCCTGTCTTTTCTGTCAACTTCCGCGTTAGAAAGAATATATGAGAACATCAGATACGCTCTGTGCATGACCGCATTGAATCCGACGTCACAGTACTGCACCTGATGTTCCTCTCGCACGTCCATATCTTTGACCGACAAGGCGAAGCGTGCAGATAACACAAAATGTAACCTTCTCGGACAAACCTGCAACGTTCTCTCGCTCAATCGCTATCGTTCTCCTCCCCAGCCACGATGGTGATGATTCCTCATCATCATCCCATCGAACCAAATCAAATTTCCGCTCCCCAAAACCTAACTTTTTTCCCGCTCATCTCCAAACCTTTTTCTTTCTCTCTCGCACGGTCGCACATCGTATCTGATAACAAGTGAAGTGACGTGCTCTACCCAAGCGTAACACAGTGCGATACCAGAGCAGGATGAAGATGCTTGCCAAAAGTTGATCAGGGCGTTCATTCAATTCAAGGCAAGCGAGTCCGCTGATAGCCTTCATCGATGTTCCGAAATGTGTTCTGCTTTCCCTTTTGAGGATGTGAGAGTCTTTTGAGTTTGAGAGTGGACTGTGCGGAGCTTGAAGTGGGCGGGAAGTTCGGCAGGATTTTGGAACAGGGCAAGGGATGCGTGACTTCTGGAGATGGTGGCGTGAGGAGGAGCAGGGAATGTGTGGGTGGTGGACTGGGAAGGAGGTGGTAGGGTGCGGAGATTTTGTGTGGGATGCGGGAAGGAGTGAGTGATAGAAGGAAGGAGCGTTCTGTCGGGGATTTATTGATGGTGATGTGCGATGGGCGGTGTTTCGAGTCGTGTGGTGCTGGGGAGGATGATGTGGGGAAGTTGTGATGTTCACGCTGATGCCACCGCAACAAGAAATTCTGTGATTGAAGAGTTGAAGAAACTTGATTTGAAAAGCTGATGAATAATAATGCATGCTATGTTCATGTCCATACCGCTAACCATAACCATCTGAGAAGCTCGCATGTCGGCAATCGTTCTTTGCCCCAGTAACGCCAATGCATGTCAATCGGACCATCTCTATCTTTCCGCTGCAGTCCGCAGCTCTCGCCACCACCCATGCACAAAGGTAGAAAACAGAATTCCAAATGACCGCCCTTGCTGCAGAACCATGCTTCGAAACGAAACCAGACCAAACTATGGTCGTTTATCATTCTTCATAATCGTAAACACTCTGCAATCGCCGCACTCTTATGCTCGCCTCATCTTGAAGCGTGAGCACAAGCGATGCATTTACCACTTGCCGGAGTGGCTACCTCCATGGCTGCCATGAGACGAGTGCTTGTTCTTCTTCAGGTAATCTTGACCCTTGGAACCCAGGAACGCGCCGGCAAGAGCACCGATGACACCATGTCCGGCCTTGTGGCCTAATAGTCCACCGCCGATACCACCAGCCATGGCGCCCATGAAGCCTCGTTCACCCTCTTGCGGGTTGTTGGGATCGCGTGGGTCTTGTGTGTAGCCGTATGGGTTTGAAGGATCGTTGGTAGTGGGAGGATGTTGCGAGAAGTATTGTTGCTGTTGGCTCGAGTAATCTTGGCCGTATTGTGGGTTGGCTTGACCGTGGTTGAAGCCTCCGGCGTTTGGTGGGCCACCGTATGTGGATTGGTTCTGATCGTAGCCTCCAGAGCCGTATTGCGGCGCTGGTGGTGCGCCGTAGCCTTGTTGTTGGCCGTATGGTGCTGAACCGTAGCCGCCTTGGTTGTTGTAGCCGCTTTGATCGTAGCCCTGTTGTGGCGGGTATCCTGAGTAGCCTTGTTGAGAGTATTGCTGATTTTGCTGAGGGTATTGGTTGTAGCCTTGCTGCTGACCTCCGCCGTACTGAGGGGCTGGCGGGGCGCCGTAGCCCTGGTTGTTGTAATCGTAGGGTCCTGACATAGTTGTGATAGTCGTTGTGTTGATCGGATAGCGAGTCAGTGATGGTGATATGCTGATCTGCAGTCTGTGGTTGTGTGTCGAGTCAAGTGGAGAGCAGTCAGATCGCAGCGCAAAAGGATCTTATAGTACCCCTCACTCCGAGCAGCACGTTCTCGGAGGTACCGCACCATTCGCAGTGGACACACCACAGCTGAACATGAAGGCTGAGCGACTGGGCGCAGCTGCCGACGGAAGGCTCGGCAGCGAACGAGTCGTCATCCAGCCCTACGCCACACTGACATCGTTTAGTAACCATTCCTGCTGCCTGAGGCGGAGTTTGCGCTTTCCGCACCGCGTGATAGTAGTTCATAGTATTACACATCGCTGCCTCTGTATTATTCACACTTTCGCCGCACAGCGAACGGCTGGCAGACCTTCCGTGATATGTCGTCGCGCCTTCTTCAGACCAGAGCGCCACATGACCCGGACACGCGATTCTCGGCGCTAAGACAAATTTGGCCGAGAAGCGGCGGTGGCTTGGCAGGGTCTGTGGCATGCGCTCACGCTGTGCACTTCTCGTCGCGTTCCACCACACCAGCCCACCGTCCGCATCATCGCCTGCCCGGCTGTGCTATCACGCCGCCCGCTCTCCACCCGCTGTCCAGCTGAACATGTCTCAGATGGCAGAGTTCTCGGTCGCGAGACATGAAGTTGATTTACTGACGACATGTCATCTTCTGCACTCACCACGTTGTCGCTGCCGCCAGCTGCCGGCATTTCCCAGCAACAACAGCAGTATCGGCCTGACGAACGAGGAACTTCCAGCCTCGGTTCCGCTCTAATATTGCATTGATTTGCTAGATGACGAGCGCCATATCACTTGACTCGCACCATCTTGGCCGTTGACGATGCGGCTCAAGCAATATCAAGGCAAATCCGCTGCGTCGTCATGGCAGAATCGGCTGCTGCAATATCGCACCGAGATGAATGTTAACGGATGATCAACAGGTTGGATCAGCACGACCTCGCCAGGTACAGACCCCCACGTGTGGTAGGATGGGCCGCCGCGCATTGCGCGAACCCGATGCCATTGACTACTTGCATAAATTCAAATGGCACATGAAACACCTCACGAACCTCAAACGCCACGAACATCACTGCTGCACTTTTCAAAACACCCACCTGCACAGTGACGGAGCGACGCTGGAGGTGCTCGTTCTGATTGACCACAATGCCGCGTGACTTTCAGCGACTCTTTGTGAAAGCCTCTGCTTTGCGGGGCCCGCAAGCAAACCCCAGCCAGATCTGAGAAATCTGTTTCAGCCAAATTGGACTTCGAACTCACCGTGAACTGACTGACTGCCATGATCTCATCATGGCTCGAACGGGCCATCTCCATTGAAGCATATCAGAGCTATACCCTGGCCCGACCAGCAAGTACGCAAGAGGAACCCTTGGCAATCCAATGGGTGTCATGTACCTGACGACCAGGATCCCTATTCTGGCCTTTTACAACCAGGGTATTATGATAGCATGATCTCAATCGCCCACGTCGTGCGGCACTGGCCTCACCACTGGGCGATCAGATCCTTCCTGGCTCCCTGTTTCGACCCCAACAGTACTGCAGGTCAGGTATCTCTCCCGTCAGAGACCACGATACAGTTGCAGAGAGAACGAACCTTCCACTGTGAGCCAGTGGATCGACGGCACGTCCCTCGTACATGTTCAGCACGGTAGAACGACCTCACATTTTTCCGACTTCGTTTCGCAAAGTGCAAGATACTATTTGCAATATTCCTGTGACCCGCTCAATCAACACGGGTCGTATTGCTAAGCGCTCACAGATCTGTAGCACTTCGGAGGATAACTTCGTCCCGATCGAGATTTGTGCGAACTACAGCGCATTGGACTGCTCTCTATCCTAAGCCAATGTGGCCTTCTGCCTGCTGAATGAACGCAAACACCATGCAAGCTATACAAAAACTCCGAATCCGGCAAATTCAACAGCAAGGCCAGCAGCAGCAGAACGGACAATTCAACGGCCAGCAGCAGCAGACCGGGCAATTCAATCAGGGCCAACAGCAGAATCAAGGCCAGCAACAAGGCCAGCAAGGACAAAACAATCAGCAGCAGGGCCAACAAGGCCAGAACAATCAGCAGCAGAATCAACAAGGCCAACAAGGACAGCAGCAGAACCAACAAGGCCAGAACGGCCAGCAGCAAGGTCAACAAAATAATCAAGGCCAGCAAAACAATCAACAGCAGGGCCAGCAGAATAATCAGCAGCAAGGTCAGCAGAACAATCAACAACAAGGCCAGCAGAACAATCAACAACAAGGCCAGCAAAATAACCAGCAGCAGCAAGGCCAACAAAATGGCCAGCAACAGGGCCAGCAGGGCCAACGAGGTCAACAAGGCCAACAAGGACAGCAGAACAATCAGCAACAAGGCCAACAAGGTGGACAGAATTCAAATAACAATGACGGCGGGAGGAATGGTGATCAGCGAGGTGATGGAGACAGGAATGGTCAGAACCAGGACAATGACGGCGACCGAAATGGCGACCGCAATGGCCAAAACAATAACGATGGGAACCGCAACGGACAAGACAATAACGGAGATCGAGACGGGGACCGAGATGGGAATCGTGATGGTCAGAATAACGGTGACAACCGAAACGACAACGACCGAAACAACAATGGAGATGACCGAGACCAGCGAGGTGGCAATTCCCAGCAGCAGAATTCTGAAGGGTACGATCGCCAGAATGGCGATGGAGATGCATCCGGAATTGATGGTGGTGCGAAAACTGGAATTATTGCCGGGGGAATAGTGGGTAGGTTGATCTGAGCTTGTTGGACTGTGCGATAGTGGACTGATCTAGTGCAGGTGCCGTCGTTATCCTTGCGATTCTCGCTTTTATCATATGGCGCAGAAGACGTGGAGCTTCCTACGCAGACATTGTGCGGTTCAGGAAGCACTCTGAGGATGTCGTCGTCGAGAAAGGTAACAATAATGGCGCGGTGCTTCCGATCTATCGCAAAGATCGGTTCTCCGTGAGGACTGAACAGCCGCCTGCGGTGCTCAAGGAAATACCTGATGCACCCTCCACTGCGGCATCGGATCGTGGATCCGTCTCTGAGCCTACATTGTGGAAGTCTGCGAACCCACCTATACCATCTCCACTCGAAGAGGAGAAAGTTTCCCCATTGGCTCAGAGCAACGACGCATCTGTGTGGCCCTTCTCGGATCGTTCACCCACACTGGTGAGCGACTCACCTACTTCGGATGCTATACATCACAGACTTCCGCACCGAGATCGCGCTCAACCACCACGATTTGAGCTGCGTCGATCTGGATCTGGCCTCGGTCTTGTCCCTGCCCCTCCTAAACCAGACTGGTCTACCAGTGACGATGACGAACGACCGAAAACAGCAGACACTCTCGCCGCGCCATATGCTCCAAAAGCCAAGCGCTGGTCCTGGATCAATATCTCCCAAAACTCAAGCATAGCATCCCGCACCAGTCCTGTCCCGTTCAGCAAGACTCGCAATCTCACCAACTGGGCTACACGTCAAGACAAAGGCACAAAGCACCACCAGCAACTCTCACAAGATATCGATGAACACGATGACCTCGAAGAAGCCGTCCACTCTCACGCCCACGGAGCAGGGGGAACAATCCACACCGCCACACCAGCCATCATGACCAAAGCCCCACCCCTCAAAAACCACGCAGTCAAACCCATCTTAGCCCCGCCACCTTCCGCCGCTCGACGAGCCGCTTCCCAGAAAAAGAAAAGTTTCAATCGCCCTCACCTCGAACACCACCGTCGCGTCGGAAGTTTATCTATGATTTTCAAACCCGTCGCCTCAGACTCTTCCAAAGAGTCTTCGCCGCGGAGTCCGAGATCACCTGTTGGACCTTCTCATCCACCGGATATGGCGCATGATGCGGTCAAGTTACGGGACTTGGAGGGTGATAAGCGGAAGTATTCTGCTCGTCAACACTTTGCAAGGGGGTTTGGAAGTTATGGTCGCGGCCAGCATGAGAGGGGCATCAGTACTGTCAGTGAAAGTACTGCGACGACTGCGGAGGATCTACCTGCGCCGATGGCCGAGCATGCGGTCTCACCGCTGATGGAGGATGAGCTGAGAGGGAGGTGGAGGTGAGATGTGGCAGCGAGATGAGTTGTGGTGATGGAAGGGGGTGGGAGCTCGCAGCCAACACTGCCCTTCTCTCTGGGTCCACCCTCCTGTTTGCCTGTCATCACGACATTGCTACTACTGGTGCTGGTGCTCAAGGCGTTCCGGATCTTGCTTGCTTTTCTTTTTTCGGGGCTTTTTGTTTTAGCGAGAAGATACCCTACTGCTATTGCTTACCACTTACCACTACTGTATGACCATCAACCAGGTCTTACATATGTAGGTTTCGCTTCCCCGTTTCAATCGAATGGGGAACAATTACGATCGTTACGAATTTCAGATTGGATGGGGGCTGGAGGGACATTGGGATAACGGATTGTGTACTGGTAGCTGAGGTAGTGATGGGAATGGGTAATGAGCACATATATCATGGCACGATCGTATCCTTTCATGAGCAATAATGGCTGCATCCTGAGATTGATGTTTGCGCCATGTGAGAATATTGCTGTCGTTCTATTGAGCCAATCATAGTCATCATCACCTCCTATAAGCAAGCAAGACGGCGTCTGTCTCAACAAATCCGATCACATCAGTTCTGATATGACCACCTCTTGCCCATCGATCACCTCATTTGTCGAAGCCGCCGATGACTCTTTGCCGTCTCCCCCTGCTACACTGCCGGTGCTGCCGCCCTCATATGTCAACCTTGGCCAGTCTTTGCCAGCAGTCGCCAAAACAGCACTCCCATCTAGATCATTAGTGAACCATCGATCTCTCCGCGTTGAAGACCTCTGGCTGCCTTCCAAAGCACTCCGCGCGGCCCGCGTGGTTCTAGCTCGTTTCGTCCTTCGGCCCTCACCACCGCCTTCTCCAGAGGTGTCCAACAGACTTAATCTCTGCCTCTGTTCTTCCAGCGCAAAGTCGTACTGCACGATAGATCTCACGTATGGTGCGAGGTCGAGAACAATATTTCTCAGTGTGCCGTCGAAGACAGAAATCTTGAGGTCCGGGTTCGACAGAGAAACCTCTTCCGGCGCTGAGATTGGGTCGAAGCAAGTGAAGTCTGCTCGCTTCAGTGGTTGTTCCCGAGCTGCCTGGGCGCGTTTGGCCGGAATGCTATTGAGGATGCGAGAACTTTGTACTGCGCTGGGGTTGACTTCGTAAGTCTTCCAGGCGGACAGAGTCATCGTTACCAGAAGATCTTTGCTCATGTTGGAGTAGTCGATCGCCTCGTCAGTTTGGATCAGTGGCATGCCCAGGATATAGTTGCCACGCGCTTTCTCGGACATATGTGGTTGCGTCGGATCGACGCAAGCTGAGCCTGGAATGAGCCCGAGAGATGTGCATGCGTCTGCTGCGCTCAGAACGTCAGCGGTAGCAGCCGCGAAGGATAGCTTGCGAAGATTCTGTTTTCGATCAGTCGAAGATGGCAGACCGTCCATGGATAGCCTTTGATCGTTGTCCAAATATGCCTTCCAGCCGAGCGCCCGGGAGGGTTCGACTCCAAAGTTCTCCCAAGCCCACCAGAGCGCGTCCTCGGCTGATGGATCAGGGCATGGTGTCAGACCCATGCCCTTTTGATATGTGCCGTCGCTCACGACACGAAGTTTGCGGCCAAAGTGGTCCACATCAGATCCTGGCGGCCATCGCTGGTAGATCCAATTCAGTCCTTCCTTCGGATCACCTACGCCCATCTGACACCAATAGTCTAGCTCAGTGATGCTTCTGCGCAGGTCTCGGTCGTGATGCTCATATAGTGTGCTGACGGCACCTCTGGTCAGGAGATGCCCCTCTGCTGCCGCAAGTAGCAACATGTAGTTGGTGGCGAGGTCTATAGGTGCAGGTCGAAAGCGTAAGAAGGCATGGTGAGGAACAGTCTGCCATGCCACCAGGTCCTCGTCATTGCAAGTCATGATAAATGGCCTCTTCGACGATCCGACCAGTTCAAGGATTGTTGTCCAAAATTCTTTGTCGTCTTTGAACAAGATGTCGACCTCTTCTATGAGGATCAGCGATTGCTGTTGGTCTTTCGGTGGTTGCTTCAAAGCTTCTTTCACTGCCTTGAGAGTTTTCTCCTGTAGCAGCTTTTTGGGCTCCGGATCTTTGGGCTTGGGCGGGTTTTTGGTCGATGGCTTGAAGAAGGCACTCATCTTGCCTTGTCTACCACTCTCAAGGTCCTTTTGAAATGCCTCGTCCATGGGCTTGGATTCTTGAGTTTCAAGATGGTCAGACAGAGCACCCTCGGTCCCGTGATGCTTCACAAGGTGGTTTTTAGTCATGTTACCAACCTTGTCCAATACGTCTTTGCCACTTCGACGTTCACTAGAGCTGATTTCGAACACTCGAAAGCCAAGCTCTTTGGCGACGCCGTAGACCGCTGCTGTCTTGCCACATCCGTGTGGGCCGCTCAGAAACACGACATTGTTGAGTTTCGCTCCGGTAGGCGCTGTCTGTACCACGCTCTTCTGTGTCCTTCGAAACCCCAGCGGGCTCGCTGGTGCCGAATCGATGACTTCATTCATTTTGCGAAGCTCTTCGTCGCTATCGACCAGAAAGTCGTCCATCTCATCGGATTTCTTCTTCCGCTTCTTCTTGGGCTTTTCCTTGAAAGGTACGGATGCTGGCTTCGTCGTGGGGGCGGCACCACCAATGGCTTGCACAGCGAGTGAGCCCAGCCATTCTCTCAATATCTGCATCTCGTTTTGAGGCTGCAGCACATCGGCACAGGTCTGTGGGGCGTACTTCTGCGTCCACGATGCATTCTCCCCCCGAGATTCGTCGAACCCAGTCATGATAGCGGGAATTCTGTCGTAAAGTCTCTGCAAGGCCGGATGACTTTGATGTTGTGAAGAGCTTAACGCCAATTCGTCAATGTCTGGATTGGCAAGCGGAACTGAAAGCTGAGTGGCGATTCTGTACGCAATGTCTTGCCCAGACAACATCAATCGCTCAGGCACATTGAGTTTTGCGTGAACCTCGTGGAATCCATCGCTTCGTAAGGCTCGCTCTTCCTCTGGCCTGAGCTGTGCATTGAAATGGCCGAGGATCGAGTCGTCTGGTGTGATTGGTGCTCTGGCGTTCTTTTGCTTTCGTTTGGCGTAAGTGTTCGAATCAGACGCCGAATCATGCTCTACGTGATCGGTGGCGAGAGCTCGCACATGCATTTGGTCACGGAGAGGAAATGGCGCATCGCTGGCACCAGGATGTCGAATCATGAGCCGGTCCTTATTCAAAGTAGACACATATGGTAGATGGTCTCGCGGGTCGTAGTTACGATCAGCCAAGGCTTGCATCCTCAGCTTCCCAGGCGTGACAGCGGTTGACTTGCGAGGAGAGTCATGCTTCGCGGGTGCAGGTTGGTCGTTCGCTTTATTTAGAGTAAAGAAGGGATGTGCAGGTTTATCCATCTTTGCTGGAGTGCGCTTCTTGGGGGTCGTGTTCTTTGCGGCAGCCTTCGACCGAGTCTTCCTGGGAGTTCGAGGGGAGGTCTCGATCGTCAAAGGTATGGTCTCCTCACCAACGAGGACTCGAGAGATTCTATCTCCGGTCGCAGCCCTCGACGACGCGTCTGCACCATAGCCGATCTTAACAACAAGGTGCTTCGCGGCATTAGCGGCTGCTGCCCTTCGTGGTCTACCACGTTTAGTCACTGGTTGCGCTGCAGCCTCTTCTTGCTTCGGCTTGCTGGTTGGAGGCGAGCTGAATTTGCCATTCGCGTTGAGTCGAAGCACTTTCTTAGGTTGCGCCTTTGGAGAGGGCGTTCTTGGTGCGATCACACTCCTATCCAAGACGTCGCCGGCGTCTGGTGCCGTAGCTGCGACTATCGGTGGTGATGACCTTGGTATCACGACTTGGGGCGAAGGTTGTCGTGACCCTGGCACCACAGCTGGCCCATCATCTGCAGCGCCCACGCCGACCTCGACAGATTCATGCTCGCTTGTCCGCCGTCGCTTCTTGCGTAGATCATTCTGATCGACTGTCTCCAGCGGTTTTTCGCTGTGGCATTGCGCAGTGAGCCCATTGACACCAGCCACGAGAGTATTTGTGCGTGCATCCAGTGTTGTCTGAAGCTTGCTCTGTCCTTTTACATCCTCCTTCTTCGGTCTCCGTTTACTGTTGGTTCTCTTTGGCTTCGTCGCCAAGTCGGCGGTTGGTGTGTCGGGTGTATATTCTGCATCCTCGGTCTTGTCGTGCTCGTCTGATACTCGGTTATTCGTTGACTTGTCTGTCTCAATTAGCAGGCTACCCCGTCCATCCCACGAGAATGAGCTGACCAGTGGTTCGTTGAAAGAACGGATGCACGCTCTTGCTATCGTCAGCGCTCATGGCACGAAGGACTGCGGTTGCTGCCATCCAGGAAGCATTGCAAGAGAATGTGTAGGTGGGAGTGTTGCGAAGGCGTACAGTTATGCCGCGCACGGGATGACGCGCAGACGAAGACGCGCAGAGACGCGACCGCGTCGGAGGTCGGGGTTTGCGTTTGCGGCCGCCAAGACTTTTCTCGTCCGGGTAAGCGAGCGGCTCGAGGCTCCACCAAAAAAGTTCATGTCGAGCTTCACGAGTGTAGAGCTGTTGCCGCTGCACCACTGCAACCATGTCGGGCGGGATCGAGGAGCCATACACTATCGCAGCGCTACCGAAGCCGCTGGATTCGGGAAATGGGCAGATTCAGCCGGCGACAGTATACAGCTTGAATGGCTCGCGGAAGAGAAAACGACATGAGATTGCTGTGGGCATTGATGGCGAGAGTGTCAACATCTACAATGTGCGATTCGACCAAAATGCTTGGTCTCACAGAGCCAACAACTCACGAGTCTACAGATCCAAACGCAAAGTACTGTCAGCTCCTATGCGCTTCCACCACAATCGTACCTCGCCGCTCCACCCTGTTCGATCTATTGCAAACGTGCAAAGCCTCTGCAGTCGCAACGAAATACCTATTTGGCCTGCCAGAGCCGTCCGAAAGACTCGCGATCGAAGCTGGTAGCCTTCATCGAATATATTGGCAGGCCGCAAAATGAAGATCATGAACCGCGGGCACCCGTCAAGCGAGAACGAAAGCTGCGCGATGGGAAGGTTGTTGGTCTGGACGTCGTGCCCACGGCTGACTCGAGGTATGAGTCTGCTCCGATCCTGGTGTCGTATCAGAATGGAGATGTAGACTGTGTATCCGGAAACTTGAACGAGACGCGGTGGGAGCATACAGCGCAAGAAGAAGTCGTGGTGGAGTATGCAAGCGTCGTGGATTTGGACGCAGCGCGGAGAGGATTGCTCAAAAGCCGCCAGGATGTGCTGGCGCTTCTCGATCCCAATATATCAGAGGAAGGAACGGGGAACGCTCCCACCCTGCTGTGCCAGGTCGTGCGACTGGGGCAACAACGACAGCTTCGAGTCTTCGGGCTGCGGAATGTTGGGGCGTCAGGCCTTCAGATGCAGCGGTCGCCGCTTGAGCTCGTTCTCACTCACGATTTGCCTGAGAAATATGGCGACGAAAGCTCGAGCTTCGAACTGCATCCAGCCTCTGGCATGCTTTACCAGCGACATGGTTCGCGGCTGACCATCTTCGACTTGTCCAACACAACGCCCAAAGTCTCCTTCGAGCTTGGTAAGAAGTCGGGCCATGTCCAAAGCTTTGCTCGACTCTCAGCGGGAGCTGTCATCGTCTCTTTGCAAAACCGCATTGCTGTCTATGATACCAAATTTGCCTCGGTCCTGGACTCACTTACCCTGCCGCAGGGCAAGGACGAGCAAGCAACATCTTCGCCGACGCTGCTGAGCCACTTCACTGATCTAGGTGTCGTCGTTGCAATCAAGAGCACAAGTCTTGTCGCATTCCAGCTGGGAGATGCAATGGAAGATGTCAAACGGCAAAGGACTCAGGGCGCATTGCTCTCTGATGTTTTCGCCAAAGGGAAATTCACCAACGATGCCCTGATAGTTGAGACAAAAGAAAAGAAGCGCAAGAAGTGGGATGACTGGAAGGCGAAAGTCGATACTATCATCCAACAGCGCGACCTTCCTGCTCTGGAAAAACGTGTCGCAAAGGATTTGCACGTTGGCAAATACGCAAAGCACGATGACTCTGAGCCACTCACTAATGGGGCCGCTAACGGCTCCGAAGATGATGAAGAGTGGGATCTTCTACCACAGCATTTCGATCCTCAGCATGTCGACAGGAAAAAAGCTGTTTACATCCTGGGCAAGATCTTTGCTTGGAGATCAAAGACGAGTGGCTTCATCCTCGGCCAGCGACATTTACAATTGATCTTTCCCTCCAAGAACATTCTGCGATGGCTCGCTCTTGCTGGACTCCTCAAGGCGATAGAAGTCGAGCATGCGCTTCCGCAAGTAGCAGCAGAATTCACGGCTCGACCATATGTTGCGCCCGGCGACATAACTACCGCACTCAGCGAGGCGGACTCGAGCTTCGGACTTCTTGACAGCCTGCTCTCTCTGCCTGCTTACTGGGATCTGTCCGAAGTAGTACAGGCTCTACAGGTCCTCATCGCCTCTTTTGAAGATCAGAACGAGTCTACCGAAGAGGCCCAACAGCTGCTCACCAACGGAGATGTGGACATGTCCAACGGCACCGCAGACGACAAATCCGAAGCCAACCTGGAAGCAGAAGAAGCAGCAGCCCTCGCAGAAGTCGAGCGAGCCACGAAATTCCTCGAAGCAGGCCTTTCAACCCGCAGCGAAACGTTCAGAAAATGCCTCGACCGCCTCCGAGAGTTCCCTTCAAAAGACATCACCAAAGCCATGCGAGCCCAAATGTCCCAAGACGAGATCATATTCTTCATCCACATCATGCGTATGGAACTCGCCAATGGCGGCTGGACCAGACCCTACGACTGGAGCAACGCCGAAGAAGAGGACGCCAACCTTGACCAAGACGTCTCCATGATGGACAACGGAGTCTCAGCTCCGCCGGCCGCCACCAAAGACCTTCTATCACCTACTGCCTCCACTCCCAGCAACCATGCAATCCGCACCATCGCCCACCTCCTCTCCTGCTCTATCGACGCGATCGGTCTCAGCGGCTGGCTCGTAGGCCAAAGCTCCAACGTCTGGGCAACCGAAGACCTGATCGAAAGCCTCGTAAACGAAACTTCCGCCATTGTCGAAGGAATTTACCACGCCGAGAACCTCGTCACATATCTCCAGGAAATCGACAAGACGTCCGCTACGGCATTGAAGAGTGCTGGTAGTGAGAAGAAGAACAAGAGGAAATTGGACGAAATGGAATGGACGCCCGAACTGGCGCTTATGCCTGTTGGTGGGAGGAGTGAGCCGCCTGTTGTAGCTGGTGCTGGTAGCGGCAATGGAAAAGTGGCTGTCAAGGCTGTAATGGCGGAGCAGAAAAGTCGCGGGTTGGGAGAGTATGGGTTTGAGAGGATAAGGATCTGATGAGCTCCCCCTGCCGAGATATGTATGTGGGATGTGAAAGATAGTGGTAACGTACTGGCGGGAATGTACTGGTGTGGAATCTGAATCTGTCTGTGTACGATGCTGTGCGATCTTCATTTGTAGTGCCGTTGTCATGGTTGTATGCTCGTTTTGCAGTCCACCAATTGGTGGTTTTTATTGACGTCAAGATGTCACTTTTGCTGGTTGCGGATGGATTCACTATAAGGAAGACCTTTGAAGTGCATGAGTGGACGCGGACGAGACGGTGGGAGTGCTTTCCGCCGTTTAGCATTTGGTGCTGTTGATCTTTTTCTCACGCTATCGACAGCGATGCGACTCTAGATGAGATGTTGAAACTGAGATCAGTGTACCTCCTACGAGCGACCCCCTTGGAGCCATCTCCTTCTCCGACCAGCGCATTAGCTCGACAGCCAGGAACTTGCCCAATTGAGCGCCATCGCACTGCAAAGTTCTGCTGGCAGGAAAGGTAGGCACCTACGGCTATTGCTGGTTGTGGGATGTGGGATGTGGGATGCTCTTTTGTTTTGAATCAAGTCTTCCGACCACGTTAATTGTCCCTACAATTTACTGCTAGGCTGTACACTGCCGTCCTTCATCGGCCGAAGTGCCTGGTCTAGCACCGCCATAGCTTCAACAAGTTTCCTCTCGGTCAACCTTGGAGTCACGACCTGCACGCTCAGCGGGCTGCCGAGGTACATCTTCCGATCGACCTTTGTCCACTGCTCCCTGTTGATCTTGTCCCATGCGTTGAGGGGATCGGAGGAGGGGAGATCGCCCTTGAGGTCGTCTTCGCGGACCTGCCGAAGTGGAAGCACGCCGGCGGGGAGGTCGAGGAGGTTCAGTGAAGCGGTGTAGTTGACGATGTTCCAGCGATCTATGCCTGGGACAGGGTGAGGAGCAACAGGCATGAGTAGCACATCTAGAGTTCTGTCACCCTTGTGTAGCTTGCTGTCATCCGTAACCCAATAGCCGCCAGCTTCACTCCATACTTTTAGAAACTCGGTTTGTAGTTCCGACTTCTGCGCCTGTAACGCGCGTACCTCATCTGTGGATTTTGGCTTTCGTCTAGTGAGTCTGCCTTGCAGCCATGGCGACAATGGTTCTCCCGTTTTTTCCATGTGGTCAAACCAAGCATTGGCGCCGTCAATAGATACTATACCATTGAAAGTTTTCAGGATCCGTGACAGGATACGAGAGGCGTCGACCTCAACGACTTCGATGGACTCTTTCGAAGCGCGAAGTGTCTTAGCGACTTCGTCCATCAAGTGATCTATTATCGGAAGCGGTCGGGCAATGGCGTCGGTACGGATCAGCCCAACACGAAGCTTTCGACCTCTCAGAATCAAGGGAAGTTGCCGTGACCAGTCCTGGGCCACCACTTCGACATCGTAGATCTCCGGTGCGCTATCTGCGACGACGCGCAGTAGCAGCTCGCAGTCTCTGAGAGTCGTCGCGATTGGTCCCGCAGTTGCTTCGATTCCAAGCTTGCTGCTGCCCGGTTTCTGCCCGCTCTCTTGTCCAGCATATGGCACGCGTCCGTGAGAAGGTTTGATGCCCCAGAGACCATTGCAGAAGGCCGGAATGCGAACAGACCCTCCCACGTCTGTCCCCACGCCCAATATAGAACCGCGCATAGCTACGAGGGCCCCCTCACCGCCGCTACTGCCACCGGCGGTGAGTTCGCGGTTCAATGGATTGAGTGTACGCCCAAAGACATTGTTGTGCGAGTCAAGCGCCATCATGGTGAGGGGGATATTTGTTTTGGCTAGTATGACAGCTCCGAGAGATAGCAATTGGTCTACAAGCGCCGAATTGCTGGTGGCTGGCTTGAAGCAAAGACTTGCGATGCCAACACTCGCATCGTAGCCTTTAACCCGGAAGCAGTCTTTGATGGAAATTGGCAAGCCATGGAGAGGACCGATTGTCTTGCCAGTCTTGGCGAGATGCTCGTCTATTTCCTGAGCACGCTTGAGCGCATCGTCGAATAGCAGCTCGGTGCAACAGTTGACTAGTTGGTGCGCGATTGCAGTTCGTTTTGCGAAGGCTCTCACGACGTCGACGGATTGGAGGCGCCCGTTTGCTAGCTCGTCCAGTAGACCTACGGCGTCGAAGTCTTCAGTTATTTTCAGCTCAGTCGTCGTAAGTAGGCCCAATCGTCGTGGCGCGTCCAGAACGCAGGCACCGTAGCTTGAGATCTGGGACGCCTGCAGACGCCATTCGACGGGTATGCGCGAGGCTCGCTCCTGCTGTTTGCGAGCGGCGATGGATCGCCACGAATCTCCCATGATGAGATGGATGCTTCAGTTGACTCGTGCTAGGCGTTGGTTCGGTGTGTGATAGATGTACCTGCACATTGTGAGCATCATCATCGCGCTCAGACTCCAGGTTGAAGTTGTAGCCGAGGCCACGAGCTGGGCCGCTTGGCACCACCGCACGATACTTCATACTTCAAGTCGGCTCGACTCGAACCGGCAGCATGTTCGCGTAGGCCAAACTCTGTCTTGAGTGAAGCGAAGCCCAAGGTTATGATGCGTTACGTCCTCCAGCCTTCCAGAAGGTGTCTTGCGTGGCGATCGCAAAGTCTAAAGAATTGTCAAGCCGGTGGGTGAGCATATTTCTCCACCCTCCTCCTAGATCGCGGATTGGCTTGCGTGAGGCTCCCGAGGGATTCATCCGATGTTCCGGTCACCGCATGAGCATTGCCCAAAGCCGAACCGTTGCAGGCTGTTCATTGATCTGCCGCAGGAACAGTGCTACCTGTCGCGAGGCTGAGAATTTGGTGTTGCGACCCATGCGAGCAAGGAAGACGTTGCAATTCGACAACGCATCAGCGTGCAAATCGCGCTGCAACACAAGGGAGCAACAATTGCATGCAGATCGAGGGTCCTGGATGCTCACCTGCCAAAGCGAAGCTACGCTGCGAAACAACCATGTCTATCAATGGAGTTCTTTTGGGTTTCGGACTCGTTTGCTTTCGAAAGTCTCTTCGTTAACATGTGCTGCGAGGAGCTTCTATGAAACTCCCGCCTATATCACTCTGAGGCAGTGCAACAAGAGACATCCCACTGAGGTGAAATTTGGCATCGGCTATGTCCGAACTGTTTCGAGCCAAATGTAGTGGCGAACAAGGATTTGTGCACAAGACGTACCAAATTGGATCTGCTTGAGTGTGCCGGCGGCATGTCCGGAGCGGACACGTGGGCAGTCAATCGCGCGCAGTTGTTTGTCTGTTGGTGAATGCAATGGCAGGCTTGGCCGAGAATAGCCTCCAGGCATTGTGCCTGTCTTGTGTGCTGAGTGTGTAAGACAGAGGTCCAAAATTGCAACAGTCGGTGAAAGGCGCGAGCAGAGCAACGATATGCTATGTGAGCATCGTTAAGGGTGAGTGCCCGCGATTTTGCCAGGTGCAATTGTCGGGTGAGCATGGACATTGTCTTTTGTTTTCTACCCCTCGCCCTAAGCACAGCGACCACATCACATGAGCTGGTCTGTCCACTCGCTCAGGTCAAAGGTATGAGGGCGCGGTCCGAGACGTCGCGAGAGAGCATGAATGCAGTGGTCACCATTTGGCGTTTGTTTGTCAGCGGCGAGTTTCTCCTTCGAGCGGGTCCTGATAGCAGCATTCGGGAAGCCGGGACGTTCGATATAGCATCACCATGCCTGCGAAGCCATGTGGAACAAACAGTCAGCTCGGCTCCCGGTATGTCGAAAGCCTGGTGGTGGTTGACAGCGGGTTGGCTGTTGCGTCGAGCGCCAACCCGATCTATTGAATCTTCGCTTCGCTCCACGTCGCCGTTATGGGCCGTCGCGCAGCGTGCATGCTTGTCGGTGAGCAGGCGACGGCGATGGCAGGTGCCAATATCAAATGTGTAGAATTGAGCATGATCTCCAGGCAGCGCTACTGCGGACACTAGCCCTAGCTGATCTGCATAGCGTTCGTCAAGATTGGAGAAAAGGTGCTTTTAATAGCAGCAGAGTGCGGGTGAGGCGCTCTTTCTAGATCCGCGTGGCTTGAAAGCTGCCGAATTCTGGGAGAAAGTGGCACGGGTGTGTCGTCTCCTCGTGCACTTCAGCCGTGCGTGTCACGGCAATTGAAAGCCACTGCGACCGGCGTGTGCAAGAGATAGAAACATGATCGGCGGAATACGAAGGACGACATGGAGCCAATGAGCAGTCCAGGGTCTGAGGTGCGCCCAATGTCTCAGACAGAAGGGGAGGCTCTTCGGTCACACAGAGATTCCCGACGTCATGCACTCCACGACGGGAGGGGGCCTTTTGGGAATGGTTACCGTTACATGCATACACGCATGCCAGCTAGTCCTCTGCCTGCATCCCGCGGAAACGATCAGAAGCACGATGCGTGAGGAGAAATGCAGCTCCTCAGTGTTCGAGGAAAAGTATGTGGCGGAACATCACCGGCGTCTTCAGCACTGAGCAGGGCAGCCCCAGACGCTGCTGAAGACAACATCCAAAAGTGCGGTGGCCGGGTGCTGATGGTCGAGGACAGCTATTAAGCGAGCAGCAGGCGACGCGCTACCCACTGCTAGCTGGCGTTCTGCATCTCCAGAATCCTAGATATAGATATAGCCAGCAACCCTAGCGAACGACGGCTTCTCACGTCAGGCGAGAGCACGTCGCACGGCACCGAGTGATGAACAAGTTTCCGTCTCCGTGCAACTTCCGCAGTCGCCGGTCTGCCGACGAGTGGTGTAGGAGGCCTGGCATAGTCCGGCACGCACGAGGCAGCGCCGACAGCCACTCCCGGAGGAGAGGAGCGGGCGGGTGCCATGCGGCACGCGAGCGCTGCTGGCGGGCACGAATCGCGCGCAGCTGTAGTGCAGCATCATCGTGTGGACAGGCGAACGACGGGCGAAAAAGAAGAAGAGGACGTGTGATGATTGACAAACGAATATTGAGAGCCCAAAATAGAAAAGCCGCTAGTGAGCAGCAGCGGGAGCAGCCCGCACGTTAGCGGTCTTGGTTCAAGATTTTGACGTCGGCGCCAGTCTGGCAAATGTAACGTCAACAATGGGTGACTGGCGCGCCCTCTGCCTGGGCCACCACGCGAGCAGCCACCGCATGGGCGGCCAAACGGGCGGGCGTGCGAGTGTGGTCCAGGTACGAGGCGCACAGGTGAGTGCCGGGCGGGCGTGCTGACGGGCGACGATTGTGCCCGGTGGCAGTCTGACAGAGGCTGAGCCAGCAGCACAAACACGGAGGCCCGGGAGTTCGTCGAGCGTGGCACTCGCCCGTTCTGCTCTGCTGGAGCCCTCAGTGCCTGCAGATCGCCGCCCGAAAAGTCCACCTAGCTGCAGCCTGCTCGTCTGTCTGCTGGGCCAAAGCATGCTCGCTGCTGCTGCCAGGCTAAGCGGATCGCCTGCAGCACTGCAGCTCTCCGTAGGAAGGTAGGTAGCTCGTCGACTACTGCTGGGGGCGGCGGCGGCCACGTTCGCTCCCGGCCATGTTGCGCCCTCATTGGGCCACGCCGTCCATTTCCATTCGCAGTCTGCATACGTGCCCCGGGCGCGCGCTGGCGGCGGCGACAGTGGTGGTAGTGGGTGCACTGAGGTGGCATGGGCTCTCTCACGGCAAACCCTAAGCAGACGACCAGTGCCCCGAGCGTCTCGCCGCCGCGGTGCCCGCTAGCGAGCAATGGCCTCGTCGACCCAAGCGCGGAAGACCGCCAGATGGAGTGGAGCGCGGCGAAAAGCTTCTTTGGCACGCTGGCGGCCATGTTCTCAGTCTGCCCATGCATGCCGATGTCATACACGAGGACCCTCTCACTTTCCTCGCGCGGCCACAGGCTCTGGCACGCAGGCCCAGGGTGCTGACCTACCAGCACGCTTCCAGCTTAGGCTGACCGCTGTCTATTTCGAGCGTGTCGACTGCAGCTCGTCAGGTACAATACCACGCTTCGATCAGTCTTGGGTGCTGCTGATCCTCCAAGAGCTTCACACTTCGACATACCTACATAGAGTGCCCCGTCGGTCTGTGTCGGTCCAAGAAGGCTCGGGAGGCAAACACACATTCGCTTTCTGCCGCGCCCACTATCGCTCTCCCTCTGCCCGCCTTGGGGCCTCGACTGCTTAACACTCACGCTCGCTTCCTGGTGGCCTTAACTGTCTACTCAGCACTGCCCTCGAACGGCCGAACCAGTCGTTCCCCACTTACGAACCCAACCACGCCCACCACTTGCCCTCCGGACCACAGTCCAGTGTTGCCAAGCATCAACATACGCTGCTACTCGGACACATCGCCCATCCTCCCTGTTGTGCACTGCTAGCCTTACACAGCCATGGCAGGTCAAGGAACCGGGCCCTCCCGCAGGAGTCACACCAAAAGTCGGAAGGGGTGCAAGACTTGCAAGCGCAGGCACATCCGATGCGATGAGACTTTCCCACAATGGTAAGTGCTACGGGGAAATTTCAAACCACACTCACTCATCAGTCACAGCCGCAACTGCACCAAGCATCAGGTACGATGCGACTACATGGAGACCATTGGATCAGAGGTGGAGAGCCAATCGAGTCCGGAGCAAACACACCTAGCCTTCTCCCCTGGGACAGAAAGCCGCATCGATCTCTGGCAACAGACTGGCAGCTTCCCGTTCCCTGGCCTCCAAGTCTTTCCACCACCTCAGACACACGAATACTCGAAAAACGACCTACGCCTGATACACCACTTGTCAGCCATCTCGCACGATCTGATGCTGAAAGGCACCACAAATCTGACAATATGGACCGCGAAAGTACCCAAATTCTTGAGCCTCGCCGCATCATATCCTTATGTGATGCACGCACTTCTATCATTTTCCGCGAACCATCTTGCTTGGAGCCGATCATCAAACGAGACCAGGAATTTACACATTCAGCATGGCACAGTTGCATTACGAGGGCTTCACGAAGCCATTGGTAATTTCTCCCATCGGAACGCAGACGCGGTACTGGCGTGCTCGCTTCTACTACTCTGGCAAGCGACTGACTGGTAAGTTCTCAAGTGGCAGTGTCTGAAAGCTTTCAGCTGATTGTTTTAACAGGAAGAGCTGGTCATCCTTGCGCGCCGGCATACAATCCGTGCTCTCAGCCATGCAGACGTGGAAGCAAGAGTCGATTTTCGCCGAGTATATCAACGACGAAGATCTCTGGGGTGGTGCATACATGTCGCGCCGTCCCTCTCTGGATCAGAATGATCGGGATACGATACTCGCAAATACTGTGCACGCTTCGCAACAATTATCGAGATTTGTGATGGGTCACGAAGCAGAGTCCTACTGGATGGGTCAACTGCTGCAATACTTACAACGACTGCAAGCTTCCAGCCCTGCGCAAACACCCGACGAGCAATATAGCCACGTATACCTTCTACGGAAGTGGCTATTCTGGGTTCCGGCTTTATTGCTGCAGACGCAAGGTGGCCATGGCCCTGCGATGCTCACCCTCGCCCACTTCTATGCCACCGCACTCGCTCTGGAGCCTCTCTATCCGGATCTGGGTCCCGCATTCTGTGCGAGAATAGCACTTCCACCTCTGGAACAAATCATCAGCGTCACAGATGCAATGCAATCACAACGGGCAATGGACCACAACGCGATGGAAATTGCTTCACTGATGCAGTTCCCACAACAAATGGCACACAACTTTCGCGAAAGAGTTGTTCAGACACAACAGATGGCAATGCAGCAATCCGCTCCAATGATGGTGAGCCCGGACACGCTCAACTACACTTCCATCGGGAACATTAGTCCCGCGTTCGCGCCTTCCCCATTGCACCCGGTATCGCAGCAACCGGCTGCCGCGCACACTTCTTACCTGGAAGTTCCCTATCCGGCGGGCAGCTTTAGCACGATACAGTCTGGCTGGGGTGCTGTGCCATCACCAGGGTTCCCTCCCCAATCTTACACTGCACATGATGAGCAGATCTACGGGTATTCTCTGGGAGGATTTCGAGGAGGGTTCGTACCATCGCCAAATCCGATTTGGACCTAATCCACCCCGATCAAAGGCTAAGCGCGTACTTCAGGACACCTGCCAATGACTCTGGCGCTGAGGCTGGCCCCTCCAATTACAACATACAACACTACCAATGAAGAAAACAAACAAAATGTCCGATCCCTACTGGATTGGCTTCAGCCTCGGGCTGAAAGAAGGCACGCGAGTTCCACCCTGTATAGAGCGATTCACCCACGGAATTTTGCGAAACCAAACACGACACTTTTAATGTGTGAGAGAGCAACAACAACAACGGCCTTGACGAGAAAAGCAACAAACGCGCAAAGCGAATGATCTGCAACGATTCTCCTTTACAAATTTTTTCACATCTTTATATCGCAGCAGCAAAACAGTCTGACATACAAGATGACAGACTATTAGCGGCAGCACTGAAACAATCATGGCGAAGCACAAAGCGGCGTATCAGGCGCATGGAACATTTCTTTTGAGATTTGAGGGAATATATCTGAGGGTTTGGCTGAGCGGGAAATGGACAGCATGGGAATTTTTGCATTGGGGCAAAGGGAACAGGGCGACCTTTTTTGGTGCGTTGCAGCGATGGAAATTTGAGTTATCTGAATATCTTGCTGTTTTGTTTTGGATCAAGAGCGCCTTGATGTGCGCACTTGCTGTTTTGTGCTATTTAGAACAGAGATTTGAGAGAGAGAGAATTCTCCGGGATGAGAATCTGAAGGCAGTTCATCAGAACAAATGTGAGAACTGTAGCATTCAATCAGAACTATGCATTATTGTTATGCAGTGCAGAACTTGACAGCCTGGTCTGTCAATCCATCATCATCACATCACGATGGCTTCGGCCCAAGAAGAGATGCTTACTATCAATCTTATTATATTACACCGACCGAGTGTTCCATTGACTACGATCCCATCTATACTGGTTTGTTTGCTTTGTTGTGCTGACTTGGACAACAACAACAGTAACAACAGTCATACTCCGAGCCCTCTCACTCTCTCTTTTTAGGCTGTCAGGCTTCGGCCGAGCAGGGCGGCGATAGCAAGGAGGAAGAACGACATGGATCAAAACCGGTTGTTGATTCTTCGATCCGTCATCAATAGGAACAACACACAACAACAAACAACAGTCAGGTCTCACCAAAGCCTGACAGTCCCAGAGAACTTCTATTGGCGTGCTTCGTAGTCCGACGACCAGACACACAAACATTGACTAGGAATTCGACCAATAGTTCTAGAACTTCTACTGGTGTGTTCGCACTGTAGATGGTCCAAGCCAGTCCATGAGCATGTGCTGATAATGATGGTGAGAGATGATGGCCTGGACCTTGCTTTCTTGTCTCTACTCTCTTCATCAGATCTGCTTACTGTGCTGTAGATACTGATGGTGATGAACACATGGATCGGTTCGAGTCGATGATTGTCATCACTGCCATTGTCACTGTAATCGAAGTACCGGGATTTATGCGGAAATGCCAAACCAAACCAATTTTTCACTTCTTCTGAGACGCGCGGCCGGAGGATTTTTTGGGCGTTTGGACGCGTCCTCATCTATCAGGTCATGTGGTATCGTTGCACGCATAGTCCGAATAGTCCCCATGGGGCGTTCATGCTCAGGGCCTCAGGCGCAGGAAAGAGGAATGTGCTTTCGCCCGCGAAACTCCTTTTCTCATCATCTCTCTTGATTAGGTCTCATGTCGGCGAACGTCCGAGATTCACACAACTTTACTTCCCCACGCATTAGGGCTTGCTTCATACTTGACGAGTCAGATACCAGCAGATCAACTTTGAGAGGAGAACGTTAGGGCTTGCGGAGTCGGCATTTCCTTGATGAGTCGCCACAGCCGCGACAAGTTTGTGATTCTCGGCCGGAAAGGTGGCTTGTTGGCATCGATTCCTTGACTATCTCGGGGGAACGCCGATGTGTTGTATTATTTGTTCGGCGAAGCACATGGTAAGCTACGTTCTGGCAAAACTGATCCTTACTTTTATCCGAGTTATGACCAGGCAAGGCCTGGAATATGAGGTGAAGAGAATAATGAGATGAGATTTGGGCGTCATCAACATCGGCAGCCAGGAAGCCTTGGTTCTTGCCGCCGGCTGGGGGCGTCGCGGAATTGCTTTCCATCATGTGCCGCTATCTTTTGGAGACTTGAAAGCTTGTGATGATGACATGAGCGCGAGTCAGCACCGCCGCTTTGTCGCGTGGGTGGTGTGTGCGACATGGCTTGGTGGGAAGAAGTTTGATATGGTAGAGTTCACGTAAGGCGGCTGTGGCTCACTGATCATTCCAGCAATTCGGTACACTACTATGGTGTGAGCGCCGCAGCGTAGCTTGGAATTATTCCTTGGAAGAAGGGAAGAAATCGCTAACGACGAGAAGTTCGAATCGAGTCGATCGCTTCGTTTGCAGGGAGTGTTGGAGGAAGTGATGAGTCGTCGCTGCTGCCCGGGCATGAGGATTCGTTTAGCGAACGACCCAGCACCATGCGTCGGAACACTTTCCTGCTGCCGCGGTAAGTGACGGTCGGACAGAAGTGCGGTCTTGGCATGTCAATCATTCTCAGCGGAGAGCTTCACAGCTTGTTGAGCCAGATCAGCTGTGAGCCAGGCCCTCTACCACTTCTTTCAATTTCAACAACATTTCGTCTTTCCGAGATCGACAGCACCAGCTTCCCTCAATCGCATTCCGACAGATGGTTTCCCATTCTACGGTGGTAAGATCGAAGGCTTCTTGCACCGCAACATAATTGTCGAGGATGTAGTTGTTGCCAAAATAAGCCGGATCATCCGAGTTGATCGAGAATTTGACTCCAGAGTTAATGAACTTCCGAATTGGCAGTTCCGAAACCTTGGTCACGCATCGCAAGAGCACGTTGGACATGGGACAGACAGTCAGCAGCGTGCCCGACTTGGCTACGCGATCAAGCAGATCGAGATCCTCCGCGAGTCGGATGCCATGATCGATGCGTTCTACTCCGAGAACATCAAGGGCGTTTTTGATATACTCTGCCGGACCTTCCTCACCTGCATGAGCAGTGCGTCGAAGACCCAGGTCCGTTGCAGCCTTGTATATTTGCTCAAAGTTCTCCGGAGGGAACCCATTCTCGCTCGAGTCGAGGCCGATGCCAAGGATATCTCCGCGATGAAAGCTGTCCTGGATCTCGGGGAGATTGAAGGTGGAGTGACATTCCGGCACAGGAAGATGGCGCAGGAAGCAGCAGATCAGCTCGCTTGTAATACCGAATTCGGTCTGTGCGCGCTTTCGAGCGGCCCTGAAGCCAGTGAGGATGATGTCGTATGATACGCCACGGCACAGGTGGGCCTGAGGGTCGAAGAAGAGCTGCGAGTAATCAGCATAAACTCCAACACGAGGCGCCATATCGAAGTTAGGGCACTGTTTGCTGACCTCCGCATGAACCACCCCGTCCGCGTTCGCATGTTTGAAATAGTCCCATGCCAGACTCTCGAAATCGGATGCGTCGATCAGGACGCTCATGCCAATGTAATAGTAATGGAGAAAGTCGTCTAGAGATGTGAAGTTGTCATAGCGCTGCAGCAGACGCCCGGGCGAGGCGAATGCTGGATCATCGCTAGGCAAGGTGATGTTGTTCTTGCTGGCTAATGTGAAGAGCACCTCAGGAGTCAGGGCACCCTCCAGGTGCATGTGGTGTTCGCATTTTGGCAGGGACTTGAGGAACGATTTGACTTCCGGGGAGCACATGATTATGGTCGTTTGAGATGACAGGTGAGATGACGAGCAGCACAGCGATCGCTTTGTAGTGCGCGGCGGTCGATTCAAGATGTCACAAACATTTTTTCTGGCGAAGTTTTACAGCGGACGTGTGATGGCATTGGGGCCTGGCAGCCTCGGCGGGCTCCGAAGATAGGTGGACACATCATCAATGTTGTCCTTTCAATTGTCAATATGCTCGTCCGGGGCAAGACTCGTCTGTTGGCGCGCTTTTCTCGTGTCGTACTTCACATCGCTGCCGTGCTGTCGCGCTGTGGTGTAGCAAGCGGGCACTCGACAGCCATGCACAGCGTATTCGGTATGCCCCTCTTCTGCAGCTTGGCATAAGAAGCATCCGCACCACCCGCGGTGAGATCTGCTGTCAAGTGCGACCCAGCCAGTCGCGATGCATGGAGAATACCGTGAAGACGATCGGTAACCGGCCTGTTTCATGCAACTGCAGGACACCATCGGACGGTGTTGCAGCTGTTTTCGGATCCGTCGCCTGTGCTTCCGAGGGCGATCCTTGTCGGATCGCTGTTCTCTCGGCCACATCCACTGACATGCACACATCTTTTCCTTCATCCCCACCAGAGCTGCACTGATGGCGAATCCTCTCTGAATACGGGAGCCCTTGCATGCTCTCGACCTCGCCAAGTCGGTAGTTGCAGAGAGCAGATGAGCCCGATGAGGTGAAGTCGGGTAGTGCATCCGTCGGCCTAAATTTGACAGTGCTAGTGATCAACAGCAGCCCTACCAAGATGAAACAATGTGGAGCCGGCAATTGCGGTTCGTGCTGTGAGCATTCTCAACGCTGATGATCCATGCCGCAAAGCTTCCTTCATCCTCATCGACTGAATCTGATGTTGCTACGCATCGGGAACAGAGACGCAACTCTACACAATCTTCTCCTCGCCGCTCATGTAGTGTTACGTCTGACTGAAGTATGATTTGAGTTGAGCGGCCGCGCATGGGAAAGGCTGCCACTCACGTGGAGCGTGGTCGCCACCGCGTGCAACCCTACAAGGAATAGACCCGATTGCCTACGAGGATGAGACATGGGCCGAGCCACGGTATGTTTCTGGTGTGTTCCTGCACTTGCCGTTTCCTACTCCGGCAGAGATCTGTCTCTCGAACAAGCATAGCCTCACTGGTGGTGCGCTGGAAGCTGGCACGGATGAGTCCCCTGCTGGCGACCTTTGCTGCCCATGCACGTCGTCAAGAATGCCCTGGACGCACAGCCGAGGGCAAGCGTCTCAGCATTTGATGCTCGCACGACAAACTTCTCGCGGGGGTTTGATGAGAGCTCCACGATTGGCCTGCTGGCCACCGGAAGAACCGCCCCTTTCTTCTGGAAGCGTGCGCAGAACAACGGCTGCGGCTTGTGCATTCGGTTCGTTCGCGTGGGATCCTAGCGTCGCTTTGCCTTCCATCCTCGGACGCCTGGCGAGGTCAGCGCACAGAGCACCATCATCATGGGCTGCTGCTACTGCGTGTCGACGCGGCGGCGTGCAGTGGGTGGCAGACCGGCCGCTGTGATGGACAGAGTACACCCCCTCCGGTGCTCGGCAACACCAGGCAGGTTGGCCGCAGGCGGTTGATCGTCGTCCCTCTGCTGGGTGCCGCGAGTCGAGAACGGTTCATCCTGGCACCAGTGCGTCGCTTGCATGGCAGCCGGGTCGGTCTCCGAGCATCTGCTGATGCAGCGCTGCTCCCTTGCCAGGCAGGTGCAGGCCCTCGCTGGAGCTGCTGCTGTTCGCGATGCGCGCGCGGGTCGCAGCGTACTGCCAGGCCTGGGCCGTCCCACTGGCCATGGACGTCTAAATCTATATATCGTTGCCGACTGCAGCGCTGCATTCTGCGCGGGTTTGCGCAGTGAGAGCCGGACATCCTTGCCGACGGACCCCTTGCGCATCGCGTGCCTTTTGTGCGCGTCTGGCTCCTGATCTCTGCTGGCGGCGAGCGCGGCGGGCGACACAATCATCATCACAATCAAGCAACAATAATCAACCCGCCCGCCCTGGTTCTGTGCGGACGGCCGACGAATTACACGCGGACGCCAGTGCCCGGCTAACTCTGACGATGCCTGCCAGACCTAGTTCTGCTTCTTAGGCCAACTCGCTACTGCCGAAATTCTGTCTCGACCTCTGCTCTTCACAAGCCGACGACACTTTCCCTCTTCCGCGCCCTGGACCAACGCACCTTGCTTCACACGGCCACTTCTTTCTGGCGCTGGCTCCTCCCGCTTCCTTCACTGTTCACTGGGAAAGCACTCGGTCCTGTCGCCGACTTGCTGGCTGCTGCTTGTGGTGCCTCGGCGCCTCCATTGACTTCGGCGCTTCTTCCTGAGGCTTGCCGCGCCCGGACTTTCTTGACCAAATCCCACTGGTCTCTTCACACTCGCACGCGTACAGAGCTGCACGTGTCACCAGACGAGTCGCGAAGGCTTCAAACATTTCACTGAAGCCTCCGCCACCACGCCTCGAGGCTTGCACTCCCGCCTGCATGTCTCACTCGGATCCCATCACTTCTTCATCTTGAGGCATCGGCAGTATGGATTCCTCCAATACTCCCACTCCACAACAGGAGCCGCCGAGCGTCAGCCGTGGTCCTGCGCCCTACCCGTCGTCGGCTCCCTCACATGGCGCGAATTCGGTGCCTCATACTGGGTCACCATACCCTCCGCCGCCACCGGAACACCATCAGCAGCAACAGCAGCAACAGTTCCGAGCTCCTTCGCCTGCGATGATGCAGCCTGCGCAGAATGGTGTCCATCAACAGCAATTCGGGTACATGCCCGCACCTCCACCTGGCCAAGGACTCATGCCGGACGCGTACATGAACAACGAGTCAGGACTGTCAACCCCAGGCATGTCTGCAGCGCATACGAGTGCCGCTGCACTCTCAGCTCAACAGAAGCGCGCATATCGCCAGCGTCGCAAGGACCCGAGTTGCGATGCGTGCCGAGAGCGCAAAGTCAAGTGCGATGCAACAGACACCTCGAGTTGCTCTGAGTGCTCGAGTCGTGGTGTCAAATGTCAATTTACCAAGGAAACGAACCGCAGAATGTCCTCGATCAAGCAGGTGCAGGACCTGGAAAAGCAGCTTTCTATGGCCAAGCAACAGATTAACCAGCTCCGAGGAATGGTACAGGAAAGTGGAAATCAATCGATCCCCTCCACGTCCAACGCCCCAGTGCTGCAGCTGCCAGAACACCTCGCCAAGGAACGACGACCCTCGCCGCCGTTGATGGAGGGATTCGACGAGGTCCGACAAAATATCCGAACTTATGGGAAAGGCATTTTCAAGCCACCTCCACCATACCATCAGTTTGGTCCTCAACCAACATTCCCTCACACGAATCATCCTCTGCCGCCAAAGAACGTGGCTGAACATCTGATTGCGAATTATCGCACCTCGGTACACCTCTACGCGCCGCATCTGCACATGCCCACGTTCATGCAGGAGTTCGAGGATCTATACAGAACAGGAAGCTTCCAGCAGTCGCGTCATATCTGGGTTGCTCTGTTCTATGCCGTACTGGCCTGCGGAACTTTGGGCGATCCAGCACCGACGAATCCCAACGAAGAATCTGCTGGTGCACAGTACTTGAATCACTGCATCACGAGTATGAATACGTGGTGCGATGAGCTGACGGTAGATCACGTACGGTCCACTTTGCTCGTCAGCATCTACTTTGTGGAGCTCAATCTGCGCTCTGCAGCGTGGGTTTGGTTGGGTTCAGCAGTGCGGATAGCACAGGACATCGGCTTGCAAACAGATCACGGCCCATACTCGCCGATGGATCTGGAGATGAGGAGACGTGTGTGGTGGAGTCTGTACAATTGGGATCGGTAAGCTTCACCACCATGAGCAATGTATTCTGATTCTGGGTGCTAACGAATGCAGGGTTGTCTCGATGGAATTGGGCCGACCCCTGATGATCGATGACAACGACTACGATGTGAGCGAACCGGTCCCGGTCGACGATGAATTCATACGTCCGAATGGCATCGTTATGCCTCCGCCGAATCAGCCGCCCACAAATGGCCTGCTCGCTATGATCTTGGTCACACGGACCACCGCGCAAATCAAGAAAACACTCAAATCACTGACGATAAATCCTTCGACTCTTGCTACATGTGACGAACACTTCCGATCGATCGTGGCATCATGGCCAGAACCATTTGTCAACACATCACAGACACCTTTGGATCCGAGACTACTCACAGCCGCCAGCTGTGTGCAGGTGCAAATGTTTCATCTTCATCGGCACAATCTCTCACCCGCTTGCCGGATGGCAGATCGGCAGGACGCGATGGACAGGTGCGCGAATATTGGAAAGGACACTGCACACTACATTCAACGCACAATGCAGCATCCTGCAACTTCGATTCAACAAGGCTACATGTCACCCGCACATCTGGCGACGTGGGGGTCGATGATTCGGACCATGGCACCAGGGTTCTTCTGCGTATTCCTATGGAGGTGTCTGCTCGTCCTCACCCTGCGAGGCGAGTTTGGGGCCGCTCTGATGCTAACACACGTATCAGTCGCCGTGGGAGATTTACGCAAGGTGAATGTGGCTTGCGGCAGAAATTTGGCCTTTTTCTTGGACAAGCTTATCGAGAAGATGCGAGCCGGGGCGAATCAGCAACAGCTCCAAACGGACGAAGAACTGTTGGCATATGCTAGCGGAGACATGCAAGGCAGCATGCACTATTCGTGGGCGTGGACTGGCAGCGAAGCGAGAATGAATGTGCACCAGCAACAGGTGGTAGTCAATGGGCATCCTGGGGACAAACCCGTACTGGCAGCAGAGCAGCTGTCCACCAGCACTCTGACTGAGCAAGAGGCGCGAGACTGGGGCGGATGGGAGCATATTCAAAGAACACTGAGCCAATTGGAAGAGCATCAGAAGGGTCCTTCGAATCCGCCACAGGCACCTCAACAAGCCCCTTCTGCTCCGCCAGCACCGATGACGGCCGGCCACCAAGCGCCATACCCGCCGCCTCAGCCTCCGCAGAGTACAGGACCTCCTTCGTACCCCTCACACCCTCCTCAGCCGAGCATATCTCCTAATTCTCATAATGGGCAACAAAACAGTCAAGCGAACACCAATGGCATGGGCAATGGGAGCAGTGCCAACGGTGCTCCAGGAAGCAGTCGCATCAGCATTCAGGACATCATATAGAGTAGGATTGCATGGGAACGAGATGGTTTTCAAAAGCGGGTGCATAGCGTATCTGGCGGCGCGATGGCATGGGAGCAATGCAGTGATGATGCTTTAATGGGTGGCATACACAATGCATTTTGGGGAGGCACGCACGGATAGACAGTACGTGATACACATAAATGTACCAAATATCGTGGCATGAGATTTGGAAGATTTCACGAGCATGCACGAAGCTGACAGCAAGAGTTCTAAGCCACATGTCACTCTACATGTGCAACTCGGCAAGGTCCGTCCGCGCGCACGCGGTGTGGTGATAGCTTTCAACCTTTTTTGTCACCGCAAGCTTACGCGTGCATACTTTCAACACGGAAGTTGCGGAACGATAGTAACAAGCTTCTCTCCGCGAGGCTTGTCTCGAAAGTGACTAGGGCCTTACTCTCACCAGTCGAATCACCGCTCGAGGTTGTAGCGGTCAAGCTTGTTGAAGTGTAGAAGGTGGGTCGGGCCTATCGATAGCGAAGAGCGGGCGTTCCTGCTGTGCTTTGTGCCGTTCCTGACGTTGTTGACGTACGACTGCGCGATTAGTTGCATACTTGTGGCAGGAAGCACCTGCAAGCAAGCAAGCTTGACCTCCGGAGCGCGAGCTTGGTTTCATTGAGGTTTGGAGCTTGGATTTCTTTTCCTACCTTTTCAACAGCTTCCGCCGTCTTGCTTCATTTTCACCACCTTGGATATCCTCAGTCCTAACCAGAGCTTACGAACCGATTGAAGAAGTTGGTGTCCGTCTGTTGAGACACGAAATACCGCCATCATGGTGCACTTGGGCAGAGTAGCCACCAATGCGGATCTGGACAACAAAGTGATACCTGGCCTGGAAGATCTCTCGTTTGATAAGGTTCCAGGCGAGGATGAGTTCACTTCCAGTGTATATGGCTCCAGATTCGCTGCTACGGATCTGCCCAAGCATGAGATGCCTGACGACGAGATGCCGAGGGAGATTGCTTACCGCATGATCAAGTATGAATATTTCCACCTACTTGAATTGGTCTGTGAACTGACACTGCTGCAGAGACGACCTCACCTTGGACGGCAACCCTACACTCAACTTGGCCTCTTTCGTAACGACCTACATGGAAGATGAAGCCGAGAAACTCATGGTGGATGCGTTTTCGAAGAACTTCATTGACTACGAGGAATATCCTGTCAGCGCCGACATCCAGAACCGATGTGTCTCCATGATTGCCAGACTCTTCAACATTCCTGTCCACGACGAATCGACGAATGCCATGGGCACTTCTACCATTGGCTCCTCTGAGGCCATCATGCTTGGCACGTTGGCTATGAAGAAGAGGTGGCAGAATAAGCGGAAAGCGGAGGGCAAAGATTACTCCAGACCCAACATTGTTATGAACTCTGCTGTTCAGGTTTGTTGGGAGAAGGCCGCGCGATATTTCGACGTCGAAGAGAAATACGTCAATTGCACCGAGGAAAGATATGTAATTGATCCAGAAGAGGCGGTGAACCTGGTGGACGAGAATACGATTGGTATCTGTGCTATTATTGGCACAACATACACCGGCGAGTATGAAGATGTGAAGGCTATCAATGATTTGCTCGTTGAGCGAGGCATTGACTGTCCTATCCACGTTGATGCAGCATCTGGAGGCTTCGTGGCACCTTTTGTCAAGCCTGATCTGGTCTGGGACTTCAGGCTGGAGAAGGTGGTGTCAATCAACGTCTCGGGCCACAAGTACGGTCTCGTGTACCCTGGTGTGGGTTGGGTCGTTTGGCGGGATCCGGAGTTCTTGCCAAAAGGTATGTCTTTCGACGTTGCAGCTGTCCAAGGAAAGATCGCTAATCGTGTCAGAACTGATCTTCAACATCAACTACTTGGGTGCCGACCAGGCTTCCTTCACGCTCAATTTCTCCCGAGGCGCTAGTCAGGTCATCGGGCAATACTACCAGCTCATCCGCCTCGGCAAGAAAGGCTACCGCAGCATCATGTTCAATTTGACGAGGACCGCCGACTACCTTGCTGCTGCAGTACAGAAGATGGGCTTCCTCCTCATGTCCAAGACGAAAGGTGAAGGTCTTCCACTCGTGGCCTTCCGTCTCGATCCGGACCATGGCCATAAATTCGACGAGTTCGCAATCGCCCACCAGCTCCGCCAGCGAGGATGGGTTGTGCCTGCATATACCATGGCACCGAACGCGAACAACGTCAAGATGATGCGTGTCGTGGTCCGCGAGGACTTCTCTCGAAGCAGATGTGACGCATTGATCTCCGACATCCAGATGGCCTTCAATGAGCTGAAAAAGATGGACGAGAAGCAACTGGCAGAGCACCAAAGCCAGCAGAGAGCTCGCAATGCGGTCAACGTGTGGAAGAAGAAGACCAACGACCACTTTGCTGATGAGAAGCATTCTTTGAAGGGCAAGCACGGCAAGTCGCATCCAGTGTGCTGAGCGAGGAACGTGGTGATATGGGTCCGGTAGGATATATGAGAACCAGTCTTCCAGGATAGACAACAGAGGGTCGGTTGGTAGTTTCTTCCTAAGGTCATGAGAAACGAGAAATGTTTTACGTTCATGCTCTGCATCCTCGGTCCATTGCTTTGTCGCGGCCTGGGACGATTTTTCTAGCTTTGATGCTGGCCCCCAATATCCATTCCTTCCACCGGACCCGAACATTCCGGCTCCTGCACTTCATCGAATATCAGGATTCATCATCCAGTCTGCCAGCTTGATGCTATTTGCCTCTTTCTTCAGTGCCCGGCTCGGAAGCTGCACCGCATTGCCCTTCCCATTCTTCTTCACAACAGGCACCGTTTTCCCTCCACCGCCCATTTCCTTTTTGGCACTCTCATCATCCCTCGCAAAAATCTGCACAGCCCGCAAATGCGTATCTTTGCCATTTTGATGATTCTCCAGGATCCGAACTTGCACCAAAAACGCGCGTAAGACGGGTCGTTTACTCCAGTAATTCCTATGACTCGGATCATTCTCATCATCCCAATCCTCTTCATCACGAAAATCATTCGCAGATGATGAGTCGGTGTTACTTCCTCCCCCCACATTCCCAAAATCCACATCAATCCACCCCGTAGGCTGCTCGAAACTCATTTCCGCAAAGTCAATCAAATCATGAATTCCCATTCCAGCAAGGAATTGAATTTTCGTGGGAGTGTAGGATTCATCGGATAAGAAGTCGAGAAAGATTCGGATGCGGAGGATTGAGACGAGTTTGAAGAAGTGGATGTTTAAGGTGTGGGGTTGGGGACCATCGGATTGCCAGAATTGGGTTGTGGAGGGGTGGCGGAGGGCGAGGACGCCGTTGCCGGGTTTGGCGGTACTGACGGTCCAGCTTGCGAGGGAGGAGATTTCTTTCAGGCCGGGGGGAGGGAAGGGTTCGTCGGTGGGGAGGTCGAGGTCTAGGTCTTCTTCGTCTTCGTCTTCTTCGTCTTCGCCTGGGAAGGGGGCGTCTTCTTCTTCTTCTTCGGAGGGGAGGCTGGCTTCTTCTAGGTTTTCGTCCTCGGGGTTGGAGTCTGGGTGGCGGTGTTAGTTAGATTGGTGTTCTTGATGGGAGGAAATTGGTGGTGAACATTGGTTCATACCGGGAAGTTCTTCATTTCCTTCTGCGACGTCTTGTTCGGCACCAGATTCGGCGTTGAGATCCTCGTGGATGTGTGATGCGTTTAGCTCTTGGTCATCATCGTCAGAAACGTATTGCGGTGTTCGTGCTGGATGCCGGTCATCGTTCATGCGCGTTCTTGCGTATGGGTTCGCATGTCGTGGACGGCGAGTCGAAGGCGGCATATTTGCATATGATCGCCATTGAACAGTTTGCTCGCAGATGCAGATTGTGTTTCAATCTGCACGAGCAAGTGTTCCTGCCGCGAAGTCGCGTTTGTTTGTGCCAAGACTCGGAAGCGCGACAGCCAGCGAACCGGTTCTTCTCTTTTGCCGACTTCACGACTCAAACTTCCGTGGCCCTGACATGTTACAACGCCAAACGCGAAGCCATCTGGACTATATTAAGGCGCAAATGCCTCGACTCGACTCAGAGCAGATCCACCTTGCATCAGTCTAATGCGCATCAGCGCACGCGGAGAGCGAGCCCGCCTCGGATGAAGCAGAGGCGCAACTTCCGGATGCGGATGGCCAGAACGACAACTCCCGCCATCACTGAGTGGCGGCGCCTCACTTCAAACACACAGCTGCAGGGGGAACGACGTGACTGTCATGTCCACATCCATACCAACGGCCGAACCTCATTATGGCCTCGAGGCTCGTCACAAGCAGCAAGTGTCTCGAAACGTCGCAGCTCGCTCGTGACGAACATCTCCGGACTTCGACCGGTCTGAAGAAGCGTCTCACGCGGCTCAATCAGTTTGCCTAGAACCACTCACATACCAGGGATTGCATGACTGTCTGCACCCTTCCGAAGGACCCTCGGGACGACGAGACTTCATCATGAGAGCCAGATGAGCGCGACAACTTGTGGTTGGCCCCCTATGTGCCGCTCTTGGCACTGTGGCTGTTTTAAACATGGCTGCTATAAAACTGCACCTCCAAACGCCTCGCGGGGAAACGTCGTGGAAACAACCACGCTTGACTCGCAGAGACCCTCGTTTTGAATCAGGCTCATCCGGATATAGAAGACGCCGGTGCCATTCGCCAGTTTTGACAGACATGAGCTCAACCGAACATGTGGAAGAAGACGACATGTGCCTGGAATCCTTCCGGTGAGAGGCCCAGATGAGGTTCATACAGCCATTAGACTTTTCATCCGACGCCCGAATTGCGAACAGTTCAACCGCTGTAGACATGAATGTGTTAGAGATTTCTGCTGACTCCAGTGCTTTTGCTGACATGCCAAATAAAGCACTCGCGCTATCTCCTACGTTCGACGGTTGCTTTCGAAACCTCTGCTCAGCGCCCGACTCCTCCTGAGAACTCACTCTCTCGTTCCTGGTAGAGCGACATCGACACTTTCACGAATTCATTACGATGACTTCGAGTGCTGCCGGGATTGACAGCCAGCGCATTGGCATTTTCACAACAGTTGCTATATCTCTATCTGCCGTCTGGATCTCACTCTCTTTACGAGCCTGGACTCGTATAACCGTGACTAAGAACCTCGGTCGCGATGATGCTTTCCTGCTTGGCGCCACTGTGAGTACAGTCTAGCATGAGAGAAGCCAGTGCTGATGAGATGGCTAGCTTTTGTTCACCGGGTACTGTATGACAGTCATCTTGATGATGTTGGCCACGAATGGAGGTGCCTTTGATGCTAGCGGAAAACACTCCACACTTCCGGCCGCCGCTATAAGCGTAAGAAGGAACGCTGACCTTTCCATCCCGCCAACGCTGACCTTTTCGCAGATGGTGATCTCAAGTTTTGGCCTCTACGTCAGTAGATCATCTTCCCTCCTCTCCTCAAAGAACATGTTGCTGACGATAGCCAGATATCAACCATGATTGTGCTCAAGGTCTCACTTACATTCTTCTTCCTCCGACTGCTTACCCGTGCCTGGCAACGCTGGATCGTCATCGGTATCGTCACCGGCAACGCCATATACGGAATCATTGTGTTCTCCTCGATGTTGTTCAGTTGCGGTGGCCCCGAACGATATCTTAGCAGCGACAACCCAGGAAGGTGTCTGCCACCACGTACGAATTATATCCTACAGCTCGAATGGTGCATCGTCAACGGAGTTACAAATTGGATGTTTGTGATCCTACCGGTCCTGCTACTGATTAGGGTACCAATGACGCTTGTTCTAAAACTTTGCACTGGCCTTGTCCTGTTCCTGGCTAGCTGTGCTAGCATCGTTTCCTTGGTCCGCATACGATATATCGGAAATGTCAAACCCGGACCGGAGCTCTTTGTCACGGCTGTCAATCTTTGCATTTGCACTATCGCGGAGTGCGGACTAGGCATTACGGCAGCGTCTATAGCCACTCTACGCCCGCTATTTCGCAGACTAGACGATCCCGGGTTCGAACCAATCGCATCGCCACCGCCGCATGCCACCACTTCTCGACGCATGATCGCGTCCTCTTTCTACTCGACCTATATCGATGGGTACTACGGGACTTCCGACACGCCACGTGCGTCAAGCAGCCCAAAATTCATCAGTCGCTTCAGTCATTGGAGTACCTCATCTGTTGATAGCCCGCGTCCAAAGCAAAAGTCGGAGAAGGCCAAACGAGCTGAGAAGGCTCTGTCAATCAAGACTCCTCACCGGGAGATGACAACACCTCCTGTACCAGCTGTCCCGCAGCAGCAATTGAGCCCTCCACCCACAATATTCCGGACGAAGAGTGAGAAGGGCGAGAAGGTGAAGTCAAAGCCGCTTAAGAGCGAGTCAAGAGCACCTCCACTGGTCCGCAAGATATCTGCTCCATTACCACAGGTCACACATCAACAGCCACAAAGCGTTGCGGCCTCGTACGCTCAGATCCTCCCTCCCTATCCGTTATCTTCGCATCCCGCAGGCTTCGATCACACATCAGCTGTGGAGGACCATGGCAGAGTTGCGCATGGCTGGGTTTGAAAGAAGACAAATGCTACAGCAGCTACAGTCGATCCATGATCGAGAGGCGTTCCGTCTCGCCAGCATTGTGCCGGCCCGTCGTCGCCTTGCTCACGCATAGAGATGGCATCGCCTCCGCGGATTCAGATACGACGTTCACTGCAGGGCAGATTTCGAGACGTCGAGGCCCAAAGCCTCAGCTTCCAACGCCCTCGACGGGCGCATGACGGAGAAAGGATCCAGCTACCGCCAACAGCGCGGGTGATGAAGCGGGAGACCTTAAGAACAACAAGTGCTCATGAACTACCCGCTTCCGCCATTGCAGTGAAACAGACGAGAGAGAAGATGCAGACAGATATCATAAGAGATGATCACGAGATACCCAGAAATCACGTTTTAACATAAATTGTAGAGAACCAACACAAAGAGAAACAGTACAGAGCGATTGAAAGATGGGCCAATTCATCAGTGTTTGTCATTCAAACTCTTTGGAAATTCTTCGCACAGACACCTGTACTCCTTCAAGATACAGACACACACAGTATAGTCCTTTATCTCGGAGGGTTATACTGCTGCTCTCGACAGACGTAGCACTGCCACCTTCAGCTGCTCATCCAACTTTGTGTCCCATAATTTACCGCAAATCTCAGTGCCCGTTTACCTGCACACTCTGCTGCCCAGCATCCGGTGAACTCTCGGGCGCGCCATTCGTCTTCTGTTGTGTGAGATCGGGTCCTCCGTTCGCGCCAGCATCCTTCCAATCCTGCGTATTCGACCTCTTAGGTCGGAACGGGACGGGAGTGCCAGGTCTGCTGGTCAAGAACTACACAAAACTTGTCAGTTAAAAGGTCATTCGCCAACAAGGAAAAAAAGAATGAGACTCACCGAACTCGCCGCACCCAACAAAGCGAACAAACTACTTTGCACCACATCCTCGTGGATACCCACACCCCAGACCTTCTGATGCGCGCCCGCGTTCGTACATTCTATGTACGTCGCGGCTTGCGTATCACGGCCTTTCCCGGTGTTGCGCTGCACAGCGTGCTCCGAGTACTCTGAAATATCGAGATCGATACCCAAGTTCTTGAGAGCATTGGCGAGAGCGGAAAGAGCACCATTGCCCACACCAATAACTTCGTGTTCTTGTCCGTCGATTTCGATGACACCCTTGAATCTTCTTCGCAAGTTCTTGTTTGATGTGGATTTGGGCTTTTCGCCTTCCTTCGCGGCCGCAGGAGGGGCGGGTGATTGCGATCGGTCGGTTGTGATGTCGTAGTCGACGAGAGAGAAGCGGGGGTTGCGGTTGAGGTGGTAAGAGTCCACGAAGAGGTCTCTGATTTCGTTTGCGAGGAGTTCGCGGCCCAAGGCATCGGTTTCGCGTTGTACGATCTTGGAGAAGGCGACTTGGAGGCCTCGCGGAAGGTCGAGTTCGAGGGTGCGCTTGATGATCCAGGCGACTCCTCCTTTGCCTGATTGACTGTTGACGCGGATGACGGCTTCGTATGTTCGGCCAATATCTTCTGGGTCGAGTGGGAGATATGGCACAACCCATGGGTCTTCGTGACCGGCTCCTTCTTTGTCTCGGATGTGGAAGCCCTTCTTGATTGCGTCTTGATGCGATCCCGAGAACGCGCAGACCACGAGAGAGCCTCCGTATGGTGCACGCGGGTGTACTGGGATCTTGTTGCTCTTCTCCACGATATCGATGATGCTGTTGATGTCGGAGAAATCGATTCCAGGGTGGATGCCTTGTGTGTAGAGGTTCAATCCCAAAGTGACCAAGTCCACATTTCCTGTCCGCTCGCCATTGCCGAAAAGCGTGCCCTCCACTCGATCAGCGCCAGCCATCTGTGCCAACTCTGCGGCCGCCACAGCGCATCCTCGATCATTGTGTGGATGTAAAGAAACGCAAATCTTCTCTCGCTCCGAAATATGCGTGCAGAAGTACTCAATCTGATCCGCGTATACATTCGGTGTGCTCATCTCCACTGTCGCTGGCAAGTTGAAAATCAATGGGTTCTCCTTCGTTGGCTCCCACGCAGCCTTGACCGCCTCACAAATCTCAATCACGAATTCGGGATCAGAATCCGAGAAAGTCTCAGGCGAGAACTCATATGCCCACTCTTCCACTCCAGAGTTCGGATCGTCTTTCGTGATGCTTCGCGCATACTTTGTGCACTCCACCGCCAAAGCCTTACTCTGCTCATTGTTCATATTAAACACAATCCTCTGAAAGCAAGGGCTCGTCGCAAGATAGAGATGTAGAATCGCTTTCTTCGCGCCCTTCAAGCTCTCCACTGTCCTCTTGATCAAATCTTTCCTGCAAGGTGAAAGAACTTGCAACCACACATCATCTGGCACGACGCCTGGAGTTGTGACTAATCGCCTCGTGAAATCGAAGTCGGTCGCGCCGGAGGATGGGTAGGAGATTTCGATTTCCTTGTAGCCGAGTTTGACGAGCATTTCAAAGTATTTCCACTTCTGCTCTGCGTCCATGGGGTCGACTAAGGACTGGTTGCCGTCTCGGAGATCGGTCGCGAGCCATCGAGGCACTTTGTCGAGCTCTTTCCCTGGCCATTGGCGGTTCTCGAGCTTCAATGGCTTGAAGCGGCGATATTTCTAGGCTGGTGTTAGTGGTATTCTTGCGATGCGTCCTACGCCTCGTACTTTGCTGGGGTCCTTGAGCCTAGAGTTCGATGTCAGTATCTTTTCCGTGTTTGTCGTACAAAAGTGACGTCGGCATACATGGTCATTTTGGCGGTCTCGGCTCAGCACAAGCCGTCGCGAAGTGTATGAGGAAGAGTAATATGTCGGACACTTCACTACAAGTGAGAGTGAGATTCAGTAGAGAGGGATGGGATATGACAGAGAAGTAAGAGACTGAAGACGGGCACCGACGGGCTAAGTCGACAATATTTTGGGGTATGACTGTAAAGAGGGGCCCAGGCACATTGGCTCAGGCAAGGATGGCGCGGGGAAAATCATCGGCGGGCGTGACACAACAACGCCGATGGTCATCTGGAAAACAGAAATGCTTCCATGTGGTGGCTATATTAATGCCGGTGTTTGAAATTGCTACAACACAGTCGCAACATCGGACATCTATGCCCAATTCTATATGCACCACATATTGTAATCTGTCGCTCAGCACAAAGGGTATCAAATCACAACTTGGAATCGCTCTTAGGCTCTTGTTTCAACCGCACCACGCCCTATAGTCGGTCAGATTAGTGATGGCCCCACAGCAATGCATAGAGTCTTGGAAATACTCACCTCTTGCGTACAACTCGCAACCAACGTGCCATCTCTCGCAAAGATCCTTTGATTCACATAACCTCTTCCATCGCCTGCCCAAGGTGTCTCAGCCTCAGCAAGCAACCAGTCATCGGCTCGGAACTTGCCCGGATTGTGGAAGTAGATACTATGATCCAGACTGACCATCATTCCAATCTCCGGTCTCTTTTCCTTCAGGCCTACGATCTGCCCATCCTTGATCTCCAACGACTGCAGCTGGTTGATCATGTCGTCGTCCATGCCCTCCAACTTGCGCAAAGTCTCCAGATCCATGCTCTTCAATTTCTGTAGCACATCTACCGTAACGAGCGCTGCTTTCTGATCCTTGGGATCATCGCTCTTGGCTTGCTCGTTCGTCTTTGTCAAGTTCCCATATCTCCATAGACGATGTGTCCGCGCAACGGTTCCGATGAAGTACGAATCACTCATATACGCCAAAGCGCTCAAATGCGCCTGTGTGCCACCTTCTTCGCTGATCTTCCCTCGGCATTTGATCCATTGTCTCGTGCGCTTTTCGTGAGGTTTCGTGCTATCGTTGTTCAGAATATCGACTCGCTGCGTGACAAATGGGCTTTTCGCGCCGCGGAACATATCTACGGGCTCGACGTCCGCCGGGTCTGCGATCTTGGGCATATCGGCTTGGTGCTGTACAGTTTGCTTGCCCCCTGACCCTTCGCGCATGAAGGAGAGTGTGGTGGTGAAGATAGGCTGTCCGCGTTGTCTCGCTTGCACTGTTCGGGTCGCAAAGCTTCGGCCTTCGCGGACATGTTCAACGTGGTAGATGATGGGGATCTCCGAGTTGCCGTTCAAGACGAAATAGCAGTGCATACTATGCACGAGGAAGTTCTCTGGGACGGTCTTTTGTGCTGCGGCGAGGCATTGGGCGATCACGGCTCCGCCGTAGATTCCTCGGGCTCCGGGAGGATGCCATAGAGGCCGTGTATTTGTGAATAGATTCGGGTCAATATCATTGAGATGTGTGAGTTCGAGTACGTCTTCGATCGGCGCTTTGTCGTCGGATGGTGGAGGAGGTTTGATCAAGGTCGCTTTAGGTCGTGACATGCTGGGCGATAAGGAAAATGGAGGACTGTGTAGAACAATAAGGGAAATGGAGAGCAATCAAGACATGGGCAGGAGTTGAAGAAATTGGTTGGAGATAGTCGTCGCGTTCGTGATTCCTAGCATGCACGTACCGGACACATGAGAGCAATCGCGTTCCTGCTGACGGCATCTTCATGTGCCGAGGTTGACTTTTTTTCGGCCCAGTCCGGTCGTCGCTTCTTCGGAGGCATGTTCTCACCTTTCACCAGACAACCACGGCATTGCTTACGGCCGGCACTGCCTCGTGAAGCTCGGCTAGGAGCTGCTATTGGTAATTGCAACAGACCCATGGACGCACATGAGTCTGTGAAGGGCCGTGCTGGAAACGACAACGAGCTGAAAAGATGCCCTTGTCCAAAACTTCATGCTCCCAGGGGTATCGCTAAACGGTACTGTGATCAGGCGATGAACGCGAATTGTGAGACTAGAGCCGTGCTTCCTCCGCTGAGTCTTCACAAGAAAGCCAAGCAAGCACTTGCCGAAGAATGTTATTCCATTTGATACTGATATATCGCCTCTGTGAGGCCCTGGCAAGAGAGGCACGACAACTCACTGCCAGATCCGTCCGGTAGGCCGTCTCCTCATACCTTCCTCGCAACCCAGAACACTGGCCGATATACGTTTTGGAGCATACTCGCCGGATCCTGAATATATCCGGTTGGACTCGCCTGTTTCTGCTCGACCATCTCGAATCCATAATGCTTCACTAGAGCGACTACTTCATCATTCGACAGCTCAAACGAGCCTGGCTCTCCAATGCCATCATCACCACTTCCCGCTCCGCTCACAGTCCTACCTCTTTGCTTGTCCCGCTCAGCGGGAGTAGGTGCAGACTCAAAGTGCCACAGCAGAGGCCCCAGATTAACCCAGAAGCCACCTGTCCTCAAACAGTTCTTGATGGTCTCGATATAGCTGATGACATTCGGTGCAGTGTCGATAAAGAAGCAGGTCGTCACTGCGTCGAAGACTCCTTGGTATTCGGGCTTCTTGTAGAGGACGCAGAAGTCGCCTGAAGTCATTGACATTCGCTCACTGTAGTGCACTTCTGATTTTGTCTCGGCTTGTGCCTCTTCTAGTGTGGCCGGAGGGCTGATATCCGGTACTGCCACAGATTGCAATTGGGAGGTTCGCGTGAGGTGGTTGCTGAAGCCTAGTGCCCAAGGAAAGAGTTTGTGTTTGCCAGCTTGTTGAACGCAGTTCAAGATGTAGTTGGATGCCAGAAGTTGGTGATAGGAAATCTCATTGCCTTCAACTGTGTAGCCTGCCGCACAAGTATCGAAGACGAGTCTGCCGAGACCCGCTCCTGGTACGAGGACACGATTGTGGTGACGCTGAGCTGGGCTAGCTGGCAGATGGCGTGAAAGCGCATCTAGCAATGGCGAGAACGCAGCATTCCGCTCTGGCGTACCTTCATAGGACCAGTCTCTGTACAGCTGTCGAATCGTAGACCTTGCTTTATCGAGATCATTAGGCTTCGCCGTGCCATGCCATGAGTCTTCTGCACCGTCAAGCCCAAAAGCTACAGGCCCTAGCTCAAGAATGCCTTCTGCGATGTTGGCGTTGGAGTCTATGGCTGCATCCACAGCTTGGAAGGTCTTGATAAGGTCGAATGGAGGTGACGACAGAAGATCAATTTGCGGAGCTGGCAACGAATAGAATGACTGCCGCCGGAGATGCGTGATGTTGAAGTGTGCTGCTTTGCGATATTGCCTGCTCCGGAGGCAAGATGTGAGGAATAGACTCCAGACGAGATGACACCTACTGGACACACCTGAAGGAGTCTAGAGCGGCATAGAGCACACGTCGTTCTTCGGGATCATCGAGCGGGTCGAACGATTCATCTTCCACTTCTGCTGCATGCTCGCTGTGGCCAGGTTCTTGTGACATCGTGCCACTTGTAAGAAGATGGGCAAGTGGATGATGTGTCTCGTAGTCTTCAGAGAAGCCGATTTCTTGTGGCTCGAGTCACAGCCACGGCAGATCCACAAGCACCTCGTCAACTCAAGCTCCATCAAACCTGCGACATCAACAAACGCCAAACCCACAAACGCGTTAAGAACACCGACCCAAGCTAAGAGACAAATCGAAAGAAACACACAAGAACAAAATGGCAGTCAGCACAGAAACACAAGCCACAGCAAACGGCACCCACACCGACTCCAAACCTCTCGAACTCGCCATCGACCTTCCACGGAGTCCTGGCCTCAAGCTCAACCTTCATCTCACAATCCTGGCCAATTCCATCCTCCTCTTCCTCACAAGCACAGATTCAGATGCATTACCAAACTCCGCTGTACCAATGGGAAGTTTCGTCTATGCACTTCCAGACGTGAGTTTCCCATTATCAAACGCCTCTCACATCAGCCCTCCTTGCCTTCACAAAGCGCTAATATAATTTGCATTCTATAGCGCTGGAACCCCTCCCAACCCATGAGCACAGCGCTATATACCGCGCCCTCATCACTAGATTTCACAACGCGAATGGCGAAAGTTCTGACGAGGAAATTGGCGAAACCGTGTTATGTGAGTTGTAGTGTGAATTTGTCGAGCGCGGCGGGTGGAGGGTCGGTGGAGGAGGAAATGGAAGCTTTTCGACTTGTGGTGGAGACGGTTGTGAAGGTTGCGGGGGAGAGTGGGTTGGGTAGTTGAGAGGGAATTGAGTGAGCGGGGGTGCGTGTAATTGTGGAAGGGTTTTCTGAGGTGTCGAGGAAGGACTTGTTGACTGGTATGTCGCGAAGGAGAAAGGAAAGATTGAAGAGGCTCTACTCGAGATGCGAATTTTGTTCGTGAGAGCCCGCTCTGGCAGACGAAGTTACGGAAGACCAGATCAAGCGCGTGGGAAGACCGCATCCAGACCTGGTGCAACCTGCAGAGATCTTGCTCAAATGCACTTAAGCCGAATGCGGTAACACGCACTGTGAGGAGCGATTCCAGGAGTTCGGCATGCCGAATGGCACCTTCTCGCCACAACAGTCTGGGAAATGAACAGCTAGAGGTATGTTCAATCACTTCATGAAATGTCTACATCAGTCCTACACACGCGTATTATTTTGCGCTCCTTTCCAGCTTCCTCGATCATTCGACCATGCTCATCCACTCACTCAATGTATTTCTCGACAACTGGCTGCTTCTTGTGCCTTGGAATGCAGCAGTCGATGCACCACGCGAGCGCCGTAACCAAGAGACACGCAGTTGCCGCCCACGACAATGCCAAGAATTTGTGTCCTCCAGATGCGTGCACCCCATAATCAGAGCCATATTCGTTGATGGCGGCTTTGCCGACGACGACCAGCGCCGTCATGAGTGAAGAGATCGCCGCGCTGATTAAGAATGCCAGCAGGTTGAAGAAAATGTTGCAGCAAGCGCTGACGCGTCCAGATGCGAAGAACGCCACGACAGCGGAGAAGAGACAGACGAAGATGACGACGCATTCGGCCACGAAGAGGATGAATGCGGCGCGGGTGATTGGTTTGACTAGGTCCAGTGCATCGTCGAGTGATTGCGGCCACCAACCCAGGTCTTTGACTTTGACATCTGAGAACCCGGCGTCGTCCAGAGTGGCTTGAATTTCTTCTCGTGGGTCGAAGCTGTAGCCAGCTTGTTCTTTCGAACAGTGGGTGAAATTCTTCTTTGCGTTCTCCGCTTCTGCATTTGGTTCGTATTCGCCTTCACACCAGTTCAAGACGTGAGCGTTGTAGAACTGTGGTAGACCGAGAGCTTGCACTGCCGAGTTGGCATTCTGTTCGACAAGATTCCGGACATCGGCTGGGAGTTCGTTGACTGCTCGTCCAAATTCGCTGGTACCTGCCGACGAAACAGTTTGGACGCTTCTCAATCCAAGCTGGGAAATGTTGAGGTTTAGGACTTCATAGTCTTGAAGGAAAGTTTCTCTATGTCCAGCAAAGAGGCCAAGGAATGTTAAAACAAGAGCTGCTGTAAGCAATAGAATGGGAACGATAGCGAAGAACCGCATGGCTGAGTGATCTGCCTCAGTAAGGAGCGGCGGCAAGGTGAGGCTGATGAATACGTGCTCGGTGGATTGCACAGCGCTTCTATGACTTCTTGATGTCTCCGAGAGCTAAGCGACTGTCACTCTGATGATCGTTTGTCGCACGCCTTGGCGATGGTGTGGAAGTCTTTCGTAACATTGCAGGGGTGTCCGGCGTTTGGTATATTTCCAGTATTGCTTCTTCCTTGTTTTTGCAATTCTGGGTAAACGATAACATCAACGGTTCTTGCCTTTCATTCGCCCACCAGCCACCAGCTACATCACTGTGCAAGTAACGCAATCACAGAGGCATGTTTCCAGAAATATCTTCTGGCGTTGCCAAACACACTATGTGGCGTCGCCCTGAAGGTGTTACGCGTTTGAGGCTTTCGGCGAATTCGTGAACTCCGCCATGCCACAAAAACTCGTTTCAGACCTGTGCTAAGTATTTACAGCCGCTGTTTCGTCTTCACGACTGCTGCTTGGAAAGTGCAATTCAGCGTATAGTGGGACGTGGTCACTGGGCCCTCGATCGGCCGGAGTCGCCATGATTCCAGCTGAAGTCAAATGTGGGCCGAGAGTTCGCGATAGCATGATCAAATCAACTCGGTCGCAACTGCGACCAAATTCTGTATGTCGGGGGTAATAGGTATAGCCAGCCTGTAGAGGGTGAAAGTGGCGGAAGCTGTCAATCATGCGTAAGCTATCGTGGTCGTCCCGCCCGGAGTTTTGCAGAAACCTTGTCTCAAAGTCTGCGCGATTCGTGCAATGCTGTAGTGGATGGGTTCTGAGGTTAGGATGGCCATCGAGCCTCGATCTCGCAACGTTCATGTCGCCTGCGAGGATCACAGCGACGTTGTCGGCTTCCAGCTTGCGACATTCGGCTTGGAGGAGTTCGTGGACGCGTAATTTCCTGTCATGTCGCGTCCCTGTGACTACTCCAGTCTCGGAGTCCTTGTACGGAGCATCTGTCCCGTTCACGAGATAGCCTGGAGGGGTGCATGAGCATGGCAACACAGTGGAGAGCACCTGCTGTACTGACAGTTGAAGATGGCAAGCTTTGGTACACCTGCCCGTACCTGCGTCTCGCAGACCAGGAAGCGACCTTCAAGGTCCCACTCCACTTCACGCAGTTGAACGCCGAATTCAGCAACGAAGTCTTCGCGGATTATGCTGCAGACACCATAGACCTTGCGGCCGAAGCCGCGCGCGTTGTACTTATCTTTCGGCAAGCAGAAGAACGCACGATACGATGGCTGATCAGCATCCTCACCCGCCCTGCGCGCTACAGCACTGTGGACTGCTCTCTGCGATGCCTGATCATCTGGGCTGATTTTCACCTCTTGCAATTGGAGCACGGTCGGCCAGTCATATTTCCGCAATACATCCCGCAAAGAGCACTGGACAGATCGTTCGGCTTCCGGAGAAGTCGAAGGCTTTGGTCCAAAGAAAGAGGTGATGGATGGCTGCAGGAAGGACGATATGCCGTTCACGTTCCAGGAATACACGCGTAAGTGCGTGCCGTCTGGTGCGAGAGGGGTGGATGGCGTGACCACGGATGCTGGCGCGCAGTCGGCTAGCTTTCGACGCTTTAGCGGAGGGGGAGAAATGGTTCTGGACATGGTGACCGGCCGCGAGTCCGAAGTCGAATCGAGTCAGGACCTAGGACGATATCCCAACCCGAACATCGCTTCCGTGCAGATCCGAAGTCTGATGACGACGGGCTGTTGGCGTATCCAGCTAGTGGCGACCCATCGAATTGAGACAATTGCGACAAGCATTTCCTCCATAGACCGATGGCACCTTGTTCCAGTCCGGTGCTGGTGCAACGACAGGCGATAAAGCGGCGGCGGGCCGGGTCGGACATCACCAATTGTTCGGCTTCCGTGTCGGCATCCCGAAATCCGCGCGCGATGCCATAGTATCCGCATATTAAAGATCAAAGGACGGTACCGACAATAGAGCAGAGCTCGCGGTGCATGCCATACGAGGCACCGCACGGCAAGCTCCGCCAAAGGCAAAGTCCTCCTTCTGTTCAGCTGCGAGCTGCGATTGGCTTTCGATTGATCCAGATCCAGATGTGCTATTGAGCCTATCAATAAGCGCTGCCGAGTGTTGCTGTGTTGCGCACACGGGAGGTCCGGAGGGGCACAGAATATGTCATTTAGTGAGGTCTGGAATTGGCACCAAGCCGTGACTTGGGACAGGAACGTCGCAGATCTTATCAGCACTCACTCGCGGCAGCCACCACAGCACCAATGCGGTATTGCAATACGACGGTCGGCAAGTCGGTTGGCGGCCATCTCATCCCGAATTAGTTCATCGCCGGTTTCAGCAATTGTATCTGCTTGGCACACGGCAGATGTCGTTGCGAGGTGTGCCGTGTCGAGCTCTAACGAACTCAAATATGACTTCTTGTTGACGATCATCTCAAGCCAATGCACTCATCACAGCACTCCAGGTGCGACATCAAACGCTACTGCGTGTGCCATGCGAGCAACGATGCCATTCGGTCTAGGCACCATAGGGAGCTCGTCGTTCGCTCATCCTTCCAGGCACAACTGGACGAAAGAATCAGCTCCATCCGCATGCCACCAGTTCTCTGTGCATGCTAGAACGCAGGCAGGGAGAACCGGCTTTATGCTGACTCGCTGCCAGAGGCAGTTGAATCCCCGCAGAACAATGCTTGAGATTTTGTTTTTGAAAGTGGTTATGCGTGTGACTATTGGGATGACGGTCGACACATCGGCACCGTCTCAGAGAGCCAAGCAGAGAGCTCTCTGTGCTTCTTTTCACAAGTATGCCCTACGACGACTGCGTGGGCATCATCGAGGTGTAGTAACACAGCATGAAGCATAAGCAGAGCGAAAGCGCGGTTACTTGTAATTGGCTCGCCCGAACGCTACCAGTACGAATGGCGACGTTCAAAGCATGCCGACGATCTAGTAATAAGCGAGCCGCCGACAGCTGAGCACTTTGGAGGATGGAAGGATGCTGCGGGCTTCTCCCCGTCGAATCGCAGAATACGGTGACCAGGAATGTCCTACGATCAAATCAGCAGCCTTCAACGACGTACGGAACCACGACCGATGCGGCTGAACATTGTCGGACAAGATGGTAGATCAGATGAGCCATACATCCTGTGCCATAGGCACGAGGCACGCACACCCTGTGGAAACAGGTTTCGAAACAATCCACATTCCAAATGAAAGCCCAATGACGAGGTAGGCACGGCGTACGCCATTGCAGGAACAGTGATACCGGAACGTCTCAAATCGGAAGGATCGCCTTCGTGGTCGCCTTCACGATATTGTACGACAGCACCGAAGTCCAGTAGGTGGGCATGACGATCCTGAACGCAAGGTCTTTTCGGAAGGTCCAATACATGACAATGGAGGACATGCAAAGATTGCATGATTATGCTTGTCCTAGCATTTCCGACATGAGTGTTGTCAAAGGTGAGGCTGATGTGGACTGAAGTCCGTTCAGGGCTCGCGGCTGACCGTGGCTGGATTGTGGACACGATCTGGATCTGATCATCCCAAGATCAACGCTGCTGTGCAACTTCGACTCAACCACACCGCAACTACAACCTCGCGAACCAAGAGAACATGCACCCTCTTGGAGCTACGTAAGCGGCCCATCCAGCGTGTAGGAATTACTTCACATGCGCGCCACTGTAGCAGTACGCTTCTGCCCAAGCAGCATGATGCACCAGAGGATCAGAGGTAGTGCAACTCCCCGATCACGCAAGATATTGCTGTATACCTCTCCAGAGACGGCCATACTCCCGGATCGTCCTCACTTCTTGTGACATGTAAAATGTGGCTGCGAGTTCTGGGCAAGGGTCTTGCAGCTACTAATGCCATGGCTAGGACGGCAAAACACAGGGCTCCATATTCTGCAGGTTGTTATCGATGTGCTGGAGATCGCAAACGTTCTTCAACATGATGCTGAGGAGCCACTCGGCCCGTTCGACGAATGCTATCCCTGCAGCCCGGTGCGGATGTTTAGACTTCCGTAGCGGAGAGTCTAATATCTTTAGCTTCAGACAATCCCAAGCTATTCCGTGGCCTTCGGGTCCATGAGACGTGGTGCGTCCAGCCCAGCAATGCAAGACGAGACTCCGGCTACGAATGACCTTCACACTGCTTCTCCACACAGATGACCATTAGCGATTTCAAAAACGGCCAAGTTCTGACGAACCGCCACGGTCATATAATGGCTGCGTTATACCTCGTCCTGACTACTCAGGCGTTCCTTGACTTCTTGTTCACACCTTACCCAACTTAGTATTCTGTTCAGTCATTTCCTGCGAACTGTTTCTACAACATCGTCGCAATGTCACCTTCGATACTACTCCTCAACGAGAGCGATGTCCTCGACAGAGAGGTAGCTGTCTCCAACGGCACCGACTCGCAGAAGCTCGTCAAGTCTGCGGTTCTACACCGCACTCTCCATCACGATCCCCACCGCGTCATTGCATCACAAGGCCACTTCCTCCAGCTAAGCAGTGGACAAGAGATCTTCGACGCAACTGGTGGTGCTGCTGTTGCATGCCTAGGACACGGCGACGCTCGGTATGCCTTTCAACTTGAAACAAAGCTGCCGCTAATGAGATCAGGATCCAAAATGCTCTCATTGAGCAGATGCGAGAGGTGTCATATTGCCACTCCCTCTTCTACGCTACGCAAGCCGCCGAAGATCTCGGCAAGCTCCTGGTCGACAGCACAAGCGGCGAGATGACACGGGCATTTGTCGTCAGCAGCGGGAGCGAAGCCATGGAAGCTGCCCTCAAGATGGCGAGACAGTATCACCTTGAGAAATCCGATCCAGAGCCGGAACGATCGCACTTCATCTCACGGCATCAGAGCTATCATGGCACAACACTGGGCGCATTGGCCGCAGGTGGTCACGCTGCACGCCGGGCATTGTTCGAACCTATGCTAGCTACTAATTCATCCCGGGTATCACCTTGCTACGCATACCGGGACATGGATCCTACCGCCGACACCGAAGCCGATTATGTTCAACGATTAGAAGCCGAACTCGATGCCGAATTCCAAAGAATTGGTCCGAACAAAGTCGCGGCCTTCGTCGCCGAGCCTGTTGTTGGGGCTGCGTTAGGCTGCGTGCCTCCTGCAGCAGGCTATTTCAAGGCTGTCCGACGATTGTGTGACAAGTATGGAGCACTACTCATTCTCGACGAGGTCATGTGCGGTGCTGGACGCGTTGGACCTGAACCGACTACCCGGTATCCTCGACCCCTGCACGCATGGCAGGATCCTCTCATCGATGTGATCCCGGATCTCCAAACACTTGGAAAAGGACTGGGAGGAGGGTACATGCCCGTCGCAGCTATGCTCGCGAGCAAGCGTGTCGTGCAAGTGCTCGAACACGGAACGGGTGCCTTCATGCACGGGCAGACGTACCAGGGTCACCCGCTCGCTTGCAGAGCTGCACTGGAAGTACAGAGGATCATCCAAGAAGACAACCTCGTTGCCAATGTCCGAAAACAAGGCGCTCTCCTCGGCAGGCTACTCAATGAACGATTGGGCTCTCATGCTGCCGTAGGAGACATTCGAGGCAAAGGACTCTTCTGGGGGATAGAATTTGTAAAGTGCCGCAGGACCAAGACACCCTTCGACCCGGATCTTGGTATAGCGATGGGATTGCATGAACTCGGTAAGTACTCCTGACCATTCACCTGCATATACTCCCCCTACCGGGTTTTCCGTGCCGCACCTGCACACCCGCGACCATGGTAGCGGGAATGGGCTTGCGCACGAGCATGCCACGCAGATGGGCTGCCTCGGTGCCCAGCGCAACGTTGACTCGGTCCATTGGTCGACACACTTCTCGGATGCAATGCTATACGAGGCGGGCGTTGTTGCAAACACACCATGCAGCGTTGCTGCAAGCTGACTCGATGATTCTGTTCTTAGGTATGCAAAAGCCGTTCAACATCAGTTTGTATCCAGGTACAGGGAGCGCCGACGGCCGCCGTGGCGATCATATTCTGCTCGCGCCTGCATACAACGTGACGGACGATGAGATTCGACATATTGTTGAAATCGTTACGGCGATTGTGACGAAATACTTCAAGACAGCGACCCTCAAAGGAAGTGACGAGGCCATTTCTAAGGCGACGAGAATGTTGCCAACCAGCACTGGTATCAGCGAAGTAAATGGGAGTGGTGCTGGCTTGACTACATTAATGACGGAGTAATTTACCCCTCACGAACACGAGCGGGACTATAAGGAAAGAACGGAGTACTGGATTTTGCATACATTGGCGTATTTGGAACGGCTCCCGAGCTCTATCTCCCAGCTTTAATTGGTGCTTTAATCAAGTGGAGGCTGAGGGAGGGGCCGGCATATGAGCATGAGACACGGCAATAACCACGAGGTGACGCGGAAGGGCGGCTACAATTTCACTCGGATCAAATAAGCTTCGAAGCTGAACTTCACCCTACTGCATTCTTTCTTGTTTCGAGGGATGATTTCCCTATCTTCAACATACGAGGAAGGTCGGACCTGGCCGACATCTGTGTCGATCAGGACAATTGTCCACGAGATCCGTCAGTCCGACATCTATGGGTGTTACACATGACAATGCCGAGCCAACACACGTGCAGATCTTTCTTCAACAAGAGGGCCGGCCCACCGCGCCCGAGACCTTTTCTCGACGTTGTCAAGAACGCTGAGTCACAAATTGAATCCTCCGAAGCTCATTTGATTTCAGATATGTCGCTCTGGCAGAGAACAATCTCCTTCCGATCTCGCGAAACTGGCAGCCACTGCCCGATCAACTCCTGGCCGGGATCCATTCCCAATCGCCGCCACTATCGCACTATACTTCCCCACGTGCCTGATAATATACCTTCACTAACGCAAGCAGTCACGAACAAGTAATGCACTAAATCTCTGCACATGTCCTTGGCACGAGCCATTTCCAGCCCATCAACACGCGACGCTATTGAATGCCGGCTTCATGCTAGGTTACTGCAGTCGAAGACTTTCTTTGCACGCCATAGACGCCTCTACGTTCGCTGGAACATCAGAACGGGATAAGCGTAAGGTGTACGAGCCGAGCATGGTGAATAACGAAGAAAGTATAACGATGCAATATCAGTGGAGGAAGATAGACGACGTCCAGAACGACGATCATCGAACAAATAATTCCAAAAACAAATGACAAAGCTTCCAAATCTTTTCGACACGAACATAATCTGAAACACTGCGCGCACATATCTAGCAAGACGCCCATCTCTTCTCCTTAACTCTCAACTCCATCCTCTCTCAATCTTACCGCTTATCATCGCAGTCGCACAACAGCCATGCCCATACCAAAAAGTCAACCCAGGCTCTTCTTCAACGAGTAATGCCGAGATCTCGGCACATACAGTTTTCTTTAGCCCCTCTTCTAACTCTGCCTAAACTCTTTTAGTATCATGCATATGCATATGCATATGCACATGCACATGCACCTGTCGGTATATATCTAAACATCTTCCCGTCCCCGTCCCACAAGTAGAGAACAGGGAAGCTAACGCGAACGTGAAAAAGTCTATCATGCAGAACACACCGAAATGGTTGTGAAGAGGACCAATGATGGCAAAACATCATTTGCGGGTGATGCGATTATAATGAATCATGGCTTTTTCTTGTGTAGTGTTTTTGGGATCTCTCGTGTCTCTTTTTTTCTTGTGGGAAACGCTCGAGATGATTTGAGGAGAGCTGTCTATGTGTCCTCTTTCACATTTCGTAATTCGTGAAAGGAATGTTGTCAACACCGAAAGGGAGACTATCTGGATGTCTTGTGCGTGGGATTTCAAACGCTTCCCGCAACCGGCTTTTCAATACTTTCCGCGACGATGTATCTTCGCCTTGCTGCCCAAGTATCTCTTTCTTGCCTTTGGTCTAAAATTGATGCTTGCATCTAAGCGTCAACACATCTGTATAACGAGCGATATCGAACAGAGTGGCGCTGATCAGCGTTCGACGGCGCCGCATATCCGTGCTCGGCATCAACCAACGTGACAGCCTTGGCAAGCGGTCAAGAACACGGCTTTCTTGTCCAGCCCCGTCTAGAACCTAAATGAATAGGAATGCAGAGCGCTGAAGAAAGCGCTTAGCTGTGTAGAGGTATATGACGCGCTTAGCAGAAAAATATGACGCTGGGACTGGAAACTCGTCAGCCCAATAGCACCAAAGATGCTGCAGCTAGTAGACCCGGCGCTGTATGCTTGGCCTACTTGCATCTGCACGGGTAAAAAGAACGTGCGAACACGTATCACGAGGCATCCTGGACAGGAGAGTTTTCAGCCTTTGGAAGTGTGACGAGGGGAACGAACAGTGAAAGAAGCTGTACCGTGCCGATGCGTTGTCGGCAATAATAAGATCTGCCGTTGTATGCTGCTGTAGTTCTGTCGATCTAGGTGTGGCTGTCCCGTAGCCGTAGACTAGGTAACTCTGTTATTGTCTCCGCACAGACGGCTTCTTCAGCAGCTGCAGATTTGCTGCCTGAGGATTCTCATGCTTGCGACTCTCCGACCATGCAACAAATTGCGCCATTGCATGCGGATCGCCCTACGCACCAACGAGAACATCTCGGAAGTGAAGTGATCAAATACTCATCTTCCTTGCAATCGCTCTCAAGGTCGCCTGCCCTGCACGAGTAACTCGGTCCTTTTGCGCATGGCAGTAATGAAACGCCGTCTGAAGTCGGACGAATCTCCGAATGCGAGTTGCAGCAATGCGAGCACCAGCGATCCACCTTGTTGGGTCCCGTGCCGTGTATGGAAGGGCTTGATGGCGGTACGGTGACAACTCCGAATGGCAATGGATCGGTGAAGCCATGGTGTGTCGCATCGGAGTCATTCGAATGTCCGGACTAGCGAGCCGGAGTGCTGACATGCACATCGTATATGCACCGTGGAGATGGGGATGCTGCACGTTGACGCTGACGAGCGGAACCGCATCCAGTTCGAGGTCTTGCAAGACTCATGAAGAACTGCTGAGACGCAGGCCGGACAATCAACCATGAACAATCACCTTTTCTGCATGACCTTGATCTTCTTCGGCTTTTGCGGCTGCGAGGGTCCAGCATCGCCTCCTCCCATTAATCCTTGCATACCCGCAGGTAATTGTCCACCCATCTGCTGCATCATGTCTGACATCATGTTCTCGCTCACGCCACCACCCGACAATGCGGGTGAGTGAAGCGGGAGGATCGAGTTGATCTTCATGCCGCGTGGTATCGCAGGAGGAATCGGCTTGCCGTCTTTCGGCATTGGCAGCCCAGGAACTTGCATCTTCAGTGGCGTCTTCTCGTCCGCGGGGTGTGATTTGAGGTACGCCGAAATGAGCTTGTAGAGATGGTGTTCTGCGAGAGAAGATCATTAGTCAATTGAACGTCACTGGCAGCCATATCTGTGAAGCCCCGAGCATGCCGACATTGCTAAGAGGTGTAGCAGAAAGCGAGTGGCAGGAGTACGAGGCAGATGAGTGACCCGAGAGCTTGGGTCGCCCGACATGCTGGCGTTCTGTGCCCAAGCACACGAGTCGGTACTTTTCTCCCTCCAAGGCCCGCAAGCCTCTAGATAGAAGAGGCAACCCGCAGTCTCCGCGGACCAGTCCACGAGCCTGTAATCGTCCCCAGAGTTGCCAGAGCGGAAGGATGTGCGAATGGAAGAAGATGGCCAAGTACACGAGCTCTTCGCATGTCCACTCGCGCCCCAAGGAGCTCCCAAGCAAACCACAACCACAAGAACAAAAGAAAAGGAATACACTCACTATTCTCCACCCCATCCCAAACTTTCTTCCCCTCCTTCTTAACCTCAACCTTCACCCTCCCCGGATTCGCCCAATCCTTCGGATGCGTCTTCATAGGATCCAAAGCAATCTGCAGCGCCGCACCCTTCTCATTCCCAATCGACGCCAACGCCTCCACAATCTCCCTCGCCAGCGGATTCTGCACCGCATCTTCTTTCGAAACTCTTCGCCCTTGAGCTCGTGTGCGTGAAGCGTCGAAGTAGACAGGATATATGCATTGGTAGTTTTTTATACGGTCTTGTTGGGCGCGTTGGAGGCGTTCGCGGTCGGCGGCGGATTGTGGGGCTTGTTGCTGTCCAGATTGGCCAGAGAGGAGGGCTTGGAGGGTTTGAGGGGTCATTTGGGAGGGGACTTCATCGCCGTCGCTGTCGTCTACTGGGGCTGCGCCGCCGAGGGATTTGCCTTGTGGGCGAGCGAAATCGAAGGCGTCGAGGTCCATTTCCTCGGGGTCGTCGGCGATTTCGTCATCGTCGACTTCTTCGATTCGTGGGTTGGACATTTTGGGCGGAGTATGGGGAATGCGTCGGTGGTGGGCAGGTGGTATGTCGAGTGGTGGTGTTGGTAGGACAAGTCAATGCGAGTATATGTGGGGTGAAAGTGGAGACCCAAGCGGCTCAAGTCGCTGTCCCTTGGCATCGCTCACCAATGCTCACAGATGCATGACAATGACTCGGCATGTGCTAACGTCTTCAATTGCAGCTTAGACAAAATGCTTCAATGCTGGAGTATCCTACAAGTTCTGCTCAGCAAGACTTTACTCGTCAGAAGAGAAGACAACAGCCTTTCTCTGCATATGTCTGTATCAAGATCGATCCACAATTCAAGACTAGAAAACGCCTCGCCTATGCCAGATTGTCGAAATCCGCAAGCGATGCATCGTTTCATGCCACTCTTCCACCATGGGAGGGCGATCCGGAAGTAATGGCTGCCGTCTGTCCACTAAACGGGACAAACCACGTCAAACATCCGCCCTTGAACTCCGACTGTACTCCATCATTCAATCATTGCGTCCGAGCAAGCGGCGCGTATCAGCCATATCGCACTTTCCTCCCAATATCTCAGCAAGACCAAAGGTCCTTGCTCCAGGCTGGGAATCCATCACTCCTACCGCACTCGGCCACCGCCGTTCTCGACCATTCTCTCCCGTTCAATCCTGATGCGCGTAGCTTCTGTGCCATCGTCTTCCACAAGTTCATCGAACCACGGGTGCTTCAGCGCTTCCTTCGCTGTGATGCGCTTCTTGGGGTCATACACAAAGATCTTGCGGAGCAGGTCCAGGAACAGCTTGTTGAACTGATTTGTTGCTGGAATAATCTCCTCGAGCCGTTTCATGCCCCGCACGAACTTCCTAGATTGGCGCGGTGTGTCCGGCATTGGGTATTGCAAGTGGCCGTTCTTGAAAAAGCGTGCAGCGGAGTTGCGGTCTCCTCGCTTGGACAGTCGGTTGACTTCCCGGATCAAGCTGCGGTCAATGCTATGACCAGTGACAGCCTGAAAGATGTTAGCTTCTTTCTGCATGTATGCACCCTGTGTTTCAGTGTAACTCACCTCCATCATGCCGAGATGCTCGCAACAGTCATGAGTCTGGAAAAGCGCATCACCAGTCCAGCATTCCACCAGAATGCACCCGAGTGACCACAGATCGATGGGGTGCGACCATCCAATTCCAAGTATAATCTCCGGCGCCCGGTAGTGTCGTGTGCTGACCACGGAGCTGTGGTACTCGTCATCAAAGGTTGCACTCCCGAAATCGATGAGATTGATGTGGGGGCTGAGCAACACCCTCCGGAACTTGGCTGACCTCGAGGTCAACGTACTTGAGGAGGGAATGTTGCGGTTGTAGGTAAATGTCTGGTACGTATGACTGAGTAGCAGGATGTTCTCCGGCTTCAGATCGGTGTGGATAAGGTTGAGGTCATGCAAGAATGCAATAGATCCAAGGAGTTGACGTGCGAAGGCTTGGATGTGTGAGCCTGGGAATGGAACGAAGCCGCCGCTTTTTAGAAAGTCGAAGACTGAGAGTCCGAGCAGAGGAGTGACAATGCAAATGTGCCCTCGCCAGTCGAAGCAATCGCGAAGTTGAATGCAGCGATTTCGGTTGTGTTCGTCAGCCGCTCGCAGTGTCTGCAGCACTCTGAGCTCAATGCGACTAGCATCGCGGTACTGTTGTCTGTGGTCAGTCATGCTAATGTGCATGGGGTTCAGCCCGAGCATACCTTTGGCACAGCGCGGATGATCTTGACTGCCACCTCCTTGCGGGTGCGGGTATCAACCGCTCTCACTACCTTGCCAAAAGTGCCTTGTCCCAGCAGAGAGACTAGATTGTAGCGTTCACCGAGCTTGCTGTTCTCCTGAACGATATAATGACCATCTTCGTCATCAATCTTTTCGTTCGGCTTTGAACGCTGTGCCCCATTGTCAGTGCTCGTGCGCTTGTCACCTCTGGTCGTTGTTCTCCTTACGTCTGGGATCGACGGCACCACCACCTCTTTTTGCTTCTTGAGCTGTCGCGGCGGTGTTTGGTACTCGCCATATTCGGCCAAGTAGCCCCTGCCAGCGCCAGGTCGGCTCGCCTCTTGCTTCTTTCGGTCGACCTCTGGTGCCTTGGCATTGCGTTTCCTCTTGTCGCCGGCTCGTGCACCGGTCAGCTGCTCTCGTGGCTGTTGCGCTCCTGCACTGGCTTGAGACCCAAGCGAGGTGGGCGCAGTTGTATTGTGCAGGCTCTCAGTAGACCCGCCGTTGGTGTAAGAGTAGGGCGTGTTGGTGGTGCTATATTGTGGCACGTCACCGCCGCCTCCATTCGTGCGCCGTCTCTTGTCAACGTGATGCGAGGAGGATGAAGCGTTCGACGCCTGTGGTAGGCGCTGAATTGTAGCTTCGGGCACGGGGCTGTCGTCGTCGTGGATGGTGATAATTTCCGCCGGCGGCTTGCCTCCATAAAACTCAGCCCAGTCTACGGGTGCCCGCTCTCGCTGCCGGCGCTTTCGTCCTTGTTCTGCTGAGTCTGCTCTCGTATAGCCGCCATGTGTTGCGGGCATCTCGGCACCACCTGCAGCAGAACCGCGTGATCCGGGTGTAATATACTGCTGTGGTGCTGGCGGAGGCGGAAGTGTTCGATTTTGATATCCCACAGCAGCGTCAGTCTGCCTCCTCATCAACTCGTCGAAGCCGCCCTGCTGTGATGTGCTGCTTGAATAGCCGTACTCGGCCCCTCCAGTTGCTTGTGACTGCGAGTGTGCATGCGAGTATGCACTATTGCTCATGCCGCTGCCCGGACGTGGTGGAGGTGGCAGTTGGCGATTGGAGAGGTTGCTCGACGGTCTGGTGGGAATTTGCTGATGGTAGCCGGCGCTCGCGTTGCTCGAGGGCCTTGGAGGAGGCAGATAGCGGTCTTGTGGTGAGGGGAGATAGCCGACGTGCTGTCGGTCCATGTGCTGGTGCGGTGGCAGCAGTTGCGTAAGTGTCTGTGGTGTCGACATGACTTTGCCCGTTCAGTAAGTCATTGACCGTCAAGTGGAAGTGTCGCTGCGCACGGTGTGAAGAGAACGGTGCCCGGTGGGCCCGCGTGGTTTTGCAATGATGTCGTCTCGAGTGCCTTCGCCGCCTTCTGAAGCGCCGGGCTCGCTGCACGCCGCAGAGGTGCGCAGGAAGGCTGCCGCCGGCGCGGATGGGCTCTGTTGCGGCGTCTGTCGCTGGCGGTGGTGGTTGATGTGGGTGTGCAGGTGTGAAATGGCAGGACGAGCCACGGGCGGGCCTGGTCCTTCGCTGTGTGGTGAATTGCCGCACAGCGTGAAGCTTCAGGCCTCCGACGGCTCGCTACGTCTGCATACCGGGGTCAATGCTGGCAGTAAGGTGCTGAGCGGAGTGATGGCGTCGCGGCGGAGCGGAGGAGCAGCGAGAAGGGAGTGCTGGTGGGTGTGGGCGCAGTGAACGGCGACGGCGAGAGGCTCGTGGTTCTAGCACTGATCACGGTGCATGGGTTCCACTGAAGCTCACCACACCCGCCGTGTCGCACCTTTTTCGCCACGAGAAAGTGTGCACGAGCAAGCAGTTGACGAACAGCTCTATCTAGTCTATGTCTACCCATGTGCAAGTGATATCGACGTGCTCTCGCCTGTTCCAAAGACATCACGGCGACAAGCCACGCGAACAGCCTCATGACGGACGAAGTTGGATGCCGCGTGCCAAGCCCTCACTCGAAAGCGGAGGTCCCTTCTTCTTTCATTCCGCCCATCGCATCCTCCGACGTCAACTTCTGGCACCACTTGCCGCCGCTCACGCCTCCATTGCTAAACAACCAAAGGACATGCACATCAATAGGGTGCGGTTCTCTTCAATATGCTCTTGCACTCTCCGCCCTCTCGCGTGACGCGTCGTGACCGCGAGCACCGTTTTAGCGAATGAGCGAGCCTCTGACCGGACCGAGCGTCGAAGAGTGAAACTTGGTTGATCTCGTGGCACGCTCACGCTTCTCGAGGACACGAATAACCATCTCAGACAACAAAGCAGGTTTGCGTGGTCGATCGCGCACTTTCTCGGCATCGTTATAACGGCCGCCTGCCTTGTGGCTTAAGACATTTACCACGCAGAGCACCGCACGTTCCAGACTTTCTCACTCCCAGGCGTTTCTCCGACGACCGAATTCCGCATGGGCCGTTCTCGCGACTTCGCTTACTGTCTATGTCAACAGCTTGCAAGAACATCGCAGTCATCGGATTCTGACTTCGTTGTCTGTCCAACACTGGCAACATGGCTGGCATCCCCGTGTCTTTCTGCCCTTCATCACCAAGCGTTGAATGACGATCGAGCCCATTTTCAACACAACGGCCGAACCGATATCCTGTACATGTCGCTTTAAGTCGTCGAGGACGGCATCATCCACCCCCGTCGAATGCTTGCTCTTCCAACGCCATGTACTTCCCAACGTTTACCGCAATGTCAGATGCGCGCCGGCTCATCAGGAATGGCGAAGACAGGCATCAAAGTCTAACTCTTGCGAGCTCGCCAATTATTTTCGCCTTACCGCATTTCGTGAGAATGAAGCCACGCAGTGTAAATCTCATTACATCGTACTTCACTTCTGTGCACACGGGCAAGGATGACAACCTCGCCGGCTACCAGAAACTCAATAGGGTTGTCCTTCGAAGCTTGATGCTCTTGCGATCCCTCTCCTTCTCTCTATCTCTGTGCCATAAGCCCGGGGCTATCGCGTTGCAGCCAGACATGCGCGAAGCCTGAGGCAACATGAGATCTACTCGCAAAGGCGTCAGCGCGTCAGCGATGCTAAGGCAGAAAAGTCCGCTCCCATCGGTATTGACTGCCGATAGATTGTTCTCCAACGGTTTCTAGGCGTCGCGTTGGGCCTGCTGACCAAGGTGCGGCCGCACTCGAGAATCTAAGCCAAGACATGCTCCACCAATCCCTAGGGCCTCAAGAAAATACGATCTATGCCATGGTCGCGCTTCACCAAAAGTAGAGATAGCCTGGTCCATGGCCCCAGCTCCGGCTACACAGTCACTGTCCGCGCCCACGACCTTGAAAATATCATCTTAGCAGAGCAAACATTCCTCTCTGCATGAATTAACAATCTTCTTAATACTGTCAGCAGAATCCATCGCTCTCAAGGACAACAGCAACAACATCGCCGCCACGCCATCGACATGTCCCGGCGCTGGCGGTCATCGTCTTTGGCGTAGATAGATCACCGGCAGAAGTGGTCTGCAAACCTGTCCGCCAAGCCACGTCGTTGGACTAGCAGCTTCTCCGTGTGGCCAAAGACCAGGCACTGCGCATGTCAAGATCAATTCCCATGGCTCTAATCGCCGTGCAGAGAATTCGACCTCGATTCTCCCGTCATAAATCGCTCTCACGCAGCTACGTCTTTTGCGAAGTCATATCTTCTTGCTTCGACTGTACTACGACGCTCTCTCCACACTTCATCGAAGGAGGAAAGGAGACTTGAAGTTCTACTTATCTACCTGCTTGAAGAACACTATCAACCAGCAAGGCCGCTGCCATGAAGCTCGTCGCCACTGTTATCGCCTTTGCCATGGGCTTCTTCTCGACGGGTCTGGCACAGAATGTTCGTATTCGTCGTCTACTCCCTCCGTTCGAAGTTGTGCACGCTTCCTCTCTTCTGCTCTCCTCTCACCTTCCCTTAGTCTCCCCCAGCTGCCCAAATATCTCGTTCAAAGCTAACCCAAGCCTCTACCAGACCTGTCTCATGGGTAACGCAAATGGAGTCTGCTTGTCTACTGATATCGGGACATGTTCTGCGGTACTTTTCTGATACTTGTTCCTCCCTTCATCTATTACGAAATATCGCACGCATTATATGTGCTGCAACTGCTGTCTTTCTTTTCTTTCCTTCTTCCCGAAGACTTTGCAAATTATTGATGAGAGTGTTGACGTTGCTGTTTAGGATGCGCCATGCACGGATAATGGACGTTCGTGCGAAATTATCGATGCGTTTCGTGCGATTGCGAGGTGTACGTAGGGGATAGAGGGAGAAGGAGGAAGAATATTTGAAGAGACACAAGGAAACACGTTCTGCAAAACACATGGCTTCAAGCACTTCCTTGTACGAAAGAAGTCGCTGTCTTGGGAATACACGTCTGTCTACTTCTGATGGGCTTCCGAAGGCTGAAATGTTTATCGATGACCTACCTCAGAGCACAAGCTGAATCCAAATTTTCAATACCCTCACTTTCCACATTTTCTAATTGTGAAACATATAGCTGCCTGGAGAAGCCGACATCAAGAGAGAAGCATAACGCTCATGCATGCATGCATGCATGCATGCAAACAAACGATAAAGCAAGCAAGAATATCGACTTGGTTCTGTCACTGGCTACTCTAGAACTAACATGTCGTCGCGTGAAGTCTTATGTAGTCTTATCTCTGCCAAGATGTACTAGATCTCCTAGGGGCTTTCGAGCATTTGCGATTACTGATCAAGGTCCTCAGAAGTAGAGTGTAGTAGTTAGCACTAACTTAGAGCAGCTGAGATTTAGGTGTGGTGAGTACGGGATATAGATTCTGCGAAAAGTCTGCTGTCTGTTCTTGTATCAATGCTCGGCGCTCTGCAATAATTGTGTCTTCCATTGCTTTCTGATTTACGCCTCTCTGACTAATAGCAAAGCAGAAGATGGTTATGTATGTTCGGAACGGTGATTTTTTTTATGTCCGTGATCAGTGATCAACTTTGGCGTTTTAGAAGGTATCCTTGTCGGATAGGTCTGGTCGTATTCGACGTCAGCTGCTCGTCGGGCGTTGATCTCTTTCTTCCTATACCATTCGTGTCAACGATGTGGCGTATGTGTATATGAGCACCATGGACGGCGTTGTAGGTCTCTCGAGTGGCTGGGAAGAGCCATCACTGAACGACTAAGATTCGTGCACGCGACCCTTTGATTTTACACGCTGTTGATGGCTGTTGGATTGGCTGAAGCAGTCAAGCTTCTGCTAAGAGGTCTCACATATGCGAAAGCTCTTCGCGGATGATGATCAGTCTGACTATGCATGCTCGCTCTTCCCAAGTCAAGAGGATCCCAGATTGTTGCGTTGTGGTCTCAGCCGACTAGCGCTCTCTTCTCTCTTTCTTTCTGAGTTCCTCAATCGAACCACCCCAATAAGCCCCCGGCGATTCCAACTACAACTGGACACCACATGACGTGCTTCCACGCTCCTCCTCCTGTCTCTCTAATACTCTGCACGCCATCGCTGATTGCCACCAACGTCCCGCAGAGATATAACCAACCCAGAACTCTCCCAGCTCCTTCATACCACGCTGCTAGTGCAGTGAGTCCCATATAGACATCGCGAGAACCCCAGAACATCATCAGATTCGCGCCTTGCTTTTTGGCTTGCGGTGTTGTAGGCTCGGGCAGGCCAAACAGTTTGAAGCCGCTGTATGGAGAAAATGTGCCGATCAGGCCTAATGCGAGTGGGAAGAAGGCTCCGAGGCCAGCAATTTTGAGGAGTGTTGGAGATTGAGAGTGGAGGATGGAGGAGGCCATTTTGTTTGAGCGTTTCTTCGCGCAGCCTGGAGTTTGTATGTTTGAAATGAATAGCGATCGCTTTAAACACAGGGCATGGGTGCGATTCCGGGGCTTGGAGGGTATCGCTCTGGTATAGAAGTATGCTGCATGGCGAAGTTGACGCGTACGATATCCTTGTCCTAGATGTCAGCTTGGCTTGTGCTTCTCTCTCGTGTCGTGTTGTGCTTATGTCTGATTGGCTTTGCAGGGTTGTAGGTCTTAACGAGAGGTAAAGCTACAATAATCAAAATCGAGACGCGTTTCATCATCCACGACGCGCAAGGATTCGAAGTTGTCGCTGCCAATTTGCATGACTTTTCAATGCAAGTCCAGACAGCGAATGTTCTTCTAATATTCTCGAGCTCGCTTGTTCTTCTCTTTTCTCATCCAGGATCTACTCAAGTCAGTCTGCATGCTCGGTCAGAGCTCCGGAGCTTTAAGCCACCGGCATTTGTGCAGGGCATGTGGTTCGCAGAATGTGGCCGTGCATGTCAACATTCTGCTTTTTGTTGCTGGAGGAGACGCCTGTGATCTCAGGTCTTCACACTCGTGCAGAACAACGAGCGCTGAAAGTGCCGGCGGCCTCTTTTGTGCTTGGCCAGAGTGAGGAGAAGAGGTCAAGTGAGGGACACATCAGACCACGTTGACGCCACATCCGTGCAGCTGCTCGTAGTCAGCATGCCCGAAAGTATACGCGGGTGTGTCGAGCAGCGGAACGAAGTGGTATCACTGCGTGGACAAAGAGTGAAGGATTCGGGATTGCCGGCGTCGATTGCAGCAGGATGGATGACAGTGATGTCGTCGTGGATGACAGTACCAAGTGAAGAGGAGCATTCAGCCACTCGTGAGCCCTGCAGGTGCATGTGCATTTGCGTTTGCATTGGCGAGGAAGCTGCGCCACGATCCACCTGCCACCAGCTGAACGTGTCTAACTTAGTTCCATTCAGTCCAACACGCACTGCTCCGACAGCTCATAAGATCTCACGACTCTCGCCTCCTGCAGCGACAACACCACATCTTCCTTCTTCCTCTTCACACCCACTCGCGATTTATCACAACCCGCGAGCGACCACCGAAACAAAGTCACCAGCATGGGTGAGTGTTCCGCCAGTACCCCTCTTCCTCTTCCGACAATGGCCCCGCTGTCGTCATCCTCTTCGTTCAGCTGAGCAGTCAGGTTGGACGGACTGCGCGATGGCATGACTGACGTTGGCACAGGATTGGCAAGCAAATTGGCCGCAGCTCAAGGCGGAGCACAAGCTGTGTCCAACTTCACCTCGGGCGCTGCCCCAGGAGGATACGTAAGTCGCAGTCCATGTGACGCACTGCTTCACAAGCTTGCTTTTGCTCACTCCATTACACAGCCCGGGCAGGCGCCACCGCAAGGCCAGCAGCAATACTCCGCTTATCGCCCTGTGAGTCTTTCTTTTCTTCCACTCTAAACTACCTCGACATCCCACTATCGCCCATCCTACCCCTCACTCTTGACATGCCACTTGCGTCGCGACTCGCTGCTGGAGGCGCGGGACTGCAGCCTGGCGCTATGCCCAGTGCGCTGCAGCCGGCGGGAGGCTACCAACAACAACCTCAACAACCGTACGGGCAGCAGCAACAGCAACCCTATGGCCAGCAGCCCTACCCTCCACAGCAGCAGCAGCAGTATGGGTCGCCGGCGCCGCCTCCGGGCGGGCAATACGCGAGGCCCCCGCCTCCTCCGCCTGGTAGACCTGGGCAGACAGCGAGCCCATATCCAGGCGCCGCACCCTCGCCCTATGGCCAGCCCGCGCAGCCCAATTCGCCCTATCAACAGCAGCAACCCTATCAGCAGCCTCCTCAGCAATTCGGCTATGTTCGTTACTTCATATGCTTCCAGGAAAATTTGCGACTCGAGCTAGACTAACATGTGATTGAAGCAGGGTGGCCCTCCCGGCGGACCTCCTCCACCGCAACAAGGCTACGGCCAGCCTCCGCAGGGCCAGTACGGTGCGCCTCCACCAGGCCAGCAGCAGTATGGCGCCCCTCAATCCGGTCCCGGCGACGTCGCACAATACCAGCGCCAGCTAGAACAGGCTATTCAAGAGAAGAACTTGCACAGATTCTATGGCCCCGGAACACCGGGAGCGCAGAAGCTGCCACAAATTGCTGCTCGCGCGGCGCAGTGCGTTGATCGTCTTTGCCAAGCGTGGCGCATTCAGAAAGAGATTGCAAATGATATTGTCCGACTTGCGCTCTACGATGTCGTAGTCTACGTCGATGACTCTGGTTCGATGTCCTTCGAGGAGAACGGCGAGCGAATCAAGGATCTGCAGCTTATTCTGCAGCGAGCCTGCTTCGCCGCGACACTGTTCGATGATGACGGAATCGATCTCCGCTTCATGAACGAGGACTTGCCGATGCAGAACGTGTCGCACATTCAAAGCGAACAGCAGGTCGAGCAGATCCTTGCGCAAAAGCGCTACAAGGGTCTCACTCCATTCGGAACCGAGCTGCGCAAGAAGGTCATTGATCCAATTCTCATCCAGAAGTTGAACAGCGGACAGATGCAGAAGCCACTTCTCATCATTAGTATCACCGATGGCCAGCCAGCTGGCGAAAATCAGAACACTTTGATCGAGACAGTACAGTATGCTGTCCAAGCCGCTCAGCGATCGCAATACGGTCCCGGTGCTGTGGCATTCCAGTTCGCTCAAGTCGGAAACGATCAAAAGGCGACTGAGTTCTTGGCCAAGCTCGATAACGACCCAATGGTCGGAAGAGAAGTTGATTGCACATCCAACTACGAGAATGAGTCTGCGGAGATGGCACGAGCAGTCCCACCAGTTGACTTGACACCCGATCTTTGGATGATCAAGCTCATCCTTGGTGCAATCGACCCAAGCTATGACACCAAGGACGAGAAGTCACATATGGCACCAGGCGCAGGTGTTCCACCACCAGGACAGTACGGACAGCAACAATACGGTGCCCCTCCGCCACAACAGTACGGTGCGCCGCCGCCGAACCAGTATGGCGCGCCACCGCCAAACCAGTACGGTGCTCCACCGCCGGGACAGCAGCAGTACGGACAGCAGCAACAGAGACCTCCACAGGGATACCCAGGACAGCAGCAGTATGGCGCGTGAGTATTTCCAGGCCCCTTTCGCGAAGAGCTTACTGACAATGCATACAGCCCACCACCAGGACCACCTCGGTACTAGACGTTCTGAGTGCACGACGGATCAACCAAAATAGCGTGTTTCCTTGAACTTTTGGAATGAAATGATGGTACTCTGAGAAATTGAGGAATAGGCATGACGACCGGAATCATATGAAGCATGGAACAGCATCCATTAGCATAGCTCCAGCAAAATGAGAAAGAAGAAATGACCAAAGAAATTCACGACTCTCATGAACTCTCTTGCATCTTCTGCGGCTCCCTCATCATACAATACAACGTAATCGCATCCCCATCGTCATCACACACCATTTCTTTCTTCAACTCGAATCCCATTTTCTCGTATATTTTCAAATTTGGTTCTGCGCGACTTGATTCCAAGTAACATCGCTTTCCTTCGTTATCGGCTTGGTCGGTTACGTGTTTGAATAATTTTTTGCCTATTCCTTGGCCTTGAGCGGAGGGAAGCACTGTTACGATGTTGCAGAAGTAGTACCCAGAAGGGTCGGTCCAGAGGGTTTGCTGGGCGGATGCTTGGGCGCGTTTCCAGATGTAGTATCGAGTGCGAGAGGTGGTGAGGTAGGTGAGGGGGTGGAGGAGGAGGTTCATTTTTACTTGTTCGAACCAGAGCCACCAATCTCCGAAATAGGATGACCAGGTTTGTGGGGAGTTGAGGGGTTTGGGTGGGAGCCAGCAGGCTACGCCGAGGACTTTTGGAGGCGAGGAGGAGGGGGAGGTGGGGGATGTTTCTTTTGCTACGTGGAAGAGGGCGTGTTTTTGACCCCATTTGCAGCGGAGGGTTAGGGAGTGGGTGTTTCGGGTTTTGGAGAAGGAGGAGAGGGGATGGAAGACCTGAATTTTGTGTTAGTGTTGGGGTGGGAAGAGGTTATGGGGAGGGAGGGGTATGGGGGGGAGGAGTTGCTTGCCCAGTTATTGTATGGGTCGTCTTTGAAGGCTTCTTGGATGCATTCTACTGCGGAGGGAATGTCTTCGTCTGTGAGTTGGGTGATTTCGATGGGCATTTTGTATGAGTGGCTTGTGATTTTGATATTGATGATGTGGGATCTTGGTTTGGTGTGACATTTGTGGGTTGTGGAAAGTGAAGAGGTGGAGGCATGAAAGAAGCAAGTTGCCCAAGACTTGAATATTGGCATGGATCTATATGGTCCGAGCTCTAAGCTTAAGATTATGCATGTGAGAGTCCACGTTCTCCTTCCCTCACCAATCTTTATGACCTGTCAGACACTACATCGATTGTGAACTGAACTATAGCTTATGCAACAGGTAATGTACTCCAGGAAGAAATAACTTCCAGGCAGCACGATTTTGGTCTAACATCGACATAGATTTTGTACTCCAGATTTGATCGACACATTAGTGCCCTGACATTCGAGAAAGGGTGATTGCAGCTGGCATTTCATGTCTGATAATAGATTTTGACATCGTTTACCATTCTGTAAAATCGCATACAGCCAATGAAAGAAACCACTATAACCGTCAAAGGTATCCCGATCGCGAAAAAGAGCCATACAGTATTTTGCGATGCGCTGAAGTCCGAGGACATGCTCAGAAAACTCGTGGCGAAGTTCAGAGGCAAAAATATCGTTGCTAGAACCGATAGCCAGCCAAGGCTTCGGTTTTGCAGTAAAGCCCTCCTGTTCTGTCGGGCTTCTCCCCGCGACATTGCCGAAGACGCCATGACAGAAACTCGTTCAATAAGTTCCGCGATTTCGTCCAGTCGTCTGATGATACGTTCCAGGTCTGGTATCAAAGCTTCAAGGCCATCGATATGCGCGTTTCTCACATCAGAAGCGCTGTCGGTTGGGTGTGCGTAGGTCTGCTTGTCGTTCGCAGCGATCACTGAGACATAATCCAGAACGTCTTGCACCCAATTCTTATAGTGACTGAGATTTTTTCGCCAAGGAGATGTGCTCTCTGCGGCGGAGAGCATTCCATGGTAATCTGATCCAAATTCCGGCTTATCAAGCTCCCACTGCATAATCGCCACTTGAGACCTCATGTGTCGCACGATCAAAAGCCATTCCTTGATCATGATCTTCAAAGCAGGCTGTGCAACATTCCGTGCTCTTTCCAAGATGTGCTCTATGTCAGACGGCGCGAGCGATCCATAAGCCTGCGTGACTTGGTCGAACAGTGATGTTCGTCCAACTTGCTGAGCCTCGTCGACCCAGTTTGACGGTCTTAGCACATCTTGAGCAGTATTGGTTCCCATCCAGAGAGGCTTGCCTGACTCTGTTGTAGGATCGCAAAGTAGAAGTGCAATGACTGGCGACAGATCGTTTTCTTTTCTGAACCAGACTGCAAACTTCGACCGAGCCAGTGCCACACTTGTGTTCTTGGTTCTGGAAGGGTTGAGTTGCTGTAGTTTGATGCGGCTGCGATCACTGTCCAGTCGTCGCAAGACGTTGAACTTCCCACATTGCCTGTATGCTTCCTGGAATATGAGTTCGCTCGCGTAATAGCGAGCACGTAAGAAAGAGAACGTCATGTGTGACTGCCTGGCGACCTTTGACAGCGGAATCAGATGCGATATCCAAGGATCTGTGGAGTGAAAGAACGTAGAATCGCCAATATACTCCCGGAAAAATCGAGGATCCAGATCCAGGGGTATGCCCAGCGCTTCAATCAAATCCCGCGACAGGTCTTCCGCTATGATGATCCGCAGTTTGCAATCAGGAGGGACGGTGCTGATTGTGTCTCTCAACACATTTGCACTTTCGCAATGCTCAGTACGCATCAGAATTTGGGCGCTGTAATCTAGGATGCAAGCTCTCACCCTGCGAGCTCGTTCTTCGCGACTAGCAGGTAATTGCCGGAGAAATCTCCATTTCAATGGGCTGGTTGATACCTCCATCCAGTGGGCGAGGTATTTCAGTTCAACATCCGTCTGAGACACACTCTTGACGAATCGTAGGTAGTCACCGGGGCTATCAAATTCAGTAGACTTCTGCGAGAGGGCGGAGATGCGTACCGCTCGAGATGCCATTCCGCTGCAATCAGTTCATTGATCTCATTGTAGACGTCTCCGATATAATTGGTATCACCAAACTCGTTCGTGTGTGGCTGTATAGCATCTTCCCAAGTGTGCAATCTCTGCAATTCTTCCGAGTTGAGACGAGACTCATCGACTTTGCAAAGGTTGTCAATTGCGGTTCGGTCCTCTCCATCACGGTTTGGCGAGATGTCTGAGCTGAGCTGATGTAGATGGATACCACCTTGCTCAAGGTCAGCGGCCATGTCACCAGCTTGGAGAGGATCGTTGATATAACCAGTTGTTCCAAGTAGCAGCGTGTAGTCTTATACTGTATGGACGGTGTTGAGCACAGGTGTTGAGCAAGGCTAGCATATGGAACATGTGATTCATCCAGAAACTCTTGGCCACGAAGGCCGCAGTCTGCCAATCCTTTAGGGGCCGTGGTGCAGGAAGAGCGGGGAAGATTGCACGACGAGCGAGGCCATTGGGAGAACCTTCATGGTGGCGTGGATAGCCGTATGTGGTGTAACGCGAAGATCTTATCTGCTGTACCTTCATCAGCCGAGAGGAGAGGCCATCGCAGGTTCTGATAGCTGCCGCTTCGATTTTCTCATCAACCGCGCAAGATCGTGTCTTCATGTCAACTACGATGTAGAAGCGGCTTCGTGATCGTCGGCCACTGAGCCCGAAGGGCTAGTGCCAGTCATGTATGTGTCAATCATACAAGTATGAGCGGGATTTTCAGTCCTCACTTCAGCATTTCAATGTTGCGATAAGTGTCCGGAAGGCGGCCGTGGAGTGTGTATAACTGGCCAAAGTAAGATCCATTGGCGACGTTGAAGTATATGTGAGCAGGAAGTCGAAAGGAGAAAGTCAAGCAGGACCTGAACTTGACATATAAGTGAGGCGCGCTTGTCCCGCAGGTTGCGGCTCCCCTTGATAATCTTTCATTCTTCTGCGGAACGACTGAGACTTTCATGGGGGAGGCGAGTTGGTTGAAGGAACTCGTATGTGGTCGTTTTTGAAGGTGCTCCAGAACCGAGCCACTGATGTTCCACACAGAGAGCTGCGAAATGAATCTATGGCACGCAGGGTGAGTTGGACCCAGTGCAGCGCAGTGCAGGCGCTGATGGAAGCAGAAGATTGTATTTGGCTGAGGTCTTGCGTGACGTGTTGATGCTTTGCGCGTTTTTCTTGGGGTTGATTGAGTTGCTCCGGTATCTCAATTCATCGCTAATGTTTCGCAACGCGGTCCGAATGAACGAATGTGTATGTCTTGTTTTTGCGTCTAATTGTCGGATGTCCCACCAGTCTTTCCAGTGCGACCACCCATGCTTGTGCAAAACAAAACATCATAAAATCAGCAGGTGACAGCACGTAGCATCCTTCCGTCGCACAATATATCATAGAGTTTCTTGGTAGAGGTTGGAGATCCTTGGCCTTCGTGCGCTATGTCTTGGTAGGAAGTGCTGTGCCGCCCCCACTGAAGCGTATTGGGTGGTGCTCGACAGAACACTATGATGTGTTATTAGAGCGTGCTCCCATGCGCAGCACTTCTCGTTTTCTTCGCTTGCTTTCGTATCAGCAAAGCATCCAACCGAATCCTTTATACAGCAGCAGGATACAGCAAAACACAGCGACTCACAAATGACAGTTCCGATGCCTTCCCTCAAGACTGCTTCTTGTGTGGTTCTGCTGGCAACAATTTGCGCTGCCCAGTCCGAGGATCGACAGCTCCTGGCCGATGTTGTTTTGGCCCAACAATCCGCGGTCAACTCCAGTATCGAATGCGGAAGATACTATGACGATGTCATTCCTAAGAGTATCGTCATGCGAATCTCTAACAAGGTCACATCGGGAACTTGCTTCAATGTCGCTGAGACATTCTCGCCGAGTTCTTACCCTAACGACACCATCACCGAGTTTGAGGGCATCACCAGCTCTTGCTGGCCCTTAAATTCGTCCTGCCAGTCAGCCTTGCAAGCAGACGGCCTCAACATTTATTCTCCGGAGGCCAACTATACCCATATCGAAGTCAACTTCCGGAATCTCGAAAGCACTGCTACCAAGGAGTTCAGACTGAAGGCTTTCGCCGGAGACCGATGCGAAGAGGACGCGGCAGAGCCATGGTTTTCATGGGGTGGGTGCGGTGAAGATGATGGAACAGCCCACTGTGACGAGTTACCGTACAATGTGAAGAGTCTAAAAGTCGAGCGAGTGGCATCCGATAATAGCACGGAGTGTCTGGTCGCAGCTGAGCGAGGTGCCGGTGCAAGAGTGGGACAGACCGACATCGCAGCGCTTGTTGGAGGTGCGATCGTTGCAGGACTCATGGCCGTGGTATGAGTACTTTAGCTGCTTTGGAAAGAGAAGCTGGAATGACCTTGTGGCGGTGTTGCTCGCGAATAGTGCTTCTCCGTTTCGGAGCTGATAGTCGTTGCTTCAGTGCGTATGTGCCTCCAGCATGTTCTTGGGTATTCTTAAAGCAGCGGTAGCTGCGAAATACAGCATAGCGATCTTTTCGCGATGCCACCTCGACTCATAGAACATGCGATCATATCAAGGTGACCGGGCTCTTGACGTCTTGGTGTACTGTATGCTGCATCGTGTGCGATGCGCGAGGCCGCCGCGGCTCTCCAAAGATTCAGTCATGCTGCCAGTATTATTTATCAATATCGTCGCCGCTGTCACAGTCAATGAGCATCCGCAAGGTGGTGATGAAGAAGACCAGAGAGGGGAAAGACTCAGACACTGGCATGAACTCGGGCGGTCCGAGCTCAAAGCTTAAAGTTATGCATGTGGAAAGTCCGATGCATGACTGTGCACTTCTCTTACCAACCCGTCACCACCACATGAGAGCCTCCGCCGCATTGTTTCGCCCATCTCCGCGAGTGCTCGAGTATCTGATCCGAAAAGGTCGTGTCCCAGCCGCGAACATGGCCGTCGTGGCCGTGCAAGAGCCGCACGAAGAGCCAGAAATTCTCGAACCTCCTCCTAAAGTCGCCGTCACGCCTTGCGATCCATGGCCTCGACCGTACTATCTCGAAGACAACCTCCGACGCGTCGCGCCCTATCATTTCACCTACAATACCTTCTGTAAAGAGCGTTGGCGCGGGAGAGGTTTGCTGGATATCTTCACAGACGAGTTTCGTGACAGACCAGTTGAATACTATGTACGTGTAGGCACAACGTAAAAGAACTGCGCGCAAGAGAGGGATTGTAGACATGTTCTGACCATCGTCGCAGAAAAGTGCGATTGAGAACGGCGCAGTGCAGATCAATGGTAAGACCGTACCTTCGATTGACACAACTGTCAAGAACGGCGATGTCATCAGCCATACCATGCATCGACATGAGCCGCCTGTGACAGCGCAGCCTATTGGTGTCGTGCATGAGGATGAGAATGTCATTATTATCAATAAGCCGGCTGGAGTACCTGTGCATCCTGCTGGAAGGTATAACTACAACTCCGTTGTGGAAATCATGCGGGCTGAGCGGGGGCATGGATTCGATCCATTGCCTTGCAACAGGTTGGATCGTCTCACGAGTGGAGTGATGTTTATTGCTAAACACAAGAAGGCCGCGGTGGACATTACAGATCAGCTCATGGGAAGGACGATAAAGAAAGAGTATGTCGCGAGAGTAAAAGGAAAGTTTCCAGAAGGAGACGTCGTGTGCGAGCAACCAATCCTACAGATCTCCCCGAAACTCGGACTGAATCGAGTGCGCGCGAATGGCAAAGAAGCCAGGACTGTGTTCAAACGACTCGCGTACTACCCTCCTCGAGAACCTGGACTGGATGCGAATGGCAATGTGAAGGAGGGATACAGCATTGTTCGCGCTCGGCCATTGACTGGAAGAACGCATCAACTGCGCGTACATCTTCAATTCCTCGGACATCCCATCACCAACGACCCCATCTACAGTAATCAAAGAGTGTTTGGTCAAGATCTCGGGAAAGCCTCCAGCACGGGCGACGACGATGAAGATATTATTTCTCGGCTCTCCCGTATGGGGAAGTCTGAAGTCGCAGAGGCGGTTGCGTATCACGATGAAATGGTCGACGAGTACAACCGGAAGAAGGCGGAGAAGATGACTGGTGAGCTGTGCGATGTCTGTCAGACTCCATTGTACAGCGATCCTGGTGCGCATGAACTGGGAATTTATTTACACGCCCGAAAGTACAATTGTGCAGAGGGGAGATGGAGTTATGAGACGGATTTGCCAGAGTGGGCTTTGCCGCCACCTGGGTACGAGGGGCCCAAGGAGGCTACGCAGGAGACGGATCCCTTGGCCGTGGATGTCGAGAAGCTGAAGATTTCTAGTGGGCAAGCTGATGAGGCGAAGGCAGAAAAGGGTGCTGAGGGGCCGCCGACATGAAAAGCTGCTGGCGTTTGCGGCATAATGAAACAACGGAAAAGCCGTCCACAGCGGTGCAGAACATTGCCATGCAGAACAACTGGATTTGCAGTAGCAATGAAGTCAGCCACGCTTATGAGGTGCAGCTGCAGAAGTTCCGGAGTCTTTCTGGACTGGTGATATGGAATTCTCCAAGGTCTACGCATAACCCTTGACGGGAGCCCATCTGGCATACGATCAAATATGCCTGAGCAGCTGACGCACCCAGCTCTCCGACAGTGTTGCTTCTGCACAGAGAAGACACGCTCGCAGTGATTCTGGACTAGAAGCTTTCTGCCCGATTGCCATCAAGGTGGATTTGAAGTATGAAAGTACAAAATGAAGCTCATTCTCGTTCTTTGGCAAACCTCTCCTTTTTCCTCCGTTCCGCGCTACCGCCTGTTTGACCATACTCCACTATGGACTGGAGTTTGTCGTATATACCTCGACTATATTTTGTACTCCCTCGAAACAGTCAACGTGCCCCACCTTGAGACCCTCCGCCAAGAGAAACGAGACACACACCCCTGCTGTGCACGCATCTACGATCCTCTGCGCATCGACATCGCCTAGGGCCCATCGCCATAATCGCGCAACAAGACCACAGTTCTAGCAAACGACTACCGCCGAGTGCATCATCTGGTCATTGATGATGACAGATCATGCAACATGCGACAATTCTCCGCCTTCCCCGTGCGACCGCACCTGAAGCTTGCTGCAACAAGGCAAAGCAGATCCCCATCTAGCTATTACAGCTTCTGCTTCCGGCATAGTCGTTTCCCCCCAGTTTGGCCCTCCAGCTCATGACTGGGCGCCGGAGTTACCATTGCTGGAAGCACATTGGCCGGTTGCACATGCAGGGTGAGCTTACTGCATAGCTGACCAAGTTCTTCACCTCGCCTTTTGCCATGGTATAGCTTCCTTTGATGGGAGATTGTGTGCTGGCGGATGTCTGGACTTAGGATGAGGTGTTGACGTTATCGCCGGTGACGGTTGAGGTATAAAGAGCTGGTAGGTTGTTGACATGAAATGGGTTTCGCAGAAACATCCGCTCCGGCAACAGCTCACTTCAGGTTCGAGCTAACATTTAGAGCAATCGGACTACTGAATCAGCTTATCTGGAAGGACGACGATCACAGGCGACTGCTATAAGAGTATCGAAGCACCAAGCTTGCGAAGTCGCACAGAGCTACTCCAATACCTGCCAGCCGCAGATCTACTTTCAAAACAGCTCATTCACAAGTCAGATCTATCACAATGGGCTCCGAACTCCCCAAGACCTTCAAAGCCGCCGTGCTCAATGGCATCGACCAGCCACTGGAGATCAAAGAGCTCCCAATGCTGCAACCTCAAGCTGGAGAGCTCTTGATCAAAGTCCACGCCTGCGGTGTCTGCCACTCCGACCACCACGTCCTACACGGCGACTTCGGTCCTCCAGGCATCGATGTTCTTGGCCACGAGTTCGTGGGCACTGTCGTAGCCGTCCCACCAGAAGAGAAGAAATGGGTCGTTGGCGACCGCGTCGGCGGAGCCTGGCACGGAGGACACGATGGCAACTGCCGTCAATGCTCTCGTGGACAGTTCCAAATGTGCGATAACAAGACTGTCAATGGTGTATACCGTAATGGTGGTTACGGCGAGTACGCTACTCTGCGAAGTGAAGCGGCTGTCCGCATTCCCAAGGACGCCGATCCTGCTGAGGTCGCTCCTCTGCTCTGTGCGGGAGTCACGGTGTTCAACGGTATTCGTCGATTGGGCGTCACTAGCGGAGAAGTTGTTGCCATTCAAGGTCTTGGTGGTCTGGGACATCTTGCAATCCAGTATGCCAGGAAGATGGGTTATCGAACTGTCGCCCTCTCGAGAGGCTCGGAGAAGAAGGACTTTGCCATGAAGTTGGGCGCAACGGACTACATCGATACCCAAGCGGAAGATGTTGGCAAGGCATTGCAAGCTCTCGGCGGCGCTGCTCTTGTCGTTGTCACAGCACCAAACCCAGAAGTCATCTCACCTCTGCTCGGAGGTCTGCAGCCTGGTGGAAAGTTGTTGATTCACGTTGCTGTGGGGCCGGTGCCAGTCGATACTGTTGCTATGGTTCTGAATGCGCTTTCGGTTCATGGCTGGCCAAGTGGACATGCGTTGGACAGTGAGGAGGCGATTGCCTTTGCGAGAACGCACGACGTGAAGTGCTTGATTGAGAAGTTCCCGCTTGACAAAGCCAACGATGCTATGGCACACATGATGAGCGGAAAGGTCAGGTTCAGGGCTGTTTTGACAATGGATTAAGGGAAGAGACAGGTTGTGCGAATACATGATAGCAACGCATGTAGTTCTTGAAGTATCACAAACGTTAAGTAAATCACTGCACTTCCATCAGTGCATCATTGCCTTCCCCCTTGAAGTCTTGCGCCTTTGTGCCCCTGCATCACATTTCGCTCCGCGGATCTCACTCCGCTGCTATCACATCTCAGACAATCTTGCATGAAGCTAAGATCTAGATCTGGAACTATCAAATCACATGCATCGTTCCGCGGTAAGTAATAGAGGACCTCCAGCGAACTCTACAAAACCCCATGATGCAATGCAGATAAAACAGATATGCTTTTGTGATGTGATACTGCCAAGGTAGCGTCCACGCGGACGCAATCCACTGTTAGGCTTTTCAATAGACAAATCGGAAATCTCCGGACAGCTCAAATAGCTCTACTGTAGAGAGACGACCGGTGGTATGTGACTATTGATGATGAGAATGAACGGCTTGGAGCCAGATATTTGTGTTGTCTCGCGACGGCTATGTGCCTTAGTTTCGATGATGATAAGAATAGTTTGTTGTTCTAGTTATACTACTGCAACTCTCAACGGGCATTCATCACAGCCCAGGGTATCATAACGTCGTCATCAGCTCCTTGTGCAGTCCATGAAAAATTGATATGAATAGTGGTCTTTCTTCCCTTTGTAAATTCGCCTGTTTCGCCTTGCGCCTAGCTTTTGTATTTTCTGTCTTCGATGCAATGTAATGAAATGTCGATCGTGTGTTACGACGTTGCTGTTCCTATCATCTGTCGATGAAACTCTGAACTGTCATAGGGTAGTCCGTAGACGATAGAGATGTGGAAGGTCGCTTGCTGTGGGATTCTGGCACGTAGCCGTATGTGTCGGCGAATGTATCGTGGGGTTTGTAGTTTTTGCTTCTGTAGGCTGGGACTTCTTCCATCATCTGGTGGGCAGGAGTCAGTATAGATCTCTCGAGCTCGAAGACATGGAGGGAGTGCTTACCTTGTCGACTTGCTCCAGCGTGAGGCCTTTCGTCTCGGGCACAAATATCCAAGCGAAGAGTGCACAGAATGCACATGTGGAACCCCAGACGAAGAAGACTTTGACGCCGAAAGCACCCTTGTCACCGTCGACGATGAAGGGCACTATGATGCCGATGATGCAATTCCAGAACCAGTTGCTTGCTGTCGACAATGCTACTCCTTTTGATCGGATGGGCAATTGAAAGATCTCTCCGATGACGACCCCTGAAAGATATTAGTTGCTGTTGATGCACGATCAAAGAATGGGGGACTTACATGCTGCAGGTCCCCAAGTTGCTGCAAAAAATGCAATGTAGATACAAACGAACGTGATGAGGCAGTAGTTGGCTGCCTCAGAGTCGGGTGCTGAAACGCCAACAACGGCAACAGCGTATTCGCAGATGCACATAGCCACGGCTCCCCAAATCAGTAACGAGCGTCGTCCGAATTTCTCGATGGCGTAGAATGAGAGTGGTGTGCAGACCACGTTGACCACCGTAGTGATCATCGATATCAGGAAGGCATTCTCCATGTGGACCGATTGGAAGAATGTTACATTGTAGTAGAAAATGAAGTTGATTCCGGTCCACTGCTGCATCATTTGTAGGGCGGTTCCAATGAATATCTTTCGCATGTTCGAGTTCGAGTTGGTGATGCCACCGCTGAAGACGCCCATCCAGGAAACTTCTCCGACTTGTTGTTCATATTGATAGTTGGCCACGATCTCGGATAACTCGTCCTCGATGTACGGTGAAGTAACAGGTTGTCCTCGTACGCGAGCTAAAGCCTTGACTGCCTTGTCGTATCTGCCCTTCTTGACATAGAATCGAGGTGATTCGGGTAGTAGCAGCAGGCCGATGCTTAAAATCAACGCCCACAAGAATTGGATGCCGATAGGTATTCGATATGCGGCGGAGGTATCGTGATCTCTTGATGCGTATCCGACGCAACTTGCCAACATGAGGCCGATAGTGATGGCGAACTGGTATGCTGAGACGATGGCGCCTCGTACTTTTCGAGGAGCCACTTCAGACATGTAGAGAATGTTGACGGCCGACACGCAACCCACACCCAGACCAGCGATGAATCGTCCAGCACAGAGGCCAGCAACTTGTTGCGCTGCCATTTGAACAACCACTCCCGCCATGAAGACGCCACATCCGGGTCCGATCAGCGTTGGTCGACGGCCTATCAAGTCTGCAAGCCATCCGGACGTAAGTGCTCCGCAGAAGGTGCCCAAAGAGAGAATTGAAACAATTAGTGACTTTTCCCACGTCTCGTATGCATATCCGGATGGGTCTGTCGTCGATGGGCGTCCATAATCGCGCTTGAAGCTGTCCATACCCAGTACGCCAGAAATGTAACCAGAATCGTAGCCAAACAGGACTCCAGCAAAGGCGGCGAACGCACACATCGCATAGGCCTTGAGCGTCACTGGTGCCTCGATTCGTTCCACAGAGGCGATGACGACCGGCGCCACTTTGCGTGGATCCATCGCGTACTTCCCAGGACTGTAGTCGGCCATGATGTGTCGCGTGAACAGTTGCGATCACATTTCAATTGAAAGTCGGACGTCGCGTGCTGCGTGGTATTGAATGGAAATGTCGAGGCCAGACCATAGTGGGACATGAAGAAGGATGTATCAGCCTGGGATACCAGGATGGGCAGAATCGTGAGCGTACATGTTCAACGCTCCGAGCCTGCTTTTACAGGACGAAACTATCGATGGTAGATCCCTGCTGGACTTGTACCTGCAGCAGGTCGTCTGCCCACGGGAACCATGCATCAGCATCGTCTGCTTGGCGCTGCCGAAACAACCACGAATCAGAGGGGCGGGAAGCCACATCTCAGCTGGTCGGCTCGAGGACGGATGTGGGGATCAGCCATCCGCGCCATCCACGAAGGGAATCGTGGCCGTGCTACACTTCAAGCGAGTGCAAATCCTCAAAGTCGCACCATGCCCGTTTCAGGGCGGAGGCGCTTCATGCGCTGGCTGCGACGCGCAAAATGCTCTGCCTTCTGGAAACGTTCCACGGTTGTTCTCCGAGAGCTGTTTGACCTTTCATTTGCTGTGAGCAATGGGCATTCCGACGGGTAGGCTCCTCCATGGTACTCTATAGGTGGCTGGTAGTATCCTGTACAGTCATTGCGTGAGAGAGTGTATTGCCAATCTTGGAGACACTGCGCCGCTCACAGCCGGGCGCGTGATATTACGCTAGGCTAACTGCCGATCAGCGTCGAAAGGGCCTGCGCCCGTCTGCTCCTCACTGGTTGGCGATCTGCCCATGTCAACGGCAGATACCACAGGGACTACTGAAAGGCAAGTGGTATGGTTTGAGTGCTCGTTGTCCGCGGATCGTGATGGCGAATTGTCGCCTCCTTTTCTCAGTTCACATGCGCTGCCTGTCGGGAGTTTGCGCCAGTGATGCGTAAGATTAGCAACCAGGGAAGTTGACGCAACGGCAGAGCGTGCGGAGATGGGGTTGTGGCTTCAGCCTTCACGGACGGTCTGGACCGCGGCGTGAGGCGTGTTTGCGCTCGACGCCGTTCGCGGATCACACCTGCTAGTGGTTTCTTTGAGCATGTTGATAAGACCTCAATTCCGCGTCTCCATGGTATGACGAACGTATACTAGCTGTGCAGTGGCGGTTGTGCAGAAAGGTATAGGCGACAGTCTCATAACGCCGGATGAAGTGACGCCTCCTGGACAAATCAGCCGACATTCAGCCAGCATCCACGCACATGGCACTCCTGGTCGAGGCGCAGGTGCTCTCTGGACCTCATGTCCACTGACGACCTGTCTCTCCTGTGTACCTCACACGGTCGCCACATGGTACCTCTTCGGAGCCCGCCTCTCTCTCGTGGACCATGGCATTTGTTGGTCCTCAATTTTGCCGCACAGTGGCGAACACGGTCACACCTCAGTGCAGCTTATGTGAGCCTGCAAAGTATACCGGAAACCCGAGTCCCTCCTTCGTGTACGCGAAGGTTTGCACAAGCATAGTGCACACAGTCCACGGATGCGCGTTCCTTGTGCTGCATCTCAACGGCCTGCGCGTCATGTCTCCAGACAACCGTTGATAAGCAGTACGAGATTTGCAAGGGAGAACGCAACCCAAACTCCTTGAACAGGGATCTTTGCATGTCTACACACCGGCCGTGTGTATGAAGAGTTGAACAAAAGTCACTGCAGCAATCAGCGTACAAAGGATGGCTCCGTGCTACTGGCACTTGTAATGGTGCGGCAACTTGCCGGAGAATTCGCGAGTCGTGCAAGCCACAAGAGCTATCGTGGCGTTGCATGTGCATATGTACGACACAAGGTTCTGTAACCAGTGAACAGCTGCAGAGCCGATGGTCGGAACCTCCTACAAGCAATTTCCCTGTCTGGCTTTGCCACATCATCCGGATATGCGAGAGTATTATGCGTGAGTTTCGCTTGTCGGATCGTTTCAAAACGTTAGAATGCTATACAAGAGAACGGCGTCCACCGACGTGGACGCTATTAGGAGACAGAACGCAATTCTAGCCGGCGACGCAGTCGCCTTTGCTGATTGCACATTCTGTGTGCATCCAAAGTGACTCTTCTGTGTGCAGTCAGAGTAGAGCAGAGCTACGTCGCGTCCTTTTTTACTTTCTTCCGTGCATGGTAGCCTCTGGAATGATCGGCTTGCTCAAGGCAGGGCGTGAGTTCACCTCTGCTTCTTCATGGTACTGGTTTGTTCTGTCAGAAATTTGCACTCGAGTGGCGATCTCATAATGTCCAGGTAGAGTCCCGCAAGATGTCGGAAGAAAGCTCATCTGTCTTGAGATACAGGCTTCCAAGGCAGCGTACTTCCCGTGAGTCTCCAGCAGATGTCCTCATTTGCCTGTTAGTATTCCCGCGTCACTCGACTGTGCACCAGATGTCGGGGTCGTTCCGAACACATTGTTCTTCACACTCTTGCTCGAAAAACTCTCGGCACCCTTCAGCACGTCGTCCATGAATCCGCCAAAGAGATCTGCAAGAATATTGGCTGGCTCTCCGTCTTTGGTGAAATCCATATCTCCCATGATTTCATCTCCTCTTAGCGGCTTTCCCAAGAATATGCCCACCAGCCCCTTGACCACCCGCAACGGAATTAGAACAGTCAATGCAACAAGACTCGAGGAGCCAATGAGTACTGTCCCGAACACCATTTGCCAGGCCTCCTCGGCATCCAGATACTTGAGCATCGGGCTGATGATTGTATCATCCATCCAATTCTCAGCCTCGCTAACATGATACAGAATATGGTTCTTGTTGTCCCAGTAGTTCTTGTTCATGTACTCTCCAAAACGCTCGAATGCCTGGTTCTGAGGATCATATGGCTCGAACTGCTCGTACAATCGGTCGCCCGTCATGATTGACAACATTTGGTTCTGAAACGAAGGAAATGTGGTCCATGGAAGTCCGGTGTACGCGTCCTTCAGTGGAAATTCAATGAGTCGCACTGTAACTGATCGCAGGTCTTCAGCGTTCCCGCGATAGGTGAAGCCAGTCTCCTCTGTATCAAGAATTTCTTCTTCTTCAACCAAGAAATGCACCAGAGCTGGGCTTCGCGTGTTCCACACTCCACAGAGGAAGCTTGCAGTGCCGCTGCATTGCGCAAAGTATAGACCCGTCTGGTTAAGCTTGCGGTCACCTTGAGCGTAATTGATCGCGTAGATGAAGTCTGAGTCCCATGGGAAGAAACGAAAACCGGAGTAGGTTAGGAACACCCACTGTTCTCGGGGAGCTTCTGGCTTGCTGCATCTTGAAGTGGGCGAGATGTCGCGTACAAGGTTCTCGATGTCGGGGTATTTGTCAATTGGGAGGTCCTCCCTAGGGATGCCCTCTTCATCATAGTATTGCTGTGGCAGCATAAAGTCCAACTTCGACAGGAAATCATTGCTATTGATCCGCATTGTGTGAAAGTCATTGTGAGTGTCCTGGAATTGGCGAAATGATGGGGCGTCGCCGCCTACGCCCCAGTCCGACATGGAGTCTTTGACATCGTAGAGAAATCTGTCAGTATTGGCCGTAACTTGCTGTTCGAACCAAAATGCGAGGGAAATGCCGGAGATGATTGTAACGAGCAGAGGAAGGAATGTTGCTGGAAGCGTTAGCAAGAATGGCCACTTGAACGCTTTCCAAACGAAGCGAAGCAATGCTCGAATCATGGCCGGAAGCTGCCAGCAGAAATTCTTGCCGCGTTGGAGAAGCTGGTTGTCAGTCGTGAATTCAAAGTGTGTCTCGCGAATTGGTAAGAAAAGCAACAAGAGATGTCGATAAGCAACGACAAGCAAATGCTTATCGTCTCGTACAGCATTTTTCAGCTGTGCCGTGTTTGCCCTACCACGCTTTGTTGCCTAATCGGAGTTTGCAGGTGAAAGGAGGTGGCGGAAGGATGCAGAATGACCGAATGTTTCGGTTCCGAGCCACTTGCGCGCCGACTGCCAACGTCAAGCAAGCTCAAATGCCTGCGCTGGAAGTTCAGCTGCTCATGACGGGCGCAGTGGTCTGGCAGAAAGTTGTTGTGTTTCCGGAGTCAAATTGTGCGCTGACTTCCAAGCCCGGCAGACTTTCCCAGAAAATGTGTGAGGATTGCGGCTGTCCGTTACCAGCACTCCTGCGTTTCATCTGTACATTGATATTCAGTTTTCCGAAGCTTCCGCTCGCCAACAATCCCGCGGCGCAGATGGAATAAGGTCTGCACCAAAAGCAAATGATACGTCCGACGAAGCGGCGAGGTGGTCGTATTCGGACCAGACAAGACTGCGGGACAGAGCCCAGCGATATCCGCTCCCTCTCCCGGCGTTGGCGGAAACCAGTAGATCTGTCAATATCGCTAAGTCGCTCTGCTCGTCAGTATGCAGGTCTGCCAGAGCTGGGTTGAGCTGGGCGGTGCTGGCTGCAGTTTGCCGTTTGACGCGCTGCCAGTGCAAGGCCGGCAGCGAGGTGCATGTCGTCGATGCTTCATCGAGGTCGCATGGACTTCGCCGGTGCGCTGTGCCCATCGCGGCGAGCGTTTCGCGGTGCCTTTGGTGTGTGGTGTGCAGTGCGAGGTTGGTGTTGGCGGCGCTCGAGATGTTTGCGCTGGACGACGGCTTGACCTCACCTCCTGCCGGCATACATAAATATAGCCCCTCACAGCACACTGCAACGCACCACCACGTATTCAAACACTCCAGAATGATGTAGTAACGAGCTTTGAATGCAGACAAAGCTTTGCGTACAAGGAATTCTCTCAGCATCACGTTGGGCGCTCACGCATTCACCTCCTACCGAGATGTAATCGCAGTCACGCATGTTGACCAGCAACTTACAAAGCTGTGTGCGCATTGTCAAAGCTATAGACAGTCGATTGTAATGCTACAGTACTGTTTGCTGCAATCTCTCCTTGGTGCTAAACGCGAGAGACTCGAAATTCCCCCATAGCCCCATAAATGTCTTATTTTGCAGCTCATCACAACTTCGAAGGGTGTACAGCCTGTCATCTTGTTGCAAAGATCGATTGAATCGTGTTGGAATCATCAAGAGAGTCTGTGACTTGACTCCGAACGTGTCCTGGGCCGTGGCGGATGAAAAGTAATCTGTAGCATCGATATGGCACTTCTCACACGCATATGGATTATTGTCTCGATCACTTCCAGTCATGTTGCGAGCTTCCAAAATTGATATAGTGTAACCTTGTTAGTTACAATGCAGGGTCAGAAGTGCGGATACAGTGATAGTCAAAGGGTGAAGCGAAAAAAAATTATGGTCAAAAAAATCGATTGTACCAATTTCGACTGCGGATATGTTAGAACAAGCTGTTATATCAATGAACAGCTAATTACTTACGCAGCAAGGGGCTCGAACCCTCAACCTTTGGTGTGCCAGACTGCAGCGTGAGCTGTAGAACCGAAAACCAACCTAGGAGGTGTGAGTGAAGTGCATTTTCGTGGAGCGTTGAAGTTGGAACTTACGCGCTACCATTGCGCCAACCTGAAGCTTGTTAGACGCTGATGACGATGTAGAAGCATTGAATGCAACTTACCACCCTGATTGGATGAGGTGCGAGATTGTGGTGCAAATATGGAGATGCAGATTGAAAATTTCACTTGGCTTCGAAAAAGCTTGGCAGGGACCCACCTTCCGCCAACTGGCACCACAACACCATTCACGCATTGCTATTAGCTTCGCAACTCGTCTGTAGCATTCTGTCCATGGCCGAGATTGACCATGTCGTCGTCGTGCGCTCGCAATGACGGCCACTGCCTTGGTGATGCATGCATTCACGCTTACACCCCTGCTCTATTCACGCACACCGCACCTTTTCCCTCCGAATGAAGAGCTCATAGACGCAAAGTACACATGGCTATCGCTCATAGAGCATCTGCTGACATTTAGTGTAGGCTCTGATGATTTTCATCAGCTACCAGAAGATGTCCTAGCAGTACTGATCATCGCCTTTCCGTTTTCGACCGCCAACGATGGTGGATGGAACAAGGCCTGATCAGCTCAACCTTCCACCATCGCCATGCATTCGAATACTGCCCAATACATACTTAGTCTTACCGTGCTAACACATATACGAACACTAACGAGGAACATTCACCTCAATGTTCTCTCTGACATTCTCAAATCAACCTCCCACCTTTCTTGTACCGTACTGTGCTGCTTCCCATGCTATCATTAAGCATGATCCAGATCACCAATCACATGATGTTCGTCGAGCGTCTCAACACATAGATCCATTACCAAGAAGGCTGTAACATTCACTTGTCACCCAACCCAAATGTAGCAGGATAGATTTTGGTGCTGATCTGTACACAACCGTCAATGATCGATTCAAACTTGGAAGCAGTCATTGCACCATGCCATTTCAATTTTTGCAAGTCCACCTAGTAGTTACACTGGCAAGCTTCTTGGAGCTGGCCTCCAAGTACATATGCTACACAATTTGGGTATCATTTTCCAATTCAAAAATTCATCGCATCCGCCTAGTCGTATCACGTTCTCGCATCGCTCGCCATCCCCATTTCGTCATCTTCATCAGCTCATAGCCTCTGGTGTCTGCCATTTCTCGGCTCTCAGTGACCATAACGCGAAAGTTCTCGAAGCTCCTCCTCGTCATCTCACTTTCGCTCATTCGACACCCTAGGCGACTGTTCAGTCGTCTGTGCACTCTGGTATCCATAGATCCCCAAGCCAACGCTCTGAGGCATCGTCGTATGAGTATCAGACCTCATTCTCGGCTGAATGGGCCTGGGCGGGACAGCTGCAGACGTCTTCTCGTATATCACCGACCCGACTGTCGTGCCGCTGTAGTTTGTTCGCAAGGACATAGAACTCTTCTGGCTCCGAGCAGTTAGAGGTCTCGTCACAGTGGACACAGTACCTTTGCTGGCAGCTGACAGTGCTCTCTTGCGGCCGTCGTGATGATCTTGCTCTTCCGTTATTGCCGAGAAAGTTTTGCCTCGTGCTCTGGAAACACGCTGGCCATTCTTCTCGTCCAGAATGTAATCCTGCGAAGCACGTTTCGACAAGCTTTTCCTATTTGCATTCTTGTTCCCTTCGACGTCTTTCTCCCACCAAGACTGCCATGCTTCGAAGCTTGTGAAGATCTTGGGCTGGCTTTTGCTCAATCGGTTCAACTTGGCCATCTCGTCGAGAGTGAGCGAGGAGGCTGCAGCTCCGCCAGATATGCGATCTCCTGTAAGGCTCTTCTCGTAATCGTCATCATATCGCTCGCCGACATATTTTGGGGCAACGTGTCGGAAGAATGACCGCATGCTCGGGAGGCAGCCGCAAATGATGACCAGATTCGTTTCGATGCAGAGCCAGATGGCTGGTTTTGAGATACTCCATGTCGCGTCTGCGGAGTGGATTGCAGCAGGCAAAAGGGCAAGTCTGACGATACTTGCGATAAGTGTTAGTACACCAACGAAAAGCATCGAAGCCAGTCCAATTTTCTGCATTCTAGGAATCTCCAGCTTCAAAATCATCGGGACAGGAATGCCGAATAGCAGAAGAGTCGTGCCAGTATTGAGCCCGGCGTGTCCAAGATAGATGGCGTCTTTGTCCAGGCATTTTCCAACCCTAATCGTCAAATCCCAGCTCATGTCGACCGGCTTGCAAGCAAAGATCACAGCAAAGAAAAGTGCTGTGCTGTAAACAATGATGAGAGTCCCAATGGCGTATATCAGGTATCGGAACCAGCGGGAAGGAGAAAGCTTGTGGTAATAAACCAAAAGAGACAGTTTGGCGATGGCCATCGTAAAAATGTATAAAGCGCCGGCGCTTATCGTGGTTAAGGGAAGAGACTCTTTGGCCTGAGAAAGTGAAAGGTCCCAGAGGTGGACACTTATGAGCTCGGTCGCCCAAAGGTAGATGAGTATTGCTTGCAAGGAGATCGAAAGCATCTGCAACAGCTGGTCAGCTGAAGGTCATATCGGTCGACTGACTGTTGGAGGAAAAGTTACCCAAGCCACGACAATTGCAGCATCGTCAATTCCCCATCGTCGTGAAGCGAACGCTCTTGTGTAGATTCTCAGTGAAAGAAAAGCAGTTGAAACGACCATCCCCAGTATTGCTAGAACCACTCCAGCGTCTCTATGCTGTGTCACCGGGTTTTCAAGGTTCGCTGTGTACCCTTCTGGTGCCGGCATCGCGGCGGTCGTGCTTAGGTCCACTGGAGAGGACATGTTGTCGAAGAGAATGTGTGGTCGTGATGATAGCCAGTATCCGACAGTCTGGAAAATACTCCAAATCCTCAAGTCATATCGTTCATTGTGTCCTATTTCTGGTGAGCAAGTCGCAAAGAGGCACGATCCGGGGAGAAGGCGTGATGCGAGAGCTTTCTATAGATGTGATTCATCAATGTTTCCAGTAATTCTGAAACGACTAGGCCCAATGTCCCTCCGAACTCGCCGAGCACCACGATACCGAGGATTCAACCATGGGGCTGTACAGCCTTGGCCGGATGCATCTCCGGGTGCAGAGCGAGCGAGCATGCAGTATTCAGTGACGTCGCATTGTTAGTCGAGGTTGTTCTCGCATTATTCGGCTCGAAATGGATAGCCTGTCTTCTCTGGCCTCAACACGAGCGAATGACATTCGTAGTGGCCGATCAATGGGTGAGTGCACGTGGAGAAGCGATGTTCCAGACCCTCGACTAGGGTTGGTCTTGATTGTTTCTCATTTCGTTTGAAGGCCTTTGTGGATTTTACTTGCGGGTTGCTGCAAGTATGTCCCATCTATGGTATATGATGACGCTCGCTCTGATGGAGGCAATCGCGTCATTCATGGGAATTGGCTGCTCTCATTGTTATCGGCTCGCAGCTCCCCGAGCTGGTATGCCAACACCGCAGCCGGTTTCAAGGTCCGTGGTCGAGTCTCCTTGGCTTCCTGGCGCTCAGGCATATGCTGATGCCTGCCCTCATCGGGGTGCCCGTGATGTCCATTTGCGCGTAGCAGGGCGGGGTGTCGAAGTTCTCTATCACCAATATCGTGGTCTCGATGTTGTTTGTTCTTTGGACCTCCAAATGGTCGCACGCAGCTTTGCCAAGCATTCTCGCGTGGCTTTCGCTCCTGCTTCATCCTTGTCGGCGCTCACAGGCACATTCCCGGCAGACCACCACAATCCCAGTCCGACGAGGTCAGCACAGACGCTACAGCTCCTAGCAAGGCTAGCATTCGGGTCGGCGTGTGTTGGCGGCGATGACGGAAGCAGCTACGCCATTGCCGGTTGCACGAAACCACCTGTCAAGCCATCCCTTTGGTGACTCGTCGACAATAGTCAGTTCGCGCTAATAATCCTGGAAGCCCACTCTGCAGAGATCATCTAGGTTAGATTCAGATTGGTGCGTCTCGCTAAGCAGGGTATTCAGCTGGCCGGATAACCAAATATGGTATAGACTGGACCCGATTATCGATGGTAAACAGGGTGGGTGTTCGTGCCAAGTCACCGTGAAAACAACTAAAGGGATACCATCGGGTCGACAGACGGACGACGTTCGCTATTTCTGGATCACCAAGAGGATAGTATCGGTCCGATGGAGGTCGTCAGCGTCGCATACAGTTGTTGCTATTGCTTGATGGAAGAACTGTGAGTGTCGTTTGTTAAGTCCGGCAATACTGATGATGACCATGCGATGTCCTTGGACGTTGGCCATCACACAATCAGGGAAACCACGAACGACATTCTTCATGATGACGAGCACTCTTCAAGCTCTGCGTCAAGTTTTGGACAGCCAGATGCATCTGTTACGATCATGCTGGAACTCGGCCTTCCAGATCCGAGCCCTCTCTTGAATCGAAGCCAATCTGACTGACCAGCGAGCAATACTTCGTCACGGAAAGCCCTTCTAAGAGCATCGACACGTGTATTGCTCTCCGTCGAGGACAAGAATCAGGTTCATCACAACTTCTGCACGCCTCATCAATTTCTATTCCCATCAGCGGTCGTGACAGAGCTCCCCGCCGACCCCTGCGAAACTTGCAGGCTTGGGTCCCGCACTGCAGACTCCGATGTTGCGACTCTGCAATTGTGCATCAAGTATACACCATTCGAGCTAAAACAAGTAACCTGATGCCATTGCTGTACTCTGCAAAGTACATGTCCTGCTCACAGAACTGAGCGAAGGTATCTTGAAGCGGTGAAGCCCCGGCTTCGCTCGTTGCCTGGTGAGCCGGAACGACAAGGCTCAATTCTGATGTCAAGTTGAATGCTTTTCACTCGTACTTACCAAAACGAACAGTAAGTATAGGCTTTCATTGAACGAGAATTTGTACGTCACGAGCAGACACGAAGCAGCACTGAGCCACGGAAGACTTGGTCGCTCAGGAAGCACATTCATCACTCTCCCAAGGTCCTGCCCAAACAGTGCCGACTCTCACCATTCAAGCCAGGTCATTGAACAAGGTGTCATTTTTCTTAGCAGGCGTGTTGGAACGAAGCGTTCGTCCTCATACACTCAACAAGAAGACTGCTCGATCGGAAAAAACATTCTGAAGAGATTTTGCCGAACCAACCTTGAGCTTGCTATATCTTGATGAAGATGAAGAGCCTCCCCCGAAATCGTCCTCTGGACTACCTCATACTGCTGGCCTCAGCAACAGCAGCACTCGAGACATCGTTTCTCGGTCCCAACCCCTGCTGCGAAGCCCTATATATGTCACCACATATTCCCTCTCCTCATCTCCATTATCCAGGCGAGACATCTCACAAGGAACTACAAAGAACACCACAATACCTCAATAATCATCACTTCACTCCACCATGTTTCTATACTCCCGATGCTACGGACGAAGTCGCTCAAGCGATCAAGATACTCCTTGCGACCAACAAAACCATATCTCGAGGATGCAAATTCGCGATACGCAATGGCAATGACCACACTTCGGGAGTCTACTCCAGCCCATCCAATACCGATATCATGATGGATCTCCGGAAGCTCAACAGCATAACGTATCATTCATCGAATTCTACGCTCTCTGTGGGACCTGGAGCAACTTGGAGAGAAGTCTACACTTACCTTTCTGAGCTTCCAAGGTCCGCATCACAGCCCAGAAACGACAATGAAGCCGACGGCGAGTCTGAACTGACGTTTTCGACGCCGAAATTGATCTCCGGGCCTCCTCCTCTCCTCCTCTCGTCACCGTCTACCACTCTAGATTCTAGCATATCGGACTTCTTCCTATCCTGTACACCCGCTATCCTCTCACTGGGACGAGGCCCCTCCTGTGATACCGTGGCCAATTTCGAAGTCGTACTAGGAGATGGCGGCTGGCTGGTCAACGCCAACGCGAAAGAACACTCGAATCTGTTTAAAGCGCTGCGATCAGGAGGAGCGGAAGCAAATCTTGGGTTAGTCACGAGGCTTGACCTGCAAGTGGCAAATATTGAAGACGGAGGGATTTGGGGAGGAGTAGTCAAGTATCCTGAAAACACGGCTGAGGAACAGTTTAAGGCTCTGGCGGATTTCGTGGAGAATATGGGGAAGAGGGAGAGTGGGAGCGAGATTGCAAGCGTAGTCGTAATGGAGAAATACTCATCTTCAAACGGTCCCGGAAAACTGGAATTCTGGAACGCATATGCCAACATCGCTCTCCCAAGAGAAAAAGCAGACACCTCAGACACCGAACCTGCCCACCCACCTCCCGCCCTACAACCCTTCCTCTCCATCCCACACAACACATCCTCCACAACCAAACACCACCTCAACCCAACCTCCCTCTTCCTCTCCCCCGCCTCCGCCTCCGCCCCCCAAGCCAAAACCCACTACCTCAAAACCTTCACCGTCATCCTCCCCGCCTCATCAACACTTCTCCTCAAAGCTCACCTTTCCCTCCTAACCGCAATCTCCAATCTCGAAGAAACAGCCATCGGCTCCTGGACCGTATCCGCGACATATCAACCCCTTCCAGCGACATCCGAGTCAGAAGCAGCTCATATCCACTACGAAGCATTCTTCGAATATCAGAATCTCAATGGGAAACCAGCTCAAGATGGACTTTTCCGGAAACACGCAGAGGAACTGCGGAAGGGGATAGAGGGGGAAATTGAGAAAGTGGGCGGGAGAGATGTGAAAGTGGGTGGTTTTCCAGTGAGTTCATTCTTGTTGCCTCTTTGGGTTGCCACCAGCTGATACGGATACTAGTCCTCTACCGCAAATGCCGAAAATCTACGCGAGATCGCCGCGCGATACGATCCTGAGGGGGTATTCAGATATATGGTTGCCTCTTCCAGTGGTTTCAGATTTTCTGGAGGTGGGAGTGAGGGCTCTGCACGCGCGGAGTTGTGAAATTTGTCAAAAAGCAAGCAATTGAAGGGTCTTTTTCCAAAAATCAGAGGTGGAGGATAACTCAATCAACTTGTAAATGCATGATATAGCAACGCTCATATCTGCTCTCACTTCTATACAAAGATTCTCTTCCTATGCTTCTTCTACTTCTCTCTCTCTGCTGCCTTCTCCTCCGCCCCGGCCATTCCATATGTATGCCTTCTGGCTGTCCGCTGGTGTGGGACATGCTGTCCAATGCAATGCTAAATTGAAAGCCGTCCGAATGTTGACTGCTCTTCTGTTGCTGATGATGGTGCCAAAATGCTCGCGTGATGTCGTGTCCCTTTCAAGAGAGTTTCCTGCTCAACTCCAACGCCAAAAATGCTGCAAAGTAAATCTCAACGATATGCACCTGTCTCCGTATCTTGCGCCGTGTTGCTATACAAATTTGTACAAGTGCTCTGAGATGTGGTAAGCTTCTCTCACCCCTGCGCTGGAACTGCGAGGTGGGAGCGGTGAAGCGCCAGTGCGAGATCCTGTTCGGTAAAAGGCTGATGGTCGTGTGCTGTGCTCATAGGTTTGGCGAGGTTGTTCGCGTGGCCAGCCGTGCCGCTGTCTGCTGTTCGTGGTCGCTCGAGCGGCTGATATCGCTGGTCTTTCGATTGGACTCGTGACAAGCCAACTACGATTCTGCGTTAGTCCCTGTCGTAGCTTCTCAATGTCAGTCAAACTCACCATTGTGTACATCATCATCGCCATCGGCCTCGGGCTCGGTCTTCAATGTCGTGGGCACTGCCACACCCATGTGCATCGGAGCGCCCTCCCGGTGTCGCACATTGCCCTTTTCTGCATCACCGCTACCACTCGTGATACTGTTGCTCCTGCCGCCGTCTGTGCTTTTTCCGCTGAAACTCTTTCTACCTAAGCTGATCCAGCTGCTCCTTCTGCTCGCCGGAGTCTTGGCGACGCTGTTTCTCCGACTTGGTGCTCTGGTTCCCATGGGACTGTACTGGCTCTGGAAGCTCTTCCTCCTCCATGCGTCTGCGAAACTGAACGCTTCTAATTTATCCTTGTGCTCCTTTTTGGGAGGCGCTCGGTACTTTGGCCTTGGCATGGGTTCGCCGGGTTTGTAGACATTGCTTGGCCATCGTTCATCAGAAGCTTTCGAGGAGCCTTTGGAGGTTTGAGAGCCGCGGTCCGATTTGGACTTGGACTTGAAGAGGAATTTGACCTTTTCTCGGATCGCCATGTCTGCGGAAGGGTGTGTATACTGAAGTGAAGGTGCTGAAGATGCCCTAGGCGGATATTCGTCTCATTGAATCGGCAAATGCCGAGCAGTATCGCGTTGGTTGCCCAAGTCGCGGATGGGAAGCGGAAGCGGCCAGTGGAATCCTGGGAGGTGAGGTTACGTCAGGCGATGGATGGATTGGGAAGGTGTCGGTTGGCGAGAGCGGGGAGAGCAGTGGATGGCGTATTGTGTGTCTCGGAAGACGAGAAGGAGTGTTGTTCAGCTGGCAGAGGGTGTTCTATGTCGAGGGCGCATGAAGTGCAGGGAGCGGAGAGATAACAGAGGGTGGCTCTGGATTCTGGAAGGATTGGAATGGCATCCAATGTGGGGAGGAACAGGCTCGCAGCGCGCTACGCTGAGCCCGCGCGGTCGACGAGGCAGTTTTGGGGTTAGTTGGAGCCATGGTGCGGGAGGTCACGGCAAAGAATGGGACGACGGGTCAACAAAGAGCGAGAGCCAAAGCCGATGCGCCGCGTTGAATGTGGGAGGAATAGCAGACGCGCTGCAGTTCCTTGCAGGTGGGCGGCGAGGTGACGACAAGCCCTTCTACTACTGCCGTTCGTGTCCCGAATGGGGAACGGAGTCCTTCGATGTATGGAGGGCGTTATGCACGCGGTGGGGTTGGATGCATAAGAGTGCATGGCGGCGGCGTGGCACTCCGCCATGTCGTTGAGCTCCCACCGGACGCCCGCTCGCTCACCGTTTCCACTCAGCATTGCAGCCTCAGGACTCCAGAGTTGTCCGATCGGTCGGAACAGTCGGGCATTGGCGAGGTCAACCAACGACCAGGGCTCGCATATGCCCATGTCCGCGCGGATCTACAACTTCAACTCCCTCACTGCATCTCGACTGCTTTCATCATGCACATCGTATCTGTCTCTCCAAGCGCCACGCGTAGCGTACCACCCGCAGACAGGTCCGAGGAACACAAATCACGCCTCCGCCCTGCATTGACGGACAGCCGCACGCGAACCACGTCATCTGCAGCATCGAGCAGCCCAATCGACTCTCTGCAAGATCTCACATACTCAAGCGCATCGTTGCCCAATCTCTGCGCACGCGCGCCGCACCGCTCTTTGTTTTCTTTGTGTAACCGTCTCGCATGACCTCAGCCACCGACACGTTGCTCACCGCGTGCTCACCACTCGCCAACTTCGCTGCCCATGCCGCGTATCAGCATTCCAACTTGCTACGACACATGTGGCAAGGATGACGTCTGCATATGAGCTCTGCAAGCTCTCCCATCTGAGATGAGGCGCTTGCCCCGCGCAGCCTGGTGAAGAGGTAGGCCGTGCTTTGTTGATCAATAGGATATATATCTGTTTGCGTAACTCAAGCATTCATTTTGATATCAAAAGTGCGAAGCCACGACTCGTGCAACGAACAGAAAAAAACTTACACATTGACCTGGCACACAGCAAGCATGGATAAGCTCAAGAAAGTCTTGTAAGCTAGATCTACAGCAGGCATTTTTGCGGAATTTTATTGACTTTTCCAGCTCGCCGGGTTCGAGCAAGGATGATGAGATCCTCTACGGCAGTGAAGAGACGAGGCTCCAGAATGCACCAGAGAATGAAGCGAAAAAGGATACATCCACACTCTATCCTGTTGAGGGACAGCAAACAGAGCAGGGCGAGAAGGGAGGAGTGCTACGTCAAATATTGAATCCAGGCGGCAAGAAGTGAGCGAACAGACAGACGTGCAGAGGAGCGCAGCGCCATATATCTAACCGGCCTCAGGTACGACGAGCAGGCCATGGGCACCACCGCCACGACCGAGCAGCCCGGCTCAAGCAAATTGCAGACAGATACTCAGCAGAGAGAGTCACCAGCATACACAACGACTACAACCACTGGACAAGGCGCATCAACCGGGGACAGCTACACTGGCGCATCCAACACTCAGTCCAACCTCACACCTGCTGATCCAAAAACTGCCCAAGAAGCGGCTGTTGCAGGAGGTGACCTGTCAGCTGGTGGCGCAGCAGCGACCGCATACAGCAGACGGGATAACGAGACAACCGGTGTCAGCCAGACTGACGGCCTCGCTGACAATCGCACCGGGACACAGGCTGCTCAAGATCAATCCGGAGCTCATGGGCCAGGCCGAGATGCTGGCGAGGCGAACTTTGCTAACAGAGAGCATGATAATGATCCAGACAAGGGAAAGACCATACTTGCCGCTACCGGGACTACTTCGCAGAGCAGACCTCTGGGAGAGAGTGATTCAAGCGGTCTAGGAGGCCAGACCAGCTCACTTGGGGACAACACTTCCAAAGGCGTCGCAGCTCAGGACTTCGAATCTACAAGTGGTGGTTACGGAACCGGGTCAACGAGAACTGGCGGCATTACTGATTCTGCTGACACCACCTTCACCGGTGGCCAGTCAACTACCGAGTCTTCCAACCTTGGACGCAACGCAGGCATCGCAGGAGGTCTGGCAGCTGCAGGGGCTGGCGGCGCGGCATATGCTGCTTCTCGTGATAACAACAACAGCAATACCTTTTCAAGCACTGACAATTCGCAATCGCTAGGCGACCGCTCTCACCCACTTACATCGGGAGCAGGGCACGGCCACATTAACCCAGTCGCAGCCCCAGAGGCAAGCTTGAGGGAGACGACGAGTCAATCTGCACCACGAGACTCGCAGCTGAGCAGCAGCCACGCTGGTGTTCTGGGATCATCTGAGCCGGCCACCGGTGTTGCAGCTGGTGGCATCCGCAACGATGAGGGCGTTACTCAGCTGAACAAGGCTCCGGCTGACGTACAGGGTGCCACATTCCTCGATCGCTCATTTTATGTTGGAAAGTCTGGCGATACTGTGGACCATGGCCCGAACGTGGCTGGACAGTTCCTCGGTGCCGAGACCACTTCTACTGGCGCTTCCCTTCCAGCAACAGCAGCTGCAGGTGCTGGCGTTGGCGCGATCGGAGCTGGTAGCGCACTTGGCGGGCATAGCAGCTCTACAACAGGCACTGCTGCAAGCCCGGGCATTCAGACTACCACAAACACCACAGAGCGCGTGAGCGCTTCCGCTCGACACGGTTCCATCTCAGGCACCAACCACAACCCAGACTCGTCGACGACTCACACATCTGGTCGTGATGCTGCGATCGCTGGTGGCGCGGGCGCCGCAGGAGTAGCTGGTGCAGGCGCAGCATATGCCGCCACACGCGACAGCGATCCAACAACCCACGCTGCATACGGTGCGGATGATCCCAACAAACACAACAAACTCCACAAGCCCTCGCCCGAAGACAAGAAGCTCGAGAAGGAGCATGCCAAGGAAGAGAAGCATCATCAGAAGGAAGTTGAGAAGCAACAACGTGAGCTTGAGAAGGAACAAGAGAAGAAACAGCGTGAACTTGAGAAGCAGCATGAAAAAGACGAGAAGGAACGCAGACATGCTGCCGAGAAGGCGGAGAAGAAGCATGAGAAGGAGCTCGAGAAAGAGGAGAAGGACAAGAAGCCGGGTCTGATCAGCAGAATCCTGCACAGAAACAAAGATGACAAGGACGATGAGACCAAGGAAGCCACGGCGTTGAAGGAGAACAAGGACAATGGTCCGCTGGATCATCCGCTCATCACTCCCGCCGGAACGACGGCCGTTGTGGGAGGTGCTGGCGCAGCCGGTGCTTATGCGGGTCGCGATTCTGCTCCTGGTCAAACCAGAGAAGCTACGGGGCTGAAGGAGAACAAGGACAACGGACCACTGGACCACCCACTAATTACGGCCGCTGGAACGACGACTGCTGCTGGAGGCGCCGGCGCAGCGGGTGCCTACGCGACACGTGACACTGCTCCCGGCGAAAGTGGAAACCTCACTGGTCAGAGACAACATGATGTTGAGCCAGCGTTGAGCGGCAATAACAACACCATCGGAGGTCCAGGTGCCGTTTCTACAACGACTAGCCAACCTACGACAACACTCCCTCGTGACGACACTACAGCCACATCCTCACCAAGCGGAGCCCAATACGCCGCTGCCTCTGGAGGTGCCTTGGGAGCTGCCGCAGGCGCCGGAGCCCTAGCTTCTGCCTCTGGCACAGGCAACACAACATCCGATCGCGACGCCGGTCTCACCGGCCAAAGACAACACGACGTTGAGCCTCTCCTCAGCGGTAACAACAATGCCATCGGTAGTACCACAACAACAACCACAACGACAACCACCTCGTCTTCACAACCGCAGGCCGATCCCAAGCAGTATTCGTCCAGATTCTCCGAGGACACTGGAGCGGGAGGAGCGTCTGCTGCGGCTGCGGCGCCTGTTCTTGTTGTCGGCGGGTCCACTACTACGGGTGATTATTCGCGTGTAGGAGCTAGCGGTGACTCTGCTACTGGCACGACCTCTTCTCATAAGCCTGGCGAGGGCTTGACGGGAAGGAGACAGGATGATGTGGATCCGTATATCAGTGGCGGAGGCTTTAGCACGTCGAAGTAGGGGAGAAAAGCGGGAAAGAGCGAAGCATGAAAGCGGATATGACTGAGAGCCCTAAGGACTGTTCGTTGAGATGTAGTTGCAGTGTGGAGTGGGCGATCACATTTATCAGAATGAACAGTGCGCAAAAATTTACGAGAACATGAATATGATGAAACATTATATACCCAAATAGCAAGTATACGATTGATAAGCGGAAACAAGAAACATCGATGGATTGAGCCTTCTCTGACCAGCATTGTGCTGTGTGTTTCATTATTTATACATTCCATCGCATACCACTACGATATCTACAAACCCCCAATCCATCAAACATACACCTCCTCCCCTTTCCTTCCGTCCCCCATCTCCCGTCCCCCATCTCCCGTTCCCCATCTCCCCTCCACCTATAACACAGCCCCACCGCCACCATCTACTTCTTCCCCTTTCCACCACCCCTCCACAACCCCCCAATACCTCTCAAAATCCTCCCTCGGCAACCCCACATGCGGCGCCTTCTCAAAAACTTCCTCTCTCACATTCTCAAACCCTTTCACATCTCTCGCTTCCTTCGCATGATCTCTCACATCCTGCCAAGAAACCACTTCATCAGATTTCGAGTACATGTACAATCTCGGGATGCTTGCATCCCAAATCTCCTCCTTTGGGACTGTGAGGCCGTTTTCGTTTCTCTCTATTTCCTCGTTCTTCATCGAGACAGCGTCACTCGGATTCGTCGACTCGGATTTGGTGTTGTTTGTGAGAAAAGGTGAATTCAATCTCCTCCTCAACTTATCAACCATATTCTCCTTGCCCAATACCCAACATTTCCAGAATCCGTAGGAGACGAAGCAGCGGATGAGGAATTTTCCTAGAAGGCGGAGGAGGAAGGGTTTGGAAGCGGGGAGAGCGGCGGAGGCTACGGCAAGGACGGCTTGGGAGGTGTTGGGGCGGGAGGGGGTGCATTCGAGGATTAGGCGGGAGAAGATGGAGCCGGGTTGGTGGGAGGAATTGTGGGTCGAAGGGGAAAGGGAAGGGGAGGATGAGAGGGAGGAATTGAGTTGGATGCTGAGGTGGTTGGCGATTGTGGCGCCGCCGTTGGAGAAGATGTGGAGGAAAATTTTGGGGGAAGGAGGAGGGCGAGAGGTTGTAGATGTTGATTTTGAGGAGGTTTGGAGAAGGTGGTCTTGGATGATAGAGACCGCGATTGCCAGGCGGGGTTTCTGTTTTTGTAAGGTCAGTCGGTAATTCCATCAGGACGAGAAACGGATATCTGTCTCTCAAGTATCTATAGTGAGGAGGGGCATACCATAAACTTATCAGTCCCAGAAACATCTTTCCAGGTAGACTGGATGAGAAGGATCGTCGACGAAGGATAGAGCTTCTTGTATTGGTCGGTGTATTTCTGGATGTGTCTCGGGAAAGCGGCCATCCAGCTGCAGATAACGAATAGGGGAGGCGGGGTTTCGTCGCTCGATGCGTTGGTCTCAGGCCGTTGGATGGAAATTGTTTCTGTAAGGACTTCAAAGCCATCGGGTGCTTTGCCGGCTGCCATGGTGGTGGATTTTGATCGATGACAGAATTCGGGCCCGGTTGCAGAGACTCGACTCGACTCGACTCGGTGCTGGAATCTGTCGAAGCTCGATTGCTCTTGCGATGATTTGGAGTTGATTTTCCTTGGACAGCGAGTGGTTTGTAGAGGTGCGGAGCGAAGTGCTGTTGTACTCAAAAGTCGCACAGAGCCAGGTCCAATTGGAACAATAGAACAATAGTGACCAAGGTTGTGGACAATATGTTGCCTCTCTCACTTTAGTAATTTTGCATGTGAAGTTGGGAGGCTGCTGCTTGGTTCGGCGCCGAAAAGTCGCCGAATGGTATGCCAATTCACTCGGAAGAAACTCAATAGACGAAGGTGTGAACGCATAGAATGTGACAAGCTCGCATTCATGTGATACAGATGATTGCCAGAAGATTAGCGGACGATGTGACACTTTGGAGACGTGCAAAGTGCAGCCTCGGCATTTCGTGACAAGCAGGAACGAGAACGATGCCGATCCTTGATCCTTGTTGTCGATCACGGCTAGATCCGTAGCAGACGATGTTTTGCGGAAGTTATGTATGGCCTACCTCCTATGATCCTACCTTACCACTGCAGCTCTCATTCGGGATAACAACACTCCGTTCCGAACAACTTGCCAACTCATCTTCACTTTTGGCCGCTATAGCGCCCAGATGTCCACAAAGCGCGGGTCGGTCTCATAGGATCCTGCCTTTGCTCATCATTCGAGAAGAGGTGACATACGTCCACAACTTCCAAGACATCTCCATCAAAGCATCAGAGGAATACGATAAATCCGAAGAAAGCTATTTGTTCTCTGTTGACGACCAACGGCCATCTATTGAGTACTGTATGACGCACCACTTTTCCTCCGCTTCCGCGCTTACAGATCACTTTTCTCACCCTTCTATCTCCCTTCAATCTGCGACGACCGTTTTCAGCATTGTATGGAGACGGGCTGATCTCACGTTAGCATCTTTCCAACACCACTCGCCAGCTCTTATACGGCTGTGTATTCTTGTACTGTCGCTGTTGTGCAAGCCCATGAGTTGTGGAGTCTCATGTGAGCGTCTATTCTCAGAATCATCGCATGATTTTGCGAATCGCTACACATGCAATTCCAGTAACCATGTTGATCTTTTCAGGCAAGTCTTATCTATGTCGCACAAACGTGCTCCAATACTCATCGTGGCTGAGTGTGGAGGTGACGTGAGTAGTGGGTCTCAGGACACAGGTTGCAGGCACACGCACCTTGGCGCTCACTAGGACCTTGATCCTTTGCCACTAGTAGTGGCGCTAGTGGTTTCCCTCAGCATTCCTTCGACACAGCTTCGTCAATTCGATCTTCCGCTGCTTACTTCTGTTTACGAAAGCACAGCGCTTCAGCACAAAAGCAATTCATCAAGATGTCTATCGACGACCAAATGATTGATTTCGGACGAATGACTCCAATATGTTGTGCTGCCAACATACCATCTGATGTATGCATCACCATACTGTGGCGTGTACTTCCATGAATTCATACCACATACAGGTCAAAGACCGTTTCATCGAAGCCAATCAAAACTACAAGAACCAGATGATCTGCTATATGGCTTTCATCGACGATCTCACGGCGACATATTCTGATGAATCCGAGATCGGGGACGACCTTGGCACGAGTCAAGCACCTTTCAAAGACAAGACAGCCCAAGAATGCCTTGAGCTGCTGCGCAAACTGCGTATAGAGAACGAGTCCGATATTCGCTGTTCCCTTTTCATCGTCATGGATGAGAGGACACTTCAGGACGATACGGTGTTGCTGGTGCAAGCACCGTTCCTGGGGGAGGAGGGTGAGATCAAGACTGTGCGTGCAGAATTTCAGGTTGCGTACAGCCAGTTGATGTGCTATGAGATGGCTTATGAGAGCGATAATATCGAGGCAGACCAAGCCGCGGCGCAAGCAACAGAGGATGGAGTCCTCAGAGAGGCTGCGCTCAAAGAACGTAGGCAAGGGTGAGATCCTAGAGTGGAGCATTATTTCCATCACTCGCACGCCATTCGTATGCTCGAAGCCTCCACAGGCTATGTATCTGTCTCATCGCTAGAGGCCGAAATTCACTAGTGACAAGACCTTTCACAAGGTCATATTTCCGGGTCTGAACGGCTCGCTCTTCTCATCTCCAAAGAGCTCCCGCACGACTGTTGCAGTGCCATTGGCCCCCATCATCCATACTTCGCCAATCCATGCCCGTTCTGGGTCGCCATCTGCCTCTGGAGCCACGATGACATGGTCTCCATTGTCCAGCACGAGCTCTCGACGTCTCTCTGGAGCAATTGCCAACTCTAGAGGCGGATCTGCTCTCTGATACAGAGGTAGGCGGGACTCCTCTCCATCTGTCGAAAGTTTAGCATACGATGATACTGATGCTCGGAAATGGGCATTTACCTCTTGGTACCAACGAGTAGGCTCCATTGTACTGCCAATAGTGGCCATCGTTCACAGCATTGGCCCCATTAATGCACGCGTCGGAGTAGATACCAACAAACTGGAAGCCAATCGTGATCCTACAGCCTCTTATCTGTCCACACCCTCCATCTGCAACTCTAGCTCGAAGTATGCCATTGTTGTAGTCCTGCATACCCTCATATACATTTTCATCAATACCAGTGCATCTGATAAATGTTGGACCATTAGGAGCCGGTCCATTGCCAAACTCATCAGTCGAAGCATACGGGTACTCGTCAGGACTTGTACACGTAGTCTCGGTGCCGTCAGTGTTTGAGCAGACCGGTGGCGCCGTGATCCTTCCATTGCAGCAAGGATTAGGCTCTGTGCCAGCAATGCGGCGTCGTCCAGCAGTTTGCGCCTGTGTCAAGCCACTCCAAGTGACGGTTCTCGGGGCACCTCCTCGAAAAACAGCATAGCACTTGTTGTTGCAAACTTGTGGATAGAGACCACAGCTCAGCATGAAGTTGACCTGGGGAGGGTTTTGGGCAACAACAGCAGCGGCTAACGCAATGAGTCGTAGAATGATCATCTTGACAACGATTGTGGAAAAACGACCAGAAAATTGAAGATACGGATGCAGCTGAGACCATGATCGCGAGGTTCTCTGTATCTTTTCACGACATCATGCTACGCCGGCAGTCGAAGGATTCTTGGCTCCAATTCTCATGCTCAGACGAGTCTGGCTATCTCATGCTTGTAGCAAATTATGACCCTGTGGCGACGCACCAGGGCGGAAGCCATTCGTGCCGTGGTTGCATTTGACGGCCACATTGATCTTGGAGGCTTGCAAGCGATGAGGTGAGCGAGGATTGCTCAGGGTGGGGATTATTGCCATGGTGGAATGTCTGCTCATTTCAGCCAAACAAGGACAGCTGAGCATGTTGTGCAACAACTCATTGCGCGGATGTTCCTGGATCGGGTATGAGCATTCGAATGCCCAGTCCGTGAATTGATCCTTCGAGAAAGAGATTTATATTGAGCAAGGCTTGGCGTACCTCGGGTGCGAAGCGGGAAGCTGCTTTGTGCATAGGACGGTGACGCTAGGCCTCATACAGCTGCCAGTAAACTCAAAATCGACGCCAGTAGCACTAACATCATGCCCAGGCTTGGAGCTCCACCACTACACAACATCGCCTCCTGTTCATTTGTACATTTTGACGCAATGAAATATCAATGTCCCATGACAGCGAGCATGACCGGTGAGGGCAGTGTTACATCGAGTATGCGAGCAGGATCTCAGAGATTGACCCTTCATGCCGGACCGTCTTGGCCATGATGCCGTGGACAAAAGTCTTCGAGGCGAATTGGGCCGATGATCGACCATATGCTATGGACGGAATTCCATAGCCACCCAGGCCGAGCAATGACGAAAGGAAAAGGAAGCGCGAGGAGTCACTCTGTTCAGCGGTATTTTGTCTACGGACTGATTTTGCATGCCGCAATCTTTCACACTCGCCACCAATAACGACTGGTTGTCTGCATTGCAATCACAATGCTCATTCACCAGAGCTGGCTGGCAGCCTGCACAATCACATTTCTGAAAGTCGCGAACGGACAACAATTCGATTCTTCGACATCGCCATGCCCGGCTCGCTGCGATATCGAGAGTCCAACCTCTTGGACATACTACTACGATCTCGCCGAGCTCGATAGCTGCGATGGTACCACCATCTTTCAATTGAATGTCAAAAATGCGGTCAACGATCCCAACACACATGTGTACTTCCGTGCATGTACTGTTACGGGTGACATTATCGGCGAGGACACGAACGTCGGCAGTCGCATCGTGAAGAGGCAGCAGCTCTCTTTCAACCAAACAGTTCCTGAGTCAAGTCTGGTCACCCTTAGTACTTCTGGAAGCCCTTCGGCCGATGCTGCAAGTGCACAGTCTGCATTGAGTGGACTGCAGACATATCTCCAGAATGGTGTTCGTGAGAACACAATCCTCTTCTCGAGAGCTGGCCAGACAATTGCAGGGTTATTTTCTGGATCGCAGGTCGAATCAGCCAGCGCGCATTCCGCTGTGTCACGTCTAGGCTCGTTCTTGAGTCAAGGTGCGCAGGCGCAGCAGACCATTGCACAGGCTTGCGGCTCTGGCAACGGCACTATCAGTCCACAGTTCTTTGGAGTAGTCGTAGACACCACCGGAGACGTGGCCGCAGTGCAAGAAGCACTGAGAAGTTGGAAGGACGCTGAATGTGTTACCAGTGGTACTTCTATCACTTGGGAACGTGTCACGGTCAATATTATGCCCGGAAGCGACGTCTCAGTGGTGCCTAGTACAGACAGTGAGCCTGCAGATACCAGACTCGATGCGAGATCATCGCTTCAGCGTAGAGATACGTGCCGATACACACAGGGTATGTCTTTGCAAGTGCTTTGAGTAATGGACTGAGAACTGACCTTCGCAGTGCAAGCCGGAGATGGGTGCTTCTCGGTCGCTCAACGATGTGGAATCCCGCAGTCAGAAATGGAACGTTATAACAGAAACGGTCTTTGCACCAGTCTCAAACCTGACGAGGTACTCACTGCCACTTCTCGAGATATATCCATGCTAACAGATGCCAAAGTACGTTTGCTGCTCCAGCGGTGATCTTCCTGACTTCTCGCCACAACCGGGCGCCGATGGCCAGTGTGTTGCATACACTGTAGAAGCTGGAGACACATGTTTCGATATTGCTGAAGCCCACCAGATGACCGTCGACGACATACTTGCCCGGAACACTCAAACTTGGGGATGGATGGGCTGCGAGAATATCCTTCTGGGGGCCAAGATATGCCTCAGCACTGGAACGCCGCCATTTCCAGCGGAAGTTTCCAACGCTGTCTGTGGACCTCAAGCTCCTCTGGATGATATAAGCACACGTCCTACAGATCCCGATGACTGGATCGACTTTAATCCATGTCCCCTCAATGCGTGCTGCAACATCTGGGGCCAGTGTGGCATCACCAGCGAGTTTTGCACAGTCAGTCCGAGTGAGACTGGCAATCCTGGCACCGCTGCACCTGGAAGTAATGGCTGTGTATCCAATTGTGGCACCGACATCATCACCGGCCCAGGACCTACGAACTTTGAGCACGTGGGCTACTACGAATCGTACCACATTGATCGTCCATGCAACTTTATGTCCATTTCTGACATTCCTGATAAATACACCATCGTTCACTGGGCATTTGGAGACATCACTGACGACTTCCGTGCCTCGATCTCACCCTATGAGAATGACTGGAACGATTTCAAAGCAGCGACTGGCTTCAAACGTATAGTATCTTTCGGCGGCTGGGCGTTCTCTACTGAGGTCAGTCACTCGTTACACCGCACTGCATAGTGATTATCACGGCTAATTCTCCCAGCGTTCGAGCTACTACATCTTCCGACAAGGAGTTTTGCCAGCGAACAGACAGACTTTCGCGAACAATATGGCCGATTTCGTCCAGCGAGAAGGCTTGGATGGAGTCGATTTTGACTGGGAGGTGAGGAAGACTCTGCCCACTCAAACTTGCTGTATCTGGTAACTAACATACGCGACAGTACCCTGGGGCTCCCGATGGTCAAGGCTCGGGCATTCCTGTTGACGCACCAGAAAGAGGACTCGACTACCTTGAGTTTCTCAAGCTTGTTCGTGCAGCTCTGCCGTCGCAATACACAATCGGCATCGCCGCACCTGCATCATTCTGGTACCTCAAAGCATTTCCCATCGCAGAGATCTCACAGGTGGTTGACTACATTGTCTACATGACCTACGATCTTCATGGGCAATGGGACTATGGTAACAAGTGGACTTCACCAGGATGTCCTAACGGCAATTGCCTTCGTTCACACATCAACCAGACAGAGACTGAAACGGCGCTTTCCATGGTTACGAAAGCGGGAGTCCCTGCAAACAAACTCTTGCTTGGTCAAGCTCTCTACGGGCGCAGCTTTAAAATGAGCTCTGCCGGCTGCTACACTGGAGAGTGCACTTTCAGTGGGCCGTCCAGCGGTGCAGCGCCTGGCCGTTGCACTGGAGTAGGCGGTTACCTTTCCAACCTGGAGATCCGCGAAATCATAGAAGGGGGCCAGCACAGCGTTCAGGAATACTATACCGAGGAAGCTGGTAACATACTGGTCTACGATGAGACTGAATGGGTGTCGTGGGCCACGGAATCTACCTATGACTCTCGGACGGACTGGGCTCGCGGTCTCGGCCTTGGAGGGATCTCTGACTGGGTAAGCTGCACCTGACTTGTGATGTGTGGGTCGTGATGCTAATGCCTTCATTGCCAGGCCATCGACCTTGACATTACTGGCACTCGCAGTGGAAATGGTAGCAATGGCGGTGGCGGCGGTGAGAATGGCGAGGTGGTTCTCATTGATCCCTCCATCTATTCCGATCCCAACCCAGTCGCTTTCTGTCAACCCCCATGCACCTTCGTATTTCCGCCCTGGCAGTTGCCCTACACTACGACCATCTCTCCGCCTCCCATCACATCGACAGTGGTGAACGCATGGAACGATGTGGTAACACGTCGGAATCCTGATGGTGCGACAATGACAGAAACGCTTTCATTCACGACTACAACTGGTGAGCAGTACGTCGCCGGTAATTTATTGCTGTGCTAATGTATAGTCAGTCACCGTGATCACCGTCCCTGCAGTTACGACTACTGCCATCAATGTCTGGAATTGGGTATGGACAAACACAGATCAGTCGATAGCGACATTGACGAGCAGTCTAAAATTCCCGCCATGTAAGAGAATCCAACCATATCTATCGATTTGAATGAATTCTGACACTACCAGTAACCTTGACTCAATCGAGCACGGTGTACAGGATCTCGGAGAATGATGAAGAAACCACTATCGAAGGTGCCACATACACATTTCTGCTGGGACCTTTCCCATCTGTCGGTGCCACAGTTTCGGATCCTTCTGTCACATCTTCAACAACAGTTTTGCCACCGGGCCAGTCGCCAACCATCACTACCCCAGGACAAACGACAACCATCCCAACAGGTCAGCCAACACAACCTCCGGATCAGACAACGCAGCCTCCACCCCCTACAAGCTGTGGAGACTGCCCGCCCACAGTCACTGTCTCAACCGGCACGCCTGGGCCAATTTGCGAGGATGGTTGCGGAGAGCCATGCGAATTCGGATGCTCGAGGCCTGAGCCTTGTTCCCCTCTCGGGTTGGGCTGCAACTGCATTGGAATCGGCTGCGATAACGGTCCTTGCTTGGGCCTAGGATGCGTAGACTTTCCCGGCGGCAATCCTCCTCCGGGCGGCTTTCCACCTCCCCCAGGCCCCCCTCCCCCAACACCACCTCCAGGCGAGTCACCTACTCGAACCACTTCATCAGCTAGCAGTAGCTCCTCATCCGCCGAATCTTGTCCTCTGTTCATAGAAGAGGGGTACACGGCGCCTCTTGACGAGAATGGAGAACCAACCGAGCCAAATGTCGATGTTCCAATTCCTGGTGGTGGAAATGGAGGCGGAGGAACAACTTCAAGACCAGTGACTACGCCGCGACCGAGCACCACCGCTTCGTACATATCCTGCAGAACACAGAACCAGCAACCTGGCCAGGGTATCACCCGAGCTTACTGCGTGTGTGATGGTTCGACATTTCCTCAGTCCACGGCTACGGATCCTCCAAACAGCTGCGCTTATACATCATTGCCAGGTCCATCAGCTACAATAAGTATCACTCGTTTGCCCACAGGACCAACCATAACGAGGCCCACGACGACAGATCCACCGGCTCCCACCTCAGTTCCGAATGACTATACCTTCGTCATCCTTGCACGCGAGATCGTTGTGGGAAGCATCGGTGGCGCGACCATTAATTGGAGCTGGGTCGGCATCACGGTGCCAATCGGAGAGGAAGTGAGCTCAAACTTCTGCAACCAGAACGACTTCCCTCAGGCTGTGCGCAAGGGCGTCGGCCGGTCCTCGCCGCCAAAATTTCCCGACTCTCTTGGTCCATTCGACCTCGAAGGCCGTGATGATTGCACTTATGAAGGCGATCCGGATGGGCCACCGGGCTTCATCACTTGTGACGGTGGGTATGAGGCTACTTGCCTAGAATTCACGGGAGTAGACGTGCTGGACTGTGCTCCAGCATCCGGAAATCCAGCGCGAGACAACTACTACTTTGCACTGCGCTGCTTTTACAGATGAGGAGTCAAGTTGCGATCGCTACATAGGACAAAATCATCAATAGGGTCGGTCACACGACTGGAACACCCTTCCGAACATCACCATTTTGAGTACAACTCTGTCGAGCGCCCACGGCTCATTGAAGCTCCGTAAATGCAGCGGACAGGCCAGGATTTGCGCAAGCGCTCAATAGACCGTACATAGTGAGAAGATCGGCAGTTGAGGTCATGCACCCGTCACGATACTTTCCTTCTTCCGTGCAATGTGAAAGATCGGATTTCGGAAGACCGACAACTGCCAAGAGAGTGGAGCATAGCACTATCGCTCCTGGAGCCTCACTCAAGTACGAAAAGAAGGATCGCTTCTTCGTCCTTGGCGAAGGATCTTCCAACACATTTGACTTCCCAATCAGGAAGATCCACATTATCACTATATGCAGGCAGGCCCAGTGCCTATATTGCTCGCCAAGGAAATGGGTGTATCACTTTGGCTTCCCAGCGCCGAGCATGAGACTTAGAGGGCAACCGATACCAGGATCGGGGTTTATCCCGAACTCATAAGACCATACCCGGCTAAACGTCAACCATCCTAACCTCGCCAGCCATACGGCTCTATCAGGGAACGAGTATAGATCTCAATCCCACCCCTTTTGACGGTGACTCTGAAGACAACAACGAGATCATCATGTGAGTAGGATTGCATTCAGCTCCGCAACTATGCGTCCAGGTAATGTCGGTTAGCACATGACGGAAGTGGAAGATCTCAACTCGGTCCTTCGCGACGGCATCAGGACAAGGCGCAAGGAGATACTGTATCAAATTCAAAATGACCATGAGCTAGAGGCGGTAGTTGCACAGCTACGATTAAGCCTTTGAACACGAATCGTACATATACAAGAAACGCTGCTGGTCAAGGACAGTCCTCGCTCATCGGCACTCACCTTCATCCTCGTGTACATTTTTTACCCATAGTCACTCATTTCCAACCATGCATTTCCTTTCATTCTTCTCACTCCTTACGATAGCAGCGGCACTTGCCGTCGAAAAACGACAAGTGGTCGGAGGGCCCATCGATCCTTCTACCACGCCTCTGTGCGCATACTACACAGACTGGCCATCTCCATTCTTCAATCAAGGCGAGACATGTGCCTCCATCGCATCCTTCTGGGGTGTCTCAGAGCAGAACTTCATCAGCTGGAATCCGATCGTCGGCAGTGACTGCTCAAACTTAATTGAGGGCAACAGTTATTGTGTTGAAGCCAATGGAGCTCCCACAAGCACTTCTTCCTCTCCCGTTTCGACCAGTACGCTCTCTTCCTCATCAACACAAACAACATCCACTGCCACCGGTCCAACAACGCCTTCGCCCACTCAAGGCGGTCTGACTCCAGACTGCCAACGTTTCTATCTGGTGGAAAGTGGCGATTTCTGTCAAGCGATTGTCGACGAGTTCGGCACATTCTCGTAAGTTCCATTTACTCTCTACTGCGCTACTTCACCATTGCTGATTTCCACCTCCAGTCTCAGCCAGTTCTACGCCTGGAACCCGGCCGTCGGCTCCAGCTGTGGAGGTCTGCAAGCCGGCTACTATGTCTGCGTCGGTGTCAGCGGAACTCCCACCACAGCCCCAACAAGCCCAATCACCACTGCTCCTCCAACAACGACAAATAACCCCTCGAAGCCTGAGCCAACTCAAGGCGGCTTGACCCCAGATTGCCAGAACTTCTACCTTGTCCAAGCAGGAGACTTCTGTCAAGCGATCGTCGACCAGTACGGTACCTTTTCACTTACCCAGTTCTACAACTGGAATCCAGCAGTCGGCAACACTTGCGGTGGGCTCCAAGCAGGTTACTATGTCTGTGTTGGAGTTGCAGGCACACCAACGAGTCGTCCTTCATCGACCAGTGCTGCTGCCCCTACTACTACGCCAAACGGTCCACAGCCTCAACAGCCTGGTATAATCAATACTTGCCAACAATACTACTTCGTCCAACAAGGAGATTTCTGCCAAGCGATTGTAGACCAATACGGCACCTTCTCCCTATCGCAATTCTACTCATGGAACCCAGCCGTAGGAAATACATGCGGAGGCCTCCAAGCAGGTTATTACGTCTGCGTCGGCGTAATCGGAACACCAACCACCCGTCCTTCAACCACATCCGCCGCCCCAACAGCCACGCCAACAGGTCCCCAACCTCAACAGCCAGGTCTCATCGCCGGATGTCAAAGATACTACTTCGTGCAACAAGGCGACTTCTGCCAAGCCATCGTTGACCGCTTCGGCACCTTCTCCTTACAACAATTCTACTCATGGAACCCCGCCGTAGGAAACACCTGCGGCGGACTCCAAGCCGGCTACTACGTCTGTGTTGGAGTATCCGGCACACCGACAACCCCTCCAGCACCACCAACAAACCCCGCACCCACTCCCATTCAAGCCGGCACACCGTCCAACTGCTCTCGATATGGCGTGGCGAACGCGGGCGGGACGTGCTCGGCTTTTGCTCAAAGGTTTGGGATCTCGTTGCAGAACCTCTATCGGTGGAATCCGGTGCTGGGAAACAATGGACAGAATTGTCAGTCGAGTTTTTGGGCGGGGTATAATTATTGCGTTGGTGTTTCTTCGTAGACGATCGATCAGGGATTCGATGTGTAAATTAAGGAGAGTAAACAGTGGGAAGGTCTGCTTAATGAGGCAAAGGAGGATCGAATTTTGTACAAGAGAGGAACAGACAATCGACATCGCACAACCAAGAAATATGATATCAGGTCTCGATGTAATGACTGGAGCCACATGCGTCCTCACGCCATCTCAGGTACCATTTTAAAATCCCCCTGCCCAAAGGCAAACGACGTCCTTGGATAAAATCTGCGAAAGGCTACCTAGGCTTGGAAGTCGCGGACGTAGTGCCGCCACACTCATGCTGATCACAGTTAAATCCGCGACTGATTGTCGGTGCACATGTAGTCGTTCTGTTCTCACATGCGATTACTTTGTGAAGTTTGATGTCCTATTACTACAAGTTCACGAACGTCGGCTGCTCATACCCGTCTCCTTGTCCGCGCAAAGTGTCTACCCTGTCAGGCCCCTCGTACTCGCAGCCCGTTTGGAACGAGCCCTCAAGCACTGGGTTCGGTGTGTTCAGTAACTTATCCTGAATGCGGCGAGCACTAGCCTGGAACCTCTCGCGAACATTCTTATATTCTGGGGCCACGATACGTCCATCGCGCTTGACAAACTTGCCGTCGACTGTGACGTGGAGGATGTCGCCAACGCTTGCGTGCAGAATAATGGCGGCTATGGGATCTCGCCAACCAAGGAGGGCAGGTGAGTCCCTAGCATCCCAAATGACCAGATCTGCTTTGGCTCCCTCCTCGATGACACCAAGATCGGGGCGGCGTAGAGCCAAGCCACCAGCGCGAGTAGCGAGGTAGAATGCCTGCGCAACGGTCATAGGTGTGTCTGTTGGCACTTTCCATTTGCGCGGGACGTCCAGGGAGAAGTCGTAGCGGACGCTCTGAAGCCACATGCGTGCCTGCGTGAGAATGTCCGTGGAGAAGGTGAAATGTGTGTCTACGCCCAAACTCGCTTGGTCCTGGATGTACGCCGAATGCTCGTGGGTGTGACCGTAGTGCATCTCGGACTCGGGCGTGATGGAAAGATACTGGTTGGTAGTCCGCAGCAGCTGTGCATCGGTTGCTGGGAGGAAGCTGCCGTGGGAGAAGACGACCGGTATGGAAGTGTTCAGAATGCCAAGCTCATGCAGTGCTGATGGCAGGTTCGAGGCTCCCCATGGTCCATGGAGTAGGTGTGTTGTGAGAGCCGAGACGTTGCACGATACCGCCGAGTCGATTATTTGCTGCAGGACAGACTTTTCGGAAGTGTCCGTCCAGGCATCAAAGGCTATAGCTAGCTCGGTCTGCGAGTCTTCAAATAGCTCACTCTCAGCAATATCACGGAATTTTGCGAGCTGCTCCTGGACGGTAAAGGTGCTGTTGGAAAGCTCGTGTATAGTGTACGCCCAAAAGACTCGGGCACCACTCTCAACAGAGGCCTTGGCCCCTGCGATGGCGGTCTCATTGGACCAGGTATGATGAGCGTGGTCGAGTGACGTCGTGACACCAGCGTTGAGCATCTCGTACAGGCCCGCAAGCTGGCCGATATACACGTCCTCAGCGTTGAAAAGTGGTCCAGCTACGAACTCGCCATAGCGCCCGAAGTACTCGGCCAGGGAGGTGTTGGAGCCGATGGTCTTGAAAGCCGTCTGCCATCCGTGGCGGTGTGTGTCGATGAAGCCCGGAGTGACGATCTGGCCCGTGATGTCAATGTGCTCCGTGCCATTGGGTACGGCGCCAGATTCGGGCACTGAATCGAAGACATGAGCGATGCGGTCTCCAACGACATGCAAGGCACCTTTGTCGATGACGCGCAGGGACTCAGAGGTGCTGTCAAATGCTATGATAGTGCCACCGGAGAAGAGTGTTGACGAGTTGGTAGCCTCAACAAGATCGCTGCCGATTCCAATAGCTGCAACGGCAGCAGCGCGAAGCCCAGAAAAGCGCATGGCTGCTGGCCTTGCGATGCTTTCTTGCTGATGATCGCAGAAGCAAAGTATCGCCGTCAAACGATATTCGAGTGGTGAAGCTGGCCGCGAGGCATGAAACTATAATGGATCTTCCTTTATAACCAGAATCCAATTGCAAAATCTTCCATACTTTTCCATAGTAGCCATGCTAGGCCGGCCTTGGCTGTGCAAAACCTGAGCCTGTGGAGTCAAGCTATGAGTGCACTGTGACAGAGCGTCCGGGTGTAGTCGTCATAGGAGGCTGTTCGCGGAATATGTTCGCTTTGCTATACTTGCTGCAAAAACATTTTTATGGGTCCCGCGGCCAGGTTTCTCCAATTGCGAATCGAAGACCCGCTATTGATTAGTCGTACCTACTCAATTCCTGCTATCTCCTACCGGCGGTGAGAGCGTGAAGGCACCCTTATATGTTTTTGAACCCAGCATGAAACGCCGGTATGTCGATGCATAATGTGGCCGACAAAAAGCTCGTGTCGTACCGGTTCGAGATTTCTCACCATCTTACCTTATCCATCGTCTTACATGCATTCGGATCGCATGGACGCACGCGTTTCTATGGCTGAGAGCATGAGTATGGGATCCTGCAATTTCAGGCTGGCATCCTGTGCGCCGCTCGGGGAAAGCTATTGTAGTGTTGAATTACGACGTCGCTCGTGACTCGGTCGCGCTCGTGCTGCCGTATCGTCTAGTCGTTCCGTGGCTATTGAGCTACTTCGCAGATTGTATTCAATACGTCTGCGCCAGCAGGCTGATAGCTAAAATGCGGCAATGGGTAGAGTGATCCGTGTTGTAGCAACGCAAGTCCTTTTTACCGGACGGTGGCAGAAGGCAGTGAGAGCCATGTAGCCTTGGCATTTGTTATCGATTGCGCTTAGATCCGTAGAGGACCTGACTCCGCTTCCATGAAGGAAAGTCGGCTGGAAATTTTGGACAACTGCGAACGCATAGACAAGCAAACACCACATCTCTCCCACGATGAAGCGCAAGGTCGGAGCGCTGGAGAAGGTTGACGCCGATCTGCCGAACTTGCAGCACAAGATCAAAGTCGACCCGCCATCGTATCGCGAAGACTTCATCGCGCAATATGGCCAGTATCGCTCGCTGCTTGAGCTGTTCCTCGCCTCGCCCACCACGACCGACGACACGGGCGTAGTCAAGCTGCGCGACCTGATCGATTTCGTCTCCCACGTTGCCGACTGCTACCCGACTTTGACTAAAGCCTTCCCAACCGACCTGATCAACCTCATCGAATTGCACCATGCCGCCCTCGGTGCTGAATTGAGAGACAAAATTGTTGGCAGTCTGGTGCTGCTGCGAAAGAAGGAGATCATCGACTCCAACACTCTTCTGAACACGTTGTGGCCACTGTTGATCTCTACGCCATCGAAAGCACTCAGAGCACTTCTCTTCCAGAAGATCGTCTCAGATTTGCGGACTTCGAACAGCAAAACGAAAAACCACAAACTCAATCGCAATATTCAGACAATATGTTACAACCTCATTGCATCCGATCCGACTTCACCGAAAGGAGTTTGGGCTGTGAAGTTGACGAGAGAGCTGTGGAAGCGATCGATATGGACAGACGCGAAGGCGGTCAGTATCATGGAAGTGGCAGCATTGGCACAAGACGCGAAAGTGGTGACATCGGGCGTGCGATTCTTCTTGGGATCAGATCAAGAGCGAGAAGAGGCCGACAAAGAAGACACAGACGATGAGAGTGATGTTGACATCGGAAAGCTGAAGCACCAGGTCGGGATCAATAAGAAGTCGAAAAAGCGGGAGAAGGATCTTGCGGCAGCACAAGCAAAAGTCAAGAGGAGGGAGAAGAGGAAGAATGCACATCAAGCGCTCAACTTCTCTGCGCTCCACCTCCTACACGATCCGCAGGGGTTTGCCGAGAAGCTCTTCCAACAGCATTTGCAGCCTACGAACCCCAAGGTCAAGCTGAATCTGGAACAGAAGCTCTACGTGCTGCAACTAGTGTCCCGACTCGTTGGCTTGCACAAGCTGACTCTCATTCCGCTTTACTCCTGGTTCATCAAATTCCTTTCGCACAAGCAGCCGTCGGTCACATCATTTTTGGCATCGTTAGCACAAGCATCGCATAATCTCGTCCCACCGGATCTCTTGGAGCCCCTGGTCGTGAAGATCGCAAACGAGTTTGTCTCAGAAGCATCAGCGGCGGAAGTGTGCTCAGCAGGGTTGAATGGTATTCGAGAGGTGTGTGTGCGGCAGCCGCTTGCAATGACAGAGACTCTGCTCCAGGATCTTGTGCAGTACCGAAAGAGTAAGGACAAGGGCGTGCAAATGGCCGCACGAGGACTTCTGTCCCTGTATCGGGAAGTGGGAGCTGAATTGCTAAAGAAGAGGGATCGTGGACGAGATGCCGCGCTGGGTCTAAGAGTAGGCCAGAATGCCAGTGTGCGATTCGGTGCAGAAGAAGTTGCAGGTGGTATTGAAGGTCTGGAACTGCTCGAAAAGTGGCGAGAAGAACAGGGCATTAATGAAGAAGATGATGAGGAGGCGTGGAAGAACTGGGAGGCTGAGCAGAACGACAGCGAAAGCAGTGGCGGCTGGATCAACGTCGAAAGCGACGGAGAGGATATCGAAATCTCCGACTCAGAGGACGAAGCCGACAAGAAGAAAAAGGCCAAACTCAAAGAATCGAGCAAAGACAACGAAGACGATCAATCCCGTCGAACAGCATCACTTGGACCCGACGCCGCCGCAATACGAGAAGAAGCTCGCCTCTCGACCCTCGCAACAACCCACATCCTCACCCCAGCAGATCTCGCCAAACTTCACGAACTCCGACAATCCGCTGCAGTCCAAGCCGCCATGCCAGCCAACAAACGTCGCAAACTCACCTCTCTCCCCGTGAACCCTACAAATCGCCACGCCGACGATGCTATCACAGCAGCCAACATCGAAGGCCTGGCGAAACTCAGTCACAAAACGACCAAAGATGAGAAAATCGCCATGGCCAAAGGCGGCCATGTCGATCCCGTCACTGGGAAATTTGTTCGTGACCATGAGAACGATCATCGAAGTACGACGGCGAGGAGGAAAGAGAAGAAGGAGTCGGAGGGGAAGAGTACGACGAATAAGGAGAAAGCACGCAAGAAGAATTTCCTCATGACGCTGGGTAAGGCGAAGAGGAAAGGGAAGAGGAGTTTGGTGGAAGAGAGGAGGATTTTGAAGGAGCATGTGAGGAGGAAGAAGGCTGGTGGGAGAAGAGGAAATAATGGGTAATTACAGGTGATTCTAGTTTGAAGGGGACTGGCTGCAGACAAGCATGGGAGGTTCATTCTCATGATGGTGCCCCCTTATTCGAAACATTAAATGTAGAGACTCCAGCCGAAAGAAACTTGAGATGCACGAAACGACCGGTTTCTTATACAAAGTACACTATGTGCGTTCCTGCTTGTGTCCCACTAGCGATCGGGGTTTCTTCTTCCTTAATAAGACGCATGGACCCTTGGGTCTCTCTTCTCATGAGTTTGTAAACAACGACGGGATTCAGTTGACTTCCACAAATGCCGTTCTGTCCGTGTACATGTCCTCCGTTTCTCCGTCTCTCTCTTTCGCGCCTTAAACGCCTCGCTAATCGCACACATACTTTCTGTCCTTGCTCAGATAGAAAGAGGATGACTCCAGTCACCTACAGTTCTCGAGATGTCTGGCACTGTCCAGCACCTCCATTCCTCCTCAATACTCCCAGTCCACAGCTGTTAGTGTGAAGCAGCAGAATCCTCAAACAGCCATCAAGTTCCCATAACAAAATGAAAAGGCCCATCCATCGCACGTGTCCAAGACATCCGAAAATCCTGAAACCGAAAGGAGAAGGAAAATCATATATTACACCTCCTTTTCACATTGTTGTTCACAAGCCCTTCTTGCCCGCGATTCTTCCCTTCCCACTTCTTCTCCTCGGCAATCCCTGCTTCTTCCTCTCCCTCCTGTCGCCCTCAGCCAACCACCGACTCGCCTGCACCAATTGCACCACGTTGACATACTGCTTGAACAGCATGACGGGCGCACTCGCGGCAAACAGAATCCACGGCACATTCGAGTCCATCTTATTCGCTCGAGCGTATTCCATTGCGGCAGGGCTGAAAGGGTTCGGGAAGAAGAGCGAGGGTTTAGGATCTAGAGGGTTGGAGGTGGGCGTCGTAGCGGATTCGGTTCCGGGGATGGGATTTCGGAGGGCTGGGGTGAGGAACGGGGAGCTGAAGCAGAGGAGGTAGAGGCCGATGAAGCAGAGTTCATTGAGAGCGCAGACGATGAAGAGGACGGTCTGTGGAAGTCCGGTGTCAGTTTTGTGAAAATCAGCAACATCGAACTTCGGTCTTCGGCTTACCTTATTGGTATAATACAAATGCATAACATAGCTCTTCTTAGCATCCACATTCTTATGGCTCTGACTCTGTCCGCCCATGACCAACGTAGCATACATGTGCATGTAATGGCTAGCGAGATCCAAACTGATCAAGAGTTGGAAGATTACTGAATATGCTGGTTTGGCGGTTGCGAGGAAAACGAGTAGGCAGGTGGTAGTGCATCGATCGGTGACCATATCGAGTACGGCTCCGAAACGTGTGGATTGTTCGTATTTGCGTGCGGCAATGCCATCTGCGGCGTCGAGAAGGCAGGAGATGGAATAGAGGAAACTGCAGCGGCGTGGGTGCAGTGGCATGAAGTACAGGGATGCGATAGCGAGGACGATGCGGGCGTAGCCTGAACGGGCGTCAGTTGTGGGTTGTCTTCGCGGGAGTGTATGGAAGTGATGGTATCGCGCTGGAGGAACTCACCGATCAAGTTCGGGATGAAGAGAAAGATGTTCTCATCCGTTTGATCATCGTTGTTGTCCACTGCAATCTGTGGAGCTTTGGGATGTCCATTCTGTTGCATAGAGCCATTCAAGTGGCCGTTGCCATTTGCCCTATGTCGCTCTCTTTCTTGTACTGCGTCGCGAGCCATCTTGTCTGTTTGCTGGAACTCCAGGTATGCCTTCTCCGTATAACCCGCGTTCTGCTGATTCAAACGTGGTGATGTTGCGTCGATGATCAGCGATCAGTTGGTCCCTTATCAGGAGGTTCCAGATGATGGACGTTGCAGTAGCTCCAAAGTCAGCTCCCACGTGCAAGATGTCTGGAAGCTGTAGGCGAGTCTCTGTGCTACCACCGCTGACTGGCGCAAAGAGGGGACAATGCAGATGCAATGCGGCCTGTCTTCGGGATATGGCGCGCGCGCGTTCGCTCGTGTCTTATCGCTATCGCGCCCAGTTCCGGTTCGCGCGAATGTGATGCAGCTGCAGGTTCGTCGGAGTCGCGGGTTCGCCGGGGCCGATGTAGAAGAGAAGTTTGAAGGAGACAAGTTGCGCAGAAGGAATCAGGAGAGAAGTGGGAGATGAGTGATGGTGCAAAAGGAGTGTGAGCAGTGGACTAGAAGTGGAGTGAGAAATATCGAGGGAACAGGGATCAGGAGCAGGAGGCTTTCTGTTGCGCTGTCGCCGTTCCTTCCCACCCAGCTGTTCGCCGGAGCCTTCGGAGGTGCCTTGGCCCGAATGACGATTTGCGCAGCGCTGTGTCTGCCCCAGCTGAACAATGCATAATTCAGGTTACATGGACGAGGTACAGTTTTACACATTCTTTTCGACAATCTCGAGGCTGTGGACATCACGCATTGATTTCAATGTAGCAGACAATGCGCCAGTAGATGCTAAATGGTGGCCTTCTGCTATTCAGACAGTGCCGGGTATCATAAGAAATGCAATCTTCATCTTCACAGAACTTCTGCTTGCAGCGGCCATCCACTCCCCTTTTGGTTCCATGCATCATAATCACAACCTCATCCTCGCATCTCTCGCCTTCGCCTCTCTTGCCCCCGCAGCGCGATCCAGGAAAGCCTCCTTTGCCAAAAAGCGATTTCCACTCCTCTCATACACATCCAACTCGTCCTTCAGCCCTTCCTTCTCCACATAACTCTTCCAGTCGTATTGACTCATCTGCATAGTGTTCAACTTTTGTGCACCCTTCTTCGCCTCCAGCCGTTTCTGCTCCATAAGCACATCCAGCCTAGAAGGGGTCCTCAAACGTAACTTCTCTGGCGCAACACCCTTTACCAGGCCAGTAGGATTTGGCTCGAACATCGATGGCCGACGAAGTGGACGATTCCTCGCGGCAGCATCAGACGCGGAGTTCGTGTTGCCAGCAGTATCGCCCGTACCACCAGAATCGTTCCTGTCAGGATCCAACTCCGGATGCTCTTCAAAATACTTCCTAGCCTCTTTACTATTCCTCGGAACATCCACATCCACATATGTGATCTCTCCCGCATACTGACTCTTCCTCTGAATCCTCACCATCTCCCCTCCGTTCTCTTTCTCATCCCCATCAACATCCATGTCCTCTCCATCATCTCCTCCACCAAGCCTCTTCGCAACAGGTGGTAAAACTGTTCTGCCAACAGGTATACTGCTCAACTCTGCCCATACTCTGTCCACGTCTATGGTTACGGCACCTTCCCGTACGCCACGTTTACGATTCCGCCGTTCCTCTTTCTCTACTTCGCGTTGACGACGCGTGCGAATGAAACCGCCCTCACCACCGGAATCCTCTTCATCTTGCGCTGCCTTTTTCCTTCGCTTCGTTTTGCGCTCGCGAATTGTGGCTTCGTCGCCTGAGTCGAGGTCTGCATCTGGGGCGGCGTCGGTTTTGCGTTTTTTGCTGGAGGGCTTCTTTTTGGGTGTTTTCGCTGCTTCTTCGTCATCCTCGTCGGACGAGGACTCGGAGTTGTCCTGGTCGTCTTTCGCTTGGTCGGGATTGAAGTCTTCGTCGGCATTCTCGTCATATTCCTCTTCGCCAGATTCCTCCGCTTTGCGGTCTACATCCTCCATGTCTTCGTCCATCATGGGTATAGTTGTGTTTGTATTTAGTGGAAGCTCGTCGGAGACGTGTTCGCCGAAGGCCACTGGGATCTCGGCTGATCTTGCCGAATGAGGTCAGTGCTCAGACGAAACTTGAGAGTTGAGAGCCGGCCTTTCTCCGTTCTTCCTCTTTGCAACAACAATATTCACATCGCTTCGCTTCCAATACGAAGTTCACAACTACAAATCTGCTTTTGATCTCGGCCCACCTCGCGGGCAATGCATTGTCGTCTCTACAACTAGCCTGGCGCGACACACGCGGCAGTTCTGCTTCTAAGTCTCCTAGGGACTGCTCATGGTGCGGCATTCGTACATTTACGAGCCTGACATCCTCCTTTTTCAGCTGCAAACCAGGCAAGAATGATACGATGCCTCATCACGTTCAATGCCGGACCTTGTAGAGTCATACGATGATCCTCCTTGTACTACCAATCTCGGCGGTGTCCAAACGCGCTGAACCTCTGCATCTCCGGTGAATGCTTGCGTGTGTGCGCGCAGCTTCATGCCACCTCACTTTTGCGCAGTAGCTTTGTTCTAATGCATAGGGTTCGGATGCCACTTCACATTTGTTGAGGATAGCTACGACATAAAAGAGCTCAAGTTCCCCGCTTCGACGAGCTGAACACACAACATTCCTTTCCACTAATTCGCAAATCCTTCAGAATGTCGACTGTTGTTATCACTGGCATAGGCGGTATGGGCTTGGCCATTGCCCGCCGTCTGGGCAGTGGGAGACGCCTGTTACTTGCAGATTATTCTGAAGACGCTCTCAAGAAAGCCGCAACGACATTTGGCGATGCCGGGTTCAATGTTGAGACCAAGCAAGTGGACGTCGCAGACGCAGAATCGGTTCGCTCGTTTGTCGAGCATGCGAAGAACTTGGGTAATGTCGAGATTGTTGTGCATACTGCAGGTAAGCTATCGTGAAAACCCCACACAGCTTTGCGCAAAATCAGTCGCCTCTAACGTACGTCAGGCATATCGCCCACTGGAGCTCCAGCTTCTCGGATCTACGATGTAAATCTCGTCGGCACCATTCATGTCGTGGACGCTTTCAAAGACATCATCGCTCCTGGAGGTTCCATGGTCTGCATGGCCAGCACAGCAGGCCACGTCGAGTTAGGCCTTCCTGCTGAAATCAAGCAACATCTCACTACGGCATCTCCAGCCAAAGTCCTCGAAATACCCGCCATCGATCTCGAAAAAGATGGGGGCCAAAAAGCCTATTGCATTTCTAAAGTGGCCAACATTCTACGCGTGAAAGCCGCGTGTATCGAGTACGGGAAGCGAAATGTGCGCATCAATACCATCAGTCCTGGATTCATCTCGACGCCCATGGGACAAGATCTGCTCAAGGGTGAGCTGGCAGGCCCGATCACCCAGTATATCGAGGCACAGCCCCTCCCTCGCAAGGGTACTGAAGAAGATATTGCAGACGCGGTTGTCTTCTTGACGAGCCCACAAGCCAGCTTCATAACAGGCGCGGATCTGCTTGTCGACGGAGGAGCAACAGCACTGCCGAATGCTATGTAATTGAAAGTGTGGAATAATCGAATGGCTTATCATCTCTCTGATCCATCGATCGACCACGAAGCCACAGTCTCTCTACGAAACCCTCCTTCCCGGAGCGCCTGCTTACATATTCTTCAACAAATACAGCATACCCCTCCAATTCTCCTCACCAGTCGGGCGAATCTGATCAGCAGGCAACATGAAGCCAAATTCGCCCTTATCGCGCAGCTCCCATGCATAGCTCAATTCCGCCTTGCTAACATCATACACATAATCCAAACTACCGCCATTAACAGCATACAACGTCTGACAAGTCGGCCCAGTCGTAAAACTCTGTCCATAAACCGCTCCAATAACATCACCCGTCTCCCGTCCCAACCTCACAAGCTTCGCATTATTCGCTGGGAAACTCGAGCAAGTATATCCATACGGCGACAGAATATAGTTTCCATAAGAATGCCAGTCGATGTACAGCTTGATGCCTTGTGCAGAGGCAATGTTGTTGATCGTGCGTGTGAGGCCTTTTGTTTCGGGTTCAGAGCCGGCGGAAGCACCACGGTAGGCTTGGTTACAGGGGTTTGTGCTACTTCCGCCGCTGTTGGTGGACCATTGGTGAGGCCAGTTGCGGTTTACGTCGACGCCGTAGCAGGAGCTGCCGCGGGGTGGGAGTTGGCGGTTTTTGCGCCAGAGGCGTTCGCGGGTTTGGGAGTAGATGAAGCCGTCGGGGTTGACGAAGGGGTAGATGTAGAACTGAGGGTTGTGTTAGATGGATATGATGGTAAGGCAAGGCATGATGGGCTTACATCGTAGGTGTTCAGGAAGTTGACGACGTCTGAGTTGCCGCGGTTGAACTCATTGATCATAGAGTAGGTGATATACTCGAGTGTCATGCCTGTGATCCACTCGCGAGCATGGACTTGGCCATGCCAGATCACGGCCTTCTTTGTCCGGGTAGCGTTTGCGACGCCCAGCTTCAAACCAAAGATATCGCGTCCTTCGAGAGAAGTTCCCGAGCTGACCATCTGCGAATGCTGTGGGATGGAAGCTTGCAAGTCTTTCCAGAATTGGACGTGCTCGGCGTAGCTGTGGTAGCTGTTGAACCAAGTGCTGTCTGGTAGACCATTGGCTTGCATGCGTCCTGCAAGACAAGTCGTCAGCTCAGAGTCCTATCGCTTTTTTGAACTTTGAGAGCGAGTGTGGGAGACTACTCACCACTCCACCCAGCAACCTCCTGCTCCTTTCTGATTGCCCCAGCAATGTCCTTCATCTTCGAGCTGTACTTCAAACCCAACTTCTTAAACTTAGCGATCTCAGCTGGCGCCATGGAGATATCAATGTGGTCGTTGTGAACGAGCGCCCATTGGTCATAGTCGATTCCCTCTAGGGCTCTGAGTGTCTCGGCGGTGCTCGAAGTGATGTCGACCTTGAAAGCTTCATAGCCTTCGTAGGTGAGCGGTCGGACCTGGCGGGCTTCATTGTCGACTGGTGATGCGAAAGCTCCAAGTGGGAGAAGGAGGAGGGCAAGAGCTTTGGAAAGCATGCTGGGTAAGAGTGCTGCTTCGCTCAGCAGAAAGAATAGACTCTTGCAGAATTCGATTGAAGGGATGCTGAAGCTTCGATGGTGTGGCGAAAGTGAGAAAATATATCAACAACAATGTCTAGCTCTCTTGTCAGTTGCAACTACCTCCCCCCTCCTTCCTCGCCAACCACAGCATGTGCGATCGACTCGAATGCCCTTGCGTGTTCTAGCGTTGCATCTCTCCACGCTCACATCGTGAAACTCACCAGACCAATAAAAGCAGGTGAGCGACGAGTGACAGCAAGCGATAGATCTGCGAGCGGGAAGTCTTCCCCAGGAGGAAGTGATCGTAGGATATACGCTTTGCGACGAGGCTTGTCTCCTTCCTATTTGGGGATATCATCGAGGCTTGGCAGTGTAGCTGATGGTGACTATAGCTGCGCCGAGGCCGGCTTAAGAACTTTGAGGCGGGGATAGGCGTAGAGATGGACATCTGACATGTTTTACTGGTTGGAGAGGGAGAAATGATGAAGATCTCGTGCTGTAGGGCGGTGGGTGATTCCGCACTGGTTTTGGAGGGGCATTTTTGTGGCTGAGAGGAGCTGCCGAGAAGTGCTTGTTGTCTGCTGATCCCAGTGCTTTTCTCCTCCGGAATGGAGTTCATGAGATCGTGCGGACCTCTCGGTGTCGATTTCAAGATGGCATACTTTGCAGACCGCTGCACTTGGCAAATTGCGTGCCTCTTCTGCGACCTGTCAAGAGGTCCAACTTTAGTCATGAAGTGGCTTTGTACAATATGAAAGGAGTTCGATGCATAAATCGGAGTGCGGCAACTTGCTAGATCTCCTAGGAGGCAAGCCAGACATATAGAAATCTGCGGGGCCAATTCCTCACAGAAGCTGACAGAAAAGCGCTCACTCACCTACTTACGTCCTTTCCGAATCAAAAAGCAAACTGCGCATACTTTCGCAACAGCAACCCTGTAGGATCCTTCTCATGAACATGAGCCCATGCGCCTGCCATGTGAATCATGAAATCTCCTTCCTGCCAAGGCCGATCATCCTCGTGGCAATGGATCTCAGTCGGAAAGGCGTTCATCTTATATTGCTTCACAAAGGTCCCCTTGTGCTTCATGTTGTGCAGGTCGTTGGCGTACATGTCCTGTGGCGTGTTAGCATTGAGTGGAGAACGATTTTGTCCTGAGGAAGAGACTTACTCTCAGACAATCCTGCAAGCTTCTCTTATTCCCTTCCTCATTCTCCACTTCTTTCTCCTTCCACATTTCTTCAATCCATCCCAAAGACCATTTCGTGGTTCTCAGAAGCAAACTCCCGCTATTCATCGGCCAGCAATCTGGAGTCATGATAATATCAATCTGCGACCTGCGAGATGAATCTTCAATCTCAGCCAATGCATCTTCGACGATATTTTCCAATTTGACCGAAGAATTGGTAATGATCGAATCATAATCGCTCCACCAAATCCACTCATACGAATTATCTCCCTTCAGTTTCCCTCGGATGACCTTCTCCATGGCAGTCAAGCGGTCCCAGTCCTTGGTGTACTTGTGATTCTTCTCAAGATCCCAGATAATGTCATAACCTTGCTTTGCAGCATAGCGATTCTTGTTGGCCATCACGAGCCAGTCATAGCTCGTTTCTTTATCGGACATGGAGCCCATAACGAACTTGGAAACTTCGTTGGGCTTCTGAGTAGTCGATCTGCATGTCATCGGGTTATCTGGAGCTGCGCCCTCGAGCGGAGAGAAATTGAACGCTGGTTCTTCATATTCTTCTGGGATGTCTACAGATCGTACGCCGAGGTGGTACGCGAGAAAGCCTTGGAGGACGAAGGCGCAGAGAAGGATGATGCGGCCGCGGTTGATGTATCGTGAGCGGCGATTGTAGTCGCCTTTATCCAGATATGCCATGTTGTTCAATGTTGACGCGTGGAGACGATTATCTGGTGTGTGGAGAGCTGGGAGCTCTCAATGCTGGGCCTAGAACGGGAGGAGAGGTGAGACCATGTGGCGCGATCAGCAGCCAGAAATGAGGTTCAAGCCGTGGCTTGCATGTCGGGAGCTGAGATGCATGAACACGGGTGCCAATATAGCTCGCCTGGATTCTGTGTAACGACACGTGCTCGTGGCAGTATTGAGATTCCTTACAGGCGGAGTGCCTTGTCTAGAAGATGAAAGAGTCGCTGACCATGGGAGGCTGTATTTCTTGAGATCCTCATTCTGCTGGCGCAATCATGCTTTCAGCATAGAAAGTATCGCAGCAGCAGCAGAAGTGTTGCTATTGGCGATGCAAGCGATCCGCTCGGGTATGGCTTCGGGTAGCTCGTGCGTGCCACCAGAAATGCAGACGTTCTGGAACGCTTCCATAGGTGGAATTCAAAAGCCTTTTCGTGCGAACGCGGGACGCGCATACTCGAGGTGATGATTGTTGAAGTACATGATCAAAGCTGTAGCTCGTGTGTTTGCTCGCAGCTTGAATAACATCTGCATTTGTGTGACTTGGAGGTCGTGAGAGCAGAGAAAGAAATGATGCGGAGGGTGCCAGACCGCCAAGCCGGCGGCGACCGGACTGTCTTGGACTTCATCTGTCTTTCTTATGCACGCAGTTGTAGGAAGAGAATCGGAAGACAAGAAGTGTCATTTGATGGTGGTCATGTCCTTCATTCTCTATCAAATATCGACTGGCGTGAGCATGACGCTGCAGTGACCATCTTGCAACCCAGAGAAACATCGTAGTCCCAAGTCAATCATCCTCGCCCGCAAATCCTCGACACCCTCCCGCCCGACCTGACGCCAGTGAGCAATGTGCAAGCATATTTCGTGCCAAAGATCACTGAAATCATTCTTTGATATAATCCTTCTCAGCCAAGTACAAATGACCCCCCGCCTCTTCGATCCTTCGAAGGCACGCCTTGTGTATCTCGTCGCGATCTCGGATTGCATTGTTCTTCAGATCGACTTCTTTTCTGTGGCTCTCATTGGCTTCCTCGAGTGCTGATCCTGCTCCTGTCTAGCATGAAGACGCGCCTCTGCCAACTTCTTGTCCAAGTCCCGACGATGTTCGGCTTCCACTTCCTCATCCAGTAGCTCCCGATCAAGTGCCAGCTGGAACAAAATTTTCTCTCGTGATTTCAAGATCCCAATCTCCCGTCGGCTGTCGATGAGTGCACGTGCAAGTATCTCGGAGTCGTTCTGTTCCTCCCGGCGTTCTGAACGGTGTGCTCTGCTTTAAACCTTGAAATTCTGCAGGCGTTCTTTGAGCTGCCCGATCTGATGTTCATAAGAGATATCAAGTCGTGGCGGTTTCTCCGGGCTGGAATCGGCGGATGCCGGCGTGTCCTTCTTGTTTTCTTTGCGACGACTCGCGACACGTTTGAGAGCTGCTTCGGCGTCTACAGAGATCGGGACTGCAGGCTGTTGCGACAGGTATCGGGCGAAAGTGGGCTGTTGTTTAATTGCAGCCTTGTGCTGACGAGCGCGATTGACCCTTTGGAGATGATACCATTCGAGAATTATCTTGTTGGCGAGCTCGCTATCAACGCCGTCGTGCATGCGCGTAACGCCTATGGCGCACAGGAAATTGCGCCGAGAGGCTAGTGGCATGCGTAGAGCCTTTCCTTCGTGCTCATCGAGTTGACAGAGCATCCAGATGGGGTCGGGTGTGGGACATTCAGCATCTGCAGGTAAAGCGGGCCGACCGCCGTAAAGCGTGGCGACTGACTCATGAGAAGAGGCCCATGGGTCTAACGGGATGCTGCTTGTGGTCGAAGGATGCAACATTGAGCTAGTTCGAGTATGCACACCCTGGTCGAGAACGGCATTGGGGTGGCTGGATTGTAGTGACTGAGCTGCAGCTTGAGTCGAAGAACGAGAGGGCGGAGCACGCTGGTTGTTGTTCATCGTGTGCTGAAGTTGGAGAAGGAAGACTTGATGTGTGCTTGTCGGTATGCCGAATCCAAGCTCTGCGCTGAAGGGTGTATTTATATGGCATCTATGTTGCGTGCTACGCAAACAATATGTCTCACCAAGATGCTGAGGCGCAGCGAACTGTCTTGCCCGGTCAAAGGAAAATTTTTGTCGCACAATCGTCTAGGAATCGAACGTGTTTGATAGTAGTTTCGAGCAGGTCGAGAATTCTGTGGTTGGCCCAAGTTGGATCCAGGAGTTCTTATTGGCGAGTGACTGGGCCTGGTGGAACTATCATCGTCCCCATACTTCAGGCGCTGGGCAGATCTGTCCGTCAACGATCGAATCATGTTGCTGCCGAAAGGCTGCTGCGTCCGACGTGGATCGTATTCGGCATCTACTAATGTTATACATACATGCACAAAAGTTTGCTCCCGATCAGCCTCTATAGCGTTGGTGCATTTTCCGAGCTTGTCGGTTCCGCAGGGAGCACCACCTCATTCTCAGTAGTCGAAGTCTGACTCATTATTGGCTTGTTCTGCCGAAGTGAATCTCTTCGCTGTCGGCGCGATTTTGCCAGCGCTTTAGGCCAACGGTGCGTAGGTGTACTCGCTTTGACCTTCAAGTCCAGGAGAATTCGTTCTTTGACCTCTTGTAGCACAGCCTGACGATCCTCTTCCTGCTTCTGCTCCGCCGCCTGTGCCTCAACTACTGAACCACCTTCAGCGACTGGCTCCGCAGCTTCCACTGCCCCTGTCTGCCCTGATCTGAGCACCGCATCCCAGTTCGCGGGCCTGGATTTCCATTGCTGGGCCTTAAAGTCCGATACCTCGTGAATGGCTTCCGCATCAGCTTTGGGCGCCGCATTCCTGACAAAACCCATATTCAAGTGCTTGACTTTCTCGGGCCACATCTCGGCGTATTCGAGATCGAGCGAATTTGCCCACTGAACCGCGATGCCTTTCGTGCTATAAATTGGTCTCTGTACAAGTCGCACATCCCTCTGGTGCGCTCTGTACAATGGATCACGCTTGCTGAAAGCTTTGCCCTCGAGTGCTGCACGGATGGGGTCCAACTCCGGTGGGTACGGCTCGATGAATTGCCTGTATTCAACCACGATTGGCTTACTGGGCGAAGATTCCTTGGGATTGGATTCCTGTGCGCCTTCGGCAGCTGCCTCATTTGCTCTAGCAGCTTCCTCTCGCGAAGAGGTTTCGGTAGCTGCCCTCTCCTTAGCCTTCTTCACAGACTCGGATGCCCACAGCCTCTTTTCTGCTTGGACCCTGACCTTCTGAAGAGCCTCGCGGGTTGTTTGTGCTTTTTGATACTGTTCCTTTCTCACCTTGGCGGTGTTACTCTTGTCCAGGCTCTTTTTAACGGCCTCCTTCACCTCGGCCCTGAGTTCAGCTATTTGTTTGTCCAGATCCTTGTTGCCACTGCGTTCGAATTCCTTCGCCAGACTTATGATCTCACCCAGGACCTTCGATTTTCTCCGCTTCAACAGGGCTTCCTTTTGGCTTGCCAGTGATGCACTTTGTTGCTCCTGTCGCACCAGGATCGCAGCTAGATCAGCCACGCTATTCGCCTTTTGATTCATGACCATCTTGACGCGTAGCTTTTTCTTTTCCCGCTTGATAACATCAAAAACAGTCTCCTTCTTGCTTCCTCCGCGGTTGTCCAGCTTGGCCTGCATTTCCTCAATCTGCTTCTCGGTGTATGGCGTTTTGATGGACTCAGGTAGATCCCAATTGGTCTCGTGCAGCAACCGATATTCGCGCAAACTTCGAAACAGCTCGAGGCCCTGCTGTCGGTCGGGGAGATGGACGGTGAAAAGCGGTCGCCAGATATCCTTGCGGAGTTTGGGGGGATTGTTGTTGGCCCCGACATCTGCGAGCTGCTCTAAATGTGATTGCTTGCGAATTTGTTAGCATTCATGACTCCATGAAGACACAGCAGGCGCGTACTCGTAGTGTCCGCTCCAATGAGTAGAGCACCTGGTTGGTGCGGATATTGCAGTAGGCGTAGATGGCTTCCCCATGGCCCTTGGGGAGCACCTGAGCGGCGCGCATGCTCCTTTGCATGATGCTCGGCGCGTAGAGAGAGAATTGGTGATGGTCAGCTTCGCACCACGCTGTTCAATGCCAGAGATCAGACCAGAGAGGAGTGGCTTGGGTCTTGTGTGGATGGCACTCCCGCTTTCGCCGCAACCACAATCAAGTCAACCATGAAACCTTGACGACACTTTGATTCAGGACTTGATCTGCATATTCAGAGCTACGAGCGCTTCGACTTGCTCAAACTCACCAATGTGCTATTAACGCGTTGCTCGAGATTTGCAACTCGGTTTGTACAGTCGTTGACATGTTCAATACGTTGAGGGACGAGGTGAGATAAGCTACGGCACGCCGAAATGATCACTAACAACATGTCGGTTTTGATTAGAGCATGTTGCTGTCTATCCGCTGCCTGCTATCAACGGAATCTCTGACTTCTACATAGTCACTTTCGCAGCTCCAGCGACGTGGCCGGCCTTGCAAGCATATGTCACGCCCAGTCTACAAGGTGAAAGTCTCGATGGACTTCTTCATGGTCTTCTCCATCTTCTGTTGGTCCTGCTTGACGCTGAACGCACAAGTTGGAACAGATTCAATGAGCACCGCCGCAAACTCATCGAATTCGCGTTCAAGGAGACGCAGAATCTTAGCAGTCTGGGCAGTGATCGTGTTGAAAGTGAAGAACTCGCGCTTCTCGATGACAGTCTTGAGCATCATCTCGTGAACCTTGGTCAAGTCGGTGAAGGCGTAGCATATCTCGGCTTGATCTTCGACGGCGAAGAAGACCTGCTCAAGCACGGGCTCATCTGCTGATGCTTCGGGCTTGCCTGGGGAGAGGGTGTTTGTGACGCTATCCAAGCCCGGAAGAGGGAGACCAGGGAGTTGACGTTTCTGCTCTTGTGCTTTGACAGGTGCTCCCTTCAGTGCCTTAGCAGGTGCTGCTTTTTGGGCCTTAGCAGGTGCTGTCTTCTGGGCCTTGCCGGTAGCTTCCTTTTCTGCTTTGGCTGGGGTCTCTTTCGGTGCTTTGGCAGGTGCTTCCTTCTGGCCCAAGAGACCGCTCACAGCGTTGAGAGGCAGCTGTCGTTTCTCTCCCTTTTTACCTTTAGCAGGAGCTTCCTTCTGGCCCAAGAGGCCGCCCAACGCGCCGACAGGGAGCTGTCGTTTCTCTCCTGCCGCTTTGCCTGGGGCCGTCTTTTGACCCAAGAGACCGCCCAAGGCGCCGACAGGTAGCTGGCGCTTGTCTGCTGGTGCTTTGCCGGGAGCCTTCTTCTGGCCCAGAAGGCCGCTTAAGGCATCGACAGGCAGCTGTCGCCTATCCAGTGCTGGCTCCGCAGCTTCAGGCTCCTTCAACTCTGGCGCCTCCGGCAGATCATCCTGCGCCGCCAAAGCCTCGCTCTCTTTGGTGAAGAGCTGGTTGATCTCCTTGATGCTAACAATAAGCTCCTAGCGCGAACATTAGTTTCCAGATAGACACGGAAATGTAACAAGCTTCATGAACGCACGGGACCGACTTGAAAGCCGTCAGCCTTGCTCTTGATGCGTTGAGCGATGACTTCGGTATCGGCGGCCTTATCAGTGATCTCTTCAATGCTCGCCTTCACTTCTTGGGCCGTCAATTTGGCCTTCGGCGCAGCTGGCGCGGCGGCTGCTCCACCAAGTCCACCGAGACCTGGCAATTGAGCATTGGCCGATGTGGCGATGGCGGCCAACGCCACGACTGTGTAAAAATGCATGATGAAACGAGTGTGTGTTAAATGAGTGTAAGAAGTGAGCGTGTTTGACTGTCAACGAAGAGTCTGAGAGGGCAAGATGAAAGTGATGGTCCAGAGACCTTCTTGAATATTCTTCTCTCACCGTTGGCGAAGACGACGGAAGTCTCCGATCGTCAACCGTTGTCAAGTTCTTGGTGCCATACGTCAGATGCGTTGTAAATAGGACGCTCCATTGTGGTACCGGTCTCACTGCCCAGGATGATCGTGATATACCATGAGCAAAAGTAGGAGCTCAGTCTGTTTTGAAACAATGCTGTGAAGTGGAATGTCAACCATACTTCGTTGTTTTGTCAGTGCGTCAAGGAAGACTTCTGGTAGAGATCCCTTTTCGTGCATATCCGACCATTGGATCTGCTTGAACAGGAGTGTTCCGCTCGCTCTCGGGGGCGGAGCTTGAACGGCAAGCCGCCAAACTGCATGATGCACATTGGACCTGGAGCGGCTGTCGTCTTGCGCCTACTCAGATATGGATATGTTGTGGCGACTTTCAGCATGAGAGAGTGTGCGCTCTACACCTGCAGGACTGTGCACGTGGACGCTGTAGAGGAATCCGGGACCACGGAGATGAAGCCGCGAGACAAGACTCCATCCATCGCAAATAAGCTCATCTTGATGGATGATCACTTCAACGTCTGCGGCTCATCAGCAGCGACCTCCGACTTGTAGCTGGAGTGGCAGTTCACTCATGTCCATCGTCGTTCATTTGGCTGGAGTCGATCTCTTTCATCATGCAACTATCTCGCAGGCTTCTGCGCCGAGTTTGTCGACGCGCCGAAAATGCGCAGACGGTGTAGATTGCAGTTCTGTATCTCAGGAGCGGTGTGATGCTGATCTCATTTGACACCGCGGGCAATGATGAAAAGTCACAGTTGATGTCAAGAACGGCGGTGGAGTCGACGCGTTCGTGGAGAAAGAGCAACGCGTTTCTCGGCCTGAGCCCGAGCAAGCCAAGGCAATTTGCGTCAATGAAAATTGATGAAGAAGCCATCAAAACTTGGTCTCGGCCCTCCTGCACAAGAAGGCCTTTGTTGCTAGTCGAATGGAGATTGCCATGTGTCGGCGCTGATACTGTGATTTTGTCACCTGCGTAGAGTTTTATCTATATAGTGCAACCAAGTCGAACTTTCCTGCCTTATTCATAATTTTCGCCCTTCCTGTTCTTCACTTATCCTTCTCACGTGTAAGAAGCGCCATGTACTATAACTGGTTTGTTCCTAACCCGACAGTCTGGCATGGGAAGTGCATGATTTTTATTTCAGGAAGTAGAAGTCTGAGATGGCCCTGGACTAGCAAGTGGGCGATTGATGCGCGGGTAGGTGCGCCATCGCCTCAGTCCACGCTGGATTTCGATGGGGCAGGTCATATAATGCGCTCCTACGAAGATGGGGCTAGTGAGTGGTTTCCGATGCTTGCAACATCGAGTGTCTTCCTGTGCTCTTGCGCCGCCGTCCACTGTGTCGCCTCTCTTTCGCAGAATGTTGCTCGGATTTCTTCCGCAGCTGCGACCGATATAGAAGTGAAAGGTTGTCCGTTTGCAAGTGATGTGCTCACTTTTGCGGCGGCTGTGCAAGTGAGTGAATGGTTGCTGCCTTTTGACCTCGCGTCAGCTTTTCCATTTCTGCTCGAAGGTCGGACAACTTTCTACCCATCACACTCAGCAACTACATGTATCCTTGAAGATCTCTCCATCGATCACGCGAACAAATATCCTTGAAGACCACAGCTTTTCTCCTGCAGAACTAGCCGCCCCAACTCGACCGCAAATATGGCTGCCTCGAAGACCGCAAACTCTAATGGAGGCTGGACTGTCATTCATGCCAGCGGCGATTCCTTCAAGATACTCAATGGCCCAACGGAAAACGTGGACATGGTGCATTTGGTCGTGCATTGTGACTGGAGCATAACTGTAAGCCTTGCTTTGTTTACGATCTGAGTTAAATGTAACCGCAGAGCAGGGTTATGGCGTCAACATGCCGGGCATCATGGCGACTCTCGCGAGCCAATGCCCAGACACCCAGCGAATTTACGTCCAGCTCTCTTTCGGGAACTATCGAACATCAGTCGCGGAGCCCGTCCAGTTTGGCAGCAGCGTCACGGCGTTCGTCAAGGCTGCGCTCGCTGCGAAGTTTGGCAACTCTTGTCCTATCTTTATGGGAGTCACTGATGTGGCGAACTCGGTCTTTAAGGTGACGGAGCATCTTGAGGCGCTGGGTCAAGACAGAAAAGACTTTACGGACGACCCTGCCGCCGTAATCATGTACCGGAGGGGATCAGCTATCAACGTCGGAACAACACAGCAGGACACAGGATCGGCAAAGATGAGTGAGTAGCAGGCGCACAAGGGAGCTTGAAAGAAATTCTCTCCTGGCCATGGATACCAGATGCAATTCTTGGGCAAGATACGATGGCGATGACGAGTGGTAAGGAAAAGTCGCGCCGTCCTCTGAGGATGCTGATTCGGAGCGAGGCAGGTGGTGCTGCGCGATTTGGACGAAGGAGGGCATCATGAGTAGTCCAAAAGTATTCAACGATCGTTCTTGTGATAGGTCTTCCCAGTTTGCTGATGATTGTGATGAACGTGAGATGGAAACGAAGTGAAGTTGTTCAAAAGCACGAGCTGAACATCGGCCCGCTGTCACCCCGCGTTCACTTCATCGACCGCCGCTGGGTCGCGTCTTCCCTCTGCAGCTTTCCCCAAAATTTCGAAATGGACATCAACGTCTTTTCTAGCTCGCGCTCGCACGCGCAGACGTTGACATTATGGTCAACAAGCCACATGCACCTCGAGCAGCTGGCAAGGCCAACGGGAAAAAGCCATCGGCAGCCGCCCTGAACGAAGAGGACACGAGCTACATCGTCTTCGGCGATGGGAAACCAAAAAAGAGCAAGAAGCCTGCTCAAGAGAGTAGCAATGCACAGGCAAGTAGCAGCAAGGGCAAGGTCGCGGCAGGCTCGACTCCAGCACAACCAGACGAACCTAAGAAGCCTGACACGAGGACGCTGATCGGTGGTGCATCATGGACTGGCAAGCTGCCGCAGACCATGTTCAACGAGCATTGTCAGAAGCAGAAGTGGGAGCGACCGGAGTATACCATCCATCGCAATCCGAGGGGCTGGACGGGAGGAGTTATCATCAAGCAGAAGAATCCGAAAACACAGGAGATCGTAACGCTTCCACCTATCGTGCCGCCGCCAGACTATCTGAAAGAGCGAGGAACCCAGGAAAGTGCTCTTGAAGCACGGCATTTCGCAGCTGCATATGCCCTGTTCAGAGTGAGCAATATGAAAAACATCCACATGATGCTGCCGCCTAAGTACCGCGACTTGTGGAAAGGTGACTTTCAGGACCTAAAGAGCGAGGCTATAGGGCAGGGCAATGCGTACATGTACGAGGCAGACCCATTTCTGGCGAAGAAACGACATGACGAAGAAAAGGTAGCCAAGGACAAGGCCAGAGCGGACAAGGTCAAGCAACAGGCAGAAGACAAGAAGCTGGAAGTTGTCAGTCTTGATGGACAGGTTCAGAGCAAACACGTCTTGAAAGGCTGGATGCGCGTGCCCAAAGTCGAGATGGGAGAAGTGACGAGGCGCAATGCTGAACGACTCATTCGGCAGGGCGGCGCATGGAACCCCCACGACATTAAACTATCTGCCAACGAGCGGAAAAGCATCGTGGAGGACCTGTCCAAGATTGGATTTCGGAAAAGCCATGTGGAGGAGACTACTGAGATATGCAAGGACAAAGAAGAGTGCCTCGAGTGGCTGCTCATCCACGTGCCGGAAGACGATCTTCCGAAGTGGACACTGCCCGACAACTACATGGCTGGCGTTAGCATGGCTAGTGGTGACCTTAGACGCCAGGGAAAGATCAAGCGCCTATCCGCGACTGGATACTCTCCCGAACTCTGCGCGGAAGTTTTGGACTCATGCAATGGGGACGAGGCTCGTGCAGCAGAGATGCTTCAGTGCAGACTGCTAGGACAAGAGGCGCCTCAAGCAAGGCCTTCCGAACCAGACCTGGAGCTTTGGGAAGAAGAGATGGCAACTTCAGAGGCCATTTTTGGCGACAAGTTTACCAAACAACAGTCAATGTGCACAGTCAGTCTGGAGCTGCAAACGGCGGGTGAGAAGCCGATCATCCTGCGTGCACGGCCACCCTCCAATGGCTACCCGTACACTCCACCGATCTTGTCCATCGAAGCCGAGCTGCCTGCGCATGTGCGTCTCAGTATTTTGAAGAAAGTGCTCGTTGCGGCCAACGAGGAGTTCCTTGGGGCTCAAATGCTGTTCAACATTGTGGATTGGCTAGAGCAGAACGTACCCGGTATCATCATTGATCCTGGAAGGCTGAGTGATGTAGCTTCTGCTACCTCAACTTCGACCATCACAGTGGCGAGGCCTGCGAAGAAGAAGCCGCGGAGACAGCCAAAACCTATCTCATGGTCGGCACAAACTCCTACGAGTGAGGGACTCTTGCGGACTTGGCAAGAACGGCAGACAACATCCGAACAGCAGAAGATGTTGCAAGCCCGGCAGAACCTCCCTGCTTGGAAGCTGCGAGATGCGATCGTCAGCACTGTGAACAACAACCAAGTCACAATCATCTCTGGTGAGACAGGATCAGGAAAGTCTACACAGTCTGTGCAATTCGTCCTCGATGACTTGATACAGCGCTGCTTCGGTGACCAGGCAAACATCATCTGCACGCAGCCACGAAGAATCTCTGCGATAGGTCTCGCAGACCGTGTCGCTGACGAGAGATGTGTCAAGGTCGGTGAAGAGGTTGGATATGCGATCCGCGGCGAGTCAAAGCAAATACAGGGCACTACGAAGATCACGTTTGTGACTACTGGTGTCCTGCTTCGCCGCCTGCAGACCTCTGGCGGAAGTACAGGCGACGTCGTGCGAAGCCTCGCTGATGTCTCGCATGTGGTGATTGATGAGGTCCACGAGCGCTCACTTGACACTGACTTCTTGTTGGTGCTGCTGCGGGATGTTCTCAAGAAGCGCAAAGATCTCAAACTCATTCTCATGAGTGCTACACTGGATGCTGCAATGTTTGAGGATTATTTCAAGGCGTCCTCTAGCGTTGGAAAAGTCGGGATCGAGGGTCGCACTTATCCAGTGCAAGACATCTACTTGGATGAGATTCTTCGAGCGACCGGGTTTGGCGGTGCCGTTGAAGAAGAGGAATCGAACGGTCTGGCGGATCTGACTCTTGACGATGTGATCCGCGGCAACACCTCGGGGACTTCAACGCCACGAGCACAGCCAGGCCTTGGTCAGGCATTGAGATCTGTTGGCACGAGGATTAATTACGATCTAATTGCCCGGACTGTTGAGCTCATTGACCACAAGTTGGGTAGCATCGAGGGAGGCATTCTGATTTTCCTACCAGGTGTGGGCGAGATTGACCAAGCATTACGAGCGCTACGCAATATTCCGAACTTGCACGCGCTGCCGTTGCACGCCTCGCTTCAAAGCTTTGAACAGCGAAAAGTGTTCCCGAGAGCGCCGCGAGGATTGCGCAAGGTCATTGCAGCCACCAATGTTGCTGAAACGTCTATCACGATCGAAGATATCGTGGCCGTCATCGACACTGGTCGCGTGAAGGAGACAAGCTTCGATCCTGCCAATAACATGGTAAAGCTTGCCGAAGTGTGGGCTTCGAGGGCTGCATGCAAGCAGCGCCGCGGTCGTGCTGGTCGTGTTCGGGCGGGCGAGTGCTACAAGTTGTACACGCGATCCGCAGAGGACAAGATGGCTGAGCGACCCGAGCCTGAGATTCGGCGGGTACCACTCGAGCAACTTTGCTTGTCAGTACGCGCTATGGGTGTCGCAGATGTGCCATCGTTCCTCGCCTCTGCACTCACACCTCCAGAATCGCTGGCTGTAGCAGGGGCATTGAAACTGCTTGGCCGCATAGGTGCCCTGGACAGTACTGACCTGACAGCGCTTGGGCGACACTTGTCCATGATTCCCGCTGACCTTCGTTGTGGCAAGCTGCTGGTATATGGCGCTGCATTTGGCTGTCTAGAAGCTGCGCTGACCATTGCCGCAATCCTTACTGTCAAGAGTCCCTTTGTGAGTCCCAAGGACAAGCGGGATGAGTCGAAGGCAGCTCGAACTTCATTTGGTGGTACACAAGGAGACCTCATCTGCGATTTACATGCGTATGAGCAATGGTCAGAAGGAAGAGCAGGAGGAGAACCAACCTCATCCTTGCGGAGGTGGTGCGATGCTAATTTCCTGAATCACCAAACACTACTGGACATCTCCACCAACCGAACGCAATATCTGTCATCTCTACAAGAGATCGGATTCCTTCCCACTGGCTACAGACCTGGAAATGCCAACGCGGAAAGTTTCAATCGTAACAACACGAGCGAAGTGCTCATCCGCGCGCTCGTTGCCGGTTCTTTCCAACCACAAGTCGCCCGCATCGAGTTCCCTGATAAGAAATATGCTGCATCGTCTTCTGGCGCAGTCGAACTGGATCCTGAAGCTCGTACGATCAAGTACTTCAACGAAGAGAACGGCCGCGTTTTCGTGCACCCGTCGTCTACACTCTTCGATGCTCAGACATTCCCTGGAAACTCGGTATACATGAGTTACTTCACGAAGATGGCCACGAGCAAGGTCTTCATTCGGGATCTGACGCCATTCAACGTTTACAGTCTGCTCATGTTCTCTGGTCCGATCACAATTGATCCCCAAGGCAGAGGACTGCTGGTCGATGACTGGATTCGATTGAGAGGCTGGGCTAGGATTGGAGTTCTGGTCAGCAGGCTGAGAATGATGTTTGACGAGGTTCTGGCGAGGAAGTTGGACGAGCCTGGACTTGATATGGGAGAGAATGAGGTTGTCAAAGCTGTCAGAAAGCTGGTCCAACTCGATGGTCTTGACCATTGAGCGTTCTTGTTGCTAATCAGCAGCACCAGACACAAGCGACTCATGAACTCCATGTCAAGCTTGGCATGTGTTAGCCACGTGACCGACTAAGCGGGGCATCCATGCTGCGCCCACCCGAGCCCGCCGAGGTCGAGGTCGTAGCACATTGCTTCGCCTTTCCTAATTGGAGGAAGTGGTCGAGATATAGGTATTGCAAAGGAGCTCCCTTCAGCTCAATACTTGAGACTCAGTCGTGTTGGGCTACGAAATATTAGAATTCAATAGAGAAAGACTAAAATGGCAGCTTCTTCAGTAGAGAGGATCTACCATCACCCCACACAGCGCTATGAGGCGATCCCGTCTATGGACTTGTTGACGCTACTGTTTGGCAAGTCTACTATCCTGATGCCACTATTGGCGCTAATACATATTTTGCAGAATCTGAACTTTCAGCTGCGCAAGATGATACCGTACTTCACTTCGAAGCCAAGGATCCAGAGAACAAGATCAACAAGGCACAACTTTCAGCTTTGACACAGAACATCGCACATGGCCTTCGACACAAGTATGGCATTGGTAAGGATGGACCGGATACAGATACAGTGACGGTAATCAGCCATGGACAAATTCTGGTTCCGGCTTTACTATACGGCATCATAGCTGCGGGCGGCGTGTACTCTGCCGCCAGTCCTTCTTCCACTGTTTCTGAACTTGCCCGACAAGTCAAGATTGGCAAAAGCAACCTCATTGTCTGTGGCGAAGAGCATCGCGATGTTGCCGCCAAAGCTGCCAAGGAATGCGGCCTTCCCCCACAAAACGTCCTTGTGCTCGACTCAACGAAAGGAGCCTGGAAGTTGCAAAGCTTGGATGGCAAAGTGAACGCCATCTCGGGAGAGAAACTAAAATGGAGAACAATCACCGACCCCGTCAAATTGAAATCGAGCTTAATCGTCATCCTCTGGTCCAGCGGCACAACCGGTCTCCCCAAAGGCGTCATGCTCTCACACACCAACCTCGTCGCCGAAACCCATCTCACCTCCCTCAGCGTCCGCGAATGGGTCGCAAAAGAAATGGAGAAAGGCACCTTCGAACCACCCACCACCTCTCCCACAACACTCGCTCACCTCCCCATTTCCCACATCGCAGGCCTGTTCGGCTACCTCATCGGACCCATCTACTCCGCCGCAACAGTAATCTGGATGCGAAAATACAACTGGTCCGACCTCCTGTCCAATTTGAGAAAGTATAAGATAACTTCATTTTACACCGTCCCCTCAATCTGGCTCCGCATCTCCAAATCCCCCGAAATCACAGACCATTTATCCTCCCTCGAAGCAGCAAACACAGGCGCCGCACCCATGGACTCTATCCTCCAGCAAGCTTCCAATAAACGTATCGGCGACGGAACGAAAACTTTCATCGGACAGACGTGGGGATTATCGGAGACAACAGGTGCGGTTACGGCGATTCCGAAAGGAGAAGTTGATTTGACGGGTTGTATTGGGTATATTTTACCTGCGGTGGAGTTGAGGATTGTGGATGAGGAGTTTAGGGATGTGGAACCTGGGCAGGAGGGGGAGTTGTTGATTAGGAGTCCGCTGGTTACGAATGGGTATTATGATAATGAAGAGGCGACGAGGGGGGCTTTTCGTGGGGGGTGGTTTTGTAGTGGGGATATTGGAGTCTTCAGAGAGGGGAAGTTTTATGTGGTTGATCGGAAGAAGGTCAGTTGGGCATTGCTTTTGATTCTGCCTGGTCTGGAGGGTGGCCGAGAAGGATGCTTGGCTGAGGGGACTACCAGAAATTTGGCTGACTTTTGAATGCAGGAACTTCTGAAGTACAAAGGCTTGCAAGTCGCACCAGCGGAACTGGAGAATCTGCTGTTCACGCATCCGCATATTCGAGAGGCGGCGGTAGTCGGCGTACCAGCACCTGACGATCCAACGACCGATTTACCTCGGGCTTACATTGTTGCGACCGACAGAAATAAAGTCACAGAAGAGGAGGTGAAAGACTTTGTCAAGTACAGGGTTGCGCCGTACAAGCAATTGCGAGGTGGCGTTGTGTTCATTGATGAGATCCCGAAGTAAGTGCTAAATGCCTGCGATTTTTCACTGCCACTGACTTTCGTTTCAGAAATGCGATAGGCAAGTTCTTACGTAAAGACTTGCGGGAACGTGCGAAGAGGGAGTTGCAAGCGCAGAAGGCTAGGCTGTAGAACTCTTTCGCCTTCGAATGCAGGCTACGATATGTTAACGAGCCTTCGTCAAAGATGACTTGGATAGAGCGGATGCCGGTTATTCTCGTCAAGAATGCCTCCACCAGAAGACCGCACATTTTACTCTGCCACTTTCTCCTGCAAATCATTCTTCTCTGCGACCGATTCAAGTTCCTTTGCCCTCAATCTATCTCTTACTCTCATCAAGACCTTTCCCAGTAAATTCTCTCCCCACGAACTCCTTTCCACCTTCAAGGCATCTCCAGCCATGAAACCAATGCCCCAAATCCGATCGTATGGACTCGCTTCCACTAATTCGCTCTCGCCTGTTGATAGCAACCACGTCTTCAACTCCTCGCTCTGCGTGAATTTCAACCAATTCCCATTTTCTACGATGTTCGTTTTCTCCTTGTTCCATGCCTTGTCGCTGAAGTTCTTCACTCTTGCTCCGAGACTTTTGTGCTGACGGGGATTATCAGTCTGCATGATTTGCGAAGCGACGTCAAGGTCGTTGAAGAGAATGGCTTTGTGGTACATCATGTACTGTTCTGCGCAATTGAATGTCTGGTTGTTACTGGGGTCGGTGAACGAAGACATATGCCATTGGCCAAGGTATCCATAAGTCTGTGTTGGTTTCCAGAAGAGTACAGGAGATGGGCTGGAGGTCGTATCTTCGGATTCCGTCGCCACTTTGGAGTCGGCTGTCTGGTTGTACCCCGTCGTATGGAAAACTCCTTTTTGGAGGTTCTTGTTTCGTGTACTATTCATCTTGGATGGCGTACGGAGAGTTCTGTTATTTTTACTGATGCCCGCTAATTGTTTTCGTGTCTGCAGTCGATCGCTAGAAAGTTGTGTCGGTTTCTGCCTTGTCATTGTCGGCGTGAGAACAAAGTGGAGGTAGCGCCTGATACTTGTATGCCACTGACGCATCGGGACACCGCAACATATAGCTTTGAGCTCAGCGGTCACGGCATGATTTACAGACGTGGGACATTCCTTCTAGTAGCAAGGCAACCACCCGACAAAGCGGTGACTCATGAGGCTTATGGCTTGATGATACCACAGCCACCACAACCTGGGCGCAGTTGGTCCCTGCTTGGCTTGACGAGGTCCGACTGCAGTGGTTTGCTCAGTGGAATTGCATCTACGAATCAGCAGCACACCCAGTACTACGACTCGCGTCCTCTTTCGTTTGACACCAATTCGTCCCTTTGTCGCAGCGGAGTATGTTCCCGAGGGATGAGTCGGGAGAGGTGTTGACGAGGGCGTGGGCGTGAAGAAGTAACCAGGATACGGTAATTCGTCAATGCCAGGAAGAGTAGGCGTGTTTGCGTGCCGTAGAGTCCATAGCTTGCGGCAAAGGCAGGTCGGCAGAATGGGTTCGTTGTACTACGTCGTGTCGTCGATCAGCTTGTACAATTCGAGGCGCAACACATGAGCGAGAATTTGAGGTTCTGTACTCGGCGAGCAGTCATCTCCAGCGCGGCTCATGTCAATACTGAGATATGTCGTTGTTTGAGGATGCATGCCGATGGAACAGATGGGTACCTCATAGAGAGCGATGCCTACGCATTCGGCCCGACTGTTGATCCGATTTGACGCGCCTCGACGCGCCCACTTCGCGTCTCCCCAAATGGTGCTGAGGGACTGTCGTCAAACACAGCATCCGAACACACAACACAACACGATATCAGCACGCAATGGCGGACCTCGAGGCGCAGATCAACCAGTTCTTCGCTGCTCCCGATCAGGCTCTGCCTCAAGATGTGCTGTCTGAGCTGCTGCACATCGTGCAGCTGATGTCGCTGTCGCCAGAGGACTTGTTCTACAAATGGGACAGCTACGTCCTCACCATGGGTGTCGAATCCACCAAATTGGACTACAAAACGGTGCAGGACTTTAAGAAGACGCTACAAGAAGCGCTGGAACGAGAGACACGAAAGCGACCCGAGGCTCACAACGCACCGAAGCGAATGGGAGCCACACCACGAACAACAGGAGGACAAGATGTATTCGGTATGCTGGATGGCATGGTCTCAAACACACCTGCATCTCGAATATCTGCAGCGAAGCGAAAGAGCAATTTTGATACACCCACTTCGAAGGCTGTAAAGAACAATCTCAACAGTTCTCCCGCAGACAACAAGACGCCTGTCATGAAGAGCTTGCCTACAGTCGCATTCGAGGACAGGAAGAATTCGGGCGAAGTAGTGGAGGCAATCAATACACATCTACCTGCTGCTGCGCTCTCAGAAGTCCCTCCCGCAGAGTCGCGGCTCAAGCTGAAGGCGGCGGTGGACTTACCCAAGTACTCCTACAAGCCCATGGCTATGAAATTGTCCGAAGTCTCCGAAATTCTCGACGATCGTATCGACATGTTTGTGGAGCAAGTACAGAAAGAGCATAAATTGGAAGACAGCGACTTTGGAAACCCTGCAGCGCAGTCGACTTCAGAGGTGGTAGCAGTCGGGAGAATCGCATGTGATCAGCCAATAGGCAAGCTAAACGCCTCCAGCATAGTGCTTGAGACCAGTCGAAGAATGGGAGCTGGTATGAGGGTACCCCTCAAGATGGACGGCGTGACATTCGACTTCTTCCCAGGCAAGATTGTGGCACTTCGAGGCACGAACGTTAGCGGTCAGCATTTCCTGGTGCGAGAAGTGCTTCCAATGCCTCTTCTGCCAGTGGCAGCGTCTCGACCCGAAGACATCGACGTGCACAATGACCGACTCACATCAGCCGATGGTGAAACAAGGCCTCTTCATATGCTTGTTGCAAGCGGACCGTACACAGCAGATACCGATCTCTCCTTTGCACCTTTATATGCCCTCCTCGAAAGAGCAGCTATTGAGCGCGCAGATGCTCTGATCCTCACTGGGCCTTTTCTTGACTTGGAACATCCAGTCGTAGCGTCTGGAGACTTTGAACCACACCTACCCGCTGACGCGAAGATCGAGCCGGACCAAGCAACTATCACTGATGTCTTTCGCACCCTTATCAGCGGTCCCATCCAACGCCTAATCCAGACCGTATCGACAATCACGATAATCATGGTGCCTTCTACGCGCGACGCCATCAGCAAACACGTCTCTTGGCCACAAGATCGTGTCCCGAAACCCCAATTGGGCCTCCCCAGACAAGTCCAGTTCGTCGCAAACCCGATGGCCCTCTTCCTCAACGAACTCATCGTCGGAATGTCTTCGCAAGATGTCTTGTCCGAACTGCACCGCAGTGGCGCAGCACAATCTGCGACAGGAGACAAGCCTCTGAACAATGATCTTCTGGCGCGGCTGAGCGAACATGTCATTGAACAGAGTCATTATTTCCCTATCTTTCCGCCACAATCGAGGGAAGAGCTGCCAAAACCTACGGCGATTGAGGGCGAGATTCCCGAGCCTGGAGGCGAAGAACGACTTGCTTTGGGGGCGAATCTGGATCTGTCGTTTTACAAGCTGGGAGAGTTTTGGCAGGCGAGACCGGATGTTTTGATTCTGCCCAGCACGCTGATGCCTTTTGCAAGGGTAAGTATCGCTTCGGTGTTTTTCACTTTCGCTCTGATGCGAATTCTTCTTGTCGGTCTTCGGCTAACGTTTCTCTAGTTCGTACAAGGCGTCCTCTGCATCAATCCAGGCACTCTCAGCAAGAAGCGAGGCGCGGGTACTTTTGCTTCATTGGACATCTCGCCGAGGAAATTGTCAGGTGAAGAGAGGGAAGCGGGAGATTATGTTGGACATCAGCTACATGAACGAGCGAGAATTGAAATCAAGAGGATATGAAAGGTTGTTCTGTTTTTCCACGAGTCCTGTACTTTTCAGGATGAGGATGTACAGCGATTTGAACATTCCTGCCGTCGACACTTTCAAGAGCATGATTATGAAGTCTTCCACTCAATCGCCTTTGCTCTCACTTCCTTGAATTTCGAGTTTTCGGTCTCTGCTTATTGTCTGCACATGTTTAGAACACGGGACAACAGGAAGTGTCAAATTCGGTGCCCGTGGTCTTCCGGTCACAGGTTCTGGGATAAAATCGCGACTAGGCTTGTATTGACAAGTCCTTGCATTGAGAAGCTGTGAAGGAGCAAGCTTACATTGTCTCTTTTTCTTTTCTTCCTTTGGTATCATTACCGAATGCGTGAACTCCATTTCAGACCCATCCACCCTTTTTTGATTCGTTCACGGTGCATTTGAGAGAACCGCGCCTGGATGTGATCTCCGCCTTTCTTCCTCGAATGCTTCTCCCGGCCTCACTCTTCCCAAAGTGGCAACTAAGACAACTTCGGATCCTGCATAATCTTCTTGAACTCCTCGACTACATTTTCCACAACGTCAGCAGAACATCCAACGCCCAACTCCAAACCCCAACCCCGAATCAACTGAATCGCATCAAAGGCCAAGGAGAACTAGGATGCACACTCACAATCAATCGTCTTGTCTCCATCTGTGTCTGCGGCACTCATAATCTCATTAATTTCCTTATCGGTCAAATCTTCGCCCAGAGCTTTCAGCACTTCGCGCATTTCCGAGGCGGAAATTGTGCCGGAATTGTCTTTGTCGAAGACGCGGAAGGCGTTGAGGAGTTCGTCTTCGGTGTCTTGGGCACTGCCGACGTGGGACATGAGGACGAGGAATTCTGTTCGGAGTTTGGGGAGTTAGTTGTGCAAGGTAGAGGCGGATGGCCAATTGGGAGAGGATCGCGTGAGGAGAAGTGGTTTGAATAGATTTGATGCGACTTCGTACCATTGATATCAATTGAACCGCTGTTATCGGAGTCGACTTCGTGGAGCATGTCTTGGAGTTCGCCGTCGGTGGGTTTGAGGCCTAGGGAGCGCATCACGTCGCCGAGTTCGGCGGCGGAGATTTCGCCTGGGAGGAAAGAAGGATATGTTTAGTTCTTTGCTTTGGAAGCATGAGTGTGTTGACAGGATTTCTCACCATCACCGTTCTTGTCCTATATGGCCAAGCATTGGATTGTTAGCTTTGAATCCTTATATTTCAAACTTGCGAATGGCGTAGGTGGGGCGATGTACTTACGAAGACTGAGAAGGCTTCGCGATAGTGCTGCTTCTCTTCTTCGCTGAGCTTGTCCATGGTATGGGTACTGGTGAGATGTGATGTGTGTACTCGGCTTGTGGGGGCTTGGCAATGTGGCCAGGATATGGGATGCAAATACGAGATGGATGTTGTCGGTGTCGGTGTCTGCGTTTCAGCTGCCTGAGGGGCACATGCCAAGCTTGAGCTGAGGTTATGCTGAAGCCCCGATCGAGCTTAGCTTATCAGCTTAGTCAGCTGTTGGTTTCTTCAGCTTCAACCTGGAATTCCGGTTGAATCTTGCCTTGACAGTCCACTTGAGCAAGGTCAAAGCCTGCTCTGGAAGAGGAGAAGTCCCATCTGGGCTGACACGCAAGCATATCTGGATGAGCCATTCCTTGGCGTAGGTGCTGCTCTGCTTTGGTCCGCTCTCGCGCGCTTGCCCTGAATTCCTTAGGAGCCTCTCCTAAGCCTAACGAGTCATAAGTAACGACATCTGGCTGGCGAGTATACTACGCAAGTGCGACACAGTCGCCCCAGACGGACATACTAACTGCTGTTCCGACAAGGCAAAGGCCATTGTGAAGTCCATATTCGAGAGAGTCATATCCAATGCGCCATTTGACGTCTCAAACCGTGGGTGAGGCTCAAGCTGCGGTTGTCTGCCGCGGATATAGTTCGGTCGGCAGTACCGGAATCTATCGTACAAGATCTCTAACAACCCTGGCTCATATGAGAGAGACTTTCAACAGCTTGATAATGGCACCCTTTCACCAATGACTTGGACCTCGGCGTACAGTAACCGTGATGAACTGCAAGAACGATATATGTCTTTCCCAAGTCCGTGTTGAGGCTGCCACCTATTTCAGAAGTGTTCGGAGGCAGGTCTACAACGGCACACGATGGACGAAATAGCCAGGATGAATGACGGGCCCCAGAGTGTCGGCAGTGAGCCGAGAGAGCGCAGATGTGCGCAGTGCACCAAAGCTGCGTCGAAATGCGCATGCGCGCAGCAGGAATTGAAGTTTCGCATATATCAAGGACCAAGTCTGCGGCACGTGAATGATGGTGAGCGCACAATATCCTCGTCGGGCTCAATTCCGGTTGGCGCTGACTATGGATCGTGCGCTCGACAGACGCCAGGGCTGCAGAGTGGGTGAAGTGGCTTACGATGGCTTTCCTCACGATCTGCGACGCCAGGCGATGGGACTCTCCCTTCCTTGGGAAATACCTTTCCCGAAACTACACCCACCTTGGCTTCGATGTGGACGTCATACCGCAAGTCGCCGATGATAGCCCCAATCTTCTAGCGAAGCTTTGTCAGCATCTGCGTTGTGTGGAAGCAAGGAAACCCAACTACGTGACCAAGATACTGGATTGCCAGGTCACGGTAGATCGGCAGAAAGGTGAAGCGGTGGCATGGGTATTGACCAGACAATGGGGAATGTTTACAACAACATCATCCATAGGGCAGGAGTCTTTGATCAAGTACAAATGGCTCCAGCGCGACGGCGGGTGGAAATGCTACGGTTACGTGGGGATAAGAGGCCCCGGAGGCTGGGCATCGCCTGATCTCGTTCCGATAGACACCGCACATTTTCTGCAAGCTGACAGTGACGGCTCTCTTCTGCGGAAGAACGAACACAACTTCAACAATGGCAGAGCTTTGGACATGAGGTGCGTTACCGGAGACTTCCCTCGAGCTTTCGCACAGCCTGTTCTAGTCCGCTAAGCTTACAATCTGCCATCAGTGCGACCACTGGAAACGGGGCCAAACTGGCCTCGAGTCGGTACAAGTTCATCAATGAGGGTAGTAACAACATACCATGCAGCTCTCTCGACACAGCTTACATGCTCATTGCTGAAAGCAAACGACATAAGAAGTCGTCGGTCGAAGCCAAGGCTCCGGTATCAAGGGGCACAGCTGGCTGGCTCTCAGCATTTGCTCTCTTCCCTCATGCAGACACAGTATAGTGGCCTGGGCAGTTCGGTCTGTGGTCAATAGGAAAAGCTCCATGACTGGACGACTCAAGCATAGATCACTCCATATCAATGCCTTTCGGGCTTTTGATCACAGGCAAATTGGCACTCACTTTGCTCTACAGCAGTACTACTGAAATTTACAACCGATTTGGCTCCAACAGCGCCCGCACACACCCACGAGCATTGAAGTAACCAAGGCACACCGTGCATTGACGTGTGCACTGTCCTGCAGGTCTCGTGCGCGTCCTGCGTGCCCTGTCTCGCTATTCTAGGCAGTAACATGTCCTTCTCAGGCAAATGCACTCGCGAAGATCGCTGCTTCGATGCACATTCAACCGAACTCGACTGAAACGGAAAGTGGATGGAGCCAGCCTTTTCGTGCCCTAACTCCAATTTTTCTCGGCGATACAAATGCCTCTTCGGGCACGAGCGGGACCGGGTGGCAGATGAGATGGTTCACTGCTGGAGAGAGTTCGGCGCTGAAAGTGCTTACGAATCAACTAACTCCGACGCATGCACTAGGATTGAGTGTGTTGGGGCACGTGGACAACTGTCGTTACAAATTATCCTATGCTTACGGGGAACGGATAGCGTGGGACATCAAATCTTGGGCATTTGCTTCCTTTCAGGCAGCCAGTCTAGAGCACTTTTGCCCTGCTCGTCCGACTTCGATTGGAAGGGAGTGATCTGAACAGCCCCAGAGAGGTCGTCTGTTTTAGGTCAATCTGAAATTAAAGTGACTAACAACTTCTTTAGTCCGTCTTAAGCTACTAACAAATCGTTTAGTCAGTCTTGAGCTTATAACTTGTGTTCCGCGGATGCAAGATTAGAACTGTATTTGCAATTGACGAGGGCGAAACAAGGCACTGCACTCTGGCACACCTCGAAAGCACTTTTGGAGCCGGAAGTATGCCCTATGAACTACTCCACTGCTCAAATGAGGGTCAGCACCGGCGATGAAGCTGGAATCGAGGCAATGGGCAGCAGATCGCAAGTCGAAGTGCATCTTCGGTACCCTTCCTCTTCTTTCGTCGGCAGGCAGATATGCCCCTGAGGATGCAGAATTTGTCTCAACGACCTGGGCCACCGTGGTATCTCGGCTATGAACATGGTAGGTGCTAGAAGCGCTCCATGGCTTGCTGCAATGATTTCGATATAACATGCAATGGTCCCGTCCAATAGGTCACCTTCCACAGTTGCAACACCGACGCAAACAGGGCAAGGGCATCTACGGATGAATCGGGCTGACCTTCGGCGCAGCGCATAGCAATGGGTACAAAGTTGTCCGGAATCCTTCTACTCCATCCGACTGCTCACTTGATTTCTACCATCAGGCCACCGGAGGCTTCAGAACACACTCGATAAGGTCCTAATCAACGCAAGTCAACATGAGGCTATCGTCGCCAACATCGTTCTTTGTCCTTATCAACATTGGATGGAGCAGGAGCCAGGAGTCCGGAGGTCCGACCAGCTGCCAGGAACTCAAGCAAAATTATCAATCTTCGTCTGGGTATGTATGTGTTCGCGGAGTTCTTGGAGGAAAGATCACACGCTGACGTAATCGTAGCTTCTTTTGCGACGAGTCTTACAAAGAGATTGTAAGCCGCAATGTCCATACTACGACAGTACGTCGTCAGACATGGAACTTACCACGATCACAGTACTACTGCGCTGACGCTGACCTTAACGATTACTGCAAGCTCCTCACTTGCTCGGACAGTAAATGCGCTTACGCGAGTGACGTCGAAGGCTATTGCGTGTGTGGAGAGGACTGTGGCTTTGACGTCCAGTGTACTACGCCCCTCGGTAACAATGTCACGACGCAGGCAGCATGTTACTGACATCCTATGGACTGTTAGAACTGATGGATAGGACATACTGTGGGCATTTACTATGGGATCTCATCCACGCAAAGCGTTTGAACAATAGCTGACAGTAGTTATAGGATGTACATATAATTAATCAGTGCCTGCGAAGTCCCATTGCATACCTCTACGCGGTCGCAGGTAGAAACAGATAGCTTCGGCTATGCTAGCAAAGTATAGGGCGGCTAGGCACCTATAGAGGTAGGAAGAAGGCGATAAAAAAGTCTAGAATTTCGACCTAGGGAGATTAGAGAGCTCCTAAGAACACGAAGACGACGCTAGCGCGGTACAACTACTATAAGATTCTAATACTCGACTACGGGATAGCCCTTCTAGGTAGTAAATGCTACTATAAGTCTAGAGGCTAGAGTAGTAACCTAGGCTCTAAATAGGCTAAAGAGGAGGAACTAAGTATACCTAAGGGAAGGCTTTAATAAGAAAGAGCAAGGATAGTAGAAATAGAAGAAAGGAATAGTAGTACCTCTATAAATACTAGGACAATTAGCTACTAGGAGCCTTTTGTCTAAATAGGAGACTCTAAGGTAGACTAGTCCCCCTACTCTAGAGCCCTCTAGAAACCTTAAGTCTAAAGGTAGAGCATCTAATATAAGCTATCTAACTCTATACTATACTTAGAGCTGCCTATAAAGATACCTACTATTCTAGATATTCTATAAAAACTAGAATTTCTCTAGATATAGGTTATATAACTAGGTACTAAGGAAGGTTAAAATCTAAGTAGGATTTATATAGGGAAATACCTACTCTAGGAACTAGTAAGAAAGAGTTAGATATAGGATTAATATAGATACTAGCGTAGGGACTAAGACTATATATATAGGCTTAAGTCTCTAAGCTAGTAGATAAGAGGATCGGGCTCCTAAGTACTAATAATATAAGAAACAACTAAGGAGAACTACTATAAAGGATCTAAACTATTAAGATAACGCAAATTGTCCTAAGGAGAACTAGAAACTACGGAAGCGGCAGGCTATATAGAGCTTACTATAAAATATAAAGATATAAGGAGGTTTTTCTACCGGAGTACTAGCACGAGGGCTTTTCTACCTACGAAAAATATAGAGCGTGCTGCTTACTCTAGTTAAAAGAGGTAGACCAGCGTATAAGAATTATCTATCTATCTATAATCAATCAGTTCCTTCAAAGACTTATACACAACTATGCTATATCGTCGTAGCTCGTGAAGACTGCATCCGGAGGCGCCGACAGATGGCGATTCCAATCTATTCTGCGGTTTGGCTCACTCTGGTGCCATCCTCGAAACTAGTCCATCATTGCATCGTAGCTGTAGCATTTGTGCTCTCGGCCGAAGAGAGGGTAGTTCTCTTCTTGACTCAGCCATACGGTCGGAATGACTCTAGTATCTGCGGAGCACATGATACGCTCGCGTATATTGTCAAGACAATGTCCTATCGAAATTTATTAGCATGGACTGGGAATGTGGAACGACGAGCGGGACTTACGAACGTGGCTGACCCTATCCCACTCCGGAGTCAAAGTGTCATTCTCGAACTGGCGATAATAGTCTTTGTTGAAGTATATTGCTTTTCGCAACACATTCTGATCTATCGTTAGCAGAAGTTGACTGAACAGGATCAAGTTCAAACTTACCAAGCAGTGCATATCATGCATGCCCTAAACGAAGACTCCGAAACCTCCTGGAATTCCCTCTCCAAGAAAATTATCCGGTGCATACGCATGGATTCTTGGATCGAAGCTATAGACTTCTCGACCGAGCTTCTCTGGGAGCACCAAAATTTGATCGTTCACACCTAGTTCATCCCAGGCCTCATCGACTTCTGGGCTTGGAGGAGCACTCCAACGACTTGTTACATTTGGCCGGTGGTTGCTGAAGTCCATCCGAGACAATGAACGGTCGAGGTGAGAATAGGCCTTTTCAGCTGAAAGTAAATCAGCGTGAGCATTTGTTAACAGAAAGATGACCATGTCTGCTGAAACTTACTGCCTTCCAAATCCTGAGAGTACTTGCTTCTGGCATGTCGATCCGTGAAGGAGTATGTCGTGAGCACTGATATAAGATTTGAAGCAAGTAGCACAATCACCAGGAGGATGTTCGTGCGAGTGAAAACACGCGAACGATGGCCAATGGCTTTGCCTTCGAACAAAAGCGTGTCTTTCTCATCATCCCACACTTCCTCTTCAGAACTCCTTAACGAATCTGCTATTGTTACGGTGACTGTGTTGTTCTCACTCGAAACCGGAGTTGAGACTTGTATGTCGCAGAAACATCGGCATATCGATGTCTTGCATTCGATGCCGAAAAATCCCCATTCTATTGTCCCACTCCGTGCGGCATTTGATAAGGCTCTTCGGTCGACATGCGAAGTCACTGGAACGTGTTAAGCAATCCGTGGGGTGGTGCCATAATTTCTCCGCACGGTACCAGATAGCAGGTTCCTGGGTCACTGAGACTAGCACATCGAAGCTGAATTCTAGTCTCCCAACTAAACCCATTAGTCCTTGAAGCGGCAAACGCCCACACAAGCCTAAACAACGCTTAAACAACGCCTGCACGGCACCTTGGCAGAGCTTGTTTTGCACAAGATAGTGCCTCGGATCGTGTATTCATCAACCACAATCGAGAGTCGCACTTTTAGATGACAGTTCGACTATGCGAAATTGCCAGAGTATGTAAAAGGTCATCATCAAACCCACTTTGTCCTAACAATATTTGCAAAATTGTCCCACGGCGGCGAATGATAGACTAAAGGGCCACGTGAGGCTGCCGTGGAGTAGATGCTTATCTCGATCACTCAACATAGAATTGCCCCATCGGTACTAGCATCGTAAGCCTTGCCTCGGGCCCGGATCACTTCTTCGTGGTCTAGGCCCTTGCTATTGCATGCTGTTGGGAATAAAATCACTAGATGCAGCACGTTGAACGCTCCTCGTGACAGTCGAAACGAAGCGGTAGCTGAAACTAACAGCCAGCACCATACCATGCTCGTGTTCGCATACTAGACATCGAATGTCACTACGTTCAAATTTGATGACTATTCACTCGCTTATGATTCCATCTTGTGCTCTGGCCGTGGTGAGGCGAAGTTCCGCAATAGCTCTTAATGAGCTACATCAATGAACCTCCCGCAGGAGTCCGTGTCCGCTCATGACCACTCATGTGATCAACCATCTCGTTCCAATCTGTCCATCTGGAATCACAGGGAGGAGACAATGACCATCATAGCCGGGCAGTTTTGGGGCAGGCAGGGGCCGTGGTCTCATGTGCTGGAGCTATGAGTGACTTGTGTTCGCTACCGCGCGATCGAAACACTAGAGTCTATCATGTCTGACGTGCGATCCCGTGCTCGATCAAGCAAAGCGGCATGGTCACGTTAGCCGTATCGACCGAGGCATTTACCTGCTGCGAATATAAAAGGCTCTGGAGTTTCTCAGCCACAGCATATCTCATCGTCACAGGTAGTTTGTTGTACCACTTGCACCATGCACTTCTCTGGTGTCGTAGCTCTTTCGGGGCTCATGGCTGTTGCCAGTGCTCTTCCAATCGAAGGTGAGATCAAGGTCGCATCCTATTGAATGCATTACATAAGACTGATCCGCTCTCCAGAGGCGCCCGTCGCTGCCAAGCGTGAGGCAGAGCCTTACTTCTTGGGCAGAACCTGGACGCCTCCAGAGGCTGCAGAGAACACCAAGCGTGATCCATACTTCCTGGGAAGAACTTGGACGCCTCCAGAGGCCGCCGAGAACACCAGACGTGAGGCGCAGCCGTAATTCTTAGGCAGGACTTGGACTCCACCTGAGGCTGCTGAGAACACAAAGCGTGAAGCTGAGCCATACTTCCTCGGCAGGACCTGGACTCCGCCGGAGGCTGCAGAAAATACCAAGCGCGAAGCGGAGCCTTACTTCTTGGGCAGGACTTGGACGCCACCTGAGGCCGCCGAAAACACCAAGCGTGAAGCAGAGCCTTACTTTCTTGGAAGAACTTGGGACTCCACCGGAGGCTGCAGAGAACACCAAGCGCGAAGAGTGATGATCGATATGCTGTTGGAGAATGAGATGAACTAGACCAAGGAAGTAAATAGTCAGCATACTTGCGTACCTAGCTTTCTGACCTTGCTTGTAGCTTTAGCAGAGAGACACCATCGATGAGATACGATGTGACTTGTACCGATAATGAATTGCTGAAAGTACCCTCATCGGTTGTGGCCTGTCACAAACATCGCACCATATCATTGCCAGCCCTAGTCATCAAAGTAAGCTACAACTGAAAGAGATATTCGGTAAGATTCTTGACACCGAGTTGCGACAGGACTGTCAAAGTATCCTCCGAAGCCTCCGATTTCTCCACTTGTTTCGTTTCCAAATCTACCTGCAACAAGATAGTCCCTTGCCATTTGATAGGTGTGTCTTGCAGAACAGTCATGTTGAGCCAAAGTCAGCATTGCTGATGAAGATACAAAAGAAATTACCAATACTTACACAGCTGCTGCCTGGGCATTAGCCTTTCCAGTCCCATGGAATCTAATAGCGATCTCATCACAGCTAGCAAAAGCATGTAGAACGCTTGTTTGGTAATTTGTGTAAGGTGTTTTGGCATCCGATTCGTTTGTTCCTTTGAGCGACTGTATTAGTCGGTCTCTGCTGTCCAGGAATGGCTGATCGGGTCCGACGAGGTGACAATCATTTTTGCCTGGAGTGCTACAGACATAGGAGTCCGCGGCGTACCATTGAAAGCCGGACGTTACGAGGGTGAGGACGAAGTCTTCGCCGTTGAAGATTTTGCCTGTTGTTGGGTCTGTGGTGAAGAGGGTGACGAATCTGGAGGCGATGGATTGTGTTTCTTCGTTTGTGAGGCAAGGGAGGTCTGTTGGCGAGGAGTTAGGATGTGCTGTCGCGCTTGTCATGAGGAGCGAGAAGCTTATGAGGGCTGCTGTACTGATAGCCATGGGTAAAGTGCAGGCAAGTCCAGTTCAGTGGGTGAATATTGAATCTCAGAGCTGCGGTGAAGTGAAGTTGCAATATATCCACAGAACCAGTCATTGCCTTTGTGCTTGATTCTGACTTTTTGAACAAAAGCGTCCGGAGTCTAAGGTGTTCAGGCCAAACACTCGTGAAAAACGGCAAAAATCTGCTCTGGAACTTGCATGCCGCGTAGCTTTGACCCTATGTTGGACGCGAGCTATGCCGGTGAGCCAGGTTCCACGATTGCGAGGGCCTTACAGTACGAGTCATGTCAAGATGCTTACAATGCCTACTGCCGCAAGGACCGGCATTGTAGGATGCGCGACGGCAAGGGCAAGATGGCTGTCCAGTTTTCAGAATATTTCGGTGTCGCGAAGCCTAAGACTGGCATCGATCGATGGCCTGACTGCGCTTCTGCCGTGAATGTCGATGATCTTGAGAGTATATCCTCTCGTCAGTGAGCTCGGTAGCGTGGTATGCAAGCTCACGTTCGAAATGTGTTGCTTACCAACAACAATAGCCAAGGAGGCATAAATCTTATGCTGGCAATCTAGGTGCTTTTTCCTGAAACGGAACGGAACTGGATCCCGGACGAAGCCAGGAAGAAATACAGTTCCAAGCATGCATCTGTGGAATACAGGGATATAAGCTCGAGACTGACTAAAGAAGTTGTTAGTCACTTAGGCTCCATATCGAGGTCACTCAGGGCTGTTCTTCCACCAACCGAAGTCTGGCGATCAGGGTAAGAGTGCTCTAGATCGTCTGCTACAAAAGAAGCAAATGCTCAGAAAACGACATATTCCCTGCGATCCGTCCCCGTATGCATGTGACAAAGTGTACAATTAGTTCCGTGACATTCATAAACTCTATTGTGAAGAGACAGCTTGGACCGTTTTTACTTCAGCTCTTCACAATCGGTGGTTTCCACAAGCCTGGTAACGCCCGAGCTTATGATGCTCTCAACTTCGTAGCTCCATTTGCCCCGATTGTTGGAAGACGAGTCTGCCGCGTCTTCAATGAATGCGTACCTCCATTCTCGGCTGCTTTGTTGGACAATGTGATGGATGACTTGATCAGGCGTTCCTCATGGCCGCAAACTTTATTCTGAGAAGCAACGAGAGGTGGCACGGAGGATGTGGCAGAGATGCTAAAGCCCGCTGATATGAGCTGGCCGAAGTTGTTGTTCGGTGGTCAGCACAGGGAGCAGGTGATGTTCGAAGAATATCGTCAAGGCAAGACGTGCCGAGGTTCAAAACACAGACGCGGCCCACTTTCACATGTCGGCTAACAATACAGCTACACATTATTTTCTTTCTCAAGTGTAGCTCTTTCATGTTGAACAATCATCGACCTATAGTGGGTGCAGTATAGCCTCACAGTTCTCCAACCTGCAGATCCCTGCCGGAGCTCTCTTGAGCTTCCTCACCACCGCCAAAGCTCCATATCGCCCCTCTACCCTCGCCTCGAATACCACCCAAAATGTCCACCTCAATAGCCCAACTCAAACACCTGCTTCTCCACCGCCTCCCCCATCGAACCGACACCTTCCTCACCCACCTCTCCCGCCTCCTCTCCACCGCCTCCGGCCGCGACGCTCTCCTTTGCACAGCCTTCTACACCCTCGCCTTCACCCACGCCCAACTCCTCCGCATACTGAGTCGCAAGTACGAAAACCTCGCCGAAACCATCGCACAAAATGCCTCAAAATCTCTCCTCCCGGGGGAAGCCTTCGTCGCAACAATCGAGCCTCCACACCTCCAGCTCACAGAAACTTGCGTCGCAGTCAAGAGCCTCGGAGACGCAATCGATGAAGTCCGAACATTTTGGCGATTACGCGGGTTAGTCGATATTTACGCCGCAGCGAGGGAAAATTATTTGCGGCCGAGCCGGGACCCCGTCTTGAAGAGTATTGTTTGGGCGAAGATTTTGGCGCAGACGGGGTATCAGTTTTATGAGAATGCGGCGTATTTGGTGAAGAAGGGAGTGTTGAGGTCGGAGCGGTTTGCGAAGAGGGAGACTGGGTGGTGGACAGTGAGTTCGCAGTTTTGGTTTGCGGATGTGTTGTTGGAGTTTGTGAGGTTGGCGAGGGTGAGGCAGTTGAGGTGGAATGAGGAGTTTGGGGCACAACAGGTGGAGAAGGAGGGTGTGGTGGGGGTGAAGAGTCAGGAGTTGGAGGAGAAGTGGTGGTTGCAGTTGTATTCGAATTTGGGTTGGTTCCCGAATGCGGTGCACTGGGGGTGGTATGATGGGTGTGAGGAGAGTCCGATGAATGAGACGATGATTGGGTTGACGGGATTTGTGCCTGGATTCATCAATCTAAGAGCGGCGTGGGAGGCTACGGCGTGAGCGAAGTCGGCCTTCGATAGAAAGCAGACGAGACTCCCATGAGCGAGAAGTGAAGCCCAACGCCCAAGCTGGAACGCTTAGGGCGCAGAGCATATGTCCCATTCAGGCATTATGTTCGCCCACGAAGGGTATAGAAACGACAAGTCGGCCAGTTTTGCAACAACGGAGCTCAGAACAAATGCTTCATAATGAAGATTTACCTTCGAACGAGCTGCGATGAGCTACGCCTCGACGACCGAGGCAATCATGTGGCATGTCTCAATGTCCATCGGAACAATCAGCACAGCCGCAACCACAGAATCAGCACAAGACGAGGAATATCGATTATCGAATTGCTTCGATCATACTACAAATATCTACACCTCCTCTCACCTCCACCAACAAAGATCTTCTACTTCTTCGCAGCCGTATCCTGCCCTTCATCATTATTCTTTGCACTCCTCGTCTTTCTCGTTTGTTCCTGGTTCTCGCTTCCACCTTCGGTCTCTTTATTGCTTCCTACATCTCCTGCTGGGATCTTTTGAGCTGTGGTAGACGTGAGGCGATCTGGGCCATCTGCAACTGAAGGTTAGCGAAATGTGAAGGACGATGGAGGGCATGTGGGGAGGTGGGATGGGAGGGAGGAGAGATTTACTGTCGTCCACGGGACCTGGACCTGTTGGCTCGAGACGTGGATTGACTTCTCCAGTGTTGGGATTTGGCATTGTGGTTGATTCGAGGGAGATGGGGATGTTGAGTTGGTTTGGACAGTCGAGTGGAAGTGCTTGGAAGATTGTATTACAGAGATGAGTAGTAGGTCAATGAGACAGAGTCGCGTGCTTGAACGCCGTTGAATATGTACACATCTACATGATGTACAGTTATTACGTCGACGCGACGTAGGCTACATGTATATCTCGTCGTCATGTCCACGCATTTCGGTACGAAGCTTAAGCTCCACAGGAGGTCTTGGCTCTTCTACAGTAAATCGCCTTTACTGGAATTTGGGTCGCATGTCTGTTCTTGTTCCCCCTTATGCAATGGTCGCAAAGCAAATGAGAAGCTGTAGAAATCATAGCCACTTCTCCTTGACCACATCGATACCGATCCGACGACGAAGCGACTTGAATTTATCCGCGATTGATTTGTCCGAGTTCTTGATCTATTTGGACAACTTCGTCAGCTTTTCACGTCAATGATCCGGCAACATAGAAGACGCAACATACCTCATCATGCATCCTGTCTAGCTCTTCGTGTGTCATCCACACTTTGTAGCACCTCACATGGGTCACTTCATGGAACTGCACTTCCCACTGTACAGCATCAATGTTGACTTCAGAAAAGCCAGCGTCCACGAACCAGCTGCGCGCGAACTGACGAAGTTCGTTGGTGTTAGCTTTAAACCGAGCCAAGGAGTATCCGTTGGGCGGCGAGTTGAAAACTCTCAACTTATCGCGATGGACCAGTTTCAGGGCGGTGACTGCTTTGCGATTCTTCGATGACAGGCTCGCGAGCCACTTTCTCGTAAGCTGCTCCGAGAGTCCTGGGAGAAGACTCGTGTGGAAGGTGAAACTCCCGTAGTAGAAGGCGGATACTGCACGACGGCTGACAGGACTGAAAGATAGCTGCCATGGTGGCTTGTAATGGAAGTTGATCGAGACGATGTCGTTGTTGACCGGGAGTTGCTCGTCTTCCAGAGTTGACATGAGCTTGTATTCGAGAATGGTGTACATCAGTTCCCGTGGGAGAGCGTGGACCCGAGCAATAAGACGCTCATAGTCTTGGGACTTGACCTCCATTGCGTCCGTCATGTTGTTGATGGGAGCAGGTAATATGCTGACGCTGATGATGAGCGCCGCAGCTGCAAGTGCAATATCTCAGTGGGCGATAGTGGGAGACCAGGGGAGGGTTCAGAACTGTTGTGAAGTACACAGCGCGTGAAAAAAAAAGATAGCATGGCACGGTACCGCAGTGAACCTTAACCAGTGGCCTCGAGTGAAGTACCGTGCATACACTCGTCACATGACCAATCATCCGCGCTGGTGACTGTCATAATGGCGAGTGAAGGCGGTTGTCCGACTATGGTGCTTGCTTCAGTGTTGTAGCCTAACCCTCCATAGCAGGGCGGCAGCCGGGCACATACTGACCCAGCCGCTGAATCGAGGACGATCGTTTTGTCTTTCGTATGCAATATTGCCGTTCATTCCGGTGCTTGCACATTCGCATAATTTGTGGTGATAGGTGTATATTTGGAGCGTTCCTGCTGGGTCCGGTCGATGGAATGAAACTGGCCGGTCAGCACCCAAGTTTGTCGAATGCTGGAGATGGACTAGGAGTGATCACGTTCGGCTGAGGGGAAGGTTGGTGTAACTTCCCCACTGCGAGCCCGCCATGATCGCAGAGAGCTTGCAGATATCCAGTGGCCAGGCTTTCCACTGGCAACGAAGCGCCATAGACAGCGATCGTCTGCATTTCCTGGCATAATGTGAGCCATGTAGCCAGGAAATACTTGAGGAGCACTCTCTTCGCCGAGCGCGAGACAACCAGAGACGGATTCTGTCTCTGCCCTTCGGCATCATGCGTGCCGCCAAGCTTGCAAATGTCCGGGAAGGAGGTTCTTTGTTGAGCTCGAGACTGTCACATTCCAGTTCTAACGTTCGTCAGCCACCATCTCTCAGAGGGTCCTTCCATCTCTTCTTCTGCTTCGTGCTACCATACCTCCCAACTCCATGCTGCTCTTCCTCGAAACTTTGCTTGACGACTTTTGGCCATGGTTTGCAGACGTCGATCTTCTCGCGCGGATACATGATCTCCAAGAAGCAGAAGATGAGATAGTCGACAATAGCGACCAGGACAAAAAGCTTCCCAGCCCAGACTCCGCAGCCGTAGTACCTCTTCAGCCTGTCCATGAGAGCAAACGAGATATTATGCTGAGCGGGGAGCCCATAATGCTTGAACTCCTCATCATAGTAGCCTTCGTTATCTGGTGCGGATGGCGTGCCTGTGATGAGATCGTATACTCGCTCTGTTCGACGTGCGATGTCGCTCCAGCTGTACATATTTTTGACCAAGTCGTGGAATTTGTCGCGCCTCACAGATTTCGAAGTGAGGATGCCTACTGCATCTGTGACTCCGCGTACCACATCTTCTACTTCCGGAAGGACAAAGACAGTCATGTTCGAGGGAAGGACTTCCGGGACACCACCGACTCGAGTCGCGACTACCATCAGGCCGCAAGAAGCTGCTTCAACGAGCACTGTGCCGAATGCCTCAGTCAATGAGGTGCTGAGGAACATATGACCCCGCACCATGATGTCGCGAACCTCCTCATGGCGGATGCTACCCAATAGCATGACGCGAGCTTGGCCGGATGGTGTGTAGACAAGCTGTTGCGGTAGAGAGTCCAGAGTCTGTTCCAGATCGATTGCCTTTGGCCCACTTCCAGCAATCAAGAAGCGCAAATTTGGGTGCAACCGGAGCAGCAGAGGTATTGCGGAGATGAGCAGATCTGTGCCCTTATTGTAGAACAGCCGCGATACCACAACAATCGTGATGGGGTCGCCTGGGCCAACAAGCTTGCTTGGATCAGGGGGATGAGGAAGATATACGTCTTTCTTGCTGCGATGCTTGAAGTTTTCGGCCTCAGAAGGCGAGTAGGGTCGAAAATCGTGGGGAACAACAGCGTTTGGTATTACCGATACCGCAAGAGGGTTTAGAGACGCCCGGAGTGTGGTGTTCTCTTTGCAGGTGTGACTGACGCAGATGACATGACCCACGTCACTCAAGCTGAATTTGAGCAGTTTGTTGGCCATGATGCTGCCGGCATCGCTGAATCCGAACAAACTATGATCTGTGAAGACGGTGTGCATTCCCATAGTGCGAGCATGAAGTATCGCCTCATGGCACAGGTTGCTGAGAGAAGCATGGCCATGTACGATTTGTATCTGCTCCCGAATGAAGATCTGGCGTAGGATTGGAAATGACGAGAAGACTGTCGGAAATGTTGTGGACCGGTAGACAACCCAATGCGGTAGATGGTAGACCTTGAGTCGATTCGTCAAGTAGCGTACGCCTGAGCGCTTTGGAGAGTCGTAAGCGTGGGTGATGATAATGACATTGTGCCCACGATCGATCAGTTTCTGATCACGGTTAGTTGTGGCAGCGGAAGAAAGTGAGCGGTCACCAAGTATACGCTTGAAAGTTGGTAAATATGGCTTTCGACTCCTCCTGGTTGTGGGAAGAAGAAGTCCGAGACCATACTGTCCCGTTGTCAGCCGATACCAGATTTGTTTGTCGCGGTAGCACTCACGCAATATTGTACGGCATCTTGGCGGCAATGCGTCCGACAAAGACGCGATCAGTGGGGATGGGGGCCTTCGCTGTCGCTGTGTCGATATGAATGGAGCGCTTGGGGTTTCATCGTCAGAGCCAGTAGAGTACGTCGCGGCGACCTGGTAGAAAGGGTAAGCTCCGATGGCAGGTTGAGTACTTGACATTGACAGAGAAAGGGAGGCGTGGTGGTGGTAACTTAGTGGTTCTGTTGCATTAAGGTTCGTTCGCTTGCTCCCGTTCGGACGCGATTTATCCTACGGTATCCCGTACAGCCTTTTCTGAGCGCAACTTCTTCGCTCTCGGTCTCCAGCTACTTCTGTTTGAGCATAAAAATGAACGGATTGTATAAGCGGTACATACCGCCAAAGACCACTTCGGCTGCTCAAGCGGCACCCTCGCTCCCTACACCTCCGCCGACGACATCAAAGCCGATTCCCGAATTCGAAAGTGAGAAGAAGCGCAAGCGAGAAAGGTCTGAAGAAGAGGTAGCAGAGCGCAAGGCGAAAAAGCTGCGGAAGAAGGGGATAGACCCAGCGACGATACAGCATGTCGAGACCGCGAAGCAGCCTGAGCCACAAAAGCTAGAGCCAGCGAAGGGCAAAGGATCTCCCTCAAAACCTGTGCCACAGCCGACAGAGGAAGAAATAAAGGCTACACGCGCTGCAGCAGAAGCGCGAGGTGACTTCTCGCACGTCACAAACAAGAAGAAGCGACACAAATTGGAAGCCCAGGCACGGAAAGCAGGAATACGGGTGGCCGGAAAGATTGATGCGCCGAAAGAGCAGGAGTCGCAACATGAGCATGCTCCTGTGGATACAAAGGAGGTGGCTGGAGCAGCAGAATTGGAGGTCAGTGTAGATGTTCCGAAAGATGTACCTGCGCAGACAGAACAGAGTGAGCCAGCAAAAAATTCGGATGCTCAAGATCCTTCAGCTGAAAGCGTCCCTCAACCGACACAGAAGAGACGACACAAGCTAGAGGCTGTCATTGCTGGAGGTCTCGAGACCGTGCAGGATGGAGAATCGCCTGATAAAGACGAAGATCGCCGTTCAAAGAAGCATGACACTGTGCTGGGGAAATTCAAGAAATCAGCAAAGCGATCGCCAGTGCCTGAAGAGCCAGAGAAGGCTTCTAATAAGCCTGAGCTGGCCACTGTGGATCGGCTTGAGATACCTGATGCTGCGCCGGATGACTTCGTGTCGGACAAGGAGTCTGAGCAGCCTGATTGGTTAAGGAAACCTACACTTGTGGATTCGAGAGTGGGCAAGAAGCCATGGGCAGAGCTCAAACTTGACCCGCTTACCTGTGACCGCTTAACGAAGCTCACCTTCGAGGGCGCACTGCCAATACAACAAGCATTAGTCCCGCTACTCATGCCTCCTGGTGTTCCGGGTGCAGTATATCTGCCAGGCTCAGAGAAGGTTTTGCCTGATGTTGTCGTAAGTGCACCTACGGGGAGTGGTAAGACGGTTTCCTACCTTCTTCCGATTACCGAAGCTCTCCGTCGCGCTACTTCTGTTCCTGCTCAGCAAGGTAAATTGAGCGCCGTAATTGTTGTGCCGACCCAAGAATTGGTGACCCAAGTTGCTGCAGTCGCCGAGTCCTTAGGCAAAGGCAGCAAGATCAAAGTGGGACAATCGAATAGCAAGCACAGTCTGCGCGAGGAACAAAGGAAGCTGGTGAAGCAAGGCAAATACTACGATTCGGCTGAGTACGATCGATACATGGCCATCGCGGATCTTGGTCAGCCCCAGAATTGTCCAGACGATGAAAGGTCTCCGGAGTATGCTGCATGGCTTGAGGCAAGTCAACCAGATCCAAGGACCGAGCACCTTATCGAGACTATGCTGGAGCCTTCATGGCCGAAAGGTTTTGTGCCGACGCACGAGTCTCTCGTCAACATATTTGTGACTACGCCGCAACGTCTGCAAGACCATTTGGAGGAAACGCAGGGCTTCACATTGGAGCATTTGACATGGCTTGTACTCGATGAAGCTGATCGCATGCTTGACAACCAGCACCGCAGTTTCCTCGAACTGCTCAACCGCGAGACTAGTCGGGAGCTGCACGTCTTCAGAGATTACTCAGGGAAGGAGCCTCTAGCTGCTCGGCCACCGAGACTACGAAAAGTTGTTCTGTCCGCAACGATACCTTCCGATGTCAAAGTGGAGTATGCATTCCAGCTTCGATTCCCCAAGTTAGTCATCGAGCGTGCAGCGGAAACACAAGCCGACTCTGGTGCGGAGGCATACCCGAAACGAGCGAATGCTAGCGGAGACGTGCAAATTACTGGAGAGCAACTCGAGCTGCCGCAAAATCTTGGAGAATTCGTTGTGCCCGTTGGAGACGGTAGCGAGAAGCCGCTGGTTGCTATCGAGCTGCTCAAGTCAAGGATATTGAAGGACATCCCAACTAACCTTGGGCAAGCAAAGAACAAGGCCACTGACGCCGTCGACCCTGATGATGCTTCCTCTGATTCTGACAGCGATGACACCGATGATATCTCGTCGGTCAGCTCTAGCGCCTCAGACAGCACGTTGGAGTCAGACTCCGATAGCGACTCCTCTTCAGGTGATGAGCCTACAGAAACGCGGACCAAGAAAACGCCGAAAGAGACCGATTTGTCTATACAAGGAGCTTCGATCACAACGCCTTCAAAGTCCTCTGCTCCCACAGTCCTCATCTTCACATCCAGCACCGAATCTGCCAACCGACTCACCCACCTTCTCAAGGCCCTCGTTCCGTCTTGGAAACCCTACATCACCACCATTCTCAAACGCCAACCTCGCCACACCAAACTGAAACCCAGCGATCCCGCTCTCATCATCTCCACCGATCGCGCCGGCCGTGGCTTAGATGGCTTTATGGGCAGAATGTTCACTCATGTCATTCAATATGATGTTCCTCGCAGCTTGACAGACTATGTCCATCGTGTTGGACGTACCGCGAGGGCGGGGAGAAGTGGTGAAGCATGGACTTTGCTTACGCATAAGCAGGCGGGCTGGTTCAAGGAGGAGATTGTGAGGAGTGAAGTTTTGGTGAGAAGTGTTGGCGTCGAGGAGGTGAAGATGGCGAGAGCGGACGAGGGAGTCCGAGAGGCGTATCAGCAGGCTTTGGAGAGCATGAGAGAGGCTGTCGAAGGCGGCCAAGGGAGGAAGTGAGATGTTCGATAAGTCGAAGACCGTGAACGACTTTGAAACAAAAGTGCAGTTTCGCTAACTTTCGTGTACAAAAGTCTAGATCCCATTGTGGGAGAAGCTGGTAAAGACGCTAAAAATAGCAGCGTATTTCGAGGCTGTATCATCCCTACACACGACTGTTGTACATTCTTGCTCCTAACTTTCACTTTCCTTCAATCTACTGTCAAATTCCAGTCAATGTTTCAGTTCCATCGCTACATCAAAAATCATAAATGTTAGTGTATCGTCCTCATTGTCTTCAGTCTCTCGAGAGCGAAGTTGTACTTACCGCATTGAAAGAGTAAGTCCAAGACTGCTTGCACTCATACTTATCATTCCCGCTCCAAGTCGTACTGATACTACCATATTTATCACCATTCAAGTACGTGCTGAACAAGGAACAGTACGTTCCGAATGGCCAGCCGTTTTTGTGGATGTATTGTCTACCAGAACACATTAGATCAGCACACAAAAAACTCCTGTGGCGGTAGGTGGAGTAGTGATGGGACTTACGCATTAAACATCTGACACTGACTCTTCCCCGCCTGAGCATTAATCGCATTCTGGAAAAGGGCATAGTTGCTGCAGACTTGAGGGTTGAATGGTCCGGGGAAGAACTTTCCGCCCATGTGGTATTTGGGGGCATTGATGCCTTTGCTGTGGCAGTTCTCGGGTGGGTTCCAGCAGTTTGAGCCTGGTGGGGGTTGGTTGGTTGGTGGTGGGGAGGGGCCGTTCTTTGGTGGGGGTGGTGATGGGCCGTTCTTTGGTGGTGGAGGAGGAGGACCGTTGTTGCCAGGGCCCTTTCCAGGACCGGCGGGTCCGTTTCCTGGAGGCAGTGGGCCATTGCCTGGTCCTTTGCCGGGACCAGCAGGGCCGTTTCCTGGTGGAGGTGGTGGATTGTTGCCAGGGCCAGATGGTCCGCCGCTAGGACCGGTTGGAGTGGAAGATGGGATGTTGCTAGAGCTGCTTGGAGTTGAGGATGGACCGCCGGAGCTTGGAGCTGTACAAGTTGGTGGGACAGTCACATTGGTCTTGTCGTAGCCTTGATTGTAAATTGCCATGTCAGTACGGCTGGGATTTAAGGTAGGAGTTGACGAAGATCTCACCATTACTAGCAGTGATGACGATCTGGAACTGCTCACGCGGCTGGCCGGTGTTGGTGGCCATCGAGGAGTCAATGTTTGAACCGAAGAGAGCGCAACGGAAAGAAGTCATGGAAGGAGGGTTACTACAATCTGTTAGCCCCTCATTGTTCGACGAAGTCAAGACGAGAATGCTTACGGGCAGTCCTGTCCCCATACTGTGGGATATCCAGGATCATAAGTAGAATCATTGTTGGTAGGGTTCAAAGATGGGTCGCGTTCAGCAAAGATATTCTGAATATTGGTTAGTCGAAACATCCAAATTCATGAAAGGCCTATGCTTACGAAAGCAGTGCAAAGATCTGTCTGGTCGCAAATCAAAGCGCACTTTGCAGCGTCATAGCTCTTCAAGCTGTAGAGCCGAAGGTACGAGCTGCCTTGGACAGAAGCATTCAAGTCCTTGAAGACCTGCTTGTATTGTGTGTTGTTTGCCGAAGCAATGGTGGTAGGAGCAGCATTGGCAGCTGAGTGGAGGGCAGTATAAGCAAGGAACGCTGATGGAGTATCTGGAGATGGCACAGGACCGTATCCATCCGGCTGAGGAGCGCAAGGGTCAAGTGGATTGATGAAGCCGCAGTATGTACCGGCTTCTGGCTGTGTGACGCAAGGCTGGCCAGCTGTAGTGGTCTTGGAGGCGGCCAAGGCTGGGTCGGTCGTGTAGTGTGTCGCCAAAGCAGGGTAGTAGGGAGTGTAGCTGTTATCCTGGTATTCGCGTTTGTTGACTTGGCCGGTAGCTTGGGCTGTGGCTACTCCAGAGACAGCTACACTGGTGTAGAGAGTGGCAGTGCCTGAGCCTTCTGCTTGTGCTACTGAGTCCGGGCCTGAAGGTGCTGGAGTAGCAGCGGCAAGCTGTGCAACATCGAGTTGGGGAACTGGTGCAGGGCTAGCAGAGACAACTGCTGCCAGCGCCGCGCAGGCGATGACTGCTCGCTGCATGTCTGTGGACGATTGAAGTGTCGATCAAATGAGTAATACAATAAGTCCGATGTAAAATGAAGGTGAAAGAGTGACGCCCGAGTAGAGCTGATAGCAGTCTCAATGAAAGTGACGATGTCCTCGATGGAGATGGGCTCTTCTCTCCTGCGGCCTACCGGCTCTCTTATATCTCACAGACGAGTTGTGACTCCAGGTCTCGACCACGATCTACTTCGCAAGCTTTCAGCGATAACACTACTGGGCCCCTGCGAACGTCCTTGCAGTGGCGTCGTTCATTGCAAGCACGCGGATGAATGGTGATACTAGGCTGTGGAGTCGGCCCCATGGCAAATACCGTAAGTTCAAACCATGCGAGGCGGATTCGTCATAGTGGAATGCCATTTCAAGACATGAGGTTCCAAAAGGGGAATGAAGTGGGAACTCGTGTAGACAAAAGAGCAATAGCGCCATCTTCAGGGCCGACTCGGCTTCGTGGTTCGGTGCTGTTTTGAAATATCAAGGCCTGCCCACGTTGCTTGCGCGTCACAACGTGAGCCGTTGTAGCTAGCGCGGTGCTCGACTCGCACCTGTTCCTGCATAAGCTGTAGCATATCGTGGATAAGGTGAGACATCGCCGGCTGGCCGGTGCTGGTGAGCCAGCTCTCCACAACAATTGCTCGGATTCGCGGACCCAAACGGATCTGGAGTGCCGATTGCCATGCAGTTCGCAGAGCAGAGTCAGTCGGCGTGTTCCGGGGCCTCACCCGATCACTAGATCTCGGAAATCTCATGATCGTCAGGTACGAAGCTTGCTTCCCACGTGGCGCACACTATTTGCGGTAGTACCGAAATGCTATTTTTTGTAACAACACCTTCGTTCGCGACGCAGGTCAGAGTATTATGCGTGATGGTTCTGTCGGTCCGGTATTGAAGTGTCGGAAGGCCGTCGAGCGCAACCATATCGATTCCACTGTCCTGGGCATCTCTTCTGTTGGAAGTGCTGCTCCCAAGCCCAGCTGAAGTCAGTTCCCAGTGGGTCCAGACTGACGTCGCGCGCTCAGTCGGTCGCTTTGTGAACCGTGGGTCATTTGGTGGACATTTTCGTACAAAGTATCGTCCCTCATGCTGCTCGTGGCGTCTATACGAAGCACTGGCACGAGGCTTGTCTCAGGAGTCAAGCATTCAAGATCTTGCCATAAGCTTTGTCGATGGTCCGAGTGAGACAGCTTGAAATTCTTGGTGTTCAGCCCCTGCGCCTTAAGCCAAAGATTTGAGGTCTCGACACCGACAAATTGGAATCCCCGATTCCGGTGCCGGTCTGTGGTTTGGTACTCGGCACTCAGGTATCGTTCATGACGTCCGCAGGGAAGACGCCGGCGTACGGTACCAATTTTTGCATCCTTTCGTGTGGGTATTCAGGCAAGCATGAATCGCGCTGTCGCGACACCCCATATCTTTATGAAGTACCCCTGAGATCCCGTGCCGATACCTGCATGACCCACTCAGGTTCTTATGCCTAGACTGCAAGGAGCGCGTCTGAGCAGCAGCAGCAGCATTTGATGGCAAAGGTGGGTGAAGGTGTGGAATCGGTGCAGTCCTTCCCTGTGATCTTGTTGCTCACCTCAACTCCCACTCCCAACAGGCTCCCTCACCGGTAAGCTCGTGAACCCACAGACCTTCTTTCTCTCTGATAGCGCGGCTCCATCCACATACACCACCGCCTGCTGATCTTGCTCCAAATCCACATCAACCTCCCCCCACGCAATCGGCTTTTCCTCCAAGCCTTCATCCCCTCTCATTGCGATACATGCTTGTTGAATCTTCCTCGAATCCGACCCGACGAAAGGCATAGACCCCATCTTCAATTTCCTTTGCCCAAAACCAATCGCAACCAGAATCATCAAAGATCCTAAAATGATGACGATAAGAATAGGAAGACAAGAAAACGCGACGCGACTTTGTTCCTGACCAGGAGGATCGATGGCGACACCTTCACGGTACACGACGATCCGGGAGAGGAAGAAAGATTGCGAAATGAGCCAGTGGAGAGTTGTGCTTGCGATGAGGAGGAGGATACTGTAGCGGAGAGGCAGCTGAAGGTAGTACGTCGATCGCTGTTGCCCGGTTGGTCTCGATACACGAAGAGGCTTGTATCGGAGGTAATAGCTACTCCATTCGGCTCCTAGAAGCATGGAGGTGAAGAGACCGTTGTAGGCCATGTAAAGGATACTGCAGATCAATTGTGGTACATTGGCTAGGATGATGCAGCCAATGAGACCTTTGAAGCCGCGTTGTGCAGGCCCAGCGCCGATGATAGAGCTGGGATTCAGTGTGCCGAAGCCACTCGTCGCCAGCGAGGGCCTGGTTGAGCTATTGATGCCTGTCCAAGTAAGGCCTTTGTGGAGGTAGATTGATGCCGTGATTATGCCGCCGAGGCAGAGTGGGATGGTGAAGTACCAATGCAAGGGTGAAGTATGCCTCCATCGGAGTATCTTCTTCGAGATCTTGCGTCCCTCGCGCTTGGTCCCTGTCGTAGTAGATGTTTTCAAGAAGCTGGCAATCGCATCACCGATGGTGACCAGTATTGCCTCTCGGTGCAGAAACAACGTAAAGAGCATTACGACGCTCTTTGCAGCGTTACACGCAATGGCCACGAACAGAACTTGGACCGTGAACTGCAGCTCACATTTCGGCTCGTTGATCCTGGCGAGGCAGTAGTCAATGATGCGATTGTTTGCGCTCCATCGATCTGGATGAGCCCGAATCCATTCTTCGTTTCCACCCGGAAAGACCCAATCCAGAGACGTTTCTCGGCGCCGATCAATCCAGCCTTTTGGCCATCTGTCATGGTCGATGGTACCCCACCATAGAAATGTCCTGTTGTCTTGCTCGGGGGACGGACTTGTGATGAGCAGGATATCAGCATAACCGCTGATATAGTGCTGTCCATACTTTGCCATACAATCTGCGTTGTCGAATCTTTGCACCGCACTACCGTTGCGGAAGTTTTCGCTGAACCACTTCTGTTTCTCCCGTAGGTAATCGTAGGATGGACCATAGTCCCGTATCATCTCATTCACCCACGGGTAGTATCGACCGCTCGAGTTGTAGGTATATAATCTTCCGTCGGGACCTCCATCATCAGAGAGTAGATTAGTGGCGGTGAAAGGCGCGCCGTTCAACCAGTTCTCCTCGGCCAGAAAGATGTCTAATGATGTGGTAAGCTGCAGGAGACTGCTTTTGAAAAGCGATGACTTACCATAGACGTTATTGTCAATCGTCTTGAAGATAGCAGAGTTGTACAGCAGGTGAATTGGGAGGCTTGTAAGAGCCAGTATCCAAATGGCGCAGGTCCGCCATGCCGAGACTTTGCCCATAATGTTGCTCAAACTCAGCAGGCCAATGTCGACTGACTCGTTGTTCGCGTGGGCTTTGTCGATTTCAGCTCGTGTTGGAGCTGCCAATGATTGCATGGTGTAGTTCGACGCCGAAAGCATCGCGGAGCTCAAGACGTTGATGATAACGTGGAGACCAGTAGACCAGGCATTTACGGAGTTGCATGAACCTTGAAAGATTGTGCCAATGCCCGCCATCATACTGCCCGCGAATTGCTGGAAGGCGAATACGGTGAGAATTATGTTGGTGATGAGTACAGCGCAGCACAAGGCTGTGGACGCAGCGACGCCCGCCTTCCAGGTCTTCCATCGAGAAGGTGGCAACGCCTTTGGCGCATCATCTTCGTGTGCTGCTCGTAGGTCACTTTCATGCACGTGTACTTCCTCTTTGGCAGGCACCGCAGTGTAAGTGAAGGCAGAAGCCATGCTGCATGTCTGAGCATGGGCTCTGGCGGAGGTGAGACCGCCTTAAAAATGCAAGCGCAATGGAGAGGACGGGTCTGGGTACTGACCACAGCCAGGCTGGGCAGCCAAGACGAGGCTTGTATCGCTTGCCATGCGAAGGATTGAGGCGCATGCATGCTTTGGTGTATATTTAGACGATTGAGACCCTTTCTGCTGTGATCGGCCTTCTCTTGGGGTACGGTATTGCTTGTCCGCTGTGATAGCAAGCAAGGACGTGACGATTCTTGCCTAAGTGAATGACCATACACAGCGATGTAGGCCAAAGACTTGCAGCTTTGGGGCTTGTTCGGCGATTGCAGGTGGTAGTGGAGGATGTTGTAGTTGAGAGAAGGAGGAAAGAGAAGGGGTCGGCGAGGCAGCTACTCGATTCAATATATTGACGAGAGTTTGAAGGATGATGCATCAATGAGAGCGGCACCAATTCCGCCGAGCGGCCGGACTTCGTCACTTGCCTCGACAACTTTTGTTCAGCAACCACTACCAACCACCATCATGATACTACCGACCGGCGCTGCATGTCTGTAGCAGCAAAACTTCGACATCTCCTACGACGAGCCGGCTCTCGATCGTCAATCTCCACCTCACTCACACCACACCGCTCCGCCGCCACAATGGCTCCCGCAAAACTTGAAGGCCGCGCCTTTTACGAGTCTATCGGCTCTCCGAAATATGTCGTCGCACCCATGGTCGATCAGTCCGAGTTCGCATGGCGACTGCTCACTCGCTCCTTCCTTCCACCAGAGCTGCGATCCAGCATCCTCTGCTACACACCCATGTTCCATGCGAAGCTGTTCTCCGATAATCCAAAATACCGAGCGAATCACTTTGAGCCTCTAAAGCCGCCTATCACCATGGCCGATCCTCCAGACGCAGAGCACCTAAAGACAATGGGCGAAGAGGACAAGTACTTGGACGGCAATCCGAAGATAGATCGACCTCTCTTCGTCCAATTCTGTGCCAATGATCCAGACCTTTTCTTGAAAGCTGCACAGATGGTGGCTCCTTATTGCGATGCTGTGGACTTGAACCTGGGATGTCCGCAGGGCATCGCAAAGAGGGGAAACTACGGCGCATTTCTGCAAGAGGATTGGGACACCATTTACAAGTTGATCAACAATCTGCACAAGAATTTGGATATTCCGGTGACAGCCAAATTTAGGGTTCAAGAGACGAAAGAGAAGACATTGGAGTATGCGAAGATGATTCTCTCCGCGGGCGCGAGTATCATAACAGTGCACGGACGACAGCGACATCAGAAAGGGCATGAGACAGGGCTGGCAGATTGGTCTGTGATTCGATATCTGCGAGAAGAGCTCCCGAAAGAGACCGTGATTTTTGCAAATGGCAACATCCTGCAGCATGGAGACATTGAAGAGTGCCTCGATGCGACAGGCGCAGACGCAGTGATGAGCGCTGAAGGCAATTTGTACGATCCGAGCATCTTTGGTACTGCACCACCAGTTGGGGAAGAAGGACGAGAATACTGGCGAGGGCGGGATGGCAAGGGCGGCTACAGAGCAGACGCTATCTTGAGACGTTATCTGGACATTATACACAAGTACGTCCTCCACCAGGATCCACCTCAGCGTGAGGAGCTATTTCTGCTCTCAGATTCGCAGCCTGAGACCAATGGGAACGCGAATGGTCTCAAGAGAGGCGCCGAGGACGATGTCGAAGGACAAGCGCCTACAAAGAAACAGAAGCGTGAGGCCGTCAAGGAAAAGAAGAAGAATGGAGTGAAGCATGTGAAGTGCACGAACCCGAATCTCTCTGCTATGCAGCCACATTGCTTTCACATTTTGCGATCACTGGTGGGTACACATCACGATGTTCGGGATGCTTTGGCTCGATCGAAGGCTGGCGATATCGACGCATATGAAAATGTATTGAAGTTAACTCAAGCTGCTGTCAAGGAGGGACTTCTGGAGTACGAGAAGGACCCGGCGAAGTTTGGAACTCCAGACATTGCAGACGAAGAGGACGCAGACCCTGCGCTATCGAGTACTGCAGCTGTCCGGCGATGTAAGCGCCCATTTTGGGTGTGCCAGCCATATGTGCGGCCTCTACCCAAGGAGGCTCTGGAAAAAGGCAGCCTGCAGCTAAGTAAAAAGGAGATGGCGCGACTGGCTGCGGAGAAGGCCGAAAAGGAGAAGGCTGGGGTGTCGGCTGATGGCCATGTCGAAATTGTGAAGACTGCCGTGGCAGAGAGCTCGACGAATGGCGCTGCATCGAAACAGGAGATGAGCGCTAGGGGACATGCGAACGCGAATGGAACTGTCACGAAGACCGACGCCGGCGATTCGACAGAAGCGACATCTGCCGTGGAAGAGCGGACTGAGATACCCAAAGAAGGTATGGTCATGGGCTGAGATCAGATGCAATGAAGACATCTTGCACGGAAAGAGGTATTGTGCACCAACGCTTCTCTTCTTCTCAACTTCGATTGCACCATCTCATTCTGCTATTTGCCCATACTCAAACTTTTGAGTACATTATTCTGATGCAGGCCCTCGCTCGATCAGAGCTCGATTGCAACGTGCGATGGCCGCTGACCTCGCGGCATGGCCCACGAAGATTGAGATCTCATGTCGAACAAGATGCGGCTTCTTCGACCGCTTGACGAATGCCGTGCATGCTACACCAGCAGCCTCAGAATGGAGAGCGGGTGTTCAGCTTGAGGGCGCTGTGAACATTCCTTCAAAGCTTAGTCGTACGGTCTGGGACGGTCTTGAAAGCTTGCTCAGCGTGCCAATAGAGCCCAACTTGAGAGACGACTGAGGCCAAAGCAGCTGAAACATACAGCTCGCAACGAAGTTGACGCGTGAAGATTTCCCATCTGGCCCTTCGGCATATCTGTGGCTCGGGGGCTCGTCAGCCAGTCAGCATCACTATCACTTGGCCTTATGCAAAGCTATACTCTATCGGGAAATCGCTCATGGAATATGTCTTGCCTATGCGACGCGAGTACGGACGACACGCGCTATTGCGCTATAGTAACGATTTCGATTTGCTATGCTCGGCGCTAGATCGCAGCACGCCCAGCGACTACTGCAGCACGATGGGCGGTATGTTGTGCCACACGTCTGCTGCTTGAATATAAGAGCGGTGGTAAATCCGCTCGACTCAAGAGATACTACTGCAGTCCCATTTTATCAATCACGATACAAATCATCAACATGAAATGCTTCTCTGCCCTTGCTGCCGCCAGCCTTCTCGGCTTGGCCACCGCAGTCGACATGTCAGGTTACGTCGCTGGTGAAGGTGTCGATGCCGAGTTCAAGAACTACCTCGATGTGTACGCTCGACACTACACACATCTTTCTTTCTCAGACTGATCATTCAACTCTCTCACCAATAGTCTCTATTACGAAGCCGAACTCTCCACCGCCACAACCGGTTTCACCGACTTCTTCATCCCCAATGGCAAACTCATCGTCCGCGGTAGAACTGCCACCGGTTCTGCCGATATCTTGGCGTTCAAGCAACAACTCATGCCACCGAATGGAAACAAGCACTGGAACCATCTTCCAAATATCACGACTGTTGTTGAGGATTCTGCGGAGAGGAAGACGTTCCATGTGCTGGGTTTGATCGATACGACGTATGATGGAGGGAATTGCAGTAGGGCTTAGTAAGTTTCCTGATTTGTCTTGAGCTGTTTCAGATGACGTGAGGGAGAATTTCTTGGCTGATGGCGATGGTGATACAGTTATGTTAGTGAATTCCCGATTCAGAAGAGGGCGGATGGGACGATTGATTTCACGCCTAAGAAGGGGAATTTGATTGAGTATAATGATATTGATATCAATCCTTTGGTGTCGCCGACGGATATTCCGTGCGAGTGATGCAGGAACGTGGGGTCGAATTGCTTGTAGAGTGATGTTCAACAGCGGCGTGAATGCGGCGGAATGATGATCGCATTACGAGGCGGTGTTGCGAGAGAATCAGATCCATCAAGCGTTACGAAGTGAGACCCAGCGAGCTGTCTAGGCGAATACGAATGCAAGTCAGAGACATGCTGGAGGTCTCTCAAAAAACTTTGTATATGGTAACTGAGCAACCGATCTGATGTGAAGCTGTAAGTCAAGCGAGTCGACCAGCGAATGATCGCAGGTCAAATCATCCGACACATCCCTTTCTCATGAACTTCGACATTTGACTCGAGCTTTGCAAGCATGCCAATTGCCAAAACCCAGACATGTTCTTGCATGTTTATTGCAAGCTAAATTGCTCTCATCCACCTAGAATGGCTTTGGTGGCGGCTCCGCATGCCCGTATGGCGGACTTGGTGGCACCCCTAGCCCGCTATATATTTGACTGAAAGGTCTTGTGGGCTTCACTTGCTCGACGGGTTCCGTATGTACGATGACGTTCTACCATATCGAAAACACGTTAGCTTGGATGGGACTGATGAAGTTGCCAAGAACTTGCCTCTTTATCATCAATGATGAACGTCTCACTCCCATCTCGCTCATCCTCCATCAAAGTCTCGCCTCGGGTAAAATCGTTCATACGAGAGTACCTCTTCGGCCGTCCGTTTCTGCTTCTCTCGAGATTGGAGAGTTCCGCTGACTCGCTTCCTGGTTGCCCAGTAATCTTGGATCGGCCAGTCCCGTAGCTTGTCTCGCCGATCAATCGAGGCCAGGTGTGCTTTAAAAAGAGTCGCAGAATGGGCAAGGAGCCACAAATGATCACGAGGTTAGCTTCGATACAAATCCAGGAAGAAGGCGTTGTTAGTGCCCAGGGCATGTCAAGATTGGCGATGAGAGGCGGCATGAGCACGAGGCGAACGATGCTTGTCGCTGCTGTGCTATAAAGTAGTGAGCTTGGTGGATACTGGTGGCCCTGGCGAGTCACCGTGTGACTTACATTGAGCCGACACTGAAGATCACTACCAGGCCAATCTTCTGTACTCGTGGGACTTGTAACTTGAAGACGATAGGCATGGGAAGAAACTGCGATGCTTGATCAGTCACTCGTCAATTTTTCTGATCAAACCTAGGCAACCGACCAGCATGATTATGTCTGTCGCTGCGTTCAGTCCAGCGGTGGCCATAAACACATTTCCACGATTGATGCAATGGCCTTCGGTAATTGTCGGGTCCCACACGCGCTTGAGTGGAATGCATGCGAATGCCAAACACAGCATCAGGACGAGGCTGAATGTTGCAGTCAGGGCCATTGTAGCGTAGACCGCATACTTGAACCATCTCTGTGGTGAAAGTCGCATATAGAATATCAGAATTGAAAACTTTGCGAACGCCATGAATGCGAGGTAGACGATGCTGATGGCTGTGGTGATGAGCACGACATGCTTCAAGTCACTAGCGAAACGTTAGTCCCTTCTGAAGGTCGGCAGATGGCATAGGATGAGACGCCTACGCCAGAGAGATGTCCCAGATGTGCACTCCTGTGAGACCGGCAGCCTTCAAGTAGAGGATGAAAATCTGAACTACTAATGACATAGCCTACGATCTATGTCAGCATTTGATTACTATTCGTCACGACGGATAGCCATGTACCCATGCGAAGAGTAGAAACACATCATCGATACCGAATATCCTGGCCAGCACTGCTTTTGTGTAGATGCGCATAGTCAGCAACATTGTTGCTATGCACATGCCGAATATTGCAAGTACGAATGTTGGCGCATGGTTTCTGATGTGAGGATTTTGCAGGTTCGAAACCATTCCAGGTGGAGCCTCTGCCGCTGGCGTGTGAGCAAGATTGAGAGTCGACATTCTCGCGTGAGCATCGCCTTCCTGACTGCGCAGAGTAGAACGTTGTCCTGTCGAAGCCCAGAATTGCGGCGTAGCTTTGTGCGACAGCGGTTAGAGGAAGGTGTTTGTCAGTTCGATGATCTCTACTGTACGAGGGGACCAGATGAAGAAATGTAGGTGCCGGCGGCCAAGCTAGGATACGAATGCCCTCCTTGATCATGGTTGTGGCCTGGCGAGAGCTTCGAAGATCTCGACTTTAACTTTTCGCAATCCTTGCGCATTGCGGGTTTCGCTCCTCCGTCTTGGTGCGCAATGCCGTCGAAAAGCTGTAGCGATGCCTTGGAAAGACCCCAAAAAGCAGGTGTCTCGATTGCGTCGGCACACGTGTGTGGGTTGCCTTGCCATGTAGTCGATGGTTGAATATGAACGTCTTAGCCCTTGTCGATATACCCACGTAGAACGGCGGGAAGCGCGTTGGTTGACACATTGGGTAGAATGGGTCACCCATGGCATTACGCAGGAACAATAGTCTATCGACAGTACCCTGTGAAGCGCGAAGCTGTGGGTCGAAGTGAGGATTACTACGCAAGGTAGAGAGCTACAGCGTCATCTGGAATGAACAGCAAGTCTCCATTGGTCATCGGATTTGGCAGATGTATGGCTTCCAGTTTCTGGTTGAGGACATTCGTCTACTTCACTGCTGATCATTCTGGTATTGAGATAAAGGGATCTGTCCATGTTGCATGACCATAGATCCCTGTTGGCATGGTGGCCGCTCGTTGGAAATGTGGTTGGTGTGCGGAACGAGCAAAGCCCTAGGTCGATTTGGCGGTCACCATCTGGTAAACTTCCATCTCTGCGCCGAGATGCGACTGGAATCTGGAATGTCGACAACAAGTCTTTGAACATTGGCAACACCGAGCACAGCTTCTGGAGAGCACTGTGGCTTTGGTCAACCGCCAGCATCTCCTGTGCAGTCGGAAAGACGAGAATGAGACTCTTTGTGAGGCTAGGTTTTGTGCGGGTTGCTAGTCAAGGATTGCTTGCTCAAAGATCTGCAGGTTGATGTTGTTTACCCGAAAGCTTGACCTCCTATTGATTCGGACACTTGGGTAGCTGCCAGTGAAGAATCCCGCAGGAGCACAGGAACGTAGTCATCCACACTGCAATATACGCAACGATTAATGTTTGTGCCCGATCGATTATACTTGATGGTAAGCCAGAGTCTACAACTGCTCGAACCCACCGTTCGAGAGTTCTGAGCCCAGACGCTCATGGTCCCATGTCGAGTTAAGCTTGGAGCACTTCACAACAGTGTGCCAGGATCAATGAGCGCAGGAGATTGGAGCAAACGTGATTAGAGATGAGCAGAGCCCTTCACGTGATGTAGCACCAGCGCAGTTGAGACCGAGCGTAACACCAAATCGTTTTCCGCGCCAATGTTTCTCGTATTTCATGCTTCGTGGTAGGAGAATTCGATCTCTGATCGAGCTGCGTCAAGTCTAGGGCGATGTTATCTTCAAGCGGCCCTTTGTATCCAAATCCTTGCGTTTACCAACAAGCTTCGGCTGACAGAAAGCTAATCCTTTTGTGATGGGACGGCTCGCTCCTGAACTTGAAATGGACGTTGACAGAGCTTTTCAGTCCACCAACTGTGTACAGGACACACACACACAAGCAGAAAGGGAGATCAAGCCTGAATGAAGTCGGAATGTTGGTGGTCGATCTCGATTTGCATTTCGTTGACCTGTTCTTTCGAAGCACATGAAATAGGGCGCGTCGCAGTTGATCCCCGTGTGCCGCACGAGTTCAACATGGCAAGTTCAAGAGACAGATTGAGCTTTGACTCATGATCTGGCCACCCCTGTTCTCCCGTAGGAAGAATTGTTCGAAGACACCAAGTGGTACGAGCGAAAATCGGTCACAGCAATATCGCAGTCCACGACCGCACCGCTGGTGAATGGGCTCTTCCAGCTCACGTGTCCGGAACCGCGAAATGTCCTGAAAGCGTTCTTCGAGCTTTCATGAGAGGCTTGGGGTGGCATCGAAGCATTTACCACCCGTGTTTCTTCGAAAATTCAAGTGCATCTTGGCAATGTCGAGAGGGTCCGCTCAGGCTTTGACGTCCAAGAAGCTGTCGGTGCTGATGCCGCTACGCAAATCGAGGCCTCAAAAGCTATGTAGGTCGTAGTGCTTGATGGATCCAGTTGGAAGCCAGGCAGGAATTGGGGCGCACAGCAGGATTCGATGAGGTCGGCTGACGAAGCAACTCCATGTCTTGGCAATGGTCTTTCCCCTCATCCAATCCTTATGATATCGAAGCATTTGCCAATTTCATCCTTTTTGCAACGGCTGGAGCTCACGAATGTCATTGTTTGGGCCGACTCGGCACGCTTGAGTCAGTGATCACTAGAGAAGCAGAGTCGAATCGCAGGAAGGATGTCATTGTCATTTTCCTCTGTAAGACCTGCCGAGCTTAAGCTAGCTTCAGCTGAACGGAGCACATGCTCCTCGGCTCCTTCAGCGGAGTAGTTGCAAGCGGAGCGCGCAGAAAATTATAGGTATGTGGATCTGAAGAGGTCAATAATATCTTCGACGGCTTCAGGCAGCCTCGAACTTTGCCTGGTTCGTTGAATTCCATAAGGGCAACTGGAACAGTATAAATTGTCAAGAACTAGCTCTCGCGTTCTCCAGCATCAAGGTCCGAACATGCCTCCAAACAGCGAGTTCACACGAAGCGAAGCTATTCCCGGTGATACGACGCCGGACCTTTCCTGCCTCAGAGGGAAGAGCGTCATCCTGACAGGCGGAGGTTCTGGCATCGGCGAGCAATACATGCGCCACTTCGTGGCAGCTGGCGCTTTTGTCACCTTCAGCGATATCGTTGAGGACCGAGCACAGAAGCTAGTGAGCGAGCTTGGTTCGGAGAATGTGGCTTTCGTGCCTGGCAACGTACTGGTATGGCAAGACCAAGTCAAACTTTTCAAGGCGGCTCTCGAAAGGTCACCAAGCAAGACCATCGACATCGTTATTGCCAACGCTGGCATCGGTCTTCTCGATGACTCCCTCATACACACCGAAGATTCCAATGGCGATCCAGTTGAGCCCGAGCTCACTACCCTCAAAGTCAACATCATTGGTGTATTTTACACCGTCAAGCTGGCCATGTACTACTTCCCGAAGCAGCCTGAGGGTGAAGATCGGGACCGATGCATTATTATGACTGCCAGTCTTTCTGGGTACCTTGACCATGCGGACGCGCCTCAGTACAATGCTTCTAAGCATGGCGTTCGGGCAATCATGAAAAGCATTCGTCGGACTGGACCGGCACAAAACATCAGAATCAATCTGATTGCGCCTTGGTAGGAAACAATGCTGTTGTTCCATCAATCTCACGATCTAACTTGACGCAGGTTCATACAGACGAGCCTCGCCCCGCAGCAGTTCTGGGACGCAGTCAGAGCTACTGGTGCGGAGTTCTGTGACATCAAAGATGCCGGCAAAGCTGCAACTCATCTAGCTTCGGACAAGCGCATCAATGGTAAATGCTTTCCCTTTCTGGGCACGCAAATTGTGCTAACAGAAGTAGGACGAGCGCTGGGAATTGTTCCCAAATCATTCCAACAACGTGGATATTTTGATCTCGAAGTGGACGACTGGAATGACGAGAATTATATGACAGCGTATCAGAAAGGTTTAGTGGGGAGAAACGCTGCATCGAAGCATGAAGCGGAGCAGAAAGAGCCATCTGCACTCGATGTAACTTCGAATCCTGCTATCGAAGCATAGAACCGCAATTGGAGCGCGAGATGGAGTTTCCTGGTGCTTCTTCGAAATGCCTCGCAATGCCTGGCTATAGCAAAGCCCTCAGTGATAAAGCATTGTCGAAGTGATGAAAGAGACGGGCAGCAGCAAGCTTCTTGCGCCACGGACAAAGGAGTATAAGTTTGCTGCTTCGATCACAGATGATAAAACTGTGATGTTGTCACTTTTACCCCCTACAACGAAGATTCTCATCAAAGTTTGTCTGTCACTGGAAGGCAAAATGATGCAACCAGAGCACGAACGTCCCTCTCGATTGAAAAAGCGCGGACATGTCTCTACAGGCGTCGCCGAGGATCTGCAGAGCGACGTGGTTCGTCCTAACGGTGAGTACGTCCCTTGATAAGTGACGAAGTTATGAGTTGTGTCTCTAGTGTGAGAGTCAGCTGACAGCATCGCTATTATAGATCAATTTGTACTTCCAATTCGCACTGCTGTCGCTTCGAACGGTGTCGACCCGGACCCTTCCTCGAGACCGAATGCTCCCGCTCCGTCAACCCAAGGCTCCGACGTGAATCCACTCCTACGCACTACAGACTATCTGCAACATCCAATATACCTGGGTAGCAGGTCAGTGTCTGTCGATGCGGCTGCAAACGTCAATTCAAGTGTTTTCTTGGGATCTCACGCCACGGCCCCAGCACTTGAGCATGCCAGTGTCGACCGACTCCACTGCCCTCCTGCACCCCGGAAACCATCAGCACAATACAAAAGCCGGTCATCGCCTGTGGTTCCGGCTGGCAGTGTGAGTTCGGATAATGTATTGGGATCTTATGCCACCGCTCCAGCACTTCAGGGCTCCAACGTCAACTCACCGCCCCGTCCTCCAGAGCTCCTGGATCCATCAGTTTTCTACCGTAGTGGGTCAGTGTCTGTCGATGGGTCTGGGAACGTCAATTCGAATCTTCCGTTGAGATCGTATCCCGCCACTCCAGCATTCCAAAGCTTCAACATCATTCCGCCCTTCCGCTTTCCGGGACCTCCTCATCCACCAGGAGTTTTCCCTAGCGGGTCAGTCGTTACCGAGGCTGGAACACCAGTAGATGCAGCAGAAACGGCGAACGAAGACGAAACGGAAGATTCTGCTGGAGTGGAAGCAGTTATCAAACTCGTCAAAAAGCTACCCCTCCTGGAACTGGTGTACCTCGCTGAAGTTGTTGAGGTTGAGGTGAAAGCTCGTGGCATTCCTCAACTTGGCAGGGCATCGTACCATTCTAATGATCGCCTGCCGACCAAGTTCGATAAAGCGCGTAGCGGGAGGATGATCGAAGAGGGCAGAAAACTGACTGAGCGCATGGCGGCAGACGATCAACGGTTTGCTGAGATTGGGAAAAAGAGACGAAGAATGGAAGAACAGACAGTTGAAGGAGTGAGAATGCTGCGGGAAGGTCTGTTGAAAATTCAAGCGAATGTACCGACTGAGCAGGGTCACGCGGGATTGTAGCTGTGGGAAACACGTCGTTGGATGTAAAGGTCATTTGAGCCGCCACAGGCTTGGCCACCGTTGACGTCGTATCCTTTTACGAAAGAGTCAATGCAGCATGAAAGGCTCGTGGCATTGTCCGGCTAGTAGGAACTTCCTCCTGACCTTATGATCCCTCTCCAGATTCATTTGACGAAGCGCGCAGCATTGAGGTGGATGGAAGAGATAATAGACCCGAAGAGAAGTCCTGCCAACAGTGTGGCGAAAGGATCTGACAGAAGAAGACTGGCAATGATGATAACAGAACACGAAGGACTGAAATTTAATAGAATAGAAACCGGGTTGTTGACTTGACGGCGATGAGAAGTCGCCTATGTACGTATTGGGAAGTGTCATGCCTACTAATCATAATCGGACAACCCGCGACACTGGTCGCGGCTTATGATTTCTCAGCCTCATCGACCTCAGCAAGACCGGCAAATTAAAAGAGCTGCGTTGGGTGCTCAAGCGCCAACTCTGGCCGACAATTTGCTTATACACGGAGACAGCCGCACGACTCCAGTGACCACATTCTCCATAACAGCTGCGTTGGTGTTGATACTGCCCCTGCCATAATGGCTATTGGTTACCTGGCGGCCCCACAAATGTTCGATCAAAACAGTAGACTTTGTTTTCAGCTTCCTGAGCTCTTCAGGAACGATACTTGCAGTAATTGGACGCTGAGCGAACGAAGAAGGAGCAGTTAAGATTCAACTCGATAAAGCGTTCCAACGACGTTGCCGACTCCGACCTGCAAACACACCTTTACTCGGCCGAGCGGCCCTAGACGAAGAGCATAGCTTGTGTCATGTACGCGAGGGCAAGATCTCTGTTGTGAAGCTGACCAAGACGACCCAAAGCCTCCAGCTTGAGCAATTACACGGCTTCAACCACAAATTTTCGTTTCGCAATCTTTCTTCGAATTGCCTCGCCACACCTGGCTTGGGCCAATCACTTTGAAGACATCAAGGCATGTTGCAAACATTGAAAGAGATATGCGGCAACAAACTCTTTGCTACAGTTTAGCCCTCGACAAAGAAGCATATGTTTGCCAATGAAGGCTCATCTTGACATATACGACTGCGCGACTTCGTGCCCGATACTGAACGTACCGTCGGAGGAAGAAAATCGGCGAACACGAGCATCATGACTGGCGCACGGCACGTCCATCGCAAGCGGAGTGCTACAAACAGTGCACAGCCATCGGCGGCTGCAGATGCTGCCGCCCTAGCAGCTGACCCGACGGCTCTATCTAATCACATCAATGTTGCGTTCCAATAGCGGCACTACCCTTCATTTCGCACTCTCGAAGAGAAGAGACGGTGCTTGTCGCACGCGACCGCCGAGTTGTACGCTACTCCTGGAGAAGAGGACGCATGGCCATCAGCAGAGAATTCGAATACTCTCGTCTCCAGTGCAACACCAGACACAGAAATGGATGTCGCAGAGGATTCACCCGAGAGTGAGCCACAAGATCGAGAAATGGGCGAAGAAGACGAGGAGGAAGAGGAGGAAGAGCAGATGGAAGAGGAGGAGGAAGATCAAGAGGAAGACGAAGAGGAAGAACAGCCGCAGAGAAAGAAGCAGAAATCACGAGCTCACTCTACTCGTTACGTGAGGCCGGAAACCAGAGTGATGAACGCACTTTTCGTAGCCTTCAGAAAGATGCGGCCAGAAGATCTATACCGTATCTCTCAAGAAGTGGACATCACGATGAAGGGCCGCGGCATGAAACGTACGCCCCGTCGACTTCCCACTGCCGTAATCGATGCGAGGTACACCGAGAATCTGATCGAGCAGTGGGAGGAAGCAGAAGACTATATGGTGAGAATTGAGAACAACTTTACCAAGTTGAAGAGATCTCAAGATGCTAGGATGGAGGGCTTGAAGTTGTTGAAGGAGGGGTTGAAGGAGATTCGAGAGAAGGGAACGAAGGTTGAGCCTGACGACTAGCTCTTGGCGCAAGGGCCGGGAAGACTCGGTATGGTACCAGAAGGGTCTTTAGCTTAGGGGGCATTGCTATTCCTGAGCAAGCAATGTGGCTTAGGGGTTTGATGGTGACGGAAAGAAATTCCGGGCGCCGAAAGGCCTTCAATAGTCTCTCGAAACGATGTCTTTGTCACAGATGTCCTAATCAATTGGAGGAATCTCTGCATGAAAGTTAGGTAAAGGTCGTTTTCCAGAACGTCGACCACCGCGCTTGCCAAAGGCAGGATATCAAACTTTTGTTATCACTGATCCCTTTAGTCCTTCCCCTCTATCATAAACCTCCTCTCGCTTTTCACTCTCGCTTTCGCGAGACAATGTGACCCCATCGATCGGCACAGAATACTTTCCCTGCGTCGGACAATCTTGTCGATAACCAGTCGGTAGAATGAGCTCATCCTCATTGTGGGCCTTTGTACCGTGCCCGATGCCAGGAGGAGGGAGTATCGTGCTCAGGAACCAGAACGTGAGCGAAGATATGAAGAAGCCTAGATGAACAATCAGGTTTCGAACACAGACGCTACAGAGCACTTGCGCACATACCTGTCAAGAAACCCAGACGACTGAGTTTCATAGCCGAATTTGGAGCGCGATCCAAGTCGCTGACGCTGGCTAAAACGACAATTAGCATGTTCTGAAAGGAGTGCTAGTGTCCGTCCTCTTGTACTCACTGACATATCCGGGCATTGCAGGTATGACGCCAATGAGGAAAGCAGCATACGCTCTCCAGTTGAAGCCTTTGTAATACCAGTAGATTGAAGCACTGTTACCACGATACAAATCATCCACTTGAGCCAGGTCAGCGTACAACAGACAAGCGGATTCGCTACTTGACTTACTCTTGATGAGTCTTTTCCGTACGATCCAGAAATCCGTGACCAGGATTCCAGAGCACGGTCCGTAGAAGTTTCCGAAGCTTGGACAGAATCAGCATGTATCAAACACACTAAGAAGCCTGGTACGAACCCGTTGAGGACTGCGATAAACGTTTGCGCATTCACGGTGAGTTGCCAGGGATTTACCGCGATACCAATAGCTGCAATTATGTATGCTCTGTGTTTCAACCGTCAGCGAAGCTCCGCGCATCAATTTCTTCTCAGCGGACGCACCCTCTGCGAATGTTGAGCCATTTCGGAGCCCAGGCCTGCAGGTCCATAGCAACTGCTGTGGAGTTGAGGATCACATTGACGCAGATCTGTGCCCAGGCGCAGCCGGCAGATGCAAAGAATCTGTGCTTCGTTAGCACCGTCTACTGACTGCCATATCTGCTTCACGTACACGCCTGCTCTCGACGATGACGAGTTATTGTGGTATCACTGTATCTCTCTCAACAGGAGATAAGGTTGCCAATAAGTGTCTCCTAGTGCTTGACTTGCAGCCGATGTCGCGATGATGCCAATTGCAACTGCGTATCGTCAGCAGAGTGGCCACAAATGATACGCGCAAATTTCCACACACAGACGGAATAGACACAGATCACCAATGCAATCACCTGGACTGTCATGGATTTGGTGTTGCTGATTCTGGCCAGACGACACCAGTTTGCGTTTCCGAGAGTGACAGTTCCCATGTTCCCCAGCACAGCTGTGGCGCCATAGACGACTGCCCATGCTGCTCTCATCGTCAGCTCTCTGTTGCGAGAGGTGTAGCATTGCTTTCTGTTACCTGTCGAATCTGCCAAAACGGAGTCTGACTTGTAATCATGGGCGAAATATGGACCTGCTGTCCCGTCTGCGTGCTTTACTGCCCAGATCAAGATCCCTGAAGCCACCGTCAGTGGTAATGCATAGAGTTTCGTCGTTGTTAATTTGATATACCAAACACAGTGCATGTGAAACATGCAAACGAGATCAAGAACGGGCGATCGAGCTTCTCTGGTGGGATCCATAAGACGAAAGCATCTAGCCATTAGTCAGCACCTGCCGTAGAGGTCGACTAGACCGACTTACAGAGAACGTTGTAAATGATGACTACAATTTCCTTGAGTCAGCTCATCCACCTAGCCAAAATATAGCACTTTTTGGCAGACTCACATCCAATCAAATCCTGAGACGAATCTTTAGCATCAGCTTCGCACATCCACCCTTCCATTCGACAACCTTCCAAGCCGTACAACTATGACGAGAAGAACTCACCTTCAACTCCATTGTCCCTCCGGCGAGCGGATGCGACCACTCAGCCCAAGAGATCGACATCGTTCCAATACACGTGGAAACAGCCTGTGCTCCCCACCATCCTTCGATTCCATTCCACACAATGCCCGGCAGAACTCGGATCAAGATTGGTAAGTACGTTCCTCGCAGGCCCCAACAGGATCGAGCAGCGACGTTGTAGGTGATGTGATGACTGCCACCCATCCACTGCAACATTAAGACAACGGGTCAGTCATTCATCTGGGGAATTCGTGTCTGGGTTGAGATGAGGAGAGGATAACACATACGCCGCACAAAACAGCCAAAGCCGCCAAAACGATCGGTGAGAAGATCCCCGCACCGAGTGCCTGTTTTCCACTCAATCCAAATGCAATAAGCGCGGAGCCTGTGGAATAATTATAAATGGCGAAACTACCCGTGGACCAGTATGCGATGTAGTCCCAGGTTCCCCATCGTCGACTATTTTTCTTGTAATAAGTATAATTCGTCGTGCTTGCATTTCGTGGAAATTGACAGAGCTTACCGGTCCTCGGTCAAAGGTACGAGATCTACGTGGTCGGCGGTGAGCGTTGTTGTGCTGATGAACGAGCTGGAAAGAAAGGAAAGTAGACGTACCAGGAGAAGTATAATGATCAATCGCATAGGTTCCCGTCTCAGGCTGCGGGACCTGGAATCTCTTGACTCTGCGCCTCAACCCTGATGATAGTGCCATCATGTAGCTGGCAATACGAAACCCAATGCCAGAAGACTCCGTCGTAAAAGCAGACTTTCAAGCTCGCAATGAAAGTATTGGGGCACAAGAAGGTTCATATGCCCACATGGCATCACACGTGGAGCTCCGAACGTGGAACACAAAGACTTAGGGCAAAGATAAAGGACCTGTGGATGTACTGTATCTCTCATCGCGAGAGCCTTTTGATCCTTATCATGTATCTTCGACATCCTTGTCATCCCGGAGACGCGGATCTGGAGCTCTGATTCACCAACGAAAGTCGCTATCTCATTCTGAAACACCGTCGGCCTGCTTACATCCAGAGCGACGGGCGATCAGGCCATGCCATTGTGCGGCGGCCATTGGAAGCGGAAAGCGGGGTGTTGTTGTATCGACTGGGACGGTCGATGAACTGATAGGGCAGTTCACTAAACCCCGGCCTATCTCTCCGCCAAGACTAGGTCGATGCCAGGCTGAGAACCGATACTTGGGGACTTCTATTCCAGGCAGTAGGAAGAAGCATATACCTGCCAGTTATGATGCGACTTCGTCCTTGTGACTTCGGCGCAGGTTCGTCGTATTCTCCGAGTAAGACAGTCCGAGACATTCAAGAACCAGCATCCTCTCCTACCACGCCTCGAGCGATTTAGCATCTCATTCCAGGTTTTGATATCGTATCAAGTTGACTATGATAGCATGCCCGTTGAAAAATTCAGTGCTGTCGTCAGCATAGCCACACATCCTCTCCCTCCTCCGCAATAGTCTCCCAATACCTCCTAAAATGAGCCCCACGAGATAGACCATCTTGCTCTTCAGAAACCCCGATCGTCAAATGATGTAAATACGCAAACCCAATGAAGCGCCAATACTCATCAGGAGATTGATGCCGAATCACAATCGCAAGAGAACAATTTGGAACCATGGCAAGGCAGTCCCCTGGCTGTGAGCCCTTCGGAGTCCAGCCCAAATAGTTGTTATCTGTCACAAAGGCGAGAGCTCCACCTGAACTTCTGACTGCATAATTGAGATAACCGAAATAATGTCGCGAAGGGTTTCCGTCGTCCCATGTAGCAGCGAAGCTTGGAGGAATGGTACTATCGGGCTTGCGTCCTGCGAAACCGTCTAGAGTGCGGCGTTGAAGTTGTGAGATGGCCTCTTGTAGAGAAGAAATTGGCGGAAGCTCGATGACACCTTTGATGTCTGTGTCTGTGTGTATTTGCGTTGACTCCTGGTCGTCCGTGCTGACGGTCCCGGCATCGACGAGGCCTTGCCAAGGTGTTATGCCCAGTCCATAGATCGATGTTGCTCCCATGTAAGTGTCTACTTCAAAGGATACTAGATGGCTAAGTACTGCAAGCCGACTGCATCGAAGGCGAAGATGCTGCAAATCTTGGCTAATAGAACACCACTGTTCGCCAGATGGGCTTGTGAGGGCGGTAGAAGAGTTGTATGCGAAGTTCATATGCAGCAGGTACTCGACTTGTAGATCCAACGCTCCTGGTGTATTCAGCTTCTGCTGAGCGCGAGAATCTGCCGGCTGTTTCGTCAAATTGGCTGCCCATGAAGGCAGCGAAGGTATTGTTGCATGCAACTCCACCCCCGGCTGTCTTGACAATTGCATGACAGACAGTCTGCCGCTGGACACAATGGTGGAGTACGTCGCCTGCGCAAACACCTTCCAGACTGGTGACCCGTAATCGACACTTAATGAATCGAGCTGATCCTTCCGCAGCAGCCCAAGTACTGCATAAAGCTTGTCCCTAGGATCCGAGCAGTCTGTGTTATCAATGATCGACATCACCGACCCGTCATCGAGGGAGCATCCCGAAGACCATCGCTGCTGATCCACCAGTCCTGCTAAGAAGTCCAAGTGGAGCTCCAGAGCGACGACTTCCTCACATTGATTCCAGGAAACAGGTATCCCATCTGCACTATACGATGCCAAAGACCAGACAGGGCGATTCAAGGATGCGCGTCCAAACGCCAATCGAGTTTGCGATGCAACGACATATTCTTGGACGCACCATGCCCGCCCCGTCCAAACTGGCTGTGTCGAGACCAGCGCACTAATGAAGTGGCGACGAAGGGTCCATTGACGAAGGCGTTCAAGACCGAATCTGTCTTTATGCTGTTCTGGGAATTTCGGCGGTGTATGGGATGCATCTCGGAGTCCCCATGCGATCATATGAAGCGCACTCACGAAAATGTTGACAGACGCTGGATCCCCTATCCAAACATTAACGATCTCAGCCCAGCGATAGATCTCAGGCATGAAGCGAACTTGTGCACTCCTCTCTTGCAGATCGGCTTGATTGATACACAAGGCATCAATCCAAATGAGTCTAGGTTTCCCGTGCCTTGGTCGAAGCCCTCGTAGCGCCTTGAACAGATTATCGGTGACAGGAACCATAGTCCGCTCGTTTCGGCCACTCCTGTAGCAGATTGTACGGCCTCTTTGAGAGACACCCCACGTATAGGACAGTGCCTCGTACGGAAACACTTCGCCAGACTCGTACGAGCCATCGCAGCCTGCTATTCGTGCCACCAAGACCGGTTTGATGGGCCCAAAGGCGCGCACTTCTCCATTCGCCTGGAACTCCTCAACTTCAGTGGTAGTAGCAGGCAGGAGGCAAGCAGTGCAAAGTCGAAATTCAATTTTGCTTCTTGTCGATAGGCTGGGAAGCAACTCGACTAGACGAATTTCTTTGTTGCTCGAGTCGATACTGCTGTACATAGTCGATGCTGACTCGTTGGCAAGACAACCCGTAAAAAGGCTGGAGAGGCTGATGTTGCGGCGGCCTCTTCGAGTGCTTGAGAGAATGCTGCGGTCTGCATCAAGATTGAGCCATCAAACATGCGGCACTTGCGTAGACGAAGATCGTGTACAGAGCCAATGTGGATACCATAGTCATGTCCAAAGGGAAGGGGTTGCCTCGGCGGCTGCAATCCTCCCGAGAGCGGGCGCGATGGAAGTTTCGTACTTGTGTGGCTGCAAATGTGGCTGTGACTTTCACAGCTCGCGTCGATAATTGATGTAATCGGACGACGAGCACGAAAATCATGGCTCTGTACATGATAAGGCTGTACCTGCAAGGGATCAGCTGCACACCGGTAGCCATCGAGAGAGAAAGAGCAATACATGAAACTAGACTGTGCCTGCCATCTCAACCTGATTGCGGAAGACAAAAGATAGTCAACGCACTGCTGGGAAGTGTACCTATGCGAGCAAAAATTCATTGCTGGAAAAACTTCCCTGGTTGATGTGTTTCTAGCTGCAGGTTGGCAGCGACAGTCGATATAAAACACTCAGGTCTCCCTTCCTCTTCGCGTCCAGGTTGTTGGTCGGGTACTCGTCCCACGTACGTTCATGTAGTCATGTCCTTCGTTGCAGTCTTTTCAGCTTGGCCGTGGTGGAGATACTCGTCAAAGCAAAGATTTCATCGCACATAAAGGGGCACATTCGTTGTATGTTGACGCCACACAAGGCTTAGTGACCTTTGGGTGAGGGCATCCGGTTGCTTGCAAGGAGGAAAGATATGGACGCACCATTCGTGCAGCTAGATTTCGGTCTGATGATCAAGACCACTTGTTACACGGCGAGCGAGAAGGTTTCAGTTCATTGAAAATGAAATCTGTACGCACCAAGCAAATCCACGCGCATGATAGTTGTTGGGTTCTTCCTGGGAAGAACAATGCTACGCAAAGAGCATACCAGTTACAACAAGCCGCAGTCGCCTCGGTACTACCACTTATCGACCTTCCAGTGCCGAGTCAAGGATAAGTCACACCTCTCTAGGAATCTCATACGTTCGCCGAATCCTCTCATAAGCCCGAGTATTCTGCCAAGCGAACACAGACCGTAACAGTCTCAGTTCGAGTCGAGCAAGCAGAAAACAGACGCCAGCGCCAACGAGCACCCATCCAATGACCAGCGCCGTGCAAACAACCGCGATTTTCCAGCCAGGGTCGTGTTCTAGATGATGCCGGAAAGAGTTCAAACCCGCAGAACCAGAACCCAACCAAACAAGCATGAAAGCCAGTGTGAACCATTTGGAGCCTATTGATTCGGCTGAGACTCGCCATCTGAGATGTTGCACACCCGGGAGGACATCTGAGAAGAGGAGCGAAAAAAGGTTATTATAACGAGGAAAAATTTTCTTGGTACATTTTCTTCTCTTTTTTGAAATGAGGGGGGAGTACTCAACTTACCACAGGTTATCAAAAAATTCCAGTTACAGTCATCGGCCCGTTTTGCAATGCGTAGAGTGTCATCGTCGTCGTCGTCACCACCAACAGCGAAGCAATCATGCAAGTCTTCCCGTGATGACGTGAGTCGCAGAGGCCCTCGGAAAGATATAATGACTGATTTCCCTTCCTTGCCGATAATTTTGAAGCACGATCCGCGCCTCACGGTAGACGCCCGCAGACCCGTTGTTACAACATCGAGATCCTTGGGGTCCATGAATATGCAAATCTGGACGTTGCCCTCGATATCTGCCTCGTCCAAGTACAAGTCTGGAGGTTCAAAGCAAAATTTCAAGCTGCGGTTGGCGAATTTCAGGTATTTAGGAAGAGGGAGGATGAGAGGTTGCGAAAGATACCAAGGTTTCCTGTCTAATATCAAGCCAGTCATCGTTTCCCGTCCGCTCCCAAATTCAAAGGAAACATGCGCGCAAGGCTTCTCGAGAAGCATCTCACTGCCGATAATAGCAGTCGGGATCCATGCCTTGTCGGTAGTTGCAGTCCCTCCGTGATATCTTGGACCATTATTCGAGAAGAGGGATAGCGGTATGGTGGAGATGCTTAGGAGGATTGCTTGATATCTCTCTTCCGGCAAGCTGCAGGACAGCAGATCACTAACATCTAGGTTGAGGAGGTTGGCGATGATGAGGGGAACGTCTCCTGGCTGAGAGGTCGTCCTGCCAGCTAATTCGTTCCAGACCTCTGCGAAACCAATGGTCTCGAAGCGGCGGGGGTTCCCATCATGATGTTTCCATGACACCTGGAGATCATTCCTTATCCGCCTTTCATTGTCCGACTCAGGTTCCTGTACGAGTATATCATCACATGTAGCGGGTTGTATTTCGATATCGTCAGCGAGCCGAAGCGTGTCCTTTAGCACGGCGAGAGTGCTGTCAGCGAATAGCACTGTGCGGTGAGCAGGCAGGGTTCCCTCCTGGAGAGTCCAGCTGCGGCTGCGACAAAGATTAGCTGGCCAAGCTCAAATGATGGGTCCCCTTCAAAAGCCGTTCACCTGTTCCAGGCACTGCAAATATAGCGCGCCCATATGTCTAGAGTTAACTCCAGGTCATCTTTGCGCTTAGGCGCCATGCTCATAAGCTCAGCGTCCATGATAAGACACGTGCATGCCCCCTTATATATGGAGGCCATCTTATCGATCTGCGCCATCTTAATCACAATATCAGATGGAGGAATGCATAATGTATCCATCCAGATCAAGACGGGATTCCTTCTCCATTTCCGCCCCAAGCGAGGCAAAAGGAAGACCTTTTCGACTGTCTTGTATAATCTCTCGATTTGGCAAGTAGGTAGTGCACATCGTGCAGGATTGCCCATGCCATCCGCCCAAACATGACTTATCGCCACATATCGAGATGTGAGCTTCCGTTCCCGTACCCTGAGACTGTAGCCGGAAATCTCGTCATTCTTCTCAATTTCAATGAGGGGAATGCTTCCAGTCTCCGCAATACGCTTCAGATCCTCGAATGGGGTCTCGACGAACTCACACGTACAACCCCGGTCCACATGCCGCGTTTTATATGTCGAGTTGTTCACGGTGTAAGCGACGCAAGAAGGCGCACTCCGGCATCGGTCGTGCTTCTGTTCGCGCAGATATACCAGTGAGCTCAGATAGCCGAGAGTCTCCATTTTGTATCTCCTTGCCAGATAGTTGACCCGATGAGGGCACCAGCCGTTAGTGATCATCAACCGCTTGTAGACTTCATTCTTTTGCATCGGAACCGCAGATTGAAGCTCGGAGCCGCCGCAAACTGTGGGCTGGACAGGAGGCATTGTAGTGGTGGAATAGCGCGTGTACCTGGTTTCGGGTCGTGTCATGAGTTCAGGAGAGAAATGGACAGTAGATGACATGTATCCTCACAGCCTTGCCATGCGACTGGGGCAACTGGTCCTCAGCTGGCGTCAAGCCTGTTCCTCAGCTTCAGCGTCAGCCTTGTGTTACGCGTTTGGTTACGCCAGGCAGTAAATTTCCAAGGAATGCCCGTGGCGTAACTGCAAATCTTCCACGCACGGAACTGCGCAACATATCCTTCACGGCAGTGTTGCACAGCGCAGCGTACGGAGCCGTGGCCAGTCTATCTCCTGTCCGGAAACACCAGAAAACTTCGGAAGCGATCGCGCCAACAAACACAAAGAAACTCTCATCCCACAAGGCACCGGAGGAGAGGCCGAATGTTCAATGTCCTTCATTCATTCATACATTATCTACTACCACTACCTCCCCACTTCATCTCATCGACCTCTCCCTTCACCATGCACAGCGCGTGTCATCTTCTCACCCCCCAAACCAAGCAGAACAAAGAACAAACGCCCTCTCCCAATGCTTCCTTCCTCGCTTCGTTCATGCTCGCTGAATCGTGCGAAGTTTCAATCAATCAGAAAAACGCTATGATATGCTATGCTCGCTTGCTTTCGTGATCAATCTCTCGTACAGAAAAGTCCAGGAATCTTGGTTTGCGATGATGCGCGCTCAAATGAATCAGTCTGTACGGTGCGCAGCGATTCTCGCTCTCGTTCTCATTATCAATCCGGGTTCCTCTCTGTTCCTTCTTCAATCTCCAATCGTATGAAAGGCTCTGCCTCGCTGTTTGCGTCGTTGTTATGTGCAAAATGTACAGTCAAGTACACATTAATCGAAAGGGGTTCCCGATGCATGCTCGTCCAAGGTCCTGTGACCAGCGATGGAACAATCAGCAAGAAATCAAGCTCATGGGTCGCTCAGAACACATCATCCGGCCACTCAAAATCCTCATCCTTACTGCCCCTCTTCCCAGCACCATTCGCAGCCAACTTGACCGACCCGTCACTCACAGAACGAACATGCTGACCCACTCCATTCTTGCCTGGCGAGCTCGCTGCAAAACCAGCACGAGGCAAAGCGCAAGTATTGCGTTTGAGGGGACTGTTCGAACGAGAGCGAAGCGAGTGACGCCCGTACTTAGAAGGCGTCGCTGTCGCAGTCGGATTCGGTGGCTCGTCCTGCAAAGGCATGGTACTCTCTTCCTCTTCTTCGTAGACAGGTTCCAGAATGGCATCATCGCCGCCGGAGGATGGAGGACGTGCCAGCTCGTCCTCACTAGGGACGACTTCGATGTCCTCGGTGATCTGCATCTTCTCTTGTTCGACTTCTACAGTCTGCGTTTTCGGGTCTGCTTTCTTCTTCGATCGTGTCATCGTAGTCGTTCTCTTCGTCGTCTTATTCTGGGGTGACTTTGGCTTTGGAGCGCTACTCGTGTTCTTACCCGCAGGACTGTTCTCGGTCTTGCCGGCAGACTTGCGCTTCTTCTTAGTACTGGTCGGAGCAGCTTCATCCCACTCAGCATCATCGTCGCTGGTTACTTTGTCGGGCTGGAAGACCTTGTCGTCGTTGGCCAGCGATCTACGCTTCTTCGACTTGCCGGTCTTCTTCGTCTTGAACTTCACCATGAGTGTGCCATTGCCGGAAGTCTTATTCCCATCGACCTCGGCCGCATTGTCCTCGTGGTCACCTTCGGCATCGGACTCATCGTCCTTTGCTGCAGCCGGCGCAGGATCCCGATTCTTCTCATTGCTCTGTCGACTGATCGGCTTGTCAGGGACATCCGGCTTCTTGAAAATATCCTTCGCGTGGGTACGGCGTGGCGAAGCCTTGACCTGTCGCATTGTCGCCTCTTCATCCACGTCATCGAAAGCCGTATTGAGATCAATCTCTGGGCGGGTTCTGGTGGTCTCCTCTGCACGTGGCACTGTTTCCTCATAGGTCTCCGGTCCACGCAGTTCTGGAAAGAGAACTCGCTCACTAGGCAATGTCGGCAAAGCTCCAGGAACGAATCGAGACCTCTTGTAACTGCTCTTGACACTACTGACAGGAGTGAAGCGCTCAAATTTGCTGCTGAGCTTGGGAGCTGGCGAGGCTTCAGCTAGGGCATTGTCGAGCTCCATCCTTGCTTTGTAAAGCTTCTCCTCCAGGTTGCTGACACGCTTCGATAAGCGATCTTGCTTCTTGAGGTCATACTTGGAGGCACTACTTCGGAGGATCGAAGCAGATCCATCGAACTCGAGTTTCGTAGGTGACACGGAAGTAGAAGACTCTCGTTGCGAGGCGGCCAGATTCCAATCCGACTTGGCTCGCTTGACGGTACCAGTGAGAGAGCCCAACGACGGCTTGCGCAAGTGCATACGAGACAGCCTACCGCGTATCGTTCGTGGGGGTTGCTGCACTTGTGGCGTTTGTGTCGCCTGCTCGCTCTGCTCTCGAGATTGTCCTGCCTGAGAAGTAGTATCCGTGGTATTTCCATATTGAGAAGCTCCTCCAATGCTTTGCTGCTCCCGCGAATGTCCCTTGTACGAATCGATGGACTCGCGATTATCCACAACAACGCCAGAATCCCGCGGCGTAGCCTGAGTTGGCACGAATTGTCCAGCACTCTTCATCTGCGCATACTTCGCTTCTGCCTCAGCTTTCAACCTCGCCTTCCTCTCCGCCTCCAATTTGTTCTTTCGCGTCAAGTCCTCTTTCGTATCATTCCACAGGCGATTCCAGAGCGCAATGGGCTTGAAGCTCGAGCCCCAGGACTTGCCAAACTTGAACATTCCACCTTCCTCCTCTTTCCCGTCCCGCGAATTAATCTCGGCGACTCGATCTGGCATTATTTGCTTCTCGTGCTCGATCGTCGCCTGGACATCTCTTGCAGGCGTGGGCATACCATCGTGGTAATCGGCCATGAGCTCATCCACGTAGGAGAGGTTGCCGCTTTCCGATCGCGGCATTTTCGTGAAGACGGAGGGTGGTTGCTGGCTGGGTTTGTCTGTCAAGCTACCTTCCTGAAACCTCGACTCGCGCGGCGGAGAGTCTTGTCTCCTCGGCAGGACTGAAGTAGAAGCAGCATGGCGCAGATTGAGATTAGAGAGGTTGCGGATGCCCTTTTTACGGCGCAGCTGGGCGGCTTTCTGCGAAGGTGTGTCGGATACGTAGCCGTCATTGGCTCGCACTTGCGAACGCGAGCGTTTCGATGGCGTCGGGCGGTCGTTGTCACTGACGTCGGCAGGGTCGTTTCGGAAGCCGTAGTGATAATTGACATCGTCTGCCGCATCTCGTCTGCGTTTCGAGCCACTAGCCGGCGCGGTGGGAGGTCCGGTGAGGTCCATCATGGTGGTGGTGTTCAGCTGGAAGGCAGCATCTTTGGGCGGGACTGGCGGCGGCGGAGACTCCTCCATCTCCTGCAGGGTGGTGAGGTGGGAGTACCTGTGATCCTGCAGGGCGGTTATCAGCACATGATCACGCGTGATCCCGGCCATGATAGCGGGCGTGTGTTATGAGTTGGTGTGATGAAAAGAAGTGCAGTGCAGCACATCAACAACAGAGTTGTGTCTGCTGTTTGATCATTGTCGTACCTGGAGTCCGTGACCCTCTGATCTTCAGCCAAACAATTCACTGCAAGCTTTCGGCAGGTGGTGCAGGATGGCGCACGGAACGTCTGTGCCTGAGTCCGCGGGTTGGCTGTGAGTGGGTCTCTGTTGCGCTGGCGGATGCGTTGTGTTCGTGTTCGGAGATGCGGGGATCAGCAAGAAAGAGGTGGGTATGTGCAAGAATGTACAAGAATCAATGTCGACAATCTTCCAGTCGAGGAAGTGTAGAACGAAGAAGAAGAGAAGAAGTCGGTCGGCCGTCAGTCGGTCAACACACGAACGCTGGAAGACGCGGAGAGAGGGGATCGACTAACTAACGCACAAGCTTCGGCTCCTGCTCGCAACATGACGCTAAAACACGTGACATGCGCCTGCCAATCGGCGTCTTTCCAGCTCTTTCGCTGCACGTTCACGAGGGAAGGAGCGTGTTTCTCGACCAGATATCAGCTGCAACATACCGCGTCTGCATGCAACATCCCTCATCAGCTCCGAGAATACACATGCACAGCACGAGCGTCTGGATATTCACCACCATCACAGCCGGAGAATTCTCAACGAGTCAAGTGCAATGGCAGCTGTCACTTCGAAACAGAACCCTCCGAACCACGGAACCATATCTTTGAGACATGTTCATATTCCGACAAGCTTTCAACGTCTCCGAAGCAGCGGGACCGGCAACTGGTTCTCTAGCCCAGAGCGTGCAACGTGCGAATTCTGTTTCATTTTCATTTTCCTGAACTCATAGCTACAGAGCTCCTATCCCATTATTGCAGCCTCCAACGAGCTTCTCACGCGAAATCCCCTCTCGACGAGGACATCGAGCCATTGCTTCAACTCTTCCTTTTGCTGTTTGGTAGGTGGTAAATCAGCGAACAACCCCATCCCTCGGACTACGAAGCCCAAATGCCAAGGAATGTGTCTCATGCCGTCTAGTAGGACCTGTTTCGTTCTTTTCATTGGTTTCTCTTTGGTACTTGCGGCTGATCCGTGAATGAGACTGTACTCCCACTCAAGCCACAATTCCCACAGCAGGGGAGAATGTTTGATTTGACCGTCAGGATCCGAGACTGCATTGGAGAAAACAGAGCGGATCGTGTTCATAGTGACTCCAGAAGCATTCTCGTCAGTCACGCGCCTGAGCGCATTGGATAGCGAGTGGGTCCATCGAACCATGTCCGAGTGCTCGGGTCTTCGTGCTGTCGCTGCGTCGCTTGTGCTGCTCGCGCTGATGACCTCTCGCAAACGATCCTGGTTGCTCAGGCGAGAGCGCAGGCTGAGAAGGACACTGTTGCTTGGAAAGAGTTGGAGATCGTTCTCGACTTCTTTGCGGAGTATGGCGGGCTTGTATGCGCGTCGATGACTGATGTGCATATCAAGTAGCTGGGTTTTGTGCTGAAGGAGAAGCTCAAGACCTGGCGAAGAACTCGCATTCGACAGCAGGCGCGCATACTTTCCGTATGTTTCTAGACTCGCGTTAATTGAGCACTCGTTCGTCAGATATGCCAGCCAAGCAAGCAAATTCGCGTAAGCCGCGGCATGGCAGTATCTTTCGGCGAGCAGCATCCGATCGAAACCGCTTTCCAGCTCACGCCGGACCTTGAGCTGCTGCAGTTCCGCATCACCACTCGATTCGCAAATGGTCATGAGACTCGACAGAAGCGCGCGACTATCCGACGTCTTCCTGGCGAGGCATAACAGCCGGCTTTGCCAGAGCAGAACGACGTCGTCTTGTTTGTTCTCAGGCAGACTTGTGCGCATGTTGATCGCAGTCGACCATACTTGAAGCGCCTTTTGCAAGTCCTGTTCGTCTTTGCGCGACACCTGCAGAAGTGCAAACGCGTTGTAGAGACGCAGACTTGAAGAATGGGTCTTGAGCAGTTGCTTCGCCGTTTTTGTCGCAGCATCGGGCAAATGTCGGCATTTGTACGCCAGTGAATACTCCGCGATGCCTTCGTCAAATTGTGTAGCCAGAAGCTGTTCGAGGAGGCGGTCAATGAAGTTGACTGCCGAAGGGTGTACCTCAAATGCAGTCCCGTCGAACAGGCTATCGACCGTTTCAAGCATCGATCTGCTGCGCGCAGAACCCTGATTGCCGTCGAATCGTGACGGCTGCGAGTGCCTGGCTCGAGCGAGATGCGCGTCTCGTGTCCAGGCCGAAAAGTGTGTCGCAGCATCTCCATCGACGGACTCGGCAGGCAACGAGGGCATTCCAAGGAAGAAGAGTACAGCATGGATGAGCAGGATACGATGACTCTCCAGTCTATCGCAGCGCTCGAGCACGTCGCTAATGTCCGAGAACATCACGTATCGGAAAGGATCCTCCACTGCAGCATCATCATCTGCAGTTGTCGACAGACAGACAGATCTGCTCCATTCTCTCTCAATGCTGAGTGTGTCGGCAAAAGTCGAGTTTGCTGTCTTCGTACCATGCGAAATCTCTGGAGCTCGAGTGGAGATTGTGCCATTGGTATGGTAATTCGACCAGCCTGAAGCATCTGCTTCTCCAAATCGAGGACACTCGCTATCCCAGAAGTCCTCGAACGCAGGCAGACGATCCACCAGGCTGGACTCTTTCAGCACGTCCGGCGCACGAGTGATCCATTCCAGAAGTGCTTGCCACGTCGCAATCGAAAGCTCAATATAGCCAGCTCCTCGAACAAATGTCGTATAGCGCAAAAGCACATAGATCTGCACTGCAGCTATCTCCTGCAGCTGCTTTCCAATTGCCTTCTGTGCAGATTTCCGAAGCATAGCGAGACACCGCATATATGCCTCTTTGCACGTCTCGTACTGAAAGCCTGAAGGACCGTCCTGAACATGGTTCAAATAGCGCGTCCAAAGCAGTATACTCGTGGGACACTCTTGAAGTGCTTCTTCCCATTTCTGTGTCCTCTTATTGCTATCCCAGATGTAACGGCCTTCCCCGATCATGGCGAGCACGAGTTCTTCGTAGCCTGGCATATCTTTCGATATATTGGCTTGTGCCTCACGCACAATCGACAATCGCAAATCTGCGAGCGTCCGCCTTTCAGATGAGGCAAAACTTGAGAGCATTTTGCCCGGGTTCACAAGTCTGGCTTGGTGATTGATGAGAGCTTGCCATGCTTTTACATCACGAGGAGCGGCTTTTGTCTGCTTTGATAGTACTGCATTCTGCTGCCGAGCGACCAAATCCCGATCATGGTCGAAGCCATCAATGTCAGAGTCCGTATCAAGAGCCAGGTCCTCGTCGGCCGGTCCAGGTTTGGCCTTGCCTTCAATCGATCGATAGTCGACTCCAGGCTGCGGAGACTCCGAATCACGCTTCCTTTTGCGAGAAGATCTCAAGTCCACGTAATCGCATCCCAAGTCATCGTCTTTCGTGGCCTTTGCCGGCACACTTGGCACGATGAATCGATAATGACCCTCCTTTGGTCGACCATGGCGAGAGGTGAGCAGTCTTCGCGCATCACCGCCTTCGCGCTTCTTCCGAACATTCATCAAGGAGATCTCCTTGTCGGTGCTTGCCTCACGATCGATTTTGAAGTTGGCGTCAAGTCCAAGGACTCTGCCATGGCCAACGCGACGGTATGGAGGCACACTATAGCGATGGAGGCTGCCATATTCTACACTCTTCGAATCGCCTCTTCGATCGACGAGGAAGAGCTCGGATTCTTCCAGATCTGGATGTGAAGCTGCATCCCTATATGGTAGCGTAAGCAGTTGATTTGCGCGTAGAGTGCAATGTGTGCAGATTGAAGACTGTACTGAAGTGGTCGACTGCTCAATGCCCGTGAGAAGTGCCGTGACTTACCGAATAGGTCGATCAGTCACTTCGCCATGATCTGAAGTTTTCTCCTTCACTCGGTGTTCAACGCCACGTTCCTGGCCGCGGTGTCGAGAGTGTCGTGATCTGTCGTGGCTGTCGCGGTCACGGTGGCGATGTGATCTGTGTGACTCGTGATTCCGATGCTCTCGATGCTCTCGGTAGTCTCCTTGTTCCCTGTCACGTCTCTCTCGATGCTCAGATTTGCGATTCCGGTCCTTGCGGTCGTCACCCGCCGATCTGTCTATCTGTACCTCATCTCCTTGAAGCTTGGAGTCTTTCTTTGGCTTGGGCTTGAAACTGCTGAACTTCGGAACTGCTGGCTTGTCCATCTGTATCAAATCAGTCTGAGTGCATTCCAAGACGTAACGCCGACGATAAATATCACTTACCTGGTGATGGAACGAAGACGCAGGCGGCGGAGATGTTGTTGGAAGAGGTTGGCCCGAAGTCCCACGACTTGTGCGCGCGAAAGTGCTGAGTCTGGAGAACCTTAAGCGCAAGCTCAAAAAAGTTCACGAGATGAACTTCACTCTCTTCGACGTTCCAATATCCGTCGTCTATCTGGCAAACATTGCTTGAAGTGCTGCTGCGAAAGAGGAAGAGCCATGGCAACGGCTCTGCAGCAGCAATTGGCCGCCATTGCGGCCAACAGCACACACCAGCTCGACCTGAAAGCGCAAAAGGCGCGCCACAGTAAATCGCTACTGTTCGAACCTCGAGATGCCGCTACCCAAAAATTCGATACCATCTACCAAATATGTCTGGAAGGATTCGAGGAGTTATGCGAGTTGGACAAGCGATTCAGACCGTATGCGCGGAATCTGTTCAGCGAGCAGAGTAAGACGGAGGATCGGACGAATATGACGGTGCAAGAGAATGAAGAGCTGGATACGGTTATTGTGCGGTTTCTGGGGCTGCTTGGAGGACGATTACTGCTGAAGCCGGCGATGAAGGCCATGGAATGGCTCGTCAGAAGGTTCCGAGTGCAAGAGTACAACACAGAGGCCGTGCTGTTCACGTTTCTGCCGTACCACGCTTCGCATATTTTCCCGACCCTCCTCTCGATCTTGCCCGAACAGCTGCCGCCGAATTTCCGATTCTTGCATCCGTATGTCACATCATTGCAGAATCCGCCTCGTCACGCCATCGTGGCTGCTGCGAGTAACCAGTCTGCTCTGTTCTCCGCGTTCAGCCAGTATATGCTGGGCGTTGCGAAGCTCAAGTACCAGCAGCCAATGCTTTTGGGATTCTGGGCCAGCATTACCGCACAGGCTGTCAACAATATGATCGATGCGTCCCGTTCCGGAAGGAAGGAAGTTCGCAGGCAGAAAGAGGAGGATATGCTGATGAAAGTGCTTCCCATCCTTCGCGGAGCATTCGCCATTCAGGGTGTGCCGGAGCTGTATTTGGGAAGTTGCATGATCATGACCATCATGGCAACCAAGGCTGACCTCAGTGAGGCTACCTTGAATGCCCTCATGGACGCAGTGGCGAGCGGTTGGACCGAGCAGACAATTGAGGACGGCATCATCTGTCTCTCGGTGCTTGCAGAGGAAAAGGAACAGTTGACTCTGTCCAAAGGCACAGTCCGTGCACTTCTCCAGCAGGAAGAGGCACTGGAGATTCTCGATCGAGTGGGTGGAAACTACAGAGTGGATAATCTGCTCACCGGAGTTGCATTGGGTGCTCTGGACCTGATCAAGGGCACGTCAGACGCACGCGCGATGCAGCTGCTGCCAGCAATTCTCTCTTCACAATCGTTACCCGAGTCACACGCCGTGTATATCTTGGAGAGCACGCTTCGTGCGATTGCCGATCTCCCATCGGCCGAATCTGATGCCAATAGCCGACGCGATCTCATCACTATTGCTTCTCGTGCCTCCGAGGAGGAGCACGGGGCGCGGCAATTGCAATTGGCGGCTCAGAGAGCAAATATCAATCTCGCCGAACTGGACGGAAGCCTCACCCTGAGATTGACGGACGGGGACGAGACTCGGGACGAAGAGAGAGATCAGATGTTGCTCGACTCACAATTCGATATGGAAGCCATCGAGACCAAAGCATTGTTTGAAGACCTTCCCAAGATCGATTCCACCAACTTCTCATTCCTGGACGAAGCACATTCAGCCATCTTCGCAGACTACTGTTCAGCTTTTCAGGCAGCATTGCCTTCGAAACAGGATGTGGCCACCTTCTTCAGCCTGCCCTCTCTCGCTCGCAAGAGCCTGACACAACAGCCGACCATGCTCACATTCCTTGCTCGTACATGGACGAGTGATGTTCCCGCGTCAGTGCGAGTCAAAGCGCTGCAAGTCACCCGAGAGCTGCTGGAGCAGGTTCGCAAAAGTGGTCAATCAGTCGACTTGCAATTGCTGATTCCGTATGTTATCTCCGGTCTTAGCGACTCTGTCAAGGCTGCGAGAAGCGCTGCTGCTTCCACCTGTCTTGCTCTGCACAGCACATACGATGTCAAGAAGCTCAAGGAATCGACAGTGTGGGCGAAACCCTCTGCTTACGGCCCGGCTGGATTCAATGTGCAGTGGTTGTCCTCCGCCGATGCGCACAAATTCATTGCTGATGGCATCGTTGCGGTCCTCGAAGACTGTGTTATCGATCAAAATTATATCCTCCAGCACTTGGCAGATACGATCAACGGCGCCACGAAGGCCGAGCGCAAGGAGTTGAAACAGGCCCTGCGCGCAAGTGTTTATTCTTGCCTTGCCTCGCATGTAGTTGCGACCCCTGAGCCGCAAGTAAAACTCCGCCTTCTGGACGTCACGGCCAAAGTCGGCAAGGTCGCTGGATCCAACACCCGCGTTCAAGTACTGCTGCCATATGCAAAGCAGGCATTGGGCGACAAGTCATCGAGCCCAGCCCTCTGCAAGGCCTTGGTCAGCAACATGACCCATCGCAGTACCGAGGAACTACAATTTTCGAAGGATCTTGCTGGCGGACAATACGGCGCTGACCGTGCGCAGTATGCATTTGCTCGTCTGAGCCAACTGTGGCGCAACATGAAGCAGAATTCGCAAACTGACGTCGCAGACTGGCTGCTGGATCTATCTCTTGGCGGCGAAGGCTCAACGGCTTCTGAAGAACTTCAGGCACAAGCAGTGGAAACACTGCGTAACTTGACGCTGCCCAGTGAAATACTGGTGCATCTGGTGGAGAGTCTACCCAGTGTTGCGCAACTGCAAGGCCATCCGACTCCCGCCAAAAAGCAACGAACAAGTCGGACTTCTGACGTTTCGAAGCTCGCTAGCATCGACAAATCCAAACTTGATGCAGCGATTCGCCGGATCACTCTTGTGCTTGAAATCGTAGAGGGGTCAAAGGCTGAACAGCATCCACAGTTGCTGAAGGGTCTCTTTTACCTTCTGAGCGAGTTGCAGCACTACAAGACGCTACTGGACTCCGAGCTGGTTTACCTGCAAGGACTTCTGATCAACAACCTGCTCTCTGTCGTGAAGGGATTGAAGAACGCGTCGAACAAGGACGTGGACCGCTCAGTTGTCCGCGCTGATCTCATCGTTGACTGTGTGCGAACCACCTCAAGCACACAAGTCCATCAGTCTGCGTTACTTCTCATGTCCTCTCTGGCTTCCTGGGCACCAGATCTCGTCCTTCACAGCGTCATGCCATTGTTCACGTTTATGGGCTCAACAATCTTGAAGCAGGGAGACGATTACAGCGCTCATGTCACCGACCAGACAGTGGCGCGCATCATTCCTCCTCTGGCGGCATCCCTCAAGAAGAAGGGCCGAGATTTGCTCACAGGATCTGCTGAGTTGCTCCTGAGCTTCACCGCAGCCTTTGAGCACATCCCGCTTCATCGACGAGCAGGACTATTCCACAATCTGGTCCAGACCCTCGGCCCAGAAGAGTCCCTTTTCGCGATCATGGCTATGCTTATTGAGCGTTATCCGGAAGACAGCACTGTGTTACCTTTCGTGTCAGACCTGATGAGCCATTTCCCGTCGACCGTCGAGCTCGGTGCGATCAGAAGATACCTGGATCTCGTCTTCGACACCCTGAAATCGAAGAGAACATTGTCCGATGTTATCCTTGGCTATGGTGAGAAGAATGCTGATCAAGCCAAGGCTTCGACAATTGTGCTCATGGAAGGTCTTGCAAGCACACTCTCACGTGAAGCACTTCGCCGAAAGCTAGCCAAGGAACTGAAACTGGGCGCAGAAACCGCTTCGTCACTGCAAAACACATACTCGGTAATTCTGGAGAAGACCATGCAGCTTGGTCTGCAAGTCACCAAGTCTGAGGATCTTTCGGACAGCGCATCTAATGTTCTGACTGCACTGCTCGGTCTGATGCCAACGAGCGACTTCATCGAGTCCAGTGCTATGCTCATGCAAACAGGCTCTGACGAGATTCGCCAGCAGGTCTTCTGGTCTTTGGAACAGCGTGTCGAAACGGCAAGACGCGGCGATGCAACGTTGCAAAAGGTCTTCATCGAGGTTCTACCGAATTGTGCTCTGTTCGTCGCGTCCAGTCAGCCAATTGCAACTAGGACCGCTGCCATCACTTGCATTGATCGGATCGCAGACAAGTTTGGCAAGACAGATCGCTCGTCTGTCATGTCTGTTGCGCAAGAGATTGCAGGCGATGCGGCACTCGGCGAGAAAGATGATGATCTTCGCCGAATATCCATTTTGTGCTTGGCGAGCATGGTGGAGGTGTTGGGAGACGAGATGATCCCCATTCTGCCAAAGACGTTCGACACCGTGCTACGCTACATGCACGAAACCTTGCATGAAGGTGACGGCGAGGCTAACATGGAATTGCTTGTGGCCGGCTTCAGCTTTGCCATGGCTGTTCTCGATCACATTCCATGGATGCTGTCCGGGAAGTACTTGGACCGCCTTCTTGTACTTGCCGCTGAGAGTGATGCGGACACTGTTCAGCGATTCATTGCGCTCGCGGCAAGAAAGGTCTCGGCCAACGATTTCCTCGGCGCCATTGAGCGTACCTGGGCAGAAGTTGTTAAGATCGCAACCGAAGATGATGTCGATGCAGCTCGCATTCATGTTACCGCTCTCAACACTGCCGTGCAACATCACACCAAGGCGACTATTGCACAGAATGCGCAACTGCTCTTCAAGATCCTTCTTCTTGCGTTCGATCTGCGGCGACAACTTGCTGACGAAGATGACGAGGATTTGTCGTCGCTCTTCGATATGGTCAACGACACGACCATGCAAGCTGTGCTTAAGCTTAACGACAACACATTCCGGCCATTCTTCATTCGTCTCACCGAGTGGGCCTTCGCAGGACTTCCAAAGACCGACCATAAGGGTGCTCTCCTCCGCACCTCCAGCCTTTACAGCTTCTCTCTCGTCCTCTTCGAGCAACTCAAGAGCCTGGTCACAAGCTATGCCAGCTTCTTGCTTGAGAATGCCGCATCTCTGCTCACGACACTGTCAACTGGAGATGAACAGGAGCTGGAGCTTCTCGAACTTGTCCTCGACACTCTGACATCGAACTTCTCCAACGACCAAGACGGTTTCTGGCAATCTCCCGCACACTTCGATGCGATCGCCAAGCCTCTCGTCTCCCGCCTCGGTCTCGCAGCCACATACGATGTCAATTCGCACGTTATTCCCGCCATTACGGAGCTTGCTGCATGTGTTTCCAGTCAAGATCATCACAAGACCATGAACGGGCTGATCATGACTTTTATGCGGAATGAGAATAGTGCTGTCAGGCTGGCGGCTATCAAGGCGGAGAGATCTTTGACTGAGAGATTGCATATTGATTGGTTGAACTCTTTGCCGGAGATGTTGCCATTTATTAGTGAGTTGCAGGAGGACGATGAGGGAGTTGTGGAGAGGGAGTGTCTGAGATGGATTGCGCAGATTGAGGAGGTTACTGGGGAGTCGTTGGAGGGGATGTTGCAGTAGATGTACTTGTGTAGATGGCTGGAAGACAGTCGCACTCTCGTCGATCATCTCTACTCCACGTTCCTCTCTCCTTCTCGCTGCGTGTGCAGCTCTGAGATCTGACTACCAAGAAGAAATATTCCACATGTACAGCATCAAATCCTCATCAACCACAACAAACTTTGAACATCCAAGCTTACTAATCAAGGAAGCTGCACCTCACCCTGCACGAAGAGGATCCGAATCCACGTCCACTAGCGAGGCACAGCATCTTCCTAGCCCATCCTCCACCTCAGCTCGAGAAATAGCCGCCGAAAGGATGCCTCCCAATACTCTCTCCCCTCCTTGTTCGCACCAGCATCTCCTCATACCCTAGAGAATGCGCCTCCTCAACGTCCACACCCTCGAATTCTCCGTCTACCACTCCACCCCACCACCCTACGCCATCGCCTCCCACCGCTGGCACCTCGGCCACGAAGCTTCCTACAAAGACATCCTAAAAAAGCGAAATACAACTTCCACAGGGTATAAAAAAGTTTTGGAATTCGCAGACTTTGTCAGGAAAAATGTGGGAAATGTGGAATGGTTATGGATCGATACGTGTTGTATCTTACAACAGAGTAGTGAGGAAGTTTCAGAAGCTGTGAATAGTATGTTTAAATGGTATCGGAATGCGGTGGTTTGTATTGCGTGGTTGGATGATTTTGGTGGGGTGAGGGAAGGTGGAGGGGATTTGGGGATGTTGGGGAGGAGTAGGTGGTTTACGAGAGGTTGGACTTTGCAAGAGTTGGTTGCGCCGAAGACAGTTGTGTTTGTTACGAGGGGGTGGGAGGTGCTGGGGTATAAGGGGATTAGAACGGAAGGGTTGAAACAAATGGCAATGGGACCGGAGTTGGGGGAGATTTTGGCAGGTGTCACGGGAATTCCGGAGCCGGTGCTGAAGGATTATGAGTATGCGAGGGCGATTGGGGCGGAGCAGAAATTGGAGTGGATGAGTGAGAGAGAAACGACGAGGGAGGAGGATCAGAGTTATTGTTTGTTGGGGTTCTTTGATGTTACGATGCCGGTTATTTATGGGGAGGGGAGGGAGAAGGCGAGGATGAGATTGTTGGCGGAGATCAAGAGGCTTAATGTGGTTCCCGCAAATCTGGACGATGATTTTGAGGTTGTGGAGAAGCCTGCCATTCGTACTCTCCATGAAGCGGCGAGTTCGGGCGATCTGGAATTCATCTCTCAGTACCTCGAAGGGCCACCGTCGAGGAGAGAGCAGCTCTGGACCTGGGATGCTGGAGGGGGTCTTCCACTTCATCGCGCTGTACGCAATGATCAAGCACTGACTTGCAAATTGCTGATTGCGTCTATGAATGGGAGAACATGGGATCCTGTGGACCTGCTTGATATGAACGGCAAGAGTCCGGTCGAATATGCGTTATACGACGTTGGCTCCGAGTCAGACGATGTTCTGAGAGAGTTCCTCACGGACGAAGGGCTATGCTTCGCGCTGCCAACTATTCTTACTGTAAGGAAGACGGTTCTGGTTCGCATCCTGGAATTGGGTGGCCCAGATGTTATTCTCCGAGCGATCAGAATCTCAAGAAAGGCCCAACGACCTGCGTTGTTCTCCAATTTATTGCAACGCACGCTGGCAACAGTTGTCACTGTTCCACAGTCGGAAAGACTGGTGCCTTCTTTGGCAGCAGATGTTATCGGCCTGGCAAACGCGAATGAGAAGACACTTACCGCGGCCGTAGCAAAGATGACTGACATGATCTATAATTGGGCAGTGTCTGAGCGTGTAAAGCGATTGATACTGCTACAGAAAGTTACGGGTCTGGAGGTTTTCACTGGCAGTGATGGGCTCAATTTTGTCGGAAAAGCAATTCTTGCCAATGACACAGCAACTTTGTCCGCCCTACACAAGATCGACCTGTCGCTCTTTTCGAGGCCTGTGGGCTGGTGGACCGGCGATCACTTGACTGTCCAAGTTCACGTTGGTGAATGGCATCCTCTCCGATTTGCGGCATTCCTAGGATACCCTCAAGCTGTAGAGCTGGTGGCACGGCTGACGGACCCAGAGGAGAACGATCCACCTCACTTGCGCGCAGTTCATTATGCTGCAATATATGCTTACATGGACGACAAGCGGAAGTCCACCTTTCGCATACTACGAGAACTCTCCTTGGAGGACGACGATTCGGAGGAGTCAACCTATTGTATTGTCAACTTCGTCGTCACATGTGATACCGACTGGTTCGTTCTAGTCTTCCCTCATTCTCGAGAAGCTGTGATCGAAGACATCAAGACCGCCTCGCCAGAGAAGTTCTACTGGGACGCCGGCCATGTGAGAACCCGTAAAGGGCAATTCCACACAAGAACATGCGACAAGTTTAATATGCGAGTGAGAACCAAATGCATAGATCGAGGGTCTCCAGACAGCCAGCAAAGTGCGGTAAATTTGTCTTTCATGCATGGCTGGAACAATTCTGAAGTGCAAGGCGAAAAGGGACGTGTCATACTCGCACTGGCACCAGAATCAGAAGCGGACGTTTGGTTTCGGGAGTCAAATCAGCATCACTTTAGTCAGATGGATGATAACGCAACAGTATTGGCGTCGGGGACAAATTGGAGAGAAAGTGCGCATAATCATCGTGCGTGGCAACTTCGATGTGAGCAGAAAGTTATAAGCTCTGTTTAGGACCATGAAGTTACGCAGAGCTCAATTAGGACTCAGAGTTCTGGCATATAAGTGCTTTGCGCATCAAAGTCATGTAAGAAAATATCAGATTGATGTATGTACTTCTATTGTTTAATTGATCGTCGCCATGCACTGATGTAGTTAAGCCTCAACTCTCGCGAATTCTCAGTCTTCGACAGTTCCCTGCCATCACTTTTTCTGGGTGGCAACAATAGTCAAATCCGAACTAAGATGATAGCCACAATGGCAAGCTCCGTTCCAGGCTGGAGAGTCCCAAGCTTGGAGATATTTCTTATCCTCTGGCCTTTGCGACACGCCACTCAGGAAGTAGTTCTCTTCTTCGTACTTGATGTTCAGGATGCCGTTCGCGCAGCACCATTGACATCCGTGCGCAAGATAGCATTTTGCGCTTCCGCCGGGCATGACCCAAGTGATGGAAGACTGCCAGTATTTCACGGCAGTAAGCTTGGCTGTTGGGACGATAGAGTTAGTTGTGAGGGTTCTTTATCGTGATGGATCATGTGGTTTCTTTTTGTTTGTGCAACTTACTGCCATCGCCGCCATCCCAAGTTGCGATTTGCCAGAAGCCTCTTCCGCCGGCAGGAACACCTTTACCGAGTCTGGATGCAACAGCACTCGTCAGTCGTTTGTTTAGAGTTGGGGTTCGGAATTGAAGGGTGCGGTTTGCTTTCTACTGACCTGAGGCAGGTGACATATTGCAAGTCACAGATCGGGGGCTTTGAACCGACGGGATACTTTTTCCATTGTGCTTCTTTACGAGCATTTGCAATTTCCTGGTCTGAAGGTTCTCGACCCGGGTTTTGGGGCCATATTTGCAGACAAGGTGGTTCTCCTTTGAAATGTTTTTCTCCGGCAAAGTACTCGTCCATTTCTGCGAATGGGTCTCGGGCAACGAGATCTGTGTTGACGGGCTCTTGAGTGTCAAGATGTGCATTGTTCGTTGGATCGATGGCGCCTTTGTCGTTGTATTCAAGACTGTTAGGGAGGGCGTTCACCGTCGCAAGTAGAGCGGCTAAGGCCCATACGATCGATTGTTTGGCGTGCATCTTGAATGTTTCGTCGTTGTTCGACTTCTTCAATCCAGGATGAGCTTTGAGATGTGGTGCTACTGAGGACGACGACGTCCATCTTATACCATCCGATCAATCCTTCGGCGTCCATCGTCAGTCGTGCCTGGCCCCGCGTTCAAGCAGGGTTGACGACGCAAGCAATGCAAAGATAGAATAAGGCTTCTTGGGCTCCGCATTGCGACGGACTGCGAGCAACGAATGTTTCTGTAGAGTGCTTCTGTCTATGCGAAGTAAGTCGAACACGAAACAACGACAAGCTTGCAAGAAGTCGTATCTGTGATATCAGATTTAGCACTTGCCAGGGGAGGTGAAGTCGGCCGTGGTTGGCCGCTGCGAAGCAAATGGCTTCTAGACTGTCAGATAACTTCCACAGCTGAAAGTTCGCGCCCGACAGTTCGTGAGGATCAGTAATGCACGCGCGAGAGTTCGTCCAGCTCGCCGTGAAATACGAGCGCAAATGTCGAATTGGGGCCGGCACGCGCGAGAGTTCGTCCAGCTCGCCGTGAAATACGAGCGCAAATGTCGAATTGGGGCCGGCACGCGCGAGAGTTCGTCCAGCTCGCCGTGAAATACGAGCGCAAATGTCGAATTGGGGCCGGAAGAGAGTTGTCATCCCAATCGGAAGCGACGGCCTGCAAATTCCATCTGCAAAGCTCCAACATGTTGTTCGAGAAGCGAACCATGCAGCGACACACGAGAGTCAGCTGCCTATGTCCGTGCAGCAGAATTATCCTAAAGTGAGGCATTTTGAGTAATGACGCTTCTGGGTGTTCGTGATGATGCTGCGAACAACGGAGGCGAATTCAGTCGTTCACTTCTGCCCGGCGAAGGAGTGAGGGTAGGCCCTGCATCTCAGTGACCATTGTGCCTGCGATGGTTGACACGGCTCCATGAAAGCACAGCAAAGAGAAGGTCCATAGTCTTCTACCTCCCGCTGGATATTCTAGCAGTTCCACATGGCATCCTGATACATGATAAAATGGCGACTGTATGTCTCCATGTTTGTCAGAAAGGCAGCGTGGAGAGCGCAAGATCTGGAGGTCTTCGTATCCAGACATGTCTCAAGCTTTTAGGTGTCGATTACTGATCCGGCATGGCAGAACCGGAGACCGGATTAGTAGACTGCGTGGAAACGGGCGCGTAGTCCGCAGCGCAACGGACATGGTTCCTTGAGGAGAGATGGATCATGACCTTACCACGAAGATGCAAGTGTTTCCTATGGAGACGACGATGGGCGGTTCAGACGTTGTTCACTGTAACCAAATGATTTCCAGAGACCGCAGTGCTGAGTATCCCGTGGAGTTTTGGATCACTCATCGCTGTAATCGCCAGTGCCGTTGATTGGAGACAGGCAACGGAGCGGAATGGAAGGTCCCTAACTTTAGACGCGGCACCAACATATGTCCACTCTCCGATCAAACATTATGGGTCTCGGTCAGCAGAGGTCTGTTGTCACCAGCCATTTCGAAGACGGTTCATGCTGATGAATTCGTATCATTGATTCGTTGCGGACTGTGCGGACGCTCCGGACGCAGCGGACTAGAACTTCGTCGCTATGTTCGTTGTTATTTTCTCTCCGTTAATAAGCATCACTGGACGTTGCTTGTTAGCAGGACATGGTGTGCGAAATGTTTGTTCCTTCACGAGCATGGGGCCTCATCCGGCTTTAGCGAGCTACAGTCTGCTCACCATGATTCGTGTGCGTTCGGACAACGCCGAAGGCCACATTTGGCCTCAATTTTGAGTTTTGCTTCAATTCGGCATCCCAGAATGCATAGGACGAACTGTGAAAGGGTGAGATGTGTGTATTTCCGGCGGGAGCCTTCATCTCGCTTTGTAGGAGCATCCCATTGGTCTCAAAGTGTGACATCTTTGCTCGGCGGAGACACTTCTACTTGCGGGGTCTTTGGAAGGCCCAAATGCTTAACGCTGGGTCCGAAGAAGGAAGTCTGGACCGTAGATGGTCTTATGCTGAGGCCGGCTAAGGATCTACCGAGCCCTGGATGATACGATACATCCCATAAAGCGTATTTGTCCTTGCAAGGCCTATGTAAGGATGTAGCTTGTGAATACGCGGCCGCTGTGTAAGGAAGTGTAGGCTTGGCATACTCAACCTAGCCTAGAGTTTCGCTCGTAGAGATAGTCTCGCCGTATGATGCACTTGCCGAATACGCCAAGTCTCTACTGCTGGCTAGCCCAGTAACTGGTGGTGCAGAAAGAGGGATTGGAAAGAGGTCAGGATACCTGCTGCAATATGGTCATCCGGAGAGAAGTAGTTGAGGTTTCGGCGCGGGAAAGTGAAGTCTTTATGGTGCCTGAGGCATAACCGCCGTGTAAACGATCTTCCTCGAAAGAAGCGGGTCTCGGAATGAGCCTTGTTCCAGCTCCGCCCTACGTCACCGAATCTGACACCACATGCACGCGAGCACAGCCTGGAGCAACTACGCAAGCAGTTCTGTATTCCTAAGCATCTTTACTCCCCAAACATTCCAGTCGCCCGCAACGCCTCAGTTAGGCAGTATCATCCATCATGCCCTTCGACGGCAAGGCTATGCTGAAGGGAGGGTGGCATCCTTCCAACGATCGCGCAATCAAGAAAGAAACATGGAAATCCGATCTGAAAGGCATCGCAACCGGGAAGAAGAAGGATCCATATGAGCAGCAGCGAAATCACACGTCGGCGCCGTTGACCAGTCTACGAGACCCGGACTCGTTCGGACCTCCGCCGAAAGCTCGGTCTCACTATGATCAGGATGGCAGGCCGCTGAATCCGATTGAGGTGGAGCGGAAGAAGACGGGAGCTGCAGCAGGCTCGTCGCTCGCAGCTGGTATACCGCAGAGCTTGTCGCAGATTCCGACTGAGCATCGCGGAGGCCTTGGCGCGCCAATAGTGGAGACCGGATACAAGGAGCGGCGGCAGAGGGAGATGGAGGAGCGAGAGAGGAGGGAGCAAGAAGAGTTGAATCGCGAAAGAGGGCCATACAAGAAAGACACGACAGGAATCGATACAAGGAACTTTGCGCCGCCTCCAAGGCACTATGCTGTTGGCGGTGGTGGAACGGCAGCCATTGAAGCACCTAGACCTTCGCCCGCTCTACCGCCAAGAGTTCCTCCGAGACAGGCTACTCTTCCGCCATCGCCTTCTCGTCAGACGACAGGAACGATAGCGTCACAGAATAGTGGCAGCAGCGGACCTCCGCCTTTTCTCCCGCCCAGACAGAATGAGTATCCCGATGAACACACACCCGCGCCACCTCCAACTTATGGTGAAGCATTGAATGCGCCTTCCCCTCCTGCGCAGCCTACATCGAACAAGTTCGAGACCGCTGCAACGAATGCTGCTACAAAATTTGGCTCACAAGCTGCGACCTCTTGGATGCAGCAGAGGCAGCAGCAGCAAACACAAGATCCCGCTGCCATTAATCAAGGCGCTGCAGGCAGATTGGCTGGTGCAGGTGTCTCTGTCCCTGGCTTTGGTATCGGCCGATCTAATAATGCATCAGGACAACAGCTTCCTACTCCTTCGGCACAACAGGTGCAAAGCGCTGCGTCTTTCGCTTCCGGTGCTGCGGCACGCTTCGGCTCTCAACATCAGCAAGGTCAGGGCCAAGGTGGCCAGCTCAACGAGTTGCAGCAGAGATTTGCGAGGATGGGCACTGGAGGCTCTGCCCATTCTCCAGCAGGGCAAGAGAGTGGAGTCATTTCTCCTGCCGCTGCTGCACAGAAGAAACCACCGCCTCCACCGCCGCCGAAGAAAGCAGGTCTGCAGTCAGGTCAGCCGCCGAATGGAAGTGACAGCGGACAAGCTCCTCCGCCGGTTCCAATGAGCAGTAAACCGAAATGGTGATCGCTCGCGACTTCTCAAGAGAAATCAGTCCAGTCAGCCTGATCACAGCTAAGGCAGTGCTCGACTGCTACACCACGCTCTGTGCCGCAGTCCTGCTCAGTGGGATTATCGCAACGACCTTCAGCTTTACGAAGAATCGAATCAACAAAGTCTCTGACACTGCACGTTCCAGCACATCAGCACAGACGCAAGGAATTTGCAGAGCCGCTCATGCCAAGTCTACCATCCCACCGCGAACCCAAAATTCCAATGTCAGACATCAGCTCTTCCAACAACAATGGCCTTCGAAGTCTCGAATCTAAACTTCTACAGCAGGATGGGCGTGTATATTGGGAGAAGTATCATCGTTGTCCACCAATTGAGGTACACACCCCATAAACACAAATCGGGCGCGTGGTCTAGTGGTATGATTCTTCCTTAGCATCTGTTGCTTGCAACGGCATGAGTGGAAGAGGTCCTGGGTTCAATTCCCAGCGCGTCCATTCTTTTGCTGTATACGACGTAGTAGGCGTTGAATTTTGCATTGTTGAGGCTTCATTTTTGGCCCGGGGCGGCCAGGGTAATTTTGCGAAAAATCGCGGACATGCTACCTTCGAGCAAGGAACCGGGCCAGAACACCTTGCTTTACACTTTTCACATTGACGACTGCGCGATTTTGTATGGATCACAGTGCTGTGCGCAGGTGTCCACCATTTGACGTTGTTGAAGAACGAAATCCTGCGGTGAAATTTTTGCCGAAGTTCGGGCGAAACAATTCGATCAAAGAGAAGTCGCATACATGGACCATTTCCACGCAGCACGATATATCGTTCTTGTGATCACAATCCGTCTGCAAACACCATCAGGCTTCGATCAAACCGTTTGGCATTTCCCATGAGGGAACCCATCCTCCAAACCATTTTCTAAAATGTTTCGGCTCTTCCTGGTCAGCACCAGGTCATCAGCATGTGCAGCGGAACGTCTTGCTAGTCCGAGACAATACATCGTATCTCGCAAGTGGACTGAGAAACTGCCATATATATTCCTATTGCCGGAGATCTGGACGCTGTCCAATATGAGTTGCTCTCGACTAGCAATGCTGCTAGTTTCTGATGAAGAGTAGTCATAACCTTGGCAGGAGGCTCAGGCTTTCCAAGACGGCCTTCTTACAGGTAGATATCGTTTCGGACATTACTACTAGGAGCGTCGTTTCGAACAAGACTAGGTTCGACACGATCTTCTACCAGGTAAACCACGAGCTAAGGCTCGGCTTGATTTTAACAACAAGTCCTACGGACAAAGCTGTTTGCGGTCCCCTTTATACTTGCCCCCTTCAACTTTTCAATCCGATCACCTTCCCTTTCGCAAGAACACCGTCACGACATCCGCGATATCGAGGTCGACCGCAAGACGCAACCATGCGAATCACGATCCTTACCGCAATCATCTCCGGCCTGCTGTTTGGTTCGACCGCGTCAGCACGAAAAATATTTCGCGCCACGGCTCAGACTCCTGGCTGGTGCCTCGGGGGCGTTGATACAGGACTTACTGCCAAAGTTTGCACCAGTCGTGGAATTGGCCAGGGTGGAACGACATGTGGTGGTCCAGAACGGCGGATTGCATGTGTTGCGGCAATGTGCGAACAGAATGGTAGGAGACCATGTTATGTTTAGCAGCTGGTATGTCGATCTCGTTGCTTGGAGTATTGGGGACGGGTTCGCATGCTAACGAAAATGTTTCTAGTGTACGGCGATGGGAAGCGGTCCCTGGGTAGGACTGCAGGAAGTGCTGCCTTGTGACTGTTTTGCGATTAGCGATTAGCGATTTCCGTGTGCAGCGTCCTGGCTTGCGCCCATTCAGCATGCAAGATGGACAAATATCTCTCAGCCTCTGTTTCAATACATTCTTTCACCCAGTCGCCAACCAGCCCGGTGAACTCATACGAGCAAAGCGCATATGGTTGTCACAATGCCGAGCTTGCTTCGATTCGGGTGAAGAGCTTTTGGGTCTTTATTCGTACAGCCTCAGCACCGTGGCTATACTATTGACAGCCAGACATAACCTACCGTTGGTGTTGATTGGGGGAATACCTGACGATCTGAGAGCTGAATATGGCCTAATTCCAGAGGAAGGCTCTCGAGCCAGCAACGATGTGAGAGCATGGCACTTTGACGCCGATTACCAGGCAGACGCCACGCGTTTCGATGCATATCGCCGAGCGGCGCGGCGTAACAAGCAAAGGCCGGAACCATGCTTCGATTGCTTGTCTGTGTCCAATGTCTATGCTCGAGATCCACTATCGGAACCCTCTCTGATGAACTGGCGCTAGAAGGTGGTTCTCAATGACCGAAAGCCAAACCTGGTATCTCGGCTGGACGAGCGATCTGGACTGCATAGGACTTGGATTCTCATGTATTGCCGTCAACGACCGAAAAGATGAATCAGGCAGTGGACGTGTGGCGTCGCGCTCTGAAGTCCCTCGTGCGAGCTCAGCGGAGGTATATTCAACCCCTAGACCGGCCTTAAGAGCCGATTCTTCGTATAATGATGCGACACTATCGGTACATCGTGTCTCAAACAAGATCCTGGAGATGTATCATCACACCCACAGACCCGCGACTTCCGAAAGTCTGGATCTGAAGAAACGAGATCCAGCCAGGATTCGAGACGCCACTGGAAATCAATGAAGAGTAATCAAGGTCTTGGCGAGACGCTTTTGTCACTGGAGAGTATATTTCAGGACCGTATCGCCACCGATACGGATATCCTTCAGGGAAGTCCAAGACTCAGAGAGCCGCTAGAGCACATCCTACACCGCGTCACACGAACATGGGGGATCCGAGGGACGATCAAATGTTACAATTGGTGCTAAATGTGGCTTGCAGTCGATATGTACCCTGCTCTGCGTTCTCCCGACATGTCTGACAAACTGGAAAGTGATAAAGTGGCGTGAACGAAGCCTGAAGAGCACGGTACCAGTCTACTACATAACTGCGCTCCACTCACCTTTGCTATTCCATCTTGCCATCCTATCACGTCACAGCTCCTTCCCGAACCCATCATCGATCTTCACAGAACAATCTCTCTCAGGACGCCAACATGCGATATACACTGCTCACTGCAATAATTTCTAGCCTCGTTGCCGGTTCGAATGGCGCTCCAAATGGGGCCATACGCACGATGTATTGCAGTGCCACCAACGACTACGATAATTGCAAGACTGGAGCGGCCGACTTCGGTATGACATTCGATGCCTGCGCCGCATGTAATGTTCCAGTCAACCTCGGTGTCGAGTGTAAAGGAGACGGCGATCAGCTCGCTTGTGTCGCGCACTATTGCGATACACGTGGCAGGAAGCATTGCTTTGACAATATTCCTCATTAGGTAAGTAGAAACGATTATTCTTGTTGGTGTGCTGACAGACCACTGACGATCTTCCGCGTGGCACGCAGATCCATAGAGACTGCGAGTAATTTTGCGAATGGTTTTGGGTTCGAATAAAATGAAGGAGGAACTATGTCCGTTAAGCGCCAATGCAGCTTCAGAGTTCGGCTCACAGGACATTTTCCAGCGTCAAGCCATTGGAGTCAGGCCTGATGTCACAAACATGCCAAGTGCATGCCCGTGAGAACATAGCGAGTGTAGACAATCGGGTCAGCATTGCGCGGATGAGATGGTATATATTGGGGTCACGAGGCCGCCTTATGGTCCTGCCTACATATTTAGCGTGGAATGAAAGCCGATACTCATTTTCTCGTATACCTCGCCAGCAAGCTTTGCTATAACTCCGTTCGCAAAGCCAAGTCTGTCCTCTTAGGGCAAAGATCGTGCTTCGCCGCAACCAGACACCCGCACACGTCTCCACTTGAACAAGGTAAACACGACCAGTCACACATGGGACAAACGATATCTGATCAGTGAGCAAGATCGCCATACCAATGACAACAAGATCGACGCTGAGAGACATGATCAGGAACCGATGCTGACGCCGAACTCGATCTCTAAAAGGGACCGATCCGCTCTTCGTCAATCGCCACGCATAGCTCCTCCAGTGCTGATTTGCTGCCAGAGCGACTCGAAAGATATCTCATACCACTAACCATGCTTAGCTAAAGCTTGTTCCTACAAGGTGTCCTCATCGCCAGTAATAGGCTCCAAGTCACCTAGTCCCTTAAACACTTCCACAATATCAGCCTGCTCGTTCAGTATGATTCTGTCCGTGTGGACTCCGATCTTTGCTAGTTCTCTCCATCTTTGAAAATCTTCTGGATTACGCTTATTACCGTGCGCAGCTTTAGCATTCTCCTAGTGTCCTTTGGAAAAGGCTACTATGGTGTAGTACTTATTCCGAGTAATATCGTATGCAGAAGAGCCAATTGTGCCAGTTTCTAGATTTTCTGTTAGACAAAATTGATCGAATTGGAAGCACGTATAACTTGGGTTCACCTTCGTGCCAATTGATTTGCCAAAGCTCGCCCTCACGGATGCATTGGTAGCTGGCAGTCTGGAAGTTCTTTCGGCCGGCCATTGGTCCGCCATGCATCGCATAGACGACTCTTGATGAGCTAGGATACCAGACTTCGTATCGCCATTTATCTATTGATCCTGTCTTAGTCTTGACGTGGTAATCATAGCAGAGGTGCACATCCTTGAGATCGCGGTCGAAAGCTGCTTGATCGGCATCAGACAGTTTCACTGGGCGTATAATCGGGAAAGGCATCGCCGGAACTGCTGGCTTTTGAATGAATATAGGGCATGGCTGTAGGCGATATGCGAGAACACTAACAAATCCTTAGGTTGCGAGGCTACACATAGACACCTTTAGCAACTCCGTCCCGTCACCTCCTAACTCCGCGCCTTCAGACATGCGATACCATCTTAGTCATCCAACACCTTTCATAAATCCGAGCTTACGGACAGGGAGCATATGACGAGCTCTGGTTGAACAAAGTTTTGCGTTGCTGCAAGTGCATACTCCTCCGAGCCGGCCAGTGTAGGATGTCAGCAAAGCTTTCCTTTCAAGCATTCCGCCCCGAAGCTTGCTGTGATAAACGCTGTCGACTTTCGAACCGCAAAGTTCTCACACTCAGATCTCACAGAAATGAACTGGAATCTTCGGTTTCGGAAACCTAACATAGCTTGTATAATTCTCTGACATTTCAGCTATATGATTGTTTCTATCATGGCACTCTGTACTAGCACTCAGCTTGCACTTTGTCTACTGTTCTTACCCTTTCCAGGTGTATCGTCCGGAATTAAGCTGTGCTAGGTATAGTTCCGCAATTACATTGAGTGTCGACGCCGCGACAGCGTCGAAGGTGGTCGGCAAGCATCTTCGTGCTAAGCTTCTGTCCGTAATCTTAACAACTTACTTCCAATCTGACTTCACTTCCACCGCTGGCAATATCTTGAACAATCTTCCTGGGGTAACATACAGTACACTGATTGGTTGTCCTTGTCGTCCATCACGGACGCCCCTCAGTTCGGACAGCGATAGTCACATGATCCAAAGGTTTCTGCTTGCGCGTAGAGATTCACCGTGCTAATTAGGAACTTTGAGACAGTTCCGACTTGACCTAATACATGAAGCTGGCTTCCTGATAGAATAGGAGCGTCTACGAGAGAAGCTATTGCATTAGTCCATGATACAAATTGAGTCGCTTTGGGGCATATGAATCCATGCACAAAGTCTGTCCAAAGATTCGGATTGGTCCGCAGATGATACCTCTAAGTGCTGATCCAGAATTCCAATGTATTTAGGTCACGAAAGTCTGTGCAGCGTCCCTTCTACTTTGCAATCTCGTACTAAAAGACATTCATTCAGCGAGAAGAGATCTGTCGAAGTGACTACGATGGACCCCTCTTCGGGGTAATACGCGCGAGTATCGCCTTTACATGTGCAGTATAGCCAGATCATACTCTCAGACTGGACCAGCAGTAGTACCCGTGGCATTGGAATAGAATATTCGACGAAGCTCTTGTATAGAGTTTCGTATTCGATCGACACGTGAGAATGATGACTGATCATGCCTGGATAAGCCTTGTCGTTACAAATTGTCCCCGTTCTGTCCTGTTTCAACTCAATAGGGTTGTCGACATTCCACTGTACACTTCCTTTTGCCTCGCTACAAGACAACTGCGCAACTCATTCCTGAACTCAAGAACGAAATCGAGGGACGGAGTGCTAGTGAAGTGCCCAATGTGCATCGCAACGAACGGCCTGGCATGGCAGGCGAGTGGTTTCTAGCAGATGAGGCCTGCGGCATCCCGACGCGGATGAGTTGAGTGTTGGTGTGGCAAGTCATTGATAAGCTTTGTTATGTCCATGGTGGACTCGCCAGGGGTGTGCCCCGTCTAGACATGTGAAATGAGGTTCATGATTCATGCACGGGCAGTTAATTGCTTCTGGTGTTCTCGCCTGACTCTCCGATGCATTTGCTAACTGTAATATATATCATCGTGGTCTCTCCGCGAACAACTTCATCCTCCTCCTCAATCTCTCGATTGACACAATAAAAAGCAGTCGAGCATGTCTGGGGCCCAATTTGTACTCGTACATGGGGCATGGCATACATCATGGCACTGGAAGTTCCTTGCGTCAAACTTGACAGACTCTGGCTACACCGTATCGACAGTGGATCTACCTTCTGTCAGCCCCGACGTCGACAAAGTACTCCGCGAAGGTGCGTTACGAGCAGATGTCGAAGTGGTCCAGGCCGCTTTGGAAAGGGCAGCGATCACATCCGACAAAGTGATACCGGTCTTCCATAGCTATGGCGGTATGCCCGGAGGCGAAGCAGCTGCAGAGCTAAGTGATCATGCGAAGGCGAAGATGCACTGCTTAGTATACATGTGCGCTTTTTTGGTTCCTGCCGGGAAAGCCCTCCTTACGGACACGAATGGTGCTATGGCTCCTTTTTCACGAGTTGAGGTACGAGACTCTAACATCATATGCTTCACTGAAGTTCCAGGCTGATAGGTCCAAGGATCATGTGGCCAGCGTACCCGATCCTATATCAATTTTCTACCACGACATTGCTTCTACAGTGGCGGAAGAAGCTGCTCAGCATGTCTCCCTGAGTTCAATGTCGGCATTCACGCAGGAAATAAGGCATAGCCCATGGGAACAATACCGATGCGCATACATTTTCACCGAATATGACAGAGCCCTGCCCCTTACGAGACAAGAGTCGTTCTTTGCCCATGCAAATGAGGCGTGCCGGACAAATTGGACGACTTTCACTCTTGCGGGTGGGCATAGTCCATTCCTTTCCCGCCCCGAAGAATGTGCGGACATTCCCAGACAGCTTGCGATGGAATGGATGAGTTGTTCAATACTGTGAAATCTTGTGGAGCTTGGAAAGAATTGATAGCGACTGGTCGGTCACGTAGCCAAGTGACGGATTCAGTGTTGATAGCAAGCGAGATGCCTAGTGCCCACCGTTCGTCTCCTCTTCCACAAGAGCAAGCGCTTGTGGTGCGAAGTAAGTCGTGACATCGAGATCTCCGTCCTCCTTCAACAAGACACTAATGAAACTCTGCAGACCCTTCCCTTTAGCCAGATCTTTCCCCTTGGCCAGTTTTTCCAGCATTGTCATGAAGCTCTTTGCATAGGCTCCTCGACCACGTGCCTCCATCCACGCGACAGTGTTCTTCGCCACACTCGCATCATTCTGGGCGAAAGTAATTAGTGGCAACGCCAACTTGACCTCCGGTAGTTGGTAGCCTGGCGCGACATCGAAGTAGTACACGAAACCGGGTAGCAGAGGAGGAGCGGTGTCATTGACGTCCTCTCCGGCTGCGACACGGTTGTTTTGTCCTGCATTTGGAAGTTCCTGGTCCTCAGGATAGTCATCTGGCAGCGACAACACTCCCCTCAATAAGTCTTGCAATGCTGTGAGTTGGCCTTCGAGTTTGGGACGTTTGATACGGCCACCTAAGGTCATGACCTCGTTTAGAGCCTTGAAGTTGGTATGTGGAGAGTTGAAATACCACTTCAGACGTGACTTCTCTGGAACAACATTATCGATGGCCACACTGAATGGCTTAAGAAGTTTCCCTTCTTCGCTGGTGGAGAGGAATTCTTCAAGAGCAGATATTGCTCTGCTGTCTGGATCGATCAGGCGTGCAGATGATGTGAAGACACTCAGGTTTGGAGTGGCACCTTGACCAAGTTTACGTGGGAGGTAATATGTCTTGAAGCGGAGACCTTTTGGCAGAAACTCTGCTGCAATGACGATGGTGCCGAATGCCTTCTTGCCCGACTTATGCTCTTCGTTGTACTTAGCGTTGTCATGATCGTACAAAGTGTTGAAGTAGTGGTTAGCCCATTGCAGATCGACGCTCGGCATTTTTACATCGAGGCGGTGGAGCATTTCCCTGCTTGCGGACTGATTGAGAGGATCATGCTGCGTTCCCGAAAAGTTGTTAATAGGTTCGATGTCGTAGCGAATGTCTGGCTCGCTCGTGGTTGTGTTCCATTTCCAGGAATATTCGATCGGAGTGCCGTCTGGTTGGAGGAGAGACTTCCATTTTAGATCGATACTTGGCGCCCATGGGGCGGGACCCATGTAGGGGACCTGCAGAATTGATCAGGACAGAGCTCCTGTTGAGCATGGCAAGAACCTTACCATCCAGTGATAGTGAAACAACAAAGCTTCATATTGCTTTGCTGGCGCATAACCGGCACCTTCGACCAATGCAGCCAGCTGTGGACCCGTGAGATCCCACCAGTAGTTTTCATCGGCACTTCTTGAAGGTAAAATAGAAGTAAGCGCCTCGAACGCTTCGGTCTTCGTGGTCTTACTCATGTTGAAAGTGTCTGCTGTTCACTGCAAAGATCTGCTGTGGCGTTAAAGTCCAATCCTTTCTTTTGTCCTTGGACAGGCTTATGAATGTCTTTGATGAAAGGAGTAACAACACTGTCGCCTCGCTCGGCCGAGAAGAGTTAGACCGAGGCTTACTTCGGAAGTCTCGTCTCCGGACATTCCCTTTCCCGTAGTAACGAGTCCGAGATCCTTCTCTCCGGCATCCGAAGTCAATTATGGTTTTTGGTCAGATCAGTCAACTACGAGTGTCCACGTGTTGTGTCTCAAAACTGTAGGCAAGCCACAAGTAGGATACTTTCGAGCGTTACGATTATTCATGCAGGCCTTGCACCATGATTTGAAAGATTCTGAGCATTCAGTGACCGTTCTCTCCAGGTTGTGAACATGAGAGGGATCGTCAGAGAATGCTTAATGGTTTTGATCAGTGAGAACCTATATAGTCAAGTGAGATACTGCCACAATGAACGCTCAATTTCTCTGACTGCCCCAATCTGTCTTCATTCGAGCAGAAATGACGAGATATCTTATATTACTCATCCAACACCAGGTCCAGCAGACTGACTACAGCCCCAGGCACTGCATGCAAAGCTGCGACCCTCAATCGGGGATCAGCGCTCTTTGCCAGGTCTGTCCAATCTCTCGCCGTCCTCTCCTTGGAATTGAGCATCACAAACATTTGCATGTCTGCCGCGGCAATGGTTTTCTTCACACTAATTGGTAGGTCCTCCGCCTCTTTCTCACTCGGAACAACACTGTCACAAATAATGATATGACCTCCGCTGTTTAGACCTGCTACGAGATTGCGCAAGATCTTGACGGCGTACTTGTCCGGCCAATTGTGCAGGACATGCTTCATCAGAAAAACATCGGCCTTTTCAGGTTGAGGTTTGAAGAAGTCTTGTCCCTTGAAGATTATTCGATCAGCAATGTCGGAATAGTCCTGAGCGATGAATTCTTCTTTGACTCGAGGGAGATCTTGCACGGTAAAGCGCAAGCTGGGATGTTTACGGGCAAGCAATGCAGCCAAAGAGCCATCAGATCCGCCAACCTACGTCCGGTGTTAGCATACATGGTAATGAGGCAAAGCATCACATTTGCCACTTACATCAACAATCGATGCGGACCCGAGACTCTTCCAATCGTACTTAGTCACGACTTCATCCGCCTGCACTACTCCACTCAAGACAGAGGCTTGCATGGCTTCAGCGAATCGCTGTGCTCTCCATGCCTCCTTCGGATCGTCTTGACCAACACTCCAATAGTCCGCCAACCTGCCGTCATTCAGTCGTGGCCACGACAATCCGAAAGGAGTCTCATGAAGATCTTGAGACAGACTGGATCTGCCACTGTTGAACTTGCGCAAAGCATCTGCTGCGTGATGACTTGCGCCACCAGCCTCCTCACTGAACGGCAGGAGTCAGCGAGTGTGCTTGATGGACTCAAAAGCAACATAACTTACAGTGCATGGCCTACCCAGCTTCGAAGAAGTAGATTACGGGCCATGTGTGCCGAGAACGCAGTGTGCATTACACGGTCGTCATCTTGTGGATCTGGGGCGAAGATGCGCATCGTGAACGCATATCGAAACGTGCGTCTAGTTATGTCTTCAGGAATATCCAGAGAAGCAGCGACCTCGCTGTAGCTTGCACTCTGATCCAGAGGCACACGAGAGAAGAAATCAAACTGATTCATGATATCCAGCGTGGTCTTCTCATGGTTGATCTGTAATAGAAGGTACGTTGGTACGAACGTAAATCTCAATCTGACTGTGCACTTTCACTTACAAACAATCCGCCATGGAGGAAAAAGTAGTCGCTTGCCCCAGTGGCAAGCAGAAGTAGATCATTGAGAGTGTCAATCAGCTGATGTCGTGGAACCTGGATGGCTGGATCTGAGGGATACGATGCAGGCCCATCCTTTTGGAACGAAGGTTTGGGATGTTTGCCGGCCTCCAGTTGAGCTGCAAGGATTGTGGTAAGGCTGGAAACCTTTGATCCAAGACTCTGAAGATCTGCTGAGCCTGCCATGGACTCGACTTCAGCGGTGCAATCGACGAACAGCAGGAAGGAAAGTTGGGTCTTACATCATGATACCGCACCGAGAACTGCAGATATAACGATGAGGCCGATGTTCGATGTTCGACGCCCGAAGCCCATCGGCCGTCGTGAAGTGGATCTTGATACGGTAAATTCCGATGGCCGCAAACGGGTGAGTCGTGACTGGCATACTACTAGGCGGAGCGTAGGTGATCATTTAGAACAATCACAGGAAATGCGAACAAATGATACCGAACAGTCATCGTTAAGTAGCATTTGATGTCTAGTGTTCACACTAATTCATCCTGTCTCAATTCATACTCGACCATCGCTACCTACCGGACTCAGTACTCGTTGCGTACCTGGAGTTGAGGCATTGTGCGTAGCCCCTCAATCGGAAATTCCTTCTGATAGCTCTCAATTTCCTTGAACTCCTCTTCAGAAATTTCCACATCTACAGCGTTTTGCTTGACACGCTCTTCAGCCCGAGCGCCAGCGATTGGAATGACAGTTGGCATTCCTGATCGCTTCGATTGCTGCTTGAGGTAGTTCAGGGCGAGCTGAGTAGTCGTGCATCCCTTCTTCTGTGCAAGCTTTTCGACAGCATTGACGAGCTTTACGTTGTTCTCGAAGACGTCGGGCTGGTAGCGTGGGACGTAGCGGATTGGGTTCTCCTTTGGAATGTCGTCGAGCTTCTTGAATTGCCCGGTAAGTGCACCCATGCCCAGTGGAGTGTGGGCCACGAGCACAATGTCGTTCTCGGCACAAGCTTGGGCGACGCCGTTCTCAAAGACCATAGGCGACCAGAGGCTAGCTTCCGCCTCCACCATGTCCACCTTGCCAACGCTTGCGGCGCGACGAATGGTTTCCGCTCGGACTTCAGTGATTTGAATACCCTTGAACTTGCCCTCCTCCTTGAGCGCAAGCAAGCCTTTGACACTGTCCTCGATCGGAGTGTTCGGGTCTACTCTTGCCAGTCCGAAGATATCGATCTCCTTCTTGCCATCGAGAATAGAGATTGCATTATCAACGCTCTTCCTCAGACCCTCGGGGGTGCAGTCCATTTCCATCGTGGCGCGATCCTTCAGGCCCGACTTGATCGAAAGTATGACTTTGTCTGCATCTTCTGGGTACTTTGAGAAGTATCTGTTGAGCAAATGAAGAGTGTTGGCTTGTGGAGTTCCATCTGTTGACAGGTCAGTTACCCAATTGTTACAAGAATTAGAAGACGTGCGCTTACAGAAGTCTGCACCATTCCAGACGTTCACTCCAGCGTCAAGTGCTGCTCTCAATACCTTGAACGTCTCGTCATCAGACAGCTGAAACTGTGGCATGGTAAGGCCTGAGAAAGGTTATTTCTCTCGCAACTTCTGCAACGTGGTCGCGCAGGACATACGCATAAGGCCCAAGCCATTGCCACTGATTTGCTTTCCGACAAGAGTAGGCATTCTGAAGCTTTTGACTGAACCGCTGACTGCGTTGCGGATGGCGTTCATTGACAAAGATGGAGGAGCTGGTTTACATTCGAAGGATTTCGATCAACTTAGCTCGGGCAGACAGATGTACCTTACATGTGTGGGTTGCAGCTCACATTTCGGCTCGCATACTTCTGTCGGCGAAGCGCACGAGAGTCGGTGCAAGCCTAAGTCCGCCGTCAAACCCGAAACGACGGCGCACGTCATTCCATTGTTTGCTTCGTTCGGTCGAATGAACATTCGGCCGGCTATTTATGTCTCATGGACCCTGTGCGGAGACGAGCTCCTTCGGTGTCACGTCCGTTGGGAGCGGCACTAAGCGTCGGCGGCAAGATCCACTTTAAATTGATCATCCATTCGATGGAATGCCGCTAGGATGAGAGCAAGCAACAGAAAGAATCCACGGTAGCAGATACCAAAATCAGGAATGCTACAGCAGGAACACCATTCGCCGATGGCAGATGATTGAAGGACTCAATGCTCGTTACATGATCGAATAGCACCGAGATATCACCTACATCAAATCTTTAAAGTGACAGGTGCATCAGTATAATACAGCCAACTCACTTTTCGGGCATGGCTCGACCTTAAGAAAAATTGTAGCTTGCAATGCATCGCAGGACCTGAGATGTACGACACGACTACACTGAGCCCCAAATGGCTGAGCTTCATTCGTCAATAATCCAGTCTTTGCTTATGACTCAGCTGAATTGATGGACTGTGCCGTGTAGTGATCGTTCAATCAACACCCGCATTGATCCTAGAATGTTGCATCTACGGACGTGGACTTGTCGATGGTTGTCGCTGTGCTCACTTCGAGTAGTTGACTCGAGAAGGTTCGAGACTCATGTTTACATTGTATTGAGGACACTGCAATTAAAATGATCGAATAGGTCTCATGACGGCATTGGAGTGATCGAGTGCATTTGATGGAGAACACTCCGTGGAGGACGCACCAGCTCTCATTTGATGTTCTCGGAGCTCGCCAGTTCACCTTTCCACTGACACGCCGTCACCACGGCGATCGTACCGGACGAGAGCGAGAGTTAGAAGCACACCATGTGGAACGCCGCATTCTTTGCAGGGGAAAGCAGAGTATCCTTCGCTCCTTGTATCTCCGCCTTTTACAGCGCGTCAGAGGCTTCGGTGCATTAGTAGAGCAGACAATTTCACCACGAAAGATCAGCAAACGCTCGATGTTCCGTTTTCCCTGTCGGCGAAGGCTACGTGTTCTCCGCTGCCATCCCTTTGTTGTTCGGACCCCTTATCTCCAAAGTCCGCCGAGCACTCAGCCGTGCCTCGTCCGTTGCTTCGGCTTGGCACAGTCAGGCAAGCTCTATGTCGTGCTTCACATTTTGGTATCAGCAGAGATGCTCTATTATCGAATGTCAAGCTTTGCGACTCAATAATCCACAAGCTTTCGCCGGCCATTTACGGAATGGCAGAGACGAGCGTCCCACTGCCCAACGATAACATGACTGAAGCGGGACAGAACTCGAACAAAGCCACTCCGACAGCTCCTCACGATGCCAAAAACGAAACGCCAGCTCCAGAACCAGAATACCTCCGAGGCACAAAACTCTGGCTGACAGCCATCTCACTCGCCCTGTGCATCTTCTTCGCTGCACTCGATGGCACGATCGTGTCGACCGCAATCCCACAGATCACCTCCGACTTCGACTCGCTCGCAGACGTCGGATGGTACGGCTCCTCTTTCTACCTCACCACCGCAGCTTTCCAGACAGTATGGGGAAGACTGTACAAGTTTTTCTGGCTGAAATCGATGTTCTTGCTTGCTATTGTGATTTTCGAGCTTGGGAGCTTGATCTGCGCCGTTGCACCAAATTCAGCGGCGTTCATCGTGGGAAGGGCGATTGCTGGAGTTGGAGCGAGTGGGTTGCAGAGTGGTGTCTATACGATCCCCGCGTTCTCGGTGAGCGCGCAGTGGCGGCCTGTTTTTCTTGCGGGGATGGGAGTGTTTTATGCTGTCGCTGCTTGTGTTGGACCACTGGTCGGAGGAGCTTTTACGACTGGTGTGACGTGGAGGTGGTGGTGAGTTATCCGCGAAAAGAAAAAGAATCGTTGTCTTTTGCTGAACAGGACGCAATAGCTTCTGGATCAATCTTCCCCTGGGTGCCGTGACTGGTGGGATCATTTTGCTGCTGTACAAGACCCCAGAGCAAGCAGCGCCGCCCAAAATGCCAGTGACTCAAAAGCTGCGACAGCTCAATCCACTTGGCGTCGTTTTGATCATCGGCGCCGTCACCTGCTACCTGCTTGCTGTGCAGTATGGAGGCCAGAGCCGACCTTGGGGCTCATCAGTGGTCATAGGGTTGCTGGTGGGCTTTGTCCTTGTCGCTGCGCTCTTCGTCGCAGAAGAGCTCTGGATGAGCGAGAGGGCACTGTTTCAGCCTCGTCTTTTCAAATTTCGAGCTGTGACTATTGGATGCCCGTTTCTTTTCTTGTGAGTTGGTCGAGGTTTCGAGGCTGCCGTGTAGATTTCTGACAGCCGCGCAGCTCGAGTGGAGTGTATTCCATATTGCTCTACTACATCCCCATATACTTTCAGGCAGTGCGTGGCGTTTCGGCAGCCAGCAGTGGAGTTCGACTGCTTCCATTTGTCCTTGCAATGTGTAAGAGCTTTGATCCCATCGTCCAATGCGACATCGACTAACATGCAGTCGCAGCGATTTCTCTGATCATTTCTGGTGGAATACTCCGAAAATTTGGATACTACAAACCAAACCTCATCCTCGGACCGTTGCTGGCATCGATTGGCACTGGTCTAATATACACATGGTCGCCCGATACCAGTGCAGGCAAATGGATCGGATATCAGATCCTTGTGGCTATTGGCATGGGCATTACGCTGCAAGCGCCTCTCCTGGCAACGCAAGCATCCGTTGACAAAGCCGACACAGCGCCTGCAACATCGATGGTTGTTTGTAAGTCGTACTCGATCTCTACATTCTTGATTCATACTGAATGATCGCAGTTTTCCAAGGCCTGGGTGGTGCGATATGGGTCTCGGCGGCGAATTGCATTTTTGCGAATGAGCTTACCAAGTATCTTCGCAGGATGGCACCTAGCATCAACACTGCTCAGATTCTCAGTCTCGATGGAGCTAGTTCGTTGGCCGATAGCTACACAGGGTCTGAGCTTCAGGTCGTTCAAGACGCTTACATGCACGGCTTGCGTTGTGCATATGCCATTGCCATTGGGTGTGCGGGGATTTGCTGTGTACTCGGCTGTATGGCAGAGTGGAAGAAGATCAATGTAGACGCCAAGCTCAAAGCAGTGGCTAGCGAAGACGAAGTGGCCCAGGTGACCGACGAGAACAAGGCTTGAAAAAGTTTTGTTTCGGGCGTCAACCAGGAGTCGCCTCTCGCAGAACCCCATCGCAGACCTCTATGCACTGTCAAAGTATCTAAAAGTTGGAAGGGTTGCCTGAGAGAGAAGTGTCCACAGCCCAGAACGAGAGCTCATCGTCCAATGTGTTTAAGTCGGTCGGCCAATCCCATATTCCTTCATCAATCCCGAGAGTCTCAGACGACATAATGGGAGGAATAGCCCAAAAGGGAACAGTCGGGTTCTCGAGAGGAGGGAAGTTGGTCGCACTTCTGGAGATAGAGATGGTACCCAGAAGAGGCACTCGAAGTTGCACGACTCTCGATCCATCGACAGCATCCAGACAGTGCTCGATCTGATCAAGCGCCGAAATGAGCATCTGCACACAGTCAGCCAATGCAATACTCATCAATCTGTCATTCCATGAACGCTTGCGCGTGGTGCTACGACTGGTTCCCACGTCTTACCTCAGTGAATGAGTCAGAAGTCCCGGCCGCAGCTTTGCCAATGGCGATTTTGGTATTGTTCAGGAGAGTGGCGTCAGATTCCCAGCTGTCAGTGGGCGGTAGATACTCCGAAGAACGGTCTCGATGCAAAAGTAAAATGACGCATGCTAGGAAGACCTGAATCTCGCATGCGCGCGACAAGAAAACACCTTCAGCCAATCGAGTGCGGACAGCGAAGTATCGGCGAAGGACATCTCTGCAAGCTTGCATGCACGCCCAGGCGTTGGTTCGAAACTTTGCATTGTCCTTGGCTCGGAACAAGTATGGGAGGTTTGCCCGTATTTTTATGTAGTAATGGGCCATCTGCAACAACACAGGCGTTGCAGTGGATATGTCGTGAATGTCTGAGCGATCGAGTTTCCACCTGCAAAGTGTTAGCGGTCAGCCTTGGTACCCATGATCACCTTCTCTGTCGACGTTAGCTTCGGAAGCAGTGTCCGACCTGACGATCGATGATATTCATCTCTGATGCAGGACAAATTCGAGGTTCTTGATCAATAGCGACAGCATGTTGAAGCTGTTGCCTAGCGAGACGAATCGAGAATTGCTCAAGCACCCACTTCATCTTGACGCGGAGCGGGATGGAACTCGGTTCCTCAGGGCACAATACCGGAGACCCCCAACAATCTCTCACTTAGTGGTATAACGAACGCAAATTAACCCACCAGGTGTCCGTCTGAGTCTGCTCTAGCTTTGAGAGATCTTCGATGATTCTCGTCGTCTCATCTTCAGCATCACTCTCCGAATCAAGCTGATCCCGGTAGCAAATGCGATTCGCAATATGAGACTGTTCGCTCATCATATGCTGGAGGACGTTCTGAGAGCCGCGACGGTCGGTCTGCTCGCGCTTGGACAGAGTGCTGGGAGCTGCAGCAGGGAGATGCAAGAGCAAGGAGAGGAAGCGGTCCAGCCCGCTCAGAGACTCCCATACTGTTGCGCTTGCTTCCAGGTGCTGACCCGCGAGTGAATCAATACTGCCCGAAGCCTGGACGTTCCTAAATTGTCGCCGTGCCCGATCCAGGTTTAGCAACTGCGCAAAAGTAACAGCTCTACGTGTAAGTAACCATGCTTTTCTTGGGCGACCCAAGTAACTTGCACTAAAACAGCCCCAAGAATTAGTCCCTATCCGATGGCTGAAGCTGAGTGGGCACATGACCTACAGCTTGGCAAGCACAATGGCACACTCAATGCCATCGCGAGCCTGCAAGGGCGAGTCAGCAGAGAGAAAATCATCCACGTGCGTGAAGATGCGCTGCACAAGTCCGTGCGGGTCCTTGATTGACCCCAACCTTGTGGAGTCGAAGTCCTGCGGCAATTGCAGTAGCGTGATGGCAAAATATACCAACCACATGGCAACTTTTGTCGGGGAAGGCGCGGGCGTCAGGTGGTGTGGGTGGGCATCGATCAAAGCCTGCTTGCTGTCGACGGACAGCGGACTCAGTACGGCATTGTGAATCGTCCACCAATCGGCGGCGGACGCCACCACGACACGCACATCGGCCAAGCACGGCACTTGAGCGGACAGGTCCGCAGAACCCTTCTCAGCCCAGATCGACTCTCGGGACTCGGTATTCGGAGGAAGAGGATGCTCTTGTCCCGCTCGTTCCGCAGTTGATAGAACGTGATTGTTGAACAGCGAGTGCAAATAAGCAGGTTCCGTGCCGACGGGCGGAGCATCATCGCCGGTCTCGTTTGCATTGCGGTTGTGGTCATTGCCGAAGGCCCCCGGAGTAATAACAGCTTCGCCGTTGAGGATAGCCCTCGATTCCTGATCTCCGCGGGTATCGGGATTCGCGACATGTGAGTATTTGCCAGAATCAGCGCTTTCGCAGGGTCCACTTGGCCGAGTGGTCTGCATCCAGGCGACAGTATCGCTGAGACTCTCCACGGCAGCCTCGAGTCGCCCTACTCGATGACTAATGCTGTCTGAAGGATCGCTCGCCTCTGCCGCAGGGACATGTTCTTGGCGTTGACATGTCGTCTGTCGATCGATACAGGCATCGCAGGGGGCCTGGCCATGATGGTGGTCGAATGTGCATCGGACCTTGCGTTTGCGGCATTCCAGGCAGCTGCGGGTGCCCTTGCGCATTCTCTTGGTCGGACGCGGCGAGGGCTCCGACATGTCGACTCGCTTGTTTGTGAGAAGTGGATGCACGAAGGAAGGGCGAGCTATTTAATAAGAATGATGTCCTCGGGAGCGGGTAACTGTCGGCGGGCCGTTTGCCTAGCGCCCAGTCTACGCAAATGTGACTTCACTTCAAGACCTGTTCACCACCACCTCACGTACCTCCACCACCCACAAACGACATCGCTCCGCCATCCCCACCCCGTCTCCATACCCCTGGGCTCTAGCGCTGAGGATGTCTACAATACGCGCGCCTCATTGGCAGACCGCGGCCGCAGCTGCACCTCCACCACGGCGGCAGAGTGTTTCTCTCTGGACGAGTGGTTATGCGTGATGACCATCCGCCCAGACGCGTCTGAAACCTCATCCAGCAGCTCTGTCAGCATCTCCAGGTCCCATTCTCGCTCATTCGTCATCTGCATCAACAGCAGATCTTGGACGAGAGCTGCGGCCGCCGGGTCCTGCTCGAAGTGCTGTCCTGCGCCTGGCAGCAGGCGTGCAACCAATATCAGGGTGGCGGACCTGTTGACTCGCAGCACGTTGAAGTGTGCTCGCAGCTCTCTCAGAATTTGCTCCCTCAGCGAGCTGGAAGACGCCGTCAATGATGTGCCAGGAAGATGGAGCACGTACACCGCGGCGTCTTGAACGGGTTGAGGAGCCCCTCGTGACCGTTCTCGCACTTGGACTCGGGCATTTACCGTCTGCGGCGTAGCAGTCATTCCATTCGATGTTGGATGCTGTCTTGCTGCCGTCTCTTGCAGCTGGATGACCACCTGCAGCTCACTCGCCTTTTCAGCCAGCGCATATGCTGTGGTGATGGACTTGGCTCCGACCTCCAGCTGTTAGCACAGTCCGATCGACTTGCGCAACTCGTGCGATACGTACTTCGACAACAGTAGCGCCTCTCAGCTTTGCCCAGTCCAGTGATAGAAGTACTGCAGCAGTGCCACCATCTACCAGATCATCCTGGATGTTTTGAAATGCTTCCAACTCGCGCCGAAGTCTCGATCCCTCCTCGCACGCTGCACTCAAAGACCTTGAATGCTGTGAATCGAGTTGGAAAGAGGAAAGCTGTGGCTGCTTCTGCTCTGCGTTGTGTCGAGTCGCATCCGCCATCCGCAACGCCGTTGGAAACACTGTGTCGCAGATCTGGAAGCACAAATCACCATGAGTGATACGATCCTAGGCCTCCTAAAGTATTGGTCACTCACTCACGAATGATATTCCGTCGAGCAGAGATGATTTATCGGCGAATTGTGTAGACAGCTTGCTATGCGCGAATGCACCAGGCTCGATTTCTCGCAGGAAGCCCGACGCGGCTGTGAAACGCACAATGCGAGAGAGTTGTTGAAACGGGACGTCTGCGAGATCTGCTGCATCTTGATAAGACACCTGGCCATGCGCTGGAACGATTGCTAAGATTTCAAACTCGCTCAGCCATTTCAAGCACGCCAACAATTGTGCCTCGAAAGTGTCAGTGCAACTCAGACCTCAGATTGAAGTTCCAGGCATACTTGCTTGACCATCTCCCACAAAAAGGCCTCGGGTGGATCTGTCATCTTGCTGGAGTCTTAGCTACGATCTTAGCGAAACACAAGCTTGCTAAAGTCTGAAGATGTGGGATCATGGTAGGCGCTGGGAAATCAAAGACATTGTAAATCTGCGTTGAGCATGGTGTCCGCACGATGCATCGCTGCGGCCAAGCACTTTAAGCCGATTGCCCGCACGCCCTCTGCGAGCCCTAATTTTGTGGACACTGACGGGCGTCCTCGCTCTTGTATTTAGGCGGACTCCTTCTCTGTCCGGTTCTCATTGGGCTGCATTGCTGGGATGTTCTTGCCCATGCGCCTCGCTTCATATATTGTGTGTTGAGTGCATGCCGCCATCAACCGTGAGAGGGCCAGCGGACCACTTCAAAACACACTAGTGCCTGAGGCGTCCACGGAGTGGTCCGATCAGGATCGTCACGGTGGGTCCTGCTGCGCTCGCGAGGTGCACGAGGCGGAACGAGCACATGCTCCCAGGCTTATCAGCAACTCCCGACCATGCGCGCCGGATCAGCAGCAGGGTTGCTACATACGTTTCTTCTTTTTCAGGACAGCTGCATCTACCGGTGTTACTCTGGCATCATTCTGAGCTTCGCTCACACCGGTGCGAGCTCCCAAAAGCTTAGTATTGGAGTGTAGCTTGTGCTCCCACCTGTGTTTCTGCTTCAACCTCTTCTCGGGACACTGACATGCATCACGATAGGAGCAGGTGGCATATGAGGCAGAATTAGTGCACCTGCTTCACATGCTTCTTATGCCCAGGCATAAATATGCGACGTACGACAAGGCCTACAAGTCGCTTCACCAACAGGTGATGCCAGTCTCGCTGAGGCGTCCGATCCCTGTTGGCTGTGGATCTTCATGAACACTTGCGAGATCCTTCTCGAACATTGGGCCACTCACGCAGCTGCTCAGATGTGGAAGGTCAATTCCCACCCAACGAGGGGACAGCATGCCATTACCGGCATCTGGCGAGGCGTCGAAGGAGCGCCATGGTCTGAAGGAATGCGTAGGCGGGACCGTATCGCATTGCCTGTTGTCATCTAAGGATCTGGACTTGACGCCACGGTTCACGTATACTTGAACACAGTGTGCCGTCCACAAGTCGTGCGAATATCGAATATTGCCTCCTGCTGGAAAGCAAATCAACCAGGGCTCTGCATCCACGGCTTCGACAACACGTGCTCTCGGAACTTCGAGTGGGCTCTCGCTTCAGAACTCCTACTTTGCACAGCCTGCACCTATCGAGGCCTTACTGTGTGTCGGAAGGGTCACACCCGGGAACTCAAGGCCGACGAGAGACCAAGCAGTGCGCATGACTCCCAGATCCCGGTGTGCTGTCGCTCTCTAGCGCCCTTGATCGATGGCCATGGCGAGCTTCACCGCCTCCAATTACCAAGATTCCCCCCCACAAGGCAATCCTCACTCCCGATCCCAGATCGGGATCGCCAAGCTCAAGAACAGCTGCGATGCATGCACCGCTGCGAAGGTAGGCTGCACGAAAGAAAAGCCTTCCTGTGTTCGCTGTGTCAAGCGCCGCTGTAGCTGTGTGTACAGCACGACAAAGAGGATTCGCCGTGTACCGCTTCCCAAAGGGTCAACATCGACATCCAAACCTACAGCAAATGAAGAAAGGCCTCACAATGGTCCCGTCAATTCTGCAGGGCACACTCCAGAGAACATCACAGTAGCCCTTCCACAACAAGACTCAAGTCATGACTCAGTGTTCTTCCCAACTCCAGTCAGCAATGATCAGGCTCCAAACTGGATGCTATCAGCAACCACCACTTCCGACACTTTTGCCAATTTACTCACCCCAGATGAGTCGTCCTTGTTCGACCTTCCAGGCTCTGTTGCAGCAGATTGGGAATCTGAATTCGATTGTCTGGGATCTTTGGCGGTGCAGGAAGCTTGCCAAGGCTCTGGCATGACCGAGTCATCGATCTTCGATCTCGGTGACAGCATTCTTAGCGGCTACAGTTCTGCAGGTACCGATGCAGGAGTCAGTGGACGTGAGAGCAGCGCCGGCCTATTACCTTCATCAAGCAGGACCTCAATCTTTGGCGATACGCATATGGTGCAGGAAGACACTGCAATGGACATATTTGGTCCAAATTGTGGAACCTCGTCGTCCGAGAACGCGCCCGATATGTCATCATCTGCACCGGAAGTGCGCTCTGAATCGTCCTGCTCTTGCCTTGTGCGCGTTTCGGCACTGCTTGCTCGCATCTCACCACCATCACGGGTCCATAACTCTGACTCAAGGACAAAGACCAAGGGAACAAGGTCACAGCTGGAACTCGATCACGTATTGGAACAGAACACGAAAGCTCTGGAATTGGCCAAGGAATGTTTGCGCTGCTCCTGCGTGACTGATGGGTACACTTTGGTCCTCCTATCGCTTGCAGTTTTGGCGGTCTTGAATCGATACACGACAGCCGCTGCAGACATCTTGGGTGGCAGCGCCGACGCCGATGCTTTGGGGAGAAGACAAACCCCGCAGGCAGCTGTCACGCAGAGCAGTATTACCGAGGCAGAGCGTCACAAGGCCAGTCGGCGTATACTATCACAACTTACGGCGCTTCAGTCAATACAAAGAGATCTGAGCGAGCGATTCAAGGGCGTGAATGAAGCCGAAGCAGGATTACAATGCTCAAAGCGCCCGCTAAATGACCGGTCTCGAGAGGGTGCTGTCGCCCTGCTGTCTCTTCCGGCGCTAGCCGCGCCTGTGCCCTCGGTCGTTATTCAACAGCTGCATACTGCCATTCGATCTAGGCTTCATGAATTATCACGCGCTATCATTCAGTCGATTCGCGGCCGCTGAAGGGCTTCCGTACTTCCCGTATCATATCCGAAGTGTTGCGCTCCCAAGATACGATGTGAGAGGAATAATGGCAATGGAACCAGCGCTGCAGAAGAAACCACAACCCGCCCCCGGGATCTATATTAGAAAAGCTACGACCTTGCTACAAAGCGAAATTAGAACTGGCTCAAGCCATCTACCATATCCGTATGTCGACTTTACTCTACAATACATCTCATTGTCACCTTACTCCCATCTATATCAGCGAACTTGTGATCTCCCACGAAATGTTCTTCCTACCACGGGTCGTCCTTCATACGCGTCTTACCATCTCCAACACGACGTGACCAACCTATGCGCGCACTCAAGAGCTTCGTCAAAGCTTATTCCCTTTTACTGGGACCTTTTACGCACTAACGCTTGTGTCGACGACCTGACTAAAGCAGTCAAAGTCGGCAGGCTGTGACATCTGAGGATCCAGCAATTATCCCATCAATGGCTTCGTGTCGGAAGTATTGTGGATCTATACATCCCAAAGAGGAAGGCCTCCAAATTGTATATTTGACCCCCACGCAATATACGCGAATCCTGCACTGACGTACCTGCGACCATCATCTCACGCCATATTCCACCTGCATCAAATGTTAGGCGTTCTGCAGCTGGTTCAGGGTCCTATGTTACACCGCGAAGTAGCGGTTCCGGTCTGGCGGTATTGTAGCACTACCATGCATCATGTGGTGGCGATATGCCTTTACGGACATGCCAAGTTTGCGATAGCCAACAAATGATCTCTGCCCTCTTTCCCTGGTGGGGCCGCTAGTTCTTCTGCCGCCTCCATTGGACAACAATGAAAGTTGGTATATTGAGGGTCTGATGGTCGTGCCAGCTGTGGTGCTTCATAGGAGCTTTGTGGGTATCTTACCCTGCTGAAGGTCGTGTCTGATACGAGGTTCTCCAATGTTCCTTCTGCGGAGATCGGAGGTCGTCTTGCTGCTGTGCTGCACACCCTCGACTCCCTACCGCCAGTACCCGTCCGACTTCAAGGCTTATGGCATTCAAAAATATCGGAGCTGGCACCGGCTTACCACCGTTTTTTTCGGGCCCGATGAGAGAAAGATGTTGGCGGAGTCATTTTAGTCACATTGAGTCCCATAGAGTGTCAGCTGCGCAAGCTTTTAAGTCTTCTAGACGTAGAAGCCATTCCTCACGGTGTATGAGCTTGGGCATGAGACCTTGCAGACAGTACAGAAGACATCTGGCTTCAATCTCGCGAAGTGCAATGCTGGCTTCTAGGATCCTACGGAAGTGCGACCCATTGTTTCTAACTATCGGCAACTCAGTTGGCTCTTCTCAAGACTCTGATGATGGAGTCTATGGGTTAATAGTCCTCACCCCTCCTCAATGTTCCCCTTCGAGGCCAAGTCGGCTCCCATGGAGTCCTCGACCCCAGTCTTCGAATTTCAGATGGCCCTCTAAGCTCGTCTAATCTGTCTTCTTGCAATAACTTCCACCATTGGAATAGTGTGTCATCACAAATCAATCTGAACCAGGGCGTGAACAAACTTTGAGCGTTTTCGTCATTCATCGCCGACTCGAGCTCGCTCATTGTCACGTATTTCCAGTCTCGGACCTCGTTGGGGTTGGCGTCAATGGTAACATCTGCTTTGACAAACAGTATGTAGTCGATCTCATGCTCCCCCCAAAGGCCGTCACTGGCAGCTTTGTAATGAATCCGCCCAAGGAATTTAATGGAGTCAAGCTCAAGAGATGATGTTGGGATACCAAGCTCCTGCAACAGCTTCCTCACGGCTGCGCACTTGGCGCCTTGCACTGCGGAGCTCAAAGTCATGCCATCTCCCTGTTCGGCCGCCACGCTCAGAGGATGGGAGCAGCAGGTATTGGTCCACATGTCCGGGAAAGTGATCTTTTCCGATGCTCTTCGTTGCAGTAGCAATCGATTCTCACTATCGAATAGGAAGACAGAGAAAGCACGATGGAGGAGCCCATCGTTGATTTTGGTCATGAGATGACAGTCCTTCTTGCTAGCAGCACCCAGAGGATTATCGTTGGCGTCGACAACGATGCATGACTCTTCCATAAGACGGACCTGTTCCTCGTCGTATCCGCTTAGAAGAAAAGCTTGGGAAGATTGCTTGGCAGCTCCGCTGGTCGACAAGAACGCTTCATTGGGCTTGGAGTTGTGGTGAAGGATTCCATGCGCTGAGTCTGTGCGCCTGTGCTGTTCGAGCTGCATGGCCATGGCTTTTCTCTTTGAGATATGTGAGCGAGCAGTCACAATTTGCACCACTCAAACGAACGTACTGAGAGCTGTAGAAATAATGAAGAGTTCGGCGGTTACACATGCCGGGCTGGCGGACTTCGGGCATGTCTGCGTTGTGTATGTGCTGGAAGCTCGGATTGCTCACAAGCTGCATACAACCGTGGTGCTATAGTCCCTAGTCATCTGTGCCTTTGAGACTCGTCTGCGCACTTTGCCTACCTGGATTTAGCATCCTATACTCCTGAAGCCACGAATGCGTCGTACGGAAGGGCTCTTCAGTCTTTGCAAGTCGTATGCGCTATTTCTCCATCGCATGCAGTCCACCGCCTGAGTGCCTTCGGCATGGAATCCCAAACACCCCCGCCGCAGCTTCTTCCAGAAAGCTTTCGAACAGACGTCACTGAAGTCAATCAACGCACTTCCTCTCTTCTAAGAGTCCGATTGCAAGCGTTGCTCTACTGGATCCCGAAGATTGCTTCCGTCAAACCAGTAATTACTATCTGCACAATTGCGGCTGTCGCTAGCGTCTGTTACTCTGGGCTCCTCGAGGAGACTTTTATTGATCCCAGCACTTCTCGTACAAGTTCTTACTGGTCGAACCAATTGGAAAAAAGCAGCACCTTCGTGGCTTACGCTGAAGATGGGTGGCAGTGGCGTACCCCCGACCAGGCAGCATTCTCCAGAGTGAATGACACCTTTCTTGTCGATCAACGCCTGTCTGTCTTGAGATTGGTTCTTCCAGAGTCTCAAGAAGCCAAGACTGAAAATCTGAACACACTCCTGTCTGCATCTCTCGAGGGCAAAGGTGTAACGCCGAGGATGATGCATGTTCCAGCCTTCCCAAGACTAGGGACAAACCTCGATATTATCGTACCAGATTCGCAAGCCATCACCGCTTTCGAAGCTATCGAACAGCTGTCTCCTGAGCCAAACGAAGAGCAAGGGAGCGTAACTCGAGACACATGGGTGCCCATCATATCGAGAGAACCCCGGAGAAAGACACTGCAACACTGGACCAGAGACTCCTGGCAAGAGTTCCGCAAGCTATTTCAGCATGCACAAAATGCCGACATCTTCATGATGTGCGTCTCATATGGCACTGCGATGGTACCATTCATACATTTGTTTTTGTCCATGCGTCGCCTGGGCTCGAACATTTGGCTGGCCGTAGGAGCACTATTCTCTTCCGGTTTCGCCTTTCTCTTCAGCCTGTTTGTCACCGCAAAGGCAGAAGTACCAGTGACCTTGCTCATTCTTGCCGAAGGCACGCCGTTCTTTATTATTACAGTGGGTTTCGAGAAATACGTTATGCTGGCGCGATCTGCATTCCACTACGAGCGTTTGTCGTATGGTGGAGACGACTGGACAGATGCTGGCAAGCCAGGATCGTCTAAGCCGGCGCCTACCTCGTCTTCGGCATTAATGTTAGCTGTCAAAGACACTGGATTGAAGTTGTTGGCAGCATACGCCGCGGAGATTGGAGTCTTACTGCTGGGCACAGTGCCAGGAGTAGCGGAAGGTCTCCGAAACTTCTGCATTTTTGCGATATGGACGCTGTTCTTCGATCTACTGCTCTTGTTTACGTTCTTTGTGGCAATTCTGAACATCAAGTTGGATGTACTCAAGCTTAAGCAATACCTCGATACGAGAGAAGTCCTAGAAAATGATGGCGTGGACACTCAGGTGGCCGAGAGTGTCGCGCAAGTGCAGAATCGCTACGACTCAAGTCCTTCCAACATTTTTATGTCGCGAAGGCGCATCCCGGCCTTCAAGATCATTATGGTCGTGGGCTTCTTTCTTCTCAACGGACTCAAACTCGTGACAGTGCCTTTCAAAAGCATCAGTCCATTGGCCGATTACTTGCGAGAGGACCTGGTCAACACTGAGATACTGAAACATCACGCTGAAGTCCTGGAGAGAATACTTTCAGAATCATACAACATAAGCCACGGTATCGCAGCGACAATTTTCCCGCCTATACATTGCGTCTCCTTGGACGGAACTGACGCTATGGCTCCGACCAAAGACTTTTGGTCACTTGTTGTGAGAATTGCCGGAATAACACAGGCCTTTGAGAACCCATTACTATCAAAATTGCTGCTGGCAGCTTTGACGCTGAGTGTTGCCTTCAATAGCCACGTTCTTCGTACAGTGTCGGGAGAAGGGAACGGCTACAAGCAGGTCAAACCAGTCGATGCGGGGGACCTCGATCGCGCACAGAGGTTCAATTCCGTCGAATCGATCGAAGATGTTATGACGATAGCAAAGCAGCCAACACGGACTGACCACATTTCACACCAGAGCCAGGAGATAGACACGGATGTATCAACGGCTGTTGATCGACCTGCAACTGCACGAAGTCTGGACGAGATGGAGGAAATAGCGCAAGCCGGCCGCCTTGGGGAGCTCGATGATGATCAGATCGTCACTTTAGCGCTGCGTGGAAAGATAGCAGGACATGCGCTGGAGGCCAAGTTGGGAGACTTCGTCCGCGCGGTGAGGATCCGGCGCAGTGTTATTGCACAGTCTCCTGCCACAGCAGATTTGACTGCCAGCCTTGTGCGCTCGAAGCTACCATACCATCACTATGACTGGAAAAGAGTCCTTGGAGCATGCTGTGAAAATGTCATAGGATACATGCCTGTCCCTGTTGGTGTAGCAGGTCCTATAGTTGTCGATGGCAGAAGTTACTTCCTACCCATGGCTACGACCGAAGGGGTTCTAGTAGCAAGCACCAGCCGTGGTTGCAAAGCAATCAACGCAGGTGGAGGTGCAATCACGATCATCACGAATGATGGTATGACTAGAGGCCCTTGCCTTCGATTCCGGTCTTTGGGAAGAGGAGGAGCTGCAAAAGCTTGGCTTGATTCTAGCGCAGGGTACGCAGCCATGAAGAAAGCTTTCGAGTCGACCAGCCGATTCATTCGACTGGTGTCCATGAAATCAGTAGGTATGCCCGATCAGCTCGAGTGGCATGCTGCTTAACTAATACTTCGTGTCTAGGCCCTCGCAGGCACAGAGCTATTCGTTCGCTTCAAGGCGACAACTGGCGATGCTATGGGCATGAATATGATATCTAAAGGCGTAGAATATGCATTGAAGTCGATGATGGAGGAAGGCTTCGAGGATATGGAAGTCGTCTCCGTGAGTGGTAACTATTGCACTGACAAAAAAGCGGCGGCTATCAACTGGCTGGACGGCAGGGGTAAAAGTGTAGTGGCCGAAGCTGTCATCCCCGCAGAGGTGGTCAAGGCCGTCCTAAAGACTGACGTGGAAACGATGGTACAGCTCAACATCTCGAAAAACCTCGTCGGATCTGCAATGGCAGGCTCCGTTGGTGGCTTCAATGCTCATGCTGCGAATATTGTCGCAGCTCTGTTCATTGCGACAGGTCAAGACCCGGCACAGGTGGTGGAAAGTTCCAATTGCATTACCACAATGCACAAGTGAGTCGACTACAGTTAGTCTACTATGAGATAGCGCTAATAAGACAACAGTGTCGAAGGATCACTTAAAATATGTGTCTCCATGCCATCGATCGAAGTTGGCACACTTGGAGGAGGCACGATTTTAGAGCCCCAGGCTGCCATGCTTGATATGCTGGGTGTTCGTGGACCCAGCCCGGACAACCCAGGAGAAAATGCCAGGCAGCTTGCGCGTCTCATCGGCGCAGCAACTTTGGCTGGAGAATTGTCCTTGTGCAGTGCCCTGGCGGCGGGTCACCTGGTCAAATCACATCTTCAACATAACCGATCGAAATAAGACCCATGCAGCATTCGTGGCTTCAATGAAATCCTTGAGCTGGAGCTCAACTAGACTAGCATCATTGGTACATACTTGAGTTGGCTTCTGAGTATCCCCTCAGGTATAACGCAACGGAACATCTGCCCGGCTGAAAAGGAGTTTGAACATGACTACCCATGACTATGACTGGGGCAGCTGTTGGCGTGTCGAGGTCTGCTCATGGTCCAGCGTGTGATCTGGTTTCGCATCGTAGTCCACGCAAGTTCCGCATCATGTTCAGACATTCTGCACAGCCGTCGACGGAATCCCGAGTCCTTACGGAATGCCGATATCTCTAGACAACCTTGACTTTGGTTGGATCATTTTCGATCATGTTCTATCTACTATACGCTTTTATGCATGTCGGAGCAATACACTCCGTCGTTATTCAGTTGGCGCAATGGACTCTGCGTGGTTGATCGACTCTGGTGAGCTTTGTGCAACAGATGCTACTTGAAAGGCTGACTGACCATTGATTCACTAGAGAGCAACGCCGAGAGCAAGTGCCATGGCGCTAACGGTACAGCGGAAATCTCTGAGAACGAAAAGCCCGATCAGAATGGAGGCAACGCTTCGTTGGCTCGGCGTCAACTTTCCACAGGATTGAAGGTGCTCATCGTTGGATCCGGACCAGGAGGCTTAATGTCCGCTTTGGAATGCTGGAGAAAAGGTCACGATGTACTAAAGATCCTCGAAAGAAGTGAGTCGCCTGTGTTGACAGGAGATATCATGGTAGTGCAGCCATCTGCAATCGAGGTCTTGCGACACTGGCCGGAACTCGTTTCCGAACTCAAAGAAGTGGAGTACGACGTTGACATGCACTACAAGAAACATTCCGGTGAGCACATATACGGGCCATGCAAGCCGTCTTTCAACGATCCTGGAGAGCACGAGCGACGTAAAGGCCCGTACACGGCTGCCTTACAGCCAAGAATTGGATTTTTCCAGATGCTGCTCCGACAAGTAGAGAGAGTCGGAATCGAAATCGAGTACGGAGCGCGAGTGGAAACATACTTTGAAGACATCCCAGCTAGGAAGGGAGGCGTGGTACTGGAGAACGGCGAAGCCGTCACTGCAGACGTCGTGATCGCTGCTGATGGGCAGAACACAGCATCGGCAAACTTGGTATCTGGCAGTCCAGTCAATCCCAAGCCTAGTGGCATGGCAATCTACCGAGTGGCGTTCTCCAAAGAACATGCATTCCAGAACGAGATCGTCCGAGAACAGTGGAAAGATGATTCGTCTGTGTGGCAATTCTGGCTTGGACCTAAGATGTATTGCGGGATTGTGGTTCACGGGGACATCATATCTTGGGGTTTCACTCCACGGGACGATGGTACCGCTGACGAGTCTTGGACTCCGGGAGTTGAGGTCACACCAGAACAAGCGATCAATGCTATGGGCAACGCTCTCGAAGGCTGGCACCCTGCGATTCCAGCTCTGGTCCGCATGACTCCAAAGGGTACAATTGTGCACTCGCGCTTGATGTGGCGGGACTTGCGCAGACAATGGACTTCTCCAGGCGGGCATGTTGTACAAGTCGGAGACAGCGCTCACAGCTTTTTGCCTACTTCAGGCAATGGTGCAACGCAATCTATCGAAGATGCTGTCACATTAGCAACATGCCTACAGTTGTCCGGCAAAACCAATGTCAGCCTTGGAAGTAAGATTTACAACCTGCTACGATACGAGAGAGTCGCTTGTGCGCAGAAAATGACATTTGTCAATTCTCAACTCAAGCAGGAAACCGACTGGGAAGCTATCAAACGGGAGCCTGCCAAGATCCGAACCAGGTTTCCGAACTGGGTGACACGACATGATCCGGAGGCTTATGCGTACGAGAAGTATGGGCAGGCCTTCGCACACCTCACGTCCAATGCTCCGTTTCAGAACACCAACTTTCCTCCGGGTCACAAGTTTGTGCCTTGGTCGATCGACGAGGTCAAACGAGATATCGAGAACGGTGTAAGGGTCGAAGACCTACTGGACGGTGACTGGTCATAGATCAGTTGTACAAATTCTATAGCTGTGATACTAGGTCGGTGCCCGCAGACATCCTCTGAGCTACAAAGCCAACCGTTCTCTCGATCAGTTTGAGTTCAAGAGTGTGGTCTCCTCTCGTTCTCTCTTCTACGGCGTAGAATATATACGTTACGTGCAGAAGCAAGATTCGTCGTCCGCAGTGGCAGCATTTCTCAACATTCGACTCAACAGGGAGTGGAAACATAGCTGTGAGATGTTTTTAGACACTACGAGTGTCACATGAAGACGCTGCATCTAAGTCTAGGCGGCCTGTTCACGCATATGTTTCTGGAACTTGGGCGCGAATTCCTTCATGAATGCCGAATCGATCATCTCCTCGAACTTGGCAACCTTGTCACCCGTCTCGTTGAAAGTTATAAATGCAGCATCTGTGATTCGTGAGTCCATCAGTGGCGTTCTCTCGGATGTACAGCGGCTCGATTATTGCTCATAGTCATACTCGGTGGCGCAAGCATGACACTGAGAGTAGAGTTGCCCTTACTTACATTCCATGTTCCAAGAACCCACGTCGGTGACCCCTTTCGATGTACAGTACACAGCAGCTTTGTTTCGATCCGGATCATGCACCGTTTCGTGCACATTGAACTAAAAGTTTACCATCAACAAGCTGTACATCTCTCGTCATTCCAATTGGACGCAGTACCTCGCAGTCTCTTATGGCGCTCATCATCGTCGGCAGAGTTGCTGCAACTTCCGCTTTAGTCTTCGGTGGCAAACCTAGATTGAGCGGCATTGTGATATGCTCGAAGCTGTCGTCGAAGACAGCCAGCCAGGACTCCGCGTTCCAGGACTTCCATGCTGCGAGAAACTTCTGCAAAGTTGCAGCTTGGACGTGTGCATCTGCCGGCATGATCGTAATTGAGGTGTACACAGATGGATTCTTGGTTCTGCAATCTCGTCAGGATAGATGGAATGACCTTGCGAGCGAATAGGCTTTGCTTGCAAGATCGAAGACGCGGTCTCTCCAGGCGGGCTTGATCCGGAGCACTAGTTCTAACACGAGTCCGAGCTCCGCCTCTACACGTTCTATCGGCCGGATGATAGTTTCCCATCGTTCAATCACCGGTTGCAATTTCCATGCAACCAGGGTTGTTGGCTTCATGTGTTCCGCAAACACGGCGCCAAATCACGACTATTATCATTGACCACCTTGTGGACGACTCTGCCTTTGCATGCATAACTATCAGCCCGACAAATACTCTCCAGCTCCCAGAGAAACTACTATCGTTCGAAGATCCCCGCCATGCCTGAACGACAGTCTCCCGGCACGGGTCTTCCTACGGCCGCCGTGTTTTCTGGAACTTTTCTGTCAGGTAACTGATCAACTGTCAAATTTCCGTTACCATACTGAACAGCTACTGAACAGGTGCCATGATGAGTCTCTCGCTGCTCGCAGTGCCAGTCCTCCTCGATACGGTCACAAGCGGGCCACTCCTGATCGAACAGTGGCACAGTCTATACCACTACGGACATCGAATCGCCCCAGGATTATCGATCGCGACCTGCTCGTTGTACACCCTTGCCACTTTCAGAAGACGAAAGAAACGAAGATCGTGGCTGCGGTTTGCCTTCGCAGCGCTGTTGACCTTCACTATGATACCTTTTACTTTGACAATCATGGCGCCGACGAACAACACACTTTTTGCGCTGCAAGCTCAACAGGCCAACGGCCTTGGAGGCAGCACGGCATTGAGTCATGCGCAAGATCTGGTTAGCAGATGGCGTTATCTGCACCTGGTCAGGTCCTTCTTCCCACTAATAGGGGCATTGGTGGGACTTTCAGCGGTACGAGGCGAGAGCTGATGATTTGTGCTGCAATAGAATGCCACAAGGTTTCACATGAATCCAACTTAAGTAGCTTCCATCTTCATTGAAATGACATCAAACTATCAAATCGTCACGCAAAGTAGCAGTCTCTTCTCAAGATCGCGATGAGCGGTCGGCGTGATCCGAAACACTTTTATAGAGCCCTCAATCGTACCATCTGGAGGAGCTGGCGAAGCCACCAAAGGTTCGCGTGCTTGTTGATGTGCGTGTGGCAGTCATTGTGCTACAACTCAGCCTGAAATATGGCCCGACAGCCGTCGCGTCTCTCCATCCGGTGATCTGGCACGGAGATTCTTTTCGGATTCTAGAAGCATGCGTGCAATATCCGAACCCCGAGACCCGAAAAATCGCAGAATTCGCGGACGACTCTACCAGGCCGGAGCGCCAAGTGCTGATACTCTCCATCATCTGCTGCATTGGGTAGCTTATGGTGTATGAGCACGTGACGTGGGATTAGAAGTCCTGGGTAGTAGCATCATAGCATTGATTCTGGCCACGTTCACTGAAGGCTTGGCAAGACTCCTCATTGACTGGTGCACTTTTCTCACACCCTGTCCAAGGCAGATGGCCACTTCGAATATGACAACGTCTGACTATCAGAAGTCTTATGCTAGTGAAGAATTGGCCCAGATCTCAGGAGGTCCGTTGTCGATACACAGATCAATCTTCGAACACTTGCAAGAAGGCCTGCACAGAAGTCCCAATGAACCAGCAGTTATATGCCCTCATCAACCACATGATCATCTCAAGAATGCCAGATTAAAAGCAGAATGCATTTCGAATCCAGGAAAACTATCATCGAACCCGGGGCTAAAATGCATGACCTTAACATACCACGAATTACACCACGCCGCTCTAAAACTGGGGTCCAACCTTACAACGTTGGGAGCCAGAGAGAGATCAAAGATTCTCATTGTCATACCAAACGGAGTAGAATTCTGCATTCTGTTATGGGCATCCATCTTGATGCGATTGACGATGATCACAATGGACATGACCTTGCTCAAAGCATCGGACTCTAATCATCTAAAGGACACTCTGCGAACACTTCGACCTTCGATTGTCGTTTTACCAGACCAAAATGCAGCGGAGACGGTACGCGAAGCGGCCCAAAAGCTGAAGCTGGCGCCGCCATTGTGCGTTGCCTCCAGTCCCACGATCTCTCGAGATTGCAACTCGTTCTCCGAGCTTCTTACTGGGAACCTGAGCCACGGCTTTGAGCAGGAACTCTTCCAGAGACTAGAAATGGATGATCCAAACCGTATTCATTCGATCACCTTTACATCCGGAACAACAAGCAAGCCCAAAGGCTGCCCGGTGCGAGTAAAGGGCATGAGCCACATGTTGCATTCATGGTCTTGGCTCATCAACGAAGACAATGGTGTGCGAGCATTACAACAGCTGCATAACTCTCGTGCAATTGCACCGGCTCAGGTACTACAGACATGGAAAGCTGGAGGTACGGTTGTCATGCCTGGCAGAAACTTCGCCATTGAGGACACCCTGGACGCAATCGAAAATCACGGAGCGACGTTTATTGTACTGTCACCGACAATGGTACATCGTCTGAGTGAGGTATCAAAGGGTTGCAGTCTTGCCACAAGCTCCGTGCGAAGTATTCAAATCGGTGGCGACGCCGTCACAAACGACGTTCTCGACAAGTGTGCCAGAATCTTTCCAAAGGCATCAATCTGTACTCACCATGGCATGTCGGAGGGCGGGGCTGCGTTCAAATGGGCATTCTTCGATACTCCACCAACTTTTATTGATACTCATGGGGGCGTCTGCCCAACTGGGACCGTGGCAGCTGGATCAACAGTTCGAGTCTGGGATCGAAGAAGGAATCGGATTGCGTTGAGAGGCAAGCCAGGAGAGATGCATATCAGCAGTTCCAGCATCATCGAGCACTACTTGGGTGGTGCAGACCCGGACAGTTTCCTGGTCGACGCTACTGCCCGTTGGTTCAATACTGGAGACGTTGCTATTATGGACGACCAGGGCATCGTCACCATTCTGGGCCGACGTAAAGACGCTATCGAGCACAGCGACGGCACGTTGATCATGCCTTCGTCGATAGAAAACTGTCTGCAGGAGTACCTCGGGACACAGGTAAGATTCTGATTCATGTGAATTGACACGATAAGCAATCACTAACGAGAAGGAACAGGTCTGTGTTGTGGCAATACCTCATACGGTCCATGGAAATAGGCCAGTCGCAATTGTAGCGAATATGGGCACGCACTCACCAAGTGCAGCAATTGACCACGTGCAGCAGGTTCTTGGCCCGGTGTACACTCCAGATCATCTGCTCTGTCTTCACGACCTTGAGTTAATGAAGTTCCCGCTGAACGCCACCGGAAAGGTAGTCAGAACCACAATACAAGAAGCTGTGCTGTCATCTGCCTACACTCAGGTAGGCTCAATGAGTCGTTGACAGAATTCAATAGACCATATATACTTTTCTCAAGATGTCTTTCCTAAATAAACGCTGAATATATGTTGATGATAAATATTCAGCTCTGGCGCATAGCGTCCAACCCTGGAATCAAAGCACATGTAACCGTGATTAAGTTCGGATTGAATGCATGAAGTACACCTCTCAATAATGTATAATTCTACGAGTCAACATCATATTCCAAGTGCATTGAACCTGTTCGTGGCCGACGCTCACAGGGCTCGACCCGTGACTCACCCATAGTATTCCTCCAGCCAACTCTTCAGTGCGCCAACAGTTGGATACTCGAGGAAAAGACTGCTCCCAGCCTGGATCCCCAACTGCTGCCTGAACTTCTCAGAGACCACCAAGCTCAGCAAGCTGTCAACTCCAATGTCGCTGAAAGACGCTTCGTCGGGGAGGTCTTCGAGCTCCAAACCCGCTTCAAGAGCAATAAGTGCTACCGCCTTTATCGCCGTGCTGTTCGCTTGCGAGATTTGCTTGTTGACTGCATCCACGACCTCTGTCGTTTTGTTTGGAGTGAGCGAATGCAGCACGTCCTCCTTGACCAAATCCACGACTAGTGACCCGGGTGGTTGTGGTTCCATGGATTTCGTCCGCAAAGCACTTTTCGGGGGAGCGACAGTATGACCAGCAACAGTGCTCGCCGAAGTCCTTCGCGCTTGAGAAGCCGGGGCTGATGCGGCACTGGAGTCGGGAGGAGAAAAAAAGTGGCTCAGTAGTATCCTGGGGAACCGTCGGAACTGAATACCACCAACCATTCCTACGACCACTCCTTCCTGTAGCACGTAGACATCGCCGAGATATATCGTCGGATCTTCCGTGGTGGGTATCATCTTCACATAAGATCGATACTTCCCGCCAGCCACCAGCGGACGAGCGAAACGCATTGATTGCCAGCCAGGAGTGACACAGTACGTTTTGGCCGTATCGCTAGCATGCGAAACATTCATGACGAATCCTGCAAGGTGAGCCACGCTGTCGATCCAGTACGGAGGTACTGTCCAGGTTCCAGACTTCTCCTTCGTGAGCTCGACATCAGCAAAAGCTTCGAACTCGTTCATGACCACGGTCTGCATGCCTCGATACTTGTTCTCGTAGTCGACAAGACTGTTGGCGAAGAGTGCGTATGCCATTGTCCGTGACAGCCGGTTCGCGGAACCACATTGTGCTAGGTGTTCTAGGGTCTGGATCCGACCTTCGATCATGTGTGTGAGTGGGAGCCACGAAACCAACCACTCTTGAGCATTGCAGTAAATGATTTTCGCGGTTGCGAAAGGCGAGTCGCCAAGAACTCCGTTGGTGTCAACGTTGTGCCATGCGAGGTGAACGATGCGAGAACGAATATCGTCTGTTCGTGCTTCGACTTGTATCAGCTGCTTCGAGTTCGGGTTGCTGTTGGCAACAAGTCCCTTCGTGACCTCCAGGTGCGCGATATCCATATCAGGAGCTGGAGCGTCGGGATAGAATAAGCTGTGAAGATACTTCCCGAGAGTGTAGGCTATGTCAGCGTGGATTGATGAAGTGACGACGCCACAGTTGTTCATGCGGTGACCATTTGCTGCAGCAAGGAAGTCTGGTTGCATCAGATCTGACTGTATTACAATCTTGGCAGAGGTTCCCTCCACGGATTGCTCAATCAGATGTTGGACAGTGGATGTGTGGAATGGTGCGACAGACACAGACTGCACGGTGTCATTGGCCTTCTTCTTGTCGTAGAATGTATTTCCCTTAGTCAAGGCCCAATCACCATTGTACTGGATCCAAAAGTTCTTGTTGTTCCAGCTGTAAGTCGGCAGGTCCAACAACCGCAAGCATCCCTCGAAGGAGCGATGGAACTCAGACCATCGGATACTGATCCCGGCGGTATAAAGCGACGCGAGTGCACGTGAGATATTCGTCCAGTTATTCTCGCCCCTTCGGAGTGATCCGATCGTGAGTTTTGTGCTAGGGATGGTTGATCGAATGAAGCTGGTGCACACTGTGTGAGGACCGATCTCCAACCAGACAGTGTCGTCGTCGATGAAAGACTGGGCCTTGGCTTTCTGGAGAGCACCAGCAAAGTTGCACGTTTCTCGTGTAGCCTAGATGCAGGCAAGTGTCAGCAGGGTATGTGTCGGTGATTATTGTTAAAAGTTCAAACTTACCCGACGCAGATAGCCTGCATTAATACTCTTGTCATCGCAGACGGCCCTTGCTAGCAGTGGTGACAATACCGGAAGCCTGGGATTATTGAACACGACGCCCTGCGCGGCCAGCTCGAAGCTATCGAGTATGGGATCTGTTTGAGCGGAGTGGAAGGCGAACGCAACATCCAATCGCACGCATCGGAAGCCCTTATCGCTGAGAACTCTGTGCACTTCTGAGATGTCGTCGGTGCTTCCAGATATTGTCGTCGCATCAGGACCGTTGATGCAGGCAACCTCGTACTGCAGTTGGAGGCCGGCAGCGGAGTCTTCGATCTGAGACACCGACGTCTTCACGGCCAGCATGGCATGGCTGCCGACCGTGCACTTTTCCTCCAGCATAAGAGCTCTCGTTCCTACGAGGAAGATAGCATCGCTGGCTGAAAGCACACCGCTTACGCAGAGCGCCGCGTACTCCCCCAAACTGTGACCGATTACCAAGTCCGGCTTAACGCCTAGATCCTCCCAGTATCTGGCCAAGGCAAGTTCCACACAAAGTATTGCGAGATGGGTGACCACTGGTGTATGCGTGTAGTCCTTTGGATGACTTCCATCGATAGAGCTGATGAAAGACTGGAAGCCTTGTCTCTGTGCAATGCCATCCAAGCGATCGATCTCTGAGCGAAAGGTTGGAGAATGCTCATACATTTCCAAGTTCGAGGAAGGATCCATTGAGCCTTGCCCGGTAAAGGCGAACGCAATTGCGGGCGGTCCCACGGTTGAAATCGATCGCTTTGTATCCGCCGAGTTTATCGCACTTCTCAGACTACTCTCCAGCGCTCCCTTGTGCGAGACTTCCACAGCGAAGCGGTAGTTGTAGTGTGACTTGCGAGCTGTTAGCGAGTACGCCAGGTCGGAGATCGAGCACTCGGGGTACGCCGTGAGATACTGCAGTAGTCTCTCAAGATTGCCTTTGAATGATGCTTTCCCTTTCGCGGACACAGTAATGACATGAGATGGCCGAGGATCTTGATCGGAGTGCTTCGACCTTGTCCCCTCTTCCAGCAAGAGCGTAGTATTTCCGCCAGCTGCACTGAAGCTGTTGACGACTGCTGTCCGCTTTCGGCCATTTGTGGCCTCCCACGGGACTTGAGTCAGAGGTATTCGTAGGTGACGCCGGTCCATATCCTTGGGCAAGCGTGGATTCATCCCGTTCTTAATGCCAATGTGTCGCGGTATTTGGCCTTTCTGGAACATAAGCAGCACCTTCAATAGAGCTGAAACACCAGCAGCAGCCTCTGAATGGCCAATATTGCTTTTCAGCGCACCAACATGAAGAGGCCGATCTGCTTGTCGTCTTCGAGTGCTCGGTGCAAAGACATCCGAGACAGACTTCATCTCCTCAAAGTCTCCAGCTTGCGTTCCAGTACCGTGCATCTCGATGTAATCAACATCAAGTGGGTCAACGCCAGCTTTGCCGAGAACTTGACGGTAGAGATCCGCTTGGTGTCCAGCATGCGGATGAGTTATAGACACTGCGTGTGCGGAATGATTCGTGGCGGCCCCAAGTATCACTCCAAGAATGTTGTCATTGTCCCGTTCCGCGTCTTCCAGCCTTTTTAAGACAATCGAACCAATTGCGTCCGCACGACAGTAGCCATCAGCTTCTGTATCCCATGTCTTACATGCATTTGGCGTCTTCGTAAGGAAATGGCCTTTGCTCAGACCAGCGAACGCGTCTGAGTTGGTCAAGACATTCATGCCACCTGCCACGACGGTATCGACATCTCCACTCCACAGTGCGGTACAAGCCATCTGGTCATCCATGTCAGCGAAATTGTCCTGTGCTAAACGCATGGAAAGGGTCTAAGCATACCTGGATAGTGGCCAAGCTCGAGGAACAAGCCGTATCGCAGCTGAAGCTCGGGCCGGAGAACTTGAAGAAGTAGTTTATACGACCAGGGCCGAACGCTCGACACCCTCCGGGCTGTTCAGGTCAGCTTCATGTTAGTCGATTCAACTCAGATCATCACTCACAATGAAGTACGTCCCGATTTCCTGCGCGGTATTGACTTCTCGATAGTCATCACTCGCTTGTCCGTAGTAAACTCCCACTCGACTTTGATGGCTAGCAGATGTTCTACTGGCGACATAGCCTGCTCTTTCTAGCGCCTCGTACGCTGTAACAAGCGCGAGCCGTTGCATTGGATCGATCTGTTCTGCCTCTTTCGGAGATATGTTGAAGAACGCTGCATCAAAGAGCCCTGGTTCATCGATGAAGCATCCGTAAGGCGTATGGCTAGCATTCACGTTCATTCCACTCGTGTCGGTGTGCGAATCCGCATCAAAACGATCCGTAGGTACCTTCTTGTGCAAATCATAGCCTTGTTCGAGAATCTCCCAGAGTGCATCGGTGTCATCTGCGCCACCAGGCATTCGACATGCCATTCCAACGACAGCAATTTTACTTTGAGATGCCCTGCCGGGCTCATGGTTGTGCTGTGATAGTTCACTGTCAAAGATGGCGACGATATCGACAAAATTGATCCTGGATGGTGAAATCGTCTTTTCCAAAGTCTGTACAAGCTCGTTGGAGGGTAGTGATGCTCGGAATATCTGGATCTCGATTGGTGCGACGGTCGTATGCTTGACTCGTTCCAGGAACCCTTGGACAACGTTCTCCCACACTATAGCTTTGGTCAAAATTTCAAACACAATCTGCTCCAGCAACTCAGGTCCATTGGCCGCGGAAAAGGGCTTGCCCGTGCTTGTAGATAAGACTTCGGAAACTGGTACCCACAGTGGAGATTGTGCTTCGGAGTGCACGATGGCCTTTGCGTCGTCCATTGAGTAGAGATGACTGGCATGGCACAAGCCTGCGTATACCGGCAAAGCTGCATGCTTTCGGTCTCTGAAAAACGCAGATGTTCGGAAAAGGGCCTTGAGTCGGGCAGGTGGTCCGCTGATCGTCACTGAGGTACGGCTTTTGGCGCTAATGAATATTTGAGCTGATCGTGGAGTGCTCTGTGACTTTGATCAGCCCATGTCTGCATCTGAATTATGTCGATTATTTACCTTCCGAGCGTGCAGGACGTCCAGTTCCATTTGTGCATCGCCTGACGAAACGCCATGGACGACATACGCCCATGAATCTGGGAAGCCATCTTGTTTCACTGGCTCGAGTAGCTTCGATGTATCTGTGCCTTCGAATTAGCACCAAGGCCATTATATCGGCCAAGGAAGATCACGGAGGGATGGTTGTCTTGTGGAGGATGTGATAGTACGCACCAGAGACGAATATCCCTAGACGGAAGGCAATCCGAATGATTTCACTGCCACGAGCTGGCAAATCATAGAGCGTTGGTGACAACGCTACTGTGGAGGAAACCAACAACCCAATGCCTAGACCAGCAAGCAGCGTTTGTTGGCGAATATCGACTTGGGTACGGCTTGCTCCTGTCTCAAGGGTGCTGAGAAGACTTGGTCAGTATCGTTCGACCACACATTCTACCATGCGTACCTGATGTAGATCCCGAGCTGAACAACACAAAGGAGAGCGCCATCTATCGCGCCACTCAAGCTTCCTTGGCGGAGTTCGTGCTCACCCCAAAGCGAAGTGATGCAGGGAAAAGCTGGAAATGTGTTTCTCAATTCGCCTGGAAGGTGCTGGATCTCTTTCCGAACCGCTTCGGTAGCCTTTGCAAGGAACGATTCCAAGAGAGGATGCCTTCTGTCCTGAGCCAGGAATCGAATGTTTCGAAGAACGGTAGCAACGTCGCCTGGAGGAAATTCGTTCGAAAAGTATGCCAGGCCCATTGCCTCTTCGACCGCCATATCGTCTTTCGAGTTGTGTTTCGTCATGATCGTCTGTGTACCTCCTTGTTGAAAAGGCTTGCACACATATTGATCAGCAGTGATGGCGAGTTTTCTCCATTTTGATCAACGCGGTAGGTCAATGCACAGGCGGAGTCGTTGAGATGGACGGATCCGACCCGAGTGGCGAATCTGCGACTCGGTTCAGCGAATGCGACTTTCGCAATAATCCTTCGCACCAATTCCTCCGCCACGAAAGGAAGGCCGAGTTGCTCGGTCATCATGCTCTACGGAAAGCCGAGCATCTATCGTGATACCCGCATGAGTCTCAGATGCTACCGGTGAGGCTGTAAGCAGCACAATCGAGCATGTCGTCGCTAAGAAATAAGCCTACGGAGCAGGTCAAATTGGGCTCCTACGATCTTCCAATCATTGCACCACTGGCCTGAACCCTGCATCTAGACAGTCGAGGTCATTCTCAAATTCGCTACAAACCTTTGGACAGTTGCCCAACATGGGAGAAGGGGGCTACAAGCAGATCAACAAGTCATTGAACATTTGCGCATTCGATGACTATCTCACAATACAGCAATCGATACTCCCTTCGTTGGCCGACGTGGAACAGTTGACTCCTAGGGTTATCCGCATACTAGGCCAAAATCCTGGAAAGGTAGTGTCTGATGCTGCGCACTTCGACTACGCATTTTCTGACAGTTACGTAGTTCACACTGCAGGGTACAAACACATATATTGTCGGCACTGGGAGTCAGCGTCTAATCATCGACACTGGACAGGGCTTTCGAGAATGGGCCGATTTGATCCTGGAAACGCTTCAACAGCACAACATTACTCTCTCCCATGTGCTGCTCACGCATTGGCACGGAGACCACACAGGCGGAGTACCAGATCTGATTCGAATGGATCCTAGCCTTGGCAAATCGATATGGAAGCACTCTCCTGAGGGTACTCAACGATCCATCGAAGAGGGTGACAAGATCCAGGTAGAGGGCGCTACACTCCGGGCTGTGCACAGCCCAGGGCATTCGCACGATCACATGTGTTTCGTGTTGGAAGAAGAGAACGCCATGTTCACTGGAGACAATATCCTCGGTCATGGGGTATCAAGTGCCGTCGAAGAGCTCAGTACTTATATGAATACTCTTCACAAGATGCGATCGCAAAATTGTGGTGTAGGATACCCAGCTCATGGGGCTGTCATTCCTAATTTGCGAATCAAAATCTCCGCAGAACTAGCAAGGAAGACTCGACGCGAAAAGCAGTACCTGTTGGCGCTGCAGCAAATCAAGAAGGAAAGAATGGCAGCCAGACAAGCCGTTGGAGTCACTGTCGAAGAGCTCGTTCTGATTCTGCACGGTATGAATATTGACGCGGAGGTCAGAAAGATGGCGCTTGAGCCTTTCGTGGAAGAAGTGTTGCGAAAGCTGGCGGAAGACGGGAAAGCTGCATTCCAGATACGCGGAGGTCAGCGATTGTGGTTTTCATTAGATATTTCGTGAAATGACTACCGATCTGAGCACGTGTGAAGTGTAGACATAGACTATATAGATGAGAACCTCATTAATGCAATGATTTCACCACATTCATGCTACCGCAGATGCTATGGGAGAAGAGCAGACAGATCAGTACTACCCGATGATCGGTCACCGCCGGTGCTACATACGGAAGTCCGACGTTCGCAAAAGGGCACGGAGCATAGCAGCCGCAACATGACCTTCAGGCAAGTATCTGGTCACAGTGGCGATGGAATGGCAGGCAATTGACGTGCAGAGCTGGAAGAAAGAGATGTTTGAGTCAAGATTGATGTGCTTGCCAGTCTACGCTTCAACATGTTCTACTTCCATTCCACTGGCTAGCGTACTCTCCCAAATCTCACCCACGTCGGTTTCTATACATTGTGCCATTGTACAAGTGATTTGAGCTGCCCCGAATTCACACTCTAATAAGCTGTCCCACTGATGCCATCCGCAGTCGCGATGTCAGACGCGGCAACTTTTGCCAAAGCGTAGACCGAGGCCTGGACAGGGCAAGTTGGGATCTGCGGTATGGAAGCTGCTCCAACTACTCGAAGTCCTTTGAGTCCCTTCACTCTCCAGTTGGCGTCCAAGACAGATCCGAGTGAGACGGTACCAGATTGATGATGCCAGCTTCGAGATGTTTCGATGATAGCTTCCCACACGTCGTTCGCTTCTGTGACATTTGTGCCGGGAAAGGTTTCCGCTGGGATCACTTCTTGTAGCCCCGGAGCTGAAAACATCTTCCGAGCTTCTTGGTAGCCTGCTTTGATCAAAGCCTTTTCTCCTGGAGTCGCCCAGAAATTGGCATAGATGAGTGGCGGATCGCGGTAATCTGTTGTTGCCAGTGTGACATTGCCCCTCGATTCTGGTTGCACCATGGCCGCCCAGACTGTCAATGCAGTGGCATTAGGCTCTGGCTGAGTGCCCACGTTACTGTAGATGTATGCGATGTGTGGACGGTCGGCTGGCAGTTTGGTGTAGAAGTCACCTGTGCCCTCAAAGACAGAGTCAGGAAGTCTGATAGCTCCCATTGCATCGCCCCAGTCAGTTCCAAGGACACCATCTCCGCTGGCGATCCAGAGTGCGTCTTGCTCTGCTGCCCATGTTGCGTTGTTCTCGTACTTCCATCGGGTTGGTTGCTCTTCTGTAGTATTGTATTGGATCACTGCAAAGTGGTGATCCATAAGGTTGCTGCCGATGCCTGGAATATCTTCCACAACTTCGATGCCGAGTTCTTCGAGCTGATCCGCCGGTCCAACCCCGGACAACATGAGCAGTTGGGCACTGTTGATCGTGCCAGCCGTCACGATGATTTCATCCGCCGAAAGTGTGTGTGTTGTGTTGGTCACAGTATCGTGGTACGTGACACTTGTAGCAGTCTTTCCGTCGAATTCAATCTTTGACGCCCATGCGTTTGTGATGAGCTGGAAATTGGGCCTTGTGTTCGCGAGGTATCCGAAAGTGTTGTAAGCGTAAGAACGAGTGGAGTTTGATGCGCGAATCGTCACAAGCCCTTTTGTGACACCGATGCCGCCGCCTGAGGCGAAATCGATCTCTTGAAGGTTATGGTTTGTCGCAATAGTGTCAACGAATGGATTATCGAAAGGAAATTCATCTCTCTGTCGGGTTACTTCCACTGGACCGTTTCCAAAAGAGCTAGTGTTCACTTGCTGCTCATAATCGGCTTCCAATGCATCAGTCCAGTGTGTGGTCTCTTTGAAAGCCTCCAGGATGTTCCCCCAGGATAGTCCCTCGTTGCCGGATATTTCTGCCCATTCGTCGAAGACCGACGCAGATCCACGGCAGTGCAGCATCGCATTGACTGCCGTTCCTCCGCCGACCAATCTTCCTTGAGCGCTGTCTGGTTGCGCGCCATTCAAAGTCGGATCGGGCTGGGAGAGATAGTACCACACGCTATCGAATATATTGAACAGGTTTCCTGGCACTAAAGTCACACAAGAATTGTGTCAGTGTTCTATTTCTCCATGGTCAAAATCAGTTCCAAAGCATACCGTAGACATCGGCTGTGTCGTCACCATTGGTTGCAACCTCCAGTAAAACAACATTCACATCGGGGTCTCTCGTGAGGTGCTCAGCCAGTACAAATCCTGCAGGTCCTGCGCCAACAAGCACATAGTTTGTTCTAGCATTTCTCGCCGGTCGTGCAGAAACAACATTCGTCAAGCAGAGGGACAGAAACCCGACAGCATTGAGATTCAGGAACATGATGAAGCCGAAGTAACGAGTGTTGGCCAATGGAAGAGATCATCCACCTGTGAAGCTATGAGCTCTTCCTTTTGTTCTACCATGCCTCGGCAATTTGAGGCAGGAAGGTGCATGCTCTTGTCCCAGATCCGGCTTGAATGCGCAAGATCGGAACGGCTACCAAGATGCTTGAGATACCGATGTGGTTCCCGTGCCTGTTTTCGGAAGACACTACGTTCGCAGGTTGATGGACCGGGTACAGCTCACGGAAGCGACTCCCGAGTTCCGGAGAGTTTGCAAACGACAGTGCTCCCAGCCGACCAGGCGTGCCGTACTCTTTACAGCCGTCGAGTATCGTTAAGCCTCATTCGATCGATTCAATTGTTCTCCCTTCGATCGCTTTAGACCTAGTGAGCAGCCATGCCAGCCGACGCAAAAACTCAAGCTGCCACGCTTGACAAGTTCATCCAGGGATGGAAAGAATGGACACCGGAGGGTATGATGGGTGCTATGGGCGAAGGCTACACGCAACGCACACTTCCGTTTTCGCTGGGACATCCACCACGATCGAAGCCTGAGGTCGAATTCATGCTCCCGAAGCTGATCGACACCGTCAGGAATTACAAGGTACTGCCTTTTTGACCCTTACACACTCCTCGTGAAGTCGCTTGATTGACCATAGTTAGCTCGACATAAAGCACATCGTCCACGATGCCGCGCAGGGAAAGGCGGTTATTTACGCAGTCTCGGCTGGAGACACACCATTCGGAGACTGGACGAACGAGTATGCAGTATTTCTCACGTTTAGCGAAAACGGCGAAGCGGTGCAAAGTGTGGAGGAGATGGTCGATTCGGCATTTATGAAAGACTTCATGCCAAAGTTGCAGAAACACCTGGTCGAGCAAGGGCTACTGTCTCTATAATCTCGTGCAAACCAAATCGTGTTAAACTCCGTATCAACATTCAAATTGAATTTTTCTATGCTCTATTCCATCAACAGCAAGGAGTACTTCAAAGCGTGATAGTATGTCCAACATCGCGTGGTAGCATGAGAGGAGTCGGCACTCAGCAACAACACCCGAACACCGGTCTGTACCGAATCACGAGGGCTTAGAGACGCTGTCAAGTACATTCCAACCTCGACGATCGCATCGTTCCTGTGCCCTCTTCAACATTGGCTAATACTACCGACACGATGGCAACGTACGCAATCCTGGGTGCAACTGGCAATTGTGGCACTGCACTCATCCAAAATCTTCTGGCGTCGCCATTGGCAGCCAAAATCAACGCCTACTGTCGCAACAAGGCTAAGCTCATCCGCTTGGTTCCGGAAATACTGGATAGCAAGTCACTCGAGATATTTGAGGGCAACATCCAAGACGTGGGCCTCATCGCATCATGCATCAAAGACACCGATGCTGTTTTTATGGTGGTCACAACGAACGACAACATCCCCGGCTGTAGCCTTGGTCAAGATCAAGCGAAGAGCGTGATTGCTGCCTTAGAAAAGCTGAAGAAGGAATCACCACCGGGAATGAAGGTTCCCAGACTGATCTTGCTCTCCTCGGCCACAATCGATGATCATCTCGCCAGAAAAATGCCTTGGTGGTTTCGACCGGTGATGCTCACAGCAGCATCACATGTCTACAAAGACCTGGAAATTACTGAACAGTACCTTCGGGCCCAAAGTGACTGGGTTTCAACTGTATTTATCAAGCCAGGTGGCCTGTCCGTCGACATACAGCGTGGACACAAGCTGAACTTTGACGATGAAGAGAGTTTTATCTCATACCTGGATTTGGCAGCGGCAATGATCGAAGCAGCGGAAGACAGGGAGGGCATATATGACATGAAGAATGTCAGCGTGACCAATGCCAATGGGGCAGCGAAGTTCCCACCAGGAACTCCAAAGTGTATATTGATGGGGCTGTTGAGGCACTTCTTTCCTTTCCTGCATTCGTACCTGCCAAGTACTGGGCCATCGGCCTAGTTTCATAGGTGTACATAGAGCAGATTTGTATTTCCCGTTGATTACCACAAAGGCGTCGTCTGTAATATTTTGCGTTGCATCGATTGGGTGACTTGGGCACGAACGAAGCATGGTAAACATGTAAATGTGAGACGAGATACCATTCTACCAAAGCCTGAAACACCACATCACAAACGGCTCTCCGAGATCGATCACTCCTCATCAGGCATCAGCTTCCACATGGGATCGTATCCAGCACCGAAGACCCAGCGGAGGTCGGTGGGAACCTCCAAGGTCGAATCATAAGCCATTTGCGCTACCTTGAGCCACAATTCGTCATTCACAGGGAATCGTTCCAAATCTGCACCCTCGAATGGCTTAGCCACAGACTCGCCATTTTTTATTGCCCTCACAAACTTGGCAACGTGACCATCATCGTGAGCTTTGTTGATTGCTTGATACAACTCAACCCAGCTCATTCCAGCGCTGTGAGTTGGCTTGTAATCAGTCAAGAAACTCAAGTCTAGAGGCGCTGCTCCGCTGGCAGCGTACCAGACTAAATCCATCCGAGCTTTCCACTCTACAAGTCGGACTTTGTCTTCCAATTTGATCCAGCCCTGCTGTGCAAACACAGATAAAAAGATTGAACTGGTCACGTTGTGCATGTGGAAGAAGTCGATCTTCCTCTGCTTGCCTGCTCGCTGTGCAGCAGCAGAAATGTATGCATTGCAACTGATCATCTCTGCGATGCTCTTGTCCAGCTCCGATGATGGGACCCTGTACGCTGCTGCCAAGCGTGTGATTTGCTGGAAAGCACGCTTCATCACACCTTCCCTCACTCTGACTGGACCCATTTGTGGCTGTGCAGCATTCTTGATCGTTTCATCCTCTCGGAGTACGTGGAAACAATCCTTTAGCGACATTCGAGGCTCTACAGATGCACGACCGTGGCGTTCTGCATCGAGCAGGAATTTAGGAATACCAGCAGAGTCATGCGAAGCAGCCTGAGCAAGAGCTTCAGCGACAATTGAAGGTTGCTCGAATTCAACACCCAGTCCGAGATGAATGATAGGATGGAAAGCACCCTCGTAGAGTTGCGCAAGCATGAGCTCCGCATTCTCTGACTTCGAGAAGCAATACTCTGTAATAACTTCTCTCCATCCCTTGGCATCGATCTCGCGTTCGAAGAATGCGAGGAAATTTGTGTAATCGTGGATATTGCCAATGTGCGAACGGAGCACTGAGGGATCGTTCAACTTTCCCACCAGTTCCTCATCGAGAGCAGGCATCGGTCGCTGAACCTCAAGTCCATCGTCATAAGCTCTCTGTAGCTCGCTCGGACTCCCACCCAGTGCAAGAGTGGTCAGAACAGCATGAGCCATATGATTGTGTCCTCCGACATCTCTCCAGAACATGTGATATTCATCATGATTCTTTTGCAGCAAGCGGTTTGCAGTTTCGAGGCTGTCTTTGGGGTTGTCAAAAAGCCTTGCAATCCCTGGATTAGGCATGTGAAGATCGATTCGTGAAGCTGAAGTTTTTGTCGACTTCACAGACGCCGCGCCATCCTGCCCGGCTTGCAAAATTGTTGCGGTGGCTGTCATGGCGGGGAATATTTCCAAAACAAAATCGCAACAAGTAGGAGTAGAGCTGTTCTTGTTGAGTCAAGGCTCTCTGAAGAGTCAAAAGATTGATCGGGTGGGAGAGAGGATGCGAACTGCACTCTTAGGCTATCCCGAAGCGACGCCAGGACCTGCCATTGTTGCCCGACCGGCTAAGTCGTCGTGATTCTAGTGTAAATATGAATGGCATGTCTCCGAGAGCGGGCTTCGGACCTGAGACTGGCAACGTTTTATGTTGCGACATTGTGGCCGACTATGAAGAATAAATGTTTCACTCGCCCGTACAAATCATTCTGTAGGCTATTCTATCAATACTCGATCTGCACCATGTCGTCGACGATCACACTCACTGAATCGACGGCTCCCAAGGTGGATGCTCCCTTCGCTACAATCGACACAGATACCAAATTCTGGCACGATTACATTACTTCTCGCCCTTCGCCTAGCGAAGACTTCTTTCAGCTGATCAATGAATACCATGACAGCCACGGCAACACTGGTCGCGGAATTGCCCACGATGTTGGTACCGGGCCCGGAAATATCGCCACGCGCCTCGCAAACTACTACATTCGCATCGTCGGATCCGATGTCAACGCCAAAGCTCTCGCCGCAGCTCCAACACTTATCTCGGAGCCTATGCTCTCGCGAATGACATTCGTTCAGAGTCCAGCAGAACAGCTGAGTAATGGTGTTGTGCCTCAAGAAGTTGGCAACGGAAAGACAGATCTTGTCGTTGTTAGCGAATGCATGCCGCTCTTGGATCGGGTCAAAAGTCTCGAAGCATTTCGTACGCTGTTGCGTCCTTCCGGCACGCTCGCCATCTACTTCTACGGGAGACCGCTGTTCGCAGATGGTGAAAACCGAGCAGAATTGAACGATTTGTACGACTGCATTGCTACCCGAATCTGTACATTCCTGCTTCCTTTCATTGGATCTCCGGCTGAGGGTTTCCATCTCCGTGCCGCAGAAACGATGGGAAGCTGGATGGACAACATTGGATTTGATCCGCAGGAGTGGGAGTCTGTGCAGCGTCATAAGTGGAACAGCAATGTAGACTTGCTCTTCAACAGCCGCTCGGGCTACGACTTTGAATTGAAGAGGGTCGATCGCAGAGGAGAAGGAGAAACTACCGCCGAGAAAATCATCTCCCAATACTGGCAACATGAGTGGGATGTGGAGGACATTGCTAACTACCTCACGTCTGTGTATCCCAACTACCGTGAGAAGGCTGGAGAGCGGTACTCGGACATTGAGGTTATGCTGTCTGAGTTGAAGAAGGCGATGGGAGGGAAACGAAAAGTCACTTTCCCGGTAAGTTTGATTCTAGCAACAAAGAAGGGGAACTAGATTGAGAGAGTGTTTTTCAGATGGATAGAGAACAGTCATCGCTGTCAGCAGCAACGAAATGTTACTGGGCGAGTAATACTCTTACGTCAATAATTAAGTTTCCAACAATGTCCGATCCACGTCAAGCTGCTGAGAATTGTATAAGAACCATGATGGCCATCTTCGACACTCCTCGCATCGTTTATGCCTTGAAGTTCTCCATCACTCCCGGTGAGATCTTCTCCAGCCTTTCACAGAGCTCACTCCATAGCTTCTCTTGCACATCACCATTCTTCGTAACCACCTCAGCAGGCTCAGCAACAACGCAATCACTCAAATATCTCCCATGCGTATGCCGGTCACCATTTCCGCCATGAAACAGTGTACGACTGCCCTGCTCCGTAGTCCTCGCAAGAACCGTCTTCATAATCGAAAATACCCACGATGACTGCTCTCTCGCCAAGTCGGAATGACAGAACCCTGGATCTACGGCATTTATAGTTACCGGGAAGACTTGCTGTGGCGATTGCTCTCCAATGCTGCGAACGGCGAAGATTTCCAGCATTTTGCTGAGTGGATATTGCTGATCCCAGTATTTGGTGCACATTTCCCGATCACTGATTGTCTCGATGAGCTTGCCCTCTGGCGCCAGGTCTTTCTGTGGGAATGAGCTGTGTGCGTGAGCACCGGAGCTGGTAATGGCAAGCGTAGGCCGAATAGAAAAGAGGTTGGCAGTCTCCTTCATCTTTGGGAGGACCAAGGCCGCGAGCAAAAAGGTTGAGATGTAGTTCACCGTAATTGACTCTTCGAGCCCTTCTGCCAAATGGTACTCTTTCCGCACTACTCCTGCATTTGCGATAAAAACGTCCAGCCGGTCGAGCGTATCGTTGACTCTTTTGGCGAATCGCTTCACGCTATCGAAACTGGTCATGTCCAGCTCCCATATCTCAATGACATTCTTATCACATTTCGTCGCGGCATCGATGTCCGCCTTAGCAGCTTCGCCTTTGGAGATCGATCGCACGGCGAGAATGAGTTTTCCGGCACCAAGACGAGCGAAATGCTTCGCTGCCTCTTTTCCAAGACCAGTATTGGAGCCTGTGATGATTACGGTTCTTCCAGTTTGAGGCTGCTCTGGGCACGGCAATTTTGCCAGCAACTGAGAGTAGATGAAGCCCATCGTGGTATAGAAGCTAGTGTCAGGATGCTAGGAGATCGTAGTTGCTGAGCTGCAAATTTGCGGCGACAAACCACACTGACACAACACAAGATCGAAGGATGCAAGTTCGGCAACGGTGCTACCTTCTCCGCGCTGAGCAGGCGTCTCTGTACCACCAAACAAGCGAGATTCCCCATCCTTGCCACCGGGTTTCGGACTTCGTACCGGTGAAGCGAGTGTGGCACATACACTACCGAAGCCCGTTTCGGCCGATTTACAGCGTTACAACTCCCAAGGCTCTCAAGATCATTGTCGAAGGAGGCACCCGGTTCTTGTTGCATAGTCCGATCGGAGAACGTTGAATCTGAACTCGTGTCGGACGAAGCCCATGACTTCAAGTCGACTGATGGACGTATTCTGACGGACAAGATCCGATACCATTGGTCGTCTTTGGCATCAACTTTCACTTCGGTGCCGCGAAGAAGCTCTCGTTATACGCAAAAATCAACAACGGAACAGATCTGAGCAGGCTGGTTCACAGATGATCGAAGCTTGAAACGAGTCATGATCGTTGTGCGAGCCATCGAAGGATCGAATACCAATAAATTGCATCTCGAAAGGAGTAGGTACAAACACAACTATTCCGAACGATTTCGATGAAGCACAGTATTAGGTATACCAACTTTTTTTCGACTATCAGAGAAGCTGCATAATTCCGAATCAATCGTGGATTCCTTTCCTATAACCAGGCAAGCTGGCACTATAGCCAATTGACATTACCACCCAGGGCCTGGTGTGCCAGTCGCATTTCTCTTGCCGGAAGATGTAGTGCAATACTCTACTTCGAGACGACTTTCATTGCCATTCTCTACCACTACTGTGTACCATCCGCCAAGAATGTCCATCAGGGCATGCCAAGCAAGTTTCCTCCTCTTGGCTTGACGACTTACCCTAAAGACAAATTTTCACCAACCGCAGCAGTCCGGAGTCATACATCCTCCATGTGATCGTACGTTTTCAGTTGACCAGGGCAGCCCGCCGTGAAGAAATGCTGTTCGGTCCTCGCATGTTAGGGTATCTTTTCAGGACTGGCTGCGATCGACGGCTTGGAACTGATTACGTCGCTGGACTACGCAGCCTCTCAGCTCAATTCGAACTGGCACTTTGCCACCGGTCAAGACAACCAGATATACGCCTGAACAGTACAGTACCAAGTTACCGGCTGCACGGTGCACAGTCCAAATTATCCAGGCCTAGCCCTCGTGGCCTGCAGTCCAGCACTCGCAGACCTCGAGGCTCAAACTCGGCCTAAATCCGAACATGCCGGACATGGCGGCTGACATGCGCTGATTACACAAAGTATGACTACTACTGATTGTGGTAATTCTTCTACTCCAATCGGAGCGTTCCAGAGCATTACAGGGTCGCTTTCCGTCATCTCGGCCCAAGGCATCGTGGAGATCTAAGTATGCTGTCAACAGACCGCGTAGGCACTCCACTTTCCACACAAGACCTCAAAGCGTGGCGCCATTGTGATACACTCCGAGAGCGGACGCTGGACGCGGACATGCTCCAGAAGAGGCGGTTGTGAGAAAAGAATTCTGCAGCCACGCCAGGCTGCGTTGCTCCGAGATCTCGGCCGACACGACCACTTTTCCGACGCAACAAAGCCAAAACATCGATCGACATTTTGCCATCTTATCTGATGCTATCCAGCCACGCATGCGACGACATGCCCTGTCACAGGACCACGCGTGAGCGTACACTAGTCTGCGGCTTGGTAGTCTTGCATTGCGCGGCTCCAACAATGCTGCTCCACAAGACTCTTTTCGCTTCACCAAGAAATCGCCGAATTACGATAGCCTGGCTTCGTATTTGATCCTAGAGACAACCCGTTTCGATTCGAGAAGAGACACCAGCCGACAATCCATTTCTTATTTCTCATCATCGCAACCATGCGTTCCAACGCACGTTTCGCCCTTGTCTCTGGGCTCGTCGCAGCGACAGAAGCATCGCCGCTAATTACTCGAGCATCGAATGGCACATCACTCGCCGATGTCTGCACCGTCGCCAACGTTCAGGCCATACTTCCCTCGAATGGAACTCTGCTCGGCATCGATCTGATTCCAAGTGCGGTAACAGCCAGCGCGGTCTACAATGCCACAACCGGCGGTGGCGTGATGAAACGACAGGCAGGCGGAAGCAGCAGCAGCAGCACAGAGACTTTCACGTATTGCAATGTCACGGTGACTTACGCTCACACTGGCAAAGACGACAAAGTGGTTGTGAAATACGCTTTTCCTGAGCCGTCCGACTTCAAGGACCGCTTCTATGTCGCTGGAGGCGGTGGCTACAGTTTATCGAGCGATGCTACTGGCGGCCTCACATACGGCGCGGTCGGTGGCGCAACAGATGCGGGCTATGATGCATTCAACTACTCCTTCGATGAGGTCGTCCTTTATGGCAATGGATCGATCAATTGGGATGCAACATACGCTTTCGGCTATACCGCGCTGGGCGAGATGACCAAAGTTGGAAAGTACATTACGAAAGGCTTCTATGGGATGGATGCGGACGACAAAGTTTACACATACTACGAGGGGTGCTCGGATGGAGGACGAGAGGGCATGAGCCAAATCCAGCGATGGGGTGAAGAGTACGATGGGGCGATCACTGGTGCGCCAGCCTTCCGATTCTCTCACCAGCAAATCAACCACATCGTTCCAGCAACCATTGAGCATACCATGGGCTATTACCCACCACCATGTGCTCTCCAAAAGATCGTCAATGCCACCATCGCTGCATGCGACCCGCTGGATGGCCGCACTGATGGCGTGATTTCTCGAACGGATCTCTGCAAGCTGAACTTCAACTTGAGCTCACTCATCGGCGAGAGCTACTATTGCGCAGCCACCACCAGTTCTTCCCTGGGATTCGGCTTTGGGCGGAGGATGGCCAAGCGGCAAATGGCTGGCAGCCAGACAAGCAGTACGCCAGAGCAGAATGGCACAATCACTGCTCAAGATGTTGCAGTGGCACAGGGCGTCTATGATGGTCTACACAACTCTGCTGGCGAGCAAGCATATCTTTCCTGGCAGGTTGGATCTGACCTCGGCGATGCCGAGCCGACATATGATAACACTACTGACTCATGGACATTGAACATCCCTTCCACTGGCGGCTCATGGGTGACCAAATTCATTCAGTTGCTGGACGTCGACAACCTGTCCGATCTCGACGGCGTCACGTACGACACTCTCGTCGAATGGATGGACATTGGCCTGAACAGATACATCGACAGCCTCCAAACCACGCTCCCAGATCTTACACCTTTTCAACAGGCCGGTGGTAAGCTTCTCCACTACCACGGCGAAAGCGACAACTCCGTCCCAGCTGCGTCTTCAGTCCACTACTGGCAATCCGTTCGCAAAATCATGTACGCGAACTTGACGGACGCTGAGGCTCAAGAAGCTCTTTCGGACTGGTATCAATTCTACTTGATTCCTGGTGCTGCTCACTGCAGTGCGAATACGCTCCAGCCAGGTCCATACCCGCAAGACAACATGCAAACCATGATCGCTTGGGTCGAGAATGATGTCAAGCCCACTCGTCTCAACGCCACTGTTGCTTCTGGCACATACGAAGGAGAAGTTCAGGAGCTCTGCCAGTGGCCGACTCGTCCTTTGTGGAGCGGTAACAGCAGCACTTTTGATTGTGTGACTGATGCTGAAAGCATCGAAAGCTGGACCTATGAGTTCTCGGCATTCAAGATGCCTGTGTACTAGAACATTCACACGAAGAAATTCATGCAAAATAAAGGTTTGATGTAAGGAGGCATTTTGAGGCGAGACAGGCAACTCTTTCTCACAACGATTGTGGAACCAGTCCAAACTCTCGGATCATGAGCTCTTTACTAAGCAAGGCGACATCGACGGCAAACAACGACCTTCTCACAGTAGCTTTCAATCAGTGGTATCAATAGGTATTGGCATCGAGATGTGATTGGTGGACATGTTGATCGAGACCTCGGCGCTGGCCAACGCTGGTTGGCTTCTGTTGCTGCCTAGTAGATCGATAATTTCGATGCTTCCGAATGTATACATAGTTGTACCAATCTCACAATTTCTCGTCAGCGTAATTGCCACGCCACATACCAGCACGATCGCTTGTAACCAAACATCAACATGCAAGACGGCTCTGAAAGCGAGCAAATCAGCGACTCTCTCGAGCGATTTGATCTGTCCAGCAACTTGACTGCGAGCCGGCGGGAGAGCATAGATATTGCTCTACGGCACTTCCGGCGTACAGTGTTGGACTAGAATCTATTTGCGTTACCCATTCTCGTAGAAGCAGCTGAACAAGAAATGCAAGCCTTGTCTCCAGGCCATTCGAGTGATTGGATTGAAGAAGCATTGGAATACCACTTTGAGTGCGAATATCAGATCACATGGTCAACCGCAAAAAGCTTGTTAGAAGGTTCAGCAGACGATATAATCGCTTTATTCTGTCTTGATGGCGTTGATCACGATCCAGTCGACCTCAGCGCACGGGACCGTTGGTGGGCTTCGCTTTGGAACATGATTCAGAGTAACGAGGAGCATATCAGTACTTTCCCACCCAGCTTACCCAAAGACTTGAAATACTTGACAACACTTGTCAGCGGTATAACTGGCGCTGGCTTACCATACTGGCGAGAAATGCAACACCCGGATGTCTTCAAAAAGGTCAATTTCGGTTTGCTTGGTTCGTTTAGAGACGACCGAAAGAGGATCTGCATTCCATCGCTCGGAAACTGGCAAGACGTAACAGCTTTTAGAAATGAGAACATTCGGAATCCCGATAACGCTGTTGGGTACACATGGGCGACCGAAGGATGGGATGCCAGCGTTGCTTTCAATATGTCCAGCTGGCCTGAACAATTTTTGAATGGGACGTTCGTACTTTATTGTTGTCGCCAGCAGCAGCGCGAAGAGAATCGAAGGGCGGACCTTTGGGGATGGAGGTATGGTTTCCAGCGTGGTGTCTTCAGTTCTGAGCTCTTCGACAGCGTGGAAGACTATCTGGCGTGGTATGCGCATTGGGACGAGCAGACTGAAGAGAACACAGAAAGCGTGCTGTTGTCGCTGTAGTAATGTTCTGCGATGAGCAGAGCCTAGTCTACGCCACGCCATTGTAAACCAGCAAGCTGGGGCTTCCCTTCGGATCAGTAATTACATCTCTCGTAGCCAACTCCTTCATACGATCACAAAGCACACCACCAAAAGTCGGGCCTTCCACACCAATCAAATACGCCCCCAGACCTGCAACCTGAGGTGCTGCCTCGCTTGTTCCAGAAGTGACTCGTGTACCAGTATTCGAGAGATGACTCGGCGACTCAACAGCAGCTCCAGGTCCAAACAAGTCAATAGCAGAACCCCAGTTCGAGAAGAATGTTCTTCCATCAGTGGCATTCGAGCAAGCAATATTGCATGCGCCCTCGGCAGTCCCGGGCGAGTAAAGACTCGCGTCATCATTACTATTTCCAGCAGCCACAACAACGAAAATGCCGGCTTGAACCATAGCTTCCACACCGTCGTTCATGATTTCTGAGCGAAAGCTGCCGAGAGAAAGATTGGCTACTGCACGTCCGATGCGATTCTTTGATTGCGCGTCATTAATCGTCCATTCCAGTCCAGAAAGAATATCAGCAGTTGTGCCGCCGAGACTGCCGATGACTTTGACATTGATGATCGTTGCATCTTTAGCAACGCCCCATCGCCGCCCTGCAGCTAAGCCAGCGACAGAGGTTCCATGGCCGTCGAGGTCTTCTGGCGTTTGATCGGAAGAGAAATTGGCACCGTGATAGGCTCGGCCTTCGAAGTCTTCATGGTCGATGTTGACACCAGTGTCGAAGATGTAAATGAAGGTCCCTTTGCCAGGCTCGGCTTGATATTTGTACTCTGTCGTACCAGGAACGCGGCTGCTGATACGAGCCAAATTGTAAGGTGCATTATGTTGTGTTTCGATTGGTGCTTGATCAAGCCAGATTTCATTATTGGGGTGGAACTTGGTGATTAGCCCCTGCGACTGTAGGCTCTCCAGAACAGACTCCGATGTGGAGATTGAGAAACCATGGAAACCATCGAACTCGTAGGTGCGGTCTGGAGTGATGGGCTGGGCGGAGCGCAAGAAGCTATTGGCCTGGGCGAAAACATCCGCGACCGCGGTGTCTTTGCTCACTTGGACGATCCATTCTTGTTTCTCTGTGCCAGCAGACTCTTGTTTCCGGACGACTCTCGCTGACACAGAGCCAACGACCAGTGCTGCAACAGCTGTATAGAACCTCATGTTGAAAGTACCTCGGAAAGAATATGGTGCCCGATGCAGCGCTCGTGCAGATTTGTGCAACGTGAGAAGCGTCTACTTATAGCAGCGGTGATCGTCGTTCCCAAGACGTGATCTTCTGTGTGGAAGGTTACATCGTGCCAAGGCCTGGTATCAAGAACGGCTTCGGTTACAGATGGCGAGCGACTTGGCGCATCAAGCTAGGTGCAAAATAGAAGGTCAAGTCTGGCGATGCAGATCAAAAGTCTTGAAATACGAGGTACGTCAGCTGCTAGACATCTTCAGTGCTAGCACAGTGCTGTCGCAAGTATATTGTGACCTCGACTAGTCTTGTTAGGCCGTTGTGGAATATGCAAGGTGATCAGCACCTTCGCACACGAAGCAATTTCGATTGGCTAGAGTCGCAAGATGAAGCAAGTATGTCTCCAGTATGCTTCCAGAGTATATGTGATGCCAGGTCTGTTCGACAAAGTTGGTTTCTCGTTGTAGAGTGACCCTTTTACGTATATTGTAGTCAATTTCACATGACCAAACGGTAACGTACAACCTACCATATTTCTCAACATTTTGCTAACAGCGAAGCTGCACGAAATCTTTGATGAGCGCCTCCCAGTATGCAATTGTCCAGGCTCGACGCGAGGCAGGACCACTGTGTATATCATGAGGATACCCGAGGAAGCGATCTGGCCAAAGCTGTTGCTATTCGTTGACTACCACTTTTGCGTGGGACGAGAAACAATGTCACAGTATTGGTTCGCGGGCGCATGGTTTCTGCAACTTCGCGATCTTATCCCAGTCTCCAGCAATGTAGTCAATGCTCTCGAGCTCTCCTCGGACACGCTTCATGAGGCCCGGTGCGTCGGAGACAATAATGCATCATGTTGCATGGGGAGGAGGTGTATAACGGTGGCCCAGAGGGTTTTCGCATCCATCGCAGCCGTCGTGTCTTCGTGGAAGTCGTCCCTTTCGCTGAACTAAACGTTCCTCTCTCGCAAATGTCAATTCGGAGAGTGTCAATAAAGCCGGCATGTTCTTAGGGCCTATTACCAGCGGTCTTGCTGCTCAGTGTATGCCCGTCTAAAGTGTTAGCCTTGAGTCTCTGTCATGGTTTTCGCGACTCGCAGGTACAGGACCGTTGCGAAAAATGAAGTAAGCTCGCTGGCAAGGCTGACTGTATTTCCTATAACGGGAAACACATAATAAACGACCGGCGGCCGTCTTGGGTCGATGTCAAGCGTGAATGCGGTCTCCCTCCGCGCTGACAATCTGATCCGTTCAACTCGCTCAATCACCTGTCCCACCCTTATCAATTCGTACGCCCTGCCGCCAAGGCGCCTATCACTTAGACTGCGCACTATGAGCAGTGATCTCAGGATCTGATCATCGCTGTGGACAACCTCCCGTGGGGAGACTATAGCCTGTGAGCCTGGATCTCATAAAAATGATAGGAGCCGACAAGACAATGCCATCGCTGCCGATCACCTTTGGAATATGAGGCCCAATGGCAGCGACGTCTAGATGTCACGGTGGATGGCATCGGCGTAGGATTGAATCCCTTCATTCCAATCAGATTGAGATGACGGAGGAGCAGGAGGAGGAGGAGGTGGTGGTGGTGGAGGAGCAGGAGGAGGAGGAGGTGGTGGTGGTGGAGGAGCAGGAGGAGGAACAACAAAGGCGCCGGTTGAGGCACGGCCCGAGGTCTTGGCGGCGGGCCGACGACTCTGTCACAACATACCACCATTGCCAGTCTTCCACTTCACCGGCACTCCGCCTACCGCAACGAGCGGCATCAAACCATCCTTTTCATCTGGGCAGGGGAATACTGTACACTTGTCTTAATCTGACACAATCATTGCTCTCCGACGCTTGTGGTGCGGAGTGCGTTTTCCAGGAAATTATGGAGAGTCACTGGTCCAGTGCTGTGCCACAGGATATGAAAGACCCAGAATGACGATGCCCAGCAACTGTGCCGTAGCCCGGCGATGCACGTCGCCGATATCCCTGGTCGTTCCTCAGATTCAATGACACTCAACAATTCGTTGCACTCCGAGATCTCGATACTTCTCACCCTCACAGCCGCCAGAACCATCTTGCAGATTTGCGGAATGTTGAATTGGAACGCAGTCTCAGCTTTTTTCTGCTTCTTCACCGTGGGCGTAAATGCAGCGATCGACACGGGATTCTACGCGGGACCACAATGGCAGAATCTGGCGCCTCTGGACTGTTTGTACAGCACCGTCGAGCGCATTGTCCCACAGGTCCTTGAATCATGGCCTCGCGTACCGGAGCCTCCAGCATCCTACAACGCCGATAGGAAGGAGGACCAAGCCCCCGCGACCTCCTCTTTGCGCTTCGCAAGAGATTTGGCTGGACGCAGTGTCTTGTTACTGAATACCGCCGCCGCAATCGCAACGCTCGCAATGTTCCTCTCGCCAGAAAATGGCATTTGGGTCAAAGCATGTGTCGCCAATGCCGTGATATGCTGGATATGTGGCAAATTTCGCTTCACTCGAGAATCCGAACCTGCGGAACCCGATCTTACCGCAAGCTCCGCTCAACAGCCACCACTTGCGGACCACGAGAATCTGACTCTGCATGCTCAGATTACGGTGAGCCTTGCATTCGTATTTCTCGCGAACGCACTCCTATGGTGTCTGGCTGTAGGGCTCAGTATGGACCTCCGCTGTTGGTTATACTTTGCCACAAGCAACGCAATTCTTGGCACTTTCGCAGTGCTGTTCTGCAAAAGACCAATGTCGCCACTGGGAGCATTGGGTCATATATTCCTCGGCGTCGTTGAATCACTGTTCCTGCTTCCGGCATGGCTTTTCGAGTACTCAGATATGGCAAGAGCCGCCGCTGCAAAGGCATCGAAGCAGGAAGGTGCATTGAATGGCTCCCAATTCTTGGCCATCCTCTTCTTGAGTTTCGCTATTGAAATATGTCTCTGGCGAAAGATTCATGGAAGAAGCAATTCGTATTGGGCTCAGCTCGTCCCGGCGACAAGTCTTCTGCTCCTCGCTGGCCTCGTCTGCGTTTTGGTTCCATCCAAGTTCGGGACTCCGAGCTTACAGCGCATGGGGTAAACTCCAGGCAGGTGTCTACGTTGATGTCGCCAGTGACCCAACATCCATGGCAGGAAGTACACACAGTCGTGTCTTGGACAGCTCACTGTAACGCTGCGTTGCTCTGCGCCAGGCCAAAGTGCCGAGGCGGTGATTTGCGGAGAAGAGGTGGTTTTCGGCGATTGCTTTTGCCAAAGAAGCTATCTTTTAGATTACTGCTTTCTACACAGCCTTCGCTATGATGGGTGCGACTCTCAGATGAGCATCCATCGCATCAGAAACAGTTTACATTCTGGCGATCGTCACATGTTACACGCCTGAAGTACCAGATACTACTGCCATTTACTTTGTATTACATGCTCAACATGTCGAAAATCCTTAACCTACTTCCATCAACGATGTCACCGATCATCAAACTTAGATGCAACTTCGCAAAGCTCCTTCGTTCCCTAGCGACATCCGTCGTTCAAGCATCAATCTCGACAGATGCACACTCGGCGTCTGCATTCTCACGGCAAGGCCCAAGTGCGTCGACAAATTCAGTTGAGACCGACTTCGAGTGTCCAATTGTGGACCGGTCGCTACCGTCCAGGATCTGGCATGTAGCGCTGCCTCCATATCCCTCGCATCGCTCCGCGGTTTCTTGCAACAATCCCTCGCATTTGCTTTGAGTCAACGACACCAAGCCGGTCTGACCCGCACTCAGCGCGATGCCGATGACGATCTGGCACCTAATGCCGCCATTGCAGAGAAGGCCAGACACCACAATACTCGCAAGTGTGATTCCAGTAGGGATTCCGGCCCAATTGATTGCTCCACAGGCCGCGATGATGGTTCGGCGATTGACCTCCAAGCTGGCAATCTGATCCTGCGCTGACTGCGGCGTATCGCAATTTGGTTGTCCGCAAGCAGTCTGTACTTGTCTACCGATGATGTCGTTGATGAGTCCGGACGCGGAGAGAGAATCGGAGAGTCTCTCGAGTTTGGAGCCGAGCAAGTTGGCGGCCCAAGCATCTTCCAGCGTTCCGAAGTGAATTGCATCGATTTGTGCACCCGTGCCATCCAGAGAGAGGGATGTGGTGTCCGAGACGAGACGAAGGACTTGAGATTCCAGGTCGTCAGTGAGAAACTCTGGATGGTTGGATGTCACATTCCAGCCCCGTGCTGAGGTGCAGCATAGCGACCAGATTGCCAGTGCTGTGACAACAATGTTCGAAGAGAGAGCCATTTTCTGAGTATGGAGTGGGTGTTTTCGATGGAGAGGTGGCTATGTGTCGGAATGTGGTGTCTTTCAAAGCTGAGGCAGGCTCATTCGGGGCGTATTTATGTCCTCATGCTGCGCCATCAGCAACATTCATCCGTCCTGTGAATCACGGGAGCGACAATGCTTTGACTGACGCAGATCGTGAGTTCAATGGAACGTCATGCAAAGCACGAATATGGAGACTCATCATGGCTACGAGACAACGCTACTAGATCATGTGGGCAGGCTCTGTCGGCGTCTGCAAAGGAATCATCACATTCGATCCTCAAACCACCCAGGCGATGTAACGTCTACATGGATGTCCGCTGTGAGAAAACCGCCGACGATTCTGATCGCATCCACCAAATTCTGGAGAATGCGGCGTTCCATGGGCCGACTCGGGCCAATGTCTCCTCTTGCGTTGTGAATCTGTTGCGGCACAGTATCGCCAAGAAGACTTCTCGGAACCAAGGCTTCGAGCCCCAGTGATGTTCACATTGTATTGCATCTTGGCGGTTGGTTGACGGCATGATCGGCGAACTCCAGGGGTACCTGATCCGCAAGTCAGATGTAAGTGCTGTTTATGCAGTACACATGACCTGACCGGTGTGTACATGAAGTCTTCGCCAAGCAAGATACCGGATGCGGACGCCGAGACCAATAGACCCACTGTCCACAGGGTACGCCGCACTGCAGCCTCGAAGCGTTCAGCTCGGGGGTCTCTCCGTACGTATCGCACGCGTGCGGCACAGCATACACCATGATGGCAGAGCTTCGGATCACTGTGCACACACGGCATTGAAGTGGAGTCTCAAAGTCTATGAGCGACACCGTTGAAGGCAACATTTAAGGAAGTGTCGTGAACGCAAGAAGACAAACCCCCACAGCCTCTCTTTCTACGCAATTCGATCATACTACCAACAAGATGAGATTGCCAACCATGCTACCTCTTTCCATCGCAGTGGCTATCATTGCCCTGATATGCTCGGTCGAAGCACACCCGCAGCTGCTCACTCGTCAGGTCAGAGCCCTCAATTGGTCACTGCATCGCAAGAACTAATGCAACTCAGTGCAATACCTGCTCTTCCGTGGGCTGCTTCATGGACACAGACTGCTTCGCGCAACGATGTGGAAACTGCAACTTGAGGACCAATGTTTGCAGCGAGCCTCCTGAGAGTACTTGTTGAGATACCCAATTGTGAGCTGTGCCGAACGTATCTCCAGTGACAGCCATCGCTAAGCCCTGACAGAAGATTTATCACTTGGGAGTATCATTCAACTCAAGCTTCAGTCCATAGAGCTGCCTGTCAGCTTCTTCTGGTTGACAACAATGGATCGCGGCGACGTGCAGGTATACAATATGTCTGATGGTTCAGGAAGCCCATGGATAATGCACAGCAACAAGGTAGCTGAACAATAATGAGCCCCATTGAATCAATCAAGTGACCGGCGTTCTTTGTCTGCGCAACCATTGGGGCCGCCACTCGGCAGGAGCTCGCATCTGCTCTCGCTCATTTCCAAAGTGTATGTCCATCTGCAGTGAACAAGGGATCGAGCAATGCTTTGTATCGACACCTCAAAAGACGTGCGACGTCCAGTACGCGAGATACCGGCCCAGACCAGACACGACCCAGAGCAAGGTATCTCGAAAGGGTTGAAATCGAGAAGGTGAAGAAATGATCGAGACCTTTCGATGTGCCTAACAGCAACACGATATATCATACTTCACGTTCTCCTTCCGTCATCGAGATTCTCTTGCTTTCCAGGCAGTGCTATAGTACCTCAGCCAAAGATACCATTATTAGCCATCAAATTTGGCGAGCCCGCTCCCGGTCGCCCAACGATACCAGGTGTAGCCAACTCCATGATAAACTCGCACATGCGTCTGGAGTCAAATTGTCCATTCACAAGCACAGCCAAGTATGCCGCAAGTCCGGACACCGCAGGGGCAGCAAAACTCGTGCCCGTCCACGGAACTGCCACCCCGGGCCCAGTATGGAGGTACGATGTGATGTTCTCGCCCGGTGCAAACACGTTCAATGCAGGACCAAAATTCGATCCACCTCCTTGAGAGAGATATCGGTCGTCGTTGATGTTGGTAGCGCCTACTGTACAGACTTCTGCGGCGTTCGCTGGCGAGATCTGTCTTGCGTCGATGTTGTCGTTTCCTGCTGCTGCCACAATTATAAGACCATCTCTGCCCGCTGCGTTCACGGCAGCGTTGAACTGTGCGTTGGAGCGACCACCTGGGCTTAGTCAGCGCGGATTGAGAGGGCGGGAACAATGTTCGCTTACCAAGGGAAAGATTGAGAATAGAAAGGCCAAAGAGACCAGTGCGGAACATGTCGCGATAAGCCCAGTTGACTCCAGCTAAGAACCACGAAAGCTGGCCTTGGTTGTTTCTGTTCAAGACCTTGATATTGACAGCTTCTGCCAGCTTTGCGACACCGAACTGACCGGACATGACGGTACCTGTAAGCAATCAGCTCAACTGGAGCAGCTTGACGTCCTTACTGGCTATGAGCTCACCTGCCACATGTGTTCCGTGACCAAATTCATCCCAGATGGGTTCACCTGGCACAAAATTTGCACCATGAAAAGCTCGGCCTCCGAAATCAGGTTGCCGAATCTCAATTCCCTGGCACAGGACGCATCAGCAACAGTTGTGCACTTCTGTTCGGGGATCACATACCGAATCCATGACATACACGACTGAGCCCTGTCCAGCGGATGCATGGAAAGAGTAGTCTGTACTACCTGGTGGGCGATTGGACAGACGAGCAAGATGCCATTCAGCTCCGGACTGTGTGAACACATTCTGCTGCGCTGTAGCCTGAAAGCCACCTTCTGCGCTACTCAGACCAGCTGGGGACTGTGAGGACTGGGTGCCCCATGTTCCGGTAGGTTCTGCGGCCCATTCTCCTGATGCGGCTTGTCTCTTCCAAGAATCTTCAGCAGGAGCGCCATCTGCACCCGTCATCCAGACATCAGGTTCATACGCCAGAACGTCGGGTAGAGTGGCCAGAACTCGGACCATGGATTCGTTGGCCTCGATGACAAAGCCCTTGTAGTCCTGGTTGATATCATATTGCAAGTCGGCCTCCAGAGGCCGTCTCAATCGAAGGAGATCCGTGGCTGCTGCGAGCACACTCTCTATGTCGGAAGTGCCTCGTACCTGAACGATCCAGCGGTCCGGAACAACTTCGTCTGCTTGACGGGTTTGTACACTTGGAGCAGCAAGCACTGCCGTGCCAGTGGCGAGCAGAAGGGCAAAGAAGCGCATGGTGATACGTTGTGAAGAAGCGTTGTTGTTGCTTCCGACTGATGAACTCGCGGTGACTTATTTCGAACGATTGAAATCAGTGCACTTATATGTCCGCGGACAACGCTGCACAAATTTGTGCCCATCACTCTCGCTACCTGGAAGGCGCACTGCAAATTCCTCGAATTGTTGCTGCCATGGACAGATCAACAGTCTCATTGCTACATCCTATCGCTACCCAAGATACATAGCCCGAGCTCATGCTGCCATGGCTCTTGATTCTTTCGGGCATCCAGGACACTATACCATCGCCAGCCTATAACATTTCATGTTTTGCGCACGAAGTCTTCTGCCAAGGTCGAGTACATCCGCGGCCACGGGGATGCCACGTGTGTCAAGCACGAATCAGCATCACAGGATAGAAGATACAAAGTCCCATGCCCTAAGGGTCTGCCAGTAGCCACATTCTGACTTTCGATAGTTTCTCGTGAATGCTAAGACCGAGCCTTGGGTCTCTGCGTAGATCTTTGACCTCTGCTTTTGAGTTTCGAATAGTTACAGCTCATACGTGGAATGTACATAGCTCATAAGCGACACCTTCTACGTTCATGCCTAGGCCGGCTTGTGGCAATAGGAGTATGGTCCGAACCCCACGTGCACTGTCGAGTTGGCGCTTGACTCGTTGGGCCGACTTGCTATACTAGCTCTAATATAGTCTGAGCAGCAATGGTAAGCCATGCCGAGAGCTGGGGCCCGCGGACCTTGGCATATGCTCAGACGTAGCGCAAGCCCAGAACATAGGCATGCCAAGGACAACGTGGAATACGAGTAGTAGTGGCTTGAGTGGATAACAATTCTGCGGCCAGCACTTGGAGTCTATAGCCTGTGTGTGAGCATCCAGGAGCCCTCTCGATCGAGATGACGTGCTCACAAAGTTCTGCCTACTTCACCCTCTCCCTCTCAACATGCCCTGGGCTAGGCGGTACCACACCTTTCTCCCACTCCACCATTTCACTCCCCATCTCAAACTCAATCACACCTCCCTCAACCATCAAATCGTCATGCTTAAACCAGTTCTTCTCCCATTCTTGCCCATTGATCTTCACCTTCTTCACGAAATATCTCTCTGCGTTGTCCAAAGTCTCCGCTTTCACCCTCAATGTCTTGTCAACATTCACAGTAATATTGATATCGCTGAACCAAGGACTCCCAATCAGATACACCGGCTGCGTGACCACAGGGTACATTCCAATCATAAGCCAAATCATCCAGCTATTGATCGCACCTGCATCGGAGTTGCCCGGGATTCCATAAGTGGCGTTCTTGAAGTATTGATCTCCGAGTTCACGGGAGTATCTCACTGACTTGGTTTGTTTGTTGATATAGTGGAATTCATATGGCGTAGCAAAATCAGGCTCATTCCCGATATTCATGATCGTCGTAATGCCGGCTCCGTTCGCTCCCAGGTCTTCTTCTCCACTGGTGGGATCGAAGATATATTCTAGGCGGCGTTCGAATTCTGAGGGCCCGCCCATGAACTCGATGAGAGTTGACATTTCCTGTGGAACAGTAAAAGCGTACTCAAATGGCGTGGCTTCGTATGTGAGGCTTTTCCAGGAGCAGTCGCCGCACTTGGCGGGATTGTAGTCTGTCAGGTTGAATTGGCCGTTCGAGAGACGAGGGGCTGGAAAGCCGGTGAATGATTTGTGGGTAAGATTGTGGGCCCAAATATTCTGCCAGTTGGAGCTACGGTTGAGGTATTTGGTGACATCGTCGGGGGCGATGCCCCGGGCGACTTGGGAGAGGCTGAAGTCGTTGAGGGAGTACTCGATCGTTCGCGATATCATGCGAGAGTAATGATCGACCGAGACATAGCCTAGCTCCAGCCAGTCGTCGAGCGCTCCTCGGCCGTGTTCATTACTTGCATCCTGAGCTCGATATGAGAAATCGTTGAACGGCATCACTTCGGCGTCTTTGACCATTGCCTGGTAGGCTTCTTTCCAGTTGATGTCGGGCAAGTTCTTCACGTATGCGTCCGCAAGTATGTTGTCGGCATTCGACCCTCCCTGGACCAGACCGTTGTACTCCCCACTGCGACCGTCAGGCAAGTATCCTTCAATCTTCCAGATATCGATCAGCGCACGTATCATACTCTGATACCTCTCGGGTTGAATCAGATGGTACAGTGAAGTGGTACATCGAAAGATGTCCCTAACATGCAGGAATTGTCATTAGCGGTGGCATTTTCACCACTTCAGAAAATGGTCCACTCACCAAGCCGTATAGAAATCATCCCAATGGTCCTCTGCTTCCGATAAAGGATTTTCGCCACGTCGATCAGATGGCATCAAATGGGCGAAGTACATGTTCGAATATAACAGAGCGAGATCCGTCCGGTTCTGAGACTCATCCACTGGAACCTGTATCCTGCTGAACACATCGCGATTCCACTCTTCTACAGCCTCGTCGACCAGATCCTGCAGTTCCCAGCTCTCGATTTCTTCATCCTTGTTCGAACAAGCCTGTTCCGCCGACATGAAGGATATTCCAATCCTCGACTTGATGACATTGGAGGATTCTATGGACCACGAGAAGATCGCTCCAACACGATCCGTCAGCGGTCCCGACTCCTCTTTCGTCCTGTTCCGAAAGGTTGGATAAGGGATCGGCTCATTCGCTAATGTATGCTGCCTCATGACAGGCATCGTGTTCCTTCCTCGAAAAGTCCTTGCCTGGGCCGGAGTCTGATCGAACTCACCGCAAAAGTACGTCGTGGCTGGAGCACTGTTGCTGAAGCCTCCCCCGTAGGATCCCCAACCAAAATACCGCCTCCCGCCATCTTCCAATGAAAATGAGCCTCCAGCGTAGAATTGTCCAGTATTTCTTCCTTGTAACTCTGGTAACAAGTGAGAGACGTCAACCAGAACGTGCTGCTCTTGTAAGTTTCTCGGGAATCCGTATTGGAGTAATCCACTCCTCCTACCACTAGCAACCTCCAGTCTCACTCCATTCTCCAACGTCGTGCCGTAAAATCCCACACTCGCGCTCTCACTCCCGTTGACTCTCTTTTGCCAATAAGTCGTATTATCAAGCAAATTGACATCTTCCTCTAGACTTGTCAATGGCATCTGCGAAATAATCCCGTACTTCGGCGCTCCACCCGTTCCGCTTACATGCATCATACTGATGCCCGTAACAATGCCTTGAGGTGTCCAGCCGCCATTGATGGAAGCAAAGGAGATATTGGGCTCGTAAGTGTCGATTCCGACCTTGGCAAGACTGAAAGGGCGAGAAGCGCCAACGAAAATATCGCCGCCGCCGTACGCGAGGCCTGGGATGACGCCCTCGCCACCAATGAATGGATTGACGTATTGTGCCCAATTGTGCTGTTGCTGACATGCTCCAAGACGTGAAATCAAAACAGAGACGAGAAGAAGCAGTGCGGCCATACTTGTGTCTGAAAGTTTTCTGCTTCTTCTGCTTGAGCAGGCCAGATACTCTTCAACCTGCGATTCTGCCAAAGTGAGACTGGACGTCTGTCTTGCTTGACCAGCTCCGGATGTGATTCTTGCTTTCTCGAATTACGACGAGCGCACGACCCGAGAACCATACAGTCGGAATGCTGCAAAGCTCAGCAAAGCCTATTGTGGGTAGGCTCCTCTGCAGAGGGTATTCGATCAAGTGTCAAAGTCGGTATAATAAAGATGTCTGATTCTATGGAAGGTAGCGAACGAGCTGGCTCTATATACTACTGCCGGAACGGAAGAACCGGCAGTTAGGGCTGATTCCGGTTTATGCGAGGTGGCTGCTATAGCTAAACCGATACTAGCAATCTCTCTTTCTCGTATAAATCGTTTAGAACCTAGTTAGTTTACCTTTCAACCTATCCTTAGACGTTATATAATATTGTTCCTTAATTAATAAGCGTCGTTAATGCCTTATTCGGTATTAATTTAGTTATAGAGTTAGTAGAGTTAGTAGTACTATTAATCTAGCGTACCTTATAAACCTCTCTAGCTTCGTATATCTGCCTTAGTACTATAATATCGATTATTAAGCGTTTCTTCTTAGTAGTACTAAGCTTAACTATATATTTATAAAGCGAGAGTAAATCGGTATAGACGATTAATAGTAAGGCTAGTTTATCTAGTCGCCGTAAGATTATAAATAGAGTAGTATTAATACTAAATACTATATTAATACTATAGCTAATAGTATATATCTCTAATATAAGGACTAAGTATATTACTCGTTTACTCTTAGTTAAGCTCTAATAGATAATATTACTAGTTATAGTAAATAAGCTAGTAGCGTTTAATTCGGTACTATCGGTTTAGCTATAGTAGCTACCTCGTATAAACCGGAATTAGCTCTAACTACTAGTTCTTCTATTCTAGTAGTAGTATATAGAGCTAGCTCGTTCGCTATCTTCTATAGAATTAGACTAATCTTTATATACTATCTTTTATTACCTAACTAAATACTCTCTACTAAGAAGCCTATCTATACTAATTAGTATAAGTTCTTTATTAATTCTTACGTAAATTAGCTAGCTAGAAGAGCGTAATTAGGAAGAGATTAAACCTACGTATAGTATCGTTAGGACCTTAATTAACCTCTAATTACGGCTAATTCTTAGCAAAACTACGACTAGTATAGTATCTTAGTCGTATAGCTACTAAAGAGGACGCTAAAACCTACGTCCTTTAGATTAATTTAATATCTATAGTACGAAGTATTAACTATACGAAAGAGGATTATCTATATATAGTATTATTAGGACCTCCGAGTAGCTACTACTATACTATACGTACGTATATAGTAATAACGATACTACGATAATATCGGAACTACTAGAGAAGCTATAGAAGTTTAGTAATTTAATCGATACTAGTAACTAGAAGTATACTAAACTAGATAATTAAGCGACGCCGGAAGTTATCTATAATTAGATCGTACGCTTCCTTAATAACCTTACCTTTTATTACGATAGAGCGCTATTTAAAGAAGCCGTAGATACTTTTAGCTATCTTACTAGCGAGTAATAGGAGGTAACTAATAGGCGATTACTCCGCGAACTAATTAATACGCTACGCTACCGAGGAGTTCTCGTTTTAATTACTAAATAAACTCTAGTAATACGTATTAGATAGGCGCTAGAACTAGAAGAATACTAACTCTAGCTAGAAGACGAGGTAAAGCGATAACGTAATACTCTTAGCTTTTATAAACGATTAATTTATAGCTCTTAGCGAGCTACTAAACTATAATAGTCTCGCTAATATAAGGAGCGATTAGCCTCGAGATAAGTAACTAGTTTACTAGTACTAAGGCTAGTAACGATAGCAATACTAGTACTACTAGTAAGCGGCGATACGATTAACTCTAAGAACCTACTAGAATAACTAGTTCTTAGAAGCTAAGAACTAATACTACTACCGGCTAGTAACTCTACTTATACCTCTTAGAACGAACACTCTAGCTAGAACTAAAACTCTACTAGTAATCTAAGACAAACTACTATAATTCTAGAGTTTAATAAAGGCAAGGCTACGATAAACCTTAATAAGCTTTATACTAATTAGAAGAAGTATTCCGGAGCTAAATACGAGATACTAGTAACCTACCTAATTCGGTTTAATAAGCGCTATAACTAGCTATATATACTACTATTAAGCCGGAAGGATATTATATATACTATACTAACTAGAAGAGTAGAGGAGTTATAGGAACGACGAATTATATCTACCTCTATAACTTTTAACTAAGTATACTACCTAATTTAAGATACTTTCGAAACGCGTAACTTAAAGCTAGAATACTAATCGGAATAGCGTAATACTACTCTAACTAAGGTTTGCTATAATAACTCCGATAAGCTACTAATTTAATATTTCTAAACTATATACGATAACCTAATAACTATTAAGCCTAGACTACTAATCTTACTTTAGTACGATACTAATATAATAAACTAGCTTATCCTTACTTACTAAGATAGGCCGGAGTATTAAGTAGTATTACTAGGTAACTACGAGTTATTAGAGGCTCTAATTACCGCTATACGAACGTCTATTACTACCTAGTTAAATATTAATAAGATATAATCGTCTAACTAGTTTATTACCGATAGGCGATATAGAAGGAATACGAGTAACTCTTATAGTAACCGAAAATAATAGAATAACTACTAGTAACGATAACTATAGAAGAAGTACTTTATCTATAATAAACTAGGTTATTAGTTAAGTAATTATATACGCTAAGAACGTAATAAGGCACGAGAACGATTTACTAAGGATAATTAAGTATACTACTAGTACCTCTTTAATTATAAAGGCGAAGGATTACCTAATAGTAACGACGATTCTAACTAATTAGATAGCTAATAATTCCTTATAGAGTTTAGTACTATTATACTAGAGATAGCGAAAATAATACTTTTAGCGCTATTAGATAATTCTACCTACTATACTTTTACTCTATACGATCTATTTACTAAGCTATCTACTATAGTTCTAATTAAGTAGATCTTTATAGCTAATTGCTATTCGAGCGCTATATTCTAAGGTATCTTACCTAATACCGGAGCCTCCGGAGTGTCTACTACTAGAATTAATTAGGTTAAGGCTCTATAGCGATTAAGGCCTAAAATTAAGCTTAACTAGTCGATATAAGGTACTTACTATATCAAATTCGGAGCTAGTAACGCCTCCTTCTTAGAATCTATCGTCGTACTAATACTATTCGGAGATATCTAGTTCGAGGCTATTCTAACCGATATACCGTTCCTCTAGTATATATAAGATATAGATAAGCTTAATATTATACTTAATAACCGGAAGAACCTACTAATCTAAAGCGAATATAAGGTTACTATACCTATCGTTTATAAATAGAGTTACTCTTAGCTATTACTCGACGAATATACCTACCTAGCTATATATAACCTCTCTAAGAGCGAGTTAAGAACACTATACTACCGATTCGGCTACCCCTCTATTAATAAGCTAGCCGCCGTACTAGACCGAATTAGTACTAAATACGATAAGTATACTCTCTAGCGTATTACTAAGTACTATAGGTTATACTAATTCTATAGATAAGTACCTAGGCGATTTAAATTTACTCTCCGTAACGATAATATTAACTTTAATACGGAGGTTATTATTAATATTATATACCTCGGATAGCCTAAACGACTAGTTCTATACGTCGTTAATATAGCTACTACTTTCTAAGCTATACGATTCCTACCTAATATAACTACTAAGATAGTTTAGAATACCTTACGTATCTACTAGATTAACGTCTACTAAGGACTGCCGGAACGTATTATCTACGACGCTAGTACTAACTTCTATATAGACGAATTCTAGTAGTATATAGTAGCTATAGATATTACTACTAAAAAGGTACCTATAGAGGTATATAATAGTATTAGTAAGGTCGAACGATACTACGTACTACTACGACGAGCGTTCGATATTATTAAATCGGAAACTAACCTTCCGAACGATACGGTACTATAAATAGTAGTTAAGGCTATTAATAATACTACTAGACCTCGAGGTTTAGTACTAACCTTACTAGTATTTAGTACCTATCTATAAGAGCTAGCGGTATATAGCTCGAGAGGCGTAGCTTATTAGGCGTTAAGATATAACGGCTAGTGCCGCTTATACTTAGCGTAGGACAAAAGTACGCAGAATGTATATAAACTAAGAAGGCAAGAATTATTCTTAATATCTCTAGACAGAGAGTCTAGAGGCGCTTAATATATTGCTATATTCTACTCCTTATAATTATAATTCTTCTACCTTATCGAGAGTAGCGATCTATTAAGGCCTATTATACTTACGCGAAACGTATCTGCCTAGCGGACTAATCGCGACGACGACGCACCGAACGACGGATAGCTATTAGGCTATATTAAAGAGATATTAGAATCTGGAATAGTATAAGCTAAAGAGGAATAGAACGAGAATATAGATAATGCCGACGACGCTAGTAACGCGCATATAATACGTAGGCGCCTCTAAGCTAAAAATAACGCGTTACGCGAACAGCTAGAGATCCGTACTCTTAAGGCTAAGAACGAACGCTTACTAAGAGAGGTATAGACAATTAAATTGCTAGTATAGCTAAGCGCGATAGCGCTAGGCCTCGGACAGCCGATACCTTAGTAAGGCGACGCGTCCGCAAGTTATATAAGCGGCGTACGTTCCGAAAGCAATAAGTATAGCTTATACGAGTCTATTAAGCTACGTACGCCTAAGCCCTTTAAGAGTAAGACTATAAAGGAGGTACGCGAATTTATCTATACTCTCGAGGTAAACTTTATAGCTATACTAAAGAGGTTTCCGACGGATTACTAGAAGGTAATTACGGGTATTATATACCTCGTAGGCGAAGCGTAAGAGGCGTAGTATAATAAACACCTAGGCGTTCTACCTATAGGATATACCTAGTCTCGGTTCTATTAATTCCTATACGATATCGTCGGAGATTAAGCGAACTATATACTTCTCGTAACCGTAGAATACGAGAACATACGCTAGAGTAAGAGCTAGAGCGTACGATAGTTCGTAATAGACCTTAGTAACCTAGAGTCTTAGTTAGGTAATTATACTAAGGCGCAGCTAGTACGCTAGTTCCTCGCAAAACTAAAGCTATCGCTACGTAAGGATATTATTAAGAACTATATCGTCCCTAATAAGTATACCGACCTTATCGCCCTAGTAAGGCGCCTCGAGTAAGCTAAGAAGGCTATGCCTCGTAAGCCGTATTATAGTAATACCGAGAATAAGCAGGCTAAGCGTAAGCGTACCGATAGCGACGCTCCTTATAAAGGAGCCTCCGGTTCGACTAGCGGCTAACGCGATACTTACGGCGGCAAGCCGAAGAGTAAACATAGAGGCAAAGGCAAGGGCAAGAGTTAGCAACCTACGTACTTCGTATATAACGAGGTTAGCTATATTAGTCCTAACTGCCCGAACTCTAGGAAAGACGGTAATAAGCCGGCTGTTCGTAGAGTAACCGTAGCAAAGGAGCAGTTTAGAGCGAAAAAAGCTAAGGCGCCGGAGATAACGCGCGAGTTACCGGCGCTAAACTAGATAGCGATAACCCTCTACCGGTTTAGAGCGTACTAGCGACGCGTATAGAAGGAGAAGTCGAAACGTAGTTAGGTAGCAAGCCGGCCGCTTTCCTTCTCGACGATACTATAGATATTAATATAATATTAAGGGCCTTTATGCTATAGCATAACCTGCTAATAAGGCCGAATGCGGCCCTGCCGCCGGTTACTACCTTTACGGGTAAATTAGGGCACTATTATAGTGCGCACTATATACGTATACGGATCGCAGACTCTAGTAGTAAGGAGCGATCTATAGGTAGCATCTTCTATATATATAATATACTAACTCCTAACGTAATCTTAGGCTATCTATAGCGACGTACTTAGCGCGTACTAGCTAGTAGCGCTATAGATAAATAGCTATATAGTAACGATCGTTTTAGCAAGTTCGAAGTCCGAGAAGCCTATAAGTTCTTTAAGGATCTTTAGAAGGCACTAGTAGTATTTACGGTAAGCCTAAGTAAGATAGGCGATAAGGTTAAGCCTATCCCTAAGGAGTTCCGTCGTTTTAACGATATTCTTAATCCGATAGAGGAAATAAGAAGCAAGCTAGTTAATAGCGCAGAGTATACGATTAACCTGCGGCCTAGAACTATACTACTATTCCGCCTACTATATTACTAGTCGGGGCGAGAATTAGACGAGCTTAAGGAGTACCTAAAGATAGGACTCGAGTACGATTAGATCGAGCGTTCCGATAGCGAGGCAGGTACGCCTATCCTATTCGTACTAAAGAAGAATAGTAAGCTACGGTTATATATCGACTACTATAGGCTAAACGAGATTACTATTAAGAACCGGCATCTACTACTTCTAATTAGTAAGACGCTAGATAGGCTTATAGGAGCCGTATAGTTTACGTCCTTAGACTTAGCCGATACGTACTACCGTATTCGGATTAAGCTAAGTAACCGCTAGAAGACTACGTTCCGTACGCGCTATAGCTATTTCTAGTATAAGGTAATGCTTTTCGGCTTAACGAACATACTAGCGACGTTCTAAGTATATATTAACCGTACGCTAGTAGAGCTAGTCGATATAAGCTATATAGTATACCTAGACGATATCCTAATCTATAGTAGGATACGCGAGGAACACGTACGAGACGTATACGCTATACTTAAGAGGCTCCGTAAGTTTAGACTCTATATATAGCGTTCTAAGTATAAGTTCTTCTAGAAAAAGGTCGACTTCCTTAGATTCGTAGTAACTACTAGTAGCGTAGCGATAGACCTAAGCAGGGTAGCCGCAATCGCCTTATAGCTAACTCTAACTACGCTAATAGAGGTTTAATCCTTCCTTAGATTCGCGAACTTCTACCGTCGATTTATCTTCGGATATTCGAGGGTTATAGTACCTTTAATAGCGCTATTAAAGAGTACAAAGGATAGAAAGAAGCTAGGGCTAATTAAGTAGGAAGTAGCTAAGGAGCAGGCGTTCTATAAGCTAAAGAATCGATTTTAGACTATACCGCTACTAAGATACTTTAACTCTACGCTACGCCTACGAGTCGAAACCGACGCTTCCGACTTCGTAGTAGCCGGTATCCTAAGCTAACTATTCGAAGCAGAATAGCATCTAATTGCCTTCTTCTTATAGAAGATAATTAACGCTAAATATAACTATAAGGTTTACGATAAGGAACTACTCGCGGTAGTTAAGGCATTTAAGGCGTAGCGACTATACTTCGAAGGCGCTACGTATAAGGTTAAGGTACTTATTAATTACGCTAACCTTAAGGGGTTTATAGGCGTTAAGTAGCTAACGGGTAGACAAGTAAGGTAGGCGACATTCCTCGCCCTTTTTAATTTTACTATTAGCTATCGAGCTAGCAAGCTTAACCTAGCCGATACGCTATCTAGACGTAGCGACTATATATAAGAGGCGAAGGAGATAAGTAACCTCCTACTATTACTATAGCAGAAACTCTAGGTATAGAGCACTATACCCGTAAGCGGCCTAGTTATTGCCCGTATAAAAGCTACTTGCTAGGCTTAGTTAGATACCCTAAAGGTAGTTACGGCAGCGGCTAAGAGCGGCGGGGTAGCGTTGCCTAATAGTAGGTATATTACGGCAGTAGCTAACCGTTCGGTTCGTCCGTTTAGCTTTATTCTGCCCTTGCGAGTCGCTAGCGCTATTACTATATAAGAGCAGCCGTACGCTAACGTCTCGGATATAATTGTTAGATATGCCGCTATATTAGTATAGCTCGATCCGAAAGCAAAAGTACTATACGAGTAGGCCGAATACGAAGGCGTAGCGAGCGAGAAATATACCGTTAAGGATAGCTATATATACTAGAGAGAGGCTCTATACCTACCGAACGACCTAGTATTATAGATGTAGGTAATCTATATATACTACGACGATGTCCTAGCGGGCTATTTTAGTAAGGATAAGATAGTAGAGTTAGTTAAGCGGAAGTACTAGTAGCCGGAGGTTAGCAACGATATAAGGTAGTACGTCGAGTAGTATAGTAGCTATTAGAAGGCAAAAGCGAGGCGCTATCGCCTCTATAGTAAGATAGCTACGCTCCTATTACCTAACCGTTCTTAGAAGGATTTATCTATAGACTTTATTACGGATCTTCTACCTAGCAAGTAGAACAGCCGTATCTTCGACGCGATCCTCGTAATCGTAGATCGTTACTTAAAGATAGTAACTTTCGTCCGAACGATAAAGCGCTATACTAGCGTAGAGCTTACGGATATTCTGCTTAACGAGATAATACGACTATATAGCGTACTAGCTAGTATCGTAAGCGATAGAGGCTTAGTCTTTACTAGCTAGTTCTAGTTAGACTTCTACTACGAGACGTATATTAAACGTAGGCTAAGCACTATATTCTACCCGCAGACTAATAGTTAAACCGAGCGCGTAAACTAGACGCTTAAGCAGTACTTACGTATCTATTATAGTAAGCGACAGGACGACTAGGCGTCTATTCTATTATTAGCGGAATTCGCGTATAATAATAGCGCGAATACTACGCTTAAGATATCGCTATTTCGAGTAGTATATAGGTTTAATCTAGACCTTTCTATAGAAACGCGCAAGAGGGACGTAGACGAAGCTCGGGACGCGCTTCTTCGAGGAGAGATACCGGTAGCGAAGGATACTATAGAGAGGTTAAAGCGGAACTACGAAGAGCTAACTAAGCGCTAGCAATAAGCAAGCAAATCTTAGGCTAAGTACTTTAATTAGAAGCACTAGCCGATAGAATTTAAGGTTAGCGACTTAGTCCTATTATCTATAAAGAACCTCCGGTTAAAGGTACTATCGAAGAAGCTAGCAGACAAATTCGCTAGACTATTTAAGGTTATTAACGCAGTCGGAAAGCAGGCGTACCGCCTAGCTCTACTAACTAGCTCGCAGATTTATAATATCTTCTACGTATCTCTCTTAGAACTCTAGCGAGGCGGCGATACGTAGGATACTAGCCTACTACTCGTAGACGAGTAAGGCGAATAGGAAGTCGAGAGGATACTAGAAAGCTACGTAGAGAAAGGCGTAAGGAAGTACCTAGTTCGATAGCGTAAGTAGCCGGAGGAATACGATACCTAGGAGCCGGTAGAATATATCGGAGATTACGAGGCACTTAACGTATTCGAGGCGCAACGCGAAACTAAGTAGCCCGTATATAAGGCGAAACCGCGGAAGAAATAGTAATACTAGTAGTTAGTAGAATAGCGGAGAATTCTAAGAATTCTAAACGCTAAGCCTCGCTAAGATATAAGTATCGCTAAGATACGAGAATTTAAAAAACTAAGACGTTACGAGAGGAGAGAAGGCATTTATTTATAGTACCCGTAGGTATAGCGTATACTACGCGTAATAGAAGTATATAGCCTAGGGCCGGCGAGACGTAAAAGTACCGCAAGAGCCTAGCAGAAGAGGAGCGCGAGGTCCGTAGGCTACTCGCCGCCTACGCCTAAGTCTATATTATTATCCTCCTCCTTACTTTTCTTCTTATTATCCGCCTCGAGCTCGGAGAGCTCTCCCTCGTCCTAAGTAGACTAGCCGGAGTAGGCGGAGGCGACGGCAAGGTCTAGAGCCTCGCTAGAGGCGCTAAGTAAGCAGAGCTTCTATTATATAAATTAGTACTATACGGTATAAGCAAGCGACTAGTAGGATATAAGACATACCTCGTACTCTAGCTCGAATATACTACGCTAGATAGCGAGGCCTATACTTATCGCTACGAGCTCGTTAGCGGAGAGTATACTAGTAGCTAGCGCCTCGCTAGCCTTCTTCGGCGTAGAGAAGATACCGGCAGACTTACCCGAGTTGCTCTATAGGCGCTTAAGAGTAGCGGCGATAGCCTCGCCTACGTTATCGAGGCGTCGGCGGAGCTACTAGTAGCGTACGGCGCGCGTGCTCGTACGTAGTAGGCAGCGGTAGTAGCGCGCGCGCTACGCCTGCTTTATAAGGTCGGTATTAGTAATACGGACATACTTATAGTTAGACCTAGCGTAGCGAATATAGTTTAGCTACTAGCCGAGCTTTATATCGCTATTATAGTATAGCTCGACGGCTAGGTATAAGAAGTTAGTAGACTCGAAGTATACGATACGTATACGAACTACGCGACTTACGATCTACGAGGTATAGGAGGCAGCGCTAGCAGTCGTTATCCTCTGCCTTCGGCAGGTCTTCTACTATACGAGGGTCGCAGTTAGCGGCCGAGGCGGCGGGAGCGGCGGCAGCTCTCCTAGGAGGTATATTGCTTATAGGTCGTATATAAGGGAAGTACTAGATAGTTAAGTATATAGTACGAGTCGGATATATAGAGCTTACTAAATATAGATAGTTAATAGAGAAAACATATAAAGGGTATACGACGAATTTATAGTATACCGGCGCCTTATAGCGCGAGCGCTAATAGTACGTACCGTTAATAAGCCCGTTACTACGGAGGGTTGCTATATAGTAACTAGCTACGAACTAAGGCTCGACTTAACATTTACGTACGTAAGAAGTAGCACGAACGTACTAGATACTATACTAAGACGACGGAGATATATAGTCTCCTCTCCGAGCTAAGGCAGCTCTATTAGAGGGAGGAGATAGTTATAAGAGCTAGTAGTATATAGCTCGAGAGGCGTAGCTTATTAGGCGTTAAGATATAACGGCTAGTGCCGCTTATGCTTAGCGTAGGATAAAAGTACACAGAACGTATATAAACTAAGAAGGCAAGAATTATTCTTAATATCTCTAGACGGGGAGTCTAGAGGCGCTTAATATATTACTATATTCTACTCCTTATACTATCTATAACTACTATTAATAAGTACCTCTATACCTAATATTAAGTAACGAGCTCTCGCTATTTAAAAGGCTATAGCTAAACTTAAACGCCTTTAATTAGAACGTTTAATCCGTAATACTCTAAATACTCGTAATAGCTCTAATTTACTCGTAGTAAAGAAACTACTACTAGGAGATAAAGTACTCGTTTAGTATAAATTAGGTTAATAGACTAGCTCTTACCTACTAAACTATATTAAGAACGAAGACTATACTATAGAGTTACCTAGTAGACTAACCCGATTTAGGATTACCTTAGTTAAGCTATACCTAAGTAATAGTAACGATAATATAGAGGCTAGTAAACTAGAACCTAATTAACTAGAACCTACTAATAACGATAGTAACTACGAGCTAGAACCTCTAATAGTACCTCGGAAACGTAGAAGGCTAAAAGGATTAAAGAATAAGCTAAAACTAATACTAGCGGAAGCGACTACTATAGTTAATACTAAGGAATAGTATACTATAAACGAATTAATTAAACTAAGAGCTACTAAGGTTATTATAGAACTAGGCCGTCTATTTAAGGTATTAACTAAAGTAGAGATTAAAGGGCTAATTAACTAAGTTATCGTATTTAAACCTTACGACTACTAGAGATATAGTAACTACCGACTATTTAAATTATATATAGTCTATAAGGTTAAGAAGCGGAGGAACGGATAACTCTACGAGAAATTAAAGCTTATTATTTAAGGATATAATAAATATAATAAGGAAACGATTCTAATATAGTTACCGATAATCTAGCGAGTATTATAGTAAGTAATTTATTAGCCTAGCTACGAGTCTAATTAAGTAAGGTTTTACGCTAGAATTACGCGATATTAGCTAAGTATATACCTAGTTAACTACCGAACTAAACCGAGTCGTTTTAGCGTTATTACCTAAAGAACTAGAATACGACTACTATAGAATAATTATAAGAGTCGTCCTACTACTCTATAGACTAGCGGAATTAGGCACCTATTAGTTTAATACGTATAGTAACTACTATAAGGATAAACTCTATATAGTAACTAGCTTGTTTAATCTATACTTGCTAATTACTATCTCGGAATTACCTAGAACTAGAATCGTCGGAATATAAACCGATAATACGCTAATCCTCGCTAACTAAGAGTTCTAGTATATAGAGGCTAAGTACCTTATATTTATAAGCAAACCTAAGGAATAACTAATAGCTAATACGCTCTTAACCTTTAATAGATATACTATATTACTAGATAACGATAATATCTATATTATACTAAAAGGATAAGGTAAATAACTTAGCTTTATTTATAACGTCGATAGCTATATAGTATAACGAGTACGAGGCGCTTACCTAGCGTCTATATATTAACTAGAAGCTACTTTTAACCTCTTAGTAGTAGCTTAATTAAAGATACTAACCTCTAACGATATTAAGGCCCTTAATAAGCGAATCTAATAGCAAATAAATAACCTTAACTATAGTTTAATATACTAACTACTAAACCTTAATTCGATAGCGTTATATATCTTTATTAATAGCTTATTCGCGAATAATAAGGACTTCTCGTTATAAATCGGTTACCTAATCGTTATTAGTACCGAATTAAACGCTACTAGCTTATTTACTATAACTAGTAATATTGTCTATTAGAGCTTAACTAAGAGTAAACGCGTAATACGCTTAGTCCTTATATTAGAGATATATACTATTAGCTATAGTATTAATATAGTATTTAGTATTAATACTACTCTATCTATAATCTTATAGTAACTAGACAAACTAGCCTTACTATTAATCGTCTATACTAACTTACTCTCGCTTTACGAATATATAGTTAAGCTCGGTACTACTAAGGAGAAACGCTTAATAATCGATATTATAGTACTAAGGCAAATATATAAAGCTAGAGAGGTTTATAAAGTACGCTAGATTAATAGAACTACGAACTCTACCGATACTATAACTAAGATAATACCGAATAAGGCCTTAATAACTCTTATTAATTAAGGAACTATAACGTACGGTATCTAAGGATAGGTTAAGAGATAAATTAACTCGGTAAGGCAATTTGAATTCGGTAAATTAAAGACGATTTAGAATAGAGAAGTAGCTACCGGCTAATTATAAGCTAGAGAAAGGCTATTAACTATTAGAGGTATTATTTTATTACGTTTTTAGACGAGTTTATACGAGAAAAGAGAGATTACTAGTATCGGATTAGTATAGTATAGTAGCTACCTTATATAAACTAGCTTAAGCTCTAACTACTAGAATATAGATATTCTATTCCGGTAGTAGTATATAGAGCTAGCTCGTTCGCTACCTTCTATAGAATTAAGACTAATCTTTATATACTACCTTTTATTATCTAACTAAATACTCTCTACTAAGGAGCCTACTTATAGAGAGGTTTATAAGTATAAGAGCTAGGAGTATATAGCTCGAGAGGCGTAGCTTATTAGACGTTAAGGTATAATAGCTAGTACTACTTATACTTAGTATAGGATAAAAGTATATAGAACGTATATAAACTAAGAGGTAAGAATTATTCTTAATATCTCTAGATAAGGAGTCTAGAAGCGCTTAATATATTACTATATTCTACTCTTATAATTATAATTCTTCTATCTTATCGAGAGTAGTAATCTATTAAGGCCTATTATACTTACGCGAAACGTATCTACCTAGCGGACTAATTGCGACGACGACGTACCGAATAATAGATAGCTATTAAGCTATATCGAAGAGATATTAGAATCCGGAATAGTATAAGCTAAAGAGGAATAGAACGAGAATATAGATAATACCGACGACGCCGGTAACGCGTATATAATACGTAGGCGCCTCTAAGCTAAAAATAATACGTTATATAAATAGCTAGAGATCTATACTCTTAAAGCTAAGAACGAACGCTTACTAAGAGAAGTATAAATAATTAAATTACTAGTATAGCTAAGTATAATAGCGCTAGGCCTTAGATAGCTAATACCTTAGTAAGACGGTACGTCTATAAGTTATATAAGCGGCGTACGTTCCGAAAGTAACGAGTATAGCTTATACGAGTCTATTAAGCTACGTACGCCTAAGCCCTTTAAGGGTAAGACTATAAAGGAGGCACGCGAATTTATCTATACCCTCGAGGTAAACTTTATAGCTATACCGAAGAGGTTTCCGACGGATTACTAGAAGGTAATTACGGGTATTATATACCTCGTAGGCGAAGCGCAAGAGGCGTAGTATAATAAACACCTAGGCGTTCTGCCTATAGGATATATCTAGTCTCGGTTCTATTAATTCCTATACGATATCGTCGGGGATTAAGCGAACCGTATACTTCTCGTAACCGTAGAATACGAGAACATACGCTAGAGTAAGAGCTAGAGCGTACGATAGTTCGTAATAGACCTTAGCAACCTAGAGTCTTAGTTAGGTAATTATACTAAGGCGTAGCTAGTATACTAGTTCCTTATAAAACTAAAGCTATTGCTACGTAAGGATATTATTAAGAACTATATCGTCCCTAATAAGTATACCGACCTTATCGCCCTAGTAAGGCGCCTCGAGCAAGCTAAGAAAGCTATACCTCGTAAGCCGTATCGTAGCAATACCGAGAATAAGTAGGCTAAGCGTAAGCGTACCGATAGCGACGCTCCTTATAAAGGAGCCTTCGGTTCGACTAGCGGCTAACGCGATACTTATAGCGGCAAGCCGAAGGGTAAACGTAGAGGCAAAGGCAAGGGCAAGGGTTAGCAACCTACGTACTTTATATATAACGAGATTAGCTATATTAGTTCTAACTACCCGAACCTTAGGAAAGATAGTAACAAGCCGGCTATTCGTAGAGTAACTATAGCAAAGGAGCAGTTTAGAGCGAAAAAAGCTAAGGCGCCGGAGATAACGCGCGAGTTACCGGCGCTAAACTAGATAGCGATAACTCTCTACCGGTTTAGAGCGTACTAGCGACGCGTATAGAAGGAGAAGTCGAAACGTAGTTAGGTAGCAAGCCGGCCGCTTTCCTTCTCGACGATACTATAGATATTAATATAATATTAAGGGCCTTTATACTATAGTATAACCTACTAATAAGGCCGAATACGGCCCTACCGCTAGTTACTACCTTTATAGGTAAATTAGGGCACTATTACGGTACGTACTATATATATATACGGATCGTAGACTCTAGTAGTAAGGAGCGATCTATAGGTAGCATCTTCTATATATATAATATACTAACTCCTAACGTAATCTTAGGCCGTCTATAGCGACGTGCTTAGCGCGTACTAGCTAGTAGCGCTATAGATAAATAGCTATATAGTAACGATCGTTTTAGTAAGTTCGAAGTCCGAGAAGCCTATAAGTTCTTTAAGGATCTTTAGAAGGCACTAGTAGTATTTACGGTAAGCCTAAGTAAGATAGGCAATAAGGTTAAGCCTATCCCTAAGGAGTTCCGTCGTTTTAACGATATTCTTAATCCGATAGAGGAAATAAGAAGCAAGCTAGTTAATAGCGTAGAGTATACGATTAACCTGCGGCCTAGAACTATACTACTATTCCGCCTACTATATTACTAGTCGGGGCGAGAATTAGACGAGCTTAAGGAGTACCTAAAGATAGGACTCGAGCACGATTAGATCGAGCGTTCCGATAGCGAGGCGGGTACGCCTATCCTGTTCGTACTAAAGAAGAATAGCAAGCTACGGTTATATGTCGACTACTATAGGCTAAACGAGATTACTATTAAGAACCGGCATCTACTACCTCTAATTAGTAAGACGCTAGATAGGCTTATAGGAGCCGTATAGTTTACGTCCTTAGACTTAGCCGATACGTACTACCGTATTCGGATTAAGCTAAGTAACCGCTAGAAGACTACGTTCCGTACGCGCTACGGCTATTTCTAGTATAAGGTAATGCCCTTCGGCTTAACGAACGCACTAGCGACGTTCTAAGTATATATTAACCGTACGCTAGCAGAGCTAGTCGATATAAGCTATATAGTATACCTAGACGATATCCTAATCTATAGTAGGATACGCGAGGAATACGTGCGAGACGTATACGCTATACTTAAGAGGCTCCGCAAGTTTAGACTCTACGTATAGCGTTCTAAGTATAAGTTCTTCTAGAAAAAGGTCGACTTCCTTAGATTCGTAGTAACTACCGGTAGCGTAGCGATAGACCTAAGTAGGGTAGCCGCAATCGCCTCGTAGCTAACTCTAACTACGCTAATAGAGGTTTAATCCTTCCTTAGATTCGCGAACTTCTACCGTCGATTTATCTTCGGATATTCGAGGATTATAGCACCTTTAATAGCGCTATTAAAGGGTATAAAGAATAGAAAGAAGCTAGGGCTAATTAAGTAGGAAGTAGCTAAGGAGCAGGCGTTCTATAAGCTAAAGAATCGATTTTAGACTATACTACTACTAAGATACTTTAACCCTACGCTACGCCTACGAGTCGAAACCGACGCTTCCGACTTCGTAGTAGCCGGTATCCTAAGCTAACTATTCGAAGCGGAATAGCATCTAATTGCCTTCTTCTTATAGAAGATAATTAACGCTAAATATAACTACGAGGTTTACGATAAGGAACTACTCGTAGTAGTTAAGGTATTTAAGGCGTAGCGACTATACTTCGAAGGCGCTACGTATAAGGTTAAGGTACTTATTAATTACGCTAACCTTAAGGGGTTTATAGGCGTTAAGTAGCTAACGGGTAGATAAGTAAGGTAGGCGACATTCCTCGCCCTCTTTAATTTTACTATTAGCTATCGAGCTAGCAAGCTTAACTTAGCCGATACGCTATCTAGACGTAGCGACTACGTACGAGAGGCGAAGGAGATAAGCAACCTCCTACTATTACTATAGCAGAAACTCTAGGTATAGAGTACTATACCCGCAAGCGGCCTAGTTGTTGCCCGTATAAAAGCTACTTACTAGGCTTAGTTAGACACTCTAAAGGTAGTTATAGCGGCGGCTAAGAGCGGCGGGGTAGCGTTGCCTAATAGTAGGTATATTACGGCGGCGGCTAACCGTTCGGTTCGTCCGTTTAGCTTTGCTCTGCTCTTGCGAGTCGCTAGCGCTATTACTACGTAAGAGCAGCCGTACGCTAACGTCTCGGATATAATTGTTAGGTATACCGCTATATTAGTATAGCTCGATCCGAAAGCAAAAGCACTATACGAGCAGGCCGAACGCGAAGGCGTAGCGAGCGAGAAATATACCGTTAAGGATAGCTATATATACTAGGGAGAGGCTCTATACCTGCCGAACGACCTAGTATTACGGACGTAGGTAATCCGTATATACTACGACGATGTCCTAGCGGGCTATTTTAGTAAGAATAAGACAGTAGAGTTAGTTAAGCAGAAGTACTAGTAGCCGGAGGTTAGCAACGACGTAAAGCAGTACGTCGAGTAGTATAGTAGCTATTAGAAGGCAAAAGCGAGGCGCTATCGCCCCTATAGCGAGATAGCTACGCTCCCGTTGCCTAACTATCTTTAGAAGGATTTATCTATAGACTTTATTATAGATCTTCTACCTAGTAAGTAGAACGGCTATATCTTCGACGCGATCCTCGTAATCGTAGATCGTTACTTAAAGATAGTAACTTTCGTCCGAACGATAAAGCGCTATACTAGCGTAGAGCTTACGGACATCCTACTTAACGAGGTAATACGACTACGTAGCGTACTAGCTAGTATCGTAAGCGATAGAGGCTTAGTCTTTACTAGCTAGTTCTAGTTAGACTTCTGCTACGAGACGTATATTAAACGTAGGCTAAGCACTATATTCTACCCGTAGACTAACGGTCAAACTAAGCGCGCAAACTAGACGCTTAAGTAGTACCTACGTATCTATTACGGCGAGCGATAGGACGACTAGGTATCTATCCTATCGTTAGCGGAATTCGCGTATAATAATAGCGCGAATACTACGCTTAAGATATCGCTATTTCGAGTAGTATATAGGTTTAATCTAGACCTTTCTATAGAAACGTATAAGAGGGACGTAGACGAAGCTCGAGACGCGCTTCTTTAGGGAGAGGTACTAGTAGCGAAGGATACTATAGAGAGGTTAAAGCGGAACTATAAAGAGCTAACTAAGCGCTAGTAATAAGCAAGCGAATCTTAGGCTAAGTACTTTAATTAGAAGTACTAGCCGATAGAATTTAAGGTTAGCGACTTAGTCCTATTATCTATAAAGAACCTCCGGTTAAAGGTACTATCGAAGAAGCTAGCGGACAAATTCGCTAGACTATTTAAGGTTATTAACGTAGTCGGAAAGTAGGCGTACTACCTAGCCCTACTAACTAGCTCGCAGATTTATAATATCTTCTACGTATCCCTCTTAAAACTCTAGCGAGGCGGCGATACGTAGGATGCTAGCCTACTACTCGTAGACGAGTAAGGCGAATAGGAAGTCGAGAGGATACTAGAAAGCCGCGTAGAGAAAGGCGTAAGGAAGTACCTAGTTCGATAGCGTAAGTAGCCGGAGGAATACGATACCTAGGAGCCGGTAGAATATATCGGAGATTACGAGGCACTTAACGTATTCGAGGCGTAACGCGAAACTAAGTAGCCTATATATAAGGCGAAACTGCGGAAGAAATAGTAATACTAGTAGTTAGTAGAATAGCGGAGAATTCTAAGAATTCTAAACGCTAAGCCTCGCTAAGATATAAGTATTACTAAGACACGAGAATTTGGAAAACTAAGACGTTACGAGAGGAGAGAAGGCATTTATTTATAGCACCCGTAGGTATAGCGTATACTGCGCGTAATAGAAGTATATAGCCTAGGGCCGGCGAGACGTAAAAGTGCCGCAAGAGCCTAGTAGAAGAGGAGCGCGAGGTCCGTAGGCTACTCGCCGCCTACGCCTAAGTCTATATTATTATCCTCCTCCTTACTCTTCTTCTTATTATCTGCCTCGAGCTCGGAGAGCTCTCCCTCGTCCTAAGTAGACTAGCCGGAGTAGGCGGAGGCGACGGCAAGGTCTAGAGCCTCGCTAGAGGCGCTAAGCAAGCGGAGCTTCTATTATACGAATTAGTACTATACGGTATAAGCAAGCGACTAGTAGGATATAAGACATACCTCGTACTCTAGCTCGAATATACTACGCTAGATAGCGAGGCCTATACTTATCGCCGCGAGCTCGTTAGTAGAGAGTATACTAGTAGCTAGCGCCTCGCTAGCCTTCTTCGGCGTAGAGAAGATACCGGCGGACTTGCCCGAGTTGCTCTATAGGCGCTTAAGGGTAGCGGCGATAGCCTCGCCTATATTATCGAGGCGTCGGCGGAGCTACTAGTAGCGTACGGCGCGCGTACTCGTACGTAGTAGGCGGCGGTAGTAGCGCGCGCGCTACGCCTACTTTATAAGGTCGGCATTAGTAATACGGACATACTTATAGTTAGACCTAGTATAGCGAATATAGTTTAGCTACTAGCCGAGCTTTATATCGCTATTATAGCGCGGCTCGACGGCTAGGTATAAGAAGTTAGTAGACTCGAAGTATACGACACGTATACGAACCGCGCGACTTATAATCTACGAGGTATAGGAGGTAGCGCTAGTAGTCGTTATCCTCTACCTTCGGTAGGTCTTCTACCGTACGAGGGTCGTAGTTAGCGGCCGGGGCGGCAGGAGCGGCGGTAGCTCTCCTAGGAGGCATATTGCTTGCGGGTCGTATACGAGGGAAGTACTAGATAGTTAAGTATATAGTACGAGTCGGATACGTAGAGCTTACTAAATATAAATAGTTAATAGAGAAAACATATAAAGAGTATACGACGAATTTATAGTATACCGGCGCCTTATAGCGCGAGCGCCGATAGTACGTACTATTAATAAGCCCGTTGCTACGGAGGGTTGCTATATAGCAACTAGCTACGAACTAAGGCTCGACTTAATATTTATATACGTAAGAAGTAGTACGAACGCACCGGATGCTATACTAAGACGACGGAGATATATAGTCTCCTCTCCGAGCTAAAGCAGCTCTATTAGAGGGAGGAGATAGTTATAAGAGCTAGCGGTATATAGCTCGAGAGGCGTAGCTTATTAGGTATTAAGACATAACGGCTAGTACCGCTTATACTTAGCGTAGGACAAAAGTACGCAGAACGTATACAAACTAAGAAGGCAAGAATTATTCTTAATATCTCTAGATAGGGAGTCTAGGGGCGCTTAATATATTGCTACATTCTACTCCTTATAGATAATTAACGCTAAATATAACTATAAGGTTTATAATAAGGAACTACTCGTAGTAGTTAAGATATTTAAGGTATAGCGACTATATCTCGAAGGCGCTACGTATAAGGTTAAGATACTTATTAATTACGCTAACCTTAAGAGATTTATAGATATTAAGTAGTTAATAGATAGATAAGTAAAGTAGGCGATATTCCTCGCTCTCTTTAATTTTACTATTAGCTATCGAGCTAGTAAGCTTAACCTAGCCGACATACTATCTAGACGTAGCGACTATATATAAGAGGCAAAGAAAATAAGTAACCTCCTACTATTACTATAGTAGAAACTCTAGATATAGAGTACTATACCTATAAGCGGCCTAGTTATTACCTATATAAAAGCTACTTACTAGGCTTAGTTAGATATTCTAAAGATAGTTATAGTAGTAGTTAAGAGTAGGGGGGTAGCGCTACCTAATAGTAGATATATTATAGTAGTAGTTAACTATTCGGTTCGTCTGTTTAGCTTTACTCTACTCTTATAAGTCGCTAGCGCTATTACTACGTAAGAGTAGCTATAAGCTAACGTTTCGGATATAATTATTAGGTATACCGCTATATTAGTATAGCTCGATCCGAAAATAAAAGCACTATACGAGTAGGCCGAATACGAAGGTATAGCGAGCGAGAAATATACTATTAAGGATAGCTATATATACCGAGAAGAGGCTCTATATCTACCGAACGACCTAGTATTATAGACGTAGGTAATCTATATATACTACGACGATATCCTAGCGAGCTATTTTAGTAAAAACAAGATAGTAGAGTTAGTTAAGCAGAAGTACTAGTAGCCGGAGGTTAGTAACGATATAAGGTAGTATATCGAGTAGTATAGTAGCTATTAGAAAGTAAAAGCGAAGCGCTATCGCTTCTATAGCGAGATAGCTATACTCCTACTACCTAACTATTCTTAGAAGGATTTATCTATAGACTTTATTACAGATCTTCTATCTAGTAAGTAGAACGGCTATATCTTCGACGTAATTTTTATAATTATAGATTATTACTCGAAGATAGTAACTTTCGTCCGAACGATAAAGCGCTATACTAGTATAGAGCTTATAGATATCCTACTTAACGAGGTAATATAACTACGTAGCGTACTAGCTAGTATTATAAGCGATAGAGGCTTAGTCTTTACTAGCTAGTTCTAGTTAGACTTCTACTATAAGACGTATATAAAATATAGGCTAAGTACTATATTCTACCTATAGACTAATAGTTAAACCGAGCGCATAAACTAGACGCTTAAGTAGTACCTACGTATCTATTATAGCGAGCGATAGGACGACTAGGCGTCTATTCTATTATTAGTAGAATTCGTATATAATAATAGCGCGAATACTATACTTAAGATATCGCTATTTCGAGTAGTATACGAGTTTAACCTAGACCTTTCTATAGAAATACGTAAGAGAGATATAAGCAAAGCTCGGAACGCGCTTCTTTAGAGAGAGATACTAGTAGTAAAGGATACTATAGAGAGGTTAAAGCGGAACTATAAAGAGCTAACTAAGCGCTAGTAATAAGTAAGCGAATCTTAGGCTAAGTACTTTAATTAGAAGTACTAGCTAATAGAATTTAAGGTTAGCGACTTAGTCCTATTATCTATAAAGAACCTCCGGCTAAAGGTACTATTAAAGAAGCTAGTAGATAAATTCGCTAGACTATTTAAAGTTATTAATATAGTCGGAAAGTAGGCGTACTATCTAGCTCTACTAACTAGCTCGCAGATTTATAATATCTTCTATATATTTCTCTTAGAACTCTAGCGAAGCGGCGAGACGTAGAATACTAGCCTACTACTTATAGACGAGTAAAGCAAATAGGAAGTCGAGAGAATACTAGAAAGCTACGTAGAGAAAGGCGTAAAGAAGTACCTAGTTCGATAGTATAAGTAGCTAGAGGAATATAATACCTAGAAGCTAGTAGAATATATTAGAGATTATAAGATACTTAACGTATTCGAGGTATAACGCGAAACTAAGTAGTCTATATATAAAGCGAAACTATAGAAGAAATAGTAATACTAGTAGTTAGTAGAATAGTAGAAAATTCTAAGAATTCTAAATACTAAGTATTACTAAGATACGAGAACCGCTAAGATATAAGAACTTAGAAAACTAAGACGTTATAAGAGGAGAGAAGATATTTATTTATAGTACTCGTAGGTATAGTATATACTACGCGTAATAGAAGTATATAGCCTAGAGCCGGCAAGACGTAAGAGTACTATAAGGGCCTAGTAGAGGAAGAGTACGAGGCCTATAGGCTACTCGCTATCTATATTTATAGCTTTATCGCCCTTCTTTTTACTCTTCTTCTTATTATTCTCCTCGAGCTTAGAGAGCTCTCCTTTATCCTAAGTAGACTAGCCGAGGTAGATAGAGGCAATAGCGAGGTCTAGAGCCTCGCTAGAGGTACTAAGTAGATAGAGCTTCTATTATACGAATTAGTACTATACGAGATAAGTAAGCGACTAGTAGGATATAAGATATACCTCGTACTCTAGCTCGAATATACTACGCTAGATAGCAAGGCCTATACTCGTCGCTATAAGCTCGTTAGTAGAGAGTATACTAGTAGCTAGCGCCTTGCTAGCTTTCTTCGGTATAGAAAAGATACTAGCGGACTTACCCGAGTTACTCTATAAGCGCTTAAAAGTAGCGGCGATAGCCTTGTCTATATTATCGAGGTAGTAGAGGAGCTACTAGTAGCGTATAGCGCGCCTACTTATATATAGTAAGTAGTAGTAGTAGCGCGCGCGCTACGCCTACTTTATAAGGTTAGGATTAGTAATATAGATATACTTATAGTTAGACTTACTATAGCGAATATAGTTTAGCTACTAGCTAAGCTTTATATCGCTATTATAGCGCGGCTCGATAGCTAGGTATAAGGAGTTAGTAGACTCGAAGTATACGATACGTATACGAACTGCGCGACTTATAGTCTATAAGGTATAGGAGGTAGCGCTAGTAGTCGTCGTCCTCTATCTTCGGTAGATCGTCTACTATATAAAAGAGATAGTTAGTAGCCGGAGCGGTAGGAGTAGTAGTAGCTCTCCTAGGAGGTATATTACTTATAAGTCGCGTACGAGGGAAGTACTAGATAGTTAAGTATATAGTACGAGTTAGATATAAAGAGCTTACTAAATATAGATAGTTAATAGAGAAAATATACGAAGAGTATATAACGAATTTATAGTATACTAGCGCCTTATAGCGCGAGCGCCGATAGTACGTACTATTAATAAGCCTATTACTATAGAGAGTTACTATATAGCAACTAGCTACGAACTAAGGCTCGACTTAATATTTACGTATATAAGAAGTAGTACGAATATACTAGATACTATACTAAGACGATAGAAATATATAGTCTCCTCTACGAGCTAAAGTAGCTCTATTAGAGAAAGGAGATAGTTATAAGAGCTAGGAGTATATAGCTCGAGAGGCGTAGCTTATTAGGCGTTAAGGTATAATAGCTAGTACTACTTATACTTAGCGTAGGATAAAAGTATATAGAACGTATATAAACTAAAAGGTAAGAATTATTCTTAATATCTCTAGACGAGGAGTCTAGGAGCGCTTAATATATTACTATATTCTACTCTTATAATAAGGTACGCTAGATTAATAGTACTACTAACTCTACTAACTCTATAACTAAATTAATACTAAATAAGGTATTAATAACGCTTATTAATTAAGGAACGATATTATATAACGTCTAAGGATAGGTTAAAAGGTAAACTAACTAGGTTCTAAACGATTTATATAAGAAAGAGAGATTACTAGTATCGGTTTAGCTATAGTAGCTATCTCGTATAAACTAGAATTAGCTCTAACTACTAGTTCTTCTATTCTAGTAGTAGTATATAGAGCTAGCTCGTTCGCTACCTTCTATAGAATTAGATATCTTTATTATACCGACTTTAATACTTAATCGAATACTCTCTATAGAGGAGCCTATTTATAGCTATACGTATTAAACTAATACGTACCTAACTCTACTAGTCTATAGAGCGGTAGAATAACTCTTATAATTATTCTATAGTAGTCGCGTTCTAGTTCTTTAAGTAATAACGCTAAAACGACTCGGTTTAGTTCGGTAGTTAACTAGGTATATACTTAGCTAATATCGCGTAATTCTAGCGTAAAACCTTACTTAATTAGACTCGTAGCTAGGCTAATAATTACTCGCTATAATACTTGCTAGATTATCGGTAACTATATTAGAATCGTTTCCTTATTATAGTCGTTATATCCTTAAATAATAAGCCTTAATTTCTCGTAGAGTTATCTATTACTCTACTTCTTAACCTTATAGACTATATATAATTTAAATAGTCGGTAGTTACTATACCTCTAGTAGTCGTAAGGTTTAAATATAATAACTCTATTAATTAGGCCTTTAATCTCTACTTTAGTTAATACTTTAAATAGACGACCTAGTTTAGTAATAACCTTAGTAGTTCTTAATCTAATTAATTCGTCTATAGTACGCTATTCCTTAGTATTAACTATAGCCTCTACTAGCTATTTTAGCTTATTCTTTAACTCTTTTAGCCTTCTACGTTTCCGTAGTACTACTAGTAGTTCTAGCTCGTAATCGCTATTATTATTATTAAGTTCCGGTTAATTATATTCGGAGTTATAAGCCTCTACTTCTATCTTATTATCGTTACTTAGGTATAGCTTAACTAAGGTAATTCTAAATCGTATTAGTCTACTAGGTAGTTCTATAGTATAGTTTTCGTCCTTAATATAGTTTAGTAGGTAAGGGCTAGTCTATTAACCTAATTTACGCTAAATAAGTACTTTATCCCCTAGTAGTAGTTTCTTTACTATAAGTAAATTAGAGCTATTACGAGTATTTAGAGCGTCGCGTATTAATCGGTTTAATTAAAGGCGTTTAAGTTTAGCTATAGCCTTATAGATAGCGAGAGCTCGTTATTTAATATCTAGTATTAGTATACTTATTAATAGTAGTCGTAGATAGGTACCGAATACTAGTAAGGTTAGTACTAAACCTCGAGGTCTAGTAGTATTATTAATAGCCTTAACTACTATTTATAGTACTATATCGTTCGGAAGGTTAGTTTCCGATTTAATAATATCGAACGCTCGTCGTAGTAGTACGTAGTATCGTTCGACCTTACTAATACTATTATATACCTCTATAGGTACCTCTTTAGTAGTAATATCTATAGCTGCTATATACTACTAGAATTCGTCCGTATAGAAGTTAGTACTAGCGTCGTAGATAATACGTTCTAGTAGCCCTTAATAGATATTAATCTAGTAGATACGTAAGGTATTCTAAACTGCCTTAGTAGTTATATTAGGTAGGAATCGTATAGCTTAGAAAGTAGTAGCTATATTAACGATATATAGAACTAGTCGTTTAGGCTATCCGAGGTATATAATATTAACGATAACCTCTATATTAAAGTTAATATTATCGTTATAGAAAGTAAATTTAAATCGCCTAGGTACTTATCTATAGAATTAGTATAACCTATAGTGCTTAGTAATACGCTAGAGAGTATACTTATCGTATTTAGTACTAATTCGGTCTAGTACGGCGGCTAGCTTATTAATAGAGAGGTAGCCGAATCGGCGGTATAGCGTTCTTAACTCGCTCTTAGAGAGGTTATATATAGCTAGATAGGTATATTCGTCGAGTAATAGCTAAGAGTAACTCTATTTACGAATAATAGGTATAGTAACCTTATATTCGTCTTAGATTAGTAAGTTCTTCTAGTTATTAAGTATAATATTAAGCTTATCTATATCTTATATATACTAGAGGAACGGTATATCGGTTAGAATAGCCTCGAACTAAATATCTCTAAATAGTATTAGTATAATAATAGATTCTAAGAAGGAGGCGTTACTAGCTCCGAATTTAATATAGTAAGCACTTTATATCGACTAGTTAAGCTTAATTTTAGGCCTTAATCGCTATAGAGCCTTAATCTAATTAATTCTAGTAGTAGATACCTCGGAGGCTCCGGTATTAGATAAGATACCTTAGAATATAGCGCTTAAATAGTAGTTAGCTATAAAGATTTGCTTAATTAGAACCGTAGCGAATATAGTAAATAGATCGTATAGAGTAAAGGTATAGTAATCGGAATTATCTAATAGTACTAAAAGTATTATTTTAGTAGTTTCCGGTATAATAGTACTAAACTCTATAAGGAATTATTAGCTATCTAATTAGTTAGAATCGTCGTTGCTATTAGGTAATCCTTTACTCTTATAATTAAGGAGGTACTAGTAGTATACTTAATTATCCTTAGTAAACTATTCTCGTGCCTTATTACGTTCTTAGTATATATAATTACTTAACTAATAACCTAGTTTATTATAGATAAAGTACTTCTTCTATAGTTATTATTACTAGTAGTTATTCTATTATCTTCGGTTACTATAAGAGTTACTAGTATTCCTTCTATATCGCCTATTAGTAATAAACTAGTTAGACGATTATACTTTATTAATATTTAACTAGGTAGTAATAGACGTTCGTATAGTAGTAATTAGAGCCTCTAATAACTCGTAGTTACCTAGTAATACTACTTAATACTCCGGCCTATCTTAGTAAGTAAGAATAAGCTAGTTTATTACGTTAGTATTATACTAGAGTAAGATTAGTAGTCTAGGCTTAATAGTTATTAGGTTATTATATATAGTTTAGAAATACTAAATTAGTATCTTATTAGAGTTATTACTATAAACTTTAGTTAGAGTAGTATTCTACTATTCTACTTAGTATTCTAGCTTTAGGTTATATATTTCGAAGGTGTCTTAGATTAGTTAGTATACTTAATTAAAGATTATAGAGGTAGGTATAATCCGTCGCTTCTATAGTTCCTCTATCTTTCTAGTAAGTATAGTATATATAATATTCTTATAGCTTAATAGCGGTATACGTAGCTAGTTATAGCGCTTATTAAACTAAATTAGATAGGTTACTAGTATCTCGTATTTAGCTCCGGAATACTTCTTCTAATTAGTATAAAGCTTATTAAGGTTTATCGTAGCCTTGCTTTTATTAAACTCTAGAATTATAGTAGTTTGTTTTAGATTACTAGTAGAGTTTTAGTTCTAGCTAGAGTATTCGTTCTAAGAGATATAGATAGAGTTACTAGTCGGTAGTAGAATTAGTTCTTAGCTTCTAAGAACTAGTTATTCTAGTAGGTTCTTAGAGTTAATCGTATCGCCGCTTACTAGTAGTACTAGTATTACTATCGTCGCTAGCTTTAGTACTAGTAAACTAGTCGCTTATCTCGAGGCTAATTGCTCCTTATATTAGCGAGACTATTATAGTTTAGTAGCTCGCTAAGAGCTATAAATTAATCGTTTATAAAAGCTAAGAGTATTACGTTATTACTTTACCTCGTCTTCTAGCTAGAGTTAGTATTCTTCTAGTTCTAGCGCCTATCTAATACGTATTACTAGAGTTTATTTAGCAATTAAAACGAGAACTCCTTAGTAGTATAGCGTATTAATTAGTTCGCGGAGTAATTACCTATCGGTTACCTTCTATTACTTACTAGTAAGATAGCTAAAAGTATCTATAGCTTCTTTAAATAGTACTCTATTATAATAAAAGGTAAGGTTATTAAGGAAGTATACGATCTAATTATAGATAACTTCCGGCGTTACTTAATTATCTAGTTCGGTATACTTCTAGTTACTAGTATCGATTAAATTACTAAACTTCTATAGCTTCTCTAGTAGTTCTAATATTATTATAGTATCGTTATTACTATATATATACGTATAGTATAGTAGTAGCTACTTAGAGGTCCTAACGATACTATACGTAGATAATCCTCTTTTATATAGTTAATACTTCGTACTATAGATATTAAATTAATCTAAAGGATATAGGTTTTAGCGTCCTCTTTAGTAGCTATACGACTAAGATACTATATTAGTTATAGTTTTGCTAAGAATTAGCCGTAATTAGAGGTTAATTAAGGTCCTAACGATACTATACGTAGATTTAATCTCTTCCTAATTACGCTCTTCTAGCTAGCTAATTTGCGTAAGAATTAATAAAGAACTTATACTAATTAGTATAGGTAGGCTCCTCTATAGAGGGTATTCGATCAAGTGTCAAAGTCGGTATAATAAAGATGTCTAATTCTATAGAAGGTAGCGAACGAGCTAGCTCTATATACTACTGCCGGAACGGAAGAACCGGCAGTTAGGGCTGATTCCGGTTCATACGAGGTGGCTGCCATAGCCAAACCGACAATCTGTCCTGTCCCGAACTTGCTTCTTCGCAGTAGCACAAGACCACTTCACCACCGTAAGTCTGGAAGGTCCTCAGATGAAGTCCCCTCATTACGCAACACCATACTATATCAAGCAATCTCCCTGGTCGGGAAGAACCCTCTGAAACTTAAACCTCGTTCCATGGAAAAGCATGTTTGCTCACAAGCTTTCTTTGCCCGGAAGTACCAGGAAGATCCCTGCTGCTTGACGGAGATTCCGGTCGTATACCAGTCCGAAACTTGATATTCGTGTAGCAGACGATAGCATTCACCTATACGCAAGACACGCTGACCTGAGAGGCAACGAGATTCCAAGTCTGGCAATAGCGGTTCGCTGCAGTCCTGTCGAGGCCTTTTAAGGAACTGTCTACAGCTTCATAGCTTGGCAGCGGGTCGGATTGTAGAGAGTCTTTGGTAAATCTCGTGGATTGAATGAGAGCAACGCGCTCGTGCGTGAGTAGCACAGCTCCAAAGCCCCGGAACACAGCTCCAAGCTAATGCAGGAACAACATGCGAATTGCCGGTGATACTGCGGGGAAAGGTGCAATTATATGTCTTGCTCATCAGGAAGCTCTGCATTGCATCTCATCAGCTATACGCTTTCTCAAAAGAATCTCCAAATTGGCAGAACTTGAATAAAATCTTCACATCCCCTTCATCTCCTAACAAAAAATGCAAGAACCTCCCCAACCCCTCCACATCGGCCTCATAGGCGCCGGCCTCGGCGGCCTGCTGGCCTCAATCAGCATTTCCCACTCCACCAACAGAGCCTGTCGCGTAACAATCCTCGAAGCCGCCTCCCAACTCGGCGAAATCGGCGCCGGGATCCAAATGACACCCAATGTCTCCCGCCTCTTGATTCGTTACGGCGTAGACAAAATCATCGGCGACGATTTAGTTCAATGCAGAAATATCAATATGCGGAATACAAAAGGCGAAATCATTCAGAGGACAGAATTATATCCTAAGACTGTGAGAGAGTTTGGTTTCCCGTGGTGGATGGTGCATCGACATCATTTACATACGGGATTAGCGGAAGCGGCGAGGAGGCATGGGGTGGAGATTTTGGTGGGGGAGAGGGTTGTCAAGATCGAATATGAGAAGGAGCTTGGGGAACCTGTGGAAGTCGTGACGGAGAAGGGGAATAAGTATTCGTTTGATTTGTTGATTGGGAGTGATGGACTCAGATCCGTGGTACGAAAGACTTTGTTCCCGGAAGTTGTGCCGAGAGCTCCGACGAATAATGCTGCATATCGAGCAGTGTTGCCTTATGACTATGTTTATGAGAAAGTCCCAGAGGCGAGGGAGTTCGGCAATGATATTGACGTGTGGTCGTTGGAGAAGGGGTATATTATTCAGTATCCGATTGCTGCTGGACGGGATTGGAATGCTGTGATGTCGCATTATCGAGATGAGCCGGTGACGGATGTCGAGGAGGATTGTGATATGAAGGAGATGGTTGAATACTATAAGGATCTGGATCCGAGGATTTTGAATATTTTGAAACTTGTGCCAACTTCGAAGCGCTGGCCGTTGTTGATCACTGGTCCGCTGAATTCTTGGTCAAGTCCGCAAAAGAATGTCGTCCTCATGGGTGATGCAGCTCACTCCATGGTGAATCATCTCGCACAAGGTGCTGCTACTTCGATGGAAGACGGAGCTTTCCTAGGTCGTGTCATCGGTGAGGTCGTACGCGGAGTGATCTCCATGCCAGAAGCGATCGACATCTATGAGAAAGCGCGCATGCCTCGAGTCTGGATCAAGCAGCAAGCTTCATTCGTAATGGGTAGCATCTACATGGCTGATCCAGAGCGTGCAGCATATCGCGATGCTGTCACTGCCGATGCCGTGAAAGAGACCTCGGCAATGGCAGATGTGAGAAACCTCAACTCACATCAGAAAATCACAGGTCCCGATCCAAACGCACACTCGTGGAATTTATGGGGTGCTCCAGAAACCGTGCAAAGCATCTTTGGGTACGATGCCGAAGGTGATGCAGATTTTGCAGTGTTGAAGTACTTGCAAGAGAAGAGTCTATGGGATCCAGAGACCGGGGTCAGTCATGCATTGGAGCAGAAGTGGACAGGATGGTATCTTCCAAAGGAACATGTGGGGAGGATAGCCAACTCTCGAGGAAATCAATTGTAGCGAGCTTGGCCCAGGATTTTGGGGGCGGATTTGCGGATATGCTGATGAACGCGGGGAACCTCATCGTGTTCGCTCTCGATTTCTCCGTCGTCCTCGTGATAATGGTTCTAGTGTGAAGGAAAGACAGGCCGTTGAGCTGAGGCGTATTGGTTGGAGTCAGCATGTTTTCTTGTTGGTGCCTGACCCTCCCTCCACGCACGCTCTCCAACGCCAAGATAGTGCTTCGGGTTTCCTGATCCGTCATTGCGGGAACCTCGCTTCATCTTTTTCCCTCCTAGTCTGGCAGGTCTGATGTCCTTCACCGACATCGTGAGCAGCAGAAAAAGAGAGATAGTCCAAACTTTGACCTGAAGAGATCAGTAAAGGCTCCAGACCCTCGTTGAAGAACGCCCAGATTCGTGACGGCGTTTGAACCGTCTGTTGAATCCTTGCTTGTTCGGTGGAGCTCGCTCAATGCTCCCCGCGTCGTTTGTATGCATCATGCGCTGCCCCGCTTCTTATTGCCTTGCGAGGGAACGCGAAATCGGGCCCATCGAACTGCTGCTATATTGTCGCGAACAGCTGCTTCTCGCTCGTTCAGTTCCTCACTCTTCCTTATTTTTAATCGTGAACAATTGCGCCAAACATGTCGTCAAAACACTTCATCAACGATCCCACACACCTCGTCTCTTCGGCTCTCGAATCCATTACTCTCACAAACCCCAATACTGCATTCGATGCCGAAAACAAAGTTATATACCTCAGGCCCGATGCCGCTCCAGCACAAGTCAGCATAATCTCAGGTGGAGGATCCGGACACGAGCCCTCATTCGCAGCATTTGTAGGTCCGGGACTTCTGAGCGGCGCAGTCGCAGGCACAATCTTCGCTTCGCCTTCCGCAGAGCAAGTCCGAAGATGCATTTCACAACGTGTAGAAACGAGCAAAGGCGTGCTGGTTGTGGTGATGAACTATACGGGTGATGTGTTGAACTTCGGTATGGCTGTTGAGAAGGCCAAGGCTGCAGGACTAGAGGTGGAAATGGTGGTCATGGGCGACGATGTTGCTGTTGGGAGATCAAAAGGCGGTAAGGTTGGGCGGAGAGGTATTGCTGGCACAGTCCTCATCCACAAAATTGCAGGAGCCCTCGCAGCGACTGGTGCGAGCTTGAAAGATGTGCATAAAGTCGCACAAGCTGTGGCGGATAACACCGTGTCCATGGGATCTTCTTTGGCGCATGTCCACGTCCCAGGGAGGGAAGATCACGAAGAAGACCTCAAGCGTGATGAGATTGAGTTGGGTATGGGTATCCATAACGAGGCTGGTTCCCAGCGCGCTGCTGCCAATCTTCCAGAGAACATCAAGCTGATGCTTAAGAACATGCTGGACCAGAGCGATGAAGATCGCGCCTTTCTCAAGATATCGAGCTCGGACGAAACCGTGCTGTTGATCAACAACCTTGGCGCGGTGAGCGTTCTGGAGCTCGGAGGTATCACAACCGAAGTCGTGAAACAGCTCGAAAGTGATTATGGTATCAAGCCTGTGCGCATCATCGCTGGGACATTTATGACATCGCTGAACGGCCTGGGGTTCTCGATTTCACTTTTGAAGACCAGCGATACAGGTGTCGGAAAGTCGATTCTGGAGCTGCTAGACGCACCTTCCGAGGCTGCAGGCTGGTCTGCTGCTATCACTTCCAAGACTTGGACCAACCGCCCGACCGAGACTCGCGAGCTGGCACGCGACAAGACAGCCGAAAACCAGCCTTCGAACATCCAGATCGATGCATCATATGCCAACAAAGTGCTCGGTCAGGCATTAGACAAGTTGATCCAGGCAGAGCCGGAGATCACGCGGTACGACACGGTGGTCGGAGACGGAGACTGCGGTATCGGCCTGAAGCGTGGTGCCGAAGGCATCAAGAAGAAGCTTTCCGAGATTGGAGGACAAAACGATGCTGCGCTGTGGCTGAACGAGATCATCGGCGTGGTCGAGACCGATATGGATGGCACAAGTGGTGCGCTTTATGCCATCTTCCTCAACGCGCTTGCATACGGAATTCGCCTGCAAGGCAACGGAGGCAGCAAGCAGGCAGATCCGAAAATTTGGGCAAGTGCTCTGCAAGAGGCCAGTCAAAGTCTCGCGAAGTATACGCCGGCGAAGCCTGGTGACAGGACGTTGGTTGATGCTCTGGCGCCTTTTGTTGAGGAGCTGAACTCGAGTGGAGATGTGAAGAAGGCGGCGCAGGCTGCGGACGAGGGCTCGAAAAAGACCAAAGGCATGCAAGCCAGCCTCGGCCGGACTGTGTACCTTGGTGGGAGTGGTTATGAGGAGGTGCCCGATCCTGGTGCATATGGTCTCTCCATCTTTCTGTCCGGTCTGGCAGAGGCCCTATGATGCAGTGAGCTGTGGCCATCAATTGGCAATGCGCGCAATAATCATGGTACGAAGAGAATAGTTTGTCGTAATGCATAGCCCGCCGCGGCGGCTGCTTTTCATTCTTGCAAGCACTTGCTCGCTTGTCGCTTCTGCGCTCATATTTGTCATATCGCGGTCTGCGGTTTCAGATCGCATTAGCCGGCCGATTTGCAAAAGCGCGGAATGAATTGTCGTACCCCAAATGACCTGCGTATCCACACCTGCGACTCTTTGCACGCCGTGCGCCTGAACACCATTTCTTCCGCGCTCTCTGTCCCAACCTCGGACTACGATCGACGAACTCGCTTTGATGATTGACCCAATGATTTTACGCCGCTCAACTGAGAAGAACCAGGATGACACTGTCTCCTCGGAGGAACATCTTGCTGATGAAGCGGTCCTTGTTGACCACACGTCCTTTCTTGCCATCTGCTGTGCGCGGTGTCTCACTCCACATCTCCTTCACATTCTCCAGCACCATGTTGCAATGGCGGTCAAACGCCTTTACTCGTCCGAGCAATTTTCGGTTGTTGCGACACGAGATCAGAACCTGGGTGTGTTGTCGGACGGCGGTTTGCAGCAGCGAAAGCGGGCCGGAGGTGAACTCGTGTGTCTCGAGGAGGGAAATCTCATATTCTCTGTTCTGTGGTTTAGTAGTGCGCGAAGAGTGGGAGTGTTGATGGTCATACGTGAGCTCGGCGCGTGGCTTCGCAAGGAGTTCTCTGTGCACAAGTCAGCTTCATGTCGCGCCGCGCAGAATCTGGGTGGTTCTCACTGGATCTTCTGGTCTGATGCTCCGGAGGCCATGTCTGCGGTATTGGGCGATGTGTGTTGGTGGATGCTGTCTCAGATGGTCGACTGGGAGCGATCGCAAAAGTTGCCTGTTGCTGCATGACTCGCGTGCACGTGCAGTGCCAAGCCAACGGCTACCAGCCGCCAGCTACGTCGATCTACGATCCTAGTTAGTCGCGTCTCTGCGAGCTTCAAACGCGCACTGCATCTCTCTTCTTCACCACCACCACCCACCACCGCCCCGTTGCACCCGTTCAACACGTCGACACGCTTCTCCGCCGCCTACTCTATCAGTCTACCTTCGACTTGGATACATCGCATCTGCTGTTCACGCGTCAGACACGTCGCCATCGCCGCCATCCGCTCTGCTCAACGTGTACCGACACCCACGTCCTCCGCCACAGTATGCTGTAGCACGAGACGAACTCCTCAGACCGCCGGCGAGGTGCCTACAAAGGCCCTCCAACCTTCCAAACCCAACTTGACCTCCGACATCAACCTTGAACATGGCTTCCAGCGGCGAAGATGGAGCGCTCGACCTTGCAGACATACCAACGCGTCCGATGCGTGTCAAGATATTGTACACCTTCGATGCTGAGGCCAAAACTACCTGTCTGGCACGTCTTCCGACTACTCTCAATATCCCCGCCGTCGCTATCGACGAGCAGTCACAAGTCGGCGTCATCGAGTTGAAGCAGTGCGTTTCCGCCATTGTGTCCGCTTCGCCCGAGATTGTGTCCCAACTGGAAATTGGCGACTTCTCTGTCTACTCCTACGACTACAGCGAATATGACGCGCCCGTTGTCGGCCAAGGGCGGATGTCAGCTCTGCTCGTCGCCACCACCCCTGCCGTCGAGAGCAGCAAAACCATGATCACCGGACGCGTCTGCAAAAACATCGCCCTCTTCAACAACGGCGTCAAGGAAACGCTTGAAGTCAAGTTCAAGTTGACGCCGTTGGCGAGACCGGCCCAAGCATCGAACAATATGGATGCATTCCGCAGCATGAGCCCTGCAACGTCGGCTGGCTTCGACCCGAACGCCTGGAATGTGCCGGTGAACAAGGCGCAGTCTCAACAGAACGAGTACTTTGACTTTGGAGTTGCTTCCATGGGTGACAACTCTGCTGCTGCCTCACTGGAAGACTTCTTCGGAATTGGTTCACAGAGTAGTGGGGAGATGAGCAGTCAGCAGCAATCAGGAGTCGGAGGGATCCAGCAGACCCCCACAGATGCTGGCTTTGCCTACAACCCCGCATTTTCGACTCATTCTCACAGCGCTCCAGGCAGCCGAGCTGGCAGTCCCATGATCGCCTCCAAATCGAGCTCTCGTGGTGAGTCTTTACGTCATCAGAGCTTCTCTGGAAATGCATCTTCTTTCTCGGAACACAACCGGCCCGATTCGCGCGGCAGCACGCGGAGTGAATCCTTTTCCACCCACATGCAGCAACCACAGTCTATCCAACCTCCTGAACAGCAGCCAATTCAGGCAGACAATGATGCCTTCTACAATGAGGATGGCCAACCACGCAAGCGTGCGAAGGTCGTGCAGGCTGACTGGCGTGGCAAATCCTCTTTTGGTTCAAGATCGTCTGACTTGAGAGTGACTGCCGCTACCACTTCATCGATGCAAATGTTCCGACCGATTGCGAAGCGACCTGCAGCGCCTGGTAGTAACCTCGAGCCACCACCTCGTGTGCCAACGCCAGTGCCCCAGCGCACCAGACCAATGAATCAGCGGATGCAGTCCATAGCTCCGAGAAGCTCACTGCGGCAAGCATCTGTGGCAGACTCTGACGCGATATCCGAAGCAGACTTGATGTCAGATGTCATGACGTCCCCAGAAGGCAGCTCACCTGGTAACAGCATGAATGGCGAAGGCACACCCATGGACATCCCATCCTCTCCTCCTATCGTGCCAGGATACAATGTTCCTCAGCCTAGCAGCCCAGGACTTCCCACGATCTCATCGCACATGGCAGACAGCGGATATATGAGTGGATCGATCATGGAGAGCATGGAGCAAGAGGCAGATCGGAGCCCAGACGCGGAGGATCTTGACATTGCTGCACGTTACCAGCCACGGAAGTACCACCAACGACCTCTCATTAAGAGCGAGGGATCGCCGATTGATGGCACGCCCGTGCCGTACTCGGACATGCAATTCAGCAGTGATGTGCCAGATTTTGAGTCAAACGCGAATGGGTATGTTGATTGGCTAGACGAGCTCTTTGCGAATACTGATGGCTGACTTCAACCAAAGACAACGACCGCGCTCGGGTGTAGCTCCATCTCATCCTCAGCCTGCGGCCCGTGCGACATCTGCCATGTCGCCCCCCGACGAACTGCCATCTCAATCCCGACGAGGCTCACTAGCGCTGCCTTCGAAACCTGCAGCCAAACCAAAGAGGCAACCTCTAAAGCGCTCGCACACATGCAACGAGTCAGAAGCTGGCTCGCCTGCCCCAAGTGACACTGAGGGACGATCGAAAGCACCTCGGTCTGGTTCAGGAGCCCCGCGACGTCAAATCATCGAACGACGACTGCAGGAGTCAATCAGCAAAGGCATCATGCCTCAATTCTGCTCGCACTGTGGCTCAATCGAAACGCCGACCTGGAGAAAGCTGTATGTGAGGCCCATGGAAGGCAAGCCCGGCCCTCTCGACTACGTTGCTGGGGAAGGCGAAACAGTAGGCGTCGAGGTCACAGAATGGGACGGCGAAGGAGAGGCCACGAAATTTCTCATCCGCAAGACCATGAAGAAGACAAAGGAGACGCAGCCTGGCAAAGGTTTTGAAGACACTGTGGTGTGCAACCCATGTGGACTGTGGTTCAACAAGTTCCGCAACATGCGTCCTCCGGAGAAGTGGGCACGCAAGTCGGTTCCGAGGAAGACTAAAAAGAGGGCAGAGGATGCCACAGACGGTGCCGAGCCGCCATCTGAGGCTTTCTACAGCGAACCGGTGTTCCAGGATGATACCACAGCAGGCGGCATTTTTCGGCCTATGGTTCCCGCACGTCGCGCAGCTCCAGCTCCGCAGCCTGTCCAGCAACCCGAGCCGACTCAACCGCGACCACGCTCGAACAGTGTACAGGACCCTCCACGCCGTGCAGCCAGCGACGATGGCAACGTGCGAAGAGCGCATCGTGACCCTGAGTACATGCGGGCCATTCAGTCTAGTCCTGTCCGCTCTCAGGGCTCAGCAGCAAGCCCAATCGAGCTTGATCTCACGCCGAATCCTACCAGGCGTCTGATATTCCCATCGCCTCGCAGAGATGGCGAAGCAAAGAGCCTCGAAGGTGGCAATGACTTGTCCCGACCAAAGTCCGCTTCGCCTTCAGCTGGCAATGACAAGGTCGGAAAGGTCGTCGCAATCTCGGAGCAAACCGATGTGAGTATCTTTGAGGCCTTTACTTGTGACCAGGAGAATAAAGCGCCTCCGCTCATGGAAGGCGATGACTTGTCGCACTTGTTTGAGGGCTCGCCGAGTGCCGTGTTTAAGACGCCAGCTCGCAAGACACCCTCCAAGCGCAACATTACTCCACTATCGCAGCAACAAGCGCTAGCGGCCGACCTACTCAAGACTCCAACACAGAGCAGCCGCAAGCGCAAGCCGCTTACACCCAGCGCCAATGCGGCGAATAATGCCGATATGAACGCCAACGACTTCATGTGTTCCCCTTCGTCCGGTCGATACTTTCTGCGTTCCACGCCTAGCAGGCTTGAGCGAACACCAGGAGGTCGCACGGTCAGTGGAAGTAGCAACAATGGCTCCAACCAAGTTTCACCTTTCTCGCGCCACTTGGCGCAGATGTTGAGCGATGCCGACAACTTGGGTAATGCTCCTTTCACGAGCCCGAGCAGGGAATTTGATTTCAGCGATCTGCCTACCTTTACTACTCCAGGACGCGAGGTCGACTGGAAAGGTTTGGATGAGATTATGGGCAGTGATTTCGCCAGCTATGATGATAATGGAATGGCATTCAGTACGGATCTTCCAGGTGGTGAGAAGCAGGCTTAGAGAATGCTTCTGATGCACTGCACTCAGACAGAAGGGGGACAAACAAATACAGATAGAGCGCCAGGAACCCAGCACGGCTCGCTCGCTTCGGAAATGCAACCGATGACGCGAACGACAGATGTCAAAATCCTTCTTCTATTTCATACTCCATCACTGTGATTCGCCGCTCTGTCTTTCCACACCAGTGCCGGCAGCGGTGAAGTACGTGGCATGGCGTCGCAGCTGGTTCTCGCAGATCGTGTTCTTGAGCCAATCTCGTGGAAGCCTTCGTGGCATATGCAGGTACGAAAGTTTATACATATTTCTAGAACCGCTACAGCCGCAACACAAACCATACCCAAATCTGATTAACAACGTCACTGCAGAAGTGAGCCAGCGTTAGCTTGCAGAACATCGATGAGATGAGCGTGTCGTGTGACAACAGGGCGATAGTCGAGTGCTAATAAAACCCTTCATCCCACTCTCTTCTTTTCTAAAATCTTCGCCCAGAAACCCATTCCATCACCTCCACCTTCCAACACCAATTTCTCCCCCTTTCGCCAGCAACCATGGTCGTAATCTACGCCTCCGCCACAGCCCCCATCAACCCTCCCGACACCTCAGCAGAAAAAGCCTTAACACGCTCCGAATGCTGGACAGCCCTCGAAACCATCTGTCGCGACCCCGTCCCTCACGTCAACCAAATCAGCGCTTGCAGAATCGTCGACGAAAAACGAGATCGAGATGGAAATCTGGTGGCTTTGACAAGAATGATCAAAGGTGAAGGATCTACGGGAGAGATTGAGGAGAAAGCGTTGTTGAAGAGGCCTGTTATGGTAAGCAAAAAGTCACCATCCTGGTCGCATTTCGAAGGGGTTTCGAGAATGACAAGACATTGAGAGTTGAGCTTTTGACTGACGTTGTTGGGGTTTGCTGGTAGATCGAATTCGAATTCCCGAAAAACGGCTCATTCATCACGAGTATTTTGGCTTCAGGAAAGGAGAAGGAATTATATTTGACACAGATGTATGAGTGGCATTGTCCGGAGGTGAAAGAGGGGAGTCAGGAGCATTGGGATCGGCAAGGGGAGTATTTTCAGTTGGCGGGGGATATTGTGGGGCATATGGTTGAACAGGTGAGGAAGATGAAGGAGGAGGGAGGATTGAAGGAGGGGTGAAAGAACCAAATGGAGGTGCCAGGATGAGGAGATGAGGTTTCGGAGCGTACTGGTGGATGATACATGGTCATTGAGGGTATCAGAAACAAATGCATCTGAGGAGTTTATTGTGTGCTGTGGGTGGTTTTTCCAAATTCGCCATCGATATGCCAAGCAAGGACGAACGACTTCACGTCCGTTGTTCTTTCTTTGTCTTGCATCTGACATGTTGAAAGACGTTCTCGCCTTCCATTGACCATCGCCATTTCTGGTCCTCTGCACTTTTCAAACACTTTTATTGGACAATCTGGCGTTCGAACGACTTCTTGTGTTCATGCCGCACCGTTCAATGTGGATCGAAGTCACTAATCTGAGACAACAGCTTCCGGGCATCGCCACCTGCACTCTGCCTTAGAGCTTCAATGGCTGAATCGACAGACACCGACGACTCCTCTGGCTTCAGACAAGGCTATTGTCTCGACCTCTATCCACACAATGTTCGTATTGCCTTTGTAGTGAGAGAGAAGAATCACATTGTGTATTCCCTTTGTATTCTCGAATACCAATTCTTCATCCTTTGTCTGCTTCTACACCATCGAACACCAAGTATGTCAACACAATGGACGACACTTCGATATCAGACAACAAAGACGCAATGTCTATAACAGCCGGATGCGGCCATGCAGTTATCCTCTTTTCTCTTCATAGTTCTCTCAGCAGTTCGGATCACTCATTGCAGTTCAACGAATACAGCGTCTGGCACGTTTATCTCACGGAACTCACACGAATTAGCAACTGCTCGAAGGTCAAAGATCTCGAGCTTCAGAGAACTATCAACACAAACTCAACAAATTACCGCAAGGATGACGGGCCAGAACTATGGTCACAACGGCGATTGGAACGCCAACGAGTTCTTCGACTTCAACAACATGGATTTCGATGGGTCAAACAATGGCTACGGTGGTCAGGGGTATGAACAGTCCGACAACGCTCACATTGATCCGTCAATACTGACCGGAATGCTTCCTACATCTAGTCCTGCACCGCCTCGAACCCCTACTCCTGCACCACAGCAGCCCCAGCCCGCTACTCAATCTCTTCCAATTCCCTCAAACGCAGAGTTCAACTACCGTGACGACATCGGATGGTACAGGAAGGCGGATTACGAAACATATGATTCCGCATTCGATGCTGAAGGAAACGTATTCTACTACCACCCCGTACCTGCCCCAAAGAGTGTGAGATATACCCTGCCAGCGGTTTCACCGCGCACTCAGGTACTGACAGATCCACAGTGGCAAGCGCAGCGAATTCAAGCACCACAGCCCGCATCTCAACAGCAACCTTACCAGCAGCAGCCTTACCCACAGCAGCCTTACCCGCAGCAGACTTACCAGCAGCAGCCTTATCAGCCGCAGCCTTACCTGCAGCAGACTTACCAGCAGCAGAATGGTACAGCGTTCCCTGCTGCCTTCCCTAACGCGAACTTGAACGCCAATGGCCAATACGCAATGCCAGAATTCGATCCCTCCGCGCTCGCTGGTCCCTACGTTGCTCAAACACCAAAGAAAAAGAGATCTCGCCCAACCGCAGTAACTCCATCTCGATCCAGAGTGACCAAGAACAAGAGACGACCAGCGTTCCACAGAACGTCGATTATCCGGGCATGTACCTGCACACCAGGCCACATTCCTCGACCTCCAAACGGCTACATCATATTCCGATCTCAGGGTATATACTCAGACGAGGTGATGGGCTACATGACCCCCGAGGAACGAATCATCATCTCAGGCGGCAAGAAATTGGACGTCAAAAAGGTGGGTCGTGTCTGGCATTCGCTCCCAAAAGAGCTCCAGGCGCCTTACTATCAAGAGGCGAAGCGGCTTGCTGCACAGCATGCGGCTCAGTATCCTGGGTACAAGTATCAACCTCAGGACGACTTGAAACGAGACTTCGGCTCCCCGGATTGTGTTTGTGGTGCTTACCAGACCAACTTGGCTGCTCGAAATGCTCGCGCTGCAGCAGGTGTTCAAGATGATGATGAGGACTCCACGGACGACGAAGTCGTTGTTGCCAAAACTCCAAAGAAGCGTTCGAAATCTCGCAAAGCACAAAAGCAGGCTGTTTACGAAGAACCTGTTGCTTACGGGCCTCCGATCGGCTTTGCTCAGATGCCGCAGCTCTCCGAGCAACAGATGGGGGAAGCCCTAGCGTCATGGAACGCCATGCCAGGTGCTCCTTTCATGGGACATCCATCTCTCGCAGCGCCTGTTGCTCAGAGACCGACAAGAGGCGCTAAGAGAACGATCAATTACGCTGAGAATGACGACGATGCGGATATTGAGTTGTAAGTTCTGCTTCCTCGTTGATGAATAACTGCAGCGATGTACCAATATCCCTGGATTGCTTTGGATCTCGCATTGGTCCTTGATTTTTTTGGGTTTGATTCTTGTAGAATATGGATGATCTTGAGCTGACAATCTTTCCACTCTAGACTGCTATCCGGACGCCTTGAATCTAGGGCAGTCGGTCTCGCTTTCCATGATTTCGGTGAAGAATATGAACAAGAGTACGTACCAACAATTTCCTGCTATTTTTCACTAGAACTTTCTTTCCCTTCCTGCTCATGAAGATGACTGACGTGGTGTATTCACTGTAGTACGCTATTCGTTCAGGACGACTCTAGACAATTCGAATCAGCCCCTACTTATGCACCTCCTGCTCGTCGAGCCTCAAGGCCATCATTCAATCAGGATGTTCCCACGTACGCAACACCTGCTCGTCGAGCTTCCAGAGCACTGTTTGCTCAGGATGACTATGATCAGTTCGTGTCAGCATCTACTTACGCAGCTCCTGCCCGGCGAGCCTCACGACCATCCTTCGCTCCAGACAACCCGCGTCAATCTGCCTCAGCACCAACTTACACAGTCCCTGCCCACCGCGGCTCAAGGCCGCAGTCTCGAGAAAGTCAATCGCAAGCCCTTAGAAGTCCATACCGACCTGTCTCCAACCTCGCACTCCCAGGAGGCCGTCCCATCACGTCATCGTCTCGGCCTCCGAGCGAACGTCGTAATACTCTTCGGTCAATGCAGCAGATCCCACCTTCACAGCGGCGATCGTCTTCGCAACGGCATCGCCAAAGCATTCACTCCTTGCCACAAGCTTTGCAGTCACCGAAGCGATCACCTGCTAGGAAGAGGCAAAGTGACGGATTTGATAGCTTATTCGATGATATCAATGAAGTGGAAGAAGGATTTGATGATGATGGAGATTCTTTGTTTGACGGCGATTTTTGAGACAACTTGGTTGTAAGATATGTACTGTATGGGGTTAGGCGAGGTGTGCAGGGCTATGAGAAGCGTACAGACAGTGAAACCTGGACAAAGTCAGTGAAGTTCATAATCTCGATAAATATAAAGAGCAACTAATGTGTAGGTTGGGGTCAGTAAGACTAATCATAATCCATCAACACCACATTTTGTGGTTCCGGATCTAGAGCTAATGTTGTTCATCACGTAGATTGGGGTAGAGACTGAATTACAAAATGCACTTACACATTCTTGAGCTCCATGAGCAGTCCAAATTAGCCCCAACTGAGCAAATGTATGTTGGCCCTGCGCCCTCCAACGTCGCCAAAGTGCGAGTCGGAAATCTGGGTTAGCGAGGCAGTTTTCTGCATTATTCTTGCACTTCTTGAAAGCGGCACAACGATAGCCATGGAGATAGGGCTGCATTGCAATTTGACATCCGTGCGTATACTTCCTCGCGAGCGTCCGATTCGCCGTTGTGAGAACTGGTCCTCATTGGAGGAGGTCGGAGTGAAAGGTGCTTTACAGTGTTATCGATTCTAACACACCAGTAGTAAGTCAAATCAAAATCGCCAGCACCAAGCCTTGCCTTCTCGGCATATTCGATGCGCCTTCTGTGCGCCGCAAAACGCCATACTGAACCGAATTTCTTTGTAACATCGTCATTCATCTTGACAAAGCCGGAAAGCTTTCGCTTTATCCGGACCGTTGGTACACACCGACGACCATGGCGTGGTCTCGCTCGAAAGGCTCCAACGTGAGCTGCTCCTTTGGCTTGATGCGCTCTTCCCTGAGCTTGACAACTTCTCTTGCGAATACGGCTTCTGGCGATGCGGTCGAATCGATACAGCTTGCCTTGATGGAGATGAGCACACCACCACCCACCTTCAAGAACTGGTGGGCGTTAAGGCCGACGATACGTGCTTGATCGGGTTGAGCAACATCGGCGAAGATGCAGTCAACCATGCTGACGAGCATGCGGTACTTCAGTGGGTGACGGGCGTCCTCGACGATAGGGATGACGTTCGTGCGGTGTGTCGCCATGTTGATGAGATCACGGCCTGATCGGTGGGAAAACTCGACAGCGAAGACGGTACCAGTAGGGCCGACAATGTCAGCAACGTGAGAGACGGAGGTACCAGAAGCAGCACCAAGGTAAAGAACCTTGCTGCCAGGCCTCATGTGGATGTCCTCCAGACCTCCAAGAATACCAGCAGCCAACTTCGATCGGAAGGGGTTCCATACACGGTACTCGGTCTTGGTGGTGACAGCGTCGCCGTTGGACGCATCGCCGGTTGTAGTCGAAGGAGTATCGATGGAAATGCGCTTCTCGCCGTAGACGGCCTCGCCGGGAGTCAAGTTCTTCGTGACGAGCAAGTCTTCCTTGCCGCGAGCGACGAAGACACCCGCGTGTCTGTGTGGCTCGATGATGACCTTTTGACCACCCTGCGAACATCGTGTCAGTGTCTATTGCCTTACTCTTGCTGTATTCGTGCTCTGTACCTTTGCGCCAGGCGCTCCACCACCACGACCTCCACGCCCACGAGGAGCACCACGGCCTCGGCCTCCTCCTCTTCCTCGGTCACCACCTCCACGACCACCGCCCCGTCCGCCGCGCCCACCGCGGTCACCGCCGAATCCGCCTGTCAGGTATCAGCATTATCGTCTGGCCATCGCAGGCGCATAAAAAGTACCTCTTGAGCCACCACGGCCGCCTCTGTCGCCAAAGCCACCGCGTCCGCCACCGCGTGGGGCGCCGCCGCGACCACCTCGTCCTCCGGGAGTGAAAGCCATATTGAGGATTATTGTGTTGGGAGGAAGTAATGGGTCGTGTGCTGCAAGCTCTCCGCAAGAGACTTTTCTCATGGAGCTCGAGATTTTGGCAGCTTGCGCTAGTCCGAATCTAGGCTAGTCCCGCAAAAGCCAAGACCTGTAATTCTGCGCACTTTCTCCAGAGGCCGCTGAACTTCGCGAGACCTTGAATCTACACACCACCTCGTCGCCCAACGAACACCGAGAAAATGGTACAACTCCTGCGCATACTGCATCGCCATCCTCGTCCGCCCCGCTGACATTGAACGCGCCAGGTCCGATACGCCGCCACCGAAATCGAGTCCGCGAAGAGCGCCCGCGCCCGCGGCTCTTACCTACGTGTGTCGTTCAAGAACACCCGCGAGACGGCACAGGCCATCAACGGCTGGAAGTTGCAGCGCGCTCTCACATACCTCGACAATGTGCAGAACAAGGCCGAGGCGGTGCCAATGAGGAGATATGCCGGGAGCACTGGCCGTACAGCTCAAGGTACGTAGGCCCATCTCATGGTGATGTGGCTGCCATGTGCGAGGATGCATAGGTGGAAACATACACATGAAAACATGCAAATACATCGAAAGATGGTGCTGTGAAGAGAATTTGGGGCATCATACTGAGAGACAATTTCAGGCAAGCAGTTCGGCGTCAGCAAGGCCCGCTGGCCAGTCAAGTCGGCTGAGTTCCTCTCTTCTCTCTTGAAGAACGCAGAGGCCAACGCCGACACCAAGGGTCTGGACACCTCCAACCTGATTGTCAAGCACATCCAGGTCAACCAGGCTCCTAAGCAGCGCCGCCGCACATACCGTGCCCACGGTCGTGTAAGTTTGCGATCCAGCCATTGCTCGCCGTGCGCAGTCTAACGCATCGCACAGATCAACCCATACATGAGCAACCCATGCCACATCGAGCTCATCCTCACCGAGGGCGAGGAGGTCGTGCAAAAGTCGCCAGAGACCGTCGAGCGCAAGAGCCTTCACCTCAACTCCCGCCAGCGCGCTCAGCGCCAGCGCAAGGCCATCACCGCCGCATAGAGTGGCACCTTCCGGACGAGCAGGGCAATGGCTAAGGTGAAAAGGAGTTGATGTTTTCGGATGAATCCAAGGGCGCACGATGGGCAATGTCATTTGACAGGATGGGACAAGCGCGGAACGCAAGTCAGATTACTTGCTAGGCAGTTTCTATACCACTGCTCTCTGCCGCACGCAGCATGCGAAAAGAAAAGCATGCACGAAAGCGAGAACGAATCAATCGAAAAGGCTTCCAAACTTCGGCCATTTGCCAGGCTTGCCACAACTCGTCTATCCGTTTCCTCTGACCCTGAACGTTCAACTGTTCCCTCAGGCATGCAAATTTCTGTCTTTCTCTATCATCAAAGCCTTGACCCAGACTTCTTCCTGACTTTATCACTCCAATGCAAAGACTCCGACCCATAATCTATCACATCACTACCCGTCGCAGCAACCGTACTCCCTAATCCGACCTGATCATTCCCTGTATCGTCATTGAGAAAACTTTCGTCGCCAGTGAAATGCCTATGTCGCAAGCCCGTAAGCAAGATATCCCGATTTGCTGCTGTTTGCGAGATCAAGCTGTGTCTCCGCGACGACAATCAAAGCCTCAACTCTCCACTCCCAATCCCTGAACTAGAACTGGTGCCGCGAAAGCAGAAATCCCCAGTACAAGCCGTGCTCTGGACCGCTTCTCCGTCCTCGCGCGAGATCATATGATAGGCGACGACTTGGCCGATCAGGGAGCCGATGAGGAGGACGAAGAGGAAAATGCAGCACTACTGCTTTTTGCCTGCTTCCTTGTCTTCTTCTACGCCTGGCGCTGCCACTTGTTGTTCGGCGGTGAGAGGTGGACCGAGAGCATCGGGTGCGAGGCCGTGTTCCATGTTGTATTGCTGTTTCTCCATTTCGAAGTTCCTGTTTGGTAGAAAGACGGAAGTGATCAGAGATGGCCTTGTATAAACGATTGAGGTGGAGGTAGAGCGCCGGGGCCTGGATGGAAGAGACAAAGGGCGGGGCTAGTTGTGATCGTCCTGGAGGGAACCTTTGGGAGGCAAGAATGTGGAACTCAAGGGGCACGAGAAGAAAAGAAAAGGGTCGTCACTCACCATCCTCGCTCTTCGCCACCAGTCAAAAACGAACAATCGCCATTGACCTCACAGTCCCAACCTCCAGCAACACCTCTCCCTCTCCACCCAACGTCCGGCACTTCGTCTGCTTTCTCGGGATTCCACGCATTCGGAAGTCCCATGCCTGTCACTCCACCTCCCGTGAATCTGCTCTGCGGCTTCCTTACGAACTTACTGAATGAGCACGTAAAGCAATTGAAATCATCCTCGCATTCGTCCTCCGGCATGCGACCAGTGAGCGCTCGTCCGATGGCAATCATGGCGGCGGCATGCGTGCAAATCAGCAAAGTCTTGGGCTCTGAAGGGTCGTTGTCGGCGCGAGAAATGATAGCATCGAGAGCGTACGCTACTCGGTCGTGAAGTTGAGGAATTGATTCGCCGTTCTTGGAAGGGATGATGCTCGTCTCAGCCTCGACGAGGTTGTCGAAATGTTCGTTCAGAACTTCGATCGTTGCCGGACTTGGGTGGTCGAATCGTGCTTGGCCGTAGAATTCTCCTACGCCGCGATCGACGTGGACTTTGGCGGGTTTGCCTGAGGAGGCGAGAGAGTCGGTGAAGGGTTTGAGCGTTTGGATGCAGCGGTAGAAGGGAGAGGAGTAGATCAGATCCACTGGTGGGTTGAGTTTTGTGAGGTGTGTTCCGAGTTCGCGGGCTTGTTGGACGCCGTATGAGGCGAGGGCTGGGTCGGCGACTATGCCTGTAGGTGAGGGTACGGTGCTGTTGTAGTGACCTGTGGATGGGTCGACGGTCCAGTTGGAGCGGTACTGAAGTGAAGGTGTCAGTCGTGGTTCTGCTGGTAGATACGAATCGGCGAGACGGCATTTGTCCTCCCATGCTTAATTCTCATTGCCAATTCAAGCCATATCGAACATCTTGATAGAACTTCCAAACGCGGTAGTTGCTGCTCAGATCACATGCCTGCTCCACTTGGCGCGTTGTCGCGACCTCTCGAAGACTGCTGATTGCAGCGCGCTCGGGAATGACTTACCCCATGTCTCACGACATAGATGACCTCCAGCATCTTTCCTGTATTTGGTTCGTGGATCTAGTGTATATTGGTGTTGGTGGTTGTGTTTGTTTGTCTGCAAGTCGGGCGAGAAGAGTCGGAAGAGTGATGTTTGCTGTGGGGGACAAAATCGGGCCGAGGCAGGAATGACGAAGAAAGACAACGGTGGAACAAGAAAGCGTCACTGCACTTCACTTCATGATTTCAAAGAATTTTACTAAAGTCTAGAAGAGTCTGGGTAAGAGCACATGATATTTGAACGGCAAGCATTGTACATGTGAACACGATACGATGTGATGATACGTAATCGAAAGATGTCCATCGGCTATTGAGAGACGGCTTGTAGACCACGACTGCGAACAAAAGCCGCCCGTAATTGTTTCAACACCGTCGTATTCGTAGGAATATGCATCGAGCTCGAACTTGTCACTTCTTCCCTGCGTCAAATGGCCTGTCAAAGTGTCCCATCTCGACCGCTTTGCCTTCAAACATCATCGGATTGCCCGATAGGAGTTCTTCAGCCACGAACTGTTCAAACAGACGGCTGTAGGAATCTGTCGACCGATGCTGTGCAAGATGCTCCTTGCTGGCATATCTATGCAGACTATCAGTGCCCACATTCTCACTGCACCTTTGAGCTGAAGCATTTGTGCACACCTTTCAATGACTGCCCATGTCTGCGCACTGTCCGCGGAACCGTCTCCATCTTGCCGAATGATCTGGAATTGCAGACATCCAGGTTCCTTTAGCGCGAAGGTGTTGTAAGCTTCTGTGCTGAGCTCGACAAACTTTTAAGCAGTCAGCTCCGATGCTTTGACTTGGATGTTCATCTTCGCATACCCGCTCGCCTTTCCCAGGCTGGGTCTTGACGATAGCCACAAGAGTGATTTCTTCACTGCTGCCCATGTTGAAATCTGGCACTCTGTTCGCAGGCGTGGTTGAGGTAGCAGCGACAGTGCGAAGCCCTGCCTGATGACACCAGTTCACCTGCTGATATAGACTGTGCCGGCGAATGTGGTATGATATCCTCCAGAGTGGCGAACAACATCTCTTCGGAACCGAGAAGCGGGAGTGGCGCACATGCTGAAGTACTCCTTCAGCCTATGTGCTGGAACCAAGAGTAGGGCAGTATCCTACTGAAGAAGTACTGGCAGATGTGCACGTGCTTGCAGATATGTCACGCTGCAAATAGCTCAGTCGTTGCCCTTCTTCGCAGCTTCAGCACCACCAAGCGCCTGCACGACGGATTCGATGCCTTGCAACTCATCGCGACCCATTTTCCTGCCTGCAGCCAAGGACGTTGTGCTTGATGATTCGAGGTCGATACCTTTGCGCTCCAGCGCTCTCCGGCTCTGGCTCTCGAGGTATCGTCTGCGCCTACCCTCTGCACTGTCTTCATCGTCGTGCTTGCTCTTTCTGGCCGTCTGTATCGTTTGCATCGCGTCCTTGAGCCCTGCGAGAAGCTTCTGTAATGCCGGTATTTGACTGAGAGCAGCTTGCGTGTCTTGTTCGAGGTGCTTGCTCTCACCAGATGTCGCGTTCAAGAATGCAAACGGCGCGTCGCCTGTCTGTCCTTCCTGCTTCAAGTTGGCGCCAATGAGTCCACTCACTTGTTCCAAGATAGCAGCATTCTTGGCCTCTTCACTCTTCAGCATGATGTTCAGCTTCGCGGTCTCATGCAATTTCTTCCTCTGCAGCTCGACTGCCTCCGGGCTGGGCACATCTTCTACAGTTGTCATATCGACGCCTTTGTAGTGCTCCAGGCGCACCCAGTTGGCCAGATCATCCTCTTTGTGTCCTACAGCCAGGATATTCCGCAGCGTGTAAATCTCAAACTTGTCGAAATCCTTATCCACTGTCGCGTTCAACAGGCTCTCCAACTTTACAACACCATTGTCAATCTCATTCTGTTTCAGTTCTGCAAGCGCTTCTTCTCGCGCCTCGTCGTTCGGTAATGAAGCTGCCGTCTCTGAGTCCAGCCGGAATCCGAGCTCTTCAGCGGACTCGTTCCCCAAGCCTGTTTCGATCGCGGTCACAGCTCTGAAGACAAGCTCGTTGACGGTGTTAATGATGTCGTCCAGTAGCGTGAGCGGCGTGTATCGGAAGTGTTCGGTCAGCAGCGCCGTCGTTGTCTGATCGCTGGCTGCCATGCTGTTGTTGTGGTCTGCAATAGCCACAGACCTAGGCGTACCGGCGCATAGGTTGACGGCAATGGAGGGCGACGCGCCGACGTGAATCGACAAGTAAACAGACACTGTCACGTGATCGGAACTTTTGCTCCGAGCTTCCTTCCGCTCACAGCTTCAAGCCTCTGAATGCGACACCACCTACCGCCAACATGGATATCAAGACTGCGGCTACCTCCGCCAATCCGCTCCAAACTGGAATCTTCCACGTCAGCGGCGAAACTCAAGATTTGGGCGGTCTCGCGCCTTGTCAACTGCCAGAAAAGGGCGCTCTTCGCTGACTATCCCGCTGATCTCCTTCGACCATCGCAAGCGTATGTTGTAAAGGACTCACCCACGCCGAAATCTGGCCTGAATGGTCACTGAGAGCAGATGATGGCTAGCATTGCCACATGACCAGCCCATTATCCCCCAGTGGAATCATGGGTGAAGCTAGCTTTCCAGCATGTCTTTCACCTCATGTGCGTCCTTGCACAGCTGCAAGACATACCGAAATCGCGAGAATAAGAGGGAGTCGGAAGTAGAGTCGCCACAAAATACGCTCTCCCGATTCGCGTCACAGAGGCCTGGGCAAGATTTGTGTATCACAAATTCGCAGACTCCGCGCCTGCTAGCTCCAGCTGGAGCTTCTGCTGGGATGAACAAGCGCATTTATTTTGAAGTTGAGCAGCGACGATGCCTGGAATCGCACATGCTGTTCTAGCTCTGTAGTTCAGCACTCCCAGTATCGTCCTGTATTTGTCACATAGAGATCTGCGCCCTCTGTGTGAAGCACTCCCAAAGCGGACAGAGCCGACTCGATCATGGAAGGAGAAAAGAACAGCCATAGAACGCCTCGAAATCGTGGGGCAAAGCATGCAACATCTACAACATTGTGCCAATTGCACGAATACCACAAGAGCCATCACACCATCATGAGGCTCGTATTGGAACGAAGCCAGCTGCTACGAGACATTGCCATGGCGTTGCGATATCCAACGCCGCATCCGTGAGGCTCAACGCCACCTTCGTGAGTGGGACGGCTCAAACGAAAATGTTATGCGAACCTCGCAAACGTCGTATCATTGAGAATCACCACGAGAAGCAATTCCGGTAGGAGCTGAACCCTGCATGTTCGATTTCGAGACTTTCGCCACCTGGTCTTGATGCTAAGGCAGGGCCAGCAGACCGCAAGCGCGGAAGGGGACTGGAGAGCTTGTGGGGAAGCGCGACGCCGGCATTTTGGATATCACAGGGCCCAGAATCACAGTGGAGTGGCAACACGAGATTGGACTTCAACTTGATCTTTTGGCAGATTCGAAAGTTCATTTCTCTTGCCTTTAGAAAGCCTGGATATAATCGATTTGACCGGGAAAAGGACCGTCCAGGTTGAGGGCGCTCGCTCCGCATCTAATAACAGTGTTTGGGCCAGTACAACCTTCCCCGGTTGCAATCAACTCGTAGGGCGAAAATTGACGACTTCGTCGAAAGGAGCACGGCCGCCCTGTCTACATTCACCGTTGCACCACGTTGCTAAGGCCGTAATGTCTCTTGGACTTTCCCTCCGTGCATGTACCTTCACACTGAGCCAAGCATCATGGTCAAGCATGTCCCACACATATGCCGCAAATCCCGGAGCACGACATTGCGCTGCTGACCACACGTGAACCGGGCAAAGGATGCGTCGGCCTCTCTATGGAGAACATGCCGAAGAGTCGACTTTTGAGATTCGCCATCACGAGACGCCACCTTGTCGGAGGCAGTTGTGCCAGGAGCTTGGCGGCGAGAACCAAACACTTCAGGTCTTGGAGTGGCGGCCGCAGTGAATGTCAGATTCTCCCACCATCGCAGCTTGCAAGGTCGGCTGCAGTGCTCAGCCCTCCCATGATCTCGGATAACGCACCTCGAGCCGCCACTGTTCGAGGGCTGGACACGGAAAGCGGCAGTGGCAAAGGCTGTGAGGCTCTGTTCGTTGCAACTCAAAGCCAGTCCTCATGGGCAGACTTTTGGCGGATCGCAGAGACCGGACTTCGGCTCCGTCCCAGAGCGGATGGCTCGAAGATTCGGTGTCACTTTATGCAAGCAGAGGCTCCAACGCGGCGGCGCACGCCTACGTGAACTCCTGGAGACAGTCGTTGTGACGTTGAAGAGATGCCTCCAAGCCATCTCCATGCGATTGGCCTGGGGTTACGCTTACTTCTAACATTACCAAAATGTGGAGTGATGTAAGCGAAGTCTTGTGCACGCTGAATGGCGACAAGTACATTGTTCCTCAACAAATCCGTCTTTGCCGGATTGAAAAAGCAAAGAGTCGTTGTGGCTTGCGCCGGTGCGTAAGTAGTGCAGCTGATCTACCGCAGGCTTGTCCTGCTTTGCATCAGCCGCTGCGACCCCGCGTACAGGTCATTTTCCGCGTCTCGATGCAACCTAGCGAATGCAGATCTTTCGAGAACTGGTTCACAAGGGCGACATGCTTCCCCGGAAAATGTTGTTGTGGCCATGAGTTGATGTACACGATACCTTCCTACTATGGTAAGACGCGACGGCAAAGTCAAACGATGCGGAGAACTCTGCCTACAGCCCTCTGCGCCATTATGCATCGTTTCGCAAATGCCTTCTCTGAGATTGGTCGATGCCTCTGTCAGGTTGCGAGACGAACGCAGACGCCGTCGCTACCTCTGATGTCTTGATCGGCATTTATGGAATTCGAGCCAACGGTGAAGGCAATTTTCACATGGTGAGCAAAAGGTTCCTTGCGTGTATATTAAGACCTTGCCAATCCTCAAGAGTCAGTTTCTGGCATCGATCAACTTCTCTCTCCTTCGCATCACTTCTCAAGGATTTTCATCATGAAGACTGCTTTCGCTGTTGCCGCTCTGGCTGGCTCTGCCGCCGCCTGGCCTGTGGCCATGGAGATGGATGCCATCGTTAAGCGACAACTTGGCGCTGGCCGCAAGAACACTGGTGGCGGTCACCCAAACCCAACATTCAACGCACAGCAACAATACGTTGATGTGACCGATGGTGGTCCAAACCCATTCCGATCACCAGGAGCTCGCGACCTTCGTGGCCAATGTCCAGGATTGAACGCCGCGGCCAATCACGGATGTGGGTGTCACGATTCTCGATCTTTAACGTAGTAGCTAACAGATCATAGTCTTGCCACGAAACGGTCTCGCCAACATCCAGCAGACAGTTGACGGTCTGGGCAAGGCTTACGGTATGAGCCCAGAGCTCGCCGCAGGTCTGGCTGCCATTGCGATTCTCATCTCTGGTGATATTCCATCTACACGATGGTCTATTGGTGGCGGATTCCCCTCATCCTTGCCGCTTCTCCTCAGCAACCCCAAGGGTATTGTCGGATCTCACTCCAAGTACGAGAACGATGCATCCATCGTTCGTGGCGATGCATACTTGAACAATGGCGACGTTGGTGTCTTCCAGTGGCGATCGTGGAACTCACTCATCCAAAGCACCAACAACGGCAACGATGGTCTCACCTTGGACAAGGTCACCCAACACGCTGATGAGGTGACCACCTTCTCAATTGAGAACAACCCATACGCTTTCTGGGGACCTTTCTCTGGTCTCGTCGCGCCAGCCGCACACAACTGTGAGTGAACTCGTAAGAGCTTCATTGCTGGGTTCAACGCTAATGTACCTTGCAGTCGTTGTCAACTTCATGTCCAACCACACCGCCGAGAACCCAGGTGGATATCTCGACGAGGCCATGCTTAAGGATTTCTTCGCAGTCAGCGGTACTGGCGAGGGTGCATCTGGCAACAACCCAGGCACATATGTTCACAACCGCGGCCAGGAGCGCATCCCATTGAACTGGTACCGCCGCAACACTGCTGATGCCTACAGCCTTGCCGATGTCTTCATCGACTTGCTCGCTGGCGCTCAGACCAACCCAAACACTCTCCGCATCGGTGGCAACACTGGCACAACCAACTCCTTCACTGGTCTTGACGTGTCTGATCTGACTGGTGGTGCCTTCAATGGCGCTACACTCTTCCAGGGCAACAACCTTGCATGCTTCGCTTTCGGCGCTGCTATGGCTGGAGGTATCGACCAGCTCGATGGTGTTCTCTCGATCGTGCAGAACGCTCTTGGCCCAATCACCGGTGCCATCACCAATGCTGTTGCCGGCCTCTCATGCCCACAACTCGAGGCTGCCAACTTCAACAGCCAGCTTTTCAAGGCCTACCCAGGTGCAGGTTACGCCAACTAGAAGATTCCAAGCGATCTCGTTGAGCGAAACCCGATATCATGATGAAACTTTAGCGAAGGGGAACATTGAGAAATACTCATTGTACATATTATTTATTATACCAATTTGTTCGACATACAAACTTCCAACTCTCAATCGCACGTGTGACAGGGTGCGCACTGACAGACCGTTTGTACTGACACATAGTGACACCCTCTCAACTCTACTGATTCGCATAACTTGTCGATCTTCGTCCAACGGCATGCAGACTACCCCCAACGAGGGGTCCACCTCGTCGCCCAAAATATCATAGTATTGACAGGGATAGTAGACAGCTATCACGATCCAGAAAGGAGAAAACAAAGAAAATGCGACAATCACGAACATCACATCCACGACGTGAGGTCAACACATACTAAGTTATCTGCACATCACTCTGTAGATCTCCCTTCCAGTGGCTTCCACGTTGCGAAGTATATACAAGTATAAGAACTACCATGCGCGACACACATGGCGTGCATTTGTGCCTGTAGATCAGTTTGAGAACCAAAGTTGTGGTACCATGGCAAAAACCACATGGGCAGGACGATCGCATTGGTATAAGGCAAGAGAAAACGTGAAAGAATGGGAAAGTGGCTTGCAGTGCGGAAAGGCTTGTCTGGTATGTGTGCGATCGCTCGTGGTATATGTACGGGGAAGTTGGCACGGATGGATGCGAATGCGATCGTGCGGATGTATGCCAAGATGGGTGGACTGCTGATCGAAAGAGGAGCGGTCGCACGGGTTGGGGATATATATGATTGATGGCGTTCGCAGTTTTATGGTCTTTGATGGTCACCAGAGGGGAGATTTACAGACGAGACGACTTGCTTTCGAGATATTTCTTGGCCTGGGAGGATAGGATGTGATCAGTACTCATGCGCTTGGCATGTTGGAAGGAGCCATAACATACCTCAGCCACGGCATCATAGTCGAGTGCCCACTTCAGGAAGGCCGCCGACTCGAACTTCGCATTCATATCTGGTCTCACGTCCTTCAGGCTCTTGGCTGGCAGAGCATCTTTCTTGTTGGAAGCGGTGGTACTGCGAGCTGGTCGTATGGAGGGAAATGGCGTCGAACCGAGGAAAGAAGCACCATTGTGCTTTGCGTATGCTTTGATGCGTTCTGCTCGAGGCTTACGGAGCCGTTCCCATGTTTCGAGGATCTCTGGAAGACTTTGTGAGGGGTTAGGCTTCCGGGATATGAGGTATTGCAGCACACCGATATCTTCGACGATCATGGAGTATCCTTGTGCGGCGTGCGGTTCCTGGAATAGGTCAGAATACCCTCACTCGTGCAGGATATACGCTGCATACCATTGCGTGTGCACTGTCTCCTAATAGAGCAATGCGTCCGCCTTTGCTGGTCCAGCGTGGTAGATCTGGCAGCTCAGCTGTGAGAAAGGTGGGTAAGTATGTATGGTTCCATGCGGGAGAATGCTGGACAGATACTTACCTAACTTCCATCGATCACACACCTCTGCCATGTCCAACACGGTCGTAAGATCATCGCAGCTGCCCTTGAAATACTCTCTCACATAATGGAGATCTCCTTTCTCATCCCACAACCCGTTCATGTCGTTGTCTGCTCTGATCCCGAACAGTCCACTACAGATGCCTGTCTTTGCGTTCAGCCTTGACACCACAAATCGATCTTGCCCAGCCCACACTGTCGCAAAATCAGAGATTCCCAATCCTTTGGTCTCATCTCTTTCCAACACCTTTTCCGCTTTGACCTTGACACCATAAAGTGTAGTATCACTGATGATTGGGTCAACGTTTTTACCACAGTCCTCCAATATCGGAGCCCGAATCTTCGATCGAATCCCATCCGCAGCCAAGATCAAATCGCCTTCCAATACCTCACCACCTCCCAAGTGCACTCTAGCAAAACCCAAATTTTCATCCTCTTCAACCTTGTCTACATCAACACCAAATCTTGCTTCAATGTCTGCACCAGCATTCATACGCTCTTCTACCTTCTTCCAAAACAAAGCCATCAAATTCTCTCTCAAGACTCCCCAATCAGTCTCGCCACTAATTTCCACGCCAACATTCTTCGTCGCAATGTCTCCAGTGTTCACACTTCGGATCAGGAAGCCTCTTGTCACATCTCCGATTTTCTCAAGATCAGCTTTCAATCCCCAAGAATGTAGGATTCTCGAAGCGCCAGGACGAATATTCATGCCTCCGCCCGAAGGCGAAAGATGGGGACGGCGTTCGAGAAGTGTGATCTTATGCTTGTTGGGCCCATTGGTTGATGTATCCGAGAATGCTATGGTGGCAGAGAGCCCGCCAAGCCCAGCGCCGATGATGATGATGTGCATGTTCCTCCTGTCAAGGGTATCCTTCGCACGACGAAGGTTTACCGGACTTGGCAGTCGTCGGTATGGTTCCTATAGACTGGAATGGGCTGATGGAGGACAGTTCCCTAGAGCTTCAAAGGTTGGAAAACAGAATGAATGTCATGAAGTCTTGGAAGAGAGAGCTCCATCGAGACATGCGATGTTCGGTGGTACTGTCGTTATGTACTGGTCGAATAATCATGTGAAAGGCCCTACTGGGTATGTGAGACTGAGTTGGGGAGTCCTTGCTCAGCTGAGTCTATGTAAAGCTTGTTAGTCAAGCCCGGTATAACCGTGCCGGCAGCTCCTACCGAGAAGGATCTCTCTTGCTGTGGTTGCCTTTTGCCTATGTTGAAGGAATACATGTTAATTTTCAGTGCCCGAACACATCACGTTACGTTTCGACATACAAAGTGTGGTCGGCTATGGTTGCCGCTTGCCGAGGAAGTTTCTGCCCCGGCGGACTTACCATTCTCCCTCAACAGTCGACATCCTGCGGTTGTACTTCAATCACATGTCATCGAAACCACACCTGGAAACATCGCCAAATGTCTCAACAGTGCCCAGTCTTTGCCATGCCAGGGTGAGGGCAACTAATTCGCGCAAATGTCGTCTATGGAAGTTCGGACTCGGATTCCGTGATTTTGAGCAAGTACAACATGGGTCAAGAGTCTTTGCCCTACACGCCTATACTGACTCTTCCAAATCGGGCAAAAGCCCTGCTGGGACTGACAAGGCAAAACTAAGGCTCTCGAAGAATCCGTGCGTATGCGATGCAAGACTATTTGTTTTGAAGCCGAGGCATAACCCGGCACTGCGTGGCCAGCTCAGGGACGAATACCTGGCAAAGTCTTGCTTGGAAACCTCGAATGAGAGTTCGGGTCCATGGCTCAGATGCAGCCAAGCGAGCGAAAACGAATTTGGTCCAACCTGGCTATGGGCCATTGAAGGACGGCACCACAGGATCCAGCGAAGTCTTCGAGCCAGGACTTCTCAGAAGTATCGTGCTATTATGATGGTTATAGTCGATTGGCCGCGCGCTGGACGCTATGATGGAAACAGTGACGTTCAACGAATTAAACGCCGCTGTGGCCGAGGTCCACCTCAAGCTCTGCAGAATCGTAGCATTGTGTTGTTGCTCGACAAATATACCGTGCCGCGACTCATTGGTGGCACAGTATAGCACGAATCTTGGTGCAAGGCAAGCCATCACACTTTGCACTAGGTGCCGTGTGGCGCTCCCTTTCAGCTAAGCCACCGCTGGCTCTCGAGTATTCCGTTGGCCGTGACTACGATTGATCACTTTGCGACTGTCACAAGCAATTCGGTCTGGAAAACAGGTCTACGTGTAAGGAGACTATGCATCGGCTTCCTCGACAATCCTCTCGTTATATGTGTCTAATCCCAAGAGCAAATGCTAGGTATGCAAGGATGCCGCGCCAAACGAGCCAAGCTGTTCTGGACCCAAAGAAGAATCTCGGCGCTATTTCCGGCCAGCAGACATTGGTGCCTTCAGCCAGCCACAGGAAGATGGCTTCGCTAGATGCACTATTTCGTCCGCGCTCCTTGTACTGATTCGCTCATGGAAACAGCCTCGTGGTGTCCATGCATCTATCAATGCATTAGTGTATTTCAAGATGTTGGCCAGCTCCTCGACTTCCTTCCCACTACAGAGCCACGTGGAATGCCTCGCCGGACCATGGAGGACTTGACAAAATAACCTCCTCGTGCTGCTACGCCCCTAGTCGAATCTTCTGGTGCTTCCTCAACATCAGCAATGCGTTTAATCACTCTGTTGGCTGTTGTCCTGTCAGTCGCGGTGGCACCTGCGACTACAGCATCGATCAATGAAATTACCGAACGAGCTCCAAGCACATGCGGCCTACGAGGTACTGACGGCAGGACTCGAAAGTTTCTGAGCCAGAGTCGGTGCAGCTTCTCTCAATGCGTTGCCAACTGCAGAAAATCGTCCAAGTGTCAAGCCTACGGGTACGGCGAGAATCAGTGCCGCCTCTATTCGGCGACATGTTCTAGCTTTGTACGACGCGACTCCAGGTCACCCTATGCATTCTACGACAGGACATGCCGCAATCCGTCCCCTCCAACGACCACCACGAAAACGACGGCGCGAACGACGAGCAAGACCACAACGACGACTTCGAGAAGAGGGGCAGTTTCTACAACGGGCTCTAGTAGAGGTGCAACTACAACGACGACTACTTCAAGTCGAACGACAACAACAACGAGTAGACCTACAACATCGACGACTACAGCTACGTCAAGTACTTCTAGGAGTACTACAACCACAACGACTTCGCCGGCTGCTGACCCAACACTCAAGTCGTTCACACTCCAAGCGTTCGGAGTCGGGAATGCTCTCAATGGCGCGAGCGCTGCGTTGTCGGGAGATCAACTCAAATTTAGCGAGAACAATGCGGCGTCTGTTTTGTCGACCACCTCCGGCGGTCGACTGATTGACAAAGTAACTGGCAGAGTCGCGAATGTACAACGCAACAATCCGTCAGGCCGGAGACGACAGATTGAGCTGGGGTCAATTGTCTTGTTCTCTACCCCGGAGCAGATCGCTATGCCATCGAATGGACACATTCCTTGCGTGTGTAGTCTCAGCGAGGCAAACGTACTCAGCTGTAGCTGCGATAATCTCACTGGTTTTGTGGTGGACTCTACTGGACTGCTAGGTATTGGTCAGATTGCTGGCTTCAACTCTCTGGAGCTGCGAGGGATCACGCAAATTCCCAATGTTTCAACGTCGACGACGACCAGATCAGTGACTACTACTAGGGGCACGACGTCCTCAACGAGGACAGTTACGACTACTGTACGGTCTTCCACGAGTCAAACTACTACCACACAGCCGTCAACTGTGACAAGCTCTACAATACGCCTGGCAACAAGCTCGACGATGTCTACATCCTTGTTGGTGACAAGCAGTACAAGCAGCTCCAGAAGCGCAACAAGCACGACGAGCAGGACAAGCTCAACCAGCGTGACGAGCAAAACAAGCACGACGAGGACGAGCACAACAAGCACGACTAGCACCGCAAGCACAAGCAGCGCGGCAAGCACAAGCAGCACTGCAAGCACAAGCAGCACTACAGCACCCACTACTACTGCTAGCACAAGCAGCACTGCAAGCACAAGCAGCACTACAGCACCCACTACTACTGCTAGCACGGAGCAGTCCACGACCACGACTGGCGGGATCACATCGGTTTCTTCCTCCTCTTCGACGACGACCTCTTCGATAACCACGAGTACCTCAACCACCGTCGACCAATTCTTTGCTCCCTGGTCCACATCGTTGGCGTTCCCTACGACTTGCGCGGGCAGTTTCTATCTCCAGGGCATGAGAAATGGTACACCCTTCTATATCTCAGGTAACGGGATCTACATCCAAACTGTCACATCCATTGCCGATGCCACAAGGTACATACTGGACGGGAGAATTCTTCGCGACAGCACTGCTGCCTGGGCCAAACTTGGCTTTGTCTATCCTGAGGACAGCGTTGTTCACAGACACCGATTAATAGAGCTCCAGGCTTTGATCAGGCCCCCGTGGTCCTGCTTCTTGAATGACGGTATCCTCACCTGTAAGGATCCGCGATACCCTTGCTCTTTCGATCTCGATACCAACCAGCTCACTTGTACAAATAATGATGGGCCTGACGTCCTTGATTTCCAGCTCTGTGAGGGTACCGACAACTACCTGCGGATCGGGAAGGGCTTGCTCCCAGAAAGTTGCACAAGCATTGCCTTGACCAGCGTTGACGCATGTAGTGTCAACAATAATGGTGGCGGACCCCTGTCCACGTCTTCTACAACCTCGGCATCAGCTTCGTCAACATCGGGTCCCGCTCCACAATGCACTGGTTTCCTCATCGAGGCCGCTGGTGGCTATTTGTCTACCGCTGCCGACTCTGATACTGACAGATATGCCGAGTCTGAGTATGTCATAGCACGCACCCGGGCTTCCAGGTATACTCTTGATGGCACACGACTACTCACCAGCGACGGTCGAGTCTTGGCCAGCGTTGGCTACGAGGGAAAGGTCCGCTTCGTCGAACCTGCTTGGGCCCGAGCATCTTTCATGACCGAAATGGCCTGCACTATCGCCGATGCTGGCACGCTGAGCTGCTACAATCCACTCGAGCCTGGCCTGAAAGATCTTCAATTCTGCCAGGAAGGTATTCGCAGCTTTCTGAACGTCGCGGATGGTCTCTATACGGATGGCAACCAGTTCTGCGTAATACCCAGTCCCACCTTCACCGCAGTGTCTTCGTGTGGCGACGGCAAGGACGGAGGCTTTCCGGACAGGTCAGCGAGCTGCTCCGGGGCTCCAAAATGGGCTATCAAAGTCGCCAGTCAATCGCCATCCGGAGATGGAGTCATCGACGTGGTAGGACGCTACCTCTACCAGATACCAGCCACTGATCTCACATCTGGAAACCCAAGGATGAACCTGAGCATCGCCGAGGATGTCGGTTTTGCGGGAGCAATGCTATCGCGCTTCCCCAATGGTGATCGATGGGTCAACGAGAACTACGACGCCGCTTTCAGCACAACTGATGGATACTCTGGTGATCCTTTCGACCGACAGTTCTTTTCCTTTGACAAAGAAATGCGAGGATACCATGAGCGCCTGCCGAATGATGAGGTCTCGTGCACGTTCAGTGTACGAACCAAACAGATGAGCTGTGCGCATACTGTGATTCGGTCTGGCGGAAGGACGAAGCATGCGGATACGTTTTACCACTGTCCTGCCAAAGACGAATTTCTGCGCTTCTGGACCTCGGATGGCGTTACCGGCCCAGATGGGTATCGAGGGCCAGATTGCGTGAGGGTTACTTTGCAAGCGGTTTGCGTGGATGGATGCTGTCCGAAGTTGTTCCTCGATGATTGGATCTGGATGGGGAGCGTTTGATCATACAAACCAATCTCCGAGGTTGTGACTTGGAGTCCTGATATTCGCCATCGTTGCCCCGATGCATCACTGCGCGAGGCTCAATCCACGATTTATTCAAGCTGAGTCCGTGGAGGTTGCTAAAGTCTGAGAAAGAGATTGGAGCAGGAGAGACTTCAACATTCGGGTATGATCTGAAGGGAACCAGATTTGGATTTCGCGGGTCTGTCTGTGCACCACATACGTAAGGCGACGACTATCTATGCACTAGCTACATACAACCATCGAGGTCGAGAAACGGAGACCACAAGAAGTCCCGGATTTGAGTTGCCTACAACACACAGCTGATCTCAAATTGGCATGCAGCAATCAGAGTAATGGGAGTACATGCGTAGGTGGTCAAGCACCTGGACCTCATCCACACTTCCGAACTCCACGCCATGTCCACAACTCAATCACTCTAGTTTCGACGAACACCAGCACAAAAGCTCAAGCAGTCCTGCGAAGAGACACGCCCTGACATTAGTAACACCGGAACACGGCCGAGACCAATCTTGCCTCCCTTCAGAAAAGGTACAACTCCTCAAGGATGGCCACTTTCTGCCACTCTGCCAGCACGCGTCCATACAACGCCGCAACGAACAACGAATGTGCCTTGCGCGTTCTCAGACAGAACCCAAAGACATTTCCGGGCTCGGGAATGCTGTTGACGTTGAGAATCGCTCCGATTTGCGTCACCGTGCAAATTCCAGGTTCAATGAACGGCAATGGATTTCCTGTGATGATGTCGCCTAGGCGCTCATCGAAAACCACCATCTTTGTGAGCGCATAGCGAGGAATGGCAAGATGCGGGGAGGGTGCGCAAGGAATCGCAGTGGTTGGACCGAAGACGCGCTTCTCAATGATTTCCGTGTAGGATGCCCCTAGCTCCTGTCGATCGAGCGGCAAGCCGAACTTGGCGAGGTCCTTCAGCGTGAAGCCGAAAGGCAAGTTGTCGATGCTGGAATAGAATTCGTCGATGTTGCTGACGTTGGGCATCAGTAGTGCTCTTAGCCCAGCAAAGCCTGTGTTGGAGTTAGCTCTGAGCGCTTTCAACTCAGGGTAGTACGTTTCGTCGTGCGCATGAGCGAATAGACACGCAATCAAGAACAGCGAATTGACGATCCTGTCGAATGTCTGCTGGTCGACTGCCGTCTCAGCCTCACCCATCTTCAATTTGGCCCACTGAATACTGGCAACTTTGACGGGGAAGCCGGTTTTCAAAGGGTGCTTCCAAATGCCACGTCTCTTCTGGAAGGAGAAGACATAATCTCGTAGGCTCAACGGGCATGGATACCCCATCAGTGCTCGCAGTTCCTCGTCGATCTTCGCCTCAGCTCGAGCACGCATGGGATTGTGGATCAAGACTCGACTGCCCGTTGCATCGATGACATCTCTGATCTCAGTACAAATTCCGCGCGCAGCCTGCACTTCCCTGGCTGTAAGATTTGATAGCACTTGGGTTTTCATCTCTAGCGGGAGATCGAGGAAGCTAACCGGAGTGGGGTGGGTAGTGTTTTGGCTCGCCATGCTTGAATTGTGATTTAGAGCTCGCGAATCAAGCAAGCACGTGTGTGTGACGGTGAAAGTCGACGTTGAGGTCTGATCTAAGGCGGAGAAGGGTGTCTGACTGTGAGATTGAGAAGTGTGAGGGAGATACCCTATGTGTTTGAGCGGGCCTTGCGCAGAGTGAATGACTTTGTCGCTAGTGAAGGACCACGACGAAACCTTCAAAATGAAAGCCACGTGCACAGGACAATTCAGTCTCGAATCCAGCTTTCGGTGATCATCCCTTTGTCTAGATCCACGAGTAAGATCAAGTTCTTATGAGTCCTCTACTAATTCAGGTCAACCTTTGAATTGAGAAATGGATAAAGTCAGACCTCGAGTGCAGCCATTTTCTGCCACTGCGTGTAAGACTTTCTTTCCTTGATTGGTGTAAACGATATCCTGCCAGTTGGCCCGTTTGGGCTTCTCTGTCATGCTCGTCGTGCCATCAACGTGTATTGGTGCTGCCGAACCTGTAACGCAACAATCCCTTTGTGTTTAGACGATTTCTTTGTGCTTGCGTTGCCCTCTTACAATGGAGTATCGAGGGCAGTTCGATCAACCAACACTACGATATTGTGTCAAAATCTTTGCTCGAGTCCGTGATACTATCACAATGTAAAGTTGGCATATACAAAAGCCTCAACCATTCGCCTTGCATGTGTACATCTCTTGCTAACCCAAACCTTTAGCAGCAGACGACTCTCGACAGTACCTACAACTACGCGTCTCGCACCACAAACCATTCGCCATAAAAGCTGCTGGACAGCTGAACCACACTGAATCTCCCCTAAAACCACAGTTCTTACCATGGACTTCGTACCCCGGAACATCTGGGACGTACTTCCATTCTCTAAGAACCCAGGTGGCCAACCCAGTATCTGCCAGACTTGCGGCCAGGCGGGACATATAGAAGACAACCACGCCGCAATTCCAAACCCGAACGCAATAACAACGATTCAGACACTGCCACCTGAGTTGATGCTCAATGTCCTTGCGAACTTGCCCGCGAGAGAAATCCAAGGCTGCCGAGCTGTTTCAAAAGGGTTTCGTGAGCTGATAGATACTCCAACGAACGATGCAGCACTCTTGCGCACTGTTCAAGAACGGTATGATGGCTTGGCGGACGCTGAATATCTCACCGGCACTCCCGAAGAACCCAGCTTTCTCAAATTTCTCTTCACTTACCTGGCTAGGCGTGGAGTCTGGAGATCTACCGAACACACGTTGCGAAACATAGAGATTGCCGTTGCTTTCTTTGCAGCGAGCGCCTCCCCCGCAATTCGGCCTCTGGTCCACGGTGAGCACGTAACCATGAATGGCATGCACTACGATGCGCCTCTGCATCTCTTCGCGTGGCTCAATTCTGTCGGGGCGGCGTTGGTTCAGGCTTACATCGACACTAACTTGCCGTATCTCACCACAACCCCCGACGGTTGGACACCGATAATGTGCGATGTTACCACGATCGACCGATTTCTTGCAATCGTGGACAGCACAGAGGCTTGCCACGATTGGAGAGCTGAGGCCGAACAATGGGGTCTAACGTCACTGAGTCGTGAACAGATCCGTCAGTGGTACCTCGACATCAAGGCTCGCAAAGAGCCGAAGGTCCCTTCTCAACCTCCGTCAGCAAGCAAAAGCATTGGCCGCAACGGTCTCCTCCACATCCCACAGTCTGGTGACGCATGCCTCGAAATCCCGAAGCTCGTCATTACTACCGTCCGCCATTGGCCACAATGTCCTGAAGTTCTCGAGTGGGACTTGGACGGATTCACTTGTATTCGCTATGGTTGGCTGAAGAGCACCGAACTGAGCGATATACTCGGAGTGACTGTTCCAGAACTTGATTTGGGAGGAGCCTATTGTATTCGAAGCACGTGGGCCGCCATGACTCTCTTCAAGGCCAAAAAAGGGAAAACCTTGACAGCTTGGGAGCGGGCTGCCATACTAGAGGAGCTCTACGTGTTTTGAAAAAGCGATGTAAGGCTTGTTGTGAGCGTACACAGAAAGCATCATGATATGTCCCATTAAATTGCTTCATGTTGAGACAGGTTAGCACCGGTTGCTGACTGTGAACCCATCAATCATCCTATCCAGCATTTGGCACACTTGCTGCCGATGTTCAGGATGATCGACGTGCTATAACAGCAATCTGGTAGAAAGCATGCAAGCATTTGAGCATCGGATGACACACTGCTACTACCACTCTGCGCGAGTCCTGTCTGTGTTCCACGCTTTCCATTGCATGGATGCAGGCAGCGTCCATCCCCGCGTCTTCTTTTTCCTGAGCTACTTCAACCAATCATGCCTCTATCTTTATGCTTACACTGCTTCTTTATACACCTTTAACTCCTTTGTCATACACCTGCTCCACTATGCCATTATCCTCTGACGTGTGAGCATCACATTATGGTTATATTTTTCATGCCAATGGTGCTACTCGTATCAATGTCCAGTATAAGATTTGTCAACGGCAGTTGCCGACCCCGAAACCAGAAAATCACATCTCCCTTCAAGATAAACTCAGCACACAATCGACATAGTTCCTTTCGAAAAGCCCTCAAAAGATCAGCATTGCAAGAGACCTCAACAATCGAAATGAAATACATTGCAAACATCGAATCAATGCTACGCGCCGACAGAATTAAGCAGCAGATGAAAGGTCAAGTCTGCCAGACGTGCGGTAAGTCTGGCCACAGCAGTGAGCAGCACGCTGCTATTCCGTCGCCAAATGCGACGACAACGATCCAAACCCTACCAGCAGAGCTAAGGCTCGAAATCCTCTCTTCACTTCCAGCTAAAGACATCCAGCGTTGCCGTGGTGTGTCAAAGGACTTCCGTAACGTGGTCGATGTCCAACAGAACTCGCTCCTCAAGGCCGTACGAGGACGATATGATGGTCTTGAAGACGCTCACTACTTCGTTGGCTCTGTCGAAGAGCCAAGCCTGCTGAGATTCTTGTTCTTCCATCTGTCAAGGAGGGGAATTTGGTGTTATCCTGCTCACACGCGCTACTTCTTGATCCAGGCGACTCGTCAGTGGTGTGCAAATTGGTCGCCCACGATCAGAGCATTAGTAAGCTATCTCGACCTCGAGGCCGACGCGGACTATCCTTTCGCACTATTTGAGAAGTTGGACGGTGTCGTAGAGGGCATTGTGCAAGCATACATCGACACCCATTGTCCGGAACTCTTCACCGGTAGACATAATGGTGAGGACTACCAGTTCCAAGATGTCAGTACCCCCGAGAAATTCCTCGCGATCTTTGACAACACTGAGCACGACACCAGCTTGATAGACGAAGCCGAATATTATGGACTGCCTCTTGACCGCGAGGAATTCCGTCAGTGGTACATCGACATCAAGGACCGCAAGGAGCCTCGCATTCCCTCGTACCCACCATCGGCTAAGGATAAGACTGGTAACCACGGGCTTCTCCACGTACCACGACTCGGTGATCCATGCCTTCAGATTCCGGACTTCGTCCTCACTCGGCTCCAAATCATCAACAGTCAGAACTACAGGGTGCCAAGGGAATTTATCTTCGAGTACAAGGAATTGGGAGAGGTTCTAGGCGAGAACATTCCAGATCTGGGAATGGATGGAGCATATTGTGTGCGCTCCAAATGGGCGTTCGACCTTCTTCTGAGCGCAAAAAAGGGACGAGTCCTAGCGCCATGTCAGAAGGTCGCTGTGCTGGAAGATCTGTGCGTGTTCTAGAAAGAATGACGGGGATCTCAGTGCATGAAGCAAAAGAGAACGCTGTGTCGCGTACTAAATGTAAGGGCTCAGACGTTTGAACAAGCATAATCAATGCTTTTCATCAGGTAGTGGCCTAGTAATGTGTCTCTTTGACGCTAGTAAGAAGGTCCAAGAAACACAAGATCGATGGCCCACAGTAGCTCTCGTGTCAAGTAATTCGCCCACAGATCAATACTACTAGAAAGAAAATGTGTTCCGAGCAGCCTCTAATTCCTCCACCAAACCATCAATACGTCCACGTAAACGTATAAGTCATCAAGCATGAGGCTCGCACTAGGCGGAAGAGGGAAGCTCTAAGCATTAGCTCCTGAACGATTCTCGAAGGAACGCCGGAAGCAAGATCGGAAGGTCTCTCTCGAAGGATTTAAACCATTAGCCGCAGTCGACATTCTTGCGCCCGTTCGGCAGGCGTAGAGAAACACTTCCTAAGATTCCTATAGGGATAAAATAAAAGATCAACAACAATTACATTTCTTACCCTTTCTCAACCTAATGACCGCATAACACAAATTTTTCCTCTACGACCTCCCCATATCCTCAGCCCAATCAAACCAACCCATCTAGTTCCTCAAAAAACATACAACTCCTCAATCACCGCCGCCCTCTGCATCTCCGTCAACTCCTCCCCACCAAGCGCCTTCCCAATCAACTCATCCGCCCATTTCGATTTCACACACCACGTCCAATGCGGGTAAAGCTCCTCACAAGGCCATCCTCCCAAGACTCTGCTCAATTGCTTTGCCGTACATCGGCCTGGGATTCGATGAGTCTCTCGCGGAAAGACGTCAGAGGCGCAGTCGGAGTAAGTGTCGCTGTTGTCGAATTCGAGATCCTCTTCGTTGAGTTGGTACCAGTATTCGAAATCTGTGAGGACGTAGGGTGGGATGGCTAGAAGTGGGGAGGGGCCGAGGGGGATGGAGATGAGGGGTGGGGTGGTGGTGTCGTCGTCGTGATCGGAGAGGGAGGAGGAGGAGGAGACGCGGGGTTCTTGCTTCGCGACGATTTCTCCGTACCATTGCCCTAGTTGAGCTCTACTCAGCGGTAAATCAAGCTCATTGATCAGGTGATTGAGGTCAGCCTGGTAAAGACTGCCATCAATGACCTCATAGAATTTTTCCAGGGTACTCACATCGCACATGTCATGGGTCTCGAGGCCATCAGTATCCTCCGCTTCAAAGAAATCCGGAAAGTGAGTGTCGATGTACGCTTGACTCAGAGCATATGCGATACGTCCAAGGAAGTTATAGACCATTTGCGCTCCAAAGTGCATAGGGTCAGCAGCGAATGTGTTCCGGAACGTGGACGAAACGTGTAGTGCCCACTGCTTCGCAGCTGAATGAGCAATGTGAGCATTTCGTTCTCTGCTCCGCCAGATTCCTCTCCTGGCGATCCAATGGAATAGGTACGAGAGTAGACTCTCCTCGCAATCGGTTACAAGAAAGAAGTCAACGAAAGACTCCTGTTCTGTTGCGCCGCGGTCAAGTATAGGTTTTCGAATTGCCGTCTGGTTGTCATGCGAATCGATTAGCTCCTTGAAGTCGCTGCAGACTCGACGGCACTCTTGTACCTGGTTTGCTGGAAGGTGGGATAAAACCATCAACTTCACTTCGGCCGGGAGGTCGAGAATTGTGGCTGATGGTGTGCTCGCGGCACGGGTGGTGGTGTTCGGATTGGTCGACATTTTGATTTCAGCCGTTCGTGTAGCTGTCCAGCAGCTCTTCCTCTCAGGCTCGTTCGAGCTTTCGGTAGGCAGAAGGTCTGTATCGAGTGAGCTTGTGGAGACAGGTTTTGGAAACTGGCAATTTGTAGTATCTGAATCGAGGTGGACACGCGCGATCGTATCATTACGTGGAATATTTATCTTCGCGACTGAACACAGGGCACTTGGTGAGACTTGAACAATACCATTTTCAGGAATACAAAGCCGTTGTTGACAAGTCCTGTCCAATCGGCTTTTCGGGTCTTTGCGAAGAACAATGAGCCAATGACCCCGGCTCGTGGTGCCTTCTCTCGTAGACCAAAAGAAAAGCCTGATCGTGCCAAAGCGATGCCACCAGTACCACGATATGGTATTATACTGCAGTGCGATCAGCGGTTACGCTTCAGATGTTCAGGAATCCTGAGACGAGTTAACAAGGAACAAGCACCGCAAGCTCTGTAGCTAGCACTGATTCCCGTCCCATGTAGCCTTTCCACTCCTCAGCTTCGTCCTCAAAAGACATGAAGCTCCTCAAGCAGCGCAGCCTTCTGAATTTCCGTCAGAGCCTTTCCACCGATCGCTTCGCAGACTAGATCGTAAGCCCACTGCCACCGTACATACCATGCCGCGTATGGTTCAACGACCGGTATACGGCAGCCGAGAAATTCTCTCAAGTCTTTCGCCGTACATCGCCCGTGGGTCTCAACTGCAACTGGGCGAGGGTCTCCGATAGAAGTTGCGAAGTCATGTTCTTGATACCAGTAACTGAACCCTGTCAGGAGGAGTTGCGGAACAGTCAGCTGTGGTGAAGGTCCGCGGGGAATGTTCAGAAGGGCAGTGCTGTTTTTGTAGGCGACCGGCGCTCGTCGCGCGATAATACGGTCGTACCATCTGCCCAGCTGGGCTCTGCTTAGGGGCAAGCCGAGATGGGTAGCCAGATATTGTATATCGACTTGCTGGATGCGACTGTCGATTACACTGAAGAACTTTCGCTTGGTACTCACATCACACATCCGTGTCGCAGTGTTCTCGGTACCAACAAAAAGGTCCGGAAAGTGAACATCGATGTAAGCCTGCACCAACGCCTCCGCGATAATCTCCAGCAGTCGATCTGCGCACCGCAAGACGACAGGGTACGCAGTATTGGTGCGGAACATCGTGTGCAGCATCGCCTTGATCTCGTCTGAGATGCGTATTGACCATTGCCTTGCAGCAGATCGGATGATCCATCGATTGCGTTCGATGTCTGGCCAAATGCCGCGGCACGATATCCACGTGAAGAGGGAGGTGAACAAGCTCTTCTTGTAGGGCGAGGTAATTACATTAAGAAGAGGCCAGCGACGTTTAGCTGCACGAGCGCGAATGGGATCGATGATCGCTTTCTGATTTTCCCTCGAGTTGATGAGCTCTGTGAACTCCCGACAAACTCGGCGACAAGCTTGAATCTGTCTGCCTGGCAGGTGGGATAGAACTTGCAGTTTCATTTCGGCCGGCAACGCGAGGAGTGCAGGAGGTGCGTCATCTACGCTGGTCGTCTTCTGTTGAGAGGACGACATTGTAGTCGGTATGTTCGCGTGCAGGACACTGGCGGCAGCTGTTCGCTGGTAGAAAGGTGAGCAGTCGGTGTGCAGGAAGTTGAGGCAAGGTTCACGAAAGTGTCTTGGTCGCGCCGCTTTGCGAGATGCATGTATTTGTAGATGTGTTGCGACGACTCAGTCACGTTTGCTGAGTGAATGTCGCAGATGTAAGTGAACACGGAGTTCCACGTGATAAGCCCTTTGTGCTGCACGAGAGTTTCGGCTAGGATCTTCCATGTACTGGAGGACGATAGACGAAGAGAACTTGATCGGTGAAGTCCAGGAAGCCGCGACTGGCGCCCGAATTAGCGCCTGGTTGCCTGATGGAGAAGTCGATGCGAATCTTCGCCAAATGAGAGGTCAAGACCTGATCGACGCCCGTCTTTCCAGATGGATTGAGACAGTAGCTGTAGAAGCGCAACCCTATATCCTGCCTCGGAGGTCCAGTCCATGAGATTCAAGGTGTGTGCTCATTAGGGAAGAAACCATAGAAAAAGGAGTGGATCTATAGGTGAATGCCAAGCCCGATCTTGCCTGAGGCCATGGACCAACTTGTCCCTCTTCCTGTGCTGAACGTCTCTTGCAGGCAATAGTGGCGTGCGTGTTGCCTGTGGAACACTACGGATCCTTCTCAGACTCTTGATATCATGGGGTCTATCTCAGAGCCCGACTCGAAGGACCGAATTGCGCTAGGAGACGTACCCTCGAAGTCAGCGCCACCGTGTCTAGAATATCTGAATCAGCCTTCTCACAACCAACAGCATTTCACTCACCACTAATCAAAGAATCTGCTCCCACATAGGAGAATGATACAAATGTTCTAGGATTCATGCTCGCTCGCTCGCACTGCGCGGCCTGTACAATGTTCTCAAACATACCGAGCCTGGTTCTCTGCTTGCCCAATTGTATGCTCTTCTGCATCTATGTTCAATTCACAACCCAGCCAAGCACAACACGATGCTCGCAAATACGCCCATACAAATGCATTTCATAGGTGCTCTTCCCATCGCACAGGATTCTCCAGGTTCGTGAACAAGCTTAGACAGACAATTTCGCAACACCAGCAGCCGCAGTATCCGCCTCAGCAGAGCTCGCTTGAGCAGCAGCAGCCGGCTTCTCGTTTTCTTTCGCTTCCAAAGTGTGCTTCAGGGAAGGATGATTGCCGCCTCGTAGGTAATCCTCGAATTCACCAATTCTCTTCCCACCAAGCTCCCATCGCTTCTTGTAGGCATCACGCTTCTTGGTGAACTCCGCTTCGAATGCAGGCCAGTAAATGGAGTGGTCGTAGTCGAAAGGGACGTCTCCACCGAATTCGTTCCAGAGCTGCTCCTTGGGTATGTAGTTCGACATGTCCTCGTTGAACTTCATCTTCTCTCGGGTCACAGGATCGATGAAGGGCGAGATGACCTTGAAGAAGGCATTGACATACCAGGGTGTGTCAGTAATGAGCGCTCGTCCCAGGCGCTCCGGGTTGTGATTCTGTAGAATGTCCAGGACAGCTCTTGCCTGACCCATAGTGGGGATCGCGCCGCTCTTGGCGTTTTTGAAGTTGATGATGAGGCAGTTGCTTTCCTGCCCAGCTGGCATCATCTCAAGTGTCCGGTCGAGCATATAACATAGATGGTGGATTTGACGATCCGACATCTTCGTGTTCTGCCTGCCTGGGTTCAGGTAGAGACACGGACGCTGCTCCTTGTCAAAGCCAAGTTGTATTTGCTTTCCCGTTTCATTCTCAGGACTGATGTAGTCGTGTGTGAAAGTGTCCGCTCCGTATTCTCTTCGCCAGCTCAATGTGCCTTGCAATCTCTTCAATGCGTCTGCTGTGACCCATTTTGTTGCACGCAGGTATCTCAGAAGGCACTCTCGCGTCAAGAACATGCGTTCTCGATCTTCCAGAGGCGCTGAGGGCGCACCCTTGGCGTTGGAGGTTGGGATCGTGGTCCATTGGGAGACCTGTGCAAGTACAGCGGCGTACTTGGTCTCCTGCTCGGCAGTGAGTTTCGGAAGTGGTGTAGGTTTGGTCGAAGCGGCTGGTCGAGGGATCGGGGTCTTCAATGGCCCATCTGTAGGCATCTTCCACTCCTCCTCCTGTTCGCCGGCAAACGTGGCAGCAGCACTACTAGCAGGCGTTGTCCCGGACGCAACTGACTTGAATGAACCTCCCGATCCGACTGATGCTGAACGCGAAGGATTTGCTGAAGTTGCTGTGCCAATGACGGCCGTCTTGTGCTGAGGCACGCTCGCCCCCGGCGTGACTGTGACATCTGCCATGGCGGGCAATGACAACTGCTCGCGTGAGGTGCAGTCAATTGCCACTTCTCGGTCTAGTTCTCGTTTGCTGCCGGCGCACCCTATGGCTGGCTGTCGGTCGAGTTGTACAAAGCGAGCGGCGTGAGAGTACAGATACTCTTCAGGAGAAAAAGTGGTACGAGGGGTAAAACAAGCGAGTGCGGTGAAGGGCGGAAGGATGTGGTGTGGTGGGAGGATTGCCGGTCTGCCTTCCTCTGTTGGTCGTAGCTGAGCAGCGCGCCAAACGATTTATTGATGAGACTTTCAGGGTCCTGCTCATCAATTGACTTTCCCTTGACACTCCTTGGCCGCGACTCGTTCTTGACCACACGACAAGCGGTAATGATTCGGATCAGTAGGATCGGATCAGTATGAAGACTCTGCAAAACTCACGAGGTCCAAAAACCTCGTACGTTGTTGCTTATTATGTACCGAATCTGTGAACGCCGTTTCCTCCCCATCCCTGTCAGAAATCTTGCATTACGAAGGACTCGGCCGCATCAAACCCCCGGTTCCGACAACCTCTTCACCAATCTGACATCACTTCGGCCAGGTACAAGCGCGCCGGGATGCTTACGGACGAGGTCTCCGGCTGACTTCACCTCATCTCGTAGAACTTTCAATACTCCATTTGTTAGCAGAGTGCGTGGGTATGAACTAGAATCCTCCAGGAACGATCGGGATTTGTGAATGCATGAGCGAACGGCCAACTTGGATCACAGTAGATCGTCTATGCATATCTATTCGTACCGATCGTATATCATCGTATCCGAGATCTGTCGTTTTCGTCCGACTTCGCATGTCTTGGCAGCTGACTTATCCGTATGTAATCATGGAATGGAACACAACACGTACCTCCGTAGTACGGAAGTCCTGCAAAAAGTTCAGTCATCTTCGCACATCTGTTATGGTCTCAAAAGTAGTCTCGATCAAATGCAATTATTGACTTTTCTCTACGGAGTCTACAGCAGCAACTCAAACGCAGATCAACTTATACGAACAAAACAGTCGTAAAGGTAGCCAATCATCGAGCGCCCTTTTCCAAGCTAAGAGCAGCAGCATTCGCACAGCACCAACGCTTTCGTCAACTCGTACACATCATGACCTTCGTTGCCACCAATGCTTTTTCGTCTCGTCAGTCCGGCGACAGCGTCTCCAAGCACCTTTGCCAAGCCAACAGCAACAGCATAGCATCTTCAAGCACCTTTCTCAAGCCAACAGCAACAGCAAAGCATCTACTCCGACACATCATCCGCGTCGCCGCCACCACGTCCCAATCCCATCAGCCCGGCGACAGCATCGTCTTCCAGCGTGGACTGCTCTTGCTCATCCGCCGTGTCGACATCCTCCATCTCGACCTCGGTGGTAGTCTTCTTTTTGCCTTTACCCTTGCCCTTACCCTTGGCCTTGCTCTTCTTGTGTGGACCATCCTCATACGCCCTCAGCTTCCTGCTCTCTCCGCCGTTCTCCTTGTAATCCTCGCACATCTTCCACATCAGCCTCCTCATGCGCTCGTCACTTCTCGCAGACTCCAGACCAACCAAGCCAAACTTCTCGTTGAAGAGCTCAGCAATGCGTCGAGGAGACTGCTTAGGCATCTTGCCCTCAGCTTCCTTCACAAACTCCCAGACCCAGTCGAGATGCTCGGTCGTGTACTGGAAGATTGGCGCATCACGCTTCTTCATCCAGCCATCGCGGCGAGCGGACTGGTCGCGGTACTTGTTCAGGCTGTCGATCCACTTCTCATCGTCCCAGGCTCTCTCTTGACCGCGCGGCCAGATAACCCAGCGTAAGCCATCATAGTACCAGAGCTTGTGGGGCTCTGGCACGCCAACCACGGCAGGTGCACGGTCGAGCGTGATCTTGCTAGTGACCTTGTTCCATATGTTCTCGAACTTCTGAGTGTGGTATTTCTTCTTGATTTCCCTGCCTTCGAGGTCATGGGCGACGATGCTCTGATCCATGAGGTCGTTGTTGGTTGGCTCATGTGCGAGACCACTACGAGGGTCGACGCCGGCGCCGAGATCAGCCTCCGGGTTGTCTGGGCCGGGTGTTTGAGAGCGAGGAGATGGGTGCGTGGTCTCGGACGAGCTGTCCGCAGATGGATCATCGGCAGTACCGACACTGCCGGTGATGACCGCCTCCTCTGACTCGTGCGCGGAGTCAGCGTGACTGTGAGCATCGGCATCGGAGTCAGTGTCCACGTCGTCCGGGCCATGCACTTGGCGAAGTCGGGAGGGACGCTTCGTTCGGGCGCGGACAGGGCTGGGTTGAGAGTAGGAAGCCTTAAGCTTGCTCAAGACGCGAGCTCGCTTCACGTGCTTGCTGTTGGTGTTGAGTTGACCCGCACGCTTCGACTTCGTGCTCTTGATGTCGAACTTGGTAGCCCGCTTCGGCTTCCAGCTCTTGATCGGAAGTTTGACAATGAGTTGGCGCGTCGTGCTCTTGATGTTGGATTTGACGAATCGCTTCGGCTTCGTGCTATCGATGTTGGATGTGGCAGCCCGCTTCGGCGTCGTGCTCTCGACGTTGGGTTCAGCGCGAGGGACTGGTTGAGTAGCGGGCTCCCTGGCAAGTCCGATGCCCGCTGTTGGATCTTGCACAAGGCGGTTGCTCCCCGGTTCGAGCGGACCATTGTAAATCTCACGCATGTGCCAGGTGTGGTTGGCGCTGAGCTGAGATAGCCCAGCAGTGCCGAAACCATTTGCGTTGCCGAAGCGGACAGCCGCGAGGTGGGCCTCGGGCGTGGGGAACGTCCAGTGACCTGGCCCGATGAGATGTTGAGGCGGAGCTGGGCGCTCGAACACAAAGGGAAATTGCGTCTGTGGTGTGCGCGCAATTGGGTAAAGAGGGTTGCTCATGCCAGCAAGTTGAGCTCGCATCGCACTTTCGGCGATCGCCTCTTCGTCCATCCAATGAACTTGTCCGCGTCAGACTTCACTCGAGACATACACCGACCAATATGCCCTTACAAGGCGACTTCCATGAGAGGTCGCTTCCGCCGCGCCGCCGCCGCCGCCGCCGCTCGAGAAAGACAGTTGTGAAGGGATGAATGAAATGTGCAGACATACCTGGTCCGAACATCTTGTGTCCCAAGTGTTGAGAACGAATTCTGTGAAATGCGAGTGTTGTTGTTTCTGTGAGATGCCGTTCGAGAGCTCGAGAATAGAAGGGACTCTGTGTCAGTGCCAAGCCTCGCGGGAAAGCAAACGGTGACCTGTTCGATGGAATGGACTCGAAGAGCGCCCAAAGCGGGCCAGGGCGCTTCGGCGCGCGACAGACTTTCTTGGAGCAACACTGGTTGTTCACCAGATAGATTCAAGTGTTCAAGATTCGGGCTGCGACTAATGAGTATGAGCATACGAGTGTCTACTGCATCTCAGTTGTTCTGGCGAGTATCCCATCTTGACAAGCGGCCATGCCGAAACCTCATGGATGAAGGTTTTGGCACTGCTGTTGGAGGGACGAAGCCTCCGGGCATTGAGTCTCGTCTGCAGGGCGTGCGCGGCGTTGAGTGCTGCATCTGAACCTTAAGCAGGTCGTCTCTGCAGCTCGCAAGAACTGTCGATTGAGCGTGGATTTCTCGCAAATCGACCGCCGAGAGGCTTCATTTCTCACTGCGACCACGACCCAATAGCGCCCGGACTGCTTCGCCAGTGCTGCCGTTGTCTTCGACCGTTGAGACCAGGCGTCTCGCAGCGTGTGCTCGCGGCGGGCAAATCGAGTGGTGAGCCTGAGTTCGCTCAAGGAGCTACAATCTCTGAGCTCTATCAAGCCAGGACCCTCGCACCTAGTATTGTGTTCACACAAGAGATTCATCTCCTCGTGATGATGACTGTTGATGCTTGTGAGAACAGAAGCTGGACAGGTGAAGTCGGCAATGAAATTTCTTGGCGTTCTGTCACGTACGCGTCGCGTGAGGAGCTGTCTATCCTCCACAACTTCGACCAGGACATCACGTCCGGGACGTCATGCATGGTCCGACTGCGCTCACGGTATGGACGTAGTAGCTTCCCGACGATCATTTGTACTATGGTCGACTGGAAATCACGATCCGGTAGGTGACGGCCGCGTCGGTGACTGACTTCATAGGCGTCGCGTCTTCCACCGATCAACACCGCTGAGAAGCCTCCTCAGGCGACGCCATAGGCTCAAATCGAACTTTGCTCATCTGACGAGAGCATACACATGGCCTGAAAAGGAGTCTGCAGGTATCGGGGCATAGTCAATGGCCGTGCAGTACACGAGGAAAATCACAAGAGCCAGGACGAGGACCATCAGACATCACTCTCCTTCGGAAGCACAATCACATCTGCATGCCATATCGATGAAGAGCCTGCGCCGCCAGCTACAATTCCGAATGCGTGCGACTTAAGAAGGCTTTCGGTTCAACACTTCATTGGCTCCGATTCATGCCGTGGCGCTCAATCGGCGCTGTGGCGCAGCCCTTGACACGAGGCTTCAGCTGAACTTGTGCACTCGAGTGCCTTCAGACTCGTCTTTAGGGCGACACGGAACATTCACACGAACGACAATGCCATATATCCAGCGCCATCAACATGGCTTTCACCCAGCAGGGAAGGCGGTTGTTCCAGGGACGCACTTTTCACATCCTCTGGATAATCTGGACGCTTGCTGTCGCTCTGATAATCGATCGCTTCCTACATAGCTGGATCACGGTCGCTTTCATGGTATTGGACCATTTTGGACATACGCTCCCGATATGCAGAGAATGGTCTCCGTCAAACTTAGCTCTCGTCACTTGGTGCAGCATCTCCGCTACGGCCTTCTGGGCATATGTTGTTCTCGGGCCGGAGCACTACCGGCTTGCAACGCTTCGTGTAATACTGCAAGGTGTACAGGCGTGCTCTATCAAGGCAAGCTACCTTCGAAATGATGGTCTTCTGAACAACACAAGCTATCTCTGGCTCCTGCATCGAGACGGCACAATCGTCAGTGCCCTCATTCTTTTGGGAGTCACTCGCTCAGCTGGTCCACTCAGCTTTTCACTCGGAATCGTGCAATGGATGCTACTTCCTGTCCTGTGCATATGGCTTGCCTTGTGGATACGTGATCAAAACATTGCATGGATATCGAGTGGCAGCCAATTCTTGTTGTGGCCGGTAGTCCTGTTTTCGCGGGTATTGGCTGAATCACTGCACTGGTCCAGCTTTGTGATGGCTGTACTGTACTATTGGCTGCCACGACGCTTGGATCAGTGGCTCTCACGACTGGAACGAGCGAACAGAGGAAATCGTGCGTCCACTCAGTACAGATATTGGCCACTACGACCTGGAGAGATTCGATTGCTCCAAATTGAGCCCCGAAGATTGCTTATCGGCGGCACCATTCATGCTTCTCTGCTTCATGTACATCCATCGCCTGCATTGGAATACGACGCTGTCTCTTATCGATGGGGCGATCCTGCTTTGACTGAAGAGATACTGGTAGATGGGCGTACCATGGCAGTGACGAAATCGGCTTTACAAGTGCTGCTGAACTGTCGCACGAGCTGGGACAGGAAGACGATATGGATAGATGCCATCTGTATTAACCAGCGAGACTTTGACGAAAAAGCCTCCCAGATCCGCATGATGCGAGACATCTACCGCAATGCCACCCGAGTCGTGCTTTATCCGATCCTCGACTGGTACGCGAGAGCAGCAGTCCCGACCCTCATGCAGGCCTTGGCGAACGGGATGATAACTACTGGGCACCCACGGGAGCTTCGAAAACTTGCAATAGGCCAGAAAGAGTCCCGCAGATGGCACGCAGTGGTCAATCTATTCCTGAGCGAATACTTCACACGCGTCTGGGTCGTTCAGGAAGTGGCCGTTGGTCAGAACGTTCAGCTCTACTATGGCGGTTACTACTTCGACTGGCCGAGCTTTGTCACCACCGTTGTGCAAATGGTCGATCCGCAATGCCGAGACCTTCTTAGCGTGTCCTCCAGTGCAGGCAAACAACGGTTCCAAGACTCGAGTACGTTCGAGGATATCACGACCATGTTTGCGCTCTGGCAATACAATCGGATGAGCGAAAAGCGGCCTCTACCACTCGAAACTGTCCTTCTCTGCACCAGCAAGTTTCGAGCGAGTAACTCCAGCGACCAGATATTTGCTCTACTGGGCATATCTGACTGCGCAGACGTCGAGGTACTTCAACCGGATTACGGCAGGGCGCCAGAGGAGATCTTCACGGGCGTATCCCGATTTCTATTGACGACTCGCGGTACTTCTGCTCTCCAGCTGCTGTCAGCAGCTGGGGTAGGACACAGCAGAGACCGGCGCACGATGCCATCATGGGCGATTGACCGTGATGAGCGATGTCAGAGCCTGCTGCTTACCGATACATGGACCAGTGAGAACTCTTTCAATGCAGCTGGCGGTACCGAAGCGGTCGTGTATGCAGGCGAGCAGCAGGGCACGATGGTCATTCGAGGTGTTCTTCTGAATGATGAGATCTCTCATTTCAGCCGCGCAGGCGTTCTCAATTTCGGTGGTCTCCAACCTGGTGACGAGGTCCGGTCCACGACTTTCTGGTACTACAAGAAGCTGTACTGCAGAGCTGCCATTGAGGTGGTTCATAATCACCGGTTGCACATGTGGAATGACGATAATATGATCGACGATGACCTCTGGCGCACCCTCATCGCTGGCCGCATTGATCGGAAACTTGTCACTGATACGCGTTGGAAGGTGATAGCTCATGCTTGGGCTTACTGTATGGACTACATTGACGTCGACAATCGTGAGTTCACCCTCCGTTTTCACAATATCATCTCAAGATACGGCCTGAAATTCGAGGATCTGGACTACACAAGTGTCCTCACGTATGTGAACTGCTTCGTGGAAGCTTGCCACGGGCGACAATTTGCGATTACGAGGGATGGGAGCCTCTGTCTGACGCCGCCTTTGGCCAAAGTTGGAGATCGTATCTTTGTTCCGTTTGGTGCGCAGGTACCTTATTTGGTCAGAAAAGCGGACGGCAACGACGGCTGGGAGCTGATCGGAGAGTCATATGTGCAAGGGCTGATGATGGGAGAAGTCATGGAACGCGATGGGGGAATCGAAGACCTGCTTCTGGTTTGAAGCAAAATTTGCGTCGAGGTCGTCCATCACACACCACCTACATGCCCTGAATACTCTTTAGAAGTCATCAGAGCTCTCACATAATTTTCCTGGCTTTCATCAACAACATCAGGAGCTGCACACCGCCAATGCTATCAAACACACCCTCTCGTAGGCTGGCTCACGAGCGACCAGAAAGGAACCGAGTGCTCTCCATGCTTCGAGTCGATCGAAGCACACGCTTTGAAAAGCGATTGCTCGCCACCTCGTGGCTCGAGAATAAGTGACCAGACTGCACGCCTGTTGGCATCACACGTGTGAAAGAGCACATGAGTGCCGGCTGCGTGGTCATGGCCAGAGCATAAGAGTCACATTCGCACGTAGTACGAACCAAACCCCATCAGCACATCAGAGCTACAACAAACATCCTGCTGTCGTACCAAGGCTTTCCGTGTGATAGTGCAGTACCACGCATCACGCCCACACCTCTTGTTCTGATCCCGCCAACCGAACTATGCCGTCACGGTTTACTCTCAACAGGCTCCGCTTCTGGTCCATGGTGGCTATCGTTCTATTGACGAGCAGCACGATACTCTTGAATACTGACCGAAGAGCTGCGCGTGTCAATGGACATGCCGTACATCGTACATCTTCCACCGAGCCACACTCTCCACATGGACTTGTCAAGCGCGTGAACAACGGCAATGATGCAACCCCAGGCTGGCTAGGCTACCAACCATCCGAACTAAGCAAACCCGGCGCTCGACCCGACCCCAAAGGCCGAGCCGTAATCAAAGGCTACAGACTAACATGCATGCTGAAAGCCAGCGTCGCCGAAGTCGTGGCATCAATCTACCAATCCATCGACGACATGATCAAGTATGGCTGGAGGGCCTCCTTCGTCGATCGCCCAGATGGCGCAGAATTCGCAAAAGAGTATGGTTTAACCAAAGCCTTTACAGACCTGCGAATCCCAACCAAAGGTTGGACACAGATCAGCACAGGCAACACAGTCGATATCTATGACCCTGAAGACAACAAGAAGATGCTCCATCCTGCAACATTCGCAACGTACACGACCGATATCAATCTAGCAGCTGGAGCGATTGTGGCTTCGCAGAGCTATAATCCCGAATTCATGGCAACGAAATATCCTTACGTTTTGGAGAAAGGCGGAACATTAACGCCACTGTCTCACGTTAGCGATTTGTTGTTTCTCAGCTGGAAGAAGCTTATCCGCGATCGACAAACGGGCAACTTGAAGAATTTGGAACATATGTTTCGGTGGAATTCGGAGGTCGAGGAAGTACAGCAGCATTTGAAGATGGCGGCTGGTGGGAAGGATATTAGGCAGATTGGAGAGGTGAGCATATCTTCAAATCTGTGGAACTTTGCGTTGTGCTTTTTACTGACTATGGGATTGCAATGGCCTGGAGTTTCATTCCCGATTACAGAATTGCAAGCACTAGCTACGTTGAGTGCTGGGAACGCGCAGGGTGTTGCTTGGCTGTTGGGACAGCACAAACAAGCTCTTGGGGTGAAGACTATCGATCGTGTCAACATATTCAATTGCCCGGCTCCAGATGAGAAGCCACAGTGGTGTGTCTACCTGCACATTGTGCCAGTACAGTGAAGAGTGGCATCGACTGCCGTTGTAAGGAGCTTGTATCATCAGAGAATGGAGACCAAATGCTATATTGTGACCATTTGCAGGTACCTTTTTGGCGGAGAGTTCGTAAACTTGCTTTCAAGATTCGTGAGCGTTTCATGTCCCTCGAGCCGGGCATAGCCTGCGACATCTTTCGTAAATTTTTGCACCTAATTCAGCTTCTCAAATTTCTTCTTCGTCAGAGTTCCGATGACATGTGGAACAGTATCATATGGTCCCTCGCCGGCTCCAGGTCGAAGTTCGACTTGCTCCCACTCGCCAGCCCGCAACACCCACTCATCCGTAGGCCGGCAAATATCGCAGCCGCCAAAGAAGTGTGGCCAGATAACATTGATTGCTCCTGTAGAAGAATCAGTACCGCGATCAAAAGTCCCAAATCTGAAAAGATCAGACACACTCTGCCAATAAGCCACAAAATCACCCTGATACTTCGTCTTCACATGCTCAAACATCAACCACTTCCCCCCAGGTTTCAACAAAGGATACAACTCCCTAATAATCGTCTCCGGCGTCGGAATCGAACACAAACTCTGCACCGTAATAATCGTATCAATCGAATTAGCTTGAATCCCACCTTTCGTACTCAATTCCTGCGCCCCACATCCAATAATTTCATAAACGTCGCCAAGACCAGCTTTCACCGCACTTTCTCGGAGAGCTTTATGCATTTCATGATTCGGTTCGACGCCGTAGATTTTGGTGATTGTCGGGTTATTTGCGCGACCGAAGACGGAGAGCCATTGGCCTGTTCCGGGGCCGATGTCGAGACATACGCCTGTGGCGCTTTGCTCGAGGAGGGGGAGGACGGCGGGGGCGGCGTATTCGCGGGAGCGAGGGCCGAAGAAGGCCCAGAAGTTGTGGAACCAGTGGTCTTTGAATTTGGAGAAGGAGAGGAGGGCGGAGATTTGGAAGGAGAGGAGGAGTTGGAGGATTGTTGGGATGATGTAATAGGCGGAGTATCCGAGTAGGAGGAATGGTCGGAGGAGATGGAGGGGTCCAGATTCTTGGGTGATGTCCTTGGGAGGCATTTTGGCGAATGCTAATGTTTGTGTAAGAGTGTACGTCTTACATTGAAGTTTGTCCTACAAATCAATGAACCTTAGCTTCAAGCATGTATGTAGAGGAGTGGAGTCGCGGCCCAGGCCCCGCATCTGGCCGGCGCCGAGAAATAGCCGAGAAAGAGGGTAAGTGAAGACGAGCATGCAAGACGCGTCCGAAGTGCTTGAACATGGCAACAAATCTTGCCATACTCGCCCGGAAATTGAAGCGCTCGCGTATAACTGAAGAGACCGCAAGACTTCAGACCTTCTCGTCTCCAAAGCCCTGCTCAGCTCGAAAGCCGAAGGTACGAAGGATGCTCATTCGGCGACTTCCTAGGCTTGTGCCTTTATCATCCAGTATCAACAATGAGCCCATACTGGTGTGCTGTCGTAGTCCTCTGACTCATAAGTCAGAATACCCCGCTTCGACGTAGGGCGTGACAAGCCTATTGGGATTACAAAGCTCCCGGTGTCTCCACGTAAGCATCATGTAACGCAAACCTACTCAACCTCCTGATCTTCTTTCCAAAGAAGTAGAACAAGATGTGCAGAGGTACGAGAAAGGCACATACGGCTCCAACGAAAGTGATAGTCTAGGCACGAGAACGTCAGCTCGTTTCTGGACCTTACATGGTATCCAACTTACGCGTCTCAGGCCAACTTTCTCACGAAGCATACCAGACAACATTGGAGCAGCAGCACCGACCGAGTACCTCACAAATGCACAAGCTGCCAGCGCACTATTCGAATGCGAGACATACAAGTCCTGCACATAGACAGTGGCGGTAACCCAAACCATGTACATGCCGCAGCTGAAGACAATCGCTGCTGCGGCCTGAAGGAGCCAGTGCGTCTCTTGAGAACAACCGTAAGCGAACCAGAGTAGACCGACCGATAGTAACGCCATCCCGATGATCTAGAGGTGTTAGCGTGAATACCGCTTTTGGGCTGTAAGGAGCTTACAATCGGTGGCAACCTGCTCTCAGGTGCAATTGGCAGACCTTTGGCATGTCTTTTACGGAATCTCAGATTCGTGTCAACAACCAGAATTACACATCCCAAAGCGAAGCCGAGCAATGTCAAGCACAGCGAAAGATACGCGGCGGTATAGTCCCAATGCCTCATGCCGAAGGCAATCGGTATTTCCGAATACGTCAGGGTTTGAATAAAGTAGTCCATCGTGAAAGCCGTTGTCACGACGATAAGCACTGGTTCCTGAACCAGCATCTTCCACGGCTTGACAAGATAGTTCGACAGATTCACAGGAGTCTCATCTCTCTTTGCATGCCAGCTCCAGTCTCCTGTGGCGAGGCGTAATCTGCGTGCCTTCTGTTGGAGTAGAGCCGGCTCTAGCGTTTCTGGCGTCATGCTGAATGCGAGGATCATTGGAAGAGCAGTGATGCTCACCAGGGAGAGTGGCCAGCGCCAATCCAGACCGGACGAGACCATACAGGCTGCAACCCCGGGTCCAAGTGAGCCACCTATGAATGCCGCTGTTGCAAAGATCTGGTACCCGATCGCTCTGCCGACCGGTCCGTACAGATCAACGAAAACTCCAGGAGGTATAACATAGGCCGCGCTCCCACAAGCGGCCGATAAGAATCGGCAGATCAGCGCGGCTCTCAAGCCATCCATCGCTGTTACGAGATAATTGAACATAAGGAAGCCAGTCATGCCCAGCACAAGAGGCCTCTTGCGTCCATAGCACTCGGACGCTGGACCAAAGAAAACAGGACCTGCTCGTAATCAGCGAATTGGCATACCGAGTTGATGGCTCATCAATGTTGCCGAATGCCAGGCCTGCAATGTAGACGGTAACTGCCAGCTGCATTTCCCCTAGATCGTGTCGCTTAAAGTCGTCTGCTATTTGTCCTAGCATCGAGCTGACAACACTAACGGCGAAGGAGATTATCAGGTTCATCAGACTGACGTTGATGCCAATCGCCATTTTCGTAATGCTTCTGAAATTCCTCGGGTTCTCCTCATCATTTTCACCGGCCCAGCTAGCCAGATTGGTATTCGATTGCGTCGGAAATGCAGTCTCCGCATCTTCTTGCGGCCGACACAGTTCTTCAGATCGCTTCAGGACTTGCTCCAATGAGCACTTTGTTAATTGGCTTGAAGAGGCGCTGTCGAAAGATTTACTGCTGGCAATCGAAGACTCCATCGCCGAATTTGGGATCTCTGCTTCAATCGAGGCATCTGATTGTTCTGGGGTTTTTGCAACGAGAACGAACTCTAGGCTCCTCGAGACTCACAAACATTTCGCCTCGCTTTTTCCAGGGCATCGACAATGTTCGCCCATGTCTGCCAGCCAGTGCCGCACAGACAGCATGACGCAAAACTGCTCTCGCCTATCAGATGCGGAATCAAGACCGGGCAGTGGGATCTCTGGTCGTAGTTTCAAAGGACGCAAACAAGCTAGCCGCGAGCAGGAAGGGTGTGCAAAGTTGTGTTGGCGCCAACCCGGATGGTCGATTGTTTTGTGCGAGCAAGTGCCGACAGCGACCAGTGTATCGAAGGCAGTATAAAGCACGCTTCGAAAAGGCATTGAGACATGCAGCGCGAATCGGGTGGCCTTTTGCAAAAAGCCATATTGGGAATCGCGTCTGTAAATTAGATGTCGATGTCAACGTACGGATGACCTCTTAAACGCAGCACGCCCACTTGCTCAATCTGTCGAGGTCGGAAGGATCTGCTATGGCGGTACGGACTGACAGTGTCTGCTACGTGGCCGAATTCTGCAGCTTTACCATTGCCAGTAAGAGAGCACGCGACCACTTGCCAAGTCGAGGACTCCAGGCGTGTTTGTCTCCATGTCGTGTGACATGTCCGGGCCGACGGCATCGTGCGTCCGTGGTTGGTACGCAAACAGATGCACACTGTGCCTCTGCACAGTTCATATTAAATCATCTTCTCTGCACATCCGAGAAGTTCGAGAAGACGAAAAGTCACGAAGAGACTGAAAGCTCTGGCATTTGATATCTTGGAAAGCTTCGCCAAAGTCTAAGTCCCAGTCCTGCGAGCATCGTGGAAATCAGCATGGTCGGAGTCTGGAGTACTTTGATTTGATGGATGGCCCTGAGCTCGCACAGAACCGGTTGCAGCGCAACGCTCTGCTTGCTGCCGAGCCATGTGGATCCTATCATCATCGGTGATGAAAACGGCATCGTCCCGAGAGCTCAATTGCAGAGCACATTCGACTGTCATTGAGAAGCACTCGACGTCCGAAGAAGATAATTGCCGACGCTGTGAAAAGTCCAAACATGCATAGAATGTTGTGCTCATTCCTGCGACGAAGCAAGAAGCAAGTGCCAAGCTCATGTCAAAGAAAGCTTGACGCGTCACGCGTAGTCAAATGCGGCCCTTCTTGATCCCTGTTTAGGCCGACATGCCAATGAATCCTTTGATCGAGATCCATATATCAGTAGCCCGCATCTCATAGATTGTCGATCGTTCTCTTTGCTCCTAGATTCGTCCGAGGTTGACATTTCGTGGAAGTCCTAGCCAGATCCAAGGTCTTCGGAGCCTGCAACGATTGTATTCGAAGAAGTACGGAGTACGAATAGTTTGGTAAATATGCCTATTCGATGAAATTGCAGTTCATAATCGGCAGGTAGTAATAGACTGCGAAGTTGAAAAAGAATCAGATATCCCAGCGTATTGGAGGCGAGATAGCGGATCCACCCCTGTGCAACAGGCCGCGTTCGAGCCTTCTCCATTTTGAGAGGAAAGAGTGCGTTAGCACTTGCGTGTGCGTGATGTCCGTTGATGCAGAAGGCGCACTGCTCTTTCCCTCATTCCAGTCGCGAAAGGTCGGACGGTTCTTGCTTCGACTTCTTCCGGCGTCTCTTCACCACAACAAACCATCGAACAGATACGATTTCTGCCAGCTCAGTCAGCATAAAACAACCAAACATAACAATGCGTACCTCACAATTCTCATCTTGCTTGAGCATCTTTGCTTTAGCAGCTCTCAGTAGAGCCGAAGATCCCAACACCAACGACTTCGAGTGCGTCCTCACCTTGAATATCCTATCATCCTCCATCGCCGACTAATATTCTCCCCTCTTTCTCACAGACCACGAGCAATAATCCAACAACCCGCCGCCGAGCCCGCAATCTCCCAAGCCCCTTCCATAACAACAATCTGGATGGAAACCACAATCGGAACCTCACCAACCTACGTTCCCGTCGTCTTCACTCAGACCTTCGCCTCTGTGCCAGATCAATGGCCCGCACCCAAAAGTGGAGCGATAGGATATGGAACTCTGCATAAAGAAGATAAACGCGCTGAAGCAGAAGCGACGCCTGCGCCGACGGCAACAAGACAGGCGGTGGTAGATGTCGTTGAGTTGAAGGATGCAGGAGGCGAGTGAAATGAAAGCCGCAGGACAAGACAACAAGAGAAGATGTACGACTCAACTTTCAGCAAATGTGCTAACATCCACCTCCACCTCTTAGCAACAACCCCATCTTCAACCTCCTCACCATTCGCAACAGCCTTCGTCATCGAGCTACAAACTTTGATCCACACAGTTGGCGTGCAGCCCGTGATCGAAGTGACCGAATTGACGGAAATTACACGAGACATCACAGTCGAGGAGGAGGAGGCCCAGAATAAACCACTCAGCATCACCAGTACCCGAAACGTCAATGATACAAGGCCGACATTTCCGGCAGAAATGAGTCCAGAGTATATGCGTACGAAGCTTGCGGGTGTGGAATGAGGAGGAGCTTGAGGGTCTTCAAAGATGGGATATTGTACTGTTTCAAGGAATAGGGCATCTTCGGCCTTGTTATGGCGGGATCAGGTGGGATAGATGAGCGTTGAGCCGTGGAGAAGTCGAATGGCGATGGAAATGTGGTGACTTCATGACAAAATAGATATATGAAGAATGTTGAGCAAAAGAACATGAAGTCGAGACAGCAGGCGCGAGTGGAGGTGAGATTTCCCGAAACTCTATTCACATTACTCGTTTTCACACCTCCGCCAGCACCCAGCCCCCATTACTTCATATGCAGACCTCAACATCTCCTCCCCTTCCTACGGTGACCATCAGCAATGAAGAAAGCTCATCAGAGTCGAGAACAAAGTTTGTGTCTGAATTGTTATACCCACACATATAGTACAACCCTTCAAACAAAATAGCCAGCAAAGAATGAGCAAAAAAGAACTCTTCTCCACGCTATGCTCCTTCTATTCGCCCAGTATGCGCCACTGTGGAAGCGCATTGAAGATGACATTCATCATCGACAGACACTCCACATCTCTCAAAGCAAAACAGAAATAACAAAGAATCCCCAATGCTGCATAAACGAACATGGTATCTGATGGATTTCGATCCAATGAAAAAAGGCGCAGCGCTCGGAGAGAAAAGTTGGAGAGTTGGCGGTCACTGTGCAAGTGCTGCCGCTCTCCAAAGGTGTTTCGGGAATCCAGCCTCTTCACACGGACCAGCCGTGTCATTGCATTTTCGAACCTCCGCCAGGTGGTGATGCCGGGCAAAGAAAAGGTCCAACAATTATTAAGATGGTTTGTGTTGTGTGTGAGGTCCAGAGTACCTTCCCCAGAAGAAATAAAAGCGTAAGCAGTGTCCGCCCTGTTCCCATTCTGTATGCTCTCGCGTCGCGGAAGAAAGAACTCGAACTGGCTCGGTTGCTTGCTGCCTGGTTGCTGATGAGGTGTGTGCTGTTACAGAGTAATCCTTTCCCGTGAACGCCGGTGGGACTTGAGCAGAAAATACAAAGTCCGAACAATAGGCCGCCGCATGGAGCGCGTGGTATCGTTCTATTAGTGCCGTCCCGAATCAAAAAACGCATTCGTCAAATTCGTGTATGTATTAGTAGGCCGTGACTTCTGTCGCGTGTGGCGCAATCACAGCCGTTGGTGTGATGCTGCCGCCGTTTTGCTGCTCAGCCATGACGGCGTCTTCGTATCCGATGAGCGCCTGGCTGTGCAATTTGAAGGATTCGCCCATGAGCTTTGTGATGCTGGAAACAAATTAGCTTGTGGTCACGCAATAAGCAACCTGAGACTCACCCCCAGACAACCACTTCGTCGATCATGCTACCCCATAGTCGAGCCACCGTGGAGCTCAATTTTTGGCCAAAGCCATCAACTGTGTCGTCGTCGAACAGTGAGCGCAACTTCTGGTACATCGCCTTCTCGTCCTCGGTCGCAGGCTCTTCCTCGTGTTCGACACGCCAGAGCCATAGACTGAGGATGACGATCAAGTCGAGTCCGCAAAGCGGGTGCTCGATGCTCCAATTTGTCGCTGATGTGCGCGCTACCCAGCGGATGCCTTGCAATGCCGCGACCTCGATGCAATCGTAGCACGACTGGATTACAGTAAGCATCTCCTGGCTTCGCTTGACCTTCTCTCGCGCGTGTGTCATCGCCGCTGCTACTTCGTATGAGTCGTGGTAGCGAAGTGCCTCCTGGATGGCCTTCAGATCGACCAAGAGCCTGGTCCGCGTGTTGCGATACATCGCCATTGCGTTGAAGATGAGAGGATGGCCCTTGTGAGGAGCGCTGAGCTGCACGACCACTGTTTCAGGTTCGCACTGTTCAAGCGACTTCTCCCAAGTCTCCAGAGCAAGTCGCAGCTTGTACTCAGTGACAACATCCTGGAGAGCTTCCGGGCTACGCTTGTGGTACCACACTTCGAGGAACAATGCGTTAATCATCACACGAGTAGCGAATGCGCTGTATCGGGCAGTCTCGCCTTGGAACAGAGCGTCGTGAGCTTCTCGAAACGTGATGATGGTCGATGCCGTCAAGCTCTCAATCCAGCTGTCATTGTCCGCTGGGTCCAGGTTCCACAGAGTCTCTGACGAAGGCAACTCCAGGGTGTCGAACTCGTTGAAGCTGATCGCAGGCGTGTGGTTATAGGTCAGCGTCAACAAGCCAAAGAAGATGTAGACCGCATAGTAAGTCCGCCGGCAGCCTTCGTCCTCGATCCACTCGTCGTGGGTAGGCTGTCGGCCTTCACGTGCCTCGCTGCGCTTTTGCAACTCGTACCTGTTTCCAGCGACCATGTTCGCCAAAAGCGACTTGATCGAGCATGCCCATTCAAGACCTTTTGGATCTCCACTCCAACTAGCGAAGCTCATGTTCAGGAGTGACGCTTGCATCATCCAGAGAGGGCATTTCCGTGAGCTGAAGTCATCCTTCTTCTGCAAGAATTGCTGCACAAGCACTTTCGAGCCGATGTGAAGCATGTATGCCTGATCCTGCTCGAAAGTGTAGAGCGCACCAATGGATAGCACTGCAAGCAATAATGGTGCCGGCACAGTGGCTGGGTTGAATGATGCTGGGTGGAGGAATGGCAGGTGATGATGGAAGAAGTTGAAGTAGGTCGACAGGTAGCGGTTGAGCACGGGCATCTGGGGAAGGCGGAAGGTATGCACAAGCGCATCTTCGCTGTCGCAGCGGCGGATGTTCTCGATAAGCAAATTCATCTGGTCCTCGCCTGCTACCTGTGGAGCCTTTGTCATGGTGCACTGTTGCGCAGGGCCAGGTGACCTGCGATAGTCGACCGGGGAGACTGGACCCATCATGTTGGGAAACGGCGACAAGGGACCATTGGGCGACAGGCCTCCGATCATGGATGAGGCACTGAAAGAAGGCAGGCCATCTTGTTGGCTTTCGGTGCGTTCCATGAGCGGTGGCAGTGACGAGTTCGAGGCACCCAGTGTTGCGGCGGCATTGGGAAATGGCAGCATGTCGTGGGAGCCTTCACCGCCTGATGAGATCGAAGACGCGGCTTTGGGCAACTGCGAAGTGCTGATGGTTTGTGGCAGCATTTGATCCCAGCCTTGCATCTGTGGCAGCGTCATGGAGCCTGGGTAGGGAGGCGCGCTGGTGTCCATCATCGTTGGCAGCCCATGCGATGAGATGAGTGGCTCTGTGGTGATGGAACTGATGTCTTGACCCGACATGGCGGCCTTTTGCTGGAAGTTGGTCATCAGCATGGCGGCCTGCTCGACATCGAGGGCATTGGCGCTATCGGTGAACTGATCGAAGTCGGTAGCATCCATGTCGGTGTTCTTGTTCGCATCGTCATTTTGCTGCGATGCAGTCTTGTTCTTGCGCTTGTTTCCTTCGCTCTGGAGTGGCACACCGCCATCTTTGGCGTGGACGGTGCGGTCGTGGCGGAGGAGTAGGTCGCGGCGGACGAAGGTGCTGCGGCATTTCATGCACTTGAAGGGTCGCTCTTTGGTGTCTGTGATTTGGCTTCGTGTTAGTTTGGGATGCTCTGTCCTGGTGCGCGACCCCGCCAGTGCTCGTCGCGTGCAGCTGTTGCGACTGCCCCACCACGCGACAAAAAGTGTACTTACGGGACCTCTCATGTCGCGACCGATGCTCTGAGCGCGAAAAGGCGCGATTGCAGAATTGACATTTGTAGCGCTTCTCTTTTTCCTTGACATCGGTGGGCGTAGACGTCGATGGCTTGCGCCCGGCGTTGGTCGGGGCGGAGGCGGTGGGCAGTACGCCTGCTACGGCCGACATGGTTGTCGCTGGGGGAGCGTGGGGCTGGATGGCGATGGCAGTGTTGAAGAATGCGCCCTCCGCGGCCAGCGACTCGGTGTGGTTTAAATCTTGGTGGGTTGTGGTATTTGTCGAGGGCGATGGATGGGTGTTTGTTGCATGTGGCAGGCGTTCAGGGCGGTAGGCTTCGCCAATGCAAAGCACTACTCGACTGCGGTGGTGATGGCAGTGATGGCGGTGATGGCGGTGATGGATGACTTGCTGTCGCTAGGTCGGCAAGACAAGGAGGGGTTGATGATGGAGGGAGGAGGCTGGTGGGTGTGAGGAGCGGGCAAAGGAGAACGCACGCTTGAGAGACGAGATCTCGGCACGTTGCTGGCGAGGCCCCGCCGCCGGCACGCCTTTCAGCATCACAACCAGCACACGCGCGGTGCACGCTCCTATTCTATAAGCTGCAGAAGCACCACACGTCGCTCTCTGTCTCTACCTAGCTAGCTCGTCGCTGCCCGCCCTTGACGACGACAACGTGGCAAGCTGGGGACGAACGGCCATCTACTATACTCGTTCATCGCCGCCGGGCCCTTCCTCAGAATCCTGCAAGAGTCGCGTGATCGGTTTCCATCGCACACGAGGCGCTTGTGGCAGAGCAGGTGTGAGCTGGCCAAGTGCTGTAGAACAATGGAAGAGCTGCTCGCGCCTCACCTGCTGCGCCGCTTGCTTGACCGCTTCCACATCCTCCACTTCGCTGCAGTGGTTTCCTGTCGCCTGTCTCTACGCCTCACACCGACTCCAGAGCCTCATCTCTATTCGAGTCAGCCAAGCGGTGCGGCCGACCCTCCTCATCGAATTCAGTCCCGCTCCCGACTCGTGAACAAATGCGCGTCGCACCACCCACCGTCATGCGGAGCCGCGTCGCTGCCCCTCCTTTTCCAACCAGAATCGCCGGGACGCCGTTTTGGTCGTTTTCAGCGATCCATCGATGCGTGGCTGAAAACACGTTCCCGGAGTCTGCGTCTTCATCTGCTATATGCAGATACGCAGTACGCCCATCATCCGTCATCGTGGTCTAAACATCAGCCACTGTATCACTGCTGATTCTGCATGCTCGCTGCATCATTTGCTGGTTTGGATATTCGATGCGCATTTGGCGAGACGGGTGGAATCCCAATTGACTGCCGCGGGATCGTCTCCATTGTTACCGGGAGCCTTCAGCCTGGTTCCACCGTCTGCTGCTAGTGCTTCGGGGAAGATGGCCCCTCATTGCAAGCAGGCGGCCTCTGCCGCGGTCGCAAGCTGACCGGTGTTCCGGTTTAGCTTGGCCCAGTGCGGCAACCATAATGGAATTGTCTGTTGTTGTCGACAACTCTGCATCCCTTCGAGAGAGTTAACAATGTTCAGAAAACTGCCCATTTGCCACTCCGATGCATCCCCATCATTGCCAGACACCGAGTGCAACACAAGGCAATATGGGGTGTCCTTCCTTGATCGATCGAATCTCGGCTACTCGTAACCCGGACCCCTGATTCGACGTGACCGACAACACTCTTCTCGTTGACAAATGCCATTGTCGCTGGTTGACAGAAGCGACATCTGAGATGACCAGGTAATAAGTGTCGTAAGTCTGTCGTCAATCTGCCAGTACATTACATGTATCAGCGCCCTTCTTGCTTTGCACACGTTCGACGAGATGAGGCTGGAACATCCGAGCATGTCATCAGCCTCACTCTTCACGACACTCACCCCTCCAGCCCACCTTCGCGGCAGCGCGGGGCTTCATCTCCCCTTTCTCGGGCGAAAATTTGATTCATCATACTCAATTTTCATTTGTCGTCTCGCTTCGCCTTTTGCGCATTGTTACCAGGATCCCACCACACGGGACAAAAGAACTTCGATCGTTCAGGGCTTGTTTGGCACTTGCCAGCCATCTCCATAGTAGTGTGCCGACATGGGGGTCGGGTCGGTGGCAGTTCCCCTTCCACCCGCTTCTTAGCTTCCGCCGCGGCGCGACTCACGAGCCCGAAGTCGAAAATGTGCCGTGCTCCCCAAACGGATTTGCATCTGTTCGAAATGCGACACCCCGCCAGTTGGATGTCACGGACGCCCTCCATCGAATGGTCGCGGCGTTGAGAGAGAGAGAGATTGTCTGGGCTCCGACATGCCCCGTCGGCCGCTTCAACCAATTCATACTTTGCCGTCACGATGAGGCGCTCATCAAACATGGATACTTCGCAAACGCCTGCTGCACAAGAACCTCCCTCCTCAATCACATCTCCGCACTACCCAGGAAGTTCAGGGTCTTCAACTCACGTTGCTCCGGGATTGCTCTTTGCAAAGTTTCCCGTACAGTTGGTCGATGGCTCTGGGCCTGTCGCCTTTCCTTGCTCGATGCTCACACTTGATTGTCGTATAGCAGCAGCTCATTATACAGGATTCTCGGTTTACGTGCATGCCGGGAGATTGATTCGTGTTGTGCATGCAAACAACCACGCGCGTGTCCAGCATGTGGGTGGGAAACAAGGCTCTTGATCAGACGCTGTCCCCGCGACGCGTCGGGACAGAAGAGGTAATGTTGACTGTTATTGCTGGGGTGGCTTGACCTACAGGAGATCACCATTGGGCATGGTATTCGAGTGGGCTTGCCTTTTTGAGAATTACGCCGGGCACTCCTGCTTGATGGTAGAGAAAGAGAGCTTGCATTACTGCCCAGTCGACTGCTGAATGCCCTGTGATAGCTTCGTCGCTGCTTATTTCTGGGCTGGCGGAGACTGATAGCGAATCATAAAAGCGGCTTGTTGAGTTTTGACTCGTCGCCCTAGGGCCTGCAGTTGTAGCGGTGCCTCTGGGCGACAGGTGAGCAAGCGGGGTGCGGATGCGTTCGCGCGCAGTGATCGCACAGTCAACCATTCCGCTGCCAGCTTCACCTGATTGCAATCACATTGTCGGAAGTGAATGTGTGTCCAGAGCTCTTGGTGAAGCCGTCGGGCGTATTTCGAGTACCCGTGCCGCGTTGTTCTGAGCTCAAGCAGAAGCGCGCTGAGTGGGAGCAATTGTCCAATCCCGCCGCAGAAGTGGTCGTCGACGGAGACCTCTCAGGCGCCGCCGCTCCACCTGGACCACCACATTGCTCATTTCTTCACCTCGCCCTCGCCCGAATCGCAGATCGCATGGTTTTGCCGCCGCTGGTTGGCTTAGCTCGCCGTGTGCGCCTGCTGCGACTGACGCTGGAGCAGAAGGAAGGGGCGTGAACCCGACCAGTCGGCCAGTGCAGCCAGCAGAAGTGCGTCCATTCCAGCAGGCCCAGCTCACAGACATACATACCCCCCTTCGGCCGCCCGGGGGTGACCGCGACACCGCCCGCCCACCGTGACCTCGACGCCGCAAGCAAACACCCGCCGCGGGCGCGCTGCAGGACCTCCGCCGCACCCTCCACAACACCTCCGCCAGCGACACGACCCGGCAGCCGCAGCGCTCACTGGCTGCTGCTGAAGCTGGCCTGGACACGCGACTCACGCGCAGGTGCGACCGCCGGGAGGAAGTCGCGCGGCAAAGATGAACGGCGGACTAGCGGGCAGCATTAGCACGGGTGGGCAGTTGTACGTGCGAGCGCTGTATGACTACGAGGCCGACGACCGGACCAGTCTGAGCTTCCGCCAAGGGGACATCATCCAAGTCATTACGCAGCTCGAGAGTGGGTGGTGGGACGGTGTGATTCACGGTGTGCGAGGATGGTTTCCCAGCAACTACTGCGCCATGGTGGCCGCGCCGACCTACGATGATGGGACCGCGAGGCCAGGCAGGAGCGATTCGGACGCGGAAGAGTCAGGCGGAGAATACGATGATCAAACACACTTTGGACCAGACACTGCCCGTCCGGCTTCAGACGTGGCGACGCGGTCACAGGAAGAAGCCGCGTTCTGGATTCCACAGGCGACACCAGACGGCCGGCTGTTCTACTTCAACACATTGACTGGTGAGAGCACCATGGAGCTGCCTCTCGAAGCGCCCACTTCATCAAACGAAACGGGGCCGCGAGATCGAACGAACATCTACATTCCAGATATTACCAGACCTCCGGCGGAGTTCCTGCAGTCGGGCTACGGCGGCGATGATGACACGGACTACGCTTCGCAGTCAGAGGCAGAGGATGCTTCTCTGACACGAGGTTCGAACCCTTCCAGCGTAAGTTGCACTCCTGCACGTGCTGTGCGTCTTCTAGAAAATGAGTGCCACCTCACTAACGCAGATTATCTGTCAGCAGCGACGCAGACGTTCATACCTGTCCGACGGCGTGTCACCTGCGACGTCCATGGATTCGCTGAACGCGACTTCGCCGTTGAGCCGCTCTCGCACAAATCTCACAGAGGCAAGCAACGCATCGATTTCGGCAATGCAGCAGGGTATGGCGCCGGTTGGTGCGACCATGCCCTCGTTCGCTAATGCGTCTGGTCACACATCGAGCTCGTCGTTATTACCTCGGCGCTTCTTTGACGATGCGCATGCCACTCCATTGACGTGGAATACTATGATCGAGGACATGCGTCGCGCAGTTCAACGATATCGAGAAGTCATTAACGCAGGCGATCGATCAGAATACGTCCGGAAAGCAGAAGACATCTCCGACCATTTGCGCCTGCTCCTTGCGGCGGGCTCCGGCACGACCGACAACCATTCTGGCAATCCGTCCATCATCTCGACCAACAAGGCTCTCTATCCGCATTTCAGAGAAATGATGTCAAGATTCTCAAAGCTGGTTCTTTCATCCCACATTGCAGCTGCCGATTTTCCGGCGCCGGATTCCGCCCAGAAGTGCTTGCAAGAAGCCGAGGGCGTTTTGCATGGCGTTTACGGCTTTGTTGAGATCGCGCGACAACAACGTGGCGAGGAGATACCGAGGCTGACTCCAGGCTTTGTCACGGGGAGCCATGTTGCTGGAAATTGGCAAACCAATGGACTGGACCGGAAGAACGCTTTGGCCCACATGTCCTTTATGGACGACGACCAAGACAATGCGCTCGAGCCACGCGAGCATTTGAATCAAGCGCTCCTGGAGCGGCTAGATGATTTGAAGCGGCTGATTAACACCAGCATCAAGAAGCTGGACGAGCACTTGATCCTTCGCGACAAGCTCATCACTCCTCAGAAGCATCGAAAGATTGGCGACACTGTGTGCAAAAGTGGAAGTGGGGTCGTCGAGGTTTGCCGTCCATACTTGGCGACAATTGAGTCGATCAATCTTGCGCCTCTCAATTCTGCAACGCAAAGTCCATCGCTGGACGAATTTGCGGAGCGCAAGCAGAAATTGTACGATTCGACTTCGGATCTCATCGTGGCGTGTCAAGCTGTGTCTGCTCCGTTGAGCGACGAATGGTCTGAAGTGAGAGGTCCCTCGCTGGAAGAGCGCTTGAACCGAGTCAAAACCGTGGGACGGGAGCTTGACACTGCCGCGTCTCAGATTCAATTTTCACTGCAACTCTTATCGGAATTAATGCCTGCCGACCAGGCTCAACAACCTGACACACCAGGCAAAGAACCTGCCCCAAGAGATTCGCATCGCCTGACCGACGGTGGTGCACCTTTCGAGCAGCATCATCGCAACAGCTCGAAGACGCTGAGCCTCCGCCCAACGATCGCTGATGTTGGCCAATCGCGCTCGTACACCGAAGGCACCCAACCAGTGCGCGATGCGCAACGCCAAGGCGAGAGCTCAAAGGCGAGTCGGTTCTTCGGAGAGGTGCCCGCAGAGAACATGTCCGTGACCAGTGGCGGGCGCGATTCGGAAGAGGTGCCCAATTACCTCAAGCTGGATCACGAAGGCGACATTGCCTACGACACGAAGACGGACCCACCCCAACTTCGCGGTGGTACGCTGACTGGATTGGTGGAGCAGCTTACGAGGCACGACCGACTGGATTCGCCGTTCAACAACACGTTCTTGTTAACGTACAGATCCTTCACCACTGGACCAGAACTATTCGAGATGCTTGTCAAACGATGGATGATACAGCCTCCACCTGGCGTTGCCAACCAAGATCTTCAAACCTGGATCGACAAAAAGCAGAAGCCGATCCGATTTCGCGTGGTTAACATCCTGAAATCGTGGTTTGACAACTACTGGATGGAGCCCAGCGACGACGTCAGCCAGCAACTCATGCAAGAAGTGTTCAAATTTGCAAAGGACACTGTGCAATCGACGAGCACGCCTGGCGCTGGTCCCTTGATGACCTCGATAGAGCAGAGAATGCGCGGACACGATGCTTCGAACAAGCGACTTGTCCTGACATTGAACTCACAGGCGCCTCAGCCAATCATTCCGAAGAACATGAAAAAGCTGAAGTTCCTCGACATCGATGCGCTGGAGTTTGCACGGCAATTGACGATCATCGAATCCAAACTTTACGGCAAAATTAAGCCCACTGAGTGTTTGAACAAGACCTGGCAAAAGAAGCTCGCGCCAGGTGATCCCGACCCAGCTGAAAACGTCAAAGCCCTGATTCTCCACTCCAACCAACTTACAAATTGGGTGGCGCAGATGATCCTGACCCAAGCAGACGTCAAGCGGCGCGTGGTTGTCATCAAGCATTTTGTGATGATCGCTGACAAGTGTCGAAGCCTCAACAACTTCTCATGCCTGACGTCCATCATTTCTGCGCTCGGCTCGGCGCCTATCCACCGACTGAATAGAACCTGGTCGCAAGTTAACGCTAGAACGACACAGTCTCTGGAGTCGATGCGAAAACTCATGGGCTCGACCAAGAACTTCAACGAGTACCGAGAGGCACTTCACAAGGCAAATCCGCCTTGCATTCCATTCTTTGGTATCTATCTGACGGATCTGACCTTCATCGAGGATGGTATCCCCAGTGTCATCAAAAAGACACAGCTTATCAACTTTGCCAAGCGCGCAAAGACGGCAGAGGTCATTCGGGACATTCAGCAGTACCAAAACGTACCGTATGGTCTGCAACCTGTCCCGGAGTTGCAAGAGTACATTCTGCGTAACATGCAGAGCGCTGGTGATGTGCATGAGATGTACGAGCGCAGTCTGCAAGTGGAACCCCGCGAGCGTGAGGACGAGAAGATTGCAAGGTCAGTTGAATTTTTCGCTGTGATGGAAGTACATTGCTAACGTGACCGCAGACTGCTGTCAGAATCTGGCTTCTTGTAGAACAGGGAGCGCAGCATTTCTGAAGCATCTTCCTTTTCGACTCCTAAGCTATCCGCGAAGAAGTCACAATCCGCCGTGCCATTCCAGCCAGGCGAGGTTTGCTCGAGTCCACCCAGTCCGAAGAGCGGCTGGTATTCGTGAATGGACGGCGAGTCTGGGCCAAGTAGGGGAAAGTGACGACCCCACAACAGCATTCCATACATCATCTTTGGCTATCTGGATAATCAGTTAGAACATCCTCCCGCCAGGTCGGTCGGAACAAGCAAGCACAAGGCGTGGCTCCTTGAGAGATGGTGATGACGATGGAACGAACGTAATGACAAATTCAAGAAAGAATGGTTGCTCAACAGTGCTTCTGGTGTGGTTTTTGTTTTCTTCTTCGGGTCACACGTGTCACTTTTCGATGATTCGAAGGATCTGCGAGAATGGTAAAGATGTCGAAATCGGCACTGGCGTCACGGCGCACGCGTGGGAAAAGACGACGGGAGAGGAGCATACTCATGTCTCGCTGGCAGGGATGCCGTGAGCTGGCAGTTCGGGGTTGTTTCTCTGTGCTGCAGTCTCATTCTCGACTGCAGCTTTTGCTGTGCGTTACCAATTAGCTAGCACTTCTCTACAATTAGTGGCAGCTATTCTTATCAAACATATGTTGCACTACAGCCGCCGGTCCCAGCGGACACCTGCAGGAACCGAATTTGAGTGGATGCGAGCACAGCGAGGGGTTTTTTGGGCTTGTGTTTCCTTGTGACACGAGAGACGGGTTGACTTTCTCGTTTACTTGCGACCAAAGGGAGCAACAGACTTGACTTGCCTCGAGTCAGCGCATGTGATCGCTCGAGTGGCAGTCGTTGCTTCTCACTCTGTTCACTCAGAGTAAGCCTCAGTTGGGCCAGCGCGACACAAGAACAAGCACAAACGAATCTGTCTCTTCCCGCGACCACCAATTCGATCCCTCCAATACAACACAACTTCTTCTCGACCGGAGTTTTCCGCACCCTCATACCACAGCCATGCGCTTCCCTGCGCAAACACTACTTCTCCTCTTCTCCCAACTTCTCCTCCTCCTCCCAAGTGCAACAATAGCAGCAAAATGCGCTTGCGGCTACACAACCTCCAAAGGCGCCTTCTTCACCGACGCCCTCGAAACCGATTTCTTTCACGTGCGAGATCTGGCTCGAGATACGGATTCCGCATGGATTCCTCAAGCTTATAATGTCACACCTGAGAATGCGAATGGACCTTATGGGAAAGCGAGTCAGATCGAAAATGTCATTACGAATCCTGTGAGAGGTGGGAGAGATGTCTGGGATGGGGAGGGGATGAATGGGGGAGATCCGGGATTGCAGTTGTGGACTCGAAGCGCGCTGATTCCCTCTCGCGATGACGACGACCACGACGATGAGCATGAGGGCAGAGGAGGAGATAGTAAGATGATGATCCCCATGTCCGAAATCGTCTCCTCTCGAACGGATATTCTCTACGGTTCTTTCCGTATCGCACTCAAGCCTACGAATATCAACGGAACTTGTGGGGCGTTCTTCTTCTATTTCAATGATTCTACGGAAATCGATATGGAATTTCTTTCTCGCCAAACATCCTCCTTCACATCTACATCGACAAACGAAAACAGGAACAACAGCAGCAGCAGCAGCAGTGTAAACTTGGTCATCCAATCCCCCCAATCCGCAAAACAAGGCTACGCTTCCGGTCCAGATTTCATCCTCAAATCTCTCCCCTTTGATCCTACGATGGGATTCAATGAGTTTCGATTTGATTGGTTTCCCTCTCATGTGGAATTCTTCGCGAATAGCGTTCTACTTCAGAGGATGGAAGCTAATGTGCCGAGGGGACAACCTGGGGCACTGCATGTTTCGCATTGGAGTAATGGGAATGAGGGGTGGAGTGGAGGGCCGCCGGAGAGGGATGCGGTGCTGATGGTGGGGTATGTGAAGGCTTATTTTAATTCTTCGAGTGGGGAGGAGGGGTGGAGGGAGAGGTGTGAAAAGGCGGACGAGGGGGAGAGGGAGGTTTGTAAGGTGGAGGATCAGGTTGTGCCGCCGGATCCGGGTGCTGGGAATGGGGAGACGGTGTTTCTGACGGAGCAGGGTGGGAGTGGGAGTGGAGGTGGAGGTGAGGAGCCGAAGGAGGGTGGTGCTGGAGGAAAGTCTTTTCCAGAAGCGTGGTGGAAAGCTTTCGTGTTGAGTGTTGTGGTGCTACTACTGGATGTAGCTGTATAGCGTGCTGAAGAAACTCAATCAATGCCAAAAATGCAAACGTTCAACGCTGCCTCCAACTCCTTCGCTAAAACCCGCAGAAAGTAAAGTGGAAACAACAGGTATTCTATACTGGAGCCACAAAACTCTCAATGCTTTTCCTCCGTGTGTTTCCGCGCTTCAACACGTGCTCACTTTCCAATTTCTGATTCAACGAGTGGCCTTTGATAAGTACGACAGCCACGATAAGTCCAACACCGCTAATACCACACATCGTTGCAAACAGTTTCTGGAAAGCCCACGCGTAGGCACCGAGGATGGTCCTCTTCTGCTCACTGTCTGCCATGGTGTGCAACAGGTGAGCGAAGCCTTCGGAGTTCTTGGCAATAGCTTCTGGTAGGCCGAGCTCTGTCAGACGATGCTGCAAGAAATTCTGAAAGATCGTTCCGCCGAGAGCGACGCCAAAGCAAAGACCGAGAGATCGCATGAAGCTGTACATTGCCATGGCGTGTCCTGCATCCTTTTGTTGGCAAGCAGCTTGCGAAGCGACGCTGTGTGCGATGAAGAGGATTCCTTGTCCAAGGCCAGCGGTGATAAAGAGGAGGACCCAAGCGTAAGTTGAGATATCAGCATCGAGGAGTGTGAGAAGTCCGATCGCCATTGTGTTGAGGACCCAGCCTGCCCAGATTGCCCAGCGATAACTTCCTACTCGGACGATGACCGGACCGACGATTCCGCTGACGGGTACGCAAACCAGGCCAAAGGCGAGGATGTATGCGCCTGCGTCGGTGGCGCTGTACATTTTCACGCTCATGAGCCAGAGACAAAGGAAGTAGACTTCTGTGAAGAGGCACATGGCCTGAAGCACGCTGCAGAAGTAGATGCTGACGGCCGACCAGGACCGGAACAGTGACAATCGAAGGAAGCTAACTTTTGCCAAGCACCGTTCGTAGAGCCCGGTCACGAACACGATGGCGAGACCGAGGATCATGGGCACAAGAGTGGCGGCGCTGGTCCAGGGATATTGGCTTCCGCCCCAAGTGACGCCGACGAGGAACGCAGTCATGCCGGTGATGAAGGCGCCTGAGCCGATCCAGTCTACGGAGCTGAGCTTGTCCTGGATGGTGCTCTCTGGTCTCTGGTAGCGAAGCACGAAGGGGACAATTGCGAGTGCGATGGCGCAGAAGGGAAGGTTGATGTAGAAGAGCCTGCAATGCATTAGTCTTGGCAAGAGGAGGATCCGATAAGTAACACTTACCATCGCCATGTCGTTGCGTTCACAAGTGCACCGCCAATAACTGGTGCGATATTGAATCCGATCGAGACAACGAATTGCTGCAAGCTGATATACTTTGCACGAGCACGGAGAGGGATCAGATCGCTCATGATGATCAAGTTGATACTGAGGATACCTCCGCCACCTATTCCTTGAATCGTGCGTCCAGCGAGCATGCCGGCGACATTGTTTGCGGCGCAGCAGATGATGGAACCAATTGTGAAGAGTGCCACAGCGGTGCAGATGGTCCCACGGCGGCCAAAGATATCGGCGAGCGCCGCCATGATCGGCTGAACGACGGCATTTGCGAGCAAGTAGGAAGAGGCAATCCAGAACGTCGAAGTCGCATCAGCGTTGAGTGCGCGTGAGACTGCCTGTCACGATGTCAGCGTTGAGTTTTGGAGAGTCATGAGTGGGAAGTGAGCACGTACCGGCAGTGATGCAGTCAAAATGGTCATGTCCAGCGAGATAGTGAAGACCACCAGACATTGCCCGAGAACGATCAGCTTGACCTGCTTCGATGGCTTCCAGGCAGGCTCGACCTCGAGCTGACTCTCCGGGTCGGCGATGGCGTCAGGACTAGCCGCCATCGTGGAAGTCGTGATTGTCGTCGCGCGCTTCTCGTCGAGGCTAGACAGCGAAGATGTGCTCGAGAGGGAGACATGTTTTTCCTGCTGCGTGGTGGTCGCCATGTCGTTTGTTTGCTAGAAGACGCGTCACGAGGCGCCTGCGTCACTTTGTGTAACGGCAAGGAAAGTGCGATGTGAAGGCAAAGCTCAAGCGGAAAGTGCAAGTGAGGGCTTGAAGCAGAAGTGATGGGGAGGCAGATATCGTCCAGGGTGTCCTTACATATATTCTACGTCGTGAGGTGATTAGGCAGAAAAAGGGAGCTGCACGGCTGCGACCAGATGCCTCTATCGGGGCGCACGACAGCATTGCGTGCATCGAGGCCAGTCGAACTACCGGGGAAGCAAGCGGTGTTCAGTGTCTGCCAATCTGCAGCTGAAAAGTCGGTATCTCGTAGGGCTGGACAAGCCATGTGAAGGCAGGTCCTGCAGCCCTGCCAGTCACGCAGCGACATGAAAGCCATCGAGTTGCAGAGTGGAGCAGAATGCCATCTTGCGGCTCAGGACGTCGCCGAGATCTATGATCGTGGCTGCATTCGCGAACGGTGTATTGCGCAGTGCTACCATAACGAGATTGTGCACCACCAGGCTGAGCATTATGTGGCTTGCATACAAGCCAAAGCTTATGCACCAGTAGTCCGCCATTTGCACGTGGGAAGAAGGCTTGATAGCGTCTCGAGAGCTTCGTTGTACGGGTTTCGTCCTGTAGTACCATTGACGAAAATCATGGTTTCAGCCTGGCACCATGAAGCTGTGGTGTATCGATCGAGGTCAATCAGGCATTTCTGCAAGGCCGACTCATCATGCGAGCCGTGAATCGTGACAAAGTTGGCACGCGTGCCGTCTCGAGCTGGATAGCAAGGCTACTAATCGTCGACAATCGCGTCAGCCTTGCCACGTGCAACGAACGTGTAAGGCATAGGCTTGGAGCTGTTGCGGTAAGCAGCGCTGCATGGCGCTTTTGTGGCTTGCGTTGAAGCTGTTTAACTTTTCGGACTGAGCGACAGGCTTGCTGGCACGACTTGACACGTCAGCTCCTCTGATGTGCTCGTACTTGAGGTAGAGGAGTTCACAGGCTGGATCTGGAGTGCAGATCGTGAGAGCAGAGCAAGAGGTCTGCAGGCAGAACGTGATTTGCGACAGTCGCAAAGGCCGTGAGAACTCGTCGTGAGATGTGAAGTGTGAAACGGCAACGGCAGTGGAAGTGGGGCGGATAGGTAGGGATGAATAAGCGAGACGCACCAAGAGCTTGTCACGTGCACTCGCATACAGAGCGCGCGTTTGTGATTACCGTCCAAGTTCACAGAGTACTGCACGGCGAGCGTTCGCACATCGCATGTGCTGACAATCTCAGGAGCCAGCGCATGAAGGACCTGAAGCCAGTGTCCACGCTCGGGATGTGTGGCCTCAGGCTCGAGCTGAACCTGTCATTAGGCCGTCTCGACGGACCTCTTCTGCTTCAGAAATTTGAAGTCTCCCGGATTCAAGCATGTGTTCCGATCCTGTGAGTACAGAAACTCGATCATTTCCCAATGTTGCAGCGACCAATTGTTGGCGCTCGAAGCGGAGGAGCGGACGCGGTATGTGACTCGGCCTCATCAAGTGGAATCCACGGAAGAGAGTGGCACGGCAGTACTCCAGCAGGATTTACAAAACAACAACTGGCGAGAGTGCTTCATGCCACTGGTTTCTGGATCTCATGGAGGCCGCCTGGACGTACTGTAGCAGCCGCAGGATGCGCTTTCGTCCTTGGCAGCGCTTCCGATACGCCATCTCTGCACGTCTTACCGCCAGAATCCCCCACTACGGTGCTCTATTTCAGGTTACTTCTCATTGGGACTGTACACCCAAACAGAGCTACGCTATGCCATACACGCCGTGAGAAGACTGCAGAGGCCTCTACAGCAGCGCAGTTGGGGATTTCGGTTGCAAAGACGTCGCGTTGTCTATGCGTGAGAAAAGAGGAAGCTTCGGGGAGGATGCGCTACGGATCTAGACCTCCCAATGACAAACGCCAGGCCATCGCACCGCTACTGTCGCCAAGTTTCAGCCTTGTCGTGACTTACAGATAGTGAGGCCTCTGCCCGCCTCGTCCAAATCTCGAAGTCTCGTTCCTGCCGCCGACAAGATGTCCGGCCGCCGTCATGATGACCGCAGGGATGGCCCAAAGCAGCAGCTTCTCCATACTGAAGCTATGGAGCTACACGGAAACGACTCCGGCATCTTCAGTGTCAAGACCCAAGAGCGGCAGAGCCATCGCACCAGCTCTGCGTCCGTAGGTCTCTGGTGGTTTGAGGTGCTGGGCATGGCGACAAGTGTCGCAGCTTTGCTGGCGATATTTGGCATTCTTTTCGCCTACAGTGGCAAGCCCTTGTCAGACTGGAAGGCGATTCTGCGACCAAATACAGTGGTTGCCGTTTTGTCTACCCTGTCCAAATCCGCAATGCTCATGGTCGTTGGTCAGTGCATTGGCCAACTCAAATGGGTGCGTACAAGATGTGGAATGGTGCGGTCCTGACAGAGTCCTTGCTGAACAGCTCCCAGGTCTACTTCGCACAACGCCCGCGTTCCCTTCGAAACATCGAGATCTTTGACGACGCAAGTAGAGGCCCTTTGGGGTCTGCGAAACTGCTCGTGCACATCAACTGGACTGCTCTGCTGGCTTCCGTCGGAGCAATCATAACGCTGCTTTCGCTCGGTATGGATCCTTTCATCCAGCAAGTCATATCCTATGATGCAGTCACCTTCAACGATACAACTGCAAAGGCATATCTGAGCACAGCTCAAGCATATGATACCGGGCTGGGCTACAGAACGCACTTGACTGGGCCGGATGGTGGCTTGCAGGCCTCTTCCATCAGAATGGGTGAGTGCAACATGTCTATTGGCAGCGCAGTGCCCCACAATTTAACAACTGTGTAGTCGGTCTGGGCGACCCAAGTATCGCAGGCGCCATTTACAAAGGTGTCTTCGGCGACGTATTTCGATCCACTGTGGCTTGCAGCTCCGGCAACTGCACTTGGCCCTCATATGAGTCCTTGGGCATATGCTCTTCTTGCACTAATGTGACCGCAGCGTCAAAGACCAACTGCACTCTGACCTTGAACGATTACTACGATCCACCTAAAGCGTCTGACAGACAATGCTTGACCCGCAGCCCCCGTGGTGTTGCCATGGAAAGCTCCAATGACTGCACTACGAGTGAGTGGAGAGGCACAGTCTGGAACGCCAGTGCCATGGTGACCGACCCGGACGCGCCGCGTGGTCATCGACTGCTCACAAAAGATGGAACAATTGGTGTCGTTGCCGGCACACGCTTTCGCAAGGTTGACGATCGTGAGCAGGCATTTTGCCAGTCAACGGAGGAGAGTCTCGTGGAAGATGTGATCGAGTGCACTCTCAAGTGGTGCACAAAGTCATACGAGCGCACGATCGTGGAGAATGGTACACTATCCGATCCCGCATCAACGACCGAGCCTCTCGACTTTATCGAATTCGAGACTTGCGGCGGTCTGTTTGACGAGACTGACGCATTCAAAAATACAACTTGGACACTACGCGAGGAGAATGTGTACGATGAGATCTACTCGGACATGAGGCCTGCATTTCGGGACAAGGACGTTCCTCAATACACCTGCCCACAGGGTGACAACGAAGGCGAGACCGAGGACCGGGCTATCAAGACCAAGCAGGCTTCGGAACTAGGCGCCAAGTTCCAACAGGCGCCCAACGTTTTTTTGATCAACGATCGCAATACGTTCGACATTCAAAGTGCGATCAGCTTCATCTTCCAAGGCGGCTTGACTCAAGAATTCGTTGTAGGTGAAGACAGCACCAAACTTGCTTTAGCCGCAGCACAACAAAGTGGCGAATTTAGCCAGCTCATGGATCGTGTCGCCGAAAGCATGACCAATTCTATCCGCGTAGCTCCAAACGGGACCCATGTTGACGGCATGACGCATCGCACGGACATTGTCATTACAGTTCACTGGCACTGGATGGCCCTGCCTGGTGCAATCGTGCTGTTCTCGATTGGTCTGTTGTCGATTTCGATGGTGCTCTCGAGTGAGAAGAGCAGCCGTGCGGTTTGGAAGTCGTCTTTGTTGGCAGCTTTGTTTCATGGTTTGCAGGGTTGGACGGAAGAGGAGCTGGACCGGGTGGAATTGAAGGATATGGAGACTCGCGCGAAGGGCATGAAAGCTAGTTTGAAGCCTGGCTTGAGTGGGAGCATGAAACTTGTTAAGCATCAGTGACAAGCGGTTTATGCGGTCCCGAGCAACGTCTACCGCCTGGTCGAAGGGAATCTCTAAAGGTTCTAAAGGTCGGCACCTCTGTTGGTGTCGTGCGCACTGCTAAAGCTATCAATGAGCGATCGGCAAGGTGTAGAAAAAGACACTAGAACTTGCACAGAATCATTGCGTGCTGTCCAAGTGCTCACTTCGCGGCCGCAGACCTTGGACCCAAGGTTCCGACCGGACACTTCAGTCACAAATGACTGTCTGCACGCACCACTCGTCCTTGAGTACGATGCCTTCTGCATCCTCGCGCTGTGGTTGGACGCACAGCCAGATCGCCTAGGGTCGCGGGGCCAATTGGGTCCCCAGATGCTGGTCACAACAGCGGATGCGGATTCTTTCACGTGTGTCGGCTCAGATAAAGCTCAGCTGAGGCGGGACAAACGATAGAAAGCGCCACATCATGCTTCAGCTTCAAGACTTCGACCTGCATTGGCACGATTGAAAGGCTAAGATTGCGTCTTGGGGCTTTTCGCTGCCCTTCAACAAACAATCACCAGGTGCGAACATAATTGTTGAACATCGCCATCATGTTCGACGTTCAATATTTGACCCGGCCTGTTACAAGATGGATAGGCGACACGGAATATGTCCGGCTTTCTTGTGGACTGAGCTCTGCTGGTCCAGCACGTGGTGTCGACGCTTTGCAGGGAGTCCTTAAGGACTCTCCAATACAGGAGGCCCGTCCAGATGGCAGATACAAGCACTTATACGATAGCAATCAGCACGCTGTACCGCGTGAGAATTGGGTTGGCTGGACAGCATGAAGGCAGCCTTCGATGAATGGTCACAGTTTTTTGTCTTGCCCAAAGCGGCATGGGAATGGGCCCAGACTCGCCCGTATACGAAAGTTGGACAGAGGGCGACACGTCCCATCGTCAACGCCAAAGCTCTGATACGATTGGAGAAAGCAGCCTGGTCGTTCGAGGGTCGCTCTTCCAGCCAGGGTTCGCTGTTTCAAGGCGAGCAAGTGAGTTCGAAGACTGACCGCCCTATCAAGAGCTTGGCCACCTCGAGCGACATCGATGACCTCGATGCCATACTCAACCCAGCAGCTCATTCCTTGACGCTAGTGAGTACAACACAGCGAGTCATCGCGCAACTGGATCTCGAAAGCCTCTTCTCGATCGATAATGGCGTTGCTCAAGTTCGCTATATCGAGTCTATGCTTGTGATCCGGCAAGCGCTGACAAGGGTACTCATGGCGATCCAAACGTTGAAGAATAGCGGTATGTGCCAAGGCAGTATCAATGCTATCGTTGAGTATCCAACTAGACAGGACACTGCAGAGGTGTTTGAGTTCGATCAGAGCGATATCTCAGCACTGCTGGTTTTGTTGGGCACTCACAGCCCAGATATCGGCGCAACTCTGACAGCACACAGAGAACTAGAAGAGGACGTACCTGAAGCTATTGCGCCCTTGCTGGCCCGCCCTTCTAATTCACTTGACCATCTGATTCCGCCCGGAGGTACCAAACGATGGACATGGTCGTACCTATGCTTCTTCACTGCCTTTGCAACGCTGGCCACCGCATCGTACGCTGGGGCGCATGTACATGATGGAGGTGGTGAACTGTCAGTCGATCCTGTCGCATTTGACAGCCTTGTGCAAAGAGATCCGGAATTCGTCGAGAAATTCTACTCATTTCGCCGTCGACGTCTGTCTTGCTTGGACAGCTTTTTACAGGGTCCAGTCTGGGTGTTCGGTTCGCACAACCATGAGGATCGTGCACTATGTTTGGCAATCGAGACAGAAAAATTTGCCGCTCTTTGGGGCCCATTGTACGCTCTGCCAGACAAGGGCGAATTCGATCGTCTCATGGCACTCAACGTTGAAAATGGCTTCATGTATCGAACTCCGGACACAGATCACCTACGGAAAGGAGAAGTTGCGATACATTACACAGCGACTGGAAGGATCCGCAAGATAAATGACCTGCATAAGCAAGAGAAAGGTAGATGGGCCACGTGGAATGGGCGTGGATTGCTGCCCGACGGTCTTGTCCCGTTCGACGTCGGTGCAAAGCTGCTCATTGGAACGCCAACTGCTGCACACACTAACAGCGTCATTGAAAATAACGCTCAAGTCAAGCATGCTCCGAAAACACCTTCAACTGAGTTCAGTGTTGATAGCGCAACTCAGTTTGACCCAGTCGCCTTCGCACAAGATCACGCCAGCCAGATTGTGGAGCTCGGAGTGCTTCCACGGCGCTATCTGCCAGATGTATTGTCGTTGAGCATGTCGTTCGGCAAATGGGTCAATCCTGGCTTCTCCAAGACATACAAGCTCGATAAAGGAAGGACGCAGAAAGAGCGCTTGCTCGATTTTGTTAGCAAATCCACATCACGGCTATCCCAGATCCTGGATGTCAAGATCGGGCTCGAGGTGAGCCTGCATACGTACAATGCTCGACGGATCACTCTGCACGATGCATTGGGCTTAGCCTTCCCTGACTCAGGCTTAGACCGATACTAGCTGAGGCACCTCCGACACGAGACAATGCCACGCTAGCAACGCATCTCGACTATCTGGGCGATACCGGGCTGGACCATGATGATCACTTAGTCGTCTATTGGCCTTATGTAACAGGCCTCCCAAAAGGACTGAAAATGTCGGCGTCGCCTCCCCCATGGCACAAGATGATGCGCGACACCATCAGTACTTCATGTTTCGCCGTAGCTTCTACGCAGTGCCTCACGTATACTGGCAACGACAGCGTGAAGAACAAGACTTTGTTGACGTCCACGACAGCTCCAGCGTTGCAGACAGATATTCAGGTGCATAGCGACTGCAAAATTACCACGCCACTTCGGTGCAAAGCCATAATGAGACTGGATTCTGGGACCTTGGAGCTACGGAACAATGAACCACAACACCAGCTTGCTTATTTTCGGGACAACAGTATTGTCAACAAGCTTGGTGGAACATGGCGTGCCTTTCTGGTCGGCTCTGGTTCTCATGTACATCAAGAGCTCGTAGATGCAGCTAAGAGATCGCGACATACGGTGTCTGTATGTATTGTAGATGTTCCTTCTGGTATGCACTAGGAGAGAACGGGAATGCAAGGATAACGAATCAACGCTTCTGAGCGTGAGGTGCTTGTGGCACAGAAGAATGGGTGAGCAGCAGCTGGCTGACTGACGACCACCAACCGCGTAAGTTGGTACTTTTTGTTCAATTGCCAACATGATGGGACTGAGGTGGTAAGCTCGCTGATGTGAGACTGTTTCCTTTCAGACGCTCCTGCGAACATTTGGCAGTGGCAGTGGCGACGGCTGTCGGAAGCGGATTATTTTTGGTGCGGCGCGACTTCTGCGCTCAAAGACTCCTCGATTTCCAGGCTCGGACAGAGCTGGACGTATCCTGATGCAAAATCCAGAGGAGAACGATGGGAGGTTGCTAAGCACTTCCCAGCCACTGGAAAAGCCCGAAAGCCCGATGCTTCAATATAATGGCCCTTACCGAGAAATGCCCGCAAATGCCAGCAGCAGATTCGCGACATCGATTCACAAATTATTTCCTCGATCTGTTGTCTCCTAGTTCTCTATCGGTGGACTTGGAGTAGCCGTGTGAGAGACAAGCTCTGTGTAGACATGGCAGAGCCAAGCAAAGCTTGTTGTGGTAAGCATCGGCGAACAGCGGCTTTCCTAACGATCGCTACGGCCTTTGCAAAATCTACAAGAGGAATAGCATACTCGGGCAGAAACAGGCCCGAACTACACCCAGAGCATGCTCCGACGCGGGGTGACTAGAGGCGCTGATACCAAAGACTAATGATCTTGAACAGAGGCGCCTGACAAGGCCCGAGAAGATGTCAATCCTGGTTGGCCAGTCGCACAGCGTCCAAATTGCACACGCACGCAACGCGTCATAGCCACATGGCCTATAGGTCCTCCTTGTACGATACGCTATAGCTTCGAAGTCCGCTTGGTTCTTCGCGTAGTGTCGCGATCCCTCTTGCGCTACGAGGCGGTCTGTGGGGGAGTTTCTACGGGTCTCATCTTCGAGACGACGACGCTGCCAGCCCGACTGAGCTTGGCCAGTATGAGGAATGGACAGACGCGCTCCACGCTGGCCATCCCTCGAATGCATGTATCGGACTGCAACAACTAAGCCGAGTAGACCTGCTAAGTAACTGTCTAGCATTCTTTACTAAGCAGGGCTGCCTGTCGAATCTACTCCACTACCTTGGAAACCTCGTGCGAGTTTATCATGGTCTTCTCCAGATCGGCAGCTGCACATAGCTAGCTTGGAGCAGGTAGAGTATTTAGAAGCCTTCCCATCAGGACTCCCTGGGTAGCATGCTGCTATAATCAATATTTGAGGCAGAAAACCACTCTCCACAGTGACCAACATGGAAGACATCATCTGGATCAACGAATCACCAGAGACTAGATATGTCTCCCAGCTCGACGGCAGCTCTGCTCCACCTCATACATTTCGAGTTCTCAGCCGAGGAACCAATGTCCGCCGATCTTGCAATGCCTGTAGCAGGCAAAAGGTTCGCTGTGGCGCAGAACGCCCCGCATGCAAGAGGTGCAATGCAAAGGGAGTCTCCTGCACCTACATGCCCAGCAAGCGACGCGGCCCACGAAATCGCTCTGGAAAAAATGATCGAAGGACACTTGGCAGAGAGACTGAGGACGGCAAATCGGAGAAAGATGGTGTTCAGTGCGACGCAGTGGATAATGTTGAACCCGATCTTTCGAAGAGCGAAACACCACCGCTTGATCAGCTTTGGACGTCTTCGTCACTACCACAATATGATGCTGACTGGGACTTCACGTTTAGTGAACACTGGTCGAATCAGCACGACTGCTCGGAGATCGATGCCTTAGAGACCTTGGCGGGAATTTGCCCCAATAACGACGAACACGCATCGAAGTCTGCTCCGGGGACATGCGACCTTCAATATGATGCGTTGCCTACCCCTCAATCCGTAATTCTTCCGCAGAGTCTGCCTGATGATTTGGCAGAATCGGCAGAGGAACCTGAGAAAAGCAAAGGCACTTTCGACAGTGCTTTGGTGCACGATCCTCTGCGGAAAGATCGCTGCGAGACTTTGGCGCTTAGCCTCCTATCTGGATCACTCACGAAGCTCTCTTGCTACAACGCTGCGAATGGCGACAACGATGAAGTGCAGTCACAGTCACCGGACCCTGATAGGCGGGTAACACATATTCAAGAAGCCCTGTGGCAAATCGAGGCTTTTCTGGATCTTCCTGGCTCATTACGAAGTGACTTTTGGGATCTCACATATCTGATCATCAGACAAACACTGGTTTCGTATGACTCAATATTGAAATCGGATTGTCCCGTCAACTACTGCTTAGAACAAGACCCTGCTGCAGGGCAGCAATTGTCAAACAAGCGAGCGTGGTCATACTCAGGTGGCCGTTATTTTGACCCAAAGGCACAACGTTTACTCAGCGCATACTTGGTACTAATGGACACGAATGGTCTGCTGCAGCCACTCCTTGAACGCTTAGAGCGAAAGCTCGACTCTCTTTCCGAGAGGTCGTCAGGCTCTTCGACTGGTTGCGGGCCATCTTGGATGGACCCCCGTCTGATGACGCTCAAATGTCAACATAGATCCGTGCAGGAAGAATGCAACAGACTAGCGGAAGCTGCGCAAGGCGTTGGAGGATCTATTTTCAGCGAGCAGAGGACATTGGCAGGTCAGAGTAAAAGACGTGTATAGTACAGTACATGTGTCCCCAGCGTACACGACCGCTCACACATTTTCAGGTGGCAGATGTTTGCTCTTCCCCATCCTCTTCGTACGAGCATATCTTCCAGATGCCCATTGACGGACCTTCTCGAAGTTGCGGCATGTGTGCGTTTGCTCCGAGAAGATGAAAGACGAACCAGTGCCATTCTTGAGGCTGGGCCACCACATTGCTGGTACCAGTGAAAGGTCTGATTTGCATTCAATATTCTGGCGCATCATCTCCAGACAATGAACTGATTGACGATTGTCAGCCTGATCATAGGTTACATGCACTCCTGATTTGCACATACCAATGTGATATTCATCCACCGCCTCTTGATGCTCAGTCTGGTTCTGATCGCAGCGGTTTTTGTCAAACAGGTGCTTGCGCAGCTCATTCACGCAGTGTAGGGAATGAAGGACATCCAGACCTCCAACATATCCTCCAGGATGCCCAGGAATGTCTGGATACCTATAGTATTTCTTGTAGTCCTTTCCCCACGCCTGTCGAGCTTCTTCTTCTGTGACTAGAAAGTACCTGTCTTTGGTGGCAAAATCAGAACACCGCTCAAATGAAACTCTTTGCAGGATACACCCACCTTTAATCAGCTCTTCCCAAGCCGGAATAGCAACTGGAGACGTCCCCAAGTACGGAATCTTCTTATCTTCTTCTGAGAAGTACGGCAACCCTTCATCGTCCCACAATGGTGCTCCTGTGAAATGCCGTTGCTCCATTTCAATCGCCTGTCTCGCTGGCGCAAAGTCGGTATCGTACACGTCTGCGCCGAGTCCACGCCTTACGTACATGGCGATCGTCGTTGCACAGCCAAGGAGAAATACTGACGCCAGCAGCAGCGCTCCTCCGAGAATTTTTGCCGTTGTTCGCCTGCCACTCCTGCTTTGACATGCTTGTTGTTGGCAGCCCGAACAAATGTAAGTAGGCTCACTGTCCTCGTCTTGAAATGCTTTCATGTCCACGATGCCAGAGTCGTCTGTCTGCGAAAGTGCACCATACTCTCTACACGAGCGGGACATGGCGAGGTTGGGATGCGCTATGCTTTGTCAGTGTTGAGCAGCATACATCCCAAAAGATAGAAGATGAGAGGTTTGCATTCTCCAGTGACCGATCCGTGATGTTGTTCGTTATGATCTGGCAGCTCGTACCTCGCGATTTTGGCGGTGAAGTTTCAGAGCAACGCAAGTCTGGCTCTTGATAGCACAGAAGAGCCATCCGCATCGCTACGGGCAGATGTGGACACGAACTGGGAGCATCTTATTCCTGGTAACCAAAACTCAACAAAGCAGGCAAGTAGAGCGTTACTAATAGACGTGATTAGCGGGAGGAGGGTTCATCCACGTAGATGATAATGGAGACCGCATACTGCCACCAGGTCTGGTGCTAAGCAAATCTCACCCGCCTTTCCACGTCATCTCGGTCTTCCACCAGGTTCACTGCCTCGTAAGTAGGATCACCAAGCTCAAAGACTTACTTGGCAGCACTAACATGATCATTCCGTCCGCCATGGTGCAGAATGCAATACGTTCCGCATTATTGAGTCTATTCTTCGAAGAGCCATTGATCCAGCAGCGCAAACATGTATTCCACTGCGTGGAATATCTACGCCAAGTGGTGATGTGCCATGGTGACACTGCTCTCGAAGGTCACCTAGATCCGAACCGCACAGGCACGGAAGGGTGGGCTACTACTCATATTTGCAAAGATTGGGAATCTGTGTACAAATACGCTGCACAGGAGGGACGTTCTGCTAAGGAATACAACCATAGACATGGAGGCTAGCATGACTTCGGAGGGTGAGGTCCAATCGCTTGGTCAGATTGATTTCTCGCATTTCCCTTGCCCCGATTCGATCCCTACTGATCACAGGCCGGTATGCCTACGGGGCTTTTCGAATCCAAATTTCCCAGTCAATTATCGCTGTAGTATCGGAACAATGTCACGCATGGCTGGAAGGAGTAGAGCCGCCGGGCCTTTAGCTGCTGCGATGAAAGCAATGGCGTCCATTAAGAGTCTCTCTGCGAATCGCCTCTATTGAGCTATGCTTTCCTTCGGCGAGGTGTTGTGGCCGTCATGGCCTGTCAATACCCGAGCGCACTAACCGTACAAGTGTGTAGACCCGATGTTATATCAAGAAAGTCTTGCGTTCGAAATCGCTGCATCCTGCCGGTTTCGCGGCAGACGCTCGGCGTGCATAGTAGACATCCTAGGATTCGGCACTAGAACTACCCCAGATTCTGGTACTCCAATTGCTACTAGTAGGTCCTAGAACATACCGAAGCACGGTTATCCACGTTGTAAAAATGCCCTTCAGAAGTGTTCAAGATAACAGACTCATGCTGATGCTTTGCATTCTCAGCCTGCCACGGCTGCATATCGTCAAAAGACAATCAATGACTGGCCGGTGTAATGAAGCGTATAAGCGCTGGCCGGACCACAAAATCAGCGACTTGTTGAGGCTGCTCCAGCACCAGACAGGCTGAGGCAGCTCAGCAGTCCGAAACAGCCCGCTCTTGTTGCGAGATGCCTGCAGGCGACTTCGTCATGAAGCGCGCGTCCACGTCTGGATCAAGAACTGACGCATGGCACAAGCAGCAAGTCCAGGAACTTGCAAATTAGGATTGGTTGTGGAAAAAGAGGTTACTCGTGACGCTGGCGGAATTATGAGCAGAGAATGGACACAACGAAGATTCGGAGTTGGTACCGGTGCCAGGACAGGGATGGAGTGACAGGCTCAGCCTTGTAACAAAATTGAAACAGACGCACTGTCGTGACGTAGCAATGCTTGTTGGGTATCGAATACCGCTGGCAATGGTGCCAACGATATTCGCTGTGGAAGCACGACTTCTGCACCATCCGGTCATTCAGCTGTTTACTCGGGCTCATGTTCAGGTGGTGCGTAGCACTTGCCGCGTCATCGTAACTGAGAAATGTTCCATGAAGTCTCGTACTCAAGTACCCATGGGCCGAACAAAAAAATTGATATGCCGATGCTACTAGAAGGGGAAAATTACCGACTGGACTGCCCTTTGGACGACCGGCGAACTTCCCAATGCAGAGCATTCGCTGCCCGGCGTTTGTTTCGACTATTGACACCTCGATAACACAATATCTCATCCATGAGTTCGGGAATCGGACGGCTGGCATAGCGCAAGTGGAACGCAAGTGGCAGCGAGCTTCAAAGACGTTTCTCAAAAGCTAGGTATATCCACTGGTCCCTAATACTGGTTTTATAAAAGCAGGAGCCGGTGGCAAGAGCGCAGGCGCATACGCATTCCCATGGACGATACTGACAAGCCCAGTGTTGAAGACTGGGAGCAGGACCGCTTGCTCGATGCCCATAGCACGACTCGGTCAACATCATCAGGGACGAGCCGAAATGATCGCATCTGTACCTTGATTATGGCGCTTCTCGCCACCAGCACGTTGCTTTTTGCCGTTGCCGGGATCATGCTAGCCTGGAAGTTGGACCACCATGAGCGCTCTGCGCCTGTATCATGGCTTCCTCCAGAAGTATCCACTGCGCGCCACGTTTGAGCGCATATTCTCCTCGCCCAGTGCTGAGGGCACAGAAGCATGGATGAAGTTGATCCCAAGTGCGTACCGGTCACAAAGCACCCTTTTCTCGCAACTACTGACCTCGATCCTGTGTGCGTATCAGGAGGCAAAGGTTTTGTGTATATCAACAACGAAACCCAACTGCAGCCCATGCCGGGGCTCGACTTGTCAGTCAAGCATCAGAAAGGCATGGTCTCCGTCTTCCATCAGTTGCACTGTCTTGTAAGTACTGCTTCCGTGGTCCTTATTCTTACGCAATCATTGGCTTACACCAGGGCGTGTAGTATAACGTCCAGAAATCATATTTCAACCTGCAACGGGGACTACCTGACGATATTCAGCCGATGCATGTGGAACACTGCTGGGACTATCTGCGTCAAGCTCTTATGTCGCGACACGACCCTTGGATGGATGGCAGCACCACCTCTTGACAAGGGAGTTTCGGGTTATGGGTACCAGCACCAATGCAGAGACTTCGATGCAGTGTTTGCCTGGGCGGAACAGAATAGGGTCACTGATGACAAGCGTCGGAGCTCATAATGCTTGCCTCTCTTCTTTTTGCGCTCTGGGAGCAAGGAATGAACATGAGACTCTGTGGCCTGTGGCAGATTCTTTCTGTGAAGTGTGGAACAGGTTCAAGGCTTTCAAGCGCGAAGGCTTGCAAACACTGTCACCTCTTGGAGCAGGTTTCATCTATGAGTACATAGACTGTCCAATAATTCTCCTATTGCGAGTTTGCTGCGCGTGGCGAAGCGCCAACTCTCGAGATTTTATTTGCTCATAGACTTATCTTCCTTGCACCTGCGAGAAACAGAGTTGCTTATCGAAACAAATAATTAATCTTTCTTAGAGCGGTTGCTGATTCCTTCATTGGATCATACAATACGGGCAACAGCATCACGACGTGGCAGTGGCGCCCGTACAACCCAGACGAGGAGATACAGGGTTGAAGGATCCATCCATAAAGTTCAACGGTGTTCACGAGGGGAATGGAAAACAATTTCGTTGCATTATTTCATTTTTTGATGTCCAGAAGCGTTGAATGACTTCTAGTGCAAGAGCCGCGCGTCGCGCTGCGAGACCTCTTGCCATCTATGCCGCAGCCTTTACTGTTTCGTGATGCCTCAATTTGTTGATCGACTTTGGTGGACCAACCCGCATTTCAATGCCTGCAAATCTTCATCACCATCATGTCACGCTTTGTGTGAAACTCATCATCCCGAATGCATCTACCACTGGTTCAGCTTGTCGCTAGCACCACCTTGAAGCCCACCACCACGAACAGCGCCTTGGAAAGCTCCGCGACCCTGAGAAACTCCACGACTCGCACCACGTCCAGCGCGCGCACGGGTGGCAGCCTGATGACCACGAGCAGCGACTGTGGAATAGAAGTTCTTCACTTCGACGTGGTTGTGAGTGATGTTGCCATTGAAGCTGACGATCTGGCCGTTCTGGCCGCTGCTGGTATTGATGACCTGGTGACCGCCGCGAGAGCCGCTCACAGTGTGGTTTCCGCGCGTCGAGTGTTGGTTGAAGTTCTGGTTGATGGTAGGCAAGGGGTATGGCACCTGCTGCGTCTGCTGAGTCTCCCAGACACCCTTCCACTTCTTCGCCTCCGCCTCGCGATCGTAAGGGCCCTTCATGAGGTGAAGGACCATGGTGGCGTGGGCATCTTCTACCGGGCTGTGAGCACCGTTTGCCTGAACGACTCGACCCAGAACCGATTGGGCCAGAATTGCAAGTCCTGGCTTCGCTCTGCTCTCTTCAGGTATCTGGGAGTCACCAGCCCACTGACGCTGAGTGTCGAAGACGGCCGTGGCGCCCTGGTAGGGGTTGCAATATTGAAACGCCGTGAGATCGTGTTGACCGCCGTGAAGGACCACCGGACGGCCACGGAAGAGGGCTTCACACATGGGCTCGACGACTGCGGCTTTGACAGCGCCATTCTTGAGAGTAAGTAGCTGGCGGGTTACCCCGAAGGTCTTGCCTTTCGCGCGTGGTAGCTGGAATTCGGTATCCTCGTCAGGCGGGTACTGCACGAAGACATCCAACACCGTCTCTCCCCTAGTGTTCAATGCAGCGAACCACGCAAGGCGGTGGCGCCAGCGGAAGCCAGTGTCCTTGTTCTTGAAGTCTTGGAATTCAATATCGATGGCGATTGGCTCGCCAGGAAGTAGAAGTTCGAAACGGGGGTTAACCTGGGTTGCCACACTCTTGCCAAAGGCCGGGGCGTTAGGAAGTCGAAGTTGTGGAGGGTTGGACTCGGCAGGGTTCGAGTCGTTCTCGCTCACAGCCACCCAGTTCTTGAAGATGCGAGTCGGCATGTTGTTGGACTCGAAGTAATGACGGTGGTTGAGAGGTATGATTGGATGTTGTAGTTGTATTGTGGAGTGTCGGGTACAAGGGTGATTGTTTGTTGTTACTGGTGTCAGATCCTTGTCCATGTTCCGGTGAAAGCAGAGGAGGAGAGAGAAGGAAAATGGGGACCGAACTTATACGGCACGCACGGTTAACACGAACCTGTAAGATCACAAGTATTCACTCCGTTCACTGCATGTATATTCACCAGGCAGTGAATGAGCCCACCATTCCGCCCTGTCCTGGTAGAGGAAATCTTGGCAATGAATGCATTGCAATGCAGCTCGTCCTCTCTGTTGTATTGGGAGTATAAGAGAGAGCCGTGCGGGGCCTTCGTTGGGAGGCCATTTCGTGATGTTGCGGCAGAATGACATGTAATGGAATGGGCCTGATAACTGGTATAGTGAGCTGACCAAGGCATGTACAGCGGCTACTGTGGTGTCAGCATAGTATCGTTTCCGGATTTTTTCTGTGTTTGACGCCTTCTCCATTGTTGACGCACCTCCGGCTCACGGCTTTGACTTGACGATAGCCATAATTATAGCGTGGTGCTGGGTATGCGGGCGTACTAGAACACCTTTACACCACGGGGTATCCTCTGAACGATGGCAGAACTGCTTTAAGGATAAAATTGCATGTGAACGACCATCGTCTTCTCAGATTTGGAGTGCTTGGTAGCCTGTTGAGATCACTTGGCAAATGCCGTACGCGTATAGTTGCTGTGAGTCATAGAAGAAGTCCTTCTGAAAAGTAGAATGAATAGACTAGCTAGCAAGTAGGGTAGGCGAGAGCACCAACTTATGTCACTGTCTTGAGCTACTTGTCCCGTTTGCTAAGTGAAAGGAAATCACAATCAACGCGCAAGCGATGTAGTCTATATGGAACAGCCCTTGTGTGCTCATGACTGAGGCTCGTTGAACAAGCAAATGTCGGCGAGATAGTACGTATTTCTTTCCCATCGCTTCCCACCACGAAGGAGATTCTCGCCACCGGACAACGAGAGCAACTTTACATGAGAACACTGAGTGAGAATAACCTGGCGGTCAGAAAGCATAAGAGACACTAGTCACAAGTATGAGATTGTGCAGAACGAGAGAATGAAGGAGGGAGATTACTGTTGCGATTTTTGTCTGTTGTGATGACGCCCAGCGCCGATCAACTAGCGAGTGTCAGGGATACCTGTTTGCGCGCGCTTCTTCTTCAACTACCACTGGTCATTGACAGCAGGCCGCGCCACTGCGTTAGGAGTCTGGGCGTTGCCATTCCCATTGACTTGATGCTGGCGATTGCCCCGACCGATGTTCAGACCGCCACGAGGAGTCGCTGAACCTCTCATAGCCCCGTTGCCTCGTGAGCCTCTGCCACCAGTCTGGTTGCCACGAGCACTGGCAAAGCCTCCTCGACCCCCAGCTGCACCACCACGCGAGAGACCGCCACCATGGTTGCCCCGGCCGCGAGCATAGCCTCCAGAGTGGTGCCGTTGAGGGGGTGCCCATACAGCCTTCCACTTCTGTGCAGCTTCATCACGATCGTATGGGTGCTTGAGAATGTGTAGTTCCATCGTCGCGATAGCATCCTCCACAGGAGAGTGCTTGCCATCCGCTTGAATGATCCTGTTCAGGAATTTTCCTGTGAGCCGCCACAAGCCAGGAGATTCGATGTTGTCCACTTCATACGCATACTCGTCCTGGGTATCGTAGACGTGGGTGGCGCCACGGAACGGACGAGACAGCTGAAAAGCTGTCAGGTCGCTGCCGCCACCATGGACGACCACAGGACGGTTTCTCAAAATGCGAGTGCACCATTGCTCTGCTTTCCAGCCAGGCACAGCACCATTCGCGTGATCAAGGCGCTCCTGAGTGATACCAAAATCTTTGCCTTCGGCACGCGGGATTATCGTTCGGACACCCTCTACGTAAGGATACTTGACGAAGATGTCAAGGACGACTTCGCCTCTAGTATTCGTGATGGCTATCCATGCTGGGCGGTGTTCCCACTTTGGCTTGTTGCGCTTTGACTCGTCATTGTGGTCCATTGGGTGAACAACGCCGGGGACCTGGAAGTTGATGAACTCCATATCAATCGAGCAGGGTTCTCCTGGCAGAAGGAGCTCCATGCGTGGGACGACTTGAGTACCCACACCCTTGCCAGCGGATGGTGCGTTTGGAGTACGCAGTACTGCAGGATTGTTCTGTGCTGCATTCATCGGATCTGCCTTTGCGGTGTTCCAGCGTTGAAACACCATGTTGGCTGCAGCAGTAGCAGTGGACGGGGTCGTGGTGGTTTGCGTGTTCATCGTGGATGAGTTGAGTTAGTGTTCGATGCTTGTTGAGCAGTTGTAGCTTGTGAGTTCGATCTACGAATTCGGATCGCTGTGAAGCGCTGTTGAACAAGATGTATCGACGGAGCAGAAGAAATGAAGGAAACTTATAACCTCCTCGCAGTCAGCGTGAACAAGAAATATCACGAACATTCACTTTATCCAGCTCTGGGTGGCAAGCTTCACTAAGGTCCCGTGAAGTCTAGTCAACACAGTCTCTAGAGGATCCAGGTCTGGTGGATCTGTTCAATCATGTTGTGTGTATCTTTGTTGTGAGAGCCTTTGACAAAGACATCCCACCCGCAAAACAAAGGGTTTCGTAAGGAAGGCGACGGTTGGCTGATGCCAAGTTGGACAAGTCATTGTGCCCTCGGATGATGATCATGATTTCGGGGAGTAGGACTGTAGTAAGAGTTGCAAAATTGCCCGGCTGTACGGCTACTGGAATGTGGTATCCCATGTTCCGTCAGCCATACCCTGGACTAAAGCAGGTGGATCAGCCTGATTGAGCGAACAGGTAGCAGCAATGACCGATTTTGCCAGTGAGGGGCTCCTGGCGAAGCGGATTGTGGTGTTAACAGAATATGTTGGTAGCCGTAGTCTTTGCCAGAGGCGTGAGGAATTTTGTTTCGAACGTTCCAGTCACCGGAATAGAAAGCGGAGATGTCCGATACATCTTCGCATCTTCTGCTGACCGTACCGAGCAATGAGATGCCATAGCACCAGCTTTGGCGGCCATGTTTGTGTTGGTGCTCGCACCCCTCGTCATACACTTCACCTATGTTCGAGGAACAGTTCTGAAACTCGATGTCGATAGCTATTGGCTCGCCAATAATTAAGAGTTCGAATCGTAGGTGAGCTTAGGTGGCGATACCGCTGCCGCAGGCAGGCTGGTTGGGAAGGCGGTGATCGACCGGGGTGGTTTCAGCCGAGTTGGAGGCGTCTTCGCTGACTGCCATCTACTTATCGAAGACTATGGTCGACATGTTGTAAGCTTGGAATGATGAGTGGTGATGAAGGAGTTCCGATTGCGTAGAAGAAAGTCGTAACAATCACCCCAGCATGGAGGTGGAAGCGATTATACATTCTGTTTCGAATTCCTCGCTCTCGAACTGTACTGACTCTCGCGAGAGTCTCTAAACTTCCACCGGTCTACGGTAAGGACGGTGAGACCGTCTTCGACGCCGAGATGGGGTATTTGGGTGACCGAAAGCGTGGTATGGAGCCTGTTCTGGTATCATCACCAGTCTTGTGCTGGTGTCCGAGGCAGCGCAAAGAGACATACGGCCTTGGTTGATTTCCGTCGAGATCTTGTCATTGATGTTGTTCAGAAGGTCGAGATGGTCTTGAGGACAGAGCTTGCGGGTATATAAGAGATTCCGGAGTAGGGTATAGCCAAAGCTGAGTCGCAGCTGCGATATGTGATCAACTGGGAAACATATCCCCGGTGAATTTAAGTAGTATAGAAGGAAAGGACCAAAGGTGGACATGTCGAGTTGAGAAGTGCAAAAGGCAGTCTGTGAGCAAGTGAGACAAAGGCCCAGACCGCAAACAAGCACTCTTTTGCTACAAATTTGACCGATCAGTAGCTGGCTTGATGGCGTATGGGTTGTTTGATGACTGTTTGTAGCAATGTCAAACAATTTGCTGTGCAGCTGTGGTGCAGTGGGCGTAAGCTCGGCCATCTGATCCGAAACCGAGGTCCTGGAACTAGGCTCCCCATTCTTGGTCTGATAGTCCTGGGACCCCTTCATGGACACCCTTCATATAATTCGACTTCGACGTCCTTTTTGACCGCTATGTGCATTAATCTGCCACCATGGATATGTCACACGTGCACTTGATCTCACAATGCTTTCGCAACATCAACCAGCATTCCCTTCCTCGCAATCCACTCACGACCCATCCCCTCAGTCATCATCCTCCCAATCCTAACAGGCCTCACAACGACTTCGAAATCCAACTTGCCCCTCAAGAGCGGACAGATAACGAAGTCAGCTTTGGTCTCTGCAGCAGCAGATTCCACAGCAGAATCCGGCGCATGTCCAGGCGACTCCTCCGAGCTCATTATCCTGATATCTGGTGTCTTCGGTGCTTTCAGAGATACAACCCTCTTCAGATTACCTGCGAAAGCGAAGTATCGTGAAGCTTGCTGTTGATCGAGAGAGGAAGAGAGCTCGACTGAGAGAAGTTCTTGCTCTTCGTGGAGTAGATTCCGTTTCCGAGAGCGGTCGCGGACGGTGGCTGTGATGTTGACGTAGGTTCCAACGGAGATGTCCTTGGCGTCTGGTACCATGCTGGTGCTCACGCTCACGGGCGCTCCTCTCACGAGGTCCAGTGCTTGCTCTGATAGTGGAAGACCAAGAAGGTCGACGTATCCACTGTGTTCTTCCACTCGCCAGGAGACATGCAATTGTTCTAGGAACCGTGTGCGAGCGAGTTCGGAATCCTCTTCGTAGTTCTCGAGCGCGCTATTGTCATGCTGAAGGGTCAGGTAGACACGCCTGATCTCGCCAGGCGCAAGTTGGCCATCTTGGATGTCTTGAGAAGGACCTTCAGTGTCATCTCGACGCCATTCGAGTCGACGTGCAGTCTTCTCGAAGCACTCATACAGAACAGATTTTGGCCATGCGTTGCGGATGTCGAATGACACGAGGAGCGCGGAGGGGTCATCGTGCTGGCCGGGTTGCAGGACTTCGAGATTGTGCACTTGCAGAGCAGCATTGACAGTCATGATTACTGGGACGGAAACGACGCGGGCATGTTTCCCGTTGAGGTTGTTGCTTGCTTGGTAGTAGAAATTGGCCTGTGTGCTTGAGAGGCCAGCCTTGCCTTCGACTCGAAACTTGAAAGTGGTGCATTCTCCAGGCGCTACTGTTGTTGTGGGCAAGAAGGACTTTGAACGTTTGTGTCTGATACCTCGCAATTTGAGTTTGTGCTCGTCATCTCTTTGGAGGACATCGGCAGTGTCCGTGGCTTCAAAGACTGTCGCTGTGATGTTGCTCGTGTTGCGGAGAATCAGTTCAATGGACCTGCTTTCACCTTCCAGCAGCATCAACCCGGATTCTAATGCTGCGGTGTTCTCCAGCTGCAAGACTGGAAGATCGTCTATCACTGTAGCAGAGACGTAGCCCGGTTCAATGCCGAGGCTCTTCAACCTCGCTTCCATTGATTCCATATCGGACCCCTGATGCGACTGCTTCTGAAGGTCCTCCACAGTGAGTGGGGCCTGGGCTGACCAAGAAGTCGTAACGATTGGGAATACCTGTGGGTAGCAGCCTTGTAATTTAATGTAACAGCCAGTGATCTTTGTTATGCCAACGGACTTGGGCGTTACCATGAGCGTGACCTGCTGGAACCTCAATGGCCCAAGTGTTGTCGGCTGATGTTCTGAAGCAAGCTCTGCGCCTTCAGTGATCAGCTCGAGTGACTCAATATCGACGGGAATGTCGAAAGGGTTCTGCAGGGTGATGATGCATTCTGAGGGCTCGTTTGCGACAAGGAGGAATGTTTCCTGCGCTGCAGTGCCAGGTCTACTTGCGCTGGGATCATAGAGCAGCGGATTGCCGGGCGCGATTGGCTGGTTGGCAGCTTTTTGCGCCATGTTTAGTTTCGTCCTATCGATGACTGTCCGTTTACCAGTAGGCTGCAAAATTTGCACCATGCGTACGAGGAAGGGATCCCAGTAGACTGCATGAACATCTGTAAGGCCGAGATGTTTGGACACTGCGACTGTCCGGTTGATCACTGTAGCGTAATGCATCTGCTCTTCGCGCGAGAAAGCATTCGCGATGTCACTGGTCCCTGCATCAAGAGCTGAGTTGGGGCCTGCAGCACGAAGGAGAGATGCTGTGAGTGCCAGGACGCCATGCGGATCTGGTGATGCTTCGCTGAAGTGAGCAAGCTCTTTCAACAAATCTCTTTTCAGATTGTCGTTGCCATAGCTCCTGATGTCTGCAAATATTGGCGTCTCTTGCCGGATTGCGGGAAGGATTTTCGCACCATATATTGCGCAAAGCTCGGCAATCATATCGTTGATGCCGCGCATCTCACCACTGGAAGACAATATTGACTCAGACCCAGATTCCACAGACAGCGCTGCAGCGGGGTGAATCCCCATCTCGGCAGCGCCGAGCTTCCTTGCTTGCAGTAAGGCCTGTGTCAGCCGAGCGATTAGATCTTTCGTTGTGAGGGCCTTTTTCCGTTCAAGGCCAAGCATATCGTATGCCGCTGCAATGCCAGAAAGAAGACGAACATGGTCTGCAGCTGGAAGGGGGTCGTCGGTACTGGGCTGTGCTTGAGCAAGTAGCTCTGCGATGGCCATCCTGGAATAAGGTCGTGGCCGTCCGAGAGGCTGCACGATCTTGATGGGCTTCTGGTCCTGTCCGCCAATTTGGCCAGTGTGGCCGACCATGATCGACTGCAGTCTGGAAGGCGACAGCTCACCTCGTGCGGCCCCAAGAGTCGCAAGCAGCTTGGACACACGTACTGTTGCTTCGGCCGGGACGATGGTAGGCAACTCCAGAGCTCCTTCATGAGAGCGGTATAGGTTGACAATCAGCTTGCACAGATCGGGGAGCGCGACGGACAAGCGAACAATCTGTCGTTGCATCCCTTCGGCGGCAAGACGTGCATCAATACTTGCGCGCGCGATCGTGGACGATCCTGCACGCTCAGTCGTAGGATCGCATATGGAAGGCACCTGAAACTCGATCCCCGCCCACGCCAGCAGTAACAAGCACAACATGGAGTTCTCGAGGCCTTTGGCATGCCAGAGGTGGTCTGACAACGCACGAGCTTTGCTTGTGTGCTCGACGAACATGGGCAAGGCATCGCTCCAGCGACCAGCCATCATATAGATCGAGGCGAGGACAATGCCCACACGTGCTTTGCCTCTGGCACGCGACTTTTCGGCAGAGGCACCAGAGCCAAAACCTTGCAGGGCAATGCGGTCATTGCTCGAATTGCGATTGTGACCTTTGGCTTTGGCAGGCCCGCTTTGACTGCTTCCCCTACTGTCCGATCGGTCGCGGGTGGTCGGCATGGCGTTCGCGCTCGGTATCTGATCGAACGAGGTAGCCGGGAGTGGAGGAGCCTTTGGTGGTGGCCTGGACGGGCTGCCCTCGTCTGCTGGGCTGGACATGCCCGAGTTGGATCGATTGTCATGTTCGCGAATTGAGTTCGAACGCTGCAAGCTGCGAGCGGTCTGTCCTGGAGTCTGTATGGAGGGCGAAGCCTGCAGTGCTTTGGCGTAAGTGGTAAACTCAACCAAAAAGCGTGCCGAGATGTCGCAAATGGCTGCTCGCAACGAAGGATGATGGAATGTGTCGATGTCTGTCACTGTGACTGCTTTTGCTATGCTCGATGTGCTCTCACTGTCTTCCTGCTGTAGCACAACCAATTGTCGGTGAACAACACGTGGATGACGCTCCTTCAGATATGCAGCTGCCCCGTCCAGCTCCTTCTTTTGCGCATCCTCGTCTCCTGTCAATCCATCTACTACGCCAATGACCAGCAGCGGCTCGCGGAACAATTCGTACGGCGATAGCTGCAGCAGCTGTTCGGAGGGAGCCGAGGGCGAGAAGCGGTAGAGCAGCGAGCCTTGCTTGGAGGATTTGGGTGACAAGAGGTGGCCATCGTCGGCGGCATACGGAGCGACGTCTGCGAGAGGGATGAGGCTGGCTTCTCGCTGCAGCCTGTGAACGAACAGCAAGAAGCGATCGCGTTCAATGCTGCCTACCGGGAGCACGAGGGCGCGGATATGGGCTCCCGCGACGGGCGAGAAGTGATCCATGACAGCGAGGATTACCGCAGGCCCGCATGCTCTGGAGCAGTGCCTCGCGGTCGGACCCGGTACAAGCAGTGCATTGCTGCTTCTCGCCGTTGCATGCGAACGCGGGTAGCAATCAGCATGCACGAGCTCGCAGCAACAATCGCAGAGAGTGGAGCGTGGTGTGGTGAGGCTCAAGCACAAGGTTGGTCGGCGCCGACCGCGGTGGTCGAGCCGAGCTTCCACGGGCCGAGCCCTGTCGGACAAAAGCGAGACCGACTTTAGCGAGAACAGTTTTCGGCGGCGACGAGGCCCTCGTCCTGCTTGACCCGCTTCAATCCGCCGGGACCGTGCTGGCAGCAATCAAGCATCCACCATGACAGAAGCCTTCACGTGGGCGATATAACGAGCCACAGGCAACACCTGCCCGTTTGGACCAACGCACTGTTGCGGTTCTGAAGTCTTTTGGAAGACTTATCAGCCAACGATGAGACCTCTGTCGTGCTCTGCCGCAGAAATCGACCTCCCACCGTCGTGCGGTGTTCATGGACGGGCATCAACAGCATGGCCCGCTTCGTCCAGCAGCATCGGAATGGCGGCCGCTGTCGAGCATGTCGGGGAGCAGCCATCACACGCCCACCTCCAGGTACGCGTTTTCTGTCTTCACTTCCACCCCTACACCCCTGCATGCTCATCTGCACGCCACACAGCAGAGCCGCTTGCTGGCGTCATTCCAATACCTCCATGTTGCAGACGATGCAGGTGACCAGCCGGGAGCCGAATCCGCAGCCTTAAGTTGGCGACCGTTGGCGAGGCTGCTGCACTTCACTTCCTCATGGCAGCCTCAGTCTGCAAACTTCAACGGCTGGCTGCCTCGCGCCCAAGCACGTCATGGCATTGTCTTCCACTTGTTCTTCAAACTTGCCCCCGCTCACTCACTGCCAAACATTGCCTCAAGCCGATGGTAGATAGTTTTCAGGCGCAGACGAACTGACATTCGCGCAGCACAATTCTCTCCGGCCATCACCCTCATGTCAACGGAACTGGCCTCAAACCCATGGACCTCCAGAACCACCGCGATATAGCTCCCGACGAGGCCACGCTGTGTGCGCGTCTCACGCAGGCCATCATCAACCACAATGCCCCTGCCCACGATGATGCCCACGCATCTCCAGTCATCTCTGGCAAGGCGCCTCTTTCCCAGCTTCTCCAGGAAACATCAACTTCCATTCAGTTCCACGCCAAGTGGTTCGCACCTGCTGCACTCGGCACTTTGCTGGAGTCCGCCCTCAACGCCGCAAGCTTGTCTTCATCGACTTCCGACTTTTATGCAGCATTGACCCTCATCGACACTACTGTCACATACTCACTTATCCCGGAGTTGCGTCCAGCAGTGCAGTTCATATCCTATGCATACTACCAAGGCGGCCGTATGAATCGACACAGAAGACTCATGCATCAGGCATGGACGGTCTCGCAGCATATGCTTGCATCCCACCACGGAGGTCAATTCAAGGAAACGCTGTTGGACATCATCACGAGCCATGAAAACTTCCACGACAAGTACAAGTTCTCCGCGGCAATTGGAGCGCTTCTCATTACCATTGATAAGCTACTTCCCTCGCGCGAAGAGAATGTGCCATCTATGAATGCGATACAGCTTGTTCGTGGACTGTGGAACTGTCCTGTTCGGAAGAATGCCATCTTACGCGAACACGTCGCTCTCATGCTTGGTACCATGTTGCAGGCTGACCAGGTCTTCCAGGAGCTGGTCAACGATGGCGGCCTTGGACTCAGCTTGGACCTGATAGAAGATTGTGTGACGCAGCAACTGGACAAGACTGCGGTTGAGACGCTGTTCCTGGGCCTGGAGCGCCGACTCTCCTCCTTCGAGCTACGGCATCAACCAGATATGGCGCAGATCTTTGTCGAAGTACGGAGGCCGCTTCCGCCCTCACTTGCAGGTCAACTACTTGCCCCGTGGCATCGCGCACTCATGCTCGATGAATACGACATGTGGGAGAAAGGATATCGTGGTCTACTCGTCCAGCTGAGTGACTCGTTGTTGTATCCTGACGAACTTGACGCCTTCATCAATCTGAGCGTGTCTGCATACTTCCAGACCGAGAATCTGGGAGCAAGAAGAGATTTTGTGGACGCACTTCAGGAGATGATTCAAAGCACCACCACTACGGCAACAACCAAGGACATTCTCGCCAAGGGCATTGTCAGAATCTTTTGTCACAAGACACAGAAGGAGAAGTGGGAAGGTCAACGAAACTGGCTGTTTCCACTCCTGTGCCAGGCAGCGAGACACAGCGTCGAAGCAACAAAGCTCGTGCTCAGCATTCGAGCAGATGCCGCTGGTGAAGGATATCTGGACGCAACTCGTGTCCAACAGCCAGAAATACCCACTGGACGCTCTGCTCGTTTCAATCAGCTTTATGGCCTGTCCAGTCTGTCACTCGAAGCACTGGTCGATGCAATTTACGACTTACTGGTTCGTCCGCCTGAACGCTGGGATGTCTACAACGCCGTACTGGTCTCACTTCCAGCTCTCATTCGCAATCACGTGTTGTGGAAAGGCAGCTTCCGTCAAATGAATCTGCTACGACAAGCGCTCTGTGATCTGCTCAAGGCGGACTCGTTCGTTGAGCCACCGCTTCCCGACCTCAGCAAGTCGTACGTCATAATTCAGCTCATCCAAATCCTCACTGCCATCATCAGCTACCATTACTGCCTTCCCAGGAGTGACGTGAAGCTGGCCATCGTTACTATCATCAATGTTGCGGGCTCGCGAGACTACGCTCCAAGCATTCATTGCATTCACGCACTGACAATTTGCTGCTACGAACTGCCCGAGCTTATGGCTAGCTACATGGACGTCGTCATCAACAAGATGGCAAAGATGGTCACGCAGAGGTCACTCGCAATTTATGTCCTCGAGTTCTTTGCAGGCCTGTCACGTTTTGCCGATTTGCAGGACCGGCTCCGTCGCGAGGACTTCAAGCGAATCTTCGGAGTGTGTCACAGCTATCTGCAGTCGGTCAGAAGCACATCCTCACTAGAGCGCAAGCGAACACCAACTAGCGAACAGAGTGCTGGCATGAGTAGTACTTCCAGCGAAGATATGGCGCAGTATGTGTATGCTCTAGCGCATCATGTCATCACATTTTGGTACATGGCTTTGCGACGCGAAGACCGGCACGGGTTGAAGGAGTACATCAGCGGTTGCCTGCGGTACACCGACCTTGATGGGACTGAACACATTGAAGAGCAGGGTTTGGTGACGATTGATTTGATGGATCGTATTGATGCCGAGGAACAGACGGTACCGACGCCAATGGAGACATTCGATGATATCGATGGGCGCATCGTCAAATTGCATCGTGTTACTGGCATACTGCTGATTACGACTGAGACCGCTCTGAGGACTGGGAAGACTGTTGTCACTATCAGACGACCATCAGGAACAGCGCGACGCGTGCTGGCCAATAGGACCGAGAAGGAGCGATGCCAGCCGGGCGAGCTCGAAACTCTCACGGCGTCAGTGACGCTCGAAACGAATCACCAAGACTTCCTGAATGTTTTCCCGGACGACACCGATGGACGCATATATGGCAAAGTTGCCATACCACGACCATATTCGGCGCTGGGCTCGGACAAGATCATCACTTTACCCAACGAAGACGATGACCCAGCGGTGCTTCGTGCAATACAGACGTTCGACAGAGTCTCTGCACTCGATTCTCACAAAGCGGGAGTCATCTTCGTAGGAGAAGATCAGACCGACGAGAATCAGATACTGCTCAACACTTCGGGCACGCCTGACTACCGCGAATTTCTGGACGATCTTGGATCACTGCGCAAGCTGAAAGGAGCCACCTTCAACTCGCAAGGCCTGGACAGAGCAGAAGACATGGATGGCGCTTACACCATGGTGTGGAACAACGAGGTTACGGAGCTCGTCTACCACATCACGACTTTCATGCCGAATAACGAGGATCCGAAACTTGCTGTCATCAACAAGAAACGACACATTGGAAACGATTTTGTGAACATCGTGTTCAACAATTCTGGATCCGACTTCAACTTCAACACGTTTCCGTCTGCATTCAATTACGTCTACATTGTCATCTCGCCCTCGGAGCGCACGTCTTTCCTTCAAGCTCGAGAGATCACTTGCAACAAGCCGAAGCAGGAGCGATTCTACAATGTCAAGGTCCTCAGTCGTCCTGGCTTTCCCAGCTTGTCTTCTGCAGTGGACGTGAAGGTCATTAGCGGGGCCAGTCTTGGTGGCTATGTGCGGAACCTGGCGCTGAACGCTTGTGTCTTCTCGCTCATGTGGCAGGCAGGCGATATGGGAGAGTATCCGAGCAGTTGGAGACAGAGATTGCATATGATCAAGAGACTGTATGGGCAGTATAAGGGAAGATTGGCAATTGAACAATAAGGGAGAAGAGCAGGCTAAATGGAGCAGAGATCGAAAGCTTCGGTCTGCACTTCACTTTTTGGCGCTGGGTTGAACAAGAGGATTGCAACTGGCATTGGGAACTGTACTGCATTGCACTTGGGATGAACGGCGCAAATGGAAAACCAAAAAAGGGTGGGACAACAAAAGTTTTTGCTTTGAAGGAAGGGAGTTGCGGTGCCGTGAGGTGTGTGGACTTTGAAGATACCCCCATCACATCATGGCCCTGGATGAACTTGTAAATAAACATCGGTTCGAGCGGTTCCAGCGCGAGGAAATGTGCTGTAGGCCATAGCGAACCACCAAAAGTTGATTGCTTTCTACATGAAAATGTGCACTGTAGTGAATATTGAAGCGCTAGCGCAGGTAAGGGCCGAGTTCTTTTGACGTGATCAAACTAAATTTGACTCTCCAGGTTAACGAGAATTGATTGACGCGGCACGCGTGCATTTTGGTTTGCACGCGTGCAATCGGTTTGGCACGCGTGCTTCACTTGGACCAATTTCCGCCTTACCGTTTTGGGCTTAGGGCCGAAGGCATGTTCCCTGCTTGCTGATAAAACGCTGCACTTGCAAGTTTTGCACTTGTTCTTCTTGACATGCGTTCCATCCGAGCTCTTTCAGGACTACCTCCTTCTCAGACCCGTGGCCGTTGGTCGCGGTGGCACTTGCGTCGCCGCAAGAGTCATCCTTGCGAAACGCCTTGCGCTGCGTCTGGGCACAAGGCAGTGTCAAGAGAGCTTCGCTCCCATCATCACCACCATCATTGCTCCCCCATACCAGACCTGCTACGATGGATGCATCTTGGTCTAATGACGATCTCTGCGCTCGCTGCCGCACTCGTAGCAGCATGCGAGTTCTCACTAGCGGCTGTCCCCGATGCGAAGCGATTGCCCCAATTTTGGCAGAGGTGATACTGCGATGAAAGCAGCCTTGGGAGGCACGTGAGGCGCAGGAGGCACGAGAGGCAGAAAACTGTCGGATGCAGCAACGACAGCACGAACAGTCCATTGCCAATCATGCATCCGCGCACCCTTCTGGTGACCAGCGTACCGGAGACTCCTCAAACCTGCACACATCTGAGACTTTCATCACCAGCCAATTCATTGCACCAACATCGCAGGATAAGCCGACGGACTCTATTTACTACCTCAGAACCTGCGTGACTACCTACGAGCCTCCTCTGCGGGATATGATGATTAGCGGTCCTTACAAATACCTCAGCCAGGTCTTCCACGAAGCACGACAGTATTTCGGGAGAGATTCTCAACCTGGGATAAGACGCCTCGAAGACTTCGTCGATCGGGACGGCTGTCTGATCCCCTTCGAACGAATCTCCTCTCCTATTGATCGCAAGTTCAAATGGGAGGCCACAGTCGAGTGCATTAGTAGAGAGGACCCCAAACTCGCGGAAAGATTGCCTTGTACGGTCTGGAACGTCTTCTTTTACGAACCCGAGCCAGGATGCCCTATGGCAAGGAACATGTATATTCATGGTTCTTCTGAGAGCAAGAGCAGAGCAGAGGCTGCCGCGACGCAGAAATTGGGTAGCTTGCTTGCAGAGATGGGCGAGTCGCTCCATATGACACAGACAAGGGAGGATGCAGACGCTTTTCAGGGCACGGTTCGTGAGGTTTCGGGCAAGATACTGAAGTGGGGCGTGTTTGTTGAAAAAGCGCCCTTTAATCAAACCAAGGCAAATGCTGAGATAATTCTCCTGGATCACATGTAGAGCGTATAAGCCGAGCGGGCTGCGCACTGTGAACCGCTGGGAAATAGGATATAATGACTGGCAACTATGATTCCGTGTTGTCGTGTGGACTAGCTTATCGAGAAGGCTGTGGGCCTTGCTAGGACGCAATTCAAGCGGCCAGATATATGATAATAAGCAGCAACATGGATATGTGTCTAGCAGGGGGATGTTCAACACATTCAACTTTTGGTAGATTCTAGGCGTATAAATAAAGTTGTCTTCCGTCATGTGTTTGACAGCAACAGAAACTTCCCTGCAGTCTTGAGCATAGTGAAGGATGTTGATCTATAGCGCCATCAGCCAGTCTGGACCAGCAGCTTTCAGATAGCTATGCAGTGGTTTGTATTGTAGCATTGGTGTATCAATGTGAGTGGAGCGTGATTACGACACCCTTCCGGGGAAAAAGGTCTATGACCAGGAGCACTCGCCGCCGGATGGATCTCAGAAAGCGGAAGTCAGGGGCCTCATGGTAGGTGACCGCGCACCAGATTTATTGGGTGTCGAATTCACTTCGTCCAACATTGGATGGTAGAGTCCAAAGCTGACTGCCCTGATTCAAAGTTGGCCACCATGAGACAGAGATGACGCTGAATTGTATGCATGGCAACAAAACGCATACATAATACAGAAAGGCAGGTATGACGCTGAAAGTCATATATGACACCAAGAGTCATATATGAAATTCAGGGCATGTAAGCCGCCAAGAGGTGGAATTGGACGATGTGAGTAATTGACCGTTCACAATCGGGGTCATAGTAGTCTGTCACGTACAAACAAGTGTTATTCCAAAACCGTCGCTCGAAGGTCGTTTTAGGTGTCATGATGACTCTGACCGTCCATACTCGACATTTTATATCGTCTTGAGCACGCGTGCACTGCACCTAGCACGCGTGCAATTGCCGTGGCAGGCGTGCCTCCCGCAGAGTTCGTATCACGTGACAATGGAACATGTTCACCCACACCTGAACATGTTCATCGGACATTGAACATGTTCAGTTACCCACTTCATGTGTTATGAATCTTGTCTGGCAACAGAACCACCGTTCATTGCGACCTCCTCCATCGCTTGCCAACTGTTCAGGCCTGCCGGTCACGTCCACGGAGACCAGCACACGCACTCATGTCTATTTTGTCCTCCAGGTGAGACGCATACTTCCTTCGCCGAACGATACTGTGATGGGCCGTAGCCGAAAGAGTGCTCTAGGACTGCGCAGTGGTCTGCTATACGACGCGACATGAAACCTGTCATGCGTGCAGCTGCATACAGCGAGCCTGATTGAGGGCTGCAAGGTGCACGCACCCCACAATCATCGCAGTGAGTAATCATCTTCTCCGTGTGTCAAAGCCCTGCAACTAGAGGACGTGCATGAGACTGACAACTACAGGTGTCACTAAACCCTTCAGTCGTCCCGAGTACAGCTTCCCTCCTCGCTAGGTCGAAATATGCACGAGTGGCTCTACTGGAGCATCACAGAAACGCCGGAACACTGCAAGGCGAACTGTTATGCCGCGATGCGTCAACCGCTGGTGAAGTAGCGATACAAAGAGTACAAGAGAAGGAATGGATATGATGGCTGCTAAGTGATGGACATGAACCTTGTGCTCGTGGTCGGGCATGCTAATACTTGAATATACTCTGTGGCACATATGAGTGGGAGGAGTAGAGTTCGAGTGTCAGAAAACAGGAGATAGGGATATGCTGTTGTTTAAGGTTCATCACAGCGAGGGTATTTAAGACCAATCAATCAGTATACAGTCGTAGAGACAAAAACAGGACTACCGATGAGAGATTGAATGTCACCCCTGGCAGGCTAGATCTTCACGCAATAGCGTTAAAGCTACTGAGCATTTTTGAACCCATCCCATTGCTTACAGGCTCTGGCTGAGAGCAGTATCACTGACATGGCGCTTGTCGAATATTTCAACCTAAACCTACAGGGGGCAACGTGATGAGAGGCCTTCGTTCGCACTTAGCCGCTTGACCCTGTAGCTCCATGCCCGTCCGAACGTGCTCGGTATGTAATTACTACGCACCTACAATTCTGTCCGCGTGGTGCCGCTGCAAGTCCAACGCCCAAATCTGAGAGGTGTCATGTTACACAGAGACTGATCGTTTGGCGGCCGATTGGCCTTGTACTGTTTTCACCACTGTATTCGCCATCAAACGCTATTTTGCACCAGATTCTGCCTCGGAGCTGGTCCTGATGGCGAGATGGGTCCGCGACAGGGACAGATCACATGTCGTGTGTACTGTCCATTCTGCCTCTTGCTGTCCACACATGGACACCCGATGTCCATATATGGACACTTCTTGGTAAAAGTTGTATGGAAGGGCTCCATAGCTCGATAGGGATTTTGACGGCCGAAACATATTCTGTTGAGGTAGTTTAGATGTTGTTCGATGATTTTGCGGCTTCTTCTTCACTTCAATCTTGTTGTTGTCCCATTTTAGGTTTAGCGCTAGAGCAATCTCCGCTACGGAGTAGACACCCACGGCTGGGCTTGCACTTGCAGAGTTTTCATCGACATGCCTTAAGATCCATCTGCTTCCTGTCACAGCATTGAAGAACGTATTCGCCCTCAGACAACCTCGTACTCCACGATGAACTCAACAAACACCCTCAACGCGTCGTGTGCCCGCTGTCACGTCGCCTCGTCAGCCATCGCGCAGCCCCTGAGGAGCTGTGGCGGCTGCGGAAGAGTGTCCTATTGCTCGAGGAACTGTCAGCGTCGAGACTGGAAGGGACATAAGGCAGAGTGCCAGTCTCAGCAGCAGCAGCAGCAGGAGCAGGGACAAGCGAGTGCCAGCAGCTCAACAGGACGCACTCGCACGACCATGCGCATGAGTCTCGCTGACATGATGCGCATGGCCAAAGCGTTCAAGGACTCTGAAGAGAACACTCCACCGTCAGCAGAAGAGGAAACGGACACAATCTACTACCTGAAAACTTCCACCCCTCACTTGTACGACATAAGCATGTCGGGTCCATACAAGATGCTTCCCCAGCTCTTCCTCCAAGCCGCCCATAACTTTGGCCCGGAGTGTCGACCCGGAATCGATACTCTCAACGACTTCGTCATAGACGAAGAGCATTTCGTTCCATTCCAACATATCTCCTCCCCGATCAACGGCAACCCAAATCTCGTTCGCAGAGTTCAGCTCATCCGCAGAACCAATGCTCAAATCGCTGAGAAGCTTCCTTGCCCCGTGTGGAATGTTGTCTACGCGCAGCCACGCCTAGAGGGCCCACAGCAAGTCTCGCTGGGCATTGTGCCAATGAGGACTTTAGATATACTTGATAGCTTTGAGAGCAAGAATGAGGCGAACGCTGCAGCGAGACAGAAAATGAGCGAGTTACTCGTAAAAGAAGGACAAGCTCGCCACAGGTCTGTGGAGATGCCGATGCCTGGGGGGACCTTTGGCGGGGCAATTGTGGTGAAGGACACGTTGGCGATCAAGTGGACCATTGAGGTCAAGAAAGATTCTGGAGGCGTGGAGTTTTATGAGCAGTTGGAAACTTCTCGCGTATCTCAGTGAGATGGGGCCGAAGCTAGGGCAATCCTAGGGGATAGTCGTTTGATAAAATTCTGCGAGGTAATGTCTACACGGGCGTTCGTATGGGGCATTCAACATGTCCTGTGAAAAAGACTGCCATTAGGCAGAAAAGTAGCGATTGAATGGTTTTACAGGAGTTGTGGAAACAGCTTTATTTGACTGAAGTATGCATCATCGTTACAGCGTGCTTTTTGCCATGACCCCTGAGACCTTTTGTCCCGCCCCTTCTTTAGCCCATGCCTTCTGATGCCTCACATTCTTCCAGTGGTTCGTGGACATATCCTGAGGTGAAGGGGTTTGCCAGTCGAGCGAGCCCTCCTCTAAGATCGGGGTTCTTCCACAGGTGCACCATCTGCACTGGGTGTTGCAACCATTACGACGGGTCATTGGCGGTTGCTCGAGACCTCCAGCGTGTACAGAAACGAGAAGACCACGAGCACAAGAAGTATTGTCAGCTTCGAGTATGTCTATCCTGGCGACTGTCTTGCTGTGAATCAAATTAATTGGAGTTACGACTCCTACACAGCGTCTGAGGGCTGTAGACTCTGGGAGGTGACTATAGATAAATATACCAATACTTGAGCGTCTTCCTGTGCTCTGGTACCCGGGACTGTGATAGTTGCATGCTGTTCCTGACAGACTGAGGTTCAAGTTAAACGCTTCGCGTGCATCCGCCCGGTTTGAGCCGGCATTGAAAGCCGAGGAGACTGAGTGCACGATATGCTGATGAATTCTACTTATACACTGCAGGTACCTCCTGATACCATGGTGTTGGGACCTAGTGGAGAGCTCGGGTTTCGGTAGAATTATTTTCATTTTTGCAGTTTTCCACTGCCTCATCATCGATCGGTCTGAAGCTGCCATGAACATGGGGTATCTCTCGCTCGTGCGTATCAAAAAGCAATAAACGCTCGTCATGCAGACCTCAACGCCTTCCTGTGCATGTTCGTCTCATGCGTACAATGTTGGATTCTTGCAGTACAGCGCCTAAGATAAACGCAGCTCTTCATCAGAGCTCAAACTCGTTAGGATCTTTCGTGGTCTTTACAAGCCGCCCTATGTCTTGTTCTTGTTCTTCTTGTGCTTCTTGGCCGGCTTGCCTCCTCCGTCTGCACTACGTTCGTCGACACTGCCTTTGCGCTTTGCACTGCCATTCTGATTAGGCGTGGGCTGACCAGAGGTGGTCTGATCGGCGTGTTTGAGTTTCTTCTTCTTTGGCTTTGCACCGGCGGTCGCCTGCTCGGCCTCGAGCTCCGCAGGGTTTTCGATCAAGAAGCTGTCGGTGCTCTCTCGCTTGCGCTTCTTCTCAGCTTTCTTGGCACGTTTGGCTTCTTCTTTGGCTTTAATGCGTGCTTCGATCTCCTTCAGTGTTTCCAAGTCCTGTTCCTTAGAATCTCCTGCAGCCTGTGATTCCACCTTGGTGCCAGTCGTCTGTGGAGCCACAACTCCGTTTGGGGCAGTCCCGAGGTTACTGCTTCCATTCACCTTCGCGCCCTTTGCAATACTCGCAACCTTCTTCTTTGCATTCATTCGCTCGAGTCGCTTGTGAACAACCGCCCATTCCTTCCTCTCGTCATTGGTCAGAGTGCTGATGGGCACTCGCAGCTCTCCGCTCTGCCATAATAGCCTGCTTCCAGACTTGTCGTACTTTGTGTTCGGGTAGCTCTTCTTTGACGCAGGTGTCGGTGTGGGCTGTGAAGGCGGGAACATTGAGGACTCGGGCTCATCACTATTCGAGTCGCTACTCGAAGAGCTAGAAGTTTCCGCTTCGACTTTGACGTTGTTGTCTGACGGGGCTGTGGGGATATCCGGCTTCTCTCTTGCTAGAGTGTACTCGTTTGCAATCTTCTGAGCCTGCTGTGCGCTCTGCAACATTTTCTCGAAGTCGGCATGCGAAGTCGCAGCGCGTCTCCATTCTTCAGGCTTGTCGGCAGTGATACTGGTCAGCTGCGAGAAGATTTGGCAGTAGGTGTCGGTGGCAGCTCGCCAGGCTTCCACGATGGCATCCATGTACTTGGCGTGTCGCTCAACATGGTTGTTGCCGTCGTCAATCTTGAGCCCGACGTGAAGCTGCTGGACCAGATTGGCGGCAACGGTGAGGTACATGCCCTGATCAGGCAGCCGGTCTCGTGCATTTCGCAGTGTGTCGAACATGGGCTGGCTGGCTGCAAAGGCGGCCTTGGACTCGCGATCGATCTTCTGGCGTTTGGCCGACATGGTGTTGGGGGCGGTGTCGTCGGCGTCGTGGGTGGCGGAGGGGAAGTGACGTTGTCTCTTCATGCTGGTGGTGTTTGGAGGCGGCAGAAGTGGACCAGCATGTTTAGGAGGAAATGAGGAGATGAAGTAGGCCAGGTGCTGCTGGTTGCAGGAAAGCTTCTCGAAGGTCAGAGCTTCACTTGCCGATCGCAAGTCTTGGCAAGCGGACCTGACTCCGCTTTTGGTGGTTGGTGGGGCAAGAGCTGTTGGTGCCTGTCGACTGTCGTTCGTCACGTCAAAAGCTCCAACAACCAGCTGCACACCATCCCACATTTTCTCTCTTCAGCATTACACTTTAGTGCACTCGAATACCATTCTACACCTCTACATCCATCTCCGCCCTCCGCACCACCGCCGACTGACCACTCCTCCCCCTTCCCGCCCGCCATGGCGAGCAACACGGTGCCCCAGAATCCCACCTCGCACAATGTCGCCAGTCTCTTGCACAAGCTGCACGATGCCGACTCGGATATTCGCTACATGACCCTCAACGACCTGAACCAAATGTTCACCATCGGTCATGCCACCTTCCTGCAACACGACTACACAACATGCGCAAAAGTGGTTGAAGGGCTGCTGCACACGCTCAACGACAGCAATGGCGAAGTCCAGAACATGGCTGTCAAAGTGCTAGGACCCTTCGTCAACAAGGCCCCAGAGGCCATTTTGTGCCCAACAATCGAGAAAGTCAGCAATATTAGAACCGACAACACGATTGACAACTCAATACCTGCAACTGCTGTTCGCCAAATCGTCATTTCTCTACCACATCCTGCGCCAGGCGTGACACGGAATCAAAAAGTGGTCGATGCCTATAACGCCGTCAGTCGAGCACTGATCCCTCGTCTCGTCGGGCGTGTCATTGTTCCCCTCCCCAAGCCGGGGCCTCCACCGCCAAAGGGCATGTTGCAGGAAGATCTAGAGACGGGCAATGACTCCAACAGTCTGGATCTCCTCCAAGCTGTTGCCGTCAACTTTGGGCCCATGCTGCAAATAGCAGAAGTCGAGGCGCTGGAACAAATCACCATGTCTATCCTTGAGAGCGAGAGATGTGGCACTGTCATGAAGAAGAAGGCAGTTCAAGCCCTTTCGGCGCTCGCACCTTACTTCGATGACCGTCTACTCTCGAATCACGTCAGTTACTCGATCGAGCAGATGCGCCAGCCGCACCTCACGAGTCAGCAGCGGAAGCTGTACATCACCGTCTTTGGCAGTCTAGCCCGCAGCATACCGCAGAAATTTGGTCCCTACCTCAAGACACTCTCTCCATTCGCACTGGCCCCGCTGAGCCAAGATGAGCTCGAACAGCAGCAAGAGGCAGAGGCGGAGGCTGATGGCGAGCGAGATGTGCAGATGGAAGAAGTCCGGGAGGCAGCTTTGAGCTCCATCGCCGCCTTTTTGGAGTGCTGTCCTTTGGACATGAAGTCATATGCAACGGACGTGGCAGATGCTGCGACGCGCTTCCTCAAATACGAGCCTAACGTACTCGATGACGACGATGAGGACATGGAGGAAGAGCAGGAGGAAGATGACGAATTCGCCGACGAGGACTTCGAGGAAGAGACGGGTTTTGAAGACGAGGACGATGTGAGCTGGAAGGTTCGCCGAGACTCTGCAAAGGCACTGCGTGCTTTAGTAGGCATGCTCGACGCAAAAGATCCAGCAATCTTCGGCCAGATCGCCCCTGCGCTCATCAGCCGCTTCAAGGAGCGCGAGGAGAGCGTGCGGAACGAGGTTGTGAACACTTTAGCGTTCCTCATCACCAAGACTGGAGCGTCTAAGACGCTGCATAAGACCGAGGTCAACGTTCTCGCCCCAAGCAGGAAGCGGAGACGTGGTTTCTCAGACTCTCTAGGCTCTGACTTGCAGGCTCAGCAGGCTCTCATGAATGGCCACGCCTCACCTCCAACTCCACCTCCTGCCGACGGCTCCGCCCAGGGATTGGTCAAGATCAACCCAGAGGTAAGTTACTGCGCGGTGTGGTGTTCCGGGTTTCAGCTAACACAGTTCGCAGATCGTGAAGGGTGCCGCAAAATTGTTCAAGACATCCACTCCTGCCACAAAGCAGGCGCTTATTTCTCTCCTGAAGGACATGGTGATCGCACAGCACGGTGGTCTTTCTGACAGCGCCGATCTTGTGATCGACCCCGTAGTAGAGGTCATCAATGGTGCCGCATCCACTGGCTCCAATGTGGCAGCCAACGCTGTGCGGGTCGAGGCTCTGGCCCTACTTCGAGCCATTGCAGAGACTCATTCCAGCGAGGTCATTCAGCCGCATCTGGACAAGATTGTTCCGGCGATTGTCAAGACAGCCAAGGATCGCTTTGCTAAGGTGTCTGGTGAGGCCTTCTCCACCATTGAAGTATACATCAAAGCTCTCACCCCTCCGCGTTCCACTTCAGACAACAATGCACCTGTGTTGGCCAAACTTTTCAATGTCATCTCGGAGCGCATCTCTGCTCAAGAGACTGATACCGAGGTCCGTCGAAAAGCTGTGCATGCACTCGGTCTTCTCATCGGTCGCACCAGTGGTGCTGCATCGAACTTCGTGTCTCAAGAGGACCGTTTTGCTGGTCAGCAGCTTATCGCAGAGCGCATGAAGAACGAACTGACTCGGCTGTCGAGTGTTCGCGCTGTCGACACTATTGCAGTGCTTGCGCAGACACCAAAAGACTTCAAGCCGGGCTTTGTCAATGCCGTCGCCCTCGAGCTAGGCGCTCAGCTTCGCAAGTCCAGCCGCTCGTTGCGAGGTGCCAGTCTGAGTGCTCTGCGCATGCTTGCCGTCAACCAGGCTTCTAGGGATAGCATGGATGATACGGTGATTGCACAGCTCGTGGAAATGCTTGTACCCTTGTTGGAGTCTGGCGATCTACACATGATGGGTCCTGCCTTGATTGTGCTGGCCTCTTTTGCTAAAGACAAGCCTCAAACAGTTGCTACGGACCCAGTCATTGCTGGCATTTGCAGCATTGTGCGATCGCCATTGTCCGGGTCTGCACTCGATGCGCTGATCACCTGCGTTGAGTCCATCGGTAAAGCCGGGGCCGGCCAGCGCTTGATGGCATCATTGTTGAACATTGCCCCGGCTGGAGATACCGACGTGACTGGTCAGGTCATTGGCACGCTGCTCGTCGCCGGAGGAGATAGCGTTGGTGTGCAACTTGACTCCTTCGTGCATGAGCTTCAGACGCAGACAGATGAGGCAAAGAGATGTCTCGCGCTGTCTGTACTGGGAGAAGCTGGTCTGCGCCAAGGTACACAATTCCCACTCAACCCGGACTCTTTCACGCCATACTTCGCAGACGAGTCGGAGAAGGTCAAGCTCGCTGCTGCAGTCGCACTCGGACGCGCTGGAGCTGGAGATGTGAAGACATACCTACCGAAGATACTGAACGGAATGGCACAAGGTCGGCAGTATCTCCTGCTGCACTCTGTGAAAGAGCTCTTGCAACACAGCACTGCAGAAGATGATATCCGCCCATACACCAAGAATTTGTGGGAGAACATTATCAATTCCGGTCAAGCCGAGGACAACAAGGTCGTTGGTGCTGAATGTGTCGGGCGCTTGGCTATCATCGATCCAGCGGCCTACCTGCCACAGTTGCACACTTTCCTCCAGAACCCCAACCCAGCCGTTCGTGGCATGGTCATCGCGGCGCTTCGATACGTGTTCTCTGACACGGAAGACAGCTACAACGCGCATCTTCAGGCCACCATCATTCCTTTGCTCTCGACTATGCTACGCGACCGCGATCTGGACAACCAGCGATTGTCACTCGCCACCTTCAACTCCGCACTTTATAACAAGCCGGACCTCGTCCTACCGCATCTGGGCGAACTTTTGCCTTACGCAATGCAGGCCACAGTCATTCGTCCTGAGCTCATCCGTGAAGTGCAAATGGGTCCTTTCAAACACAAGATCGACGATGGACTGGAAATGCGCAAGTCTGCATACGAGACGCTCTATGCTCTGCTTGACTCTCCCGCATCTCGCGAGCGTATTGACATGTCTGCCTACTACGATCGAATTGTGGCTGGAGTGGGAGACGACCATGACATCAAGATTCTGTGTTGCCTTGTGCTCATTAAGTTGCTCACTATTGCTCCTCACGAGAGTGGCCGTCGTTTGGAGAGCCTCGCGCAACAGTTCCGCACCGTGCTCACCTTCAAGCCCAAGGACACTGCTGTCAAGCAAGAACTTGAGAAGCTTGCCGAGGAACAGAAAGCGGTTGTCAAGGTCAGCGTCTACTTCAACAAGGCTTTCGGAGTTGACACTACAGGTGACGCTGCCGTGGGTGGGACCAATCGTGCCTGGAAGGATTACTTTGACTATGTCAAGAAGGACCATCATGCTGCTACCAAGGCGGCGGAGGACGAGATCCGTCAGACGGGCGGCGGTGCCGGAGGATTGGCCGCAGCGTAGAAGGCTGTGAAGAAATATCCGGAAGCTTTGCAGATGTGGCATGACTGGGTGGGAGATACGAGTATGATGATCAAAACCGTGGGTCCAGATCATTCGCCGTCACAGGACGTTTTCATGAAAGAGGTTGGTCCTGTGGAAGGCGAAGTCAAACGCAGGCTAAAGGCAAAGGTCGAGGCTGCTGCTCAGGGCTTGACTGACCACGAGATGGATGATGCCGATGACAAGGGGGGTTTTTTTGCCAGGATGAGAATTTCGAGAGGCGAGAGGCGGTCACGGCGTAGTGGCCATTCGCCTCATTGAGAGGATACCGAATTCTTTGCGTTGTTTCCTCATCGTTCTTCTTTTGGTTGTGGCATAGCGATCACGGTTCAGCGAGCAGATCGGACGAGAATATGATACAGTAGAGAGGTATGAAAAGCAGCTTGTATGCATGGTGCGCTCTGGAATTGCGAGTTGCTGTCTCGCTCCGTTGATCAATGCAGGATGCCAGCATCACGGGATGAATGGATGGAGAAAGCTGATTTGTGCGGTGAGTCTTGCTCTCCTTTTCACTTTTGACCTCTTTTGCTGACCCTAGTGCAACGCTTCTCTGGCAATCTGTCTCTGGGACCTCGTCTTCCATGACCTTTGCCCTTTGCGTACATTGACATCGTTTGCACTGAGTCATAGCTGACTCTGATGTTGAAAATGTACAAGACTGGAGAAACACGACTGTTCTCTAGGGATCTGTTGCTGGTGTCTCGTTCCTGGCTTTCTTTCTGCACTGCATTGATTGACTCCGTTGGCACGGAGTCGTTGCAACAAATGCTACGGAACGCCTTATTCGATGGTGAGTTTCCCTATCATCCTTTTCTATCCTGGAAAGTCTGCTGACTTGATTGAAGCTTTTCTAGAAAATTGCTTCTAGCTTGTCGTTCTCTATGCTTCTACTGCCAAGCATGCAATCGCATCGCTGGCGCGAGTTGTTGCAGCAAGCGATGAGTAAAGCCGTTTTTGGAAATGAGTTTCGCCATGATTGTTTTCTATTCTTGGACCTCTTCTGCATTGAGCAGACGGCTTTCCAATAATCTGCTTCTAATGCGTCGTTCTTCATATCATCACTGCCCGGTATGCAATCGCACCGCTGAGCCGTCGCAGCAAGTGAAAGCAAAGCCGCCTCTGACGGGAAACTTCCCTATCTTTTTCGCTTGCTTTACTATTCCTGCTACTCAAAAGAATCGTCTCTGGAGTCCTGCTTCTACTATCCTGATCTCCATGGCCACACTGCCCGGCCTGCACAACTACCGATGCTGAGAATTATGGCTGTCTACAGTATCGAAGATACGTGTATCCAAGCAGGCGTCCACTTCTTTAAGGAAACATTTCTGGTTTCTCATTCTCCATCTTCTGGGTCACTTGCTTCTACTGTTGACGATGATCAGAGTCTTAGCTGATATTGATACAGTAGGTATGTGTGATCGATACGATTGCCAATACTCTGCATACCTGGGTTCGACACCATCTTATACATATCTCTATTTGCCTGCGTGCATCTATATCGATAGCGAGAGTCGCGGCCAACTTTGATGTCGACATCACGTGCGATTGAAGAAGTGACTCTTCAGCTGGACTGACTTTCTCTTTACACTAAGGACATCGAATGCGCTATATGTCCATTCTGTGCTATGGAGGACGTGGCATTGTGACTTTCACATGTTTCTGGCTTTTCTGCACAAGATATCAGATGGATTTGCACAAGGTATCAGATCAAATCGCTCCAGACATCAGATGGATTTGCACGCGATATCGGTTGGATTGCTCAAGACATCAGATGGACTCGCAGGAGTGTCAAGGATGCACATGTTAGCTGATCGAGCAGATGATGGTTCAGATGATTTGCTTGTGCATTCTTCGTTTGGTGAATTTGAGGTTGGGAAGGAAGCACAAAAAGGCACTGATGGACTGGACCAAACCTGAACTTCTATGCCAACATCAACATCGACAATCTCGAACCACTGAAGACTGAACAACATTCAAAGACACATCGAACAACCTAGACGTGGATCTCGGACCCTTCAATATCTTCACCACTCACAACTAAATAGTCATCCACCGTTTAGCGGACAGGATGAGTCTCGGCCGCTTGTTCGGCGGGTTAGTCCTTGGCCTGCTCAGCTTTGGAGCAGTCGCTTCCACTACTGCTTCCCAGGGACTCATCGCCGAAAATACGATTGCCAATGGCACTGCTACTGCTCCAGCAGTGCTGGAGAGCTCAGCCAGAATGATAAGTGTCACAAATACGACACTGATCACGAAATTTGTCTCCAGTGTCGACATGCCAAACGATTTAGAGGCACCGCAAATCAAGGCTTACCGGACGACATGTATCACCACTCTCAACACTATTCGATGCCACGACGCCGATCGAAACGATGCCACGCCGTTCACCCCAACGAGGGTCACCTTCACGGACATCTACGAGACCGGTCACAGTTTTGTTACTTCGGTTTATACCACTCAAGCTGTGGCGACCATGGCTATTCCGAAATCGAAGCCTCCGGCCATAATGGGCGACCCGAAATACGGAATCAACGCTACTGTCACCCTGAGCACGGACACGAGAGATAGAATCTTTGAAAAGATGCAAAGCGCATGCTTCGAAGGTGGCCACCACCTGCGCAAGCGTCAACATCCGCAAAATGGGCTGTACTGCGATATCTCTCGTGAACTTGAAGCTGGCCTCTACGACAAGCTTGGAGGGGAAATTACGGCCCAACTGGGCGACGTCCTCATTCCACCAGAATGGGCCGCTTATTTCCTGTCTGCCATGATCGATCAGCATACCATCAACCGAGCATACCAGCTCGCTACGGCGTTCGCTATCATGAGAGCTGGTTATCAAATTGGCGACGCCCTGAATTGGGAGGTCTCTGTGCCGCTGTACTCGTTCCAGAATATGATTCGGGCGCTCACTGGAGGAGCATCGGGAACTGCAACCTCAGCGACGAAGACGACGACGTCGGACAGATGTGCGATGTGCACGAACCCGACGGTTTGCCATATCAATCCCAACGACGATCAGGGCACCAACGGAGACAAGGAGGATGCGGTATGGCCGTTCCCCAGAGCCAGCGGCCTTGTCACGACAGCTCTGAACTTTCTCTGCCGACAAGGCGTGGAGCAAGCAAATTCACAAACCTGGTGCAACTGTGGGAAGACAAGATACATCACGCACAAGTATGTCTACACCAGCGACGTCAAAGGCTCAAAGACGGTTCTTACGGATAACTGCCCGTACACCACAACACCGGCCCCAAAGCGCATGCTGTACACGCCGCCATCGAACCCTCCTGTCTCGGATCCTCGCATTGTCACTGCTCCGATCACCAATACGTTCAAGTGCAGTTCTCAGACCACAGCAGCCGGCGATTTCCACACCTCCTGGTGCGCCTGTCCCGATGGCAAGAACTACGTGATGACCAAGAATGTCTATGGCATTTCAACCAAAGGCAGCACAAGCTGGACAACTTCGACCTGCGGCTACACCAAAGCGCCAGCCATCGGTGGCGACGTAATGACCGCACCACCGCCTCCACCAACACCGACCGGTCCGCCACCAAAAGGCTGGTGTTCCACTGGAGAAGCCATCCACTGGGAACGCGCCGCTGCATCTTCCGTGGTCACCAAATTCTGCAGCCAGATGTCCGCTTCGTACAAGACCTACGCCGGATCTAAGGATATTAACACACTCGAGGGCAACCACAAATCCTGGGACGGCAGCAAATCTGAGCGCTCCTACCCCATGAAGACTTCTGTTCCTGAGGCCATCCCCAACCCAAAGGACCCAAACGCGATGAAGATTCGCATCACACACGACCAGAAATCGTGCAACGCTACGCAGAAAGACACAGGCTGTCACTTCGATTTTCGCGCGGGTGTCAAGCGTTGCGAATACTTCCTCCAAGCAGCGATGGGTTCGTGTAAGACGTATAAGGTTTACATGAATCCGGGCAGCATCTTCGGGGGCTGGGAGAATTACCTGGGCAAAGAATGGGTGCCGGAAGCGGGGGTCAAGGGCGATGGTATCAAGTGGGAGATATTGCCGGGTAAGAAGTGCAAGGAGCCGCCGGCGGATGGGAAGAAGCCGAAAGGTGGAGATAAGGCTTTGAGGTGTTGGCAGGCGGACTGGATGGAGCAGGTGGATGATTGAGAATCTTTCCGCCACAAGCTGATGTTTGAGTGGAAGTTGTTTCGTTTGTTGATTTCTTGACTATTTGCGCTCTACGTATGGCAGGCTGAGGTCGTGATTTTACTACCACGTCAAGCTGCGTAGCGATTAGCATTCATTGCAAAAGCAAGTCGGTTCGTGATTTTGACTTACATTGGCTTGATTGTCTCCTGTTGCAAGCAAAAGAAGCAGCAAGTTAGCATATCTCAACACAACGCAACCGAATGCAAGTTTCATATTGTTACTTACTCCTGTATGCATCTCATGAAGCGCCTGTTGGAAGTCATCCGCCGGCATGAACTTTGCCATCTTATCGATCGGGAACCTGCCCTCCCGATACCACTGAATCATCTTGGGCACGAAATCCGGCGGATACGCACCACCTTCAATAGCTCCAATCCATTGTTTTCCAGAAATCATCAATTCAAAGCCAGTTACCTCTCCCAGCGTGTAATCGAACGGAGGAGAGCCCACCTGAATATACTTGCCTCGGTTCCTCGTAAACTTGATTCCTGCATTCATGAGGACTGGTGCACCGGTTGTATCAACTGTGATGGAAGGTCCGACACCGTCTGCAATCTCTTTAATGACATCTCCGATATCTTTTCCTTCGAGTTTTGAGCCGTCGATGACGTGTGTTGCGCCGAGTTCTTTGGCGAGCTTGAGACGGGATTCGACGCGGTCGACACCGATGATTTGTCTGCAGCCTTGGATCTTTGCGCCCATGATTGCTGAAAGTCCTACACCGCCAAGACCGAGGATGCAGATTGAGTCTTTCTCTGTAGCGCCTGAGACGTTTACGACTGTGCCGCTTCCGGTTTGGATACCGCAGCCGAGTGGAGCGAAGAGCTGGAGATCTTTCTTGTCGGTCACAGTGTCCTTGACGTTGACGACGGAGCAGGATTTGACGATCGACCAGTTGGCGAAGGAGGATTGTCCGAAGAAGCAGCCTCCAACGTCGGGTTCGCCGCTCTTGGATGCGAGGTGGAAAGCGGGCTGAGGGCCGAAGTTTAGCTCGTTGAAGGAATTGCAGTTGGAGTGGCCGCCGGTTTTGCAGATTTCGCATTTCTCGCAGAAGGCGAAGGAGAGGAGGACTGGGTCGCCTTCGGCTGCGACAGAGACGCCTGGACCGACTTTGCGAACGTATCCGGAGCCTGTTCGTAAATGTTAGGAGGCATCCATCAAGCAAATAGACCCTCGAATGTGACTCGTGCTTACCCTCGTGTCCAAGAACTCGCGGGTAGAAGGCGATTGGTGCTGCTCCGCCTGGTATACCTCCGATCAAAGCATCTGTGTGGCAGACTCCAGTTGCGACCATCTCAACGAGAAGCTCGCCTTCTTGGAGATCTCGGAGTGTGACCTCTTCCATCTTCCATCCTTTGTTGTCAAGCGTATCGTGTGACACGATAGCTTTAGTTGTTTGTGCCATCCTGAGTCTCTTCTCGATGATCTGTACGAGCGATTCTTTCTGCTCCAATGTTTCAGCGTAGCAAGCTTATCGAAGTTCCTCAAGAAGAAGTAGGAGAAGAAGACGAAAGAACAATGGCAAAGACGGTAAATAAACACAAGAAACAGAAGTACCACGGCTTTCTTCTCCACCTTACCTTTTCTAATCCTTCCACATTTCTAGCTACCTGCACCTCCGCAGGAGCTACGCGTGAACCACAGCATCAGATTCGCACCTGGATACGGCTAGTTTGGTCGTTCCGATCCTGTGGAGATGACCAAGATCCGTCATCATGGGTGGCCCGATCCAATCATTGTGCTACCGATGCCAGAAAGCGAAACTCTTCCGGCTGAGGGGACTCGCGAGTGACTCCACGGCTGTCACAAGTGGCAGTTTTCCCTCGTCTGGAGAGCTGTATAGTGCGAAGATTTGTGGAGGGGTATGGGGCGCATTGCAGCGGGGTATGCAGGCCGAGAATCTCGTAGGGCCATGCATGGGTCGGAAATAACTTGTGAACTCTATTCGCCGAGCAGGGGTATGTCATAGCTGATGAGGTGAAAGAGCTGTCGTGCAGCTTTTCGAATCCTTTTGTCACATGCTCACCAGGACGGCTTCGTGTTGTTGTTGCTTGGAGGATCGGACGGTATCGCTGAGACGCGGTGAGAGGGCCGACGACGGAGCCAAGACATGTCGTCGTTCATTGCCGTTTCAAGTTTAGTCCAGAGATCGTCATCGAATACTGCCTCTTCCTTTATCCAAGTGTTTCTTCTTGTAAACCGTTGAATGTTTTCCGAAGAAGTTCCACCATGGAGCAGATTGTTGGTGGTCAGCATCGGGCGTTCCATTACAGAGCGTATTTTCCCAGTATCAGGCAGCCGAGATGACAGGATCGACTCTGAACAATAGGGCTCCAACTGGAACGCTTGGCGAAAGTGGCATCGTGGAGCCCAGACAAGATGTTAGCGCTGAGAACTGTGCGCCCGCGTTCTCCCAGGCAGACGACAGCGATGCCGAAAGCGAGAAGAACTCCGAAAGGCCGAAATCGAGGGAAGGTGCCACCAAGGATATCGATACCGTCGTAACAGCAGCCGAGCAGCCTCAGCAGCAAACCCATGATCCAGAAAAGAACGACAGAAACACCAAACCCCAGGAATATCACAACCCAGTCACCAAGAAACAAAAATGGCAATCCCACCTCCTCACCTTCCTCAACGACCAATGGTTCCTCCTCACAATGGGCCTCCTCATCATCCTCGCCTCCCAAACCCAAGTCCCCCAATCCCAGCAACCCCTCAAATCCCGCATAATATCCTACCTCTGCGTCTGCATTATCTTTTTCGCCACAGGTTGTACCCTCGACACCAGCATCTTAATCCGAAATTACGCGCGCTGGAAAGCGCATCTTTGGGTTCAGGGACAGTGTTTTTTGCTTTGTTCGGGGATTATGTTTGGGGTTGTGAGTGCGACGGCTTTGAATCGGACGTTTATGGATGAGGGGTTGTTGGTCGGGTTGGTTTTTATGAGTTGTATTCCTACGACGTTGGCGACGAATGTGGTTATGACGGGGTTGGCGGGCGGGAATCAGGAATTGGCGGTTGTGCAGGTTACGTTGGGGAATTTTATTGGTAAGTGCGGACTCCATTGAAGAGGGGCTTGGATTGTTTATGTGCTCTGTCAAAGAGACCATCAAGGTTCATCGATCTTCATGCATACATGACTAACCCACTCCACCAGGCGTCTTCATCACTCCAGCTTTGGTCATAATGTATACCTCAGTTCCCACATGGTACAACGCCGTCCTCCCATCTAGCAACGCCGCCCTGTTCACAGAAGTCTACCGCCGCGTCCTCAAACAAGTCGGAGTCTCCATCTATATCCCTCTCTTCGCCGGCCAAATCGCACGCTACTTCTTCCCCAACCTCTGCCAAAAAATCTTCAAACAAAACCCCATCATGAAACGAATCTCCAGCTTGGCAATGCTGGTAATCATCTGGTCCACTTACGATCAAGCTTTCGCATCTGGAGCATTCGATACTGTGAAAGCTTCGAATAAGATATTCCTCGTCTTCATCCTCCTCGCAATCTGGTTAGTGTATCTCGGAATCTCTGTCACAGCGAGTTTACCATTGTTTGAGAAAAAGGATATTGCGGCGATTGCGTATTGTGTTACGGGAAAGGGGCCTGCGACGGGGATTCCGCTGAGTATTTCGATTTTTGAGGGGTTGGATTTGGTTTTGGAGAGTAAATTGCAGATTCCGGTTGTGATTTATCAGAGTTTGAGTATTGGCTTTGGGACGATGATTATTCCGGTTTTGAGGAGGTGGATTGCGAGGGATGAGAGAATGTCGACAGGGAAAGTATGAGACAGTGAGTTTTTGGGACAGTATTTCAGCCAGCGAGCAAGATGGATGTTTTGACTTGTATTCAGTCCAGGATATCGGGATTTAAAAGTCGACAGCTACGGCGTCAACTCAGTTCAAATGCTTCACAGCGCTTTCTACTCTCTCGATTGTCACTTGTAGCAACGCCAGCTCTGCTGCAGTCTCGTCCCTCTTCTCACTTTGTAACTCTCCTCCGTTCTCCATAGCATCCACGAACCGCTTTCTCGCGTCTCTCAGTGGGCCGAGGAAACTGCCAGCGATATCATTATTGTTCCACAACTCTGAGATCTCGAGCGATTCGTGTACATGCTTCGCAGTGAGGAGTAGGTAGATCAGGTTCAGGCTCGCGAGGTAGAATGAGACGTTCGTCTGGAACGTCATCCAGGCGTCAGAGATTGGTGCAGTGATGAGCTCTGTTTGCAAAGAAGGAAAGAGATGAGGCGCGAGGCTGTCAAGAGCGAGAGGTCGGGAGAAGATGGACTTCTCTTCCTGGGCTTCTCCGTTGCTGGGCGATTCGTGTCCTGGCATCTTCATTGGGTTCGCTTCGAGCGTCTCGCCCTTGATCCATCCTACTGCAGAGACTTTCAAGTTCTCGAACGGGCAGTGTTCAAGGGTGTCGCGAATGAATGATAGACGGACTTGCTCGTCTGGCTGTGAGCGTAGGACCGTACTCGTAAGGTAATGCGCATGTCCTCTCAGATTGGCGTTCGGACAGTTCGAGGAAAGGAGTGCCACAACTTGTAGATACTCATTGAACTGCTCATCAGACTTCGGCTCTCCGGTAGCGTCTTGCTCAAGACATTGCAGTCCAAGAGCGAGCACAGCGTCGACTAGCGCTTCTGGTTCTGTGCCGAGATGGCCTTCGCCCATCTCAGGTGAGGCGAGACAGTTCTTCATAATGTCTTGATGCTGCGGGAAGAGTTCGACACTCGGTCCAGACGAGCCAGCTAACGTCGCTCCATCCGAGTACAGAATGCCAGAGACCTGTCTCGCGGTGTACAGTAGAAGAGATCCGTGACATGATAGTGGAATATCAGCTGCCGAGGCCGGCGGATCGTCTTCGTCGCCGCCCAGCTCTGCAACCTTCTCAACAGCCATAGCCGCAGAGAGCAGCTCTTCGTTCGATATCTTGAGATCCTTGGCAAGCGTCACCAGTCGACCGATTGCATCGATCCGCCTATGCAGCTTCTCCTCTGTCGCAAATCGATCCACCATGGTCGTACTCTCGGGTATAGTTCGCTCAGGATGCACCTTCTCCATGATTCGGCTGCACCAGCCCATGCCTGGCACATCGTCATATGGCGGCAGATTGAGCAGGTACTCTTCGACGACATGTGTGATGAAAGATTGCAACAACTTAAGCTGCATTGATTTCTCGGCGTCGGTGTACTCGACAGTGTTGGGACCTTCCGGATCGGCAGCATTTTGTGCTTTCGCCATCGCGCTAGACTGAAGCATGCCACTGCTCTTTCGTGTTGGCAGTGTCGGCCTCGAGGTTCCGCTCACAGCCTTCACGAGCTTGACAATAGCCTCGATCATCTCTTCTCGATGACTCTGCGCACTCGAGAAGCTGGAAAGAATAGCCTGGAGACTCGTGCTTAGGAATCGACTTGGCGCTTTGGTCTTGATCCTGGTTTGCAAAATCGCAAGCATAGACAGTAGAGCCACGAATTGCTGCACAGCGAGCGGTAAAGGCGGCGGCAACTCTCTCGCTTTGTTGCCCTCTGGCGCAGCAGTTTTGAGCGGAAATGTGTTAGAATCTGCTCGCTTTCGCGCATCCGTGGCACCAACACTGGCATCGAGTTCGTCCTCATCGACATCATCATATTCGATCAGCCTCAAGCTTTCTGTAACTTTCAGAATTACTTCTCGTGGGTTGCCTAGTCGGGCAATATCCTGCAGGCATTGCTCCGATTCGGGTAGCAGTGGCACCAAAAGATGCACGAGATCCCAGCCAATGTTGGTTGTCAATGTTTCATCTTGCAAAACTTTGTGCAGGATTGGCAAGTTCTCAGTCTTGAGGTTGTATTCGATGATGGTCAGGTAGGTCAGGTAGTCCGATGCTGGTGGGAGTGCTTTGATCAGAGGGCTATCTTCATCGGCCATGATGGGCTCGTGACGCTGCAGAGGGGCAGCGATGGCTACTGAGCGAAAGCGACCTGTGTGACCTGATATTGGGACACGTTGCACTCGAGTTCACGAAATGTCACTCCTGCGATCAAGTTGAGAGCCGGCGAATGTCGAGTGCGAGGAAGTGAAGTGTTGGCGCAAAGTGTTGTTCTGAAGTGGTGGTGGTCCAGAACCTTGCATGGTTGCGGCACGTTTGCTGCGCCAAGAAACGGCAGCCACAGCTGTGACGAAGGTGCTCGTGCTCGTTCACGCCGCCAGCACGCAAACACGTCAATTCTCACGATCAATCAGAACAGAGACGAATACACTGGTCACTTGCTGTCATCCCAGGTATTATACATATTTACATGCACGCTACCTCTGGTGTACAATCACGCTTCCAAATGCATCGTCCGCTACCCTACTGCTCTAATCCCGTGCAACTGGTGGCTTTACGCCCTCTGCGTTGGGGTCGACAGTTCCCTTCGACTTGGCAGTATCGGGCTGGCCATCGGCCTTCTTGGACTTCTCGTTGCCTTGGTCGATAGGCACCGAGTACTTGGTGTCGGTGTTGGACATGCCCTCCTGCTTCTTGGACATGTCACCATCGCTCTTTCCTCGTGGCTTCGCAGCAGGAGCCTGTAAAACATGTCAGTCTGGCCTGCATATGCTAACGAGCGGTTCAACATACCTGAGCGTCGGTCTCGCCAACCTTCATGCCCTTTGACGAGCTGCTGGTCGCTGCGCGTTCGTTAGTCCATGCAGGAACTGCTCAAGAATCGCAGTATGCTTACAAGCTCCAACGTTCTCCGGATCCTTCTCCTCGCTAGCGCCCACAGTGAAGGTGCGCTCCTTGGTGTTGCGGCCGGGTGCGTCGGTAGACTTCTCCTCGCCATCCTCCTTCTTCCCTTCCTTGTCGTCCGACGTCTCCTCCTTGTCATCAGACTTCTCCTCGCCCTTGTCCTCGGCGCCCTCTTCCTTGACCTCAGGCTTGTCCTCCTTCTTCTCGTCGGCCTCCTCTACAGCCTCCTCCTCGCCGCCAGAGGCCTGCTCTTCCTCCTCAGCTGGCTCTTCCTCCTCCTTCTCGTCGTGCTTCTCCGCGTGGTGTTCGCCATGGCTGCCGTGATCGCCGTGCGAGGAGTTGTCGGGCCAGAGGTACCAGCATGATGGGGGAGTGACGACCAATGCCGCTAGGAGCCTTTGAACCAGTCAATATCTGTAGATCCCACCCATTGCCCTGACGCATTCTCTGCACCACCGCAGTTGGAAGTATTGCACTCACCAAGGCAAATCGGAAGAAGCCTCGCCGTGGCCTCCATGACCACCGCTGCTAGCGAAGCGCTTTGCGACCAGCTGTGTCCGTGCGGGAGCTGCTCGGGCTGTTGCGCGCGCACCGCTGTATCGGAGGGTGGACTGGAGGCTCCGGAGAGCAGTCGGGCGGATCATGGGCATGTTGAGCAGTGTCAATGGCTTCAATGGCAGGAGCGACAGTGAGGTCGAGAAAATGGCTGGAGAGAGCTTGTAGCGACAGCTCTGCTACGGTTGCCGTGTGCTCGGCTATTTCCGGAATTCTCGCCTGCTCATACCACGGTACGTCACTCCTCCTTCTGCTTCCTCTCGACATCCGACTTCCAGTCCTCAAGCTCAATTCTATCACTGCCATTGTGAATGCGATGCTTCTTGCGCATTTCGAGTCACCGCGTCCCTCAGGTAGACAGCCATCATGCATTTCCATCGCTTGAGGAGATCCGGCAAGACTTTGGCGTCTTCTCCGTCTGTCCGAGCCATCACTGAGCTCGACCCGGAAGGGCATACAACCATTGACACCGAGTTTCTCGAAGTAAGGGGCCAAAGGTTCTAGCGTCGTGATCACTGAGCATCGACGTCTTTGCACTTATGCGTATGGATCAAGAGCTTTTGCAGTTTGCCTACGTTCATGGCACGGGTCGGCTGCCACCAGCATTGTTATTTAAGATACTGACAACTAGAGTTGGATCCTCGATGGGTCCTGGTGGAGCCGCAATGGTATTACCAAAGCTTTGCGGAGTGAAGGGTCCCGGAAGTCTCTTCGCAAGATGTGGCAGCTGGCGACCGCCAGTCGGCCACCATGAAACACGAACCGTCAATGTTGGATACTATTCATGAGCCACAGCAGCACTTTGACGCCGCAGATCAGGTTTTTCTGGTGCAGTCCCGAAAGATGGATCCGGAGTACCGGACAAGACTGCAGTCGTTCCACACGCCGCGGGCTGTGGCCTGGAAGATGGCAACCTCAGGTTTCATGTGCAAGTATGTACAAATGCTTGTCTCCAGACGAGCAAAATTCCTGCTGCCAAATGTCGAAAGTTGTCCGGCCGCAGCCTGAAGCGATCGCCTGTTGTACGGATCCAGGCTATCACCAGACTTCGACTCGGGCCCATGATGAGTGCGAACGCTTGTCCGAGTCAGAGCCGTTCATTCGATCCAGAGAGCTACTGGATCTGTTCATGTTTCCCCATTGAATCGATAGCTGGCGCTCGGATTCGCCTTGGTCTCGACTACAAAACGAACTGACCTCACGGTGGGCACGTAGAAAGACCGCGCGGTGCAGTCTCACTCTTGGCCTGACTGCTAAACCGAGTGGACCATTTACGAGTCCACTGACGCAGATGGCAGTGACAAAGCACATTCATTTATTGGTGCACTACTAGTGTGATACAGATACAGACCCTATTATTGACTGGTACTAGAGTTTCACGTCGGAGTGGAGCGTGTCGAAAGAGGCTGAGGACACGCGCACGGCGTGATGCAAGCCTTGCTAAGCCAAACAAGAACCTCCTCAAGCCTGACGCAAGCATTCATAGCAGTATCGGAATGGCCTATCAGAGGAGACGGATTTGCTCAGACACGACTTCACTGGGGCAATCTCGCCACATGCCCACCCGAGCCGTGAGGCTTGGCACCCATATGTCCTCACATGTCTTCAGCCCAGGAGAGCCAAGACAACCACGATGGTCTAGTACAGCACAGTACACGTTGCAAGTCGACGCATTGATCGTCCCTCAGGCGTACGGCCCACATGTCGCCCTACACGCATCTTCGAAGGCGAAGGAAAAAAAAAGTTGACAGGACAAGTATAAGGGCTCGCTCGCCGCAAGGAAAGGAGAGCATCAATGGACTCTACAATCATTCTCATCAGTACTGTCGCGCTTCTTCTTAGCCTCTCTCTATCAAGATGGCCCCGCTCACCAAGTTCGCTGCGCTCGCAGCTGCATGTGTAATGCCAGCCTTTGCACATCCTGGCGAGAAGCACGATCACCACAAAGTCGAGCGCGAGATCGTGGCCCGTGAACATTGGGCACATCAAGGAAAACGAGCTCTTGACTCCTGCTCTAAATCCGCTGAGGCACGACGTTTCGCTATCCGCAATGCTGAGCGCCGTGCAAAGGTTGCTCGAGAGCTGCGACAGAAGCGTGGCATCACCACTTCCGGCAAGACTATCAAACGTGCAACCGAGCTTGAACGCCGCAATGCCACTGATCTGGCCAAGTGGGAAGCCATAGATCACAACAAGACCGGCATCTACAATTACGACGTCGCAGCTCAAGAGGCCGACATCTTCGACGCTGTGACATCCCCCACCTTGGCACCAACAATCACTGATGGCCCTTACTACGTGTGGGGAGAGTTGATCAGATCCAACGTCGTTGAATCAGAATGTTCCGATGGCATCCCTCTTCATCTCGAGGTTCAATACTACGACATCGAAACTTGCAAGCCCATCCCGAATGTCTACGTGGATATCTGGAATGCCAATGCAACTGGCGTTTACAGTGGCGTCTCAGTTTCAGGAAACTATGCATCTGGTGGCTACAACTCAACGTATCTTCGAGGTATCCAGGGCACTGATCAAGATGGCGTCGCAACATTCGATACGATTTTCCCCGGTCACTACGACGGCCGTGCAACTCACACTCACCTCCTCTCTCACATGAACGTTTCCGTTCTGCCGAATAATGCTCTGCTCGTTGGCTCCGGATCCGTCACGCACATCGGCCAGCTGTTCTGGAACGAGGTCCTTCGCACTGCAGTCGAGGAGACAGAATACTACTCTGGCAACACCCAGGCTGTGACGTCCAATGCTGAGGATATGTGGTCTGTGCTGCAAGCGGATTCGAGCTATGATCCTTTCCCTGAATTTGTGTATTTGGGCGATTCGATTGAAGATGGGCTTTTTGCTTGGAAGCAAATTGGGTTGAATACTTCGGCGGATTGGAAGGAGGATGATTATTATAGCATTGCGGCTTACTTGCAGGCTGATGGAGGGCATGCGAATGCTGATAGTGGGTTTGTTGGTGGTGGAGGCGGTGGTGCTGGGAATGGGACGATGCCTTCTGGGGCGGTGGCTGCGGGGAGTGCTGCGCCGGCTGTTTGAGGTGAGCAATGATGGAGGAGAGAGGACGATGGGCGGTGCAGTGCTTGATGCGGTAGGGCCTCGAGAGGGATGGCAGGGAATGCATTAGCTGCGATGATCAATGATCGATCATGTTGCACGACTTCAGTAGCATGTGATCTGGAGTACCTAGCCCAAGCTGTAGCTAACACAGAGGGTGGTACATGCCGAAATTTGGCAACGAGCTGCGTTGGCCTGCAGTTGACTAGATCACGCGCACAGGTCGATACGTACTACTCTCATGCTCTCTTCTAAGAGGTATAACCAAAGACCTTCAAGATGCCACTGCCCTTGATAGTGACTAGTGACTGCATCATTATTTGGGTCGCGCTTGACATCATTGTGCAGCGCTACAGGACGGCAACGACACATCGACCCGTTTTCTACTGTGGCATTGAAGAGAACACTGGAAACTTGACCTCTCGAATGCTACATTAGACAACGACGAGTCTTGACAAGACACCGCATCGCAAGAATGGCCCCAACTCAACCACGTACTCTCGAGGGCAAAGTGTAAGCAGCTCATCTAAATTCTCGTTCTGCATTAGGCTGATCACATCGCAGCGCCATCGTAACAGGTGGCTCACGCGGTATAGGCTACGCCATCGCCTACGATCTCGCAGCTCGAGGCGCAAAAGTCGCCATAACATACACCTCCGATAAGTCCAAGCAAGGCGTCGACGAACTCATCTCCCGCATCAAATCCGAATGCAAGACCGAAGCCATAGAAGTTCAATGCAACCTCGGCGAAACTTCAGCTCCCAAGCTGATTGTGGATGCAACTGTTAAGGCCTTTGGCCAGAACATTGATATCCTGGTCAATAATGCTGCTGTCATTAGCGATAAAAGGATCTCCGAGATTACGCCAGAACATTTCGATGAAGTCATGCATCTCAATGCTCGAGCGCCTTTACTCATGGTTCAAGCTGTTCTTCCACATCTTCGAGCACCTGGTCGGATCATCAACATCTCTTCGGTAGGAGCTCGAGCTGGATATCCTGCGGTGGGAGTCTACAGTGCCTCGAAAGCTGCGTTGGAAGGTTTCACTCGGAATTGGGCTGCAGAACTGGGCAAAGATGGGACGACTGTCAATGCGGTCAATCCTGGACCGATTGAGACGGAGATGTTGAAGCAGGTTGCGGAGGAAACTGTGAGGCCGCAGAAGGAGGCTACGCTTGTTGAGCAGAGGGCGGGATTGCCGGAGGAGGTTGCGGAGATTGTGGGATTTTTGGCTGAGCCGAGGAGTAGTTGGGTTAGTGGGCAGTGTATTAGTGCTAGTGGCGGGTATCAGACGTATTAGCTGTGAGAGAAGAGGGCATGCGGTAGATTATAGATAGCCTTGCAGGCGTGATTGTTTGCATACATTCACAGGAATTCAGCTACAGCTTGTTTTTATTCCGGCATGGCATTTATCTCCTGCCTTGTCTACAGGTGTTTCCAGCTCAGCAAGCCTTATTCTCAGACGCTTCATTCCCTCGCATCGTGACGTGTCACTTTGTAGACCCGTCTTTCCATCCACTAAGGTGGTGGTCTTTCACAAGTTCTGAGAACCGAGCATAGACTCTAGCTCGAGGTATATCGGGACATCAAATTTGGTGCCAGTGGGGTGTTCCTCGAGACACCATTGCTGGACAGGTGTAAGCTCAAAATCATCTGTATCCGGAGAGGCTGCCCGGCTTGAGCAGGTTTCGACGGATGCCGTTTCGCCACAATTGTCATGAGCAGGATCAATCGTTCTTGCAATATCACGGAGTGCATGGCCATACATGAGGTGCTCGGTTCTGAGATTTAATCCTGTCTTCTTGGCCCTTGCTGCAGCCTGCATGGCTGTGACTGAATCGCCACCGAGCTGGGTCCAGCTGGCTTCAACGGAGATTGCATTATGACTGATCGTGAGGACTTCGGCGCAAATGTCTCGAAGAGTGATCTCCGTGTCGTTTGCTGGCGCTATCACTGCGCCCGATCTCGAGGCTCCGTTAACGTTCAGCAATGATGCTGTGAGCTCTCGTATTCGCCTGCGATCTGCCTTCCCGTTCGATGTGAGTGGTATCTCAGCCAGTGCCTTGAACACAGTTGGGATCATATAAGTAGGCAACGACTCGGCCAGTCGATTGCTGATCCCGCTGATCAATTGTTCGACAATATCTGCAGCGGCTTCTGCTTGATTCTGGCGCGGCGCCACGAATGTAGTCAGAATGGTGTCGCCGTTCAGCGGGCCCGGAATGGCCTCCACCACGACATCGGCACTGCCTCGATTTGCAGTAGAGAAACATCGCTTGACATGGCGTTCCACTTCGGCAAGATCCAGTCTCTGTCCCCGGATTACTACTTGACGATCTCGGCGCCCAACGAAGCTCAGACTTCCATCATCCTCGTATCGAGCAAGGTCTCCAGTGCGGTACACTCTACTTTGCCGGCCTGCACATGTACTCGTACCGTTTCGAAGCCAATTAGGAGCATCCACAAAGGCGTCAGAGGACTGCTCGGCTTCAGTGAGGTATCCTCTGGCTACAAGCGGCCCTTCAAGCCACAGCTCTCCCACACAGCCGATGGGAACGAGCTCTTTGCTCGAAGGATCCACGATCCACGGCACAAGACCATCTGCAACGCCAATGTGTGATGAATGAAGTGGATTGCTGGAGCCAAGCGCAGTTGAAGTACACTCGGTTGCGCTGTAGGCATTACGATACTGCTTCACGTTGTGCTGAAGTCTCTCAAGCAGCTCTGCACTGGGCTCCTCTCCAAAGATCTGGATAGCATCCAACTTACGAAGAGCTTCAACATCCAGAGAAGCTGCTATCGCTGGCGTTGTCGACAGGAAATTCGCATTGAGGTCGAGCACAGCTCCGGGAATGTCTGTTCTCCATTCTTCGTTGGGAATGCACAGACAGCCACCAGCGTACAGTGTGTGAAAGAGGTTGTGCCAGGCCATATCGGAGCCATAAGGGGAGACATCAAGATTCCGACTGGTGTCGATCAGGCCAACGGTCTTTGCTTGATGATGCAGCGCACTACAAAAGTTGGCATGGGTGACGATGACTCCCTTCGGCGGGCCAGAGCTCCCACTCTTGAAAGCAACATAGAGTGCATCGTCCGGTCTGACAAGCTCAAAAGTGTCCTCTTCGCTCTCAAGAACAATCTCGTCGATGTGTGCATGATCAACAATCATGAGTGGTACAGGCGTCATTTCCTGAAGCAACGCTACCTGCTTGGAAGAGGTGAGAGCCAAACCAGGCTTTACCTGCTTGAGTATCGCTTGGATGCGGTCCTTCGGCAGCGTGGCATCCACCATGACTGATGTAGCGCCTGCTTTCGTGACAGCTACTGCTGCGACCGGACACCAAAGCGACTGTTCAAAGAACAGAGGCACATTTGTGTTCGGACGAACGCCCAGCTCAATCAAATGACGCGAGAGCTTTTCTGTCAATGCATCAAGCTGGCCGTACGTGAGGATTCCGTCCCAAGCTTGCAGTGCTGTCGAGGCTGGTCGCTTTGCGAAAACTGGTTTCAATATGTGATGGACGCACTTGTCAACAGACTTCGGTAGATTGCTATTCCACTTCCAGATCTGTCTCAAGTCGTTGTCCCCAGGACTCATAACGCTAGACATGCGGAGACGCGAGTCAGCCGCGGAATTACTGCAAAGTCTGCGCAGGATCGTCTCGAATTGTTGTGCAATCCTGCACATGAACTGCTCGCTGATAACACCCGAGTCGAACTTGAAACGCAGCTTGAGGTCCCCGTTATGTTGCTCGCATTCCAACACCAGTGCACAGCCAATGAAGGAGCCGAGGCCATCGCCCGCCGAGTTGTCGACAAACTCGACGCCAGAGAATAATTTGCTATTTTGAGCCACGCTCGAACTCAGATGCTCAGCTGACTGGATCATGAGCAGTGACTGGAAGCGGCAGGCGAGTCTGGCTTCGGGACTACACTGTTGAATATTCACCAGTCCTGTTTGTTCCCACTTTATCATATCGACTGCCTGCTGTTGAACACAAGTGAGGAGATCCGCAACGGAAGATCGAGGATTCACGGTGATTCGTATAGGCACCGTGGCCAATGTAGGTCCAGCAACACGATCGATGCCATGAAGGTCAGCATATCTTCCGTTGACTACAGCACCGAAGGTAGATTCAGAAGCTCCAGTGTACTGCGAGATCAATGTTGCCCAGGCGGCTCGAATGGCGGATGACAACGTGAAGCGTGGAGGAGCAGCAAGGTTGCGAATCTCATGTGCGAATCTGGAGTCGACCAAGGGTTCGTAAGATGGAGATGGCAGGGCCGGCCATTGCAGAGACTCCAATCCATCGAACTGGTTACGCCAATACGCAACACCAGCTCCATGCTGCGTCACGTCCGAGACATGACTTACGAAGTGCTGGATAGAATTCAAAGGCTGATGTGGCTCTTCGAAGTAATGACGTTCAAGGTTCTGCAAGAGTAATGGCAAAGTCCATTGGTCGTAGACAGCTTGGTGAGCTGTCCATACCAATGCTCCGTCCGAAGAGTCGACCTGAATCTCAGGATGATTGAGCAAAGATCCAAGTTCCGTTTCTGTTCCTGGCTCCAGGTTTCTGGAGTCGCATTTCAACCAGTAAACAGGCTCATCGACTACAACTTGCATGATGCCCAGACCAGGGATATCAATGATTCTGGTGCGCAATATCTGGGTCTCTTCCACTAGTCTGGCCCATGCGCGCTGGAGACGTCCGACTGAAATTCCTTGACGAAGATGAATCTTGATGCGGCATACAAACGCACCTTTTTGACGCGATGACAAAGCCATAAGTGTCCTTTGCATTGGAGTGCAAGGATATACGTCCTCAACCTGAGAGGTGTGTACTCCGCATAGTCTGGCAGCCTCCTCCCGAGCGAGCTCAGCAGAGATCGTGAGCAGAGAAAATGGAGCGATCTCGTCCTTGACTTTCATTGGCACAGTCGCTGTGAAGTGGGACAGCGCTAGCCGGCTGAGTTGTTCGAGGGTCGAAGCGCGGAAGATGTCAGCGACGGTGAGGGCCAGGCCATGCTCTCTTGCAGCAGAAACTAGGTTCATGGCTTTGAAGCTATCGCCACCAACGCTGGACCATTCGCTGTCCGAAGATATTGAAGAGGGAGGAAGTGATAAGATGCTAGACCAAAGCTGTCGCAGCTTGATCTCTGTAGCATTTGGTGGCATTTTATAAGCGCTCAACTCGATGTTATCCTCCAGAGCCCTGGTTGACATCGATGTATTTTTTCGAGCCAAGCTGAGTGCATTGTACCGAAGTACCTGGTCTGCTGTCATAGCTTCGGCAATACCTCGAAGCCGTTTGCGGTCAGTCTTGCCCGATGCATTGAGTACCAGATCTCGAACAGGAATGTAGACTTTTGGCACCATGTATGACGGTAAAGCAATGGCGAGCGTCTTGTGCAACCTGCGGGCAATCTTGGGCAATGGAGGTAGTGCTTGATCACGAGTTGAGGATTGAGGGTCTGTGATGACTCTGCCAGCACGAGCCATGAAGGCGGCCAGAAATGGATCCTCAGATTGCCGCTTGGGGTGGATCAACTCGGCTACAACATGCCAGTCAGAGCCTGCATGCTTTCGAAGATGACTCTCGATCTTGCCAAGCTCAATTGGCAATCCACTCAGCTTGAACTGACGATATTTCCGGTCAATGTACTCGATCGTTCCATCCACATTTTGAATTACAATATCTCCAGTCTTGTAGAAGGGCTGCGTCGTTGTATCTCTGAAGCCCGGCAATGACTTGGTCCAGAGAGGAGCAGTAATGAAGGACTCCGAAGTCCTCATCGAACCTTTGAGGTACTCCTGTGCGACATTCGGCCCTTGGATCAAAAGCTCTCCGGAATGGCCAATAGGAACAAGCTGATCGTGGTTGTTGCTATCAACAACCCAGTAACGACAAGCAAATGGAAGTCCAATGTTCGAGATCTGGGACAGGGATATGTCGATACAACTAGTGATGCCCGTAGCGGCAGCAGTGCCATAGCAGTTCAGCAGGCGCACGTTACCATGCCATTTCTGAACAGCCTCAACGGTGGCGGGTTCACCCCTCAGAACCACTGTGTCTAGTGGAGAGGCTCTGGCAGGGCTCATGACCTCGGCCACAGTAGGCGTCAGATAGACGAGGTTGGCACGCATCTGAGTGAGTTGGTCCTCCATATGGTCGACGCTTCCTTGCGACGTTGGGAAGCAGACGCAGCCACCGGCCAGAAGTGTCTGAAAGATCTCGATAATGCTGACGTCTGAAGCGAGGCCCGACATTTGAAATAGCCTGGTCTCGTATGTCACTCCAAGTCGATCCATGGAGCTGATCAGGCTTGTGACGATATTCGAATGTCTGACGAGGACTGCTTTCGGCTTTCCGGTGTGTCCTGAGGAATAAGTACAGTAAGCTGGCTGATCAGGATTGACCAGCGATGATGGGGGTGATCTGTGTGGCAGGCCCTTGATAGACTGGAGATCGTGGCTGATCACTTTTCCGCTTGTGAGGGTCCGAGCTCGGACTGCAGTCGATGCGTGGGCAAGTATGGTCGGGATCTCAAGATTTTGTAGCATGTCAGCGAGACGTTCGTCCGAAAGCTCGGCATCCAAACCCAGAAAAGCGCCTCCAGCTTTGATCACTGCTAGCCTGAAGATGACCGCTTCAAAGCCCTTGCCGCAAAAGACCGGAACGACGTGTTCGGCGCGAACGCCACGTCGAGAGTAAAGATCGCTCGCAAGATGATCAGAAAGTGCATTCAGTTCACCATAGCTCATCCCGCGATCTCCGAAGCAGATTGCTGGAGCAAGAGGATTCCGAGCAGCGACCTGCCTGAAGCGGTCATGCAAAGTGCCCTTGACGACCTGTGGCGCCCTGGCATTCCATTTTTGGATCAGCCCAAGCTCGTAATTGCTTAAGTTATCACATTCGCCGATGATGCTCCTCACGGCAGTGGCATTTGCGGCCTGGGCCAGGTTCCATATCGCATTGTCAAGGACTTCCAGAATTTCGGAGGCGAACTGCATCGGGATGAGCGCCTTCTGATATATCAACCTTGCTCGCATGACCTGTTTCGAGAGGCACACTCTGAGTGTTACAGCATGATCGCTGTGCTCATCGATCACGGCTGGTATGACTTTGAGTAGAGCCTCATCCTCATCTGCTGAGTCATATGGCGGTTCATGCTGGATAGCCAAAGCGGTATTGAACAGTGATTCGCTTCCTTGACCAAGAGAAACTTGAAGAGCAGGTAGCGAGCAGGCAAAGTGAGCAATGCTGTTGGACAGATCAGCTTTGGCTTTGTCCAGGAGCGCCGCGACCTTTGAATCAAGGCCGAGGTCAAAGCGACAGGTCAGTAACGACGATAGTGGTCCCACTATTTCTTCGGCGCTATCGAAGAGATCGCGCCCAGAGTACATGTACCCGAAAGCGACGTCTTCGGAGCCAGTGAGACGGCGCAAGACCATGGCCCATGCAACTTGTATGAAGTCAGCGATTGTGACGCCGCTTTTCTGGCAGAAGCTATGCATTATGTCGACATCGTCAAATGTGGCGTCGATGTAGTTGGTATCCGAAGTAATCACTGAAGCGTTGGGTGAAGCAAACGTTGGGAGTCGGCATGCGCTGAGGTCGGCCAGATATGTCTTCCAGTATTCTCGAGACGGCTCCTCCTTTTCTCGTGACCATACGAGATACTTTGCAAAGTCATCTTCTTTTCTCAAGCTTTCCGGACTGTTGTAGGCAATTGCAAGGTGTTTGCTAATCAATGCCAGAGCCGTGGCATCAGCAAGGGCAGGATTGATTTCTAGTACGACGTTCACCTCACCCGAGTCGGGAAGAGCGCGGATCTGTAGGCGGTGAGATGGATCAGTTGGCGCCAGTTTATATTCAAGTTCCCGGCATTCATCATTGCCGTCGGACTTGACGTGGATGATAGTAGGCTTTGCTTCCCTCAGAACAATCTGCACGAATGCTGTTGTAGAACTGATTCCATTCGCGAAGATGGTCCTGAGCATAGGATGTGCTTGGCAAACGGCTTTCCAGGCCTGTTCGAGTCGTTTCATGTCAATGCTATGGTTCTCAGCAGGCGTAAGCTTGAGCAAGGCTTGATTCGTGTACACATCGTCTGTGCTCTGGGCTTGAGAGAGTAGAACCGTTTCCTGCGTGGCAGACACTGGGTGTACCACCTCGACATCATCCGGACATATTCCAAGGTCCCTAATAGCTTGCTCGATGTGCCCGGGTGCGTCAAGCTCGAGGAGTGGTATCTCTGCCCTGGTCAATCTGGGCGCTCGATTGCAGAGTAGCGTGGCCATTTCCGGCAGATACTGCTCAAGTTGTATCACAAGGTCCCTCAAGTGATCCTGATGGGCCATCTGATTGTTCCAATCAAATCTGAAGTCGATCTCTTCTGCGACAACTGCAACGACGACCGTGATGAGACCCACTTGCTTTTGCCCGCCAACACGATGCGATTCGAGTGAGGTATTTCGGTCGTAAAGCTTTAGAGAATTGTCATTCTGCGTTCTTTCATTTCTGAATCTGAACAGAATCTCCACGTCGCCGAGGAGCAAAGGTTTGTCACCTAACATCGTCTGAGCGAACGATGCGACTGCTGAGTTGAATGCTTGGCGATATGCGTCCTTTATCGCGGGAACAATATGCTCGATCGAAAAGGTCGAATCTGCGCTTTCCAGTACGACAGGAAAAAGGACGTTGAAACATCCAACTGTCCCTGCCAGATTGCAGTCGGTATGCCCTATTTGCCGTCCGTGGCCTTCTACGTATAGAGCAGGGCTTCCTCGATCTGGAAAGCTCTGCTGGAATGACATCCACAATGCTGCGAGGAGGAGCTCGGCTGGGGTGGTCTTGAACGTTTCGTTCGCAGCGTGCAATAAGAGCTCACTTGTCCCATGACTCAATTTGAATGCCGCTGTAGCTCTGTCTCCATTCAAGAAGGGTTGATCCGACATGCTCCAGACTCCGCGATCAGCTCGAGGCCACTCTAGAGCGTGGTCTGCTGTCGGGAGATTATGAGCATGACGCGTCCAGGAGCTAAATGATGCACTTCGAGGCAGTTGCACCCCAGGGTCATCCAGTAGCGCCTCAAGTTGTTGCCGTATGATGTCCCACGACACGGCATCCACTGAAAGCTGATGTGCTGTAAGTAGCAGAAAGCGGCTGTCATCGACCATGTCAATGAGTTTTGCACCAAATACAGGCTCGTCCACGATATCCCAAGACTTCTGCACCTCGTCGAAAGTAGTTATGGGTGTCAATTCATCGCCAGCTTTTCGATGCTCGAAGTGAAGTACATTCTCGACCGCCAACTTTGATTTCCACGACCCATCGCTTTGAGGGACGAAAGTGGTGCGAAGCGATGCGTGATGCCGAACAAGCCTCTGTAACGCAGTCTCGACTTCCACCGGGCTATAGGTAGACGGAAGCTCTAGCAACAAATTTTCACGAAAGCTACTGCCTGCCACTTCGTTGCTGTGCTGCAGAAAGAGCTTTTGGAACGGGCTGATGTCGAACTCCTCCTCTTCGAGCCGCTCTTCGTGCACACCCGTCATTTGCTCCGCACTTCCGATGTCACGGACCAGGTCCAACAAGCTCGAGCTTTCCAGCAAGTTGGCTATCGTAATTCGATGCCCGCGTCTCATCAAGCGTTGGGCAATTTGAATTGCACTGATCGAGTTGCCTCCCATGTCGTCGAAAGAGTGTTGCAAGTCGATCTGAGAAGTCTGCACCCTGAGGACAGAAGCACAGACTTCTTGCAGTGCCCTCTCAGCATTCGAATATGGCACATTCACAGAAGGAGACTCGTGCGAGACAGCCAAATCATCAGAAGTCAGGTCTCGACTCTCCAGCCAATTTTTGATGGCATTTCGATCCCTTTTCGGATCCGTAGTCAATGGCGACTTCTCAACTGCAATCCAGTATTTGGGAAGCATATGTGTTGGCAAGTTCTGTTTGACGTGCACTCGAATTGCCACAAGAGTCTTTCTGCTGGCGTCGCAGTCCAGTTCTTTCAGTTCTTCTTCACTTGGTAAGGACCCATCTTCCAAGCTCAGAACCGCCACCAAATATTTGTGATTGCCGACCTTGTGCAAGGCAACCACGGCCTCACGCACGGCATCACAGCTGAGGATAGCACGTTCGACCTCTTCAAGTTGGAAACGCTGGCCTCGAATCTTGACTTGATTGTCCTTACAGCCAACATATTCGATTTTACCATCAGGTAGGAAGCGTGCCAGATCGCCAGTGCGATAGAATCGCCTCTTCGCAGTTCGTAGCGGGGCCCATACAGGTGGGCTAATGAACGATTCGACGTGTTCCGCGTCCTCGTTCAGATGACCTCTGGCCACAGTCGTTCCTTCGATGACGAGCTCACCAATAGCTCCGATTGATGTCAATTTGTGTACATTCTCTGGGTCGATGAGCCACAGAGCGCAGCCTGAAGGACGACCGATAGCGTGAGGATAATGGCTCTCTGGTGAGATTATGTTGAGAGAACTTTGCATCGAAGCTTCGTTCGCGCCCCAGCCATTGACAAAAGTTACATCACTCCATATGCCGGCAGCCTTGGCGTCGATTGCCTCGCCAATCGATTGAATGGTCTTCAATGTAGGACAAGCCTCGGGCGATAGCGAGCGCAGCACTGATGGGGTCAGCTGTGCATAATTTACTTGCTTCGATATGATGTATGCGGGGAGCTTTGTGTCGCGCTCTTCGATCGAAGGTATGCAAACGCAACCTCCGAAAAGCAGTGGCCCCAGCATCTCTACCAGAAAAGCGTTGCATCTGAGCGAGGCGAATTGCAGACCTCTGATGTTAGGTCTCCACTTGAGGAAAGCTCCAAGTGTGAGCAGAGAAGTGGCTATGCTTTGATGTTCGAGCATAACGCCCTTCGGTACGCCAGTTGAGCCAGTATCAAAGAGAACGTATGCCAGTTGATCAGCGGAAATCGAAGGGAGACCAGGAACCTCGCACTCTTCGTCGAGCGATGCTGCGTGGGCCATAATCGTTGTCTCTACGAGTCCATGAATATCTTTTGACGGATCCAATGCGATAATGAATTTGGCTTTTGATTGCGCAGTGATGATCTCTTTCGTCGTTCGAGACTCAGTAGGCTCCAACGGGATGCAGCAGCCTCCTGCTTTCAAGACGGCAAGAATGGAGATGACTGCGGAGCAAGATCGTCCGCAATGTATGAGCACAGCATCCCCAGGCTTCACGCCAGAGCCAATAAGCCGCAAGGCCAGTTCTGTAGAAAGCATGTCCAATTCTTCGTATGTTGCGTTGCGATCCCAGGCCTCAATCGCTCTCTTGTTGGCGTGAAGATGTGCGCGATCCTGGAAAAGCTCATGTAGACACTGTTGAGTCGGTTGAGGCAACGTCTCATTCCATTCGAACACTTCCCTCCAATCCTCGGCGCTGATAGTTGCAAGTTCCTCGAGCTTGCGGTCTGCTGGACCTTCCAGAAATAGTTGGAGACTGTGGTCGAGTTGATGTAGCGTCCGCCTTACTTGGCGCTCACAGATGATATACGGATCATAGCTGGCATCGACTATGATGGTCCCCTCTTGAATGGAAATTTGCAGAACAAGAGCTGATAATGAGACTCCTTGGCTTTCGGCGTTCAGGAGCACATGATCGTTGACCGGCCCAGCGAGAGACGATGTGTTGATATCGAGGATTGTCGTGAACTGTGACGCGCGTCTGGACTCAGCATTCAGTGCTCGAATTTGGAGTGGATCGAATTGTAGTGCAGCATGGGAAAAAGCTTGCCGCCGTTCTTTCGCACGTTCTTTGACAAGCTCGCTGATCGTCGACTCCGGATTCACGTTCGCCTGTACCGGTATGGTAGCAATTGTCGGACCGAGAGTGGTACCAATTATGCCCAGTTGAGATGTTCGGCCGGACAAAACCAGTCCATATGCCACTGCCGATTGGCCAGTGTATATCGAAGATGTATGCGCCCAGGCAGCCTCGATGTAATAAGGCAGCTGGTTGGCGGGCGTTTTGCTGTCTGACGGAAGCTGACAGCAGTGATGAAGTGAACTTGTCGTTCGAGGAGTGTAGTTTGTAGCGACGTCGGGAAATATAGCAGCCATGTGTGGGAAACGCGGCTTCCAAAAAGCTTCAGCAGCTCGTGCGTCCACATTTTCACAGTGCTCAGCAAACTGTCGAAAGGGAGCGCGAGTTGTTGGCGCCTGTCCGTGATAGATCCGTGAGCAATCTTCGAGTATCGCCTTGATTGAAGAAGAATCGCAAACTGCATGATGTATCGTGAGTGCTACAGTGCGGTCGACGAGAGCCCATTTCGCCAAAGGGGTCCCCAGCCCCAGTCGCCGTGAGCTGTCATGCTTAAGGTATGTCTCGAATTGGTCAAAAGAGCGATCGATGGGCTCTGCATTGCGTAAGACGACCTGCACAAGTCCATGCGTTGAGCTGTCTGCAATTCTCGTTCTCAGGATGGAGTTCTGCTCTGCGACTCTCGCAATCGCATCAAGAAAGCGGATTGCGTCAATTGAAGGCTGCAATTTCCAAGACCCGCGATAGCAGTAGGCGTCACTGTAACATTCCGTTCCAGCAATGAGTATTCGTTGCAAGGGCGTACAATGGTATACATCTATTATTTCGTTAGTAGAGACCTGGCACGCCTCGGCGAGCTCTTCGAGGTCGTTATGGTCGATCGTGCTGAGTGAAAGTAGTCCTGTCATAATTTCTGTCGATGTTGTTTGATACTGGAACATGTGGAAGAGAAACGCAAAGGGAAGTCTGGCTCGTCATGCGTGTGAGATTGCCTCCATCCTGCGGCACTCTCCAGAGGCCATAGCGCTGGGCTTCAAAGCTTGTTGAACGCAGTGGTGCCATCATGGTGTCCGTACAGAGGCACTGTCGTGTGCGTGTCGGCGAATTGGGAAAGCTTGATGGTGGACGATGAGGAGAGACGTCTGGAGAATTGGGCTGCCAAGATTTGAGATCTCGGTAATTCTGACGGCGGAAGGTCCGATTCGCTAACTACCCACCACACAACTGGCGGGAGTTGCAATTGATGGGCTGTCCATGAATAATTGACCGCGTGCGAACTTCACAGGCAGTTGCCTCAGATCAATAGCTAGTCGCACACTACCAGGAATAATCGTGCGTGTTCGTGAATCAATCCAAGTCTTCAATCTGAGCGCTACGTAGTGAATGCAGAAGTAACAGTCTCGTTATCTCGCAGGCTTCCTCCAATTGAACAATCAATCGCATATTCTGTCCAGAAACATGCCCCCAACCTCTCCGCATAACATTTACTTTCCGCTGGAAAGTCCTTCTTCGATGTGAGTATCCTCCAGGATAGGAACAATGCTCTCCAACTAGCCGGTGACCGTGTACGTTGGCTGAACGGACTGGACTGGGGTAACGGTTACCACGGCTCGCAATGTGGTCGTTGCAGTGTTGATGCCAGTAGCCAGAAGGTTGGTGGTCGCTGCGCTGAGGGTCTGCACGATGGTCGTGGGGATCACGGTGACGATTGTCTGAGTAGTGATTGTGCTGACGGTGATGGTGATGGCCTGGATGGTGGCGATGGTTGTAGGCACCACTTGCACGGAAGTGACTCGCAGTGTAGTATCTAAAGAAGAGATTAGTACGCAGAGACGAGGTGAAATGTCCAAGGGCAGTGATATATACCAGGTAAAGTCGCGATATTCGTGGCGGTCACTGTCACACTCGATGTAATAGTGGTCAGTCGCGAGATTGTAGACAGTATGGTCGTTGGCACTGGCTGAAGAATCGTCGTAGTGACGAGAATGATCTGTGTGGCGACTTGAGTAGCCGCGGGCGGGAAGACTGTCGTAGCCGCGATTGCGCCGTTGCTGCCATCGTAGGCGCGCTGTTGAATTCCGGCGACGCGGTTTTGGGATCCAGCACCTGTTGCTGGGGTAAAGCCTGTTGAGTTACTCGATTTGCTTCGCCATCGTCAGTTCATCTTCGAGCTCGTTGTGGTTCTAGAGCTGACTTACAGCGCGCATGTTCCTGGCCCAGCGCCGTTGGTCGCGCCAGTGTAGGTCCAAGTGGTACAACGAGTATCGGCAGTACACTGCGTAATGCAGTCGTTGAACCCGGAGGTGGCATTGAAGGTTGCGAATGCAGTGCCAGCAGTGTCACCGCCGCAGCGCAGAACGTAGGGCAAGCCAGTGTTTGCATCGGTGACGGTACTCAGGTCTTGTTGGGCTGGACAGGTGTATGAGGACGTAAGAGGGGCGTATCTGGCGAGTTTGAGCGATGAAGCCAACAGAGGGTTGTTAGCAGCCACAAAGCTGTTCGGGGTTCCATTCGCGGTCGAGCCCTTGTAAACGCAAGTTCCCCCGCCGATACCGTTCGAGTAAGAATTGCCATTGAACGTCATTCCAGCACACGCGGTGTTGGTAGAACCTGCGCAGGCTCGTTAGTGGCGTTGTAAAAAATGGACTCGGGTACGTACACGAATCCCAGCAGTCGTTAATACCACCATATCCGACTACTTGCTGGGAAAGAGTATCCGGCGGGGTTGTATCATCACCACAACTCGTAATGTAAAGGGTTCCTCTGACATCCGAGTAAAGTGTTCTTTGACCCGCGGACTGAGCTGGGTCAGCATAATTCGGATCCTGTTCAGAGCGCACTTACGCAAGTATAGTTGTTCTGTGATACGATCCTGACGGCAGCCACGAAATCCTGATTTGGATTCCTAAAATTGCGGTATCCAGCTGGTCCGGTCTTGTAAAAACAGGTGCTAGTACCGGCATTGTAGTTGAAGGCACTGCACGTGGCATTGGCGCTACCTATATTGCATTGTTAGTACGCGGCTTTGGGAAGAACTTTCTATTACATACAACTGGCGAAACACTCATTCCAATTCGTCGCAGAAGTCTGATAGATAGTCAAGGCAGGGTCTGTCGGAGTCGTGTCGTCGTAGCATTTTATGCGATACTGCACATTATTGAGATCTGTAACTACCGTTCCATTGACCGCAGGCTGAAATTGATTAGCAGCAACCTAGTTTCTCTACGACATACACTTACGCAAGTAAAATTAGTAATTGGAGTCGCCCTAATCGCAGATATTAATCTCGCATCGTAGGTGCCGCTCCGGAATACGGGCGCGGCTTTGAAATAGCAGAGTCCAGTGGTAGTTATTGCATTCCAGGTGAAGCCACCGCACGTGGAATTGGAACTACCTATATCTTGTTGTTAGCACGCGGCTTATGAGGAACAAATTTCCCATGACATACAACTGCGGTAACACGCATTGAAAGTGGTCGACGTGGTTATATAGAGAGTCGAGGCAGTGTCGCTTGGATTTGTGTCGAAGCCACATCTCATGCGATACTGCCCGCCATCGACATCTGTAACTACCGTTCCATCGACTTCAGGCTGAGATCAATTAGTAGTGGCCCGATCGCTCCCAGGCATTCACTTACGCAACTGAAGCTGTTTGGGCGCGGACCGTTTTGGGCCGGGTCGTAGTTGGCGGCCTTGATTGCGGAGATCATTAACGTGTTGTTGCGTGTATAGAAGCCGTTGCCAGTTCCGCCCGTGTTCGCGCCCTTGTAGAAGCATGTGCCCGCGCCAGCGGTGGTCGACACGAAATCGTTACGTCGGTACGTCCAGCCGGTACAAGCGGCGTTACTGGAACCTGCGCTGGTCAGCGGCGAAGTAGAAACCGGTCTGCGTACTTACACGCGGCCCAACAGTCATTCGCATTGCTTCCGGGCTGTTGGGAAACAGCGGCGAAAGGCAAGGTCTCATCTCCACATCGGGTGACATACGCGACGCCGTTAGTATCCGTATACGTCGTGCTGCCTGACGCCTGAATTCGGTCAGCAAGGGGCAAGCATTGATTTGATTTCACTTACGCAGGCAAAGTTGTTGCTCGATGATGGAGGAACAGGGGCGACTCTGATGCCCGATACGTATGAACTCGTGCTTGGAACGAATTGGGCCCCGCCTGGTTGGTTAGCTTTGAGGGAACAAGTTCCAGTGCCGAGGCCGTTGACGCCTCCCCTGTAGGTCCAGGCAACACATGAGGGGTTGTTGCTACCTATGCCGTCTCGTCAGCATGTGGGTGAGACATATCTTAAGACGACATACAGCTGATAAAACAGTCGTTGAAGTTCGGCACCGAGGATGAAGAGATAGCCGTAGTTGGACTCGTATCACCGCCACAGCTCACGAGATACTGCGCGCCAGTATCGTCCGTAACATATCTTCCATCGACAGCAGGCTAGGATCGATCAGCAATGTCCCGGCTACTGTTACTGTTGGGTACGCAGTCTGCTTACGCAAGTCGGGTTTTGCGCGCTCACGACTTGTCTGACAGCGCCGATGTAACGGTTGTCCCAATTACGGTCTCGAAGGTTGTTTCCTCCGTTCCACCTGGCCTTGAAATTGCATGTGCCGCGTCCGTTTCCTAGAGCGACACCAAGGTATGTGAACGCAGTGCAGGTCGCATTCAAGGTGCCTACGCGGTCCGGTCAGCCATGAAGAAGTGTGTAGTATTCTTCCTCATACATGTGTCGAAACATTCATTCCAGCTCGCTACAGCCAAGGTATTGGTGCCGCCATTGGGATTCGGGTCGGCACCACAAGTTATGCGATAGTTTCCGCCCGTACTATCTGTGACGAACGTGTTGTTGTTGGCAGGCTGCAATCTCAGTCAGCTGTGATCCTTGGGCGATGCAAGACCAACATACGCAAGAGAAAGTGTTCAGCCACTGTGCGCCTCCATGGGGGATGAAGAGCGCGAAGGCCTGGAAGAAGAGCGAGTGTCTCCCGCGCATCGTGGCGGTCGAGCGGGGCCTGCTCAATGTCAAATCGTGCGAGGTGTCTGAAGGAGGACCGCCGGGAGGGTGTCTGCCATAGATAAGCGTCTGTGGCCGGTCGCGAGATATGTGCTGTGCACATCGGTGATCCCATAGATTGGATGCACCAACAACAGTCCAGCCGACGTGGAATGTTCACCCATTTCCCGGGCAATGGCTGCCAGAACGGTCGTTCTTTCGAATACTTCGAACATAGCATCTCCCGCGTCGATGCACTGTGCTGACACGTTACGTGACGTTCTCCTCAGTTAGTATATAGCAGTGCTTTGCGCAACATTTTGGTTCTTGATGTCGAGTTCCGCTCTGTTGATCGCTCAGCGCGTCCAAAAGGGCTGAACCAAGTTGCATTCCACGCCATACTCACGGGACGAAAGAGTGGCGACCTCACCTTCCCCGCAACATATCCTCGCGGAAGATGGGAAAACGCGACATTGCCGAACCGAAACAGACTTGAACGTTGGTTACCCCTATGGTAGTGATCGAGTGCACTTGAAAGCTTTTGTGCTACTCTCGCTGATGCGATACGATCTGTTTGGCATTGCGCTATATGTCAATGGAAGCGCGTCGCGAAGTCAAGTCCGAGGAATGTTTATTGGCGCGATGCTGCATGGCGTCTAATCACGAGCCAATCTTCTGCTTGACCCACTGTCCAATATTCTTGATCGACTCATCCGCTTCAGGTGCCTTACCGGCCAGGAATTCAAACACATGCTGCTGTCCTTCAGCTTCAACCAGATTCACTTCCACTCCAGCCTTCTTCGCTTTCTCTGCAAACTTGATGCCGTCGTCTAAAAGAGTGTCATGACCAGCGACCGAGATCCAGTGCGGGTTGAGTCCTTGCAAATCGCCAAACAGAGGACTGAGGACAGGATCTTTTCGGAGTTCTTGATTTCCATTCGTGTAAAGATCTGCGAGCATATTCACGAATTCTTTCGTGCCGAGTACATCCTTTTCCTTGTTGCGCGCGAGAGAATCGGAGCCTAGAGTGAGGTCGTACCAAGGCGACATGGCGACGGATGCTCCGGGAAGAGGCAGACCGCGTTTGCGAGCTTCGAGAGGCACGGCGGATACGAGTCCACCACCGCAGGAGTCACCAGCCAGGACGATACCGTCTGGTGCATAGCCCTTGTCCAGAAGCCATTCGTATGCATTGACGCAGTCGTCAAGTGGCGCCGGGTAGGGATGCTCAGGCGTCATTCTGTAGTCAATAGACAATGCATTCACGTTGCACGCCTTGGCCAGATGGGCTGTGAGCTTGCGATGGCTATTGGGACTTCCAAAGGAATAGCCGCCTCCGTGCATGAAGAGCATGACCTGTGGCGGTCAGAGGAATGGCCGAACATTTCGATGGTCAGTGTCCTAATCACCTTGTTCGGAGTAGCTCCCATTGGGCGAACCCATAGCGCTGGCCGACCAGCTACATCGTCTTCATCTCCATATGTTACACCTGGACATTCTGCAGCTGCTTTGTGGACATTGTCGTATACTGCTCGCGAGAGGAAAGGATCGCCGTCTCGAGGGAACTTGGATGCGATAACCTTGAACAGATCGGACAGTGCTTCTGACTCTTTGCTCGGGGCCATGTTTGTTGCTGTCGTAAGTTTTGTGCAATGGAAATAGTATGAGCAAAGAGCTCTCGAACACCATGTAGTTCTGGAGGGGTAGATAGATGATGTTAAGCTCTAACGTGTTTGATAAGCATGTGAGCTAGATAGAAGTGTGCCCCACGTGACCTACAGAACCTCGTAAACCTACAATTCTAGCATGTTTTTAAGGTAGTGTTTCTTAACTATTACTATATAGATTGTTATAATTTAAACTATATTATAATCGCTATATATTAAGCTTACTAAACTAAAAGTTTAGTACTACTTTTCTACTTAGTTATTATATTCTTAATAGTTTAGCTAGATTAGCTTATATACTCGCTACTAGCTTTATAGGCTCTATAAATATAGGCTATAGAGATAGTACTTTTAACTCTACTTATTTTAATTACTTTAGAGCTTTAATTAATTAATTAAAGTATTACTAGAGCTATCTATTAGCTACTTTATTTTCTTTAATATATTATACTTCTACCTTTACTTTAGTAGTTTATTCTTACTTAGTTATATACTAATTAAGCCTTTCTAACTTCTACTATTCCTTTATAATTAATTCCTATATATTAGCTAGTTTCTTAGCTTATTTCTAAGCCTTCTTCTTAGCTTATTCTATTTCTTTATTTAGCTATTATTAAGCTATAAAGTCCTTAGCTTCCTTTATTTTCTAAGAGCTATATATTATAGTACTACTTATATTTAGTTTATACTAGTTATTAATTAGACTCTTACTCTTAGTCTTATATTCCTTCTTATTAGTAATAGTCTACTTTAAGCTATTATTTTTAGCTTTAAGTATCTAGTTCTAAGCTTATATAGATAGATAGATAAAGTCTTATATTCCTAAACTAGCTCCTATTTAGATCTATATAGAGCTATCTATATATTTTTATTTAGAGAGCGAAAAGTCTTATAATATAAAAACCTATCTTCCGTTTACTTCGTATATTGTACCTATTACGGCGCTCTTAGGTATTAGGTTATTATTATATACGATTATAGATTAGTAATTCTCGAGTACCTATTTTCTTTTAGATCTAGACTCTCTTCTTTCTTTTCTTTTTCTATTTCTCTTCCTTATTTCTACTCTATTATCGGCTCTACCTCTACCTATACGAACTATTAGAGGTACTTAAGTACTATTAGGCGTTATACTACTAGTTTTATCTCTCTTATAGTTAATAGTATAGTCTATATATTTATACTTTCTATTAATCGGATAAACTCGTTCCTACTCTATACTATATTCGAGTACTAGAGTAGGATATATTTCTCTATTTATCGTCTTACTCTATACTCGTATACTAGGCTATCGAACTCTAGGATATTCCTTATATATAGATATATATTAAGTCCGATATACTCTATTCGGAGTAGTATTATAGCTATACTCTTAGACTAGGAGAGCTCTTTATATTTCTAGTATTAGTTATTGTCTCCTCTCGTCTATATATACTATATAGAGGGCGCTTATAGATCTGTCTCCTATTATTAGGCTACTATAGTTCTCTAGCTTTCCTTCTACTAGAGATATTAGATATCGTATCTATTCTATACTTCGTTAGGCTACGCTTCTTTCTATATATTATAGCCGAGTTAGATATTACTTATTTAGAGAAGATCTTCTATATATTATTAGTAGTACGAGTTTCTAATCTTATAGTACTAACGCTATATATATTCTATTACTATTAGGTTTTCTATCTTCTAGATATATCGGGACGTCTTCTTATATAAGTAGTCTTTAATTAGTAGAGTATCTATTTCGTAGCGTAGCGCGTCTACTAGTATAGTATAGTAGACTCTAGCGATTCGGCGTAGGTTAATATTCTAGGCAACTTCGAAGAGTTATACGTTCGTTCGCTATTATATTACTTATACTAGTCTATATTAGAAAGTATAGTCTAGTTCGATATTCTAAGAGACACTTTAGGGATTAGGATTAGGTAATATAGGTTATATAACACTAGGTTATATAACCTAGCTAATGCCTATCTTAGGAGTAAGATATAACCTATAACTAACTAATATAATTAACTCGGTTAGTTCCTACTTATTATCTCTACTTCTACTACGTTATACCTATCCGACGAGTACCTACGAGAATACAATTCGAAAGGTTATAAGCCCGGGTTTGCAGAGAGGCCCTAAGTAGTAAGAGTTAGCCTTCTTATCCTTAAAGTAATATATATTACCTCTTATAGGACCTATAGTATTAATTAGGTAGAGAAGTAGAAAAAGAGTATAAGAGAGACTAGAGGCATATCCTATCTATACTACCTAGAAGCTTTAGAAGATCCTAGTTATAAGCTAGAAGTCTCTAAAAGGCAGGTAAGATAGAGAAAAGCCTAGTAAGATATACTCTACTTTAAAAGAGAGGTATACTAAAGGAGTATAAAGAGGAAAGGATTAGCCTTAGACTATAGTATCTAAGTAGATAAGACTAGGCCTAAGTACTAAGTACTACTAATACTTTAGAACTAGCTAGTAGTGCCCTTCTAAGAAGGTAGATCTTTTAGAGGTTCTCTACCTAAAAATCTAACTAACTCCTCTAAGAAAGAAGAGTCCTTAGATACTTTAGCTAAGAGAGAAGAGTCTTAGTAACTAGGGAAGGCAGAAATCTAGAAGCTACTAATTAGATTAAAAGAGCTTATATTTCTAGAGTTTAGATTTATTTATTTAATTTTATAGAAATAGATTTAATAAGTAAATTAGATAAGAGGAGAATACTAATCCTAATAAGAGAGAACTAGAGACTATAGTTTAAGCTATAGGAGAATATACTTAGAGGAAAAGAAATCTTCTAGATAATCTTAGACTTAAAGGGATTATTAGTACCTACTCTAGCTAAATCTAAAGCGTCTAAGGCTTTATTAAGTAAAGAGAAAGGCACTACATTTTTAGAGTTTAGCCTAAAATAGTAGAAGGATAATATAAAGGCAATCTATATCCTAATAGAAAGTCTTTATATAGATAACTAAGATAAGATAATAGATAAGATAAGAGTATATAATATCTAGATAAAGCTATATAGGAAATATAGCAAAGTCTAATAGGTATATATAATAGCTATTATCTAAGAATTCGTAACTTTTAAGATAGAACTAGGAGATATAATTAGGAAATTATAGGTCTATCTTAGCAATCTTAGAAGGAGGATTATAGAGATTAACTAGAGGGAGTTATACTATAAGACTCCTAATATAAGGATTAAGTATCTACTCTTTATACTTCTAGCTAAGTATAAGAGTATAAGGCAGACTATCTAAGCTTAGAAGGACTTAGACTCTAAAGAAATCCTCTAACTCCTTAAAGCAGAGGAGTTAATATAGTATAGATACTAGTTATAAGAAATAGTAATATTTACTAAGGGAAGAGGGACCTAAAGTATAAAGCTAAAATATTATCTATATAATTAGGAACATTTTAGAGGTATTACTAAGTATCTATACCTTAATAAAGCTAAGAGAACTATTAACTTAAGACAGGCTAGTAGAGTAGAGAAGAGAAGAATACTACTTAGAGAGAGTATATTTAGGAGGAGATTTTTACTAGATAGAGAAGTATTAAAAGAAATAGTAAAGAAACTTAACTTAAAAGTCTAATCTCTTAAGAAGAGACAAACTTTAAGGAAGTTTTCTAAGAAGGTATATACTACCTAAGAAGATATAGAACCTTCTATAGTATCTAATATATCTTAATCTCTATTAGAGGATAATAATATTAATAAAGTTATATACTTAACTATAGAAGCAAAAGGCAAGTATATACTATAAAGATAGCTACTTAACTCCTATACTTTATTATATATAACTAACTAAGAATTACTTTTTAGAGAACTAAAACCTCTTTAGAGGAAAAAGTAGATTAAGGTTAGAGGTAGCTATCTAATAGCTATATATATAGGAGATATAGTAATAGGTAGAAGAAGAGAAAAGCAGATTATTCTTAAAAATGTTCTCTTTATACCTAGTCTAGGAGTAAATCTTGTTTCTTAGAGCTAATTTAGCTAGTAGTATAGTATTTAACTACTAAAATTTATACTTGTTTTATTGTCTAGGAAACTAGTTATCTAGATAAAACTATTAGGAGGAGTACTATTTATTAAGAAGATTAATAATATATTATAGGAGCTTATAATATTATACTTTAATTAAAAATAAGAGAATAAAGCCTATACCTTTAAAGCCTAGGAAAAGACCTAAGAATAGTAGGAGCTTTAGTATAGGAGACTTATATATTTTAGAGAGGGTCTTCTTAGAAACCTATATAAGGTATCTAACTTAAAAGCTTAGATTCCTATTCTAAAGGAATACTAACCTTATAGAGTATATTCCTTAGCAAAAATAAAGAAATATAGAAGGAAAGAAACCGAGAGGAAACTATAAAGGTTATCTCTAGTTTCTATTAATATCTATAGTCCTTTACCTATCTTAAGATTAGGATATAAATAGTAGCTTAAGATTATTAATAACTTCTTAAGAAAGAAATAGACTTTCCTAATAAAGTCTAGAGAAGATATACTAAGTATCCTTAGAGACTAGAAGGTAAAAGCTAAGCTATAATCGGGAAATCCTCTCTAGATTATAAGGAGTAATAGAGCAAGAGAGCTTCTTACTATACTAAAGTAATAGGAGAAGGAATATAGAATTTCCTTCTATATAACTAAAGTATATAACTCTATCTAGAATAGAGTAGTTAAAAGGTTAATCTAAACCTCTAAAGACTATATAAGAGCAATACTAGAAGATACCTATATACCTATTAAATTCTAGCTAGAAGCCTTAGTAGCCTATATAGTTATTAGAAATTCTCTTCCTAATAGCCTAGAAATTAATAGATTTAAGATATTACCTAAGGAAGCCTTTTTAGGTATTTAACTCTTAGTATTATACTTTAGAGTTTAGGGTTACAAAGCAGTAGTCTATATAGATCCTAAGTCCTAGCTAGCAAAAATAAGATTAGACAAACTAATAAATAGAGGCAAAGATACTATATTTATTAGATATATTCCTAATACTACTAAAATATAGCTCTTCTAGGAGCCTAATATAAGGGCTATTAAAGCCTATAGTACTACTACTTAGTTTAAGTATAAGAAAGGAGGAGATATAGAGCTAAATATTCCTAAGCTTAACTAAGTAAGTAGTATATCTATTAGAAACCTAGTTAGTAGACCTCTAAAGAAGCTAATAGTAGTTATACTTTCTATAGCTACTATACCTATAGCTATAGTAACTAAACCTATAGGTCCTAGCTAAATACTCTTTATATAGTTACTATCTCTACTAAAGGATAAGGAGGAGTACTAGAGAATAGAGGATCTAGAAGAAGAAAACTCTAGGGAACTATAACCCTAGTAGGAGAAAAGTAGAACTACTAAACTACCTAAGCTAAGCTAGGAAGTTAATAGACAAGCTAGTCCTAGTACTAGTAGGAGACTATATTCTAAAGTAAGAGGATTAAATATTATATAGTAGGACCTATAAGGAAATAGAGATTAGGAGAGGAACTAAGACTAAACCTATAGCTAAAAGAGAAGGAGATCTGTCTTAGATAAAGGACTAGGCCTAGAGCTAAAAGCTTATAGTATAGTAATAAGATAAGTACTTTAGAAGAGATAGAGAGAATATAGATAGGAGGAGGAGCCTAGTACTAAGTATTATAAGGCATTCTTAAGCTAAGTCTAAAGCTAAGAATAGGAGTAGATTTAGGAAGCCCTATTAGAGGTTTAGGAGTCTATATTTATAGCAATTGCTCCTTAAGTCTCTATATAGAGATAAGAGGTACCTATTCTAAAGTCCTATAAAGAAGCAATTTAGAATCCTAAATAGAGATATATATAGAAGGATATAGTCTAAAAGGAACTAACTATATTAAGAAGTAATAATACCTAGATAAAGGTTATTCTACTTAAAGGAGTAAACCTTATTATATCTAAGTAGATATTTAATATAAAGAGATTAATTAGTAGAGCTATTAAGAAGTTTAAGGCAAGACTAGTTATAAAAGGTTTCTCTTAGAAGTTTAGAGTTAATTTCTAGGAGACCTTTATACTAATAGTTAGGTATAATACCTTAAGAGTATTTATAGCTATAGTTTATAAGAAGGATCTAGAACTCTACTAAGTAGATATAAACAATATATTTACTAAGAGCAAACTTTAAGAAGAAATCTTTATAATTCTACTACTAGGAGTTAAGATTCTACCTAATATAGTCCTATAAATCCTAAGAAGCTTATATAGACTAAAGTAAGTAGTAAGAGACTAGAACAAACTCTATATCTTAAAGTTAAAACAGATTAGGTTTATATAATTAGAAGTAGACCTATACCTTCTTATCTACTAGGAAAGGAATATTCTAATCCTAACCTATATAGATAATATTCTAATTATAGTACTAAAGCTAGAAGATATACTTTAGTTTAAGGAATAGCTAGGCAAGGTATTTAAGATTAAAAATCTTAGAGAACTAGAGAAAATCCTTAGGATAAGGTTAATAAGAGATAGACAAGCTAGAACTTTAAAGCTTAATTAAGAATACTTTATCTAGGAGAACCTTATAAAGCTAGAAATAACTAAGGAGATAGCTAACCTAACTCTCTTACTAATAGATAGTTATAATAGCCTAAAACTAATAGGCTTATATAATAAGAGAGGGAATAAGATAGAGTACTAAAGCTAAACTAGTACCTAGATATAGCCTATAGTTATAATAAGACTAGATATTACTTTCTCTCTTAGAAGGTTAAGCTTATACGTCTTAGACCTAACTAAGAAGCATATATAAGCTCTAAAGAAACTAGCAAGATACCTAAGGTTATCCTAAGACTTAGGACTAATATTTAGGAGAAATAGAGGAAGCCTAATAGGATATTTAGACTCTAACTATATAATAGATAAAGCAGATAGAGTCTTAATCCTTAGGAGCATCTTCTTCCTTTATAGAGCCCTAGTTTCTTAAATAAGTAGGAAGCAAAAGTCTATTATAATATTAATAATAGAAGCTAAGTATATAGCTATAAATATATATATAAAGTAATCTTAGTTCCTAGTAGCACTCTTAAGGGAGATAGACTATATAGAGTTAGTAGGAGAATACCTATTCTAACTAACTATAAAAGTATATCCTAATATAGTAAGAGAACTAAGGCTAGTATAGATTATAGGAGACAATTAGGTAGCTTTAACTCTTATTAAGGATATATATACCTATAAGAGATCTAAATATATTAATATTATATATAACTATATTAGATATCTCTAGTAGCAGAGGAAAGTTATAGTAGAATATATTCTAATAAAAGAGATAGTTGCTAATAGCCTAACTAAACTAAAGAGTAGGCTATAGTTTTAGGAGTTTATAAAACAACTCTAGCTTATATAGAAAAGGGCAAAAGATTCTAGCTCTAACTATAGATTAAACTCTAGACCTAGAATTAATAAAAGAGGACACTTAATTAAGAGATATATAACATTCTTAATTAGGTAATATTAAGCCTAGGAGTTGTACTATAGGAGAAGTAGCTTGCTATATATAATAAGTAATTAGGATCTAGGAATCTATATATAGTCTAAAAGGAAAAGCCTAGTAGAGAAGCAAAAACGAAGCTATCTCTCTTATAGTATATACTAGAAGAAGGATTCGTAGATACTAGGCTAAGGAGTTAAACTAAGATAGATTAGGTATATAGCTCCAACTATATAACTATAGCACCTAATAACTTATTATAATTTAGAGATAGATTTAAATATAGGAATATAGGCAGAAGACTATCTAGCCTAAGTAGGAGTATTAGAAAGTATAGTCTAGTTCGATATTCTAAGAGATACTTTAGGGATTAGGATTAGGTAATATAGGTTATATAATACTAGGTTATATAACCTAGCTAATACCTATCTTAGGAGTAAGATACAACCTATAACTAACTAATATAATTAACTCGGTTAGTTCCTACTTATTATCTCTACTTCTACTATATTATATCTATTCGATAAGTACTTATAAGAATATAATTTAATAGGTTATAAGCTCGAGTTTATAGAGAGGCTCTAAGTAGAAAGAGTTAGCCTTCTTATCTTTAAAGTAATATATATTACCTTTTATAGAACTTATAGTATTAACTAGATAGAGAAGTAGGAAAAGAGTATAAGAGAGACTAGAGGTATATTCTATTTATACTATCTTAAAGCTTTAGAAGATTCTAGTTATAAGCTAGAAGTCTCTAAAAAGTAAGTAAGATAGAGAAAAGTCTAGTAAAGTATACTCTACTTTAAAAGAGAGATATACTAAAGAAGTATAAAGAGAAAAGAATTAGCCTTAGACTATAGTACTTAAGTAGATAAGACTAGGCCTAAGTACTAAGTACTACTAATACTTTAGAACTAGCTAGTAGTACCTTTCTAAGAAAATAGATCTTTTAGAGGTTCTCTATCTAAGAATCTAACTAACTTCTATAAGAGAAAAGAGTCTTTAAATACTTTAGCTAAAAGAGAAGAGTCTTAGTAACTAGAGAAGGTAGAAATCTAGAAGCTACTAATTAGATTAAAAAAGCTTATATTTCTAGAGTTTAGATTTATTTATTTAATTTTATAGAAATAGATTTAATAAGTAAATTAGATAGAAGAAGAATACTAATTCTAATAAGAGAGAACTAGAAACTATAGTTTAAGCTATAGAAGAATATACTTAAAGAAAAAGAAATATTCTAGATAATCTTAAACTTAAAAAGATTATTAGTACCTACTCTAGCTAAATCTAAAGTATCTAAAGCTTTATTAAGTAAAAGGAAAGGTACTATATTTTTAGAGTTTAGTCTAAAATAGTAGAAGGATAATATAAAAGCAATTTATATTCTAATAGAAAGTCTTTATATAGATAACTAAGATAAAGTAATAAATAAAATAAGAGTATATAATATCTAAATAAAGCTATATAGGAAATATAGTAAAGTCTAATAGATATATATAATAGCTATTATCTAAGAATTTATAACTTTTAAAATAGAACTAGAAAATATAATTAGGAAATTATAAGTCTATTTTAGTAATTTTAGAAGGAGGATTATAGAGATTAACTAGAAGGAGTTATACTATAAGACTTCTAATATAAGAATTAAATATCTACTTTTTATACTTCTAACTAAGTATAAGAGTATAAAATAGACTATCTAAGCTTAGAAGAACTTAGACTCTAAAGAAATCCTCTAACTCCTTAAAGTAGAGGAGTTAATATAGTATAGATACTAGTTATAAGAAATAGCAATATTTACTAAAAGAAGAGGGACCTAAGGCATAAAGCTAAAATATTACCTATATAATTAGGAACATTTTAGAGGTATTACTAAGTATCTATACCTTAATAAAGCTAAGAGAACTATTAACTTAAGACAGGCTAGTAGAGTAGAGAAGAGAAGAATACTACCTAGAGAGAGTATATTTAGGAGGAGATCTTTACTAGATAGAGAAGTATTAAAAGAAATAGTAAAGAAACTTAACTTAAAAGTCTAATCCCTTAAGAAGAGACAAACCTTAAGGAAGTTTTCTAAGAAGGTATATACTACCTAAGAAGATATAGAACCTTCTATAGTATCTAATATATCTTAATCTCTATTAGAGGATAATAATATTAATAAAGTTATATACTTAACTATAGAAGCAAAAAGTAAGTATATACTATTAAGATAGCTACTTAACTTCTGCGCTTTATTATATATAACTAACTAAGAATTACTTTTTAGGGAACTAAAACCTCTTTAGAGGAAAAAGTAGATTAAGGTTAGAAGTAGCTATCTAATAGCTATATATATAGGAGATATAGTAATAGGTAGGAGAAGAGGAAAGCAGATTATTCTTAAAAATATTCTCTTTATACCTAGTCTAGGAGTAAATTTTGTTTCTTAGAGCTAATTTAGCTAGTAGTATAGTATTTAACTACTAAAATTTATACTTGTTTTATTATCTAGGAAACTAGTTATCTAGACAAAACTATTAGAAGGAGTACTATTTATTAAGGAGATTAATAATATATTATAGGAGCTTATAATGTTATACTTTAATTAAAAATAAGAGAATAAAGCCTATATCTTTAAAGCCTAGGAAAAGACCTAAGAATAGTAGGAGCTTTAGTATAGGAGACTTATATATTTTAGAGAAGGTCTTCTTAGAAACCTATATAAGGTATCTAACTTAAAGGCTTAGATTCCTATTCTAAAGGAATACTAACCTTATAGAGTATATTCCTTAGTAAAGATAAAGAAATATAGAGGGAAAGAAACCGAGAGGAAACTATAAAGGTTATCTCTAGTTTCTATTAATATCTATAGTCCTTTGCCTATTTTAAGATTAGGATATAAATAGTAGCTTAAGATTATTAATAACTTCTTAAAAAAGAAATAGACTTTCCTAATAAAGTCTAGAGAAGATATACTAAGTATCCTTAGAGACTAGAAGGTAAAAGCTAAGCTATAATCGGGAAATCCCCTCTAGATTATAAGGAGTAATAGAGCAAGAGAGCTTCTTACTATACTAAAGTAGTAGGAGAAGGAATATAGAATTTCCTTCTATATAACTAAAGTATATAACTCTATCTAGAATAGAGTAGTTAAGAGGTTAATCTAAACCTCTAAAGACTATATAAGAGCAATACTAGAAGATGCCTATATACCTATTAAATTCTAGCTAGAAGCCTTAGCAGCCTATATAGTTATTAGAAATTCCCTTCCTAATAGCCTAGAAATTAATAGATTTAAGGTATTACCTAAGGAAGCCTTTTTAGGTATTTAACCCTTAGTATTATACTTTAGAGTTTAGGGTTATAAAGCAGTAGTCTATATAGATCCTAAGTCCTAGCTAGTAGGAATAAGATTAGATAAACTAATAAATAGAGGCAAAGATGCTATATTTATTAGGTATATTCCTAATACTACTAAAATATAGCTCTTCTAGGAGCCTAATATAAGGGCTATTAAAGCCTATAATACTACTACTTAGTTTAAGTATAAGAAAGGAGGAGATATAGAGCTAAATATTCCTAAGCTTAATTAAGCAAGTAGTATACCTATTAGAAACCTAGTTAGCAGACCTCTAAAGAAGCAAGTAGCTACTATACCTATAGCTATAATAACTAAACCTATAGGTCCTAGCTAAATACTCTTTATATAGTTACTACCTCTACTAAAGGATAAGGAGGAGTACTAGAGAATAGAAGATCTAGAAGAAGAAAACTCTAGGGAACTATAACTCTAGTAGGAGAAAAGTAGAACTACTAAACTACCTAAGCTAAGCTAGGAAGTTAATAGACAAGCTAGTCCTAGTACTAGTAGGAGACTATATTCTAAAGTAAGAGAATTAAATATTATATAGTAGGACCTATAAGGAAATAGAGATTAGGAGAGGAACTAAGACTAAACCTATAGCTAAAAGAGAAGGAGATCTATCTTAGATAAAGGACTAGGCCTAGAGCTAAAAGCTTATAGTATAGTAATAAGATAAGTACTTTAGAAGAGACAGAGAGAATATAGATAGGAAGAGGAGCCTAGTGCTAAGTATTATAAGGCATTCCTAAGCTAAGTCTAAGGCTAAGAATAGGAGTAGATTTAGGAAGCTCTATTAGAAGTCTAGGAGTCTATATTTATAGCAATTGCTCCTTAAGTCTCTATATAGAGATAAGAGGTACCTATTCTAAAGTTCTATAAAGAGGCAATTTAGAATCCTAAATAGGGATATATATAGGAGGATATAGTCTAAAAGGAACTAACTATATTAAGAAGTAATAATACCTAGATAAAGGTTGTTCTACCTAAAGGAGTAAACCTTATTATATCTAAGTAGATATTTAATATAAAGAGATTAATTAGTAGAGCTATTAAGAAGTTTAAGGCAAGACTAGTTATAAGAGGTTTCTCTTAGAAGTTTAGAGTTAATTTCTAGGAGACCTTTATACTAATAGTTAGGTATAATACCTTAAGAGTATTTATAGCTATAGTTTATAAGAAGGATCTAGAACTCTACTAAGTAGATATAAACAATATATTTACTAAGAGCAAACTTTAAGAGGAAATCTTTATAATTCTACTACTAGGAGTTAAGATTCTACCTAATATAGTCCTATAAATCCTAAGAAGCTTATATAGACTAAAGCAAGTAGCAAGAGACTAGAACAAACTCTATATCTTAAAGTTAAAACAAATTAGGTTTATATAATTAGAAGTAGACCTATACCTTCTTATCTACTAGGAAAGGAATATTCTAATCCTAACCTATATAGATAATATTCTAATTATAGTACTAAAGCTAGAAGATATACTTTAGTTTAAGGAATAGCTAAGTAAGGTATTTAAGATTAAAGATCTTAGAGAACTAGAGAAAATCCTTAGGATAAAGTTAATAAGAGATAGATAAGCTAGAACTTTAAAGCTTAATTAAAAATACTTTATCTAGAAGAACCTTATAAAGCTAGGAATAACTAAGGAGATAGCTAACCTAACTCTCTTACTAATAGATAGTTATAATAGCCTAAAACTAATAGGCTTATATAATAAGAGAGAGAATAAGATAGAGTACTAAAGCTAAACTAGTATCTAGATATAGCTTATAGTTATAATAAGACTAGATATTACTTTCTCTTTTAGAAAGTTAAGCTTATATATCTTAGACCTAACTAAAAGATATATATAAGCTCTAAAGAAACTAGTAAGATACCTAAAGTTATCCTAAGACTTAGAACTAATATTTAGAAGAAATAGAGGAAGCTTAATAGAATATTTAGACTCTAACTATATAATAGATAAAGTAGATAGAGTCTTAATCCTTAGGAGTATCTTCTTCCTTTATAGAGCTCTAGTTTCTTAGATAAGTAGGAAGCAAAAGTCTATTATAATATTAATAATAGAAGCTAAGTATATAGCTATAAATATATATATAAAGCAATCTTAGTTCCTAGTAGTACTTTTAAGGGAGATAGACTATATAGAGTTAGTAGAAGAATATCTATTCTAACTAACTATAAAAGTATATCCTAATATAGTAAGAGAACTAAGGCTAGTATAAATTATAGGAGACAATTAGGCAGCTTTAACTCTTATTAAGGATATATATATCTATAAGAGATCTAAATATATTAATATTATATATAACTATATTAGATATCTCTAGTAGTAGAGGAAGGTTATAGTAGAATATATTCTAATAAAAGAGATAGTTACTAATAGTCTAACTAAACTAAAGAATAGGCTATAGTTTTAGGAGTTTATAAAATAACTCTAGCTTATATAGAGAAAAGCAAAAGATTTATACTCTAACTATAGATTAAACTCTAGACCTTAGGATAATTAATAAAAGATATACTCTATAGTATTAGAAATATTATAGGATATATAAAACTAAGCCTAGAAGTTATACTATAGGAGAAGTAGCTTACTATATATAATAAGTAATTAGGATCTAGGAATCTATATATAGTCTAAAAGAGAAAAGCCTAGAGGAGAAACAAAAGGTATATACTCTAGTAATAACGTTACTATAAGATATACGATACTAGGCTAAGGAGTTAAACTAAAATAGATTAGGTATATAGCTCTAACTATATAACTATAGTATCTAATAACTTATTATAATTTAGAGATAGATTTAAATATAGGAATATAAGTAGAAGACTATTTAGCCTAAGTAGGAGTATTAGAAAGTATAGTCTAGTTAGATATTCTAAGAGATACTTTAGGGATTAGAGTTAGGTAATATAGGTTATATAATACTAGGTTATATAACCTAGCTAATACCTATCTTAGAAGTAAAATATAACCTATAACTAACTAATATAATTAACTTAGTTAGTTCCTACTTATTATCTCTACTTCTACTATATTATATCTATCCGACGAATATCTATAAGAATATAATTTAACAAAATATTTTAATTAACTCTAAAGTAACTTAAGCTCTAGTACTTCTAACTAATAGATTAAATAATAGAAGATTATAGTATTAGAATATACGATCTAAGATAGGAAATTATATATAGGTAGTAACCTATATATCTCCGACTATAAGAATCTAAGAATATATATAGTTAAACTATATTATAATAGTCCTACGGCCGGTTATTAAAGTATCTACTATACCTTTAAACTCCTATAGAGATAGTATTACTATTAGCCGACTATAGTAAGAGATATAGCTACCTTCCTTAGAAGTTATTATACTTATAAATATAGTAACTTTTTAAGACTCCTCTACTAAGAAATACTATCTACGATATATATATCTCTAGACGTTTAGAAGCAAGTTTTAGTAGATTTTATTATAGAATTACTAAAGTCTAAAAGCCGTATCGATAAGGTTACCTATTAGTATATTATAATAGTAACTAATATACTCTTAAAATAGGTCTATTTTATTCTAACTAATAGCTTAGATAGCGACTATTCCGCTTAGCTATTCTATTACTATATATTTTTACTATATAGAGTATCTAAGGTTATCGTTTCGAACTATAGTATATAGTAGGTTAGCGTATTCTTCCGCTACCTCTATATATAGCTTAGTATTATATAGAATATCTCTACTATTTTCTATTCTAAAACTAATAGCTAATCTAAGTATACTAACTAGATACTCGAGTAGTACCTTTACGTATACGTTAACTACTAGTAGGACGACTAGGTCGACTAGTTACCTAACGCCGAGTTCGTATTAAATAACTATATAAATGTAAGTATAGATATAACTCCTTTCTTTACTAATACTAGTAGGTATCTATAATAGTATATAATATCGTAGTAGAATAGAAGTCGTAAGATAAGGTATCTAAGGAGAGCGTAAGAGAATATACGACTAAATATAAGAAACGCGTATTATAGAACGTACCGTACCGCGATATATATATAGCGTTACGTACTATTAAGACCGTTTACTACTATATTATAGGCGAGGTCGTAATACTACTTCTCTCTAAATCTACCTCTATCCTTAGAGGTAGAGGTTAACTAATTAGAGCTTTAGAAATACCTCTAACTTATTATTAGCTATACTAAACGCTTTATTTACTAATCTAAACTTCTTAATCTAAGTCCTACTATTCTAGTATATCGCTAACTTAGCCTATCTAGTACTTATACGCGTAGTCTACTATATCGTACTCGTTACTAGCCTCTACTAGGCAACTACTAGTCTCTACTAGTATACTCGTACTAGAAGTACTACTCTAAGAACTAGCGCTTCTATATAGGTCTAAACTTAGTATAGGTACCTACTAATCCTCTTAGAGCTTTAGCGTAAAGCAGCTTACCTATATTATAGCGTAGTCTAGAGTCGAGATAGTACTCGCTCGTATAGAGGCTAAAGCCGACGAACGTATTATACGTCGCGCCTCTACGCTTAGAGTAATACGCTAATTCTTACTAGGTTTACTAAACTCCTTTACTTCTATTATCTAGTTAGAGTTAGAATATATAGATATACTATCGAGTTGCCTCGTATAGAACGCTACTAGTTCTTTAGATATACTTTAAAGAGATTCTATAGGCTCCTAAGTTAGCTTAGTATAACTCGTCTATTTTACTTTAAATATTAGCCTCGGCTCTCTACCTAGCTATCTCTATTATCTACGTACTAGTTACCGAATAGTACTATTAGTAATCTCTTTAACTTCCTATTCTTCCTCTATTCTATCTTCTTATATAACTTCGATCGGTAGTAGTAAGCTAGCTACTAGCGAGTCTTACTCTAGTAATAGATTGTTATCGGCTTTATATAAGAGGTTAGAGTAGAAGACTAGGTATTTCTAAATATTAGGTAGTAGATTAATATAGTAGACGTTATATAGAAGTACTTCTAGTACTTTATATAGCCTAGAGAATTTAAAGTCGAGTTTCTTAGTAGGTCTATATATCGACTAATTCTTAGTACTAATATAAATAAGGTTACCTACTTAGTAAGTAGAGGCAGGTAGCCTATATTAGTTAGTATTATCGGCTTAAAGCGCTTATACTAAGTATATATTCTATCGAACGAACTCGTAGATCTAGTTTAGCTATATACTATATATATTAGTAGCTACGAAGTCGATTCGGAGCTAGCCTAGTAGAATTACTCTATACGCGGCTTTAGTATTAGCTAAGTTAGTACTACTAGCTAGGCGTAGATTATAACTATAGTTAGCGAAGAATAGTAAGACTATTATAACTTCGAAGGCGTAGTTATTAATCGTAAACTCGGCTATAAGTAGGAAATCTATCTAGTCTATCTAAGTATAATTATAGAACGAACGAAAGTACTATTCTAGTCCTTTATTAGAGTTCTTAGACTATCTATTAGTTTCGAGATAGAACGCTATAAATAGTTTCTACTTAATTCCTAGGATTATACTAACTCTCTTAAAGAACGTCGAAAGCTAGTTAGTACCTCTATCGATTACTATAGTTTAGTATAGCCTATACTATAATATAACGTATTTAATAAATAGGCGAGCTACGTATTTAGTATTAAGCTTCTAGGCTAGTACGAAATATCTCTCCTTTATTAAATAGTCTATAATTATTAGAATATTCTTATAAGTAACTCTCTTAATACTTTTGCTTAGTAGTAGGTCGACGATAAAGTCTATAGCTATATCCTACTATAGTTTATATAGTACCGGTAATAGTACTAGGAGTCTACTATATACTTAATAGGTTACTTTCGTTATATAATATATCTTATAATTATAGATATAGCGCTTAACTATCTATTAGGCGTATAGCTATATATACGTTCTTATAACTAGTTCGAATATCTTCGCGATACTCGAGTAGCTTATAAGAGTAGTATTATAATAGCTATAAATAATCTCTCTATAAGTAAGATATATCGTTTCGGAGTTAGTTAGCGGGATTAGTAAGCTTAACTCGCCGTAGTAGTTAGTAATAAAAAACCTATCTTATTATAGCCGGACTAACGCTTAATCGATCTTATACTAATATAGTATATCTACTATTTCGCTTTTCTAGAATTACTATAAAGCTTAAAGGACTATTAGCTCCTAGTATAGTTATTCTATTATTTTAGATAGTAGAGAGAGTTCTAGAATATCCTTTTTAAGAGTTATTATAGCTACTATAAGCAAGTTAAGGTAGTATTCCGGAAGTAGTACCTAATTCTAATACTAATTTTATAGGTTATCTAGAGACGATAGAAGGTCCTAGGATCTTCTTATTAGGCTATTAGGTTTAGTACTTTAAACGCTAGGTCTATATATAATCTTAAAGTTAAATTACGATAAGAACTTAGCCTATCTCGCTTGTCGATAATTAAGCTATTTAGTCGTTATAAAATACTTAAGGTTCTTATAGTTAGATAGTACTTATATATATTTATTATTCTAGAAACGCTCGAAGTCGCTATTTTCTTCCTTTCTCTCTATTATAAGTTTAGAGCGCTATTCTTTAAAGGCTTATACGATTACTAGTAACTCCTTATTATAGATCTTATAGTTATATTCTGCTAGTAATATCTTCTTAGATATATACGCTACTAGGTACTATACGCCTATATCTAGGTTTTGCTAAGAGAGTACTATAGCTATAATAAAATCGGAAGTATCTATTTCTAGTATTATCTTCTAGCTAGGTCGGAATAGAGCTAGTACTAGTACTTTAAGGAATACGACCTTTAGTACTTAGAAGGTAGCCTTATACTTAGTCGTCTAGTTAAATAGTATATATTTCTTTTTATCGGACGTACTATTAGCCTCCTTCTTAGTAAGAGTAGTTAGTAGCGCTACTAGTCTACTAAACTTATCGATAAACTTATAGTAGAAGTTTATAAACTCTAAGAATACTTAAATATCTTTAACGTAGCTAGGTATTTGCTAATCTTATATAGCTTAAACCTTCTCTAGGTCTATTCTAACGCTATTATAACTAATAATTATACTAAAGTACTTAGTTTTATATACGAAGAACTCGTACTTATTAATATCTAGCTATAAGCTAGCAGCTCGAAGCCTCTCTATTACGTAACGAATATACTATATATACTATTCGTATAAATTAGAGAAAACGAAATAGTTATCTAGATAGGCTAAGTAGAAGTTATTAAGGAACTCTCTTAGTATATTATTAATATAACTTTAGAAAGTACCTAGTATATTATAAAGGCTAAAGAGTATTACTATATACTTAAACTATTTATATCTAGTAGTAAATACTATCTTCTATTTATCTCTAGCGGCGATATAGATATAGTTAAACGCTATAATTACGTCTATCTTAGTAAACTACTCCTTTCTAGTAATCCGGTCGAGAGTTTCCTAGACTAAGAGTATTAAGTAGCGCGACTTAATTATTAGTATATTTAAACCTCGATAATTAAAGTATATATAGAGTCCTCTATTCGGCTTCTTAATAATAAGAACTAGTACTATAGCGGGAGATATAGAAGCGCGTATATTACCCTTCTCGAGCTAGTTATTAATCTATTTCTTAATTACTTTATTCTACTACTATAATATCGAGTAAGGTCGTTTAAATAGCGGAATAGTGCCTTCTTTAAGCTTAATTTTATAATCTAAGCCGAGATAGTATAGTAGTAGCTTATCGGCTTTACGCCTATTAAATAGGTCGGCAAAGTCTTAGTATTCTATTAGTAGGCGGTCTATAATCGCTTTTAGATCTATCTAGTTTATAGTACTAGTTATAAACTTCTTAAAGTCGGCTGCGGCTATAGCGTTAGTATACGCTTGCCTAACGTATTAATTAATTATAATCGTAGTAGAACCTTCTTAGTATAGTATAGTTTAAGACTTAATCGTCCTTATTATATATATAGTTAGGCTATCGAGAGGTACTTAACGCCTCTCGTCTAGTCTAGCTATCTATATTATATAAACCTTAGTCTCTTATTAACGCGCTATATAGTATAGCGTAGTCGGGCTAATCTCTTTAATATTAATAACTAGGTTACTACTAGAGATATACTCGCTAGAAACTTCTATAAGGTAGTATACTATATATTCTTAGTAGTCTTTATATAGGAAGATAATATAATTATCTAGCTATATAATATTAGGATTATATTAGTTAAACTATCCTTTTCTAAGTACGAGGTCGTACGTAGAGCTTAAATATATAATAAACGCGTAGAATAGCTCCCTATAGTCGCTAATATCTAGTTTAACTTCGGTAATAGTAGTAATATCTAATAGAGTAGTAACTTCCGACTCTAGTCTAAGCTTCCTAGCCTATTCGAGTAGAATTAAAAGGAAATTGTTTTTATATATAAAAGATAAGTTAATATAATAAGAGTTTATACTATAGTTAAAGTAGGCCTTAGCCTAGATACTATTTACTATAGTATCTATAATAAACTAGTCGGTAATCTCTAGTATTACTCTAAAGCTCTTAGCTATACTTAATATAGTAAGTAAGTATACCTTTAGTATCTCCTATATATTAACTTTATTACTATAACCTCCGCTCGTCGTACTCGAAAGAAGGTCTAGGCATTTCTCTAGTTCTAAGTAGTACTAGTAGTATTACTAGTAGTATTACTAGCGCTAGAGCCTATAATTATAGCGTTAGCGTTAGAGCCTATATACTTCTTAAGAACGTAAGTAGGATTACGAGAGTAGTAACTTAGTTCGTAGTAGTAGAGATAGTAACTACTATAGATTAAACTAGTACGCTAGTCCTCGGATAGAAGCTTTAAGTTCTTATACTTATCGGAGAAGTCGGCGTATAGAAGTAGATTAGATAAGGACGTAGTATTATTACTACGTCTATTACTATAGTTACGACTATTACTACTATTGCTATTACTATTATTACTAGTATTATTATTACTAGCGTTATTATTACTACTCTTCTTCTTAGAGTTCTTCTTATTCTAGTTAAGACGGGCAAAACTAGTCTCGATATTATATAGCTTATTAACGAGCTCCTTAAAAGTAGTCGGTAGCGTACTATTAACTAGTCGGTTCTAGTAACGATAATAAAGTAAATTCTCGAGTATCTATATCTCGATCTCCTTAGTTATAGCGACGTAGGAGCGTAGGCTCTAGAACTTAGTATAGTACTCGGAGAATAGTTAACTCTCCTTCTACTTAAGCTTAGATATATCTATAAAAGACTTACTAGTAATATCGTACTAGCTATAGTACTCGACTAGGAAGATAAGTATCTTATTAATAGAAGTAAATAGGTTAGTAATAGAGCTCTTTTAAACGAATAAGGAGAGGCGAGTATTAATATAGAGTTCGAGTAGTACGCGAATATCGCTCTTAGTCGTAGTAAGAAGCTAAGTTATAGCCTAATCGGCTAATTAGAAAATAGTATTTACTAAGAAGTAGTCTATATTAAGAAGCTACTTATCGAATAGAAGCTTACTATCTATACTAAACTTCTTTAGGTAACGGATACTACGAGCTATCTAAATACTAATCCTAAGAAGGGAGTCGATTTATAATAGTATCGTTATAGCCGAGTCTACGCCTAGTATCTTAAAGCGAAGTATCTTATAAGTACTATTATAGTTATAGCTATAAGATAGGTCGTAGCTATTACTACGACGGCTATTACTATAGCCGCTATTACGAAAGTAGTTAGATAGTCGGCTAGAGCTACGACTCGAATTAGAATCGGAGTCGGAGTTATTAGGACCTAGATTACTATACTAGTAGCGTAACTATAGAGATAGAGAATAATAGCGTAGACGCGTATTATAATCGGAGTTATAACTATAGCTCTTATCGATCTTCTTCTATAGCTTCTTATTAGCTTTACTTAAAGTAGCTTTCTTTTTTATTAGAGTAGTATTATTCTTCCTTAATATAAATAATATAAGATCTATATTTTAGCTCTCTACTAACTCTTACTTCTTAAGCTATATAATATATACTTTAAGCTCCTCGATATTAGCTTCGAGATCCTTACTATAGTTATAGTAATATTTAGCTATTTCTTTAAATTTAGTAATATTAGCTATAAAGTCTTTAATAATCTTCTTAGTAGTATTATCGGACGAGAGGCCTATTATATCTTCGAGTTACTTCCTAGACTCTTCGAGGTTATTACTAAGCTAGGTATTCTCGGCTTCGAGATAGTCGGCTTAACGAGAGAGAGCGTAGTACTTCTCTTAATTAAGATTATATATAGCTTAAAAGCTTTCGAGTTACTAAAGAGCTATATAGTAATCGAAGTAAAGGTAACGAATAATAGTATATATACTTTCTAGAGTAGCTCGGACTTAGTTATAGAGCTTAAAAGTGCTTAGATTCTATAGCTAGTTAGTAGAGATATAGACTTCCTTACTAGTATTATTTTAGAAAGTAATCTCGTCTTATTTAGTAAAAGTAGGTTAGAACTCGAGAAGGTTAATAGGTTCTTCTTTAGGTTCGGTAGCTTCTTCGATAGTAGTAAGTTATTCTTTAATAGCCTTCTATTATTAAGCGAACTTACTATCTAGGTCGCGGCTCTAAGTTTATAATTATAACTCGACGTAGTTATTTAAAAGTAATATATAGAAGGAGTAGTAGCGGCTATTCTTACTACTAATACTACTCGGCTTCGCTATTATTAAGATAACGAGTAGACTATAAACTATATATATAAAAAAAGAGAGTCGCGCTTAATATAGCGACCTACTATATTTATACTATATACTATATAATTGTCGATATCGCGCTTTATCGTAGCGACTTACTATAAACTATAAACTATATAAACCTAGTCGTATAGATTAGTCTTACGAAGTATAATAGTATATAATATCGTAGTAGAATAGAAGTCGTAAGATAAGATATCTAAGAAGAGTACGAGAGAACGTACGACTAAATATAAGAAACGTATATCGTAGAACGTACTATACCGCGATATATATACGGCGTTACGTACTATTAAAACCGTTTACTACTATATCGTAGGCGAGGTCGTAATAGTATCTAAATATAACTATAGTAGTAGCTCTCTATCTATAAGTTATAGTATAATAAGTATCTTAGCTTAATAATACTAACGAGTTCGCTAATACTCTTACTACGATTAACGACTTCCTCTAAGTAGTTCTAGAAGAACTTCGAGCTACTTATTAGTTCTCTTAGTAGCGAACGACCGAATACTCGAATATATACCGATTACTATTCTCTTAGTATCGCCTAAGCGATAAAGTCTAGCTCGATATATAATATATTAAGACTAAATAACTAAGTAAGAAGCTTAACTCGAAGTAGCTTAGCCTATTTAAAGTAGTTAAGAAGATCGAGTACTAGGTATATAAGCTTAAACTTATATAAGGAATAAGGATATATAATATATTCTATATAAGCCTATTATAGTCTACTTATAGAGGAATAGTAGAATAGTAGGCTCTACCTATATACCTAGTTATTATTAAACGTAATAGTAATAGTTTAGAGAAATAGAAAGTTTAAGAAGTACTCGATACGAAAGTTTATTAGTATATACTTAACTATAAAGTACTATAGATAGATAGTATATCGTTTTAGATAAAATAGAGTTAGATCCTCTCTAGTAGTAAGAAGTTAGTATCGGCCTTTTATAATAGATATCCTAATAAACTACGACTACCTATATTACTTAATAGTCCGATAGAAACTAGCCTAGTAGTACTAATAATCTAATATAGTCTTTCTAACGAGCCGAGTACTATAAATTAATATAATAAGTCTCTAGTAATAATATTAAAGTAGCCTTATAAACTATAATAGCGAAATTCTAGAGCTTTATTTCGTTACCTCTCGGCTAAAAAGGCATAATATCCGAGCTTAGTAAGTATAGATAGCTCTAGGTTATAAATCTTTAGTATATTACTACGTAACCTAGGTATTATATAACTACCTACGTAACTCTACTCTTATAACTATCCTCTTCTCTTAGAAGGCGATGCCTCGGCGCTAAGCTCGGATTATATACTTAGAGGCCGTAGTATATTACGTAACTAAGAGTACTTACTAAGTTATATTAATTCTAAAGCGATAGGTAAGAGACTACGGAAGTATATAGGTCGTACGCGTACGGAACCTAGTTACGTAATACGAGTATATAATAAGGCAAATCTATAAACGTTACCTAGTACTAAGGCATTTAGCTTTAGTATATATACCGACGTAATTTTAACTCTACTTTTTAGCTCTAAGCGAGGATCGAACTAAAGACCTCGGATATACCGAGCTACCGACTTCGGCCGAACTTATATTAGAACCGTTAAGCTCGGATATTCTTATAATAGCGAAATCCTAGAGCTTTATTTCGTTACCTCTCGGCTAAAAAGATATAATATCCGAGCTTAGTAAGTATAGATAGCTCTAGGTTATAAATCTTTAGTATATTACTACGTAACCTAGGCATTACGTAACTACCTACGTAACTCTACTCTTATATAAACTACTTTATAGATCTATACTACTTTAAGAGCCTCTATATAATACTACGAAGGTTACTACTATATATATAATATAGATTAGGCTCGGTAGTACGTATAATAACCTTAGCTTAGTTACTATATACTTCGGTAGTATCGTCTCTATAGATACTAATATATTTACTATTATAAACTATAGATAGATATATATTACGACTATACTATATACTATTCTAAACGTCGTAGGAGCTTCTTCTTCTAGAAAGAGAGTACTATTACGAAACGTAACTTATTTACTTAATACTTAAAGTATCTATTTACTTCTTAGCGCTTAGCGCTCTCGTTTCTAGTATTTAGTCTCTCGCGCCTCTATACTTCTTTTAGATATCTTATACGACTACTTATCTCTCTATCTATATACCTATTCTTATAGTTATAATATAATAGATCTAATAGATAAATACTAGCTTTAGCTTTTAGAAGCTTAAAGTACTAATTAAATAACTATTTAGAATTAGCTTTAAAGCGTAAATACTCGATTAGTATAAGATACTTAGAAGTAATCTAATTAGGCTACCTTTTTACGAATCTTAGTATCTAGTTATTTCTAGGCCTATAACTACTAATCTTATATATAAAATTAAGAACTATTAATAGAGTTAGAAGTATTCTATAGTAGGTATATCTATTAATATATACGATAAGAGATACCTCTTAAGAGTAGTTAAGAATATATTATAATTTAGCTTTATTTACTCTACTACTAGTTTTACTATTCTAGTAGTTACTAAGAGTACTATAGTTTACTTTAAACTTCCTTAAAGCTATAGAAATATTCGGCTTATTTTATTTACTAAGCTAGTCTAGTATCTATAGTATAGTATCTATAATAGTAGTATAATTAATAATTAAATATATTAAGAAACGCTAAAACTATAGGTTTACGTAGAGTTATAGGTTATATAGAGTATACTTCTAGATATATAAGCTAGTTCTATCTTATATCTACTACTACTACTAAACGTATTACTTATTCTACTACTTTATATAATAGTACTTCTAAATAAAGAAGCTATTTAGTATACTATCTATAGCTACTAATTAGATCGTTTTCGAAGTATACGACGCGCTATAACTATATATAGAGTCGATTATATAACGCTTAGCTAGAGGCTTAAAAATATAGCTCTAAAGACTAGTATACTTCTACTAAATAGAGCTCTTACTCTAATTAAAAAGGAAGTAGTTTATTAGAAGATTCTAGATCTAGATTTATATAGTTACTTACTAATATAAGCTATAATTAGAAGCTAGGCCTTCTTAATAACTAAAGTATAGAATAGATAAGAAGTTAGCTAAAGATAAGCTTATAACTTTATTAAGTATTATATAGGCTTAGAAATATAGTTATTATAAAGGCTATTAAACTAGAGAGCTAAGAATAAGGATCTAGAAGTTATTATAGAGTAGTTTAGACTCGTTTAAAACGTAAAAACCTACTATAGAATTATAGAGTATAATATATATAACTTTAATAAAAGTAGATATAAGCTTAGATACTATTAGAATACTATAGTTATTACTACTACTAAGTAGAAGTAGCGACCTAAAGCTTTAGTTTCTAATTTAATATAGTAGTAGACTATTATTATCTATATTAATATAGAAGGCTAGTTAGTACTTCTTATTATAATTTAAGATTCTATAGATACTATATCTCTCTATCTAATAGTTAAGCTTTAGGTAAGTAGTACTTTAAGCTTTAGGAATTCTTAGTAGAGAGTATTTCTTTATAGGCTTATAATAGATAGAAATCTAAGCTTCTCTAACTACTTATTTTAAAAGGTTTTACTTTGTTTTATTCTACTATATCTAGATAGGTTAGACTTCTAAATTTAATAAGTTATAAGCTCGAGTTTATATTATAGCTAGAAAGCTAGAAGCTAGAGAATATAATAGTAAGTACTTCTAGTAGAAGTTAAAGTACTCTAGTAAAAGACTTAAAAGTAATAGTAGGATCTAAAGCTATAAAAGAGTTAGAAGTAAAAGAAGTAGTCTTATAAGTATAAACTAGATAGTAGAAAGAATAGTATATATAGATAGATAGAATATCTAATATATATTAGTTCTAAATAGAAAAATAAACTATATACTTATATAAAAATAAAGAATAAACTCTATAAGATACTTAGACTAAGTACTTAGTAAATAAAAGTTATAGTCTAATAATACTAGAAGTTAGTCTAGTATTTCTCTACTACTAGAAAGTAGAAAAGAATAAAGTTAGAAGAATAGTTAAGCTATTAGAAAAAGTCTTCTAAAGATAGCTATATAGATAGAACTTACTATCTATTTAAAGGAAGATTTTATAAGACTAGAGAATTAGTTTATACTAGATAGATTATATTTAGAGAAGATAGTTATAAAGTAGGTTCTAGAGAGACCTACTATTAGCTAATAATACTTTAGAAACTAACTAAACTTTTTACTATTTCTAGAATCTAAAGAAGAATTAGATAATTAGGCTCTAGAAGCCTAGTTAAATAAACTAGTATACTTAAGATTAAAAGGAGTTATAAACCTACTTTTATTATAAATATAGTAGTACTAGAAAGTTTCTATACTAGAGAGTACTAGAGAGATATACTCCTTTAGCTATTAATATATATACTATATATAAGGCCTAGAATATAATATCTACTCTAGAGCTATCTAGAAAATAGAGTCCTAGAAGCTCTAGCTAAAAGAGAGGAGTCTTAGTATAGTTAATTCTCTACTAAATAGTCTAGTATAAAAGAATTTCTATCTATATATATACTAAGATATATAGGTTCTAGTTTACTATATAAAATAAATTTATTTCTTAGCTATAGTTAGAAGAACTTAGTAATATATATATTTAAAGTTAACTCTTTAGAAAATAAAATAGAAATAAAATAAAATAAATAGTACTTTAATAAAGAGACTATATCTAGTACTTTCTAAGAAGAACTTAGAATAATAGTTTAGAAAAATAGCTATATTTCTTAAGAAAGAAGACTTATACTTAACTATTAAGATCTTAATATCTATTCTAATAACTAATAAAGCAAACTATAAAGCAATCTACTAGATTTAGCTTTATATTAGTAAAAAGAATAAAGAAATAGTATTAAAGAAAGAGATAGTAAAAGCTATCTAATAAGAGCTAAAGAAGAAGTATAAGAATAATAAAGTATTAGAAAGGAAACTAGTATAGTAGTACTTTACTTTTTAAATAATAAGTTTATAGAGTATATTATAAGTATAGTCTAGCTTACTATTACTTAGAAAGAAAATAAGAGAAGCCTAGCTAGTAATAGTAGAAGTAGTTAAACTTAAGAATAGAATCTAAGTTCTATTTAGTAGCCTATCTAAATCTTAGTTATCTATTAGAAATACTATAGATATCTAACTATACTTATTACTTAATAATATCTTTTCTATTCTAGAAAAGAAAGAAGTAGAGATACTTAGATAATCTAAACTAGAGAGAGAATTAGAGTATTTAGCTTATACTATAAGAGCTATATAGAAATAATAATAAGAAAGAAAGAGAATAAATAACTTAGAGTTATTTAAAGCTAAATAGTATACTCTATATTAAAAGAAAAAATACTTACTATTAAGCTATTAGTATCTAGAACTTATAAGAAGTATAGTCTTAGCTTTTAAAGATATAAGTAAAGTAAGAGCTTTTACTATAATAGAAAATAAAACTAAGGAAAGTAACTAGCTATTAAGAAATAGACTATTAGAAAGAGTATTATAATTTAAGATTCTATAAATACTATATCTCTCTATTTAATAGTTAGGCTTTAAGTAAATAGTACTTTAGGCTTTAGAAATTCTTAGTAGAGAGTATTTCTTTATAGGCTTATAGTAGATAGAAACTTAAGCTTCTCTAACTACTTATTTCGGAAGGTTTTACTTTACTTTATTCTACTATATCTAGATAGATTAGACCTTTAAAATTAATAGATAGCTATAATAGCTATATAACTCTAGAGTTTAAGTTATTCTATAAGAAATAAAGTATTATTACTCTCTATATACTACTATATTCCTCTTATCTATTATAGTCTTTAGATATTAGCTATTTTAGTCTATTAAAGAAAGTATATTTAGCTAGAATCTAAAGGCTTAGTATAGTTAGATATTACTATCTAATTAAAGAAGACTTTCTTCTTAAGTTCTAGTAAGTATATTAAGCTATATTTACTTTAAATATAATTAAAAATATCTTTAGAAGCTTAGGCTTATTACTACTAGATCTATAAACTATATTATCTAAGCTAATACTATATTATAAAATACTAACTCTACTACTATCTTATTTATTAGATACTTAGAATACCTTTTAGAATCTAAAATAGATTAAAAAATAAATAAATAAAATTAAAGCTAAAGTTATAAACTATTAAAATAGCTTACTAACTTTAATTTTAAATATAGTAGATAGATTATTAAAAGAGTTCTAAAAGTTATAAGCTATAGCGATATTACTATAAGCTAAATATAAGAATATAAAGACTATAATTAAAGAATTATAGTCTTATAGAGCTCTAAGAAAGAAAATTAAGCTTACTTTTAGAATTAATATTACTAAATTAGCTACTAGAGATACTACTTAGATATAGGCTTAATAAGTAATATAGTTAGTTAGTTAGATTAAGAAATAGCTAAGAGCTAAACTAACTTATAGTATATATAGTATTTAAAGTTATACTTACTCTAGCTAAAAAAGAGATAGACCGGCGTATAAGAATTATCTATCTATTTAAAGTTATAACTTAAAAAGTTATCTATTAGATAGAGTAACTTCTAAGTATTTAATTAATCTAACTTTAGTATAATTCTAACTTATATAGCCTAAGAAATTAAGAATTAAAGTTATCTACTTTATAAAACTAGTTTATATATCTATCTAACTTATATACTTATTAAATATATTAACTTTAATTAAGTATTCTATTTAGATATAAACGCTCGAATCTACTAGAACTATAGAGTATATACCTAGTAGAAGTTATTATTAGTAGAGAATATATACGTATATAGAAATATATTTTAGTAACTTAATTAGTAGTAGAAGCTAAGTATAAGAGGCATAAATATATAGTCCGTTTTTAGCAACCCGGCTATAGGCAGACGCTTAGAAAGATCTATAATCCTAATTAAGGAAAAGACGTAGCCTATATAGATAGCGAACATTACTGCTCGTTCTCGCTATAAGAAGAGGCAGGAGTCGCCAACCTGGTCGTGCAAGGCCGTGTAGACACGTGGTCATATCTCGCGTGCCTCCTATAGTCGTTCAGAATGTGTCCATAGCACCGGCTCGAGCTGTCAAGAGGCACCGGGGTCCAGAGCTGCTCGCATACAGTATGTCGCATACACATTGGAAAGTGGTAGAGACCGACCACGAAGACGGCGACACAACTCGAGAACGAAGGGATCGCAGAGATGTGGAGGGTAGACCCACTTATTCGGTCTTGGCAGAAAGCTTGCGAAGCGCTTCGCTCTTCACCAATCAGCATCACTTCTCTCACCTCCCACCAACAACCGCAAGCGCTGTACCATCAACAAGACGTTTCACATTCTGCTTCCAACCACGCAAGAGAGCTATTCCCATCCTCGTCTCTGCACCTTTCATTGGTCATCGAGTACAGAGCGAGCTTTTCGAGGCCTCCCGCGACCGACTCTACTCAAGCGCCGCTACGCCCGAGGATGAAGAATGTTTGGTTCAGCGCGTATGAGGTGTGTGATTGAGTTCGCATACACACTGCATTGCTGCAGAAGAATTACTTAGGCGCTGGACAGGATAAGCGCATACCATGGGGAAGGCAGTACGGGACACCATACATACGGGAGCAAGCAGGAGAAAGATATTACCTTACTTCAGTCCAGTCTCAGCAATCTGAAAAACCTTCTCTATCGTTCAGCACTGCTGCTTCCTTTCCTCTCCATTCTTTCCCTTCTCATACAGTACAGACCTGTACATCTCTGGCAAACACAGCGACAAAATGGCCTCCCACCTCCGCCTCCCCACCCTCCTCCTCGTCACCTTATCCATAATCCTCAACATCGCCATCATCGCCACAGCAAGCCATACTCTGTCTGTCTTCAACTCAAACCGAAGCGAAAGTGTCTATTATCTCCCAATCTGGTCTTCGCATTTCGATATGCGAGGTCTCGGCGCCCTCATCGGAACCTCAGTCGTGATTCTCCTGTTGAACGCAATCCTAGCTGCGGCGTTGTTCATTTCTGCGGTACGTGCGAAATCCCCTAAAAATCTCGCAACGCAATGAGTGAGATTGAGTGTTGAGAGGCATTATGCTGATTTTGATATTCATTTTACAGCTTCCGGCGAATGCTCTCGTATTGGGCTCAAGCACCCTCAGCACAATCATCTCTCTCATCGGCCTCGCTTTCCCCGCAGCTCTGAACGCCTCTTCGCCATCTCGCGCCACACTTCAAACGTGGACGTGTAATTGGAGCCGGATTCCGAATCAAGGTGTTCCAGAATCTTTCAATACATTGTGTCATGAGACTGTACGTTCACCTTCCCTACCCCTCTTCATCCCAAACCCTCCAAACGACCTTCGGACCTCCGCTAACCCTTCACTTTTCTTTCTAGCGCTTCGCCTTCTACACCACCATCCCCACATTCCTCCTCCAACTCTTGTTACTCGGAACTGCGATTTTCGCTCTGAGCAATAAGAATGCGAATTCTGCGCAGAAGAGGAGGAGTTTGATGAGGTTGGATGAGGAGAAGAATGGCGATTTTGAGATGAGATGTCAGTCGCAGAAGGGAAGTTTTGATACGAAGAACAGTGAGAGTACGCCGAAGAAGGACAGAGTGAGGGTTGTGGAGGTTGGGAAGTAGGAAGTAGGAAGCGGGTGGGAGTGGTTGATGGGGAAATGGAGGGGAGGGAAACAGGACTCCGCGATGGAGACGGCATTGGGAGGCGTAAAGGTAGGAATGCAATGGAATGTATCTCTGACTTGTAAGGAAGCGACTTTGTGACTTTGAAAGCCTCTGTAACATTTCTCTGGTGAACTTTGCAAAAGATAAAAACGGAGTGGACCGGGTATCATCAATCATCATCCAAGTAACATCTTTCTTTCCTTTCCCTTTTCCCATTTCACGCCTGTTCCTTTCTTTCGAGTCTTAGGAGACTTTAGCAACTTTTGTTGATCTGAACGAGCGTGTTGAAGTCGACGTCACATCAATGTGCCGCCTGCGGCAACGCATGGCGCCTAAAAGCTGATAAGAAACTCTTCCGCTTTCCTACTTTATTCAGCGATTTCGAATCCTGCTTGTCGACAGGAATTGGCGGTGGCTCAGGATACTTGGGCGTTGCAGTAATTGTCGAACGTCGCTTTGCTGTGTTGGCTTCGGTGTCCTTTTTGTTGTCTACATCCGGCTTCTCTCCGGTCAATTTCTCGATCTTCTTGCGCGATTTCTCTTGTGCCGATTCGTTGGTCCAGGTTCCGCTGAGTGCCTTCAGTGCAGCTTGAGGACCTGCATTGGCAAGATCGGGACTGTCTCGAGTTCGAATTACTGGTGCTGGTGCGGCGCCCCAGTTTCGCTGGCGTGGAGATGTCGGGCGGGAAGTATTCGTTAGACTGGCTTTCGCTGAGGTATTGGTTGGATCGTGCTTCAGGAACGAGTGCGCTTTCTGGTTCTTTGTCTGATGCGTTGCCGGCATCTTCGCAGTAGGAGACGCCTGGCCTATGCCGATCGATTTGCTCTTTGGTTGATCTCTGGCTGAGAAGTTCTCTCCCGAGAACGTCCGCGGACGAGCCTTTTTTCCATTCTTAGGCGTCGAAGATCGGGAAGAACTTACAGCGCCTTGCGACACTCCGTTCATGCGCAAGCCATTCGATCCGCCTGATGACTTTCGCTCGTGGGCAGTGACCGGACGATCTTTGTCCACCTCAATGGCTGGCAGCTCGTAGACTTCTCCAGGAGAGGTGATGTTGGCGCTCATCTGCGTGGGCGTGGTATCTGACTTGTCTTCAGAAGCATTGCTTGGAACAGCACTGTCAGCCCTTGCTGGGGCCGGTCTCGTTTCAGCTGGGGTTGGAGTTGGTTCCGGCACGTTCTTGACTTCACCGTCCATCTTCGGCAAGCTCTTCTTGAAGCTCGGCATGCTTTTACGTCCCATGCTGTTCATCGCACGTCGCATGCTTCCGGCATGTTCTCCCTCATGCCGCTTCTCCTGTCGCTCAATTTCTCCAAGAATTGTGGTGCCGTTGATGGCAAAGTTCTCATCTGGGATTGGCTGGAATTTGATGATACCGCGTTCGGGAGACACGCTGAGAATATCGGCCAGGAAAGACTGGATCAGAGCGGCGTTTCTCTTGTTCATGGTCGGGCCCATCTGTGAAGGTACAGCGGTAATGGCAATGATGTAGCATGGTTCGAAAGTGCCGCCTAATGCCAGGCAGGCGCTGTGATCGACCTTCACCATGACTGATGAATCTGGTCGCGTGTAGCGCGCTGCCAAGTGGTATGAGAGATCGGTCACCAGCGTGAATTCGTCTTTGACCTGGCGTTGCACATCAGTTCACGACATCGACATCCCTTGCACCAGCTCGAGCACCTACGATCACGTTCGTGCGCAGCTCCGCAATGACGGGAGAGTCTCTCTGGACTCTTTCGCGGACGCTGCCATTTGCATTGTCCTTGTGATGGAATTGCTCGTCGTAGTATTGAGTGCGCTGGCGAGATGGAGAGGTGTAAGGAGCGGCCATGACACTTTCGCGAGTGCCCAGATGTTTATGCACAAAGTCGCCAAAGTTGGCACTGCCGGCAAGCTCAGCAGGCAGGCTGCTGCGATCTCGCGGTTTGTTGGCTGGCAGGACTGCAAACTTGTCGTCTAGTGGAGTGGCAGCATCGGTGGGTTTTGTCGAGCAAACGGAGTCAGTCATGCGATGGAGAGAGGAATCGCGTGAAGGGGACGAGGGTGCATCGGCGGACGAGCTCTCGTCGGATTGTGGCATATCGTCTCAAGTTCAAGTCGCACGCGTAGGATTGGGTGTAACACTCGCACTCGCCACAAATGATTGGCTTCCTCTCCCGCACGATCGACTCCGCAGTCTGCAGTGACTCTTCGCACTCGGATGGAGTGTCGGCTGCAGAGAGTTAGAGGCACGAGAAGCGGCAATTCAGCAAACGAGACGCCGCTGGTGACACGGCATGGAAGGAGAGGTGCGTTATCGTGATTCGCCAATCCGTGGCGCGTTGAGGGCGGCCGGAGCTGCAGACGCGGCAGCAGCGAGAAGAGCGTGCAGAGAGGGAAGCAGAGAAGAGTCGTGCGAGTGTTGCGCGGATGCAGTCGGGCGTGTACTTAGAATATTGCTGGAAGCGTGCAACAGGCCATGCTGGACACGATTCACCTCCCCAGCGCGGAGGCGAGTGTTCTCCTTCGCAAGGCGCGGCTTTCTGCACGCGCGCCGCCGTCGTCGAAACGCTGGCGCATCGTTGCCGTCGAGTCTGGCCGCATGCGTTGTCAGTGGTGTATGCACGCGCCGTTTCATCTTCCCACAGCATGCCTTGTCAGCGGCGTCGGGAGAAACGTCCCGTCAGCCAACGTCTCTTCTCGTCCGGCACACTTCCCTCCTGGTTGGCATTGAGCACCGCATACCCATCCCGGCAAACCCTTTCCCGTGCACCGTGAAGGCACTCCCCTGTATGAAGAACGCCCAACCGCCTCGCCAGACACGTGCTCTTCCACAGTGAGCAGTGAGCGAGCAGAAGGCGAGGTCAAAAATAGAAACCAATCTTAGTTTTGGCCAAACTGTGGGGACAGAGTTTGGAGATTCAGAAAGCCACTCCAGGTTCCGCTGGCCACGAAATGCCGCCCCTCGGGTCGACCATGTCGGCGGCTCTCGTACCATTCTGCGGGAATTGCTGAGACCTCAACACTCCCTGAGAGTCCGTCAGATCTTTCGTCGGCAATGCTTCAGATGATACCGCTTTGCTTTGCAAAAGGACACTGGAAAGTAGAAAAGCGAGATGCCTCCTCTTGGCATCTCCAGCAGAAATGCTAGTTAGCGCGCTGACACCATCCGGATGAGTAAGCCACATCGGTGACTTCGACGTCCCATCAAGCAAAGCATTGTAGAGAAACAGTGTATATACCACAGACCAGAATCTGGAATCCTTCACATATTGTATTCACACAAAATTCGACCTGCTCTCGCAAACATGTCTTCACCCAACAACTCCAAAACCTACTTCTACAAAATCCTCGATTCCGCTCCACCATCTCCCCTCCCGGAAACTCTTCCCGCCACTCCTCTTGATGTCAAGGATAACTTCATTCATCTAAGCGTACGCAACATACCTTTCCCCTTACATACTCCATTGTTTCCCACAACATCCTCTGATTTTCCTCGCAGACCGCCACCCAAATCCCCATCACCGCCGACTTGTTCTTCTCCTCACACACCAAACTCTGGCTTCTCAAATTGCGAATCGCAGATTTGGATGGTGAGATTAGATATGTTGAAGGCTTGCCAGAATGTCCGCATGTGCATGATAGTCAGAAGGGGCTAGGGAAGGGGAATGTGGAAGAGGTCATTTTGGTGGAGAGGAACGAGGGGGAGAAGTGGGGGGATGTGCGAAGTTTGAAGAAGTTGGAGAGTTGAGCTACGGGAACGTGGGAGTGAGGTTTTCAGCTAGATCTTGCATTGTGGAGTGGATGAGTGCCTGTTGACGTTCTGATGAGCGAGTGATGAGCGATGAGAGTTGGCTTCAACGCCAGCTTGTAAGCAAGAATTTTGTTTGCGATATATTTTCAGCATAGGCTGATACAGTCAACAAGCAGGTGCAATACATGTAGAACTGCGAGTTTGATGCGCCAAACGATGTACTCAATCCTGTCAGCGACACTTATCTACAGCGCTGTAAATCCCACCCCATCAAAAGTCATCATGTCACCGAAAATATCATCAAAATTGACATCGTTCCACATCTGAGTGGCATCAAAGTCCAACATCCCAAGTGAATCCGGACCCTCACCATTCAAGCCTCCACTTGCACTCTGAGCATGTCTTGCTGCTGCCCCGGAGCCCAGCTGCTGTTCCTCACTCTGCTCGCCAACCGCAATCGATGACCCGAGCGCTCCTGCAAAAGTCCGACTGATCTCCGAATTATGCGAACAAAGCATTTGAGCAGCCTTGAAGACTTTCACAAGAGTCTTCCGGATCCTCCGCCCAGATCTGGTGTTCCCTCCAAGACTGTCCACCACTTCGAGTGCCTTTTTCAGAGCTGTGCCCTTCGTTTCAATGGAAGATAGCAGTCTCGCCACGTGGAGCGATTCTTCGGCCGTATTTCCTTCGTGAGAAGTGTTTCGGAAGCACGTATCGATGTCCAGCATCAGACAGGCGAAAATGGTCAGCGCGGCATTGAATGTGTAATATGACGCGAACCAGAAAGCACCCAACATCGATGGTCTTGAGCGGAGGGCATACGCAATCTCGATGATTTCGAGCGCTGCTGCTTCGCAGTATTTGACCGAGTTCTGCGCCATATCGACGACCATGTCGTATTCCTGTGTCGCCCTATTCACTGCACTTCTGCTTTCGAGCAAGAGGACCAGTACCGGTCGGTGCAGCAATAATCTGACATTGAGGATTCGTCGCCGCATTATGACGCTCAATCGACTGAATTCTGGATCCATCCCCGTTGATCTGACAGTGTTTACCCATGGCCGTAGCTTCAGTCCCGGAGGGAGATTTTGCTCTAATGATGACATTCGCGTTTCCAGCGCCACTACGACAGGAAGCATGTCTGCCAGACTCAGTACCTGTCTCGAATCTAGGTTAAAGCCATACATCTGCTCTAGAATATCGTGAAGAACGCGGTAGAGTAATGTTGTGTGGATGTAGAGCGATGCAGTGCTTGCGCCTCCTGGCAAACGACCGGGACTAGCTGAATGTCTGTCAGACAGCGTTTCCAGACTGCAGTCCGTAGGAAGGTCAAGCTTGACGTATGACTCCGGGATCGCTGGTGGTCGGCCATAAGACATCGCCAGGATTCGATCAATACCAACACAACCGAACCACACTCGCTTTCGGACTTCCATATCGAGAGCTGTCAGACCTTCGGAGAAGCTTGGTGAGTGTAGACCCAGTTGCATCGCAGAACGAAAGGCGAGACAATGCAGCTGCCAAGGATCATCGACAACTTGCGAGCCCTGCCGGTAGAGGCACATCAGGAGCAGTGCTTGAATTAGCATCAGGCTTGGCGATTGTAGTTGGTCGTCGTGAACGAGCTGTCTTGCCCGTTGAAAGAAGACTTCTGCGTCATTTGCATCAGCCTCGCTCGCAGAGCCTGGATGGATGCTAATGTATGTTGCGAAGGCGAAGATGACGTTGAGCAAGCACAGAAGTGGCCGTGGAACACCGCTGAAGCCGGTAACTTTCGCTGCGTTGTACGCTTGCAGCACTTGTTGCTTGCACACAAAGGGAAACAGAAGTCCTGTATCGTTGAAGAATAGCTCGATGAGTCTCCTGACATGCTTCTCAGATGGCAGGATGCGAATGTCGGCTGGTCCAGGTGATAAGCCAGAGGTGATTCGACCTCGCAGCTGAGGTGACGCCGCGCGAGTCAAAAGAGAGTGCTCTTCGGATCCTGGCATTCCTGGCGCCGAACGCATTCTACGCAGACGGATGCTTATAGCAGCTGATAGCTCTCGGATGAATATCACGTTCGATGATGGCCCATAGAAAGTGCCTTCCGAGTTGTCAAGTTCTGCAACGGTGACCAGACCATCAACGGGCGCATCGCGTCCTTGTCCGTCTGGCGAGACATCGAGAATCGTCACAGCGGCCGAGGAGCCACGAACATGCTCACTATGGGACAAATCTCGTGCGGAGGGATTGGCGTCTGCAGCCCCATGCTGCACCAGCATCTGAAGTGTTTGCTCCACAGCCCTTAGTCGCTCGTCGTAGCCATCTTGGCTTGTACGTATTCCAGATCCGCCGGCTTTGACCGGTTGTTCGTAGATGCAATCGAATCCAAGCTCAATGCATAGCTTGCATGCCGGCTTTGCGCCATCACACTGTCGAGGTACCGTTCAACCTTTGGTCTTGTCCTGCATTGTTGCATCACTCACCCGGACTTTCCTATTTCTGCAGGACCTGCATGCCAAAGCAACTCTACGCCGCTTGAAAGCCGGTTCGCCACTGTCGGCGCCAGGGCTGCTGATTGGACGACTCATGCTCGTGAGTGGTGAAGTAGTGTTGCGTTGACCTGGGGAAAGATCGGACAGCGCTCAAGGACTGAGGTGGGGAGAGTTCGCGCATGCTTTCCGATCTAGCCGCGGCCTGGGTCTAGAGCTCCTTCTTGGCGGGCAGGAACGATGGGTTCGTTTCGAAGCCTCAGCATTGAGAAGCATCTTGCTTGTTCTTTCGGCTTCTCAAAAAATGAACATCTGCTGCACCAGCCAGGCCCTTTCCAAGTGACCAATCTCCTTCCCTTCGATCACCACTTCCCTCACCCTCTTCGCCACATCTTTCGTCATGGCGAAATACGTGAACGGTGCTCCATCCGGCAGCACGGGAACACCAAACTTGTAGCAGAGCATATCCATTCCACCCCTTACCCTCTCCAAACTGTCTTCGTCCCAGGCCTCATTCACACTTTCCAGTCGCTCCAAGACCTCAAACTCCGGGTAGTCGTATTCCGCGCGAGGATCATCGTCGTAGATCGTCATACACCTGAGTGGGTTCTCGTCTTGTTCGTCCACATCTTCCGTGTCACTAGATTGGCGACTTTCGTCCTTCGTCAAAGCTGCATCCGTGTCCCCGCTGCCACACCACCCTCCTCTCGCCCTTCGAATCAATTCCCTCTCCCCGACATTCCAGATTCTACTCGCCAGATCCAGTGTGTCGCCCTTGGCCCTGATTGCCCCTCTCTCAAAGTGACGCCGAGCAAGGTAGAACTCCGCCCAGGCCATGTACTGACGGAACATCCATTCATTGTCCAATCCAGGAGATCGATGGCCTCTGGTGCGGAACATGTCGACGCCGGGAGATGTGATACCGCGGTGGAGGAGAAAATTCGTTGCTGCAGAGGGAATGACAAGGTCGGAATTGACTACTGCGCGATCCAAATTATGAGGCGCTGTTGAAAGCTTGGATGAGTGTTGGTCGTCAAGAGCGAAGTAGCAGTGCTTGTTGATGAATTGGTTCAGACATTGGACATGTGAGGCGACTCGAGGTCGAGCGAGCGTTGTTTGATTTTCCTGTGCCATGAACATTAGCAGATGAATTGCCTACACCGTGGAATTCGGAAGTCGCTGACTTGCAGGTCAATCAGCTCGTGGAAATACCGGTTGACTCGACGACACTGTTGCATCTGCTTCAGTGGCAGTTGGGCGAGAACTTGCAGCTGCAGCTCTGGTGGCAGATCCAGTATCGGTGTCGTCTGAGGCGCATCGAATGTGAGGTCTTGCTGGCAAATCCTCGCGTCTGATGGCTTCCAAACTCGAAAGATTGCGGATTGGACGAGCTTCAACATGGCCAGAACATTTTCCATGATAAGACTGCAGATGTGTCGCGTCTCATCACCTTCTATTGCGAGAATTGGCCTGCTCACTCCAATTACGACTTGCCAGACGAGCAAACCGTACACAAACAGCAAAGAACTGCAGCCTTTTCGTTGGCTCTCAGTCTTGAACTCCATCATCTCCGCTCTGCACTCAAGTCTTGAGTCGTGTGCCAGATTCTGACAGCTCACCAGAATGTTGAGATCGTTTGTCGCCAGCAGTTCGAGAAAACATGTTCCGATCCGGTAAATTCGGGCCCGTGGACAGAAGATTACCCGGCCGTTCTCAACCTTCTGTTCCCAAGTACTGCGACAACGACTCCCCTAGCAGGTCCGCGTTAGTAATCCTCACCTTGGAGGCTTCTTTGGAAGTACAGATGAGCTCTGTCCGCTCTGTTTCCCGTTCGCGCTCTCGGATGACACCACTTGACCGGATCCGGAAGCCTTGGCACTGTACGATCTCGAGCGTTGGAGCCGAAGTCCTTCCTGGGTAGGTGACCAGATCACAATTCAATCCTGGCAATCATACACTTCTTCTCCTTTTCAACGCGTTACCCATACTTGGTCCCTGTACGCCAACTTACCAGAACACCACGTACGATTCTCACGTTGTGCTGATAAGCAGGGTTACGCCCGGTTGACTCCGTCAGCCGCAGTGGCCGAAGTAGCACGACCAGGTACAGTTTCGACTTCAAAGCAAACAACAGCTTTGTGATCTCGAACGCTAGGGCTGGGATGGACATCCGGTTGCGGAGTAATTTGACGTTTAATACCGTTATCCACTAAGAGAATTCGTATCAGCAGCTCTGCGAAACCCAATGCAACGACGAAAGACGAAGGAAGAAGGAGAAGACGCTCAATGCCCGCTCGATCGCTCAAAATGCCAATAAACCCAATGCGATCCGACTGCACTCCAAGCGCGCCTGCCCACGATATCATTAAACATTGTGCCTCGATTTACTGCTCGTTCCAAGAGAATTCGCCTGATGAATGTCGTCTCTTCACAATGGCCAGTTCCTCGCCGAAATCTCTTCGGGAGAGGCTGGCTCGCTGACCTCAGCGACGGCTTGCGTAGCCAGATTGCTGTCTATCCGATCTCGACCCGCGCTGCCATCGAGTACAAACGGGCCGGCGTCGTTACGTGGCGTCATCGGGCCTTCTGTGACGACCGAGGGCCCTGCCGACAGCGCGAACGGCGCATGAGAAGTCGGCGTGGTTGAGCGCGCTCCATTAGAATCGCTGGGAGATCGCTGACCGGATCGGGATCGCGAGATGTTGATGGGCTGTGATGAACTGGGCACTGGCAGCGCAGAGGAGCTCGACCGATCAGCTCTGGTTGCTGATTTCGCCTGGGCAGTGGGCGAGCTTATCGAAGTATCGTTGAGCATTCTCGAGAGGTCCTCATCCACATCTCCGTCCTGTGATCTGTCACCCGTATCGGGCGCTGAATCAGACGTATGCTGCTCCTCACTGTCACCAGGTTCGTCATTTCTGTTTCCGTTCGGAGTCTCTCCGCCTCCATTGGCCTGTGCATCGGCATCTGTGAAATTTTCGAACATCTCTTCTTCTGGCTGCTCGACCTCTGCCTCCAGGTCCGCCACAAAGCGGCAGTTGGGGCACAAGAAATTGGGATAGTTGGGTCCGTGGATAAGACCTCGAATGCATTTGTAGTGCCAAACATGACTGCATGGAGCCACAAAAAGCGCTTGACAGGGCGCCACTGGGTTCAAGCAGATGGAGCACTCGGAGCTGTTGACACTAGCGGCATCGGAATCGCGTACTTTGGATTTCGGGGTGTTTTTGGCGCTGTTCAGCAGTCGCTTGTGTGCAGACGTGTTGAAGTTGTTCAAGCTCTTTTGCCAGCCACGGTTGCATTCAATGCGGATCTTGACGCATCTGAAGATTACCTCTTCTCCACCTTTGAAGTCTATGCCGAGCTGCACAACATCTCCATCGTTCACGGGGTAGGGACGACTCTCGACGCCAGGGCTCGACAAACGGACGTGGTTGAGAAAAGTGCCTGAGCTCGATTTGACATCCTTGACATACCACTGCCCGTCGGTGCACCAGAATTCGCAGTGTCTTCTGCTCACCACTTTCGACTTGAAACCCACCACATCGCTCGTGTTGCTGTCACGCTCGCTGTAGCGGCCGACTTTGACCTTGCCGTCAGGCGTCTTAAGTTGGCGGGAAAGTGCGTTGAAGTGGAGCGAGGGCCGTGACGAGCGGGTTTCGACGTGTGGAATGAAGCGAATGGTGGGGAGGGACTCTTTGCTCGGGCCCGGCGTGGCTGTCGTGGAGTCGGGCATGGCAGAAGGCATTGCGGCAATCTCAGGCAGCTCAGGTCCGGAAGTTCGGCGAGCGGAAGTATTGGAAGCAGTGGGGCCAAATGGCGACGTCCTCGACCGGGTCATGCTGTCGACTGTACTCGTGATGTTTGGCTCTGGGACTGCCGAGATGGTATTGGTGGAGGTCAGCTGCGCAGAATGCGTGGTTGGAATCCAGCCGTGCTCGCCGGATTGTATGGTGGAGGCAGGAGCGGCAGAATGCTGCTGCGTACCCCGCTCCGAAGTCGACGGCGGAGGCTGCGTCGGCGTGGCACTCCTCGACGGCGAGAATGGCAGACCGAGCGGAGATGAGGTCGAGCGCGTGAGAGGTGGAGGGGGCTGCTGCTGCTGCTGCTGCTCGGAGCGGTGCAGGTGGTTGTGGGTGTAGTTGCGCAGGTACGACAGGCCGCGCAGTCGACTCGGGCGGGTGGGCGAAGAAGGCGTTGCGCTCGTGGTTGCAGTGTGCAGCGAAGGAGTCGCGGTGGTGGCCGAACCTAGCATATTCGTGCCCGGACGCGCGATTGCATGCGGCGATCAGACAGACCAGGTTGGGTGCAGATGGCGAGCAGTGTTCCCTCGCCGCCGCACCACTGCGCAGCCTCAAAACCAGCTGAATGTACCACGGGAGGCCGCTTGCGGATGCGCAGTCGCCCTTCCTCTTCGATTGCTGGAGGAGCGCTGTGTAGACGACGCTCCAGATTTGTGATGTCTGCGGCTTTGTGAGGAAATTGGCTGGCGCACAGATGCAAAAGCAAGACAGGGTGCGAGGAGGGCGGCGGAAGGTGTTGGAGATGGGCTGGGCGAAGGATGAGGTCTGGATGAGGGCGGCGTCAGCTCACGGACCCTTTTACACGCTGGGCATGTCGATCACCAATGCCCACGGGTATAGCGAACTCGTGATGAAGGCGTCGTATAGCAAGGCTGACCGGTGTTATATCGCCAGCATACACTTCACCTCCGAAACAACCTTTCCCCTCCGCTGAAGGCTCCCGCCCAATGCCACAGCCAAGTACGACAGGCTTTCCCGGTTCTTCACGTGCCAATAGTGGAGGACCGGTGCAAATCTGCGCCTGACGGAATCAGATGGCGGAATCTCGTAGGCCATCTCGATGCCACTGCACACAACTACGAGATTTACCCTAATCGTTCCAAAATAACAAAACTGCATCATCATCGTTCGCGCCCATGTCCGCTGGCATCGTGCATGGTTCATCGTTGCTCCCGCTATCGGCATCTCCTCGCGCCGATCCTGCGTGCCGAGAAACGAGTCGTCGACCCTGCAAAGTGTACTGCCATCACTTTTCATCAACCATCCATCTTTAGGCCAGGACTATGAGCAAATCGCTGTCGCTGCCGCGGCAAGCATCGAGAATTGCGAAAGATGCCTCGCGTAGATCTGCCCGGTTACGAAGCTATGCAACCGCATCGCGAACAGCTCCCTCCGCCGCGGAACCTACAGACCTCGATCAGATAACGACTCTTCCCAACGGCATCAGAGTCGCTTCCGAATCTTTGCCTGGACATTTCTCTGGTATTGGCGTCTATGTCGATGCCGGGTCGCGCTACGAGAATGATGCTCTCCGAGGTGTCTCACATATCATCGACCGGCTGGCCTTCAAGAGCACGACCAAGCGCTCATCGGATCGGATGTTGGAGAAGATTGAGGGACTGGGAGGAAACATACAGTGCGCATCATCACGAGAGAGCTTGATGTACCAGGCGGCCACCTTTAACTCTGCCGTGCCCGACACGATTGCGTTACTCGCCGAAACGATACGAGATCCGGACATCACGGAGGAAGAGGTGCAAAGACAACTGGAAACAGCGGACTATGAGATTGGAGAAATCTGGGGCAAGCCAGAATTGATACTGCCTGAATTGGTACACATGGCGGCCTACAAGGACAACACACTGGGGCAGCCTCTTCTCTGTCCAAAGGAGAGGCTAGACCAGATCAATGCCCGCACGATCGAGGCATACCGCAAAGCTTTCTTCCGGCCGGATCGGATAGTGGTCGCCTTTGCTGGCGTACCGCACGACGATGCTGTCAAGCTCGCGACACAATACTTTGGCGACATGAAAGGATCAGCAATCACAAATGCGCCTTCACTGGAAACCAAATCATCACAGGTACAGCCTCCTTACCCAACCTCACAAATTCCATCCCAGAAGGATTCGCGGCTCATGTCCAAGATTCCGTTCCTGAAGAACCTTTCCACTTCCGCTACGCAAAAGGCCACAGTCTCACCTCTCGATCCATCGCAGATTATTCCCCATCCTCTGGATGCTCCGATCGACTACACCCAGGCGTCACACTACACTGGTGGCTTCCTGACATTACCGCCTTTACCTATACCGCCGAACCCTGCGCTTCCTCGCGTATCGCATATCCATCTGGCTTTTGAGTCACTGCCGATCGCATCACCGGATATCTATGCATTGGCAACACTACAAACACTGCTTGGAGGAGGAGGCTCTTTCTCGGCTGGTGGGCCAGGAAAAGGAATGTACAGCCGGCTGTACACCAATGTGCTTAACCAGTACGGCTGGGTGGAGAACTGCGTGGCTTTCAACCATGCGTACACAGATTCTGGACTCTTTGGCATTTCTGCCAGCTGTGCGACCCAGTTCGTGCCACGAATGCTGGACACCATGGCTCGCGAGCTGAGCCTCTTGAGCGCGGAGACTGGCCTTGGACGACTATCGGAGATCGAGGTCAAGCGTGCGAAGAACCAGCTGCGATCTTCTCTGCTGATGAATTTGGAATCACGAATGGTGGAGCTTGAGGATCTGGGCAGGCAAGTGCAGGTTCATGGGAGACGTATTCCGGTGAAAGAGATGGTTGCCAGCATTGAGGCCGTAACAATGGCAGATCTCAGACGCGTGGCGAAGCAGGTCTTTGGCGGAGGCGTGTACAACGTTGGACAAGGCTCGGGAGCGCCTACCGTTGTTCTGCAGCAGGGTGAAGAGGAGGGAGTGCAGCTCAGAGAACTTCCGTGGAATGATATCCAGGAGAGGATTGCGAAGTGGGGACTTGGGAGGAGGTAGATGAGGAAGGTGAATCGGGCACTGGTGAGCAGTGCCTTGAAATTCATGGCAGATGTATGGATATTGTACAGATCGAACTTTTCAACTCATAGCGGAAGAGCAGGAGGGTGCTTGCTTTGTACAATAGATTTCTGGAGGCAGAAGCCATCCAAATGAAATGGAGTGTTTCTGAGGTGAGCTTCGGCTCTCACATGTGAAGGTAAGCGCGCTAGTGACTGACTTGCATTAGCGGCATTGGAGCCTTCTCGGTGACATCTACTTCGACGGCACATGCACCTCAAACACTAGCCCTCGTCGCCCAGTTTCGAAGGCTCGCGACATCCCACAAGCACATGAGAAGATACAAGTCAAAGAGGTGAGTTTGTGTTTCTGAAGTGGGCCCACGGGTTTGCATAGTCACTGACAGCCATCAGCTGCAAGACTCTCGAGACAGTTTTTTCTGCACAACCACGACTCTACCTCGGACACACCACTCGATTCACAGATAAACTCCAATCAAGCGACCCACACCGAGCTGCTCGCCAGCATCAACACCATGGCGAGCTTCAGCGACAAGGAGCCGCGCCCTCCATCCCTTGCATCTTCGAGCGCCCAGGCGCTGGCCGACAAGGACGTTTTCGTGCCACCAGAACAGATCATCGACCTTCCAGTGGAAATGCAGCTGCGCATCCTGTCGTATTTGCCGGCGAAAGAGATCCAGTGCTTTCGAAGTGTTTCTCGCCACTTCCGTGTTATGATTGATTTGAAGGTATGGGGGAGAGATCTCGAGGTGCAGGTGTGGAGACTGATCAAGTATAGGACAACCAAGCTCTGCTCATCGGGCCCGGAATTGCCCAATCTATGCACAGATTCGATACCTTCATCAAGAGGTACTGCGAGTTTCCGATGGAGTCTGAAGACGGAGGACCGGATGCTTACCTTGACGCGGTCTTTGACTTCATATCGCTGCGCCAGATCGACATCTGGGACTTCGCGCTTGACGAGTTCAGCGCATTCTGGTTCAGCCGATCGTTGAAGCTTGACCCAGCTGCGCTTTTCGACTTCGGAATCGAGCTGCTTACTGATCATTTCTGGGATGTGTGGCGCTCTGCGTTGGGCATTCATCCCACGGTACCGGCTGACAGCATGTTCAACGACATATACGGAGACAAGAGCAAGGCAATGTTGACGCGGATCAAGACTTTTGTACGCGGAGCTCACAATGGCGAGTTCGCTGACCCGGATGCCGGAATTCCAGCCCAACACTCCATTTTCACGTTCACTGGAATCAAACAGCGTGACGATGAAATGAAACGTTTGCAACATGTTCTCCATGTGCCGGTGCTCCCGGGCATATCTCCGTACGCATACTACAACTACGACTCGCCCGTATACGACTCGTCCAGCTGGGCTAAAGAGAGGCTGGAAGAAGCGATGGAACGGAATGAAGAGATCAGAGGCATTGAAAGGGCAGCTTTGATGGAGGAGCTTTATATCGCTTGATCGGTTTTCAACTGCGACCGTACATTATCCAGACAGTGCGTGGGCAGGATACATAGAGGCGTGGGGGCCAAGGACGCAGTGAGCATTGAAGATTCGGGACAGTGGTTTTGGAAGACTTTACACGTGTATCTGCAGTAGGGGATCGAGTTCTCAGCAGCATTTTCCACTACGGCGGCGAAGTCACGGAACAGCTCTTCAAAATAGTCAAGCAAGCTGTGTTGCGATGCACATTGCAGAGTCTTCACGCCACTGGCTTCACTTTTGCGGAACAGCAGAGCAGCATAGTATGTATAAAACTTCACAACAATGCAAAGCGCGCTAGTGACTGACCCGCATTAGCGCGCTTGCTGCCTGCTTGACGCGACCAAACCTTTCCATTCCACATACACTGAACTCGTGCTTTCGTCAACAACTACATCCAATGGCAACCAGCCTCAAAATGCCGCCACCCATCGAGAAGCCTCCACCGCGGAGATTGGACAACCTTCCCATCGAGATGCAGCTGCAGATTCTCTCTAACTTGCCGCCAAGGCAACTACTCTTGACTTGCCGGCTCATCAGTCGCCATTTTCGGGATATCATCGATTTGGAGGTAAGCTGCTCGGCCAAGGGTGGGCGCGAAGTGAACGAGGTACTGACTCCGGCCAGGAAAATCATGGCACTCTTGTTGGCGGCAGTATCGCAGCGTCTCTCGACAGGCTGAACGCTTTCGTCAAGAGATACTGCGAGGTTCCGACTAAGTCCGAGGACGGTGGCCCAGACGCGTTCGTCGACGCGATGTTCGACTTCATCCGGGTGCGCAGGTTGAGCAAGAGCAACAACTTCGATGGCGCTTTTGATGGCTTTCTAGAACTTTGGCTCCAGAGATCAGGCGCTCCTTTCGGTAGACCTTCGATCTCTGACCTCGCGGACGAACTCTTCGGAATGTGCGAGTTCCCAAAGCCCTTCTTGCAGACTTCACACGGCACCTGGTTCTTCGAGGCTTATGGCAATAAGGTTGAGATCATGTGTGATAGGATTCAGGATTTCTTGCAGAGTTACGATTGCCAATCCCATCCGGTTGAGCCGAAGTGGCCTATCATGGCGAGAAGATACTTCCCAAAGGCTGGGGTTGGTCCTGACAGTATACGGCGCTCTCACGATATGGAGGCCTTGCATCGTACTTTCGGAGTGCCAGTATTGCCAGTCCTGTCACCTTACTACTACTGCATCTCTTCTTCAATGGCACGCACGATGTGTACGCTGGCCATGGATGAAGGATCGGCCTTTCCTGAGCTCTCGAAGGCTATCTTGCTGGAGGAAATTTCAATCTATTGAATTGTGTCCTCAGCAAGGCCTGTATCGAGCGCTTGTGCTACCGCGAGCCGCGGCACTTACACGGCGGATATCGCCTCTTCGCGGCAACCTGTCTAGTCGCCATGCATTGTATCTGCTCCAAGGGCTGGAGCTGCTTTACGGCAAACTCGCACGATCGAGACTTGTCACCAGATTGTGAGGGGGTAGAAGCACACCAGGCACATCTCTTAGAGCTGCGCGATGTAGAACATGACAGGCACTGTCTAAATAGAGGGCGATGAGATTTCCCGCTATGTCGATCCATGGACCTGGCATACGTTCAGTGCAGCACAATGGGGGAGCTATTCAAAACGAGTCCTCACTCTGGCAAGCTTGTGACAGATACCTTGGGATAGTGGTAAGTGAAGCAGACACATGTGAAAATCGGCTTTCACATGTTGAGCAAATCACGCTAAGAACTGATTTTCATTAGCTGTCTTCGCTTTTCTCAGAACATTCTTGCCTTGTTCCAAACATTCGCGTCTCCGGGTGCAAAGTTCAACTTCGAACCAAGCATCAACTTCGAGTTCGAACCAACCAGTGGAGCGGTTTGCGCAAAAGGGTTTGAGGTCTGAGCTTGATTACGTTGAACACGATTCGCTCCACTCATCCACCATGGCGCGGAACAAGAAGCAGAAATTGCAGCCCCCAATCGCCAGTCTCAAGATCGAGGCTCCATCGGGTCACAAGGCGTCAGCACCAGCTCAACTTCTAGGCAGACTTCCGGTAGAACTACAACTGCGCATTCTTTCCCATTTGCCAGCCAAGCAGATCCACTCCTGTCGCCGCATCGATCACCACTTTCACGACATGATTGATCTGAAAGAAAACCGGGGCCCTCTGACAGGACCAAGCATCGCCGCGTCGATGGGACGATTCGACGTCTTCGTAAAGAGATACTGCGGGTTTCCGCTCGAATCCAAAGACGGCGGGCCAGGTAGTTTCCTAGACGCAGTTACCGACTACATTGCAGTCTGTGGCATCCGAGATGTAGACTGGGTCAAGAAAATCGACAGCTTCATGCAGTTTCTGGTCCAGAGATCAAACGACCACTCTCCAAACGGAAGTACTTTCTCCGGAAGGCCATCCTGGCAACTACGTTTCCATTTCAGCGAGATTTGCACTTATGCCGTCGGAAATTTCGAGCATCGCATCCAAAACGTCTTTGACCAGATCTACGGAGAGAAAGTGGAAATCATCATCGACAGGATGAGGACGTTCTTGAAGCAGCATGCGAAACAACCAATAGAATATGTTCCGAAACATCAAATAACGAGACCTCATCTACCTCTCGCACCAGGAATGCCCACGCTTGCACGCGCTCCTCAGATGCCGCATGGTGGCCGTGTCGTTGGCGTGCCTATCCTACCGAGAAGTTCTCCCTTCGCGTATTACGCAGCTTCGAGATCGGCTCAAGCCAGGATTCTTGACAACAGGGCTGATGATAGAGCGCTCAAGGGTGTGGAGAAAGCGGTGCTGCTGGAAGAGATGTTCATTGCTTGTATGTGAGCACAGCGCATACAAGACTGACATCGAGCACGGAGCCACGGTCACGGTCGATGGAGCTTCACACACTTTGGACTAGGGTCTCATTGGAGAAGCGATCTCGCACGCTCAGCGGTTGATGAATGATCTCGTAGCTGGATGCTGCCAACGATACAGCTTGATAAAATGTTACAGCTGAGAGAACGCAGCGGTTTCCTGCTCTGATGCGAGAATGCCTGGACTCTTGTTCCTACAACCTGCGGCTTTGCAGATAAGTTTTATAATCAAAACGCGTTGGAAAACAATCAATTTCCATTCAAGCTGATGTTAATCGTTTTGAAAGCTAGGTGCATGCTTCATTCAAGCGACACAGTCGCCGGAAGTACTGGGTCTTCTCTGGTTGAGAGCAGATACTGCGACTTCCCAGCAAGAGCACATTATAGAGGGCTGACTACCATGTCGCAACAGGCAAGGTATACTTCAGCAAAGTATTCTGGAGTATACCATACATTGACCACACATCACGCTATCCCGATTTGGGATCGCGTACAGGGACTGCCAAGCCTTCGCAACTTGCGGCCTGCAAATACGCAGGCATCAATCACCTCCTCTGTTCATCATCTGTGCTACAGGGTCCATCTTCTATGTCTCAGCAACCCGAAAAAGTTCGTCGCAGTCACCGCAAATCACGTAATGGCTGCGGGCCTTGTAAGGCACGACGCATCAAGGTGTGCAAAGAATACGATACCAAAACAAACAATGCCTATTGACTCGCCCACGAATTTCTAGTGTGATGAGAACCATCCGGACTGCTTGAACTGCGTACGCCGACATGTTGTGTGCCACTATAACGCGAAAACTGGGCCTTCAGCTCCAAGTCCTGCGGTGGCTTCAACGCCACGTGCCCGGAGAGAAAGGACGTATCCGAATTCGGAGCCAAATCAATTGAGAGACCATTCAACTCACAGCTCTGTGCGAACCACAGTATCTTCGCATACCACGCCGACTCAGCCTGTCAACACGCCATCACAGTCAATCAGCACGCCGCCCAGTGATTCGGGTGTTGCCTTGCCACGACAGAATCATGACCCTTTCGACGCAACCGACATGGCTCTTCTGCACCATTTCTTCATGGCCGTGGCTCCTACACTGGCAGATGACAGCGGCAGTCCTATCAAATGGCGTGCTCAGCTACCGAAGGCTGTTTTTGCATCAGACTGTTCGCTGCATGCATTACTCGCTGTATCAGCCCTCCATCTGGCACGGCAGCGACCCATGGAACGCGAGGAGTGTCTGATTAAGGCTACTGAGCATCATGCGCTGACATTGGCCCCGCTAATCAAGTCGCTGGAGCACCTGGATGAGCACAATGCTGAGACCACGTTCTTAGCTGCCGTGTTCCTCTGCTACCACAGCCTTGCCAAGGGGCCTCAACCAGGGCAATATCTGGGATTCGGTGACCAAGCAGACGGAGAATGGATATGGGTCATCAAGGGCGTCCGAACAGTGCTATCTATGGTGCGACCTTTTCCTCAGCCACAAGCAGACCCGGATCATAGTCCCGAAGCGATCGCAATTCATTCTCCAAGGGAATCTGCACCAACTCCTTCTTCGATGCCTCCTGTGCTTGACTACGAGGCCCCTTTGGCCGAGCTGTCACGAATAGTGGCTCTGCTGGAAGGCGAAGCTTTGGCCGGCACAAACTACATGCGGGCTGTCACAACGTTAAGGACTGCATTCGAAGCATGCTACTCCTCGCAACAAGGGACAAGGGAAGCCAGATTTGGGGTCAATGAACTGCAGACGCGCAGTGTCTTTCGGTGGCTCTTTTGTCTGGAGGCAGACTTTTGCCAGAGTCTTGAGCGCCAAAGTCCCATCGCTCTATTGATCTTTGCACATTTCGACGTGCTTGTACATCAGCTACGGCACATATGGTACATGGAGGGCTGGAGCCTGCACATTATGCAGGGGATATTGAAGCATCTTCCCCATCACCATCACTCCTGGATCCGATGGCCACGAGAGCAGGTGATGGGCTCGGATTGAGGAGATGCGATGATGAGCTGCTGCGGAGAGGAGGGATCCTGACTCGTTCGGCATATAACATCTCCGAGAATATTGCTCCGAGTTGATTGCGAAAGTGGCACTGACCGTGGGAGATCAGGAATTCTCATGCTCATCCAGCAAAATCCTTCACCTCCATCCTGCAGCACGGCCCAGTCTGATTCGATTACTTCCTTAGGCAAGCTTTCAGATTTGCCGGCCGTCTCAAGTCCACTGACCCCCAGACTTGGCTCGGTAATTGACTTCTGTTGTAAGAGTCTCCCGTCCTGTGCGCTTATTCTGCCTGAACAAAACAGTCGAGCATGCGGCAGCCCAGATGGCCAAGGCCCTGTAGTGAGCATCATCAGTGGATGCGCAAATGTCCGAATCCAACATGCACTTACTCCAGAACGATTGCAATCAGCACTGTTACTACAGCGATGGCCTTGGTGGCTCCTGTACCGCGTCCAGCGCCCATAGCGGTGACGACGATAACGGCGAGCCAGAAGACTGTCTCAAGGCAGTCCAGGATCATGTTGGCCTTGAGACTTCTCCAACGCTTGAATCGTGACGAGTGCTCGGACAGCATTTGGTAGGCGATGATGATGAGCGATTTGATTCCCTGCGCAACAGACGAGCGTTAGCCTCGAGTCTACTCTCCTGCTGTGGGACTTTCTTCGCCAGGCAGGACTTACTATGGGGATCGCCATGATGCTCGATCTCGAGATCGGGGGATTGGGAATGGAGACGCGACCGAAGGTCACGCCAAGAATGATGACGATGAGGACGATTTGAATGATGTGCACTCTGGTCTTGAACCGCTCGGTGAAGGTGTCGGCGATCGCCATGGTGTCTTGCGGTTGGATGTGATGGAGGTTCGATGCAGGTGTGTTGAGGTTTGGCTGCAAAACTTCTCAGGTCTCGCTCTGCTTTATGTAGTCTCGTCGCCGACGTCCCTGCAGTCCCAAAACGGCAAGAAGAGTGAATGGTGATGTCGTATCGTGGTGGCTGTCGTCACCGACGTCTTGGCGTTGCAGGCGGAAGCGACATTGTCACAGCCTAGATCGAGGCGCATACGGATACGTCCACTTGGAGAGTGGTCCGCAGCACGAGTTTGCCTGAGCAACATCTTCTGAAGAACCAGGCAGCCATATTTCTACGGGGCCAGGTACGCCACAAATCTCAACGTCTCCAAGAGCGTATTCGTATTCAGCAGCGTATTCCTCGAATACGCGATACCTTCCGTCAACGCGATTGGCTTTTGCACGAGTCACTTGCTTGGCGTCGGCCTGTCGTGCTTGAATACGCCTTGTAAGCAAATGACAAGCCAAGGAAGCTTTGCAGGGCAATGTGATTACCAGGTTGCGTCAAGCTGCTTGCAATCAGAGTCTGGGCCATGTTGCGAGCATCTTACATCACAACTTCGCAGCTCGAATTACCAACCATTTGCAGCAGTATCAAGATGAACGCAACGATGCCTTGCGCAAGACTGTACTACTTGCACAACGGATGCGACGGAGTGTTTGCGAGAATACGCAGTGCAATCTTATGTTCAACGAACGTTGTACAGTATCTATGCAGCGTACATAAATATATGGTCCCAGTCTTCTTTTTCCCTCCACTACGCCGTTCAGAGCTCCAGCAACTCAAACAGCTGTATGCATGTGCTAGAAGGTCATGCAAGAACAAGCTAATCCGTCAGCAGTGTCGTCGCGTTCGAGAAGATCCCTGACAAGCGAATGATATCTTTCAGTCCAACACTTTCGGACTGCCTCTTCCATCCCAGTTCCGTTGGAAGTCTTTCGTTCTCTGCAAGATTGATCATGTCAGCATCGACAAAACACAGTCATCCTTATCTCAAACGTACCAAAGAAATACACCACGAGATCCCGATCAACTGTCACGTTGACACGATCGCCAAACGCAATCACGGGAGCGAGCAGCTCGCCAATGCTGAAATTCTCAACCGAAGCCGTGAATTTGTACGTAGGGTTGGTCGATCTTGACTGCACTTGTCGTGCAATCTTGCTGTTGGCCAACATGTAGCGGTCGATGACGGGAGCAGTCCAGAACTTCTTCGTGAAGTCGAACACGTCTTGGTCGAAGATGTGGTTGTTGCCGAAGTACGCATCTTTGCGACTGTCAGGTCGTACCGTCAGTATGCGATGTTCTACCTACAACGGGAATGATGGGACTCACCTCAGGCTAGCATCGTGCTCCAAGACGTTGTGTTGATTAAGTTGGCCACTGGTACGCCACAATCATTAGTATCGTTCCAAAGCAAGTGTCAGTATATCTTGACATACAGATCGAACCATGTAGCGTTTGGCTGCGGGTTGGCAGGCAGTGCTTGATCGAACATGATGTCTGTCAGTTTGGCCTCGAAGTTGAGTCCTTCAGACAATGCCGCGTGGACGACCTCTCGAGTGAGGTTTCTGCCGTCGTGCGGGAGAAGGCCATGGTTGGCCAAAGTGTTCATCATCGGGCATGGTCCACGAACTGTTGGAGAGGTCAGACCATGAGATCTCGTGCATGAGAAACTTGACTGTGGGAGGAATGCCTTACGATCGTTCGGCCCAGCTGGTTTCCATTGAGAAAGACGATCAAAGTGACCAAATGCCAACGGGACCTGCGAGATGGTAAAAGCAGTTGCGAACTTCATGTTGAACTCGCGTGTCGTGGAGTGTGGCTTGATGCTGCATCGCTAGACGGCAACACGTCCAATAGCTGTTTATATAACATGCTTACCGTCCAAGTGCCGTGAGCTGCGTACCGCGTCATCTGTGTTTCATCATAAGTAGAGCTGTACGAGTCTACATGACTGCTAAATGCCCAGTCGGCACTTTGCCGTTGGTAAGCCTCGAGATTTGTGCAAAATTGCGGTGCAAAGTACGAATACGTGGGGCTTCGGATACGCAGCACGACCAGCACGACGGATACGACAATGCGCAACTGTTACAACCTCAATGGATCCCGCTGCGGGTACCACTCTGAGGTCGTCCGATTGGCCGTTATTGTGCTGCCTGCTTAACGTCAGCATACTGTACAGTGCAGATGGGAAAGCGCTTGGTATACCCCCTCGCATTCGAAGCGAACTGTGGAGCGGATCTGCGTTTTCCCTTGCATCCCTTCGAAGAACGCTACTTCCGCATACAGTCACTTTCACAAAAAACGCCTTCCATCTTTTATTTCGCGGCCGGAATAAAGTTGAATGACGGCATACGATTCTTGCTATGACAGAAAATCTAGTCTATAGGTGAGCGTTACGAACCCTTTGTGGAAGCTTACTGCCACTTCTTCACGTGAACACATGCACTGCTCAAGAAACCTCGAGATCAAATTGACTGACCGCAAACTTGCAGCTGCGACTCTGAGCTGGATTCTTACCGCCGTATGTCAACTCAGTCCCAGCTTGACTCTGGACCAGCCAGTAGTCTGCCCGAATCTCCTTCTGTTGGATCAGGTACTTGATGAAATTGACCAGATTGCCGGTCCACTGCTTTCGTTCAACCCAGTTCTGCTTGCCGGTGCCCCTACCATTCGTTGCAACGAATGAGTGCACGACTGTGCCACTGTTTGGACCTTTGTACAGGTCCCAACGACCTCTGACGCCGGGAACTTCGATGTTCTGTCGGATAGCCACGTACGGGTTGTAACTGTATGAGAGCGGACCGTTTCCGCCTTGAGCGCCGGTCCAGACCATGATCTCGTTTGTTTTCTTGTTCACATCGGGCTGAGGGCCTTTTCAGTTGTTAGCAAATGGTTTTGTACTAACGATTGCGATGTTGGGACTTACCGGCGAAAAGGTCATAGACGATGCTAGCTCCGATATCTGACTTCGGATTGCAGTAAAGGTCCCAGTTGAAGGTCGTACGCATGTTCGTTATTTTTCCCAGTTGTATGGGGTTTCGATTGAGTTGCAGATTCGGGAATGATTTCACGCCTCCGTCCCCTCTGTCCCATGCGAAGCTTTGCAATCAATTAGCGACTGATAGAGCTCCGGGTCATCATAATAAACACTTACTCGGCGGTCCATGCGACCTGATTGCCCTTGATACTATTAACGTTGACACATTGACTCCCGACCAAGGTTACACCTTTCCTCCGACCCCAAATGTTGTTTTCGAGAGTATAGCCTGCAGCTTGAATCTTGCCGAAGTCATCGCAGGCGGCATTCGTGTTGAGTGTATCGCTTGCGGCGTCTGTAGAGAGCCTGGAATCGTCGTTTCTTGCTGCAATATGGTTCCCAGCCTCGTTGACCGATGGCAAGTCTTGTCGTAGAGCTGGTGATGCTGCAGACAAGCTCGCGAATATAACAAAAGCTGTCGCTACGGAGTACAACATCTTGATTTCGGTGATAGAATGGCTCGTGTGTCGGAGTGTAGTGCGTTGTTCTGCCGGTCTATCGTCCCTTCTCGTGGCCCAAGAACGCTCTCATATAGTCCTCATGGCTTACCGTCTTGCGGCTCCCATCGGGCGGTGGTATACTTAAGCTTCACCTCGCTACTGCTAAATATGAGCTTGAGTTCGAGCTTGTGTAGACGTGTGCAGTCCCTCTTCCACACGGTAGTCTGTGATCTGTTGGACGAGCTGTTGCTGTCAGTCCAGATATAGTCGTCTTACGGTGTATACGAAACCCTATGTACACCCTTGTCAAACTATGTTCCAGAATGCGTTTCCACAGAAGATGGTGAAACAACCGCGATACAACCAAAAGATCTCATGCGCTCTAGGCGGAAAGCTGGAAAGATGACGAGTGGTCTCCTGAGGTCCAAGGTAGCCTGGTCGTCCAGCATTGGCGACAGCCAACATTTCAAAGGCCGAAAAGATGGCCGGAAGCATTTTGCGAAAGTTGAAGCGAAACAGCTTGAACCAACAATTAGCGGAGAACTACAGTTCAAATACGGCTCTTCCCGGCTCACACTGTCGTGCGTGCAGCGCAGGGTGCCATAAAAGTTACGCACGCAAAGCGCTCATAGCAGCCCAGCGCTTACCAACACATCGTGATGCATTAGTGATCAGCATAGAGCTGCACCAAGAATATCATCAGCGATTTGACGACATTCCAGAAGAGCGGTCTCGAACGTGGCATGGGTGTTCGCCTTGCAGAAATCAGCAAAGAGGTCAGATTCGGGCCCGAGTATAGTGTGAGGGCTTGTTCTCGAACAGAATTTCGCGCTTCCTGCCCTAGCGTTCTGTGAGATGTTGTTCCCCAATGGGGCTTCGCGCCTGCTCCAGTATATGCCGAGGAAGGATGGCCTCGCAAGACCCCTTTAGCCCTTTGTAATGTCTATTTGCAGGTGTCTTGTCTGGGAAAGAGGAAGACCGGACGTAGTGCTTCGGAACAGAGATAAGGCCGAGTTGCGTTACACTTTTGCGAGACGACAGCAGTTCGCACACAGCTCCGAGAGAACCTCAGGCTTCCTTCCGAGCCGTCCAGCGTACATCACACCAGTGAGTATATAGACTATATGCATCTTGTCAGACATGGATCTTATTGATCCAAGGACCAATGCGACACAGATCCCTGGAAACGTCGATTCGAAGCAGCGAGCGCATACTTCCAGAGAGGCGTGGTGGCTTGCAGCTGATCGCAGGTACGTCGTGGGTGGCAAGGTGAGAAATGCAGCATTGCAGCCAATTTGCATCTATGCTCGCTTCGGACCACTGGCATATAGAGTCAACCAGCACCCTCAGCTCTGCAAAAGTTCATACAGACACTTGCCCAGTTGGTCAAACTTCGACGACTCACTGCACAGTCCGAGCCAAAGGCATTCTACAACGAGAAACCACTTGCCTCATCATGTGCAAAACCATTCAGACCCAATTCCGCTGTGATCGATGTCAGAAAGTGATCAAAGGCGTTCGCGAGCGCGAGGACGAAGAACCACTCCCTACGCCGGACCATCACCTGTTTCCTTGTAAGAATTACGACGACGAAACCAGACGCTGCGGCAAAGGCTCTATTACCAATCAAGTGACGTATGTGGATATCGATGGTGACCAGGGTTGGCAGGATGCATGCAAGACGTGCTATGGAGGAAGAGGGGTTCCGGCGATTTATGCTGAGCCGGCGGTAGGCAATTTGTACGTTGAGTGAGGTCTTGACGACGAGAATTGGGCCAGGGAAGGGCAGAGGGCGAGTGCTGGGAGCCGATTTGAGAGGAACGCAGTTTCGGAAGCGTCGGTATTCAAGGTATCGTAGCTTTCTGTACAAGCAAAGCGCCCGTCTTTCTGCCTTCTGCGCGAAATCAATTCTTCGGCTGCACAGTCTCTGTAACTCCAGAGCATCGGTTTCGCCGATCCAATTCCAATATCAGTCGCTCGCGCTGAGTTAGCCCCACTGCTCCCAAAAGCATTGTCCAGCCTCCTGCCCAGCTCAACGCAACTTTCTCTTGCACATTCATGTTCAACTCGAAAGGACTGCCGCCGGGAGTTCCGCACCATTGAAGTACCTGCATCCTTCAGCCCTATCCAATGATCAACTCTTCCAGCAGAGCTGCACGCTTGATCGGACTGAGTACTTCTCCATCCTCAAGAGCCAGCTTGATCAAAATCCAGGCCCAACGTGACTTCGTGCAGTAGGTGACGGGTGCAGTGTGTGGCAACGACGGGACATGGAGCAAGTGTACCAACTTGCTGACCATAGCTTGACGCCTCTGAGAATATTTTCCATCATCCTCGTACTTCCCAGCAGTCGGAACCCTGACCAACCTGTACTTCGGTGGCTGAGGAGCAAAATGACAAATGGGACGACCCTCCAACTCGTTCTTCTCCGCAGCACCGAACATTTTCAGAATCTGCTCAGCTGTTGTGGCGCCGAACAAATAGTGTGCAGTGTCCATATGATAGAGAAGAACTTTTGTGTGGTCATACGTCCAGTTCTCCTTGGGAGCCCACGGGTCGGACTCGTATGACGCAGCTGCGTAGAAATGCAATGTGATGGGCCACAGTGTTTCCAACTCTTCGCCCAAAAGCGGAATGTCTTGCGGGTTTGCGCTGGCGTGCCAATGGTCCCAGAACATCTTGCCAAACCAATTGTATTTTTCTATATCCTCGTCGTCCCAATCTTCGTGGAAGTCATCGTTGTGAAGCGCATTGTCGAAGAAGAACCCTAATGCGCGAAGGAATGATGTCGGAGTGCCGTCCTTGGCGAGCTCATGCGTGGGATAATCGCAGAAGGCGGCGATTGAGTCATTCAGACGCTGGAGCGCGTAGTTGATGCCCGGCTTCAGGAAAAGGCTGTGGTTCTCGATCGCGTCGATGAGCTCGTGAAAGTGGCTACTGATGCGGCGACACTTCTGAATATCTCGCGCTGGCAACATAAACAGGACTCGAAGCTGAATTTCCGGAGGGAGGTCGAGCAGCGTGGTGGGATGGTCGGGAGCGTCGGGTGTGTTCACGGCATTGTTGAGAAGTAGTTGTGGGATGCGCGCGAGGTCAGAGTCGTCGGAGTGGTGGATGATTGGGCTGGAGGGTCGTGACGAATGGATTTCTTCGATGTTGTGGTCTTGTTCGATGCGCGAGCTGTTGGAACCCATCGTCGCGGCGGTGTCACGGGCGCTGCTTTGTGTTGACGCGCCGTGGTCCTTGGAGGCGCACGTCTTGCGAGTCCATGAGGTGGAGGGAAGAGAAGCTGTCTGGCGGTTAGTATATGGCAGAAGTGCAGTGAAGCGCGGCTTCGACAAGCGCGTGAAGGGCGGACCCACTTTTCGCGCGCCATTCACTCTTGTTCAGCTCGTCTTTCACTGCTGGCTTGTCTTCAACATCGCCAGCTCCCCATCTCCTCGCTGTCACCACGCCTCCTTCTGCAATACATTGCATCACCAACCCGGCGATCTCGCTTCCCGCACACCTGGTCGAAGCAGCAGCAGCGAATTCCTCCCATTGCCTTTCCATCCCGCGCGCGAAACTCCCACAACATGACAAACAGCGAGAAGCGCCGCAAGCGCAAGGCAGCACGCCAGGAGCCTGGTGAGTCAATCGAGCGCAACCGCCGCTTCCAATTGGGCACTTCGAGTCTCGCGCTGACAATTAGCTATCTGCAGGCAAGCCTCCAGCGAAGCAAGTCAAATTCAAGGAGTACTTCATCAATATGCTAGCCCCAGAGCTCCAGCTCGCCGTTCTCTCATATCTCTCAGTCAAGGACATCCAGAGGTGCCGACGCGTGAACCGTTACATGAGAGATCTCATCGACAATCCTGCGAATCAGGTCATCTGCGCTGCGCCGAGTATCGCCCAAGCGCGCAAGAAGTTCGACGAGTTCATCAAGAGCCATATCGAGTACGATGTTGACGCGGTGGATGAAGATGGGAACCCCTGCGGTTTTCTAAACGCTCTGGTCGCTTACACGAAATCTCATGGCATTTGTCAGAGCCACTGCGAGCTGCATGTTCTCCAGCTGGAGGATTTTGCAGCGCACTGGATTGAGCGATGGCAGCTGAGTCAAGAGGTCTCGGAGGAGAATCGATGCTCAGCAGTCATGTCGGCCGCCGCAGGGCTACATGCTCTCCACATGTTGCGCGAAGGATTGCATCATTCCCAATTCGGCCAGATAAGGGTCGGCAAACTGGAATACATTCTTGGGCGGCACATCACGCATGAGCTATTTGGCGTCTCGGGAGAGCAGTGCAGCTCGGCACTATTCCAGAAGATAGCTGCTGGTGCTTTTGAAGGCACGCGCTGTCATGAGCGAGGCGAAAGTCTTGGTTGCGTGGGCTGCAGATCGCCGTCTAAATTCAAGCTTGTCGGTATGCTGTCCCAGCTTGAAACGAGCCATTACCTGTCAGCGAAAGCGAACGAGGATGTGGATGAATACATTACCGACATGCGCAATGGCGCGAGACTCCACGGACACGCCCTTGCGACAGTCAGAGCTGCGTTGGAGGAGCGCAAGCGCGAGGAGGCTTCCTGGACCGAGGTGCTGCGCAAGGAGCAACCCCAGTTTCGAAACCCGTGGCGTTCACTGGCGGGCGTTCAAGACAGTACCGACGGAGTTGAAAGCTACCTTGCACAGCCCGCCATGGTCCAGGGGCCATCAATGAGCACCCACGGTGGTGCGAACGGAGATGACGTCTTGCCACAAGATTCTCCATCCAACCAAGGGGACGAGGTTGGCGCATTGTTGTTCGAGCTATTCGAGTTGCCAAAGTTGCCCGGTAACCTTGAATTTGCCTACTACGGCCGCTCTCGACGCCTGGTATCTTTGATGAAGGAAGTGATGCAGGGCGAGAAGAAGTTGACGCCGCTCCGCAAAGCTGCGATCCTGGATTCGATCATCATTTGGTAGATCAATGCGGTATGCAACACTAGCGATTCCACTGCCGCCTGGCAGTGAACTTTGGTGGAGTGAAGCTTCTATGATCGCAGCGAGGCGGACGGAGTGCTGGGCACAGCGGGTGTGGGTTCTATCGCCTTCGGGCCAACCACAACGAGAACAAAGACGCCGCACCTGCCACGACCAGGACGCCAGTTCCGATTGAGAGTAACGGCGATGTCTTCCCACTCCGGTCCTCAACAATACTCGACTTCTCGGGTAGACTAGGCTTCTGCCCACACACAACATGCAAATCGATGACTTTCCGAATCGAGTCGTCCCGCATGTTCTGCTTGATATCCACAATAAAAGCCTTTGTATCTTCCAAGCTCCAGCCGAGGGACTTGGTAAACATCGCAGTCGTGAAGCCTTCCATTCCAGTCATCGTACTCAGCATTGTCCTCTCTCCCAGCTCTCGCTCTTGCGGATCGTCCATCCAGGTTCCCCATTTGTGCGCGAACACCCTCTCCTCCACTCGCAACAGCCCTGCTCTTTCTTGGAAGTCTTTCAAATGTGGTCCCAACTGCAATTGTCTCCCTCTCTTCGCCGCTGCCTGCTCCATTAGCCGGTTCCATCGGAAGAATGGTAGGAACTTGTCCACATCTTCTCCCATGTCGATCTTTTGCCCTTGCGCGTCTAGCATGTATTGTCTGCAAAGCGAGAACTCTTGATGTTCCACCCATCCTCCCGGCACGAGATGCTTCACGACCTTCTGCATGAATTTGTCCCAGTCTGCTACACAGCCGTGTACGAGACTCAAATGTATCAAATCGAAGTATCCTTCTGATCCATCCTCTTGCTGTGATGGAAATGGCCAGTCGCCCTCCATATCTTGTACAATCCATCCTACATTGTCGGGCTTGTTCTTTGAAGGTTGAATGGGACTGACATCCATGCCTGTGATTTTTGCGTGTGGATATTTGTCTGCCATTTCGAGGCACCAGATTCCGCTGCCGCAGCCTATGTCGAGGATTCGGAGAGGTCGATGGTTTGGTGAGGGTAGAGGAGCGAAGTGGAGTTTGTCTCCTTTGACTTGGGTCGAGATGCAGTGTTGTTCGTTGAGGCGTTGGATTTCGGGCTCGTCGTTGGGCATGTAGTAATGGCCGAGGGAGCTGGAGGCGTAGCGGCGGCCGTTGAGGTAGGTCCATTCGTAGCTTGAGATGGAGGAGGTGTCTTTTTGAGGTTCGTGCGTGTCGGCTCTGCAGGATGTGAGGCTTTTGATCGGAACTGGTGCGAAAGGTATGGCTTACGGTCTCTCCACGTCTACGAAGCTCTCATCCATTGTCGACATTGTGACTCTCCTTTCTCCTCGTTTCTGCAGGTACCAGGAAAGATGCGTTCACTGTGTGACTTTAAGGCCTCGGACTGTACTGTGGCCTGGTTTCGAGCAGCTGAAGTGCTCGCCGTTCTCTGCTTCGCCGGAATAGTTCGCTCCTGCATGTAAATTTGAGAACGAAGGGAATGAAAAGTGCAATACTCACCGCCCCATACTATACCTGGGCATTGCAAATACGTCTACCGCGGCGCAGTGGCCGGTCTTACATATGCGGTCCCAAGGTTAGCCAGGTGCTGCATCTGCGCAGACTGCCGAAGTCCCCACCGCTGACAGCTCATAGCTCGTGCAGCAGCGCGCAGTAGTCTTGTCGCCGGCGTGACCATTTCGCCAATGGGGGCATGAAAGCATTCATAGTGCTCAATTCTGGCTGGTGTAGTGCTGGCGGGACGCGGGATTAGACAATGGGCAGTTTGCTGGGACAATGAAGTGCAGAGGACGATGTTGTGTCACTTCGGCTCGGGAAAAGGTCCGCGCTTCCTGCCAAGACGAAGGACAACACCACGTCCAGTTCCAGCATTCGTCGTCGAGCATCATCATCATGTCAACGGCGAGCGACAGCGTGTCTTTCTCCGTATCGAAATGCTACCGGAGCGTCTTCGGGCGAGACGCAGAAGGGCAGCATTACAGCCCAGCCCGTGTGGATGACCCATAATAAGACAAAGTACCAACAAGCGTTGCCAATGCGATTATACCACTTGAGCCGGCTTCAAGAAGGGCGTTCGCTCGACTGTTATTTCGAGGCCGCTTATAATGCAGGCCGAATAGCTGCACTGACTCCTGCTCTGGGTTAGATGAACGGAAAACAGCAATGGAGAGCCATGCGACTTGGCGCGAACGCGTGGTATGAAAGGCTGGCCTCTGCTTGAGGACCAGGCACCGATCCAAGCATGAAATGCTTTGCAAAGATGTTCGCCACATCGAAGTATGCGGCTCGTAGTACAGAGTTGCTACGACCCCATCTTTTGGCCTCGTTGTCTCGGGCACGGGGAGCAGTACTGATGTCGCATTTGAGCAGTCAGCAAGTAGGGAGTAGCGACCTTCTCGTTGTAGACGCTCACACAAAGATGAGAACCGACAAAACCGAGAAAACCGAGAAAACCTAGTTAACCTGGAAAACCGACAAAACCGAGAAAACCGACAAAACCTGGTTAACCAGGTTATCCGTCAAAACCATCAAAACCGAGAAAACCATTAAAACCGAGAAAACTATCACAACCGAGAAAACTATCAAAACCGAGAAAACTATCAAAACCGAGAACACAATCAAAACCGAGAAAACCATCAAAACCGGGAAAACCGACAAAACCGAGAAAACCGACAAAACCGAGAAAACCGACAAAACCTAGTTAACCAGGAAAACCATGAAAACCGAGGGAACCGAGAAAACCTAGTTAACCAGGTTATCCGTCAAAACCTGGTTAACCTGGAAAACCGAGAATACCTAGTTAACCTAGCAAACTTGCAAAGCCAAGAGAACCGTCAAAACCATCAGAAGACGCAGATCGAGTCCAGACTGAAGACCTCATTGGATATGGCGCGATCTCCAGGAGCCGGGTACAAATGTTCGCGTGACTTCCGTTGCTACTAAGGCTGATGTGACGGTCGCCCCAAAGCTGACTTCAGCAGGCAGAAGCGACAGACTCATCCCATCGAGTCATTTCGGGGTACAAAATTGATTGGAGGCTGCGTCTTCGATCTCACCCGCGGGGCCCACTGGATTGGAAGCCTCTTTGATATGGGAGTGGAGACGCTAGCCATCGCCGAGAAGGTGTTGGCACAGCCGTCACGAAATGAGCCGCAGAATTGGTTCAGGATTGGAATGTAAGAGACCTCTATCTGAATTCGACGCCTCAAGCCCGGAAGCTCCTTTTCTGGGAAGGGTTTGAGAGCATCGGCGACGCAAGGAGTTGGCACCGGCCAGCGACTTGCAAGCGCGCGACGAAGCCAAGTTGAGAGCAGAATGTGTTTCTTAAAGCAGCAATGCTCGTAAACATTGGCCAGCTTGACTCAATGAACGCTGAGGCAACGGTCGTCGAGAAGGACATTGAAAGCAGAACCGGGGATGGGCTGACTGCGATCGAAATGGCTGTGCTTTTCGAACAGCCGGATGCGGTACGATGGCTGATTGAGCATGGTGCGGCTCCCGACGTTGTCTCTTTGAGAGATCTCGATGAGAAGGCCCAGGTGGAGCGACTGATCGAGCACCAGTCACAGGTGCTGAACTGGAAGGCTGGACAGAACGTCGCAACGGCTCTGCATGTTGTTGTCGAGCGCAACGACGAAGAACTGGCTGATTGAATGCTGCGCAGTACGGATGTTGACTTCAGCACTACAGATGTCAGATTCGAATCGTCTGCACTGGAAGGATTAGTCTCTTGGGAAGGACGCGTATGCGAGGTCTACCAAGACGCAGCTCGCCCTAGCCTTTAGCTGTGGAGAAGCTGGACGAAACTTGCCGCCGCGCAGCCCGAAATAACAGGACCTACGCCTTACCTGCGATCGTGAAGTACGAAGTACTTCCCTGCTTACCACGTTCTTGCCGCGTGGCTATTGTCTGGTCTGTCGTCGAGTCTTGCGACGAAACACAAGCGATTGTTGACAAGACAGGGCAAGTCGTCTTCAATCGCAACAAGTATGCGGGAGTATAAATCCAGAGGTCAAGACACCCTCCCAAAAGAATGCGCATCGAAAGTTCTAGATCAATCTGTTCAATTGACACGACGTTCACTGCCCTCAGCTGCCTCCGCCTACTACCGCCTCAAGTGCTAGGTTTTAAGGCGCAGCTATGTCACAACCGCACGACTGGGACTCACTGTATCGCTACACTAGCAGAATCCAGACCGTGATACCCGGCTTCCAGGTCACCCCTAGTACACCTTATTTGGCTGTTGCGCAGCTCTCTACTTTTAAGCTTCCACTACCAGCTTTAGTGTGGCTGGTAAATCTACGGGCTGTGCTTAGTGCTGACTATTTCCATGTTCCAAGACTACGACTACAGACTTATCTGAGAAATGATGCTGGTCATTCCGATAGAAGCCGCTCTTATGCTTCGCAGCAAGTCGCTTCCGACACCAGTTTTGGTTGCATCAATGCAATCATCGGCTATTGCAACACTGTGACCACGCTGGGCAGGTCTCGCTGCAGGTCAATCTTGATCTGATCACGAAGTTTACACCAACAACATGGTATCTTGAAGTCCAATGCGAGTGTGCGATCCCTCTACACCGGTGAGCACTATAGCATGGGCACGCGAAAGCAGTCATTTCGGCTTTTGCACAGCCACCCCTAACTGCCGGCAGAGACTTTTCAGAAAACCAGGAGTGCGGTTTCAACCATGACGACCCCTTGCACGACACATACGAATGTCTCAGTAAATATAGTGACATCGAGCCCATGTCTCGCCTTGGAGATATAAAGCAAGTCAAGTACTGCCCATCCTTCCACTTCAGAACTTTCACTTCAACAAGACACATTGCCAGCTTCGACAAAGACCTTCGTTCCAGTACCAACAGCAAGAACCCAGACATCCATCAAAATGCTTTTCAAAGTCGCTACCGCCGCAGTTGCGCTTTGCGCCGCCTCTGCATCAGCTATTGCTCTCCCACAAAACGCTGGCAACTCTGCCGGATCCAACATGTGCGATGCGTCGACCTTCAACAACGGAGCAGACCTCGACATTCCACAAGCAAACGCTAAAGATTGCACGGATCTCGTTGCGGGCCTTGACACGAGCCAGACGTGGTCGGTGTCAAAGAGCTGGGCTCGTCTGTCAACACAGGGAACATGTAAGCATTGCGATCTCATCTGTTGAACGTGAGTAGTAGCTAACGAAACATTGCAGGTGCTTTCAGCGTTCGTGTCATCGCTGGTTCTAAGGACGGATTGGTTGGTGGTGCCGACTTGGCCGACCTGGTGAACGACTCTGTCAACAACTTCCAGCAGAGCGGCCAAGTCTCTTGCAAGGGTCAGTTCGGCCAGGTCGTGTCTGCGGAGGGTGAGGTTGACTGCAACACTCCATCGGGTGGCTCTCAGGTTAGAGTCGAATGGGTCATTGCTGCTTCTAGCTACAACCCATCGAACTAGACGTTGGCACCACACGTACAGGACATGCACTCGTAGAGGCTTCGGAAGTTCCACAGTCATTGTATAACAAAGCGGAAATCATGTTGCTCAAGCCCAGTCCTATCGCTCTGTTATCCCAGCGAACACCTGTTCATGCAGCGTGCATGTCAATTTGCGTAGCATGCAGATATACAAGAGGAGCATGCAAATGCTTCCTCCAAGATCAGCCTCGCAAGACGTGGTGTGCTCGCATTGGGCAAAGCACCTTGCATCCCTGCACTGAACATCAAGTTGCCTGAATCCTGCGTGGCTCACAGCTCGGAGAGCAGGATTGGGTCAAGCTGGTCTCGCGTAGACTCGCTGGAAACTCTTACCCACAGCTCATAAGTCTCTTCGACCCAGCTTCCATTTTGCTCTTACTTGCAACGTCGCGATCATGTCCGCCATGCGGCCCAGATACTATTTCGTTAGCTTGGATGGCACACTCGACCACAGGGACAGGTCTGGTCGCGCCCTATCCTCTGCTACCAATATACAATGGCTTCATCAACTAGTGAAGAGAAATACGGAGGATGGTGTTCCGGTCCACAAGCTTTATCTTCCAGGCGTTGGCACTGGTGGTGCCGACCGCGAGGACAACAAGGAGGCTATGCTTGGAGCCGGTATGTCAGCATTAAATTTTGCTGCACGGGCTATAGTTCACTGATTGAATGAAGGCATCAAAAATACCATCAAAGACGCCTATCGCTGGCTGTGTGATCATGAATTGAATGACAGAGACAAGATCATCCTAGCAGGTTTCTCCAGAGGTGCACATGCTGCTCGTGTGCTTGCGCTTCTGATCAGCGACCTTGGTTTCCTGCATATGCGTTATATGGAGTATATAGAGATGATCTTCGAACAATGGATCTCTAGCCGCGAGAAAGAGAACGACAGAAGCGCAGACAATGATGTGTCCGCGCTACGAGCACAGTATAGCCAGTGTCTTACAGGTCCAAGGTGGATCCATACATGTGCCGTTTTCGACACCGTCGGGACTATGGGTGTACCCAACCCCGTAGATCGAAATCCGAACAAAAAGCTCGGATTCGCCAGAAAGCGCCTTGGAAATGTGCTTAAAGCTTATCACGCAATGGCACTCGACGAAGACCGTTCACTCTTTCCCGTCAATCTCTGGGAGGATCCCATGCCGGGTGTGGCCGCGCGCCAAAAGGTCAGGCAATACTGGTTCCGTGGTTCTCACAGCGACGTTGGAGGAGGAGATAACAGGTTCCTGTCCAACCTCGCACTTGTATGGATGATCTCAATGATGGAAGATGACCCAGAGTTGGACATTCTATTCGATAACGGGAAGTTGAGCCAAATGATCCGAGCAAATTCCGTGACTGCAGCTGTAACCAATTCACGCACTTGGATGTGGAAGCCGTTGGGCTCGAAGAAACGTCAGCCTGGGCAACGAGATACTGAAAGAGTTCATGTATCAGTTCGCCTCCTGCGGGAGAGGAACATGGTCAGGCGAAGCGAGCATATGAGCGGTCCGTTCGAGAATGGCGATCGTTACTTCTGGGCCTTTGGTCCGAACGCAGCGGACAGACTATGGGAGTCTGACAATGCTCGGGATGGTTACGACTGGCACGACGATAGTTATGTTGCCCATGAGGAGCATCATCTGCGTGACATGGGATTAGTAGATACGAACGGGCCGTCTGTCTAAGAATTGGGTTTGCATCTGGTGTTTCAGCAGCTCAGCGAGTGCTGTACAGGGTTGGAGAGGACAAGCGTGCTGTGTTTTGAAGACAGTATCATGGGAAGCTGGAATTTACGACATGATCGTTGCTTGAGTTCAACATAGGGAATGGACGACGGCACACAGAACTCTATTACTATGTGTTGCGCTACCGATAGTTCCATGCCTTATACTTGCGAAGGTCGCCTCGAAACGCTCAAACCGCAGGAGAGCGAAGAGTATCCTTGAAAACGATATGACCCCAGTGTGCTCGCCAGGCGTTCCTCCTAGAGAAGATGGTGTCCTCATTCTCGGACCAAAGTGGTAATCGATGTTTGACACCCTGAGGAAAACCTGGTTCGACGGCGCCAATGCCATTCTATCTGTACACAGCGAACTCGAGTTGGAGAGAGTGAGTCGGTCGAAACTTACTCGCAGACCAGAATTGCAGTTTCCTCTTCCCCTGGGAGAACTTGCAATGATCGTAGCGCCAACCACAGACCATCGCCTGCAGCTACCGCCGACCTCAGATGTATGCAGTTCTCAACACGAGGAAGAAGTCTCTGGTGTTGTGCACTTCTTCCTCATGGATTGGCACCGCGTTTCGGGAACCATGGCCTTCATGCAGAAGTGAACGTGGCCGAGCTGGTGTGGCTTTGCGACGTGATGAGTATACGTGAAGCAGTCAGTCTGCTGCTTGGTCGATTGAGGGTTTGGCGCATCAGCCTGCCCTCCTGACGAGTCTAGTGTGGCGTGTGTGCTCGAAGAGGACAACGAAATTCCATTCGTAGTTTTCGAGGCGAGCGGGTCTGCAGGTGCGTGCTGCGTGGCTTATAGGCTCGCGTAATACTTAAGAACGAGGCAGGGAATAGATTCGAGTATAGCCGAAAGGCGCGCTATAGTAGGTAGACGATATTATTCTATAAGAACAAGTTGCTTAGTCGACTAATACTAGATAGATCGATAGTCTACGATTTGAACTGCTCTATACTCTAGTTAATAGGCGGTCGTAGGAAGTATAGCGCGTTAAATATAATACTAGAGCTATCGGATAGCGTCTCTATAAGATCTAGCTAACGATAAATACTACTTAGCTAGGTATCTATAGCCTAAATTATACTATACTAGTTATTAGAAAAGGGACGACTTTCTAATTATAAAGTCTATAGATCTATTAACTTCTTTATAGCTACTTATAGAGAATATTATATAAATACTATTTATTAGATAGATAGATAATTCTTATACGCCGGTCTACCTCTTTTAACTAGAGTAAGTAGTACGCTCTATAGGTTTCGGTTAAGGGAAAAGCCTTCGAAAAACTCTTATATATCTCTTTATTTATAGCCTATATAGCTACTTCCTTCGCTTCTATTTTCCTTCGGATAATACTAGGTATCTAGTAAGTCCTTCTCTTACTAGGCTCTATTCTTCCTCTTCTCTCTCTTCTTTTTCTCCTATATCTCTTCTCTTATAAGTAAGAATTAGTCTAGGACCTCTTTTTAGATAAGCTACCTTACTATTATATATAGCTCTCTCTTTATATTAGCTAGATCCTTCTAGTTTATAGATACTTCTATCTAGAATAGCTAGTATTTTCTCTCGTTCTATTTTAGATAGAATATATATATATATTTTAGTATCTTATAACTCTATCTATATTCGTAGTCTAGTATAAAACCTAGGACTCTCCTTCTAGTAAAGTATTATCTTATCCTAATATACTCTATCCTTAAGAGTATAACTATTATACTCTCTAGTCTAGTAAGTCCTTTATATAGAGTTAGTTTAATAGTAGAGAAGATAGTAGTTTTCTATACTAGTAGTTATTCCTCTTCTACTCTTACTCTTCTCTCTTTCTTATTTCTTTCCTACTTTCTATTCTACTAGTATTTAGCCTACTATACCTTACTACCTAGGTATACTTATATCGTTATTTCTTAGCCTTATACTATCTAGAGGATTTCCTTCTATCTAGTTTAAGTTAGTAGTATAGGTTACCTAGCTCTCTTTCCTACTTATACTTATCTTTAGATCTCCCTATACCTATTTTTAATATACTAGTATATAGGTTAGGTATCTTACTTTTTAGATACTTACCTAGCTAGGTCCTAGGTATATAAATAGAGAGGAGTAATATTTGCTTCTCTCTCTAGGACTATAGTTATAACTAACTTATATACTCCTATAATATTCCTTAGAGCCTCTCTCTAGATCTTCTTAATAGGTTTAGTAAGGTTCCTATAGTAGCTTTATATACTCTCTAGGTTAGACTAGACTTAGTAGCTAAAAGTAATAGCTAGTCTTACTACTACTATATAGAGGTACCTTACTTTTTAGAAGAATACTCCCTATATAGACTTATATAGTTTCTAAAGTAATTATATTTAGTAGGCTCCCTTTTCTACTACTTATTTAATATATAGGCTCTATTTAAGTTTAGTATCTACCTATACTCCGAGGAGTCTAAGTAATAGTAGTAGTTCTCTATTAAATCTCTAGATTTAGACTATAGCCTTAAGGTTATACTTCCTACTTCTAGTAAAGTAGATTAGCTAATATTTCTATAGTATAAATTCTACTCTATATCTCCTTACCTATTCTTTATATTTCTAGTAGGCTATCTTAAGTTATCTATAGTTATCCTCTATTAATATACTATATATAAGGATATTAGAGTTATCTATAAATCCTATTACTAAGGTAGTCTCTTTATAGAGTATTAGGAGTAGAGTAGAAGTAAAGAAAAGGAAGAGGATTAGGAATAGAGTAGAGCCTTAGGGAATTCCTATATTTTAGAGCCTTAGTTAGTCTATAAAGTCTCTAAGTCTTAGGTAGGTAGTTCTATCTTAGAGGAATAATTAGATAAAGCTAATAGTATAGTCTAGGAAGCCTTTTATTCTAATATTATAAAGTAGCCTCTAGTAGGAGACCTTATTAAATACCTCTAAGATATCGAAGTAGAGTATAGATACTATAGCTTCTAGCTTAGTTTCCTAGATAGTTTTTACTTACTTAGTAATAAGGTCTAATACTAAGGTAGTAGACCTACTAGGCCTAGTACCTATTTATTCTTCTAGAAGAAGCTTCCTTTCTTTAGTCTTCTTAGATATCCTTTTAGTAACTATAGCTTCTAGGACCTTTACTATTATATTAAGTAGAGTAATAGGTCTATATACTCCTAGCTTTAAGTAGTCTAGCTTCTATAGTTTTCTAAGTACTACTATTATAGAGTACTTAAAGACTTTAGAGTAGTATACTAGCTTTAGGTATATAGTAAAAAGTTTAGCTAGGATTAGAGAAAGTTATTCCTTATACTCTTTTAGTAGGAAGTTTAGTATTTAGTTAGGTCCTAGAGCCTTATTACTAGGTAGTTTCCTAAGGACTTCTTCTACTTTCTTTAGTTAAACTTTAACTTCTATCTAGAATTAAAGTAGTAGTTAGATATATTAGATATTACTTAAGTCTACCTCTCTTAGGTCTAGGAAGAAGTATCTTACTAGGATTATAGCTTTCCTCTTATTAGTATCTCTATTATACTCTATATCGGCTAGGCTTAGGAAGTATAGTAGCTAGTACTCTTAGTTAGCTCCCTTTCTAGCCTATTTAGCTATTTTCTAGATTTTCTTAGAGTCCTCTATAACTTCTTTTATTAGTCTCCTCTAAGCTAGGTTCTGCTCTCTCCTTATAGCCTTACTTCTTATATATAATACCTTAAGGTATAGCTTATAGCTCTATTCTATCTTATAGTTCCTCTATTCTCTTCTCCTTCTTCTTACTAGCTTTATAGCCTCCTTATATTCCTAGATCTATACTATCTTTATATAGCTTAATAGTCTAGCTATTAGAACTATCTCCTCTATAATCCTCTAGATAGAGGATTATATTCTATAGGCTAGTATATCTAGGTATTCTCTTATATTAAGTAGGAGTTAGTTAAGTTAGTTAGTATCTTAGACTATAAGGTCCTAGATTCTATTCTAGTTAGTAGCTTTCTACTACTTTCTCTAGCTTCTTCCTCTTAGCTCTTAGAGGTTAATATAGAGAGTTATTCTAAGAGGGATATAGTTAGAGCTATATATCTCTTCTAGAAGAGCTTTATATTCTTAGATTAGGTTTTAGAAAGAGAGGCTAATAAAGACTAGGTCTAGTATTTAGTAGCTAGCTATATATCTTTCCTATATAATTATTCCTAGCTCTAGAGCTAGCTATAGTTAGGCCTCTATAATTGTTTTAATAAGCTTATCTACTATAGTATATTAGGTTTAAGTTATATTTCCTCTCTATTTTAGATAGTAGAAGTTAAAGTCTCCTACTACTATATAGCTTACTTTTATATCCTCTAGAGTTTATAATAGTACTTCTTAGAGTATAGAGATAGTCCCTTCTTATCTATAGCTTATTAGCTCTAAGAAGTTATAGTAGTTATAGATAGAGATAGTTCCTATAGGCGTCTAGACTTAGATAGTTACTAAGTTACCTATATTATAGAAAAGTAGTTTCTAGCTATTAGTTTTAACTTTATCGGATATAAGTATTACTACTCTTAGGTTCTACTAGAGTAGGAGGACTATAGAGTATCCTTTCTTAGCCTTAGTTCTACTATTTATAGTATTAAGCTATAGTTCTTATAGTACTATTACTATAGCCTCTTCTATAGCTTAGCTATCTAGTAGTAGAGTTTAGGTAGTATTTAACCTATTAATATTATATTAGTAGATTATTAGAGTTTAGCTACTTATAGGATTTATAGAATTCTTAGAAGAGAAGCTTAATTAAGTTAATATCTATATCTTCCTAGTAGGTACTTATTACCTCTTAGGTATCCTTATTCTCCTATATAAAAGAGAAATAGAGCTTGCTTGCTTACCTTCTACTAGCTATTACTACTACTATAGTACCTAGAGGCCTACCTTTATATCTAATATCTCTCTATAGAGGCTTAGCTAGTAGGGCTTTCCTCTTAAGAATTAGAGGTTCTATATTACTATCTCCTTATATTAGGCCTAAGGCTATCTTCTATTACTTTTTAAACTACTCTAAGAATACTTTTGCTTTAGCCTTTATAGTAGCTTTATAGCTATATTAGAGAGAGTATACTTTATAGTCTCCCTTATAGTTATAGTATTTAATTTTCTTCTCCTTATAGCTATCTATCCTATACTTCTCTATATAGTTTCTATATATATCTTCTATAGCCTTATAGTAGGTAGTAATATACCTAAAGCTATTATACTTAAAGTATTATATAATCCTCTACTATAGGTAGTATAGTTCTACTATATACTATATTAACCTAATAGTAATACCTCTCCTATATATTTCCTTTATAGTTTATCTATCCTATACTACTATAACTACTAATAAGAAGTTAGTCTCTTCCCTTACTTTCTAATTCTTAAGCTAAAAGGCCTTCCTAATTTTAAGCTTCTCTAGGAACTAGATAAGGTTATCTTAGTCGAGTTAGACCTAGCTATTTATATCCTCTAGCTTCTAGGATATCCTAATACTATATATAATTACCTAGGTACTTAGTATCTCTACCTAGGCCTCTAGGTATATAGCCTTAAGCTAAAACTAGTCCTTCTCTAGTCTACTTTTCTCTCCTTCTCTATAGAGAATAACTTTAAGGTCTCTACTTAGGAGCTTTTATATAGCCTTAAACTACTATACTCCTAGTTTCCTTCTAAGCTCTTTATAGCTTATCTTCTTTACTATCTCTCTTTCTTCTTAGTTTCCTATTCTTACTAAGATAGTTATAGATACCTAAAGCTAGAGCCTTAGTATTATATATCTAATTTAGGCTATCTAGGCCTATATTTTAGAGGTAGTAGTAGTAGGTATTAGGCAGCTCTAGAGGGTTTTCTAGATAGCTTAAAGAGTCTAGGACTCTTCCTAGCGGAGGGCGAGGTAGAGGAGAGCCTATTAGGCCTATTAGAGAAGAAGAAGAGTTAGAAAGAAAGAAAGAGTTATCTAGATATCGAGGTAACTCTAGATCTATTCTATAAGTATTTTTAGATTCTTTTAGATTATTAGTTTTAGAGTATTAGTATTAGTAGTTATTTTCTAGCCTTATTAGCTAGAGAGAGGTAGTTATAGGTAGATTTAGGCTACCTAGGAGTTAGAGTCGTAACTTCCTCCTTCTAGGCTCTCTTCTCTACTCGTAGCGTTATAGTATCGGTCGGAGAGTATTATCGCGTATTAGGAGGCCTCGAGGCCTCCCGCCGTCGTCGTCGTCGCCTACTAGAGCGTATTTATTTTTTAATAAGAGTATATAATATACTATTTATTACTCTCTTATTATATTATACTATACTAACTAATAACGCTAATTATACCTAAATCTATTTATAAAAGTATTTAATAAAGTAGTAGCTACCTTTTAAGTTAAGAACCGAAGCTCTATAGTAGTAAGTTTAGATTTATAATTACTCGAGTTATTAGATTCGCTTATATTAGATTAGTAAGGCTTACTACTAAATATACTTAATATATAAAGACTTTACTAGCTTATAGTTAAGTATTTATAAATATAAGCTATTTACTATATTACTAAGAATATAACGATCGAAAAAGTTAGTTCTTCTTTATACTATAAGTCGAGAATAGGCTTTAAGCTTTATAGAATATTTTAGTTCTTATAAATAATAATATCGAAGTAGCTTTATATAGCTACTAATCGTAAAGCTATATATATAGAATTATTTAAATAGAATATACTAGTTCGATACTTCTAGAGATCTAAATAATATACTATTAAGCTTCTATATAGTATATCTTAAAAGTCTATTCTTTATATTTAGAATCTAAGTAGTAAGATCTCGATACTTAGAGTTAGATAGAAGTAGCGCTTCCTTTAGCTCTAAGTAATACCTTACTATATAGTATCTCGCTACTTAGCTTAATTAGCTATATTAACTCTATTATATTATTATAATCTACTACTTATCTTTTAGTTCTAGGAGTATCGTTATTATATATTATACGTTTATACCTATCTATACTACTTATCGTACGCTACTTATTATATTTCTACTTATTATACGCTATTTATTATATTACTACTTATTATATTACTACTTATCGTATACTACTTATCGTATTACTACTCGTTATACGCTACTTATTATATTCCTACTTATTATATTTCTACTTATCGTACGCTACTTATTATATACTACTTATTATATTACTACTTTATATACTATATATTATATATTATATATTATATATCGCCTACTCTATATAAAACCTCTATATACTATCGGGATACTTTCGCTACTATCGAAGCGGATATTATCCGCTTACTAAGCTCTCTATAAACTAGATATCTTTACTTTAAAGCCTATCTAAGAATATAGTATTAATTACTATAGTAGACTATATATATATCTAGATAAATAACTAGAAACTCTATTAGTAGAGTTTATAGTCTTATTCTTATTAAGTCTATTAGTCTACTAACGATAATATAATTAATCTTACTAAAAATAATAATAAAGTAGTTAAGTAGAGATCTCGGTAAGTTATAGCTTCTAAAGCTAAGAAAAATAAAGAAGTCTATTTTAGAATATTAGATACTAATTATAATATTTTCTATATTCTCCGATTTATAATACTAACTAGCTCTACTATAATAGTAGTAACCTATTTATCGAATAAATTATCTATAGCTTTAGAAGAGAAAGTATCTTTAGTAAAGTTTTAAATAAAATAATAATTAACTACCTACTCTATTATATTTATAATAAAAGTAGTATACTTACTCTATAGTTCTATTAGTAAAATATAAGAATATTTTAGGTAGATTATATATTTTATAGAGAGCTAAGAGATAGTCTAGAGCGTTCTTAGAAGTACTATAAATATTATTATTTAAACTAAAATATATACTTAATACTATAATATATATATTATAGTCTAAATATAATAAAGTCTTAGTCGTAGTAAGTTCTTTATCGAGCTTATAGTTAGCTAGCTTCGTTATATTAGCTAGGTATAATAGATTATATATAGTATTCGAATAATTCTTATTATCTATAAACTAATAAAGCTAGCTCTAAGCCGACTCGAAATAGTACTATAGATTATTATTTATAGAGTCTAGAATCTTATTAATAAGATTAGATAGAGCTATTATATAGATAACCTCTTTTATAAAGCTAGTATAAGTACTTTTAACTCGAATAATATACTATTTAGCTAGCTTTTTCTATAGCTTAGATTACTTATAGAAAGTATTCTAAACTAGTAGTATACTTAGTATTCTAGGAAGTTTAGAGCTATATATATACTTATATAGCTTTATAATCTAATTAATAGTTTTCTTATAATTTATATTACTCTTTCTTTTCTCGATACTATTAGCTTTACTCTAGTTATACTTACTTAAAGTATCTATACTAGAAGTAACTCTATTCTAGGCGAAGTAGTACTTATATTTAAATACTCTAATCTAGGTAGCGAAGTAGTTCTAGAGATCGGCGATAATTATAGAAAGATATCTTAGTTTAATTTCCGAAGTATTTATAATATTTAAGTAAAAGAACTCGTTATAGAAGTTTCTAGCTACTATATTATATATAATATTAAAAACCTTAAAGCTAATATCTCTAAGGATCTTTTACTATTAATTAGAATCTATATATTTACTTCCGAGCTCTTATAGTTTATTTATAGTCTTCCTAAGTAGTTTTATAATCTTATTTTATAGTTTAGGAAGGTCGCGCTTATATTACTCGACTTTTAATCTAGATACTTAATTATAAAGAGTAGTAATTTCTTTTCTATTAGAAGGAATACTCTTCTAGTAACTAGAGCTAGTAAAAACCTACTCTTAATAGTAGTATAACTTAAAGTCTTTCTTACTACTAGTAATAGGCTAGTTTATAACTATATACTAGCTAAGCTAAAGTAAAATACTTTTATTTATAAAGAGGTCGAGATATAATTACTTTTACTTCGAACTTAATATTAGTCTATCTAGCTTTATAATAATTCTAAAAGTATAAGCTTCTATTAGATTATACTAGTAGTAGATTATTAAGATCTTATATATAGCTAGATCGATAGTAATAGGTATTACTATAAGAATAATTACGCGATTATTAGTAAGGACCTTAGTATATAGATCTCTAATAAACTTAAAGTCGTTTTTAGTATAAATATCTATAGTTATATAGATTAGGCCTAGTAAATCGAGTAGTAAGAAATAACTATATATCGGGCCTATAATCTTAATATATAGTCTATATATCGAAAAAGTATTATAGCTATTACTTAATTTCTTTAAGTCTATCTATAAAGTTACTTTATTAATTAGTTACTAGAAGTCTTTAAAATCTATAAGCTTCTTATCGAACTTTATAAGCTTCTTATATTCTACTAGAGTACTCTTTAGACTAGGTATAATTTTAACTATAACCGATTTAAAATCTATATTATATAAAGTAATCTAAGTAGCGAATTATATATAAATACTCTTAGCTTATAGAAATAGAACTTAGGTTAGTCTAGTAAGTAGTAAACTCTTACTAGCTAACTAATTACTATATATAATAATCTCTAGTAGCTTTAGTAGATCCTCTAAGCTATAGGTCTAAAGCTCGTTTATAACTTTAAAGCTTTTATATATATTTTTACTTTAAAGTCTATTTAGAAAAATAGTATCGATTACTATAGCTAATTCGTTATTAGCCTCTTCTTTATAAGCGCTATACGTCTTACTATATACTATTTAAGTAAGGCTAGATAATATTATATATACTACTAGATTATATATTACTATATTAGTAGATAAAAAACTAAAGAAAAGTTACTTTAGAGTCGAAATAAACTATAATCGATAGGTTATTAAAGAAATTCGAGTAAATATAAATAGTAGAAACTATTTTATATACTAGATAGTTAGCTATAACGAAGTAAGTAAACTATTATTAAGTAAAGTTTTTAGCTTTACTAGCCTACTATACTTCTTATATAATAGATAATAGTTTATATTATATAGCTTCTTCTTTCTATATCTCTTATCTACTTTACTACTATCTCTTATATTCTCTAGTAATCGGCGAGCTATCTACTTAAAGTATATTTATATAGTTAAACGACTAGAAACTCTAACGATAGAGTTTATAGTCTTACTATAGCTAAATCTACTTATCTAAAGTATAGATAGTTATATTACTTAAATATAATATCTATTTATTAATATTCTCTATATCTAGATCTACTACTTTTAGACTATAGTTATAGTATATATCTCTAGCTTCTAAAGCTCTTTATATAGTTATAAGTACTTTATATATTATAGTACTACTATATTAAATAGCTCTAGTTACTACTTTACTTTCTATATTATTTTAGTTACTCTTATTAATACTAGATATCTACTTTTATATTACTATATAGCGCCTCTTTATATTACTTCTCTTTTATATTTTAGTTTATATAGTAAGTAATTAAGTTATAAGCCTACGAAGTCCTATTATATACCTCTACGTAGTCGTAGGTAGAAACAGATAGCTTCGGCTATACTAGTAAAGTATAGGGCGGCTAGATACTTATAGAGGTAGGAAGAAAGTAATAAAAAAGAAGAAAGTCTAGAAATTTATAGAAGTATATACTAGGCGAACTCTAACGAATACTATAAACTAGAGCTAGCGTAGCTAGAACTAATATAAGATCTAGTACTAAGAGACTAGACTAGAATCTCTAGATAGTAAATTCTATCCTAGACTTAGGAGCTAGAGTAGTAACCTAGTACTAAAATAAGCTAAAAAGGAGGAAGGAGTATACTATAATTAAAGCTTTAAAGTAAAGTAGAAAGAGTAGAGAGGAGTATAAGATAAAATAGCTAAAACTATAAGGAAAACGTTCTAGTCTAGGTAGAAGGCAGGATAATAAGCTAAATAAGAGGCCTAGAAACCTCTTAGAAAGTACTTTAGAAAGAAAGGAGGATATACCTCTATATACTAGTATATACCTCTAGTACTACTAGGTTAACTACTTATTCTAAGGGATTAGGTACCTTGTCTATAGAGCCTATTTATAGGTCCTATAGCAGAATTAGGTAATAACTAGTAGAACTATAGAAATAGAGATATTTATCTAAGGTCTAGCTCTTCTAGATACCTTATAACTAACTCTAAAGGTAGAGTATCTAATAAAAGTAACTCTTATTCTATACTTAAAGCTACCTATAACAGAAGGGCTAGTTTAGAATACTACTACTTAATATAATTTCTATAAATATAGGTTATATAACTTAGATACTAAGTAAGGTAGAAAGTTTAGAGTAGGATCTTAATATTAGAGAGAGCTCCTACTATAGACTAGTAAGAAAGAGTTAGATATAAGATTAATATAGATACTAGCGTAGAGACTAAGACTATATATATAGGCTTAAGTCTCTAAGCTAGTAGGTAAGAGGATTAGGCTTCTAAGTACTAATAATATAAGAAATAACTAAAGAGAACTATATTATAAAGGAACTAAACTATTAAAATAATATAAATTATCCTAAGGAGAATAGAGAACTATAGAAGCGGTAGGCTATATAGAGCTTACTATAAAATATAAGAATATAAGGAGGTTTTTATACCGGAGTACTAGTACGAGAGCTTTTCTACCTACGAAATATATAGAGCGTACTACTTACTCTAGTTAAAAGAGGTAGACTAGCGTATAAGAATTATATATATATAATTAAGTTATAAGTATAATCTATATAGTCTATAATACTTTTAATTCTAGCTAATTCTCTTCTAGATCTAGAAAGAATACTTCTACTATTCGGTAGCTTTCTATACTCTCGGTCCTTATATTTAGTAAAGTAATATCTAAATTAATAATATATTTTAACTTTAGTACTCTACTATAATTCTATTATTACTAAACTAGATCTAGTTTTTAGAACTAAGTATATATCTAACTAGTTTCTATTTCTTTAAGTATATACTTTTACTTATAATTTACTATAATCTAGAATAGTAGTTACTTTAGTACTATAGCTAGTAAGTTATACTTTAGTCTATTTTTTAGTCGAAGTTTATCGAACTAGTTCTCTTTCTATACTTTCTCGATAATCTATAAGCTACTTCTTTATATAGTATCTATAGATTTACCTATTCTAATATTAATCTATATAATTATATTCTAGTCTATATTCTCTAGCTATACTTCGCTTATATATATCTCTAGATTCTTATATATTTTCTAAATCTAGTATATCTCTATATACTACTATAGAAGTACTATTTATAAGCCTATATTTTCGCTATAGTTAGCGAGTAATTCGAGTACTTCTTAGATAATATCTACTAGTATCTAGTCTTATTATAAGTTCTAAATATATTCTAATATAGATAGTCTCTTAGTATTAAAGTATAGCTAGAAGAGTTAGTAGTTTATCTTATTATTAGATATAATATCTAGCCGACTCGGAATATTATAGCTAGTTATAGTATTAAATTACTCTATCTATAAGTATATTATATTCTAGTCTATATTAGTCTATAGATATACTATTACTCTCGATAAGTATTCTTAATAATATAATTATAGTATACTAGTAAAGTAGAATATATTATACTCGAGAACTTATATTAGATATTAGGCTATAATTAGTTAGTATATCGATATATCGTTCTAGTATTTATAGTATAATATTTCTTTCTAAGAAGTAGATATTATTTTATTACTATAATATAATCTAGATCTACTCTACTATTATTTCGATATAATATATATATAGACGACTTAGTTAAGCTATTTAATCGAATCTTCGAGTAGTATATATATAATACTATTCTTATCTATTAGAAATATATCTATACTATATCTCTTATAATAGTTCTAATATATCTTTATAAGAACTACTTAAGTATTATAGTATTTAAGCGAAAGACTCTTAGTAAAATAGTAAATACGATACTCTAGTTAGCTTAGTAGGTCGAGGATATTAATTAGCTTACTCTAATAGCTAAACTAATACTTATAATTCGAGTTATAACTAGCTTTACTTATTTAATAATTAATAAATAGAGTCGAGAATATAGCTATTTTAGTAGTATCTAGAAGATAATAGATATCTATTTATATATCTATTATTAGTAGAAGAGTATATAGAGTAGAAGTAGTATAAAGTAGATATAGAAAAAGTATACTTCTAGGAAGTCTTATTAGTATAGTATATAGTATTAAAAGTAGTTTAAAGTAGCGCTCTAGAAGAAGTATATCGAAGTTAGTTATAGAAGTTATATATCTATATTTCGAGTAACTACTTCTACTTTAGTTATAGTATTTATAGAAGTAGAGATTAGGTTACTTAAAGCTATAAATAAACTATATTTAGGATCCGAGTAGTAAGACCTCGATACTTAGAGTTTAGTAGGCGTAGCGCTTCCTCCGGCTCTAGGCAATATCTCGCTATATAGTACCTCGCTACTTAGCTTAATTAGCTATATTAACTCGTTATATACCGCGCGTTTATACTCGTCGTATATCGCTATATATTCGTATATTATATATTCGCTCGTTATATATTATCGTATATTCGCTCGTCGTATACTACTTATCGTATACTACTCGTCGTATACTACTTATTATATACTACTCGTCGTACGTCGTATATTATACGTCGCCTACTCTATATAAAACCTCTATACGCTATCGGGATACTTTCGCTACTATCGAAGCGGATATTATCCGCTTACTAAGCTCTCTAAAAACTAGATATCTTCGCTTTAAAGCCTATCTAAGAATATAGTATCGATTACTATAGTAGACTATATAGATACCTAAGTAAATAACTAGAAACTCTATTAGTAGAGTTTATAGTCTTATTCTTATTAAGTCTATTAGTCTACTAACGATAATACGATTAATCTTACTAAAGATAATAATAAAGTAGTTAAGTAGAGATCTCGGTAAGTTATAGTCTCTAAAGCTAAGGAAAATAAAGAAGTCTATCTTAGAATATTAGATACTAATTATAATATTTTCCGCGTTCTTCGATTTATAACGCTAACTAGCTCTACTATAATAGTAGTAACCTACTCGTCGGACAAATTATCTATAGCTTTAGAAGAGAAAGTATCTTTAGTAAAGTCTCGAATAAAATAATAATTAACTACCTACTCTATTACGTTTATAATAAAAGTAGTACGCTTGCTCTATAGTCCTATTAGCAAAATATAAGGATATTTTAAGTAGATTATATACCTTATAGAGAGCTAAGAGATAGTCTAGAGTATTCTTAGAAGTACTATAGACGTTATTATTTAAACCGAGATATATACTTAATACTATAATATATATATTATAGTCTAAATATAATAAAGTCTCGGTCGTAGTAAGTTCTTTATCGAGCTTATAGTTAGCTAGCTTCGTTATATTAGCTAGATACGATAGATTATATATAGTATTCGAGTAATTCTTATTATTTATAAGCCGATAAAGCTAGCTCTAAGCCGACTCGAAATAGCGCTATAGATCGTTATCTATAGAGTCTAGGATCTTATTAATAAGATCGAGTAGAGCTATTATATAGATAACCTCCTTTATAAGGCTAGTATAAGCGCTTTCGACTCGGATAATATACTATTTAGCTAGCCTCTCCTATAGCTTAGATTACTTATAGAAGGTATTCTAAACTAGTAGTACGCTTAGTATTCTAAGAAGTTTAGAGCCGCGCGTACGCTTATATAGCTTCGTAATCTAATTAATAGCTTCCTTACGATCTATATTACTCTTCCTCTTCTCGATACTATTAGCTTTACTCTAGTCGTACTTACTTAAAGTATTTATACTAGAAGTAACTCTATTCTAGGCGAAGTAGTACTTATATCTAAATACTCTAATCTAGGTAGCGAAGCGGTCCTAGAGGTCGGTAATAACTATAGAAAGATATCTTAGTTTAATTTCTAAAGTACTTATAATATTTAGGTAAAAGAACTCGTTATAGAAGTTTCTAGCTACTACGTTACGTACGATATTAAAAACCTTAAAGCTAACGTCTCTAAGAATCTTTTGCTATTAATTAGGATCTATATACTTACCTCCGAGCTCTTATAGCTTATCTATAGTCTTCCTAAGTAGTTTTATAATCTTATTTCGTAGTTTAGGAAGGTCGCGCTTATATTACTCGACTCTTAATCTAGATACTCGATTATAAAGGGTAGTAATCTCTTTTCTATTAGAGGAAATACTCTCCTAGCGACTAGAGCTAGTAAAAATCTACTCTTAATAGTAGCGTAGCTTAAAGTCTTCCTTACTACTAGCGATAGGCTAGTTTATAACTATATACTAGCCGAGCTAAAGTAAAATACCTTTATTTACGAAGAGGTCGAGATATAATTACTTTTACTTCGAACTCGATATTAGTCTATCTAGCTTTATAATAATTCCGAGAGTATAAGCTCCTATTAGATTATACTAGTAGTAGATTATTAAGATCTTATATATAGCTAGATCGATAGTAGTAGGTATTACTACGAGAATAATTACGTAATTATTAGTAAGAACCTCGGTATATAGATCTCTAATAAACTTAAAGTTATCTTTAATATAAATATCTATAGTTATATAGATTAGGCCTAGCAAATCGAGTAGTAAGAAATAACTACGCGTCGGGCCTATAATCTTAACGTATAGTCTATATACCGAAAAAGTATTATAGCCGTCGTCTAATTTCTTTAAGCCTATCTATAAGGTCGCTTTATCGATTAGTTACTAGAAGTCTTTAAAATCTATAAGCTTCTTATCGAACTTTATAAGCTTCTTATATTCTACTAGAGTACTCTTTAGGCTAGGTATAATTTTAACTATAACCGATTTAAAATCTATATTATATAAAGTAATCTAAGTAGCGAATTATATATAAATACTTTTAGCTTATAGAAATAGGACTTAGGTTAGTCTAGTAAGTAGTAAACTCTTACTAGCTAACTAATTACTATATACGATAATCTCTAGTAGCTTTAGTAGATTCTCTAAGCTATAGGTCTAAAGCTCGTTTACGACTTTAAGACTTTTATATATATCTTCGCTTTAAAGTCTATCTAGAAAGATAGTATCGATTACTATAGCTAATTCGTTATTAGCCTCTTCTTTACGAGCGCTATACGTCTTACTATATACTATTTAAGCGAGGCCGGATAACGTTATATACGCTACTAGATTATATATTACTATATTAGTAGGTAAGAGACTAAAGAAGAGTCGCTTTAGAGTTAAAATAAACTATAATCGATAGGTTATTAAAGAAATTCGAGTAGATATAGATAGTAGAAGCTATTTTATATACTAGGTAGTTAGCTACGACGAAGTAAGTAAACTATTATTAAGTAAAGCCTTTAGCTTTACTAGCCTACTACGCTTCTTATATAACGGATAATAGTCTATATTATATAGCTTTTTCTTCCTATACTTCTTATCTATCTTACTACTATCTCTTATATTCTCTAGTAATTAGTAAGCTATCTACTCGAAGCGTATTCGCGTAGTTAAATAACTAGAAACTCTAACGATAGAGTTTATAGTCTTACTATAGCTAAATCTACTTATCTAAAGTATAAATAGTTATATTATCTAGATATAATATCTATTTATCGATATCCTCTATATCTAGGTCTACTACTTTTAGACTATAGTTATAGTATATATCTCTAGCCTCTAAGGCTCTTTATATAGTTATAAGTACCTTATATATCGTAGCGCTACTATATTAAATAGCTCTAGTTACTACTTTACTTTCTATATCGTCTCGGTTACTCTTATCGATACTAGGCGTCTACTCTTATATTACTATATAGCGCCTCTTCGTATTACCTCTCTTTTATACTTTAGTTTATATAGTAGGTAATTAGGTCGTAGGTACGATCTATATAGCCTATAATACTTTTAATTCTAGCCGATCCTCTTCTAGGTCTAGAAAGAATACTTCTACTATTCGGTAGCCTTCTATACTCTTAGTCCTTATATTTAGCGAAGCGATATCTAAATTAATAATATATTTTAATTTTAGTACTCTACTATAATTCTATTATTACTAAACTAGATCTAGTCTTTAGAACCGAGCGCGTACCTAACTAGCCTCTACCTCTTCGAGTATATACTTTTACTTATAATTTACTACGATCTAGAATAGTAGTCGCTTTAGCGCTATAGCTAGCGAGTTATATCTTAGTCTATTCTCTAGTTAAAGTTTATCGAACTAGTTCTCTCTCTATACTTTCTCGATAATCTATAGGCTACCTCTTTATATAATATCTATAGATTTACCTATTCTAATATTTACCTATACGATTATATTCTAGTCTATATTCCCTAGCTATACCTCGCTTATATATATCTCTAGATTCTTATATATTTTCTAAATCTAGTATATCTCTATATACTACTATAGAAGCGCTATCTATAGGCCTATATTTTCGCTATAGTCGGCAAGTAATTCGAGTACTTCTTAGATAATATCTACTAGTATCTAGCCTTATTATAGGTTCTAAATACGTTCTAATATAGATAGTCTCTTAATATCGAAGTATAGCTAGAAGAGTTAGTAGTTTATCTCGTTATCGGATATAACGTTTAGCCGACTTAGAATATTATAGCTAGTTATAGTATTAAATCGCTCTATCTATAAGTATATCGTATTCTAGTCTATATTAGTCTATAGATATACTATTACTCTCGATAAGTATTCTCGACGATACGATTATAGTATACTAGTAAAGTAGGATATATTATACTTAAGAACTTATATTAGATATCGGGCTATAATTAGTTAGTATATCGACGTATCGTCCTAGCGTTTATAGTATAATATCTCTTTCTAAGAGATAGATATTATTCTATTACTATAATACGACCTAGACCTACTCTACTATTATTTCGATATAATATATATATAGACGACTCGGTTAAGCTATTTAATCGAATCTTCGAGTAGTATATATATAATACTATTCTTATCTATTAGAAATATATCTATACTATATCTTCTATAATAGTTCTAATATATCTTCGTAAGAACTACTTAAGTATTATAGCGCCTAAGCGAAAGACCTTTAGCGAAATAGTAAACGCGATACCTTAGTTAGCTTAGTAGGTCGAGGATATTAATTAGCCTACTCTAATAGCCGAACTAATACTTATAATTCGAGTCGTAACTAGCTTCGCTTATTTAGTAGTTAACGAATAGAGTCGAGAATATAGCTACCTTAGTAGTACCTAGAAGACGATAGACATCTATTTATATACCTATTATTAGTAGAAGAGTATATAGAGTAGAAGTAGTACGAAGCGGATATAGGAAAAGTACGCTCCTAGGAAGTCTTATCGATATAGCGTATAGTATTAAAAGTAGTTTAGAGTAGCGCTCTAGAAGAGATATATCGAGATTAGTTATAGAGGTTATATATCTATACTTCGAGTAACTACTTCTACTTCGGTTATAGTATTTATAGAGGTAGAGATTAGGTCGCTTAAAGCTATAGACGAACTTATCGATATAGGTAATACTATTATCGGTTCGGATAGTAATTATATATCGTTATCGGTACTATAGGCGCGTTAGTTAACGATTAATACCTACCTCGCCTAGCTATCGAAAGCTAATATCTCTTCTACTATAGTACTTCTTTCTAAAAATAGTAATACTATTCTCGAGGCTTTTATTATATATATACTCGACGTAGTAACTATAGTATATAAGGTTACTATAATCTAGGAAGGCATTTTATAGCTATATATAATAGAGCTCGGTATATTCGATAGTATTAAGTCCTAGCGCGTCCTCTTCTATCTAGAACTAAGTAACGCTACTTACTATAAATACTTCTATATACTCTAGTAACTAGTATATTATTATAGTCGAGTCGCTACGGCACTAGACCTATACTTTAATACTAAATATAATCCTTAGTATAGATTTATAGTATAGTATAGCTACGTATAGTAGGATACTATATTATCTCTATTAGATAAAGATAGCGCTCTTTATAATAATACCGGACCTAGAGCTATAGAGTTATACTATACTATTATTTTATTTATCTTATCTCTTACTATATAGAAAATACCGTACTATCTATTCTAGTCGCCTCTCGTTAGTTTCGCGGCTATATTTAGTATTACTTTAGAGACTAGTACCTAGATAGAAGCTCGTAACTATAGTAGTACGCTAGGTAGACTAGTCTAGGCTATATAAGTTCTAATCTATTAGGATATAGTAAAGGTAGCTAGCGATAGACCGGCCGGTATATTATATAAACTTCGGGAGCGTCGTATATATATACTTAATATAGCCGAGTAGAACGCTATATCGGAGGTACTACGTTAGAGAGGCTACTTAATATAAGTTAGTAGGGAGGTAGTAGCCTAGTATTATATAATATAGAACGATAACTATACTACTCTTATATACGCTAGTATAGAGTATTAGATAAGCTATTTCCGGACTCTTATAAAAAGCGAATTCCGGAGGTATTTATAGCTACTCTACGACGAACTTTTAATAGATATAGTATATATACGGCTATAGCCTATATACTTATATAATATAGACGCAAATTCGTAGCCTAGATTTAGCTTTATAAAATATACTACTAACCTTCTCTTACTCGCTAGTATAGGCGAGCTCGTACTAGATAAAATTATATCGATCTCTACTATAGCTAACGTATTCCTCTATAACGTAGAAGAGATAATACTCCGCTAGTAGTATACTATACTATATTCGTATAAGGTAAGCGCCTAGGCCTTCTTATAGAGTATAGCTATCCTATTATACGTTACTAGTAGGTAGCCGGTATAATAAACTAAATTCTTATATATAATATAGTATAATACTAATATAAACCGAAATATCTCTCTTATAAATAGTCGGGTTATAATATATCTACGCTATTATAAAGGCTAGGTAATTACTAGGCGCTCGAAGTATAATATCCGTTTCGTCCCTTCTACGCTAGCGTATCTACTTATCGACTATATTATATACGTTCTTCCTATACGTTAGAAGGCGCTATAGGAGCTATTCCTAGAATATAAGCTATCTTCTTATTTATTTAAGTCTTATAGGAAACTATAGGATAGTAAAAGCCTCTTACGTTCCTTAGAAGCTATCTCTACTTAGTACTATATTCCTATACTAAAGATCGCTAACTAGCGATAGCTTATAGTTACTATTATAAAGTCTCTTTTAGCTATAGATATAATCTATTTCGATATATCTACTAATATCGATAACGACTAAGAATATAATACCGATAGCGATACGTTCGCTCTTACTATATAGTATAACTATATAATCTTTATAGTTAATTATTTATATACTAATTAAACTAAAGCCGCTAATATCTAGAATAGGCTAATTAGTATAGGTCGATAGGCGTCTAAAATCTAGTATATATTATAGAGCGTAGATTAGTTATTCGAATAGAGTATAGGTAACGATCGTTACTCTATTAATACCGAGGCTTAATCCGATATAGTCCGGCGGTTAAATACTTATCGTAGGTATAGGCGTATTATATCTAGTAGCGATATCCTTCTAGATATTAGTCGGAGGCTTACTAGCTAGCGCGACTTCGAATAGCAATCCTAATATTAGCTATAGATACTCGAGGCTATTATATCCGGCCGTAAGAAAGTAGTTATAATTATAGCGACTAGAGTAGGGAAGTTACTTCTCTTTATACTTTCTTACTTTCTTCTTATAGCTACTATTATAATTATAATCCTTCCGCTTATATCTCTATAAGTAGATATAGTATAGAGGCTATAGAAGTATAGATTATTATATATAGAATAGTCGATAAGCTAGAGGCCTAACTATCTACTAGTACTCGTTAGCGCTAAGATAGCTACGTCTCCCGACTTCCTTAAGTATATCTAGTACCTTATCGCTAATAATCGCTTAGACTATATTATAATAGACGAATATTACCTTATAGTAGTCGCTATATATTATCGCAAATACGTCCTATAACTACTATAGATCTAGGTAGTATAGACGTAGTTCGTTTACTTTACTATATCGCTACTACTAATAATAGAGTAGAAGTTTAAGTAGTAGAACTTTCTAAAGGACTCTTTAATTCTCTATACGTCTATAAACTACCTAAATATTCGGTATACTATACGAACGAGACTAGCTAGAAGTCCTCGAGACGACTCGGATAATAAACTCGACTAGTTATAAAATATTATCTAGAAGTATATATATTCTCTATATACGTTTATAGCTAGGAAGGATAAAGTAATTATATATATAAATTACTACTCGTAGGCTATATATATTACGTCTTAGTTCGAGTACTACTTATATATATCCGAGTCTAGCTCGCCTAAGAAGAAAGCTAATATTATTAACTATTAGCTTATAGATAATAGGTCTAGACTATTAATTATAATATAGGCGCTAGCTAAGAGCTTCGATTATCTCTATATATATATTATTATCTATTTTAGGAAGATTAACTTATTATTACGTTTTAGTTAGAAGACTAGCCGAGCTAGGTAAGATAGTATACTTACGACGAGCGTTATACTACTTCCTACTCTATAGTAGCCTTCTTCTACTATCGTAGTCGGCGACGATTATAACTACGTACCCGACTATATAAACCTCTCGCTCTAACCTTAATATAAAGCCTAAGTAATCGACGCGTTTCTATCTAGATATATCTATTATTATAGTATATTAAGTATCTATCTCGATAGCTCTATTATATCTTATATATATTCCGGTCCTAACGACGCGCTATATAGTATATATATATATACTATAAGCGACGATATAATAGACGTCTCCGATCCTACTAACGACTCTCTACTATATAGAAATATAGAGGAAATAGTCCGATAGCTTACTATAGACGCTACTTTAATTAAATAGTATTAGATCTACCTCGCTATATACGTTAGGCGATATACGTACTATATAGTCTATAGCGTCGACGCTAAATATAATTTTAAGTATTATACTAACTTCGGTATAGTTCTAGATATCCGAAAGTATACTAACTATTACTATAATAGTATCTATCTCGTACTATACTCCTATTACTTCTACTACTTATAGCTCTAGCCTATCGTCTATAAGTTATACTTATAGACTAGCCTAACGTATCGTTTCTATAATATTATATTTCCTATATATATTACTATATTCTAAACCTAGCGCCTATAGTTACTCTCTACTTTTATCTATACTTCTACTAATTTAGACTAGTATTTCGACTAGATTTATACGAAGGTTCTCTTCGGAGGTAGAGATACTATCTAAGGCGTTATCGTCGTTACCTTTACTCTCGTAGAGCTTTTTAAACGATCCGACTATATAATACTAAATATAATCGACGAATATAATAGACTAGGAACTACGATAGAGATATAATTACTAATATTCGACTAAGGTTTAGAGTTATAAAACCGACTAGCGACCGAAATCGACTAGAAACTCTATTATTAGAGTTTAGTTTCCGAGTAACGAGCGAGTATTCTACCGATAGGATATCTAGTTAATTTATATTATATAGGCCTAGTTTCGCTTTATAAATATAGTTATATACTATCCTCGTAGCCTATAGTACTCGATATACTACTATAGCTCTCTATAGTATATATAATATTTCTATAGTAGTAACTAGAAACTCTATTAATAGGGAATATTAGTTATCTAGGTACCTTTCGGCCTAACTTTAGTTATAGTTATAATAGCTTTATAGCTTTATTTTCTAGGTAGCTATAGTAGCTATATCGCTCTAATTAGCCCGTAGTAGAAGCTATAGTATATACGAGTAGCTTCTAGATATAGAGTAGAGCTATTAGCGATTCTAATTAGTAGATAGTATATACTAATATATATACTAGACGCGAGTAAATAAAATTTGTTTACTTACTACTAGTAGCGCGTACGCCCTTCTATAGTATAAATACTCGCTATCGCTACTTCTAAACTTTTCTACTTATATTAACTTCTACCGCTCTAGTACCTACGTCGTCCTCCTTCTTTAATTAGAAAACTCTACTAGTAGACTTTTTAGTTATTTTATCTATTAAAATTCTACGATTCTAATCGAGTTAGATTTATAGTTATAGCTCGAGGTAGGAAGTATACGCTTTCCTAGAACTAGCTAGAAACGCTAGGCTCGATCCTAAAGAAGTCGAGAGTAAAAGTAATACCTAGTAGATTAAAAGCGAAAGTAACTCCTAGCTAACTAGGCGCTAAAGAGTTAAATATAGAAGAGCTAGCTCTACTAGAGATAGAGCGCGCTATAAAGTAATACTAATACTATCTCGACGATCTAGTAGTATAGGCCTACTCTAATCTCGGTACTATATACTTATTACTAACTACTAAAGATCTCGGTATCTAGGTCGCTAATATTACTAAAGCTATACTAACTAATAATAAGTCGGTACCGATTTTATACTTCCGGATATATATCTAAAAGGCTTTTAGAGATTTACTTACGACTTTTATCTAGCTACTAGAGAAGCTATAAAAAGTAATACTAATAGTAGGCCTAAGTAAACTAGGCTTAAGTACCTACTATCTATTTCTTATTTTATTATATTTGCTCTATTCCTCTATACTAAGGAATATAGTTCCTTCTCTTTTATTATTACTCTATAGCTATACGAATTAGATTAAAACGACTAAAAATCCTATCGATAGAGTTTCTAACTAAAAACTCTAATAGTAGAGTTTCTAGTTACTTTCTTCTATTTATATATCTAATTCCTCTATATAGAACTAATTTCTTTTTAGTATTTCGATTTAATATAGAAGGATAAGAGTAAGCTTATATATAGTAATATATTAAAGTCTAAAACTATTATCTAATAGTTAGTTAAGAATAAGGACTCTATTACTTCTCTTACTTCTAAGTATATCGCTCTCGGCGCTATCGCCGATAATAATATTATACTATATAACTAGCTAAATAACTATACTCGTACTATCTAGTACTACTACGTATTCGTATACGAAGTACTAGATATTATAGAACGCTTAAAGAATAACTCTAATAAAATAGTTAAAAACTCTCCTACTACTAATTTATATTATAGTATACTAGTACTACCTAGAAGGTCCGCTATACTAGTTTATTATCTATCGAATATTTTCTCTAGCTTTTATAGAAAGAACCTATACTATATTCTCTATCTCTTTATATAGTATAATAGATATTAAGTAACTAAAGCTAGAGAGAGTAAGACTTTAGAGAGGCTAACGCTAGACTATTACTATCTAGTAACTATAAACGTTAGTAGTAAACTAGTTATAGGTAAAGTCGCCTACTATACTATATATATAGCTAGTCTTTAGAATATCGTAGAGTAACTATACTAGTAGGAAATAGCTTTCTAGATAGCTAGTTATAGTAAGTTAGACTTAGCTATACGAGAATAGGTACGTTAGATAGATAAGACGATAGACTAGGACGATATCGTTACTAATCTAGAGAATAAACTTACTATTATAAAAATATAAATTAGGAATATCGATAAATAGAATAATATAACGCGACTATAGAATATTAAATAGGCGATTAATATAATCGACGTCGTTTATAGCGATTATATAAACGCTTTCTCTCTTAGTTTTATAGATAATAGTACTATCTAATCTTATAAATTCGACCTCTCTCTAGTAGACTATATAGATAAAGCTATATAAGAAGGCAAGGCTAGTATCGATAGTACTTATATTTATAATTATAAGTTATTCGCTAAGCTTAATTATATAATATACTCTAAGAGTACTATACTACTAAACTTTATAGAATATATTATATAACTAGGTCTAGATATCGAGACTAACCTCTCTAAGTCTAATATAGTTACTAGTATCGATTTCTCTATTTCCTTTTATAGCTTTAAATTAAAACTATAGTAGGCTTAAGGTATACTATATCTTATAAAGTATATAGCTATAGTATATAGTACTAGGTATAACTATAATAATATAGAACTAGGAAAGACTATTATAGCTATTATAATAGTTATATAGCGCGCCTACGAGATAGAGATAGCGCGACGAGAGTAGGTAAGTAAGTTATTTACTAAACTAACTAAGAACTATATTATTAGAGTTTTAGACGAAAATAACTATAAACTCTAATAGTAGAGTTTTTAGTCGGAAAACCTAATAGTAGAGTTTCTAGTTTATTTTACTAATTACTTATAGAAATATTAATAGAGTTATTATAAGCTATTCTTACTAAACTCGATATTAAGCTATCTAATAAGGTTACTAAAAGTAGCTCTTATAAGGTCCTTAAGTTCTACTATACTTATCTCTAGAGTTTATATAACTATATATATATATTATAGCTTATATCGAATTATATTCTTATAGATACTTATTAGATAGATATAATATAGTAGAAGTAGAGATAATAAGTAGGAACTAACCGAGTTAATTATATTAGTTAGTTATAGGTTATATCTTACTTCTAAGATAGATATTAGCTAGGTTATATAACCTAGTATTATATAACCTATATTACCTAATCCTAATTCCTAAAGTATCTCTTAGAATAACTAACTAGACTATACTTTCTAATACTTCTACTTAGGCTAGATAGTCTTCTATCTATATTCCTATATTTAAATCTATCTCTAAATTATAATAAGTTATTAGGTACTATAGTTATATAGTTAGAGCTATATACCTAATCTATTTTAGTTTAACTCCTTAGCCTAATATCGACGAAGCTTTCTTCTAGTATATACTATAAGGAGGATAGCTTCGTTTTTACTTCTCTACTAGGCTTTTCCTTTTAGACTATATATAGATTCCTAGATCCTAATTACTTATTAAGTATAGTAAGCTACTTCTTCTATAGTATAACTCCTAGGCTTAATATTACCTAATTAAGGATATTATATATCTCTTAATTAAGTATCCTCTTTTATTAATTCTAGGTCTAGAGTTTAATCTATAGTTAGAGCTAGAATCTTTTGCCCTTTTCTATATAAGCTAGAGTTATTTTATAAACTCTTAAAACTATAGCCTACTCTTTAGTTTAGTTAGGCTATTAGTAACTATCTCTTTTATTAGAATATATTCTACTATAACTTTCCTCTACTACTAGAGATATCTAATATAGTTATATATAATATTAATATATTTAGATCTCTTATAGATATATATATCCTTAATAAGAGTTAAAGCTATCTAATTATCTCCTATAATTTATACTAGCTTTAGTTCTCTTACTATATTAGAATATACTTTTATAGTTAGTTAGAATAGGTATTCTCCTACTAACTCTATATAGTCTATCTCTCTTAAGAGTACTACTAGGAACTAAGATTACTTTATATATATATTTATAGCTATATACTTAGCTTCTATTATTAATATTATAATAGACTTTTGCTTCCTACTTATCTAAGAAACTAGAGCTCTATAAAGGAAGAAGATACTCCTAAGGATTAAGACTCTATCTACTTTATCTATTATATAGTTAGAGTCTAAATATTCTATTAGGCTTTCTCTATTTCTTCTAAATATTAGTTCTAAGTCTTAGAATAACCTTAGGTATCTTACTAGTTTCTTTAGAGCTTATATATACCTCTTAGTTAGGTCTAAAACGTATAAGCTTAACCTTCTAAAAGAGAAAGTAATATCTAGTCTTATTATAACTATAGGCTATATCTAGGTACTAGTTTAGCTTTAGTACTCTATCTTATTCCTTCTCTTATTATATAAGCCTATTAGTTTTAGGCTATTATAACTATCTATTAGTAAGAGAGTTAGGTTAGCTATCTTCTTAGTTATTCCTAGCTTTATAAAGTTCTTCTAGATAAAGTATTCTTAATTAAGCTTTAGAGTTCTAGCTTATCTATCTCTTATTAACTTTATTCTAAGGATTTTCTCTAGTTCTCTAAGATCTTTAATCTTAAATACCTTACCTAGCTATTCCTTAAACTAAAGTATATCTTCTAGCTTTAGTACTATAATTAGAATATTATCTATATAGGTTAGAATTAGAATATTCCTTTCCTAGTAAATAAGAAGATATAGGTCTACTTCTAATTATATAAACCTAATCTATTTTAACTTTAAGATATAGAGTTTGTTCTAGTCTCTTACTACTTACTTTAGTCTATATAAGCTTCTTAGAATTTATAGAACTATATTAGATAGAATCTTAACTCCTAGTAGTAGAATTATAAAGATTTCCTCTTAAAGTTTACTCTTAGTAAATATATTATTTATATCTACTTAGTAGAGTTCTAGGTCCTTCTTATAAACTATAGCTATAAATACTCTTAAAGTATTATACTTAACTATTAGTATAAAGGTCTTCTAGAAATTAACTCTAAACTTCTAAAAGAAACCTCTTATAACTAGTTTTGCTTTAAACTTCTTAATAGCTCTACTAATTAATCTCTTTATATTAAATACCTACTTAGATATAATAAGGTTTGCTTCTTTAGGTAGAATAACCTTTATCTAGGTATTATTACTTCTTAATATAGTTAGTTCCTTTTAGACTATATCTTCCTATATATATCTCTATTTAGAATTCTAAATTATCTCTTTATAGGACTTTAGAATAGATACCTCTTATCTCTATATAGAGACTTAAGGAGTAATTACTATAAATATAAACTCCTAGACCTCTAATAGAGCTTTCTAAATCTACTTCTATTCTTAGCTTTAGACTTAGCTTAGAAATATCTTATAATACTTAGTACTAGGCTCCTCCTTCTATCTATATTCTCTCTATCTCTTCTAAAGTACTTATTTTATTACTATACTATAAGCTTTTAGCTCTAGGCCTAGTTCTTTATTTAAGATAGATTTCCTTTTCTTTTAGCTATAAGTTTAGTTTTAGTTCCTCTTCTAATCTCTATTTCCTTATAGGTCCTACTATATAATATTTAATCCTTTTACTTTAGAATATAGTCTTCTACTAGTACTAGGACTAGCTTATCTATTAACTTCCTAGCTTAGCTTAGGTAGTTTAGTAGTTCTACTTTTCTTCTACTAGAGTTATAGTTCTCTAGAGTTTTCTTCTTCTAGATCTTCTATTCTCTAGTACTTCTTCTTATTCTTTAGTAGAAGTAGTAACTATATAAAGAGTATTTAGCTAGGACCTATAAGTTTAGTTACTATAGCTATAAGTATAGTAGCTATAGAAAGTATAACTACTATTAGCTTCTTTAGAGGTCTACTAACTAGGTTTCTAATAGGTATACTACTTATTTAATTAAGCTTAGGAATATTTAGCTCTATATCTCCTCCTTTCTTATACTTAAACTAAGTAGTAGTATTATAGGCTTTAATAGCTCTTATATTAGGCTCCTAGAAGAGCTATATTTTAGTAGTATCTAGAATATATCTAATAAATATAGTATCTTTATCTCTATTTATTAGTTTATCTAATCTTATCTCTACTAGCTAGAACTTAGGATCTATATAGACTACTACTTTATAACTCTAAACTCTAAAGTATAATACTAAGAGTTAAATATCTAAAAAGGCTTCCTTAGGTAATACTTTAAATCTATTAATTTCTAGGCTATTAGAAAGAGAGTTTCTAATAACTATATAGGCTACTAAAGCTTCTAGCTAGAATTTAATAGGTATATAAGTATCTTCTAGTATTACTCTTATATAGTCTTTAGAGGTTTAGACTAACTTTTTAACTACTCTATTCTAGATAGAGTTATATACTTTAGTTATATAGAAGAAAATTCTATAGTTCTTCTTCTACTACTTTAGTATAGTAAGAAGCTCTCTTACTCTATTACTTCTTATAATCTAGAGAGAATTTCCTAATTATAGCTTAGCTTTTACTTTCTAGTCTCTAAGGATACTTAGTATATCTTCTCTAGACTTTATTAGGAAAGTCTATTTCTTTCTTAAGAAGTTATTAATAATCTTAAGCTACTATTTATATCCTAATCTTAAGATAGGTAAAGGACTATAAATATTAATAGAAACTAGAGATAACCTTTAGAGTTTTCTCTTAGTTTTTTTCTTTCTATATTTCTTTATTTTTACTAAGAAATATACTCTATAAAGTTAGTATTCCTTTAGAATAGGAATCTAAGCCTTTAAGTTAGATACTTTATATAGGTTTCTAAGAAAACTCTCTCTAAAATATATAAGTTTTCTATACTAAAGCTTCTACTATTCTTAGGTCTTTTCCTAGGCTTTAAAGGTATAGGCTTTATTCTCTTATTTTTAATTAAAGTATAATATTATAAGCTCCTATAATATATTATTAATCTCCTTAATAAATAGTATTCCTTCTAATAGTTTTATCTAGATAACTAGTTTCCTAGATAATAAAATAAGTATAAATTTTAGTAGTTAAATACTATACTACTAGCTAAATTAGCTCTAAGAAATAAGATTTACTCCTAGACTAGATATAAAGAGAATATTTTTAAGAATAATCTACTTTCCTCTTCTCCTATCTATTACTATATCTTCTATATATATAGCTATTAGATAGCTACTTCTAACTTTAATCTACTTTTTCCTCTAAAGAGGTTTTAGTTCTCTAAAAAGTAATTCTTAGTTAGTTATATATAATAAAGTATAGGAGTTAAGTAGCTATCTTAATAGTATATACTTACTTTTTACTTCTATAGTTAAGTATATAACTTTATTAATATTATTATTCTCTAATAGAGATTAAGATACTTTAGATACTATAGAAAGTTCTATATCTTTTTAAGTAGTATATACTTTCTTAGAAAACTTTCTTAAGCTTTATCTCTTCTTAAGAGATTAGACTTTTAAGTTAAGTTTCTTTACTATTTTTTTTAATACTTCTCTATCTAGTAAAGATCTCCTTCTAAAAGTACTTTCTCTAAGTAGTATTCTTCTCTTCTCTACTCTATTAGCCTATTTTAAGTTAATAGTTCTCTTAGCTTTATTAAAGTATAGATACTTAGTAATACCTCTAAAATATTTCTAGTTATATAGATAATATTTTAGCTTTATACTTTAAGTCTCTCTTCTTTTAGTAAATATTACTATTTCTTAGAACTAGTATCTATACTATATTAACTTCTCTACTTTAAAGAGTTAGAGGATTTCTTTAGAGTCTAAGTTCTTCTAAGCTTAGATAGTCTACTTTATACTTTTATACTTAGCTAGAAGTATAAAGAGTAAATACTTAATTCTTATATTAAGAGTCTTATAGTATAACTCTCTCTAGTTAATCTCTATAATCCTTCTTCTAAGATTACTAAAGTAGATCTATAATTTCCTAATTATATTCTCTAGTTCTATCTTAAAGGTTATAAATTCTTAGATAATAGCTATTATATATATCTATTAGACTTTACTATATTTCTTATATAGCTTTATCTAGATATTATATATTCTTATTTTATCTATTACTTTATTTTAGTTATCTATATAAAGACTTTCTATTAGAATATAAATTACTTTTATATTATCCTTCTACTATTTTAGGCTAAACTCTAAAAAGATAGTACCTTTCCTTTTACTTAATAAAGTCTTAGATACTTTAGATTTAGCTAGAGTAGATACTAATAATCTCTTTAAGTCTAAAATTATCTAAAAGATTTCTTTTTTTCTAAGTATATTCTTCTATAGCTTAAACTATAGTTTCTAGTTCTCTCTTATTAGAATTAGTATTCTTCTTCTATCTAATTTACTTATTAAATCTATTTCTATAAAATTAAATAAATAAATCTAAACTCTAGAAATATAAGCTCTTTTAATCTAATTAGTAGCTTCTAGATTTCTATTTTCTTTAGTTACTAAGACTCTTCTCTTTTAGCTAAGATATTTAAGAACTCTTCTCTCTTAGAGAAGTTAGTTAGGTTCTTAAGTAGAGAACCTCTAAAAGATCTACCTTCTTAGAAAAGTACTACTAGCTAGTTCTAAAGTATTAGTAGTACTTAGTATTTAGGCCTAGTTTTATCTACTTAGGTACTATAGTCTAAAGCTAATCCTTTCCTTTTTATACTCTTTTAGTATACTTCTCTTTTAAAGTAGAGTATACTTTACTAAGCTTTTCTCTATTTTATTTACTTTTTAGAGACTTCTAGCTTATAACTAGAATCTTCTAAAGCTTCTAGATAGTATAGATAGAATATACTTCTAGTCTCTTTTATATTCTTTTTCTACTTCTTTACCTAATTAATACTATAGGTTCTATAAGAGGTAATACGTATTACTTTAAGAATAAGAAAGCTAACTCTTACTACTTAGAGCCTCTCTATAAACTCGAGCTTATAATCTATCGAATTATATTCTTATAGGTACTTATTAGATAGGTATAATATAGTAGAAGTAGAGATAATAAGTAGGAACTAACTAAGTTAATTATATTAGTTAGTTATAAGTTATATCTTACTTCTAAGATAGGTATTAGCTAGATTATATAACCTAGTATTATATAACTTATATTACCTAATTCTAATTCCTAAAGTATCTCTTAGAATAACTAACTAGACTATACTTTCTAATAGCTTATACTAATAATAATACTTAGGCTTAGAGAATATATAGATTACTAGAGAATAGAAAGCTATTAAAACTATATATATTAAAAACTTAGGTACTATTCTACTATATAGTATATACGTAGTTATAGTTCTACTTATAGCTACGCTAACTTAGATCCGAAACGTAGTTACTTTCTTCTATATATCTAGTACTCTCTACTATTATACTTTTTTATCTATAGCTAGTATAACCTAGAATAATAATAGTAGTATTATAACCTATATTACGCCTATTATACTCTTAGGGTTAGGGTTAGGGTTAGGGTTAGGGTTAGGGTTAGGGTTAGGGTTAGGGTTAGGGTTAGGGTTAGGGTTAGGGTTAGGGTTAGGTTAGGGTTAGGGTTAGGGTTAGGGTTAGGGTTAGGGTTAGGGTTAGGGTTAGGGTTAGGGTTAGGGTTAGGGTTAGGG